>NC_064598.1:1050000-2306666 GCF_943734845.2 Anopheles funestus
TGTAAGATTTAAGTCACAAAGTGATCGTGAACGCATATGTGAGCTGAAATAGGCAGAACGAATCTCAGTTCAGCTACTATTTCCCGCCTTTTTCATGTGTTTTAGATTAGATTGAAAAGGAGCCTCAAGATGACAATCGAGTTCCTTACTAATTAGGGTAAATATTCGTCTTTCTCTATACTATTTTTGGTGGGTTTTTGTTTGTTTTCTTTCAAAAAGGACGAGCAATATGAAAGCTATCTCTCCTGCTGTTCTAGATTTTTTACGCGATATTTTACTGTTTCAATGACGTGCACTATGCTGAACTATGTTTAATTTCTTTACGAGCGCGCAAGACTTACAGAAAGACATCGTTATTGCTCGTGATCGTGTAGGAACAGAGAAGGATGCGCAATAACGGGCCACTTCACGGTAAATCTACCACAACTTGAATTGCTAAACGTCAGTGGGGAAGCGAAAGTAAGAACATACATATTATCCGATAAATAAATAGCAAAAGCAAAAAGAACACAGTTTGCAAATAAGTGTAAAATTGATTAATTGATAAGTAATATAATTTTATTCATTATTAGACAAATACAGAAACAGCTTGATCGTACGTCAAAGAAATGGAGCTGATAATTGAATCGGAGGGAGAATAACGAACATGCGCGTCTAGACAGTGTAAGAGAGGAGTAACATAAGGTTAAAAAAACAATGGGGAAACAGCAAACAAGCAACATGGCAAATGACAAAATTTAAACAAATATTTCTACGCGTTATTTCAAGCAAGCGACGGCAAGCAAGCAAAAAATGTTGTTTCGTACCAACCGAGGATAGGTTCACAAATATACACAGAGACAAGGCAAATACACAACACACAAACACACCCAAACACACACACACACACATCGTATGGCATTATCCGAAAGGGCACACGTACACATACCGATCGATCGTTCATGATCATTTATGCAAAATCAACTACAGTTATCACAGGCGTAAAGCAAATGTATGGCATCGTTATCGATTATTCCCAGTGTTTATGTACTTTGAACGATTTAACTACCAAAAAACTGCACGTGATATATACACGCACATGCAGATACGAAAGAGTGTGTAATTATCCTTCAGCATCGTTACGATCATTTCGACGCATGTTGCAACTAAGCAAACGTTTGCCTTCGTATCCGAAACCATTTCCCCTCATTTCGAACGCATCTGATATTTCAGAGCATTGTTGAAGCAAAAGTAAACTACACTTTAACCACTCACAATTCAAGAAATTCGAAGCAATATTACGCTTTCTACGGGCATACTGTTGTTTCTATTCGATATTCTCATCTTCCTGCACATTTCCCTTCGACAAATTATTTCTTACTGGTAAGGGAAGGAAAAGCAAAAAACAAAAGTAACAAACATGAAATATCGATAAGAAAACTATCCTCCCAACAAGTACGCAATAACGTTTCATAACTAACAACAAAAGAGGTAAACACATGTTTCAATAATGCGATAAAAGTATGGAAACAGAAGAAGCAAGCTACATTACTCAAAACTCTACTGTGTTACGCGATCTGACGAGAGGAAAAAAAATGTTTTGTCTACTACCAATTTTACTGCTATTAAGAAGGCGAAAAAGCAACGTTAAAATAAAAGTTTTTAAAATCTGTTCTCCTATTCTAACATTGATTTCTCTTCAACTGCCATGTTCTTTCCTTTTTGGTCATGTTTCATCTAATCGTCATATGCTTTAACTTTTCTTAAATTATTTTTCGGTTTCTCCACCCAAAACCCACTACAATCGAACACATTTATCTTCTTCCTATTTTCTCTCTCTTTAACAGATTTTCGAAGTTTTAACGTATCTCTGTGTCTACTCTTCGTTTTTTTCTCGCTGAAATCCATTTTTACTGTTTTTCTAAGCACCACATTTTATGGCATCATTGTGCTTCAGAACTGAATAAAAAAGAAACACGCATTTTATAGTTAGCTCAAAACTGAACAACTCGCTAAAGAACTGTTCTACGATCACTGATACTTGGTCTTTTGGAGAGCAAAGAGAGCACTAAACAACAATGCAAGTTATTATTAAATTATAGTGACAAAAAAATATCCTTGTCTGTTATAACAACACCATTGGTAACATGCAAACACGACCCAAAAACAGAAAGAAAACCCACTACAACTAGCTAAGTCATGAAAGAAAGATGGATGGTATTCAATTCAAATGCAGGCATATAGAAGAAACAATCGCCGCATTGAGCAACAACTTGTAAACAAATTATGTAAGCAAAACACTTAAGAATGGAAACAAATTATCTTGTGCAGTGTGTACTTTTTAGGTGTAGCATTTCTTTCAAATATTTTCTTATTGATAAAAGTGAACCAAACGAAGAGAACAAATAAGACAAGTATAATATAAATTAACATTTGCTTCACATCTGTTAAAGAATTCGAGCGTCAGGGTTTAAACGGGGGAGGAGACTGGTAGTATTACTGATAATGATGTTGCGCAAAAACAAGAGTGTGGAGTGACGTCAAAGATGGATCGGATAAACTAGTGGATCTTTACAAAGGAGCAAAAAGCGCTTGCATAGTCGCGAGAAAACAAAATTGACAAAACAAAAACAAGAAAACAAGAATATAAAA
Source organism: Anopheles funestus (assembly GCF_943734845.2). Lineage (NCBI taxonomy): Eukaryota > Metazoa > Arthropoda > Insecta > Diptera > Culicidae > Anopheles > Anopheles funestus. Next base: position 1,052,632 of record NC_064598.1, read on the forward strand.
ATAATAAAAAAAACAAACAAACTATGATTAAATCAACATTTAAGCAAATTTATTAAACGATATTTAAGCGACTAATTGACTACAAAAACAAAATCCCGCATTTCCAAGCCAATGCAGATGCGCTAACAAAGGTACGGTGCAACAGCGGAACAGCGGTAGAGAACAGGAAGAGAAAATCTCGCGAAAATGGGCGTGAACCAAACAAACCACACAAGAATCTTTCGAACTTTATAAAGTTTAGCTAAGCTACATTACTCTCAAACACACATACACAGATACTAATGCATATACAAGGAAAAACACTACCACACATTCACGAAGGGAAATTCGCTCGGAAGCTATTGTCCGCTATTGAAAAGTAACAAAAGAAACACAAACACACAGACAATGGGCGGAAAGGGTTTAACATGAAACAAGTAACAAACTATGAAAAAGTTGTTAAGATATTCACACACACAAAAAAATGAAACATACAACAAAAGCAAACCACAAATCATCTCTAGCTGTGTTTTCATCAATTAAAAGAAAAGCGAAACAAAATAAAGAAACACAACCAAGATGCTAATCGTACCGTTTTTTACCCTTGTTGTTTCGATGTTTCATTAGTTTACTGCGGCGTTGTCACATGTTATATGGGGCTGAGTTGATCTTACTTCCTTCTTGACGGCGACAGCGATCGAAATTCTCGCGCAGAGAGATAGAAGAACATTGACTATGAAACGAGTGTACGCTAGTATATCATTTTCTTTCACTGTAGGTTACTAAATTGGTTTTGTTGTTGACGGTGGTTTTAATGATGGTCATATGGTTTGAGAGATGAGAGGACATGATTCGCCAGTACTGTCACAATGCGGAACCGACCACGATGAGGCTGCACTGCAGGAACGAACCGACCGTTCGATGATCGGTGTCATCTGGTGGTGGTAATTCGAACGATCGAGCAGAAGCTGGACAGTCGATGAAATCCCACATTGCAGGGATGGAGTGCTCGAACAAACTAACACATTGCTGATAACACTACGCAATGAGAAGCAGAAGGAAAAATGTAACGAAAAGGTGATCGAGAGACCATGGTGATATACAAAGTGTCCACGGCAGGATACCAGAAAAGAAAACGGAAATCATAATAAAACTTAAATTAATCAACAAACTAAAACCTAACTAATGCAATTTGCTAAACCACTGTAAGCTAAATAAATCTTACATTGTAACAAAACACTCTAAAGACTTCAGTTTACGTGCTTAGTTCTATCTCTACATCTACCAAAAACGAAACTAAAAGCAAATATATCATTGTGAACATTTTCCTTTTTACATCTCTTGTAAATCGATAAGATTAACAAAAGCGCAAAGTGTTAGTATATACTTAAAAATATTTAAAACAATATTGAAAACAAAGAAAAACAGATTTTGAGAACGTAAAGAAAGCGCAAAACGTACCATTGCGAAGGAAAACAATGAGCTAAGCGGAACGCAATTAGATAAACTAAAAACAATTGTGCATTTGTGTACTACTCACAAAGGAATGTTACAAATTATACAATTTAAAGGAGCGAAAAAATAGCATTGTTGTACCATCCTTCTTCTCCTTTTGTCATTGTTTACCGATTTTACGAGTTGCAAAACAATCCAAGTTGTAAGCATAGGAAAACGGAAATGGTTTAACATGAAAGAAACAACACGAACAAAACAAAACAAATGCAAAACTTATTTATATCTTTTTTGAACGTATGCATTGATTGCAGTGAATTTGGAAGCTGTAGAAAAATTATTATATCTGAAGTAAAAGCTAAACGCTCATTGATCATTCACTAGCGAATGTTGTTTGAACAACTTTGAATAGGATATAAAAGAATGAATTAAAGTTGTTAGCAGCAACGGCAAGTATATTGTGCAAGTAAAGGTAAAACTCATTTAACAAGATTGGGAAAAGTTAAAAAGCAAAACATGGTTTTTAATCATTGCGTTGTTCAATGCGCACATTCAATCGGACTGCAGTTCCCCTTAGAGCACTACTAAACAGCAAAGCCTGCATAGCATACGCATACGGAGAGAAGAGCAAAAAAAAACACATATATAACGGTCAAGATACGCATACAAAATATTAGCAAAAATAGTTATTAGATAAGTCGAAGACGAAAATGCGAAAGGAAGGAAGAAAATTTAACAATGGTATGTGTGAGGTGCCGCAGTAACGATGTTAATGATAATTGGCCCTAGTCTTGAGCATAACATTAAAGCCAATGGACTTACGCCCTTTGACACAACGGTGTGCTGTGCTACTTAATAATTGTTATTGAATAAATTGCAAAGATGTAGGATGGACAGGAAAACTAACAGAATCTACTCATCTTGCACTACCGGCGCATTGTATTACACTGAGCGATAAACACAGTTACAGCAAACATGTAAAGCCAGCAGGATGTTGTTTGACAACTGGTAAACAAAACAGTAAGCAAGCTCCCTCATGAGAACTTGAAATACGTAGAAACTAACGAACCATCCCACACAGTCTCTGATTAGCGTTTCAAAATCCGTCTCACATTACAACTTCTTCGGTGAACAGATGAAGTAAACTTTAACTGTATCTACTTTTCTACACATACCGCATATTGTGACACAACCCACACCCTAAAGCGATTAACTAATGGCCCAAATCTTAAAACCATTACAGCACGTACCAATAGTTTACAAAACAATCAATCAAAACACACAAAATGATGAGAAGTAATAAACAATTGAAAAAGAAACTGTTTAGAACAAACGCCACTAATAATTTATGTTCCCTTTCGACCAAACATGGCATGAAAAACAACAAAACACGCTACGGGAAATCGCACCTACTCGCATGTTTAAAGAAAGTACTAACAAAAACGAAACTATACGCTTGTGTAAAACACGCACCAACATGTCTCGCCTACTATTCCTTAACTTTCCATCACACGATCTTTTTCTATACTAACTGCAGGGGTTCGACGGTGACGCAAAAGCAAGGAAGAGACAGCAGCAGCAGTAGCAGCAGCAGTAACAACAGCAAAAAAGAAATGGGAAGTAGAAACACATATTGATACAAACAAAAAAACTTAACGCATCCTTAAAGTAATTAAAAATCAAACACAATCACACATTAGAAAAGCGAACCAAAGCACACAATGAAACAAAGAAAAAAATACAAACATTGAGAGAAAAGACAACAACGCTGTAGAAGACACGAGACACGAGAAGCAAGAAACATTAACGATAAGATCCTCAATTGAATATATCGAAGCGCATTTGATGTCTTTATCTTTCCGTTTTGCGTGCACGTTGGGCGCGCATTGTTGCATTGTGCAGTGTTTATACTTCCATATTACATTTGTTCGGTGTACTCGGTACTTTTGCCCATGCCACACATGGATGGGAAAAGCGATTATCGTCTCGTTTGTTCTGAAAGGACACACTCTTCGCAGAAGGAACACATTTTGAACGTAACTGTTGATAGGCTTAAAATGCTACGAGTGGATCGTACTCTCTGTATCTTTTCCGCTTGTTGTTTTCACCTGTTTTAATCACACCTACTGTTCCTTACTTAAACTTTTGAACGTGTAAAGTAGCGAAACGGTTATGAAATCAATTAGTAGTTAATATCCCTGTCCTACTTCATATGTTTCAGTGCCATTGTTGTCGTTGTGTTTTTGTTTTTGCGAGGAAATCCCTATGATTTGTCATATCGTTTTCCAACGGTGAAATGAATGAAAGTTTAACTTGATAACAACAAACATGTATCCACAGATTTGTGCAAAAGTGAGAAACGCAACAGTGGTTTGGTTCAGTGAAATAGCAATGAGTAACGAATATCAGGCACAGCGTTTCATCACACAGTTGTTGAGGGAATTGAATTTCAGTTGTCATTAATGAAAGTGTTCTTATGTGTGGACACTTTTCTTTTCATACAAAAATAAAGCAAAGTACTCTAGATAGTGAACGTTTTCGGTTTTGTTCGTTTTTTCAATTGCTTATTCTTGTTCCGTTCCGTTCAGTAGCTCCGGGTACTGTTTGATTGGTTCCAGCTTTTCGTTACAATTATCCGAACGCGTTAGCAACACATGGAGAGGACGAGCAGGCAAAAAAACCATGGAAAATTATTATACATTGTATGAATGAATTTTTGATAATCTAATTATATGTATTTTTGAATTGTATTTTATCGTGGAAGTAAAAAAGAAATAAATATGTACCTATAAACAGAAAAATTGAAATAAAACAAAAATCATCTGAAAACAAAGAACAAAATGCAAACTTTTACTGCTTCCGTCGGCATGTCGTGTCAGCTGATCGTGTAAAAAGTGTTTCTCGTTAGAGATGAAACATAACCACCATCGATCCCACAAGCGTTAACAAACTCTGACTCGCTTCTGGTTAGCGCAAAATAGAAATTCAAAATAGAGATGTGCAAAGTGAGTAAGAGTGAGATAGTGAGTTGAAACGTTGTATTGAACGAGTTTCGTTCACTCACCACGAGTTGAAACGAAAACGTGCGTGCGAGTTGAAATTTTGAGTAATTCAGCAAATTTTATAAATTATTTATTTATAAAAGCCTTACCTTTTTTTGAGTAATTTTGAAAAAAAATTAAAAATTGATTTATTTTAATGCCAATTGGTTGAAATAAGTTTCTTTTCACTCAAATAATGCTTTAAAAGAAGAAAAGAAGAAAAACTAACAAAAAAATTTGTAAAAAAAATGTCATCCCGAAAATTTCATAAAGCTTACCCCTTGCCATTTTTTGAGCATTTTAGCAAAATTTAAAAATTTGTTTTATTTTAATGCGAAATTGTTGCAATATGTTTCTTTTCACTCAAACAATAATTTAAATTAAAAAAAGATAAAAAAAGATAAAAAATAGTAAAAAAAATTGAAAAAATCTATAAATTTGTCAATCTAATAAGGCTCATTTTTGCACCAAGTTTTCGCTATAACTCGGTCGGTATCCAACAGATCTCCAATCTTTAACCTGTGGTCGATAGATGGCACCAATGGCTATATTTTCTTCTTGGACGGCCATGCCCTCAGATGTCTGTGCCAGAAGTTATTCGAGGAACCAAGTTCCATACCCTGTTTGAGGAAATGTAAAATTTTCCTCATTTTCGCACCAAGTTTTGCCTATAACTTGGTCGGTATCCAACAGATCTCCAATCTTTAACCTGTGGTCGATAGATGGCACCAAAGGCTATATTTTCTTCTTGAACGGCTATGCCCTCAGATGTCTGTGCCAGAAGTTACCAAGCCAGAAGTTGGTTTGAAAAACCAAGTTCCATACCCTGTTTGAGAAAATGTAAAATTTTCCTCATTTTTGAGCAATGTAGCAAAATTTATAAATGTGATATATTTTAATGCTGCAATATGTTTCTTTTCACTCAAACAATGCTTTAAAAGAAGAAAAGAATAAAAAATAACAAAAAAAAATTTCAAAAATTTTCAACTCGAAAATTTCATAAGGCTTACCCCTTGCCATTTTTTTGAGCATTTTAGCAAAATTTAAAAATTTGTTTTATTTTAATGCGAAATTGTTGCAATATGTTTCTTTTCACTCAAACAATGCTTTAAAAGAAGAAAAGAATAAAAAATAACAAAAAAAAATTTAAAAAATTTTCAACTCGAAAATTTCATAAGGCTTACCCCTTGCCATTTTTTTGAGCAATTTTGCAAAAAAAATTAAATTGAATTTTTTTAATGCCAATTGGCTGAAATAAGTTTCTTTTCACTCAAATAATGCTTTAAATAAAAAAAATAATAAAAAATCGCACATTTTCGTTCAACTCATTCGCACATTTTCGTTTCAATCTCACGTATTTACTCTTTTTGCAACTCGACTCACCACGTCTACATGCTTACGAGCTGACTCCTAATAACGACTCATTCACTCTGAGTTGACTCACTAAAAAGAGTTGTTATTCTCATCTCTAATTCTAAATAAGCGGTAATACATAGAGTTGCACACTCCATTCTGCTGTCATTCGTCGTTAAGATATCGAAAGAATGGTGTGAAACTGTGCTTCAAATAGGTTTACTCCGACGTCGACAGCGAATCACTAACCAAGGGTCTCCAGAAAAACGGCTAACCCTTCTGATAGTGGAACGTGATACAATGGAGAAAAATCACATTCTTCGCTTTCGTTGTCATCGCTTGGTATTTACCGTCTAGACAGGGACAAGGGGACTTAGTACTGTGCACACAACCGTTCGGGAGAATAGGCTCTGGATAGGAATTTAAATCACACAACTATGTACATACTTTCGCGTGATGGGAAACGGTTATGCCGCAAGGAACGCCATTTTTTCTGATTGCGGCCGAAAGGTCCTAATTACTCACTGTGGCGGACAATCGGGCGCCTCAACTAATAACCAGTCGAATGCGCCTCAGAACACCTCATTTTGGTTCTCCTTCATGGACGATTGCTTCGGGGCATATTACCAGCAAACACTTAGAGGATTCACCGAACCATCTGCATTGACCTCTGCTAAGAAAGAGCTTCCACTACAGCCCCTTATACCACCATACACCGAACTCTATTTCCGATCAGTTCACACATTCTATATTAGTAGTTCACCGGAGCGTGAATACCTACCTTGTCAATGGTCCCGGTGTTTCACTGACCGCCTTCAACGACATCCGCAATTGTCGGTGGAATGTTCCGAGGATCGATTCTCGCCGTCGTCCGCCTGCCACTCGATCACTGTTAGTTATTGCTCCATCGACCGCTTGCTGTGTTTTTCCCGTTTCCGGATCAACGGTCACCAGCAGCTCTTTTCCGGCGTCCGCTGCAACTTCTGGATGCGAGGCTGATGCAATGATGATAGCCGGTTTGTGTGTGGCACTGGTATCGTCCAACAGTTTCGTCCAGCAGCTGGGTGCATCCGGATTGGCCGCATCATGTGGCGTTCGATCCGTAGGACGAACATCCTCCAATAATTTAGTCATTTTTACGCTATCTCAAGGTATCCCTTATACTTTGTGATCTTCCTAACAAAGGGAATAGAATGAAGAAGAAAAAAAAGGGCAGAATATTGAATAATCTTCCAACTCTTAACAATTTGTTTGTCGCACCGAACTCAATGAGAAACGTGTACACCATGAAAAACCGTGTGCAGCCATGACACTGAACAGCAAGGTCCAATCGCTAGATACGACGAAACGACAAATAGATAAATCCAATCTATGACGGCAAACGTGCAAATCACCCGTGCTACTAATTACAAGACACCCACCATCAAGCGTCAAACATGAAAAAGGTAATCGCTTTTAATTACTATTAAGCTCCAGTCTCCGACCTAAACCAATAGCCCCTGGATCCCCGACTACGTCCTACTGCCAAGCGCTCAGAAGCTTCATCTTGCGAATCAACATCGGTCTGGTTGCAGCTGGACGCTGGTACCAACTCATCATACACAACGGTCCTACGGTGGCACCTACACGCATCGCAACGCTAACCTCTCCGCCAGCAGCCTAAGCAGCAATTAGCAGCCTCACTGACCCAGTGCGCCATGTTGGTGCGTGCTTTGGCACGAAAAGATTATCATAACGATGTGATGTACTTTTTTTTAATCCAATCAATAGTCATGTAGTCGAGATCAAGTCGAGGACATCAACTCATCATTGCCACCATAACACGGCTTCGGAGTGAGACGAATCAAGACTATTTGCAGTTAATGCTATTTTTGGTAGTGTCGCGGCTTTGCTTTGCCATTAAATGGTTGTACTCTGTCTGGTAGGAATGGTAAGATGAAAATGTGAAAAAAGCAAATCTCAAACAGACTGCAGACTGCGAATGACATTCTCCGGGTACAAAGAATATCGCGCGTTTGATCCTCGACAAATATTTAACGCCCTTGTGGTACACAATGGTGGCGAGTTCTTATCGCATAATCTAATGGATGCAAAGCGAAAGAAACTATCGTTCACGCTCGTGTCAGGTTTGAGTTCTCGGCTATCGCCCGGAACAACAAAGATCATCATCCATCTGTGGTTCTGAGGCATTTGCGTTTATCGCTCCAGCTCGTTCCATTCATTCCACACGACGTTTCGCGTCTTTCCTGGCCATTCACTGCTATCTGCAGGATTCCACATGATGCACAAAGCAAAGTGTGTTCGCACGGCTACTGCACGTATCTGAAGTCGTAGTTACCCTTTTGTCGTAGCCCTTGGCAATGAATGCTGTCACTAATCCAGTCATCACACAGCAGAACATTCAAGAAGCACGACTGACCCGGACCTCGTTTAGCCCAGGAAGTGTCATTTGAATGTCGAAATTGATATTTTGTTTCGCCATTCGACACGCGGTCCGCTGAAGAACGGATGTCGAGAAGACATGCCAATTCGATCGAACGTTCGAAACGGTTCAGGTGTAAAATTAAATTCCGAATGGCAAACATGGCGAGTGCATTTCCGTCTCCAACTGCATTGGAGTTTCCCCAGACATACATCAATCATTTGTCGTTTAATTACGCAAAAGGTGTCAAATGGGATTCCTGTACCGTTCGATCCGTGCGGTACGAAATTCCATACAGCTTGGGCTTTCGTTCTAGAGAATCACAGCCAGCCCTTCCTGTGCGATGTGTTGATACCTTTTTCCCATTCGGTATGTGCCCGGTTTCGCGAGGTCGTATCCATTCCAAGGCCATGAGCGACATTGCGATCACATTAACTATCCACTGCTTCGGCGACTTACCTCATCCAGTCGCAATCCAGTGGCGATCGCTGACGGTCAGTTGATCGTTTGAAGAAGCAAAAACAATCACACAAACACACATATGCACATCATTAAGCGTAAGCTGTCACAAGGCGGGCGTGCGAAAAATAATTACCACCAACACCTATCATACACCGGCCGATTGCAGCATGGGGCATGGGCTACAATCACCCTCCATGCCTGATTCAGCACCGCAATGGCAGAACAGATTCTCAACCCTGACCAATGTAAATGACAACGGTTCAGTCCACATACGTCACTAAGCGCAACTGCAATTCAGTATCTCTTCTAATCCATTTACCTTTCCCGCCTAATGGCATCATACCGTGATCGTTGGATAATTATATAGATGTTTGCAATAGAAAGAGAGACAAAAGCAGTCCGACCAAGGTCCAGTGTCACGATCACGATCAAACGGTCGTTAACTGGATGAAATGAGCTCTTTTGTGTATGCACCTAGATGTAATGTCGCAATTGCATAATGTTGCAACATGGTGGATGCATTTCATGCCACATCCGACTGGAATTATAGTTCTTGTAGCTCGTATCGTATTTGGATTTAGAAAAATCAGTTATCTCCGAATATTGGTGTTTTTCCTGTTGTAATGTGTTCATCTTCAATCGTTTTTGTTTCATCACCTTTATTTAAAAAATTATTTTAAAACATATTTTCCAACACAAGTGCTTTGAAGAAAGTACACATTTGTCACATACGGAAAAACACAGATATCTATAAAAGAGTAATTAAAATGGAAATAATCGCACAAGATCATTTACTAAAAAACGCAAACAAAATCGGTTCAACTAACGGCCACACACTAAAAAAAAGACATATTAAAACAACCACAAGCTTCACTGAACAAAGCGTTTGCCGCCTATGCGACAGTGCAGATATTTTTAGCAAATGTGCTATTCTGATCGACGGCTAATAAACATTTTGCATGCTCTAGCACAATTGAAAGTACTACGCATCGCACCCGCAAATTGTTTTCAGCGCCAAAGGAGCGAAGTAATCTGAAACTGAACCACTCACAATAGAAGGGAAAGAATACAAAAATATCACTCGCACTTTCCTGCCGCGACAGTCGTCAGTGATTTAGGGGAGCAAATTTGTGTGTTTTCACAGAAAAAGAAAAAAACAAATCATGGCTCTAAAGAAGATGTTTAACTTCGTGCGGTATTGCTTTCGGTGAGATATTCTGTTGTATCAATTTGTACTCAATACCCGTTCGCGTTTCATTCAAGATCAATGTCAGCTGGTTGCTATTATACGACGCATTCCTTCATAAAACAGTGAAGGAAAACGAAAATAAACAAACCTTCATCGATGACGGTTCTATGCTGCCGTGACATTCAAACCATGATTGGGGGGAAGTGCCGCAAAAGATGGAGGCATCGAGAATCGTAGCCAAACAGGTGAAGTAGCGGGAAAACATCTGTTGTCCACCGAAAATTCCATTCGCATATCATCGAGAGATCGTATGAGGAAGAAGGAAAGCTTTAAATAGGCCAATAGGTAGGGAAAACCGCACAAGAAGGCACCTTTTTGGTGGAGCGAAGCATTAGTCATCCGACGGAAAAGCTAAATTGAAATCGCACTAGAATTGATGCAGCGCCAACGATTGAGGGGCGGCAGCCATGATCTACAGGAAACAAGCATAGCATCCAAGTTTACAGTACAAAGAGCGTAGGAAATACCAAAGATGACATTATCTTCATTACATGAACCCCATCGGCATTGGGTTAGCTAAACGAATTCAACCATTCGGTGCCATAAACATTGTTTTTTGACAAATTAAATTGCTCGTAATGTGCTTAACATTCGCACGAATAGTGATCCCTAAGTGATATTACCCCTACACTACACCGACCTTTATGAGCGACTTCCGGTATGCGTCCAGACGCATGTCTTTGGCGAGGTGGCTAGTTCTATAAATTAAAATAAATCCTTCAACCCACGCGTCAACAAACACTTACTCTTTTGGCCAAACCAACGTGTTCTTCCACCACTGGATAGATTTACATTTATCTCTATTTACACTGGATTAGCCACGCAGAAACCTTGACACGGGTTCACCGGGACAGCATTTTCTTTACAATGTTACAGGTTTTTGATTTAGGACTCCCGACAAGGTTTGCGTGAAACTGGATCTTCTGATAGAATTGAAACACCCTTGCAGCACCTGGCCAGCACCCGTAATATAATATACCATCACGTGTTTCATTTCGCTACAAACCACAAGAAACTGTGTTCCTGTCCAAAACCGAGCAAACGCAGGAAATGGTGTCAAAGCGGTCAATGATGACCAATGTCGTAGGATTGTGTTTCAGTGGTACACCAAAAAAAAATCAAAACCAAAATATGCTACCATCGCACAATATTGCTTGTCGAGTTGATTAAATGCAAAACAATAAGACACCGAAAGCAAACTATTTCGAAGCTTAAGAAGTGCGCAGAACAGTTCCGTCACGCACGAAGGCGAAGAAAAGTCCCAGCTGGTCAGAAATTGTCGTTTCGCCTTAAGGCAACGATAAAATGGTGTAGTTTTAACCAATTTTTAGAAGCTGACAACATTTTACTCACCAACCGATACGGCTCACATTGGCCATTGACGTATTTGGAGATGGTAACGTAAACAGAGCACAGTTTTGGGTGAAATTTCGTCGCACATCGTGGCAGAAATGAAGTGGTTTTCTCGGTCAGATTAACGCTTCAAATCTTATCGTAGTTAATTTTACGTTACGCGTTTTATGACACGAGGTGCTATGAATATACCATTTCATGCCTTGGAAAGAAGACAAAACCATTAAGGACGGTAAGTGAGAAGATCTAGTGCAAATAAATACCGGTAATGCACAAATAATAAGCTTAAGCGGAGCACCATTTCAGCCAGCATTCCAACCCGGGCGGCTTGCGCTCTTAGTTTCCCGGAGCACACGGAACATCATGCTATCTAATTCGTTGATTATTTGGACAGATAACGAAAATGCGAGATGACGTCTTTGTACGACACTGTTGGCAAATGGTTTATGTTGCGAAGGGGGCCGGCCACCTTCCAAGGTACCGGTGCGGTGACAAGATAATCCTCGGCTGAGATGAAACCTAGCGTCCTTTCCTAGCGTGTATGTTGCGTAGTGTGCGTCTTAGCATCCAGCTGGGAGAAGAACGAGACCCGGTGGTGCTCAAATTAATATCACTTAAGCACACGGATGGATGGATGGATGGATGAAGAAGCGCAGCGCTTAAGCATCTCGTGACCACCGTCAAGACAATGACAAGATGAGCGGACAAACGCTGCTGATGTCCACCCACCTTCGGGGTGGCATGAGCGGGGGAAGCTGATAATAAAAAAAACCCTCTTAATTTATTGAAATTGTTAGCGTGCCTGTCAGCAATGGTGACGGCCGTTAGCGGAGGTGTTTAAACCTTGAACCAAATAGCCGAGAGGAGGAATCATTCCCGAAGGAGAAAAAAAAACAACGAAACCTGCCACTCACTCACCTCCTGACATTCCCAGACACAACAGCAATCAAAGCGTTCAAATCAGGGTTGAGAATTAGAGAAAATTATTTAAAAAAAAAAAACAATCGGTTCGCCTTTTTTAATTCTCCTCATACACACGATAACGATGCGGAAATCGATCCTAAATGTACGCTTGTATGCAATGTGTTTTTTTTTTGTTGCCTTCGGTAATCACAAGGATGATGCCGGTAGCATGTCGAAGGTAACGCACTCGGATGCAGCTTGTCGAACACATTTGCTCAAGGTTAACGAGACCGAAAGCGACATGCGCGCATGGACCTGTTGCGTTACATTGCGAATCCGTTACAAACGTCGCACATAACGTGTCACACTCGTGCACCGTGACTCTACTACTGGCACTGACCCAGTACATCGATGTGCTGTGCGAGAAGCTCACCAAACTATCGAACGTAACCGAATTGGAGAAAGGGAAAAAATGTACTGAAAACTGTGATATGGTAAAGTTCCTTAAATCATTGGAGAATTGAAAGCATGCGAGAGTACTAAGAGAGCAGCCAAGAAAAAGGACCTTGAGAGCAGGTGCATCAACTGCAAAACAGCTGATCGCTGCATCAAAAAGAGCTCCAAAGATGCGTTACTCGCAGTGCATACTAACCTTGCAATTAAATGTCGTCTAGCGCTCGTTCTGTGTATGGTTTGTTGAACAATTTCGCATTTCCAAACTTACGCTCCTTCCGCTTATATCACTTGGTCGTACGATCATGTAAAACAATAAAACATCAGCAAAAATACGCGCACTATCACTCACTCACTCACTCACTCACTGCACTATCAAACATACATAAACCACAACCGGGAGACCATGTGCTGCTGAGACCACCAGATGTCTACTTGATCGCGAATTAAACTCTTATCGCACTTCCACCCAAAACTTGAGCTTATGTTTTGTTTTGTGCTCGTCGATACTCTACCGAACAGAAACGATTAAGGTACGCTTATATGGCATGTAGTTAAAGTAAGGGAAGTCCATATGCTCTGTACCTGTAAAATCGTATACACACACACTCGATACAGGTGTTTTCCAATGGGGCTTTCCAACGTTTCTTACAACTTCTTACAACAACTAAAGCTTCGGATCTGTAACGATGGGGAACTTATTGTTGTCACTTGATTTGGCAAACCAGCGGAACTGTGAACTACCGCAAAATGCACCACATGAGCTTGATTTCAATCCTGCCCAGGGTCCTCAGATCCTTGCCCTTTGACATACACACAGTATGGCCACGTTTTTTTGCGGAAGGCAAGGATAATTGCACAGCTAACGGAAGGAACGTTTGCAAAAACACTGCCCAGCCTGCGGTTGACAACCCTGTGCGCATGTGCAAACAAGCCACTCACCCCACCCTTGAAAAAGGGTCCACCGTAGTGCGCGAATGTATTTGCGAAAGGAATTGCGTACGCGACTCGTACGTGATCGCAGCACCAGCAGAACTTTAGTGCGCGCGTACACAGCTCGCGGAACAACGGAGACGCGATGTAAAGGAAATAAACGCGCGCAATCGCTCGCGGCGGATGGTTTACTGACTGATTCCTGCCGACGGCAACGAAAACGACCACCGGTTTCCACCACACCACACCGCCGCCCCACCCCGTTCATCCGTTCTATCGTGCCATTGTGGTTAGCACACACACACAGCGGAGAGTGAATTGAGAGTGTCCGCAATCATTTTCCACACATGCGACGCGTATGCTGCGAGACACGAGATATAACGACGCGGCTCGGAACTGAGAGTTGTACATCCGCCAAACGGATTCGGCGTGTAGCACACGGGCAGTAGCATCAACAGCAATGCAAGAAAAGTCTTAGAATGTATGAAACAACCACTGGCAAACATTCTAGACGAGCCAGTTAATTACCTTTTCATTTGCAAACGCCACGAGATACCTGCGTGGCCTGCGGTTTCATTGCTAATGGCATTATTATCAATGAGAATGCGGTGTCCCCTTCGACTTTTGCACTGATTCCCGGCGATCTGTCCATCGCCGATCTTCACTCACGCCTCATTAATGACGATCAACTGTCGAAGGAAGATCTACGCAAGGACCGACACATACTCACTCATTCGCTAAGTGTACGCCGCTCACCATACGACGATGGGCTGGTGGTCGTGCTAGTGCCAATCGCGTTTCACCAAAACACGTGTTCCGTTCAGCAAGTAAGTCCCTCAAACAAACTGATGCTACCACAGCCAAAAAGGTGAATTGCCGATGACGCATCGCGCCGTCCAACAGCGCTGGGGTACGTAGACGCACAGGTGGCGTCTGAAATGTCGTCTAGCGCGATTGTCGCCAATGCATACTCAAACACCCATTTTCTTTCCCTCCAAACGGGAGCCAGGTGCAAATTTCATTCCACACAACACAAAATTGATGTCCTCTCTCTCTCCCTCTCTCAATGTATCACCCTTTAAATGCGTACATCCGCAACAATAAAACGAAGGGGTCCTTACTCCTGAACCCCAATCCATACAGTAATGGCACCGAAACAAAAAAAACAGTTCACTGCACTATATAGCGTGACGTTTGTCCGCTCGACGTAAAGAATGCTACAGCAAAAAAAAAAGACCCCAGCAAAGTGGCACACACCACTCAGTTCGTGCTAGAATTTAATCGTTTGCAGTTTCTGCTGCACTTTCTTTTTTCAATTCCTACCAAACAAACGCTCGCACGCGTACACTTGCATACCGCTTGTTACCGTTTCAAACACTGTACTGACCACATTGTATCCCGTGTGGAAATATGAACAAAAGGCAAGTCCGGAGTTTTCATTTTCGAAACATTTTATTCTGTACGGTTTGTAACTCTGCCTTGCGTTTGCTTCAGCCTTTCATCCCCTCACTACTCAGTTTATCGATGAAATAACAATCGTCCCAGCGCGGATGATGGGATATAATAGATTTTCTATTACCTCCTGGTTTGTTCGTAACACTATGCTGTATAAAAAGCCTAATACTAGTTTCTTCCCGATTCATCCGTTCACTTCTCTAGTACAATTTGTTTGTATTTGTTTGTGCACTCGTTTGCTCCCCGATAGTCAACGCAGACTCCTGTCAAGAACACAACGGTCCATTTCTTGCGTCTGGGTGGACAACTGGAGTGATTCTAAACTGTACATTGTCACTATTGGGCGTTAAAGAAATTAGTAACGTAACGCATCTTTAGGCACAAAGTAAACACTTTTTGTACAATTATTTTTCTAAACGGAACTGATGAATGAAATCAAACTCTGGTACAGAAAACGAGCTAAGCTAACGAAGAAGAAATTTAAAATCACATCTTTCAAAGTAGTAGCTTGTAGTAAAGTTGCGCCGTCTTACTGCGGATGGCACATGCGATTGACGGAAGGTAGACCTGATGCTAGTTATGCGAACCGCTAACTAAAATCCTACCGTCTCAAATGTGAACATCACTAATCATTTTGCTGCAACAATTTCTTCTTTTTCTCGCAATAATAGTTGATCTTTGCTACGGCGAAACAGTCCGTATGGTCTTCAACGAGTTACGGAGCAGAAAAAAGCGTGTCTGTTGTCGGGGATTTCATGCCGCAAACGTGTGCGCACTCTATTATTGGCTAATACTCATTTTTCTTTTAGCATATTATCTTCTTCCTAAACACAATCATTGCAAACCAATTACAGCCGCATCCGAATTCGTCGCACATGTCCGGGGCTGTCTACTACTTACAACTCACTATACACTATACAAACGCTAAACGTTCCTTGTTATAATTAATGTAGTTATTATTATTCCTATTATGATTTCTGCAAATTTGTTACACGCCTGATGCGTTTGATGGTTTTTATCTTAATCTATGCTCGTCACTCAAACTCATTAAAGTAGAACCAGTTAAACAAAAAGCAAAATGTGTGTAGCACAAAGCACTAAATACACACCGGATACGTTTCCGCTCGATCCGCTCGGATATGATTGACTAAGAAGGTTTACACAAAATCAGCGTTTTGATGTGTTGTTTAACAGATCGTGTAGCGATGGGGTATTGTTAGCGAGGGTGTAAAATATATTATACTTTTACTATTAAATTAGACGCTATCGATAATTAGATCGTCGCCACCAGAAACCGATCGAAAGCGTTCCCCATTTCGGTTGCCGGTTTAGCTTTTTTGCTCCTTTTCTATACACCAAATCTACAGCCAGTGTCCAAAGCATCACACACCTTTTTAGTCGGGCCGGTAGATTGGCGTTTTCGGTATGAATTCTATTAGTAGCACGTACTCCATCATCGAATTCGAATCACACTGCTGTTTGCTGAGACGCCAGTGCAGTCCAAGTTTGTGATAAAGGTGACTGTTTTCCCACTCGAGCAGTTTGTTTAGCGTGTGCTGCGTCTATGGCCGGACGCGGATCGGCGAATAAAAAAACGGAAAACAATTCAATTAATTTGTCAGCGATGAGCACGGCGGACGATTGCCGTAACAATCCATCTGACCACTTACCCTCTTACTTAAACATATCACAGGCCATAGAGAACATCCTAATGTGCAGCAGCAGCAAACGCAACCGCAGAACAGCCATTTCACGTTGACGGGTAGCGTCTTTTTTAGCACGGCATTGATCCGCAACACGGTCGCTTTGAATTCTTCCGGTGCAACGCGCGAAACCAGACCTGCTGGAAATTGCACGTTGAAGCGATTGCTTAAGCCAAACCTGCAACAATGAAAAAAAGCAACTGGTTAATCCGATCCATAAGCACAACGTTTTAAAATTCGTACACACTAATGAGTTTATTGATAAATTTGATTCATTCATTCGAAGAGCCGCTGGAACAACGGCTGGCAATCTCTTAGGGGGAGGATTAGCAAGAACAAGATCGTTTATTTACGTACGTTGGCAGTTGTTTAGATTCGATCTTCAACCCCTTCGACGCTGCGATTCAATGGGCAGCCAAAGTCAGTTGCGTCAGATGAAGACAGTGAGGGCGAAAACGAAAGCAAATGCCCACGGAAAATCTATATTCATCGCAGTTAACGATTCTCATGCATTCGCGTAAACTGTGCGCGATGTTTAGTTAGCACAATTACAGCTCGATCGACGCCACCTTCGAACGAATGCGTGCGGGGTTGTTTGTCCTTCCCGTACCCAGGCAAGAGGTAGTGCAAAAGTGGCGCAGAACAACCTTCATTGAAACGGATCTCAGCAGCGGAAAGAAACGGTCGCAAAAATCAATGGCATACACCACGGCACCTGCATGTGATTGTTTTCGGCATTGTGTATTTCCAGCGTTTGGGTTCCATTTCGCTCTCCATAAATTATGCCCCGTTTTAACTTTCGCCTTTCATCACTAATCAGATGGCATGGCCATGTTTGGGGGTATGGCGGTACTCGTCATGCGTATCTTATTTCGTGATTTTCTCTCTTTCTCTATGTCTTTCTCTATCTTTGGCGCTCAGCTGGGACCAGCAACAGTGGTGACGGGTCTGTTGTATTGTGTAACTTGGCACACAAAAACGAAATCGAAACGCAAACCAAGCGAGCAGCCTAAAACGAGAGGCCTCGCGGAAAAAAAAAACCATACACCCAGTATCGTGGATCGATTGTGTAAGCAAGCGATGACGATGGCCACAGGTACATAACGTATTATTGTAGCTCTCAAGTGATTGTGGCGAGCTGGCGTTCTAACCGCTGTTTGCCACACGAATGAATACCTGCCGAAGGGTTCACAAAACAAATGCTTCATACTTACACTGTCATATTGCCTGCCCCACGGATTACAATCGGATCCGGAACCATCTGCACGTGCGCTTCCTCAAGGTTTTCCTCCGAGAGCTCCTGCTCCTCGTAGATTGCGTCGAAATCGGCCATCATGGTACCGTGTTTAGGCTATTGCAGCCTGCTAAGATCGGGAGCCGAAAGGGAAGCGCTTTATGTGGTACAATTATTGTCCAAGCAGGCGATGGGGCTTTTGTGTTCGCACCTTTGCGTTACGAACGTTGGAGTCGTCCGTTCTTGACCGAGAATTCTCCGTGGCGTATATCTCGACGGCAATTCACGCACCGTCCGTTCCTTTCAACTCTGCGCAATGTAAACAAAAGCGGTGTATGCAAACAAAGAGATTCCGCACCGACGGTAGCAGCAGCGATCCATTCTTTCCAACACAATCTTTCAGACACCGTGAATGTTCGCAGCTTTTCCACTGCCCTCATCAAAACAACCCTTCGGTATCACTTGTCGTCCAGGATGGGGCAGGAAGCGATGACTGCACATTAGATGCTACACTTTGAACTGCACTTTGCATTGCCTACGAGTAGCAACAGCGCACATCGTCTTCCCCATGAACCGTGCACTCGATCCACATCGCATGCATGAGTTTGCATACGATTAACACACACGCACATTAAAAACCCATTTTTTCTTATTTCATGCGATGCTCCGGAATCCTTTTTTCGGCCGTAGATCTCCCTCCGCCAGGCGTGACGATGCAGACTGTAATAATACGTAATAAGCACAGCCCTAAAGGCTGAAAGTTGCCCTTCTCTCTGCCCTTCTATAGCACCGATCGACAATAACCAATCAACAACCAAAAAAAACGTCTATCTGTCTGCCCCACTACTACTGGGCTGGCAGCTGGTTTGCAGGTCCTACACGTTGGTTGCGCAGTTTTAATGGTTTTAGAACGCTTTCTACTGCAGACGAAGAAAGTTCTTCGAACGATAGCATCACTGGCCTTGATCTACTCGTTCGTCGCGATGTTCCATTGCCCCACACGAAATGAAAACACAGATTATGCACTGCAGTTATGGGGGTTCTCTTTGTTTTGCCCCCTTTTGACAACAATCTTGTCCTTTCTCGTGTTTCAGACCAGCTGCTTGACAGCTGTCATACCATACAAAGCAGGCAAGCCCAAGATGGTTCACTATGGCAGAAAGGGTATTAAAAAAACCAGCTCGCAAAAGCCGATTTATTCTGCAATAGTTACACCTATTTACTGCCGGGTAGGAAAGCAATTTGTAAGCTTCACGTTTCAACCGGCAGCCAACCAAAACGTGTAAAATGATATTTTTTATCGAACGAAAGCGCTAACGACTTTTGACTAGCACACGAGCTACGATTGTCAGAGACTGTACTATTATCGGACCTGGTGTGTACATTCATCTTTTTATTCGCTGGTTTTGTTTTGGTATCCGGAAGAGTGAAGAAAATTATTTTCCGTGGAAATTGAACTTTAAAACCTCCGCAACCATTAGCAGCATCGAATTGGTCATGTCGCTCAAATCCCAGGACGATATCCCTCTGGCTGATGACGATTTAGAAGGTAACTTCGTATGGGAAACTTCATCAAAATCGACCCACTCAGTAAATGAACAATCATTTGTCTTCCTTTTCGATGCAGTCATCATC
This sequence comes from Anopheles funestus, assembly GCF_943734845.2. Taxonomy (NCBI): domain Eukaryota; kingdom Metazoa; phylum Arthropoda; class Insecta; order Diptera; family Culicidae; genus Anopheles; species Anopheles funestus. Next base: position 1,072,259 of record NC_064598.1, read on the forward strand.
AACGATGATGAAAGTTCCAAGTATATGTGCAATGGCCGTTCGCTAGATTCGATCGCCAGCTCGTACACCAACGGTAACTCTAGTCCACAACAGTTTCTAGAAAACGAAAGCCCCGATGCGGACGAGCAGGAAGAGAAGGCCCGTCTCATTGCCCAGGTGCTGGAGCTGCAGAACACGCTGGACGATCTTTCACAGCGTGTGGACAGCGTGAAGGAAGAGAATCTCAAGCTGCGCTCGGAGAACCAGGTGCTCGGACAGTACATCGAAAATTTGATGTCCGCCTCCTCGGTGTTCCAATCGACCACGCCGAACAATGTGCAGAAGAAAAAGTAAGGTCTGAATCGTCGTGACACCGAAATGCTTCTTCGCTGCAGCGACAACGATCCACTTTGAAGCCAAAGATATTCCACGAGCTGTTGCTATTGTAGTAGAACAAAGATCGAGCAACCATTAGTGCACCCTAACGGCACAATTAGGCTAGAGCAGGGATTTTGAATTTATATTAACGCTTGAAAACTACAGAATCTGCTGGCATGTCGTAGAAGCCGCGGCAGGAACCACATTACACCCGCCTTTCCTAGTACATATGGATCGGGTACCATACGACTGTTGTTAGTTTTCATAGATGCCTTGGCTTAGCACGTTTTGTCTTACATTTCTTCAGTGTTTATTACCGTCACGCGGTAGACCCGTGCATTCCGAAGATGGTTATCTAAGCTTAAGTTTGTGCTAACTCGCCCTGGTCCTATCATCGCTACCATTTGCCCCATATTATCTGTAAGATGGTTAATCATGTTAATCGAACGCTAACGAGATAATATGTAACAAATCGGAATACTCTACTGTATTTATTTGGTATTAAATAAATTGTAAACTCACACGCAACATTGGACTTGGACTTCCTACATTACACAATTGTGCGCCCACCGTGGGTACGGTATCACATCCTTAATGTTGTGGACGTTCAAAATCCACGACAAATACCGCTCAAATCCCAAACCGAAGCCTGCAGTGGTTACGCTTCCGAATTTCCGCAGATCTAAGTACCACTGTAGGACGTCCAGGTTGGGTAGCTTTCGTTGCAGCCGATCATAGCTATCCTCACGAACACTTCCACCCACAAGTTCTCCAACATGTGGAACGAGAAGATCTAATGCGTCGACAAGCAGAGGATTTGCGGCATTTTCTCGCATATAGAACGACTTTATCGCCTTTGGCCAGTAGCACACAAATACCGGACTTTGGCAGTGTTCAACCAAGAACAGTTCCTGTTCCTTATTGATCCCTTCCTCACGACGAACAGGTGATTTTAATTTACCTCCATTCGCTTCCAATATGTGCATCGCTTCTTCGTACGTCAACCGAGGGAATGGTTTGTCCATCCAGCGAAAGCACATCTCGAGCTTACCATCGGTAGTTAACTTTCTAACCGAACTCAAGTCTGCTGCACTTTTGTCAATAACACTGGCGCTAACCTTTTTTAACATATCTTCTACCCGGTCCATTAGCTCTTCGAGTGTATTCATAAAAGCTTCCTCCAGCTCTAGCATATAAAACTCGGACAGGTGAATATTCGATTTGCAGTTTTCGGCCCGGAACGTTGGCCCAAAAGTGTACACCTTATCCAAACCATGTGACATCGCTTCCAGGTGCAATTGGCCGGAAACCGTTAGGAAGGTGGGTCTATCGAAATACGCATGGTCAAGTGGAATGTTTTCCTTTGCCATACCCTTCAACAGCTGATCGTTCAGTGGCTTCACCAGGAAAGCTTCGCCCGCACCTTCACAATCATTGGACGTTAGCACGGGGGTATGAATCTGGACAAAGCCCTGCTGCTGTAGATACTCGTTGAACGCTCGTGTGGCCTCATGCCGCACTCGAAACGTCGATGCCATGGAGTTTACGCGCGATCGCAAATGCAGGTGATTCCGGATGTACTCTGGCGGGTACGTTTTTTTAGGATAGAACGGATAGCCCTCGGTAAGGGGACATTTTCCAAGCTCGGTTAACGTGTCTACGTGCAGTTCAAGTTGATTTTTTGGCGAGGCAGCGATTACTCCACACGCTTCGATAGAAGAACCGTAAGCAGTGTCGATGTGTTTGTCCTTGTTAATGACTAGCTGAAAGTTTTGGGCTGCCGAACCATCGTTTATGTCCACAAACAAGTTACCCTTCATGTTCCGAACGGATTTCACCCATCCCTAGAAGAAGATATAGAAGGAAAGCACCGGCTAATGTTGCACAACTCCATTCCCGATTCCGACCATGAAAGCAGCTTCTGTTCCGACATACTTTTACATTCACTTTATTTCCTGGTTTGCAGTTTTGCGCAGCTAGATCTTTTATGCGATAAAAGTGATAATTACGGGAGGAATTCCGCAACAAAATACGAGTACACAGCAAAGCCATTCGCGTGCACACTTTACTATTTGCAGTTTTGTTTACGAATCATGCGGTTTCTGTAAATGTCAAGCCACATAAACGTCAAAGCCATTTACCGACAGGAAAATGTTCAAAAATCGCTACGAATTGTTTCCTCCTCATCATTGCCGGTTTTCTACATTTGGAAATGTAGCACTGGCCATGAGTTTCATCGTTGCCATTTTCGCCTCAATGGGCGTTCAAGTATTACCCTGAACGAGTCAAACCATTTGATTTACCCAAACGTTGTCCCCGACCCTGACCGCTTTGTCGTAGTCATACCAACGATTGGTAACGAGTTTTCCATGGAAACCTGCCCGGGGTTTGTTTACGGGAAACCTTACTCTTGAAATTTTCATCGTACGCAATAGATTAGTCGTCGAGTCGCAATGTTAACGAAGAAGGAAAAGCTGCTTATCCGCCCCTGGCAAATGCAGCGTTATATTAATCATCGGATTAAAGTCGTGACGGCCATGCCTGCCATCGATTTCCATCCACCACCGGAACGGATTCACATCGCCCAAAAGCTGAAGAAGCAACAGAAAGAGCTCGAGCGAAAGGAAAAGATAGAGCAAGAAAACATCCGTCTACTGCAACGCCTTGGTGCCATTATGAGCAAGAAACGGTTGGATAACATTTGGACCTACACACGACCGAAGTAAGTGACCGTTATATGCCGTTAATTTGCAAAACAACTCCAAATATGTCCTCGCTTTGTTAGCTTCCTCCGACGCGAAAATATCTATCCCAACCGTCCCAAGACTACACCAGATGCCAGTGGTCATCGACGAGCTTCCGCCAAGCCAGCAGGAGGCAACCTTGCAAATCCCACCGGATCACCGCTGACAAACTGGACCAAATCAATCCGTTGCAGTGCTTGCAGTGCACCGGCGCGTGTTGCAATTCAGCTTAATCAAATCGCACCGGAAGGACGTATACCATGGGCTCCACAGCGGAAAACCTCCAACCGGAAGCTGCTGCAGGAGGCTGAAACGGAACAACACGAATGTTGTCGATTCTGCTGCTGCTAGATTTAGCTACTTCCGGGCACAGATTATTTTCCGCTCCTACTGGTGGTTGGTGATAAAAACGTTGTATGGACAAATGAGTAGCTGCACAAGAATGTAGTTTGTTTACAATCGGTCTTGTATTTTCATCACCCTTTTCCGACGAAAAATAAACACCACACTCACACTTCACTTAAGCGGAATAAAACGGGAGCTGTGGGTTGCACCGATACCGGGACGACCGTGCTTGACAGGCTTGTACGTCATCGAGAACTCGCCCAAGTAGTGGCCGATCATGTCGGGCCTGATTTCCGTCTGGTTGAACGTCTTGCCGTTGTACACACCGACGGTAGAACCGACCATCTCCGGAAGGATGATCATGTTACGCAGATGAGTCTTCACGCAAGCCGGCTTCTCGTTCGGCGGCGTGTTCTTCTTGGCCTTGCGCAGCTTCTTGATAAGAGCCTGAGGCTTCCTGCGCTGTCCACGCTTGAAACGCCGCTTAGCCCGGCTGTGCATCAGCTCCACCAGGGCCTCCTGCTTCATGTCCAGCAGCTGGTCCAGATCCACACCACGGTAGGTGAATTTACGGAAGGTACGCTTCTTCTTGGCTCCATCCTCGGGTGCTTGGTCGGCCATGGTTACGTTGGGATAGATCAACAGATCACTACGTCCCAAATAATCCGAAATTCACGAGAAATCACACGGCGCTACGTCGTCTTGCGACCAAGAGCGGGTTGAAAAGAGCACCTGTCAAACGAGCGGATGTCCATCTGACAGCCGTGAGTGACTCGATGCGTTTCTCTTTGCGTTCTGGTGAGCGCAAACTCTGCGTTTCTAGATGCGTTTTCTGCTGCATGGGCACACCATTCAAAAATCGGGACGTTAGTTTTATATCGTGACTAATTTTACTATTGATTTAAAGTCCAATAGCCTGAAAATATGATGTTCCTCACAATTAGCAGCTGCAGTTCGATTTGGTTTTAACTGAATTTTCCCATAACTGAAATATAGTGTATAATAATCACACTCTCTTGACATAGTAATTTGAATAGCGCGAAGATATATTCGCGCTAACTTTTCTAATCTTCTTATTTGAAAAAGCTCCCATGCTCGGAAGTGTTTCACGTTATAAGTTTCGAATATTATTCAATGTATTTAATCCATCTTTCATTCTGAAGGAAATGCAACCAGTAAAACAAAACAAACAGTTCAATAATTTGTATCAAGTCAATTTTGTTATTCTTTTCTTACCCCAGAAGGACACAAATGAAACAAATTGATAGCTTACACTGTTCACTATGCAGTTTTTTGTTGTTGATGTTGTGTAAATGTTTGTAGGATGTTAACGTCCTGTGAAGTTCAGGTTCGAGTTCCTTCTGGTTCGTTGATAGAGATAAAAAATAGTCCTGCTTTCAACTGTTACAACTATTACATCTGGATTTGTGAGTGAGAAACACAGCAGTTTTGCTCTGGCCGTAGATTCACATTTTCGATTTCCGACATTTCTTTACATCTTCTCCTGGAATAAATGGTACGTTTGCTCTCTCTCTCTCTCTCTCTTGTGTGTTTTTTGTGTGACTCTTATGTGTGTATATATATAAAGAATTTATACAGATTTGAATCCCTGCACGGCGAGCAATAGGAAAGAAAGTGACTTCCCTATTGGTTCCGATGCACCATATTTTCTTCTTTTTTTGTAGCCATCAACCATTCATCCCATTTCCCATTCCAGGCAGGGACAATGGTTCGCTTAAGGGAAGGAGGGGGAAAACAACGTAGTGCGCCTCCACATCAAGCCCTATTCGGGCCCAACTAAACACTTTTGGCAAGAGGCAAATATTTTGTAAAACATGTACACTTATGTTAGGGCGGCCCGAACACGCTGCATTCGGCGTGTTTGTGGCGGACTGACAAAAACACAAACGCCAGATCCGTGCTGACACACGCACGAACGCACGCATTCGACGAGCACGCCGTTTTCATCACTGGCGTCTTCTTTTATGCCCTGGCCGTAGGCTGATCAACTATTCCATTTCATTAAAGCTTAACACAATGCGGCGCTCTGCACACGGTGCACCCGCGTTCACCGATACTTTCGGCAATCAAACGTGCATCTCCCTTTCGATACCGCCGTTGGATGATATCCCTTACAACAACTGTGAAGGATTCCTCGGGTGGAGAGAGAACGAACTAGATGGAGAGTGGGGAAAACGTATAAACATACCGCAAAACGGGTGTGCTTCTACGCGCCCATTTACAGTAGAGTTCATATCAAATCAGACTTTGTGAATCGCTGGTTCGTTGGCGACATATGTTACAACATTATCTATATTGTTCTCTCAATCCTGGTACGCCTGCCACTCGCCGGTTGGGGCCAGAGGGACGTGCACATTTATCTATGTAAGTGTATGCAATCTTCCCTCGCAAAAGCTCTAGTTACGTTCCGTTTTATTTTTCTAGTAAGTCGTAGAAAATAAATTACTTTATACTTGCATTAATATTCCGAGATGCTCTACTATTTGCAACATTGCAGTGCCGTAGAATCATCAATTAAAAAAAGGATACTATTTTACAAAAATATCAGTATGCTTACTAATGCGAGCGCCAAGGCAACCAACCACAACGCAATCCCCTGTTTCCGCTTCTGTTCATCAGGTATAGTGCTCATAGTTTACGATGAGCAACCTTTCACTCATCTCTGCTAAATTGTTTTGCCTCTGTACTGCGCACCATTCCATCATTTGAGTACACCCTACGGCCTCCCTCTTAACAGCAACACTTCTACCAATAGAAAGTGTTATTGATCACAAAACATCGTGTAAGCCTCAATTATTGATGGCATCGATGTCTCTAGTTCGGTTATTTTCTTCTTTTCGCTTCCTGAAGTGATTTTCTAAAAATTCCTATTTCTCTCACTCTTCTTTACATTCCGCTTAATTAATTAGCTTTTGTTCCTCACACAGCCCTCGCCTCAAGCGATAAATCGTTTTGATAATCCCGATCGTGCGACCATGACCGCGCGATGATCATGTTTGACCCATGAATGGGAACACATTTTTGTTTTATAAAAATGCCAGCATTCAATATATTTGCCCTGTTTGTTTTTACATCTAACTGACGCAACTGCAACGCAATTGTGTAGCAGTTTCTGTGTCGATATTAGCCCATGCAACAGATGGCAATACCGTGTGTCCTAGGACATTTTGAGTACACTCCCCTGTAACGTATAACACATATAAAGAAGTGAAAGAAAAAAAAAGATTTCATATTAAAATTCAACCACCCAACTCGCGCCTTTTTCCGTACGAACTTGCTTCGGTCGAAAGCGCGAAGAGGAGATATTAAGCGGGGTTCTTTTCTTTGTTTCCTGCGTCAGGGGATCTATTTACAGCGGTAAGGTAGCCTATTTTGCGAGGCTTGCTTCCGCATAGAATCACAATTATTGTTATCGTGGCTATTTGTTAGCACTCTCGTAAAAGAATTCCCCAAGACAGCACACAGGTTATGTATCGTTTGGTGTGCATCGTGTAATATATGCGTGTTGTGTTGTAGTCCTGCCTTCCTTGTGTACTTGTACCTTTATCTCCAGGATTGCTCAAATAATTCTTTCATCTAACTTCCTTTCTATGGTTGAACTGAACAGCCTGATGCAGCGTGTGCTTCTTCCTGATGAAGAAGATCTGATGCACATATGTACCATCTTCGGAAAGCCTTATTTTATCAAATGAAAACGAACAGGTAGTAGTGTTCAGAATTCCACTAACCAAACTGATATCTGTTTGTAACTGCGTTTTCTCGATATCTTGGTCTATGAATGCGCCTCTAGGCTGCACTCTCATTCGCGTACACAAGGTTTCCCTTCGGTTAACAGTGGTTGCTGACGGGTTGCTCCGTTCCATTCTCCTTCAACCTAACGATTCTTAGTAAATATATAAGAAAGATACAATGACATTGCTTCTGTTTTGTGATACGCTCCTACTTTGCACGCCGGTCACCCATTTTTAGCTAAGGGATTTCTTGCATATGTTCTGGTCGTTAATGTCAGGCTATGGATCGGTTACAGGTCGTCCGTGGGAATATAGTTAATGATAAGTCATCAGTCCTGAAATTCCAATAAATATCGATATTTATGTGTAGTAGTCCGTGGGTTTTCAGATAGCCCAATCACCACTATAAAGGTGCATATCTGCAATGAAGTTCACATTAATTAGTTACATATAGCAGATGTTCTCTTGCATTTAACAATGAATATTTAGCATGAAAATAGTCCAAAAAAAAGTTCCATATACAACGCTATATACTGGTTGTCTGCGACCAGTAATGCAAGCGAAGGTTAGCAGCTACTAACCTACACTGAATGATGAATGATCGATTCACTTCAAAGTGGAAAATTAACTAATACGTCAACAAAATTTTGGGTCTTTGTCCTGAATTTTAATAACCCTTCACGGGTTTAATTCTCAAACTACATTACCTAGAACACCCGCACCCGAGTGTGGTTCACTTTTCGTATCGTACGCAAATGGAAGATGGACCAATGACAATTGGGCATCTTCCGCTATAGTACTAAATTAAGCAAGTAGAGCAAGCAGTTCAGATACAAATATATTCTCCACTGCTCTTCATCAAACGTGACTGATAAAGATAATTCAAAAATAAGTATTCAAACGAAACGGACGATCCTCAATCATTTGTCACGTTTTTTTCCTTCTGCTGTTATTTACTATAACCTACGTAGGGTGATAGCTTAGCAGGTTTAAAATTTTCCGGATAAATGCTCCTCTATCGATGCAGTCGTGCCAAAAGCTATGCCCTAAAGGATGTGTTCGTATCGTAGTCTGCTGTGTCGTATTAGATGGGCGAAATACATCACTGATAGTTCCTGACGTTCGCTAATGTTCCGGTGTCTTGTGTATCATGTTTCTGATGTGCGATTGTAGAATCCCATTCGCTCCGCTTCCCTTGTGTCATTTAGAAGTTGAATCCATCGCGGGGAATGTTCGGATTCTGGTTAAATTGGAACGCGTTCTCGTCAGCTGCAGGTCTTAGGTCTTCTAAGACGGCTTCGTCAACCTGTAAAGATACGCATTATGTAGTAGCATTCAAAAGCAAGTAATCCTGATAGCAATAAATCGCATTTCGCTAGCAGCTTACATCGTCCGAAAAGAACTGCTCGATGATGTCGTACGCGAGCTTATAAATTTCCACATTCTCATGATTTTGCAAAACTTCAATTTTCGACACACCGTCACATTCCTCGATCAGATTGGCGACGTGTTCTGCGTGGGGTCCGGCCAATTTAAGCATGTTGTTAATGCCATCCAGTACAACCTATGTAATGGAGTATAAGATACAATCACAATTATTTATGTTAAAGTTGGGGTACCGTTTCTAATTTTGCACATACATTGATAACTTGACAGTCCTGGCACATAAGCAAATCGCAGAACGGTGGAACTGCACCATCGTTTATCAACTGTGCGACCTGTTCACGATTGCCACTGATCGTTAGATTGCTGATCGCCCAAGCCGCCTCCTTCTGCGTATGGAAGTCGCCGTGCTTCAAATTCTCGATGACCTTCGGTAGCAGACCTGCATCGATAACTGCCTGCACCTGCGACTGATTTCCTGCCGTAATGTTGGACAGGAACCATACGGCTTCCTTGCGAATCTTGTCCTTACTATGCGTCAACAATTTGGGGAAGTGCGAAAGGGCGTCACAATTCAACACGACCTAAGAAACAGAAACAAAGCGAACGAACAGCGTTAAATGATATTCCCTGCGGTTCAGTTGGTCGTTTCTTTTCTCCTTTACCTGTGTCTGATCATCCGAGCCAGTGACGATGTTACCGACCGCACGTAGTGCAGCTGTCTGTACCTTTACCTCTACGTGCGACAGCAGCGGAATCAGCTTCGGCACCACGCCACTGTCGATGACGAGCTGGATCTGCTCATTGCCACCATCCGTCAGATAGCTCAATGCCCACACCGTGTCGACCAGGATGTTAATATCCGTATGATGGATCAGCATGTTCAGCGCTGGCAAAATCTCGAGAATTGTGGCGGCCGGCGGCGGCGGATCCTTGTTGCGACACAAATTTACAATAACCCAGGTGACATTGCGCAGGAAGGGAATCGGAATTTCCGGCTGAATGAAGGACAGCAGCGGCTGAACTACACCAAGCTTAATCACGTAGTCCCGCAGGCTCGGTCCATCACCAATGATGTTACCGAGCGCCCAAACTGCCTGCTCGCACACGTTCGGTGCCGGCGAGTTGAGCAAATGCAGGAAGAGTGGAACGGCTCCAGCTCGGACGACTTGGTTCGTCTGTGCTGCCGTACCAGAAGCGATGTTTGTGAGGGCCCAGGCCGCCTCAAACTGCAACACCTGGTTATCATCCTGCTCAAGACAATTGACTAAAATCGGAAGAATGCCGCTTTCAATGAGATTGTTAATTGGAGGATTGCGATCCGATGACAGTAGCCGACGGGCAGCTTGAACAGCGGCCAGCTGGCCCTCTTTGTCGTTGCTGTTGCCAGCCTTCTCGACCAGTTTCTTCAGATTCGACTGTAGTGTGTAATCCTCCTCGTCCGTCGATTCTGCAGTCTGAGGAACGTTGCGTCGCTTGAGGATGGTCTCTTCCCGTTTGTTTTTGCGCAGCTCCACCGTTACCTCCGTTCGTCGACGTCGCATTTCCTGCAGGATGTAACACATTTTGTTATTGATCATTGCACACGAATGTTTGCCGTGATCATCGTCTTATTGTAGCTGTAGGAAAGATATGAACTACTTGCTGTTGCTGTGTAATTTTTTGTGCAAAAAATATATATTTATATGCACCTGTGCCGCGAAAGGTCAACATTGTTCCAAATAACCACAACATAGCAACAAACTCATCCATATCCCAGGATGACCTCGGAGCACTGCTTTAGAAAATCGCATCGAGACATTTTGACTCAACGATCCAACACAATCGTAAAAATAAACATACACGCACAGAGTGCTGAACATCCCCTTTCGCACCTGCTTTGCACATGCTGTTCGCTACCCACATTAGCGACAGCGGCCGGCCACCGTCGAATAATTCACGACGCAGCACGTCGTACAGCGCGCTTCACATTTATGATTACGCGACGATCCGATTCATCATCGTCAGGCCAGGGAGAGCACATATCCGTACATATATTCACACAAAAGAAGGAACATCGCCGAATACCACATTGCTCTTCCACACTCTCGATTGACGTTCAATACAAAGGAAAACATTAAGAGACTAATGCGTGTTGCGGTGGCGGAACGTGGAGGAACGGATCATTTGAGGAAACGAACCACAGAACATTCTCGGCCTTATCTGAAGCATATTCTTCTGCTTTTCGCACGAATTTGTACCGCCGACCACGGGTCATTCTATCATGGGAACAGACCCCGGCAGCAAGATCACCTTTCCATCCTCGTGTCGCTCAAAACGGAAACGTAATTCACTGACACAGCATCGGGGAACTGAGTGACAATTTATTTCCCGTTTTCACCTTCCGCACGCCCCCGATGAAAGCCTGCGACGCAGCAGATCCACAGTGTGTGCTGCAAAGTAGCCCGAGTCCCGAATGTTCATACTTACATCCTGATCCTTTCCTTTGTTTTTGAATCCTTGCATGCGATTCTTCGACTGGGAGTCTATCGACGCCATTTTCGTGGGGAAAAGCAAAACTGCTGGGAATTGAACAAAACGTGCTGCCCCTGACTCACTCTCGTTACTGTTAACTTTCGCTCTTGCTCACACTAGCACAGGATTTCGTTTGCTGTACCCTTCACACCAACACTAGATACTTCGAAATGGGATGGCAGATGGTGAGGTAAGAATGTGCCGTAAAAACGCGAATCGCGTTAACCAGCCTTCGTTGTCGAACTTTCCAGCGCACGGAAACACCTTCGGTGGCACGGTTCTGCAGGATTCAATCCGAAATATACAAGATTAGATTGTTTTTTAACTAGGAGCAAAAATTTTAGCTGCTCTCACAGTAGTTGATGGGAATAATCAAGGTGTATAAATCGACTACAGGTATGTTCATTACGATTACTTTGACAGCTTTTCGCTTGACATACGGGGTTTGATCTCCATACCCAAGGTTGCTCAAAAAGATCAAATTGGTTGAAATGTATTTTGGTACGAAGAAACGATTTTACCATTCGCTGTTTTATAACAAAAGTACATTTATTTTCGGCAGTACATTATGGTTTATTCATAATATCGGATATTAAGCAATTCAATACTCTTTGGTATATATGTATGAAAGCACAGTCATTCACAAACGAACTGCCTATTTGACTCAAATTTAGCTTGTTCATGAAATCAGAGATAAAGCACAATCAAAAAACTAGTCATACAGAACCATATCAATAGCAAACAAATGCGATATTTAGTAATGCGACATATTTGTGATTCATTCAGATGGTTTATTGAAAGCTATACCAAAAAATATATGCAAATTTCAAGAAATAACATATCACCGAACCGTCATTGACGATGTCCTGAAGTTTGACATCAGTGCAAAGGCGGTGGGATTGTGTTTTGTTGATGGAATGCAAAAAGTCTGTCTCATCGCGAAAATCAATCCGCACGCACGAAATCATTAGGGACAAATCGTTGGAAGGTAACAATTGCTCCGTCGCGGTGCGTTTCAATCATTTGTTGTTAGGATGATGCAAACTGTTTAGCGAACAAGTGCGGGGGTGCAGTTTAGGTCGTATGCCGCTCTGTGTGTATATGTGGTGGTAATCGCAACAGTCTTTCTGGAAGAGAAACAGATTTTAACCTTAGCGAAACCTTGTACGCGCGATGCAATGGTTTGCAAACGATGGAATTAAGGCAACCCGGTCAGCCATCGTCATCGCAATCGAGCTCTTCATATCAAAGGCCATCCCCGCTCGGACCGAACCTTGCGCCACCCCCAGATGGTGATGTGTTGTTGTTACCCCGCTCCTGCCCAATCACAGTGCGCATCCGAAGGAAAAGTCTCGCGAATTTGCCCAGCATACGAGAAAAGTTGAGTGCAATTTTTGGGATTCAGCTTCAGGAATTGCTTCAGCACACCGATGAACAGCAGTATCAGCAACAGCAGTTCATCACCTTTCAGGTGCTGGACGAAACTTCCGGATGCCAGGTAGCAGTAGGCAATGCGCTGAGCGGATCCATCGTATCCAGTGGCAACGGTGATCTAATCGGTCAAATACAGGTAAGTTGTACAGAGCCCAATATACCATTGACAACTGGGAAGCATAGTGTGATCGTGCCAAATGCAGAGAACTGTACAGCTATCAAGAGGGATTGGATCTAGCGAAACTCGTTTTCGTCACATTGTTTTACGCAGTTAGCATAAGCGCTCCAGCTTCACCTTCAACGCTTAGATGCCGCTGAGCAACACGAACAACACTGTGTGGTAGTAGAGTGGGGGACAGCTCACTCCATCGAAAGTACGTTTGCGATAGTTACGCAGCTGGTTTTCGCTGCTGTTAAAGCTTTCCACCATCGAACCGGATCAGCACGGGTCAAATTAGACCAGGCACTGAGCTACGTTGATGTTGCATCAATTCGTTATTATTGATCAATCGACTATTGGTTCGGTTTCAAATCCACATTGCTGTTCCAGAAACACATGAAACTGACGCATTCTAATGTGAATACTCTGTAAGAATATTAGAATAAAAATTGAAAAACTGATGGCACTATCGTGTTATCGGATGCATCAATTGAACTGTATCCGACAAGATAAACAGAGCAGCTTGGGTTCATCCAACAGGGCTTTCCCAAATACGATGGCAACAGGCAATCAGTTGGGAAATTACTAATTATCCACAGTGGTTGGTGGCTGATAAGCTATCGATTACTTCCGCCGTTTCCGGTCTGGTATTGTTTTGGTGCATCGATCAATTCCAGGCCGGTATGGACGACGTATGGCACTGTTCAAAAGCCAGATGATGAGGTCCGCCAATCAGCTACAATTTATTTCAAAATAGCTCATAATCAGTGCTATTGCCATGTGGTTAATTGTTCGAATTGTCTTTGCCATAAAACGAACCGGCCTGCCGTTTACAGTTATCATGCCGTCCACTCCCTAACGCTTACTTTGGTAGCGGCACCTTACGGTTATCAGGGCGCTTCTTTCCCTATGCGTTACTTAGCATCCAATTGCGTTGGGATTCATTGCTGATAAAGGTGATGCTGTGGGGGATGGTCTATTATTGGTCTCTTTTTGGACGTATCTGGAATGAGGCGGATTTTGTTTTTGTAATTGTATTTGTTCTTTTTCGGATTATGAGTTTCGGTTCCAACTTGCAGTATAGATCTGCGTCATCGTGAAATTGCTACTCACCATCTTTGCAATTGAACTGGTGGACATCTTGCGATGAAACGAAATGGAACTTATTCAGGGATTGCGTCTCCATTAACATGGAGATCTTCTTCGTTGTTCTTCTTCAGTTGGAATACCACGCAGGTCTAAAGTCAAAAGCGAATCTTTATCAGGTAGAGTATATTTTTATTCCACCCAGTCTTACCAATAAAATCACCAACGGATTGTTACATTTACCGGCTCTACATACCCTAGAATCTAGAACCTGTTATACAGGGCCTGTTACTGTTTGGCACGTTCACAATCAATGCTGGCGTTTTGCATCGACCTGTGCCTCCAACAAGGCACGGCGGCAAACCCATTGATGATCGTGTTTTCTTCATCGTGCGGCAGTGTCGTCATTGAGCTAAATTTAGAACGTTATGCTGAAAGTGTCATACACCCTAACGTGTCTTGCAGGTTGCGATCGCTAGAATGTGTTAGAATCAACAAAAAGCAGAAAGGAGAAAAAAGGAGCTAGCTGTTACCGGTTATCCCAAGGTTGTTCCTGTTCTAGCGATTGCGGGTGTCCCAGCCAGCTTGAACCACCCGCACACGCTTACATAGGGTATAGCAAATGCATTTCTCGTCACCCGTGCTGTCACTCCAGTATCCCGGTTGTCCGAATGAAATGAGATCAGGATGGCAGCAAAAATGGTGCGGAAAGTAGGTCAAGCAGGGTTCGAACACCGATTGAGTGTAAATTAACATGCAAAGCAAATTTTCCTTAACTAACGTTCGTTTCTCGATTTGGGAAGCAATAATTGTGCTAAGAACGATCGTGTCTTATCCCGCGATCATCGTAAAATTGCTCACAAGCATCGTTTGTATCGCTGTTCATGAAATGTTGTTTTCGTTCTGCTGAGCTCGTCAGAACAAACAGCGAAAATGAGGCATCGAACCGATATTAAACCGGCGGACACCGCAACGGCAGAAAGATCGAGACCCCAAATGTATGCAAAAGCTGAAAGAAGATGGAAATCAAATATCGCGAGATGAAGGTGGACCAGAAAAGCGCAGCAAGCATGAGCAGGTTGGACGAAAAAAAGAAGGATGGATCGATCGGTCCACAGAAGTAGTGGGGGGTGATCGTGGATGTAGAGAAGTTGAATGCTAAACGAATAATTTTCAGAGTCAGTCATCCAGCGACGACCAGGCAACAACCACATCGTCTCCGCCATCACCCGTCAATGGTCCATGTCGATCGGACACATCCGGGTTTGAATTTGTGCAATAAACTAACCAACATTAGCAAACATTGATCGCGCCCGGTGTCGAACTCATGGATGGCCGCTAACACATTCAGCTTCAGTGTTCCGAATCCGTTGACGACACCGTGTTCGAGTTGGGATCAAACTTTTGGCCCAAGACGGGCATCGAACGCACGCTAGAACCAAATGATAGATCAGAATGATTTCAATGATATGGCGACCGTCAGAAGATGGTGTACTACATTAGCGTCGGGTGATTTGGGGATTGACGACGAGGTCAATGTATGGGAAATCCCTGTCTGTACAGTTCGTATCCCCCACGTTGCGCTTAGTAGCGAGAGAGCGACATTACAATTAATGTTGAATGTCATTTTTTAAATGGTTGGTTGACCAGATACATCGTATGAATCTCTGTTTAGAGCTTTCCTTTTAATTCTTATTTGGTTCTAAAACCGGCTAGAGATTTCTAACCGCTGACGATATTTAGCTGGAAACCCCTGAGGAAAGCACGTATGATTAATTGGAGATTCAAATTCAGACCAGGCGTTGTCTAATTGATGTTATATTACCCAAGGTCGTGTCTGTCTAACAGTGTTATGTTGATCAGGTACTAGGATAGACAGATTTTGCCAAATAAAGTTTTTATCTTGCTCTACTCGCCATTATTACCCTGCAGGGTCTGGTATTCTGGTAGTTGGACTGTCAGTCCTGTGCACGGTGAAAGATCGTGATGAGACTTGATTCTGTCGTGTGAAAAATATAAGACTTTTGGACACATATTAAAACGTGAGCAATGTTGTAAAACGGTGCTTAGTTGTTGATACCATCATTAGATAACAGTTTAGGTAGTTTAAGTTGTTAGGCGTACCAGACGCTTCTCGTCTCATTCATGATGGCCTCCAAAAACCCCAATTCAATGGGTTTTTGCAGTCTCGACTATAGTCGGAACGCTTGTGTTGAGGCTGTGGGAAGTCGCTGTGAATGTAAAGCGAAAATAACCACCTACCACGCTTTGCGTCGATGTAGCAACACGCTGCATTGTCTTCGCGGCTTGTGTGTTACGGGATGGATGAGTGGAAACCGGATATTATACCGGATACGTTCGCAGTATTTCAGCAAGTTCTTCGTCTTACCCCAACGACCTATTAGGTCATGTCTGCCACGAAGTGGCTTACTAGACTATTTGACAGGAGGCCGGTCTAGATAAAAATAGATTCACGACCTTAAGGATATTAGACCGAACTTCAAAGCACAATACCATGAAACCTTTGGTTTTCATTGGGGATGATCATGATCGCTTTTTGGGCAATATCATATCTTGTTTGCTTAGTAGTTTGCAATTTCTCGTACGCCTTTTTGCTTCTTCTTTAGTGAAACTACAACCTCAACCGGTCTTGGAGCTGTCACTCCATTGGGAAGATTTATCTCGATTCTTGTTAAAATTTTAACCTAATAAGTTCGCCATGCTTGAAGACAGAATCCAACGGTAGACTAAAACTTTCTTAGAAAATTGTATTTCATGTAATTGAAATGAGTACTTTCATTAACGTTAATACATGATGGAAATTCCGAAATTTGAATCGGTGTAACATTCAAAATTTGATTGCGTTGGTATTCCCCGTATGTGATTTGTTTAATGTACCCCGTTCGCCTTTCTTTTGGTCACTTCCGGTTGGTGCGAAGATCGAATCTATTTGTCAACAGCACAGCAACCGTCACGCCTAGCGAATGAAATAAAACAAGCGGATATAATGGGAGTCGCGCATTGGGTTGAAGTAGGAATCCCCCAAACGCAAGGGTTGTCGTGTGCAGAGAGTGGACGTTGGCACTTTCACTCACGCAGATGTTGTCGTTCATGGCACACGATGGCAGAAAGCATTCAAAGCCCGACCGATAAACGAATGCCGCAAAGGGAGAGTTGCTGATCGTGCATTCCTTCTGCACACCGCAGCCGGTAACATCTGTTATGTTCCGGTCACAAACTGGAGGTGAGCTTCGGTGAGTGTATGACATCCGGATGTGAAAATACAAGCATATGTACGACCAGGCATGGCCTGCTGCTCTACTGCCGGATTGACTTTGTGGAGGTACTTTGCCAAAGTTAAAGCAAAATCCGGTTGTTGACGGTTGAACCAACTGTGGTTCGCATTTTGGTGATGATACGGAGCATTTGCTACTAGCTACTAGCAGAGATCCGGATAGATAGGACGCAAATTGGACAAACATTTGCAATTTAGCTGACATGCGAAAGAACACACCTTCGAAATGGGAGATAATGCAATGGCTGATAAGAACGTATCTTATCATCATCGCCAGCATAAGGTAGATGTTACACATCAGATGGGATATTGAGTAATGTCCTACAGCTGATCCGGTACAGTGGTCTCTGTAGTATGTTTTGACGCATTAAAAATGTGGACAGATTCTCTGCGCTTGACGCAAGTTTACTTACGTAATTAATATGTACTAGGGTACCCCAAGTCGATTACGGATCTGTCGTGATTATCCAAAATTTCTCATGAATTCTCATGAAGATGAAGGTGCGCCGGGTACATCACCGTGTGCAAACACCTACATAAAAGGTGCAAGTGGGGAAAAGATTGGGAAAAAAGCTGAAGGTAATGCGAAGTCAAACGGAGGCTATTAACTCAATCTTCGCCTGCTCCGGTGGCTGAAACTTCGATCTTTCCTTCGGTTTTGGCCGCCAGAGAAAGAGAAAGCGTTTTCCCTTCCCCTATGGTCACGGAAAAGCCCACCAGCGATTGCAACAGCTGCGCCGTTGCCGATCAAGGTCCGGGAGAAAACATTTCGTTTGCTTACCGTACCGTCTTGCTTGCCGTGTGGCCATTCGGAAAACGAAACGAATCTGAACGATGGTTGTACGAAAGAGAAAGGTAAACTAGACGTCAACGGAATGGCAAAATGTTTTGGGTGGCTTAAACGTGCCCAGGCGGATGTTGTTGGCGTTTTTCACCCATACAGATGCACATACCAACCCACACACAAACACACGCACAATTACACAATGCTTTCGACATGGCGTTGTTGCTCGAAAAATGCACATCTTTAAAGCCGGATCCGGAAGAAACAAGCGAACAACAAGAAAGCCCTTTCTTGTATGATTTCTTGTAAGAGTAGATTTTGAAAGGGGCAGATCATGGAAGGGGCACGATAGAAACTTCCATTGGAGAATTAGATTCTATTTGAATCAACGAAATCCAACTTTTCATTGCGGATATGAAGATAAGTTCTGAGTTCTCTATCGCTTACACCCTCCGCAATGCATGCGTCCTACCCGATGATCTTACTGATGAAGACGACTTAAATTCTTCGCTGCATCCTTCATTGGCGAATGCGAAGACGAGTTGGGAACAATGGCAAAGATGTTTCCCATGAGAGCGTGCTGGAAGAATGAATTCCGACGAGATTTGTATCACTTTAACGGGTGTTCCGAAAGGGGGTAGGTGATACGCAAACTAATCGCGTTCAGCTTTCCGCTTCTCGCCTTCCTGTCTCTCCTCTTTAAGCTGAGGTTTCATTGGGGAGTTGTCTGCGATACTCTGGAGGCTCGAAAGCCACCAAATCGCCTTTCGTCCTCAATCCATCCGGGTGAGTGGATGAGAATCTGGCTGGCATGCCGGGGAAGATGTGTTCTTTGTCTATCTTCCATCGCTCTATCCCCTTCGTACAGGTGTGAGAACTGATCGCAGGCGGAACAATCCGGTGGGAGACGATGATGCAGGTGCTGGCGGTAGTAGTGGTGGTGCTATCTTTCACATCGCGCAAAATAATCCACAAACAACAACCTGCGAAGGTGAATCGCGCGTGCGTCGTCGGCTCGAGAAGATCCGCAAACGAGCTTCTTCACTATCGCGTCATTGTTGTTGTTGTTGTTGTGGTCGACTTCATTGTGCCCTCTGTGACGATGCGCCGGACATTGTGCGGGCTGGTCGCACTCTTGACTCTCTTTTTTGTTTGTCGGTTTTCTCTCCTTCATGCCGTTGAGCTCTCTGCTCAAAGGGGTAGGGGTTGGTTTTGCTGCCCGTGTTCGCTGACGAATACACGGGGACACACTATCCCCATTGGGGTTGCTGATTCACACCCATACGCACACGAGACAAACGAGACCCCCACGAGGAGCTGTCGCGTAGATTTTTACGATTGTTGCCTGCTTGCTGTTGCCATTTCGTGTGTCCACCATTCGCGATTTGACCCCGTCGCTGGACTCTCGGATGATGCTTCAACAATTTTTTTCTTTCCCTTTTTTCAACACACACACACAACCGTTCTTCTTTCCACAGGACGCTCTCGTACAACCCTTTTGAGTCCTCATTATTGCCGCCTTATTGGCGTGACATAGCCTCACACATAATGGCACGTCTCCACGCTGTCCTCGCAGTGGTTACAGAGAAAAGAGAGACTTTGGCGCTTCTCTAAACATCCCTTAGTCCGCTCCACCGATCCTCCCCCTTCCCCCTTCACTTGTCTCGCTCCTCCACGATCGGCTCATCCGGCTGGGTTCAGCGATCCGATGATGGTGGGGTGGGCTGCTGGGTCTCGATGTTGGGCCACGAGAAATCGGAATTAAAATTTTGCTACGTCAAATGAATGGAAAACAGTTGTAGTCCATCGTTCAAGACGAGCTGATCGTGCGTGCGTGTGGAGGATCGCGATTTGTGTGCCTTTGACAAACCGCCCGACACCGTGTCCGGTTTCTGTTGTGGTCGGTTTTTTTCTGTCGCTTCACAGTATCTCGTTCGTTGCGTTGTGGACGGCTCACCTGACAGTGTTTCTGGTAGAAAGGGTCGCAGAAATCAGGCCATTTCCATTGCCAACTCGTCGCTGCGGTTCCGGATCTAGCATACGTGCATGGTTTGCGGTGTGTGTTGGTGTGTTGCCGTGTTCACACTTGATTTTATAACCATCCGCAAAGCAAATTGCGGACGTAGGGATTAGTGCCGCGCCAAAATCAACAACTGCGTGTTTTTTTGTGTGTTCATTACCGCAGTGGAGAGCCATCCGTCTACACGAGTGCACGTGTACCAAAAGAGGATGTTTACTTGGATCTGCGAATAGTGTGTGCGTGTGTGTATGAGTGTGCTTGTAACGAGAGCTGATCATTTATGTAGCCGCTGAGCAAAAGAGAACCATCCAAAGAAGGAAAGAAACGATCGATCGCCGATGTGATCGTGGTTCGTTGTTCGTGCAGCTCAGTGAAGTTTGTTTGTGCCCGTGGTGTGGCACCTTGATAAGTGCGAACCGCTCGAAACACGGTGTCCATTTCGGTGAAGTTTGTCCCGAGTGGTGTTCCGGCTGGTGCGTCAAACCTGCCAAGAATAATAGCTCGCGTTTCTGGGGCACCAGCCGCAGCCGCCGATTTGTTTCAGATCGTCACGATCGATCGATTTGCTGACGTCAGATTGCGGCAATACAGCGAACCGCAGCGCAAACGGCGGCGCATAAGTGAATCGTTTTCGAGTTTCGAACGAAGGCAAGAAAAAGCACCATCGTTTCCGATCACGAGTTCCAGCACGGCAGGCGGCAACCCAGGAGAAGGAAGCGATGCGTATGCGTGTATGCGAGCACCTAGAGAGCGATCGAGCAGGTGATCGGACGAACCCGCAGGCGTGACGTCACTCGAATTTCGTACATTCCCGTCACTAAAATCCGGGTTCCCTGACATCTGTGCTTTGGACGCTTCGCTATCGTGTGACGGTGAAAAAGGCAAACGTGAATCTGAGATTCAAAACGCGGTTAAACGATCTTTCGTGCAGTCTTCCGCGAATTAAAGTTTGCATATATTCGTTTCTATCGTGCATAGCACCTTTTCGACCACAGAGTATCGTTTTCAATGTGTAAATGTGCTTGTGAATTGATCAATGAAAGAAGCTAATCCTACCCTCTTCTCCGTTAGAGGTGATCATTCGTAAGATTGATGTAATCATAAGCCGCCGTGTTTTACAGGCGCGCACGAACCAGTTCCTAATTTCTTAAAAACAAGTTCTTAGCGAACGGCAACGGCAAAAGAGCACCGACACCATCAGCCGCAACAATGCTCATCACTACGAACTTCAATCAGAAGGTAATTAATAAGTTTGTGATTTATTAGGTTTTGGACACCCACACTGGAAGTACCTGAGATTTGTCCCATATATGTGGTTTGGCAGAATTATTTATAACTCAATTCTTATTTTGCTCGGTGTGTGCTAAAACGTAATGCTCAAATCGCACATTCGCTGAACGGTACAGTACCGAAGAAAACATGAGAAGGTGACGCACGGTACTGTACCTTCAGGTGTCATTCATCCGTTTACATCCGGTTCATGGTGCGAAGGGTTTTTTGGTGAGATATGTTTGTGTACGGAATGTTACTGCGGAAACAGACATACGCGGGTCTGACGCGGTGAAAAATCTTACGGTACGTCAAGGGTACCTAGTGGAATGTAAAGTCATCGAACATGCTATTTGAATTTCTTTCAATGAACCAGTTCGTTCATGTTTTATTTATTTAGTCAGGCTGTAATTGCAATTCGCGCATTGAAATTGGTCGTAAAGCGAAATTTATCGTTAAACTGTCAGTTGGCAAATATTTTTGCAATTGATTTCTATTTTTTTAAATTAATTGTGACGTGATTAGAAGAAAACTGACTCCTCCGCTCATCCGCTCCTCCGCGAAACGATCGATAATGTAATTCTTTTCTTATCTATCTTTTCAAAGCAATTCATTGACTCACTATGTACGAACGAGGCCGAAGATTCCAGCTATGATAGCGACTGTGACGGCGAGGATCTCTCCCACGAGCAAGTATCCCGCACGACGAGCGATACTCTGGGGCAAGAGTTTGCCGAGTATATAAGCTTGGGCGCTGGTCCGAACACCGTACATCATCAGCAACATGGCAAGGACATCTCGCCGAGTGCAAATCCAGCCGGGCCTACGATCACATCACTGCCGGAACATTCTCCGGGATACCAGCAGCGGGTGGAATTTGCACTAAAATTGGGTTACACCGAAAAATTGGTGCAGGCAGCTCTGCAGCGGCTGGGACCCAATCCGGCCCAGAACGAGTTGCTAGCTGAACTGATCAAGCTTGGATCGCAACCCGGTGCTAAATGTGGAAGCGAATTTACGGTCGACGGCCACGGCCATCACGGTGCGGGCGAATCGGGAGGGCTCGTACTTACAACGGAACTAACGTCTTCGGTGATCGGTCTCGGTGGATCGTCGTCCTTGGTCAACGAAGAATCTCTACGTCCGATAGTGATAGACGGAAGCAATGTAGCAATGAGCCATGGTAATAAGGAGGTTTTTTCCTGTCGCGGTATACGGCTGTGCGTGGATTGGTTCAAAAACAGGGGCCACAAGGACATTACGGTGTTTGTGCCAAAGTGGCGCAAGGAAAGCTCCAGACCGGACAATCCCGTCAAGGATGGCGAGATATTGAACGAGTTAGAAAAGGAACGTATGCTAGTATTTACCCCGTCTCGATTAGTTGGCGGCAAACGTATGGTCTGTTACGACGATCGATACATTTTAAAGGTAAGTTTTGTCACGCCCCATGTGTTCATGCAGCGAATGGTGGAATAATGGTGGATGTGTCCTTGTTTTTTTTTTGCAGCTCGCAGCCGATAACGATGGAATCGTCGTATCGAATGACAACTATCGCGATCTGGTGCAGGAGAGTTCCGAGTTCAAGAAGGTCGTCGAAGAGCGGGTACTGATGTATTCGTTCGTGAACGATCGCTTCATGCCACCAGATGATCCGCTAGGCCGTTCGGGGCCCACGCTGGACAACTTTCTGCGTGTGCAGCCGCGCAAAGGGGACCCACCCCCACCCTGTCCATACGGCAAGAAGTGTACCTATGGGAATAAGTGCAAATTCTACCATCCGGAACGGGGCAGCCAGCCGCACAAGTCCGTCACGGAGCGACTCTCCGAGCATGCAGCACGACATCTTCAAGCACGCAGCGGACACGACCCGACGGGGGGTAATGTTGGTGGAACCGGTTGTGGTGCTGGTGGTCGCAGTGCGGTGCAAGGGAAGTCACTCAGTGTTCCACTGAGCAATAGTAGCAACGAGACTAGTCCAATCAATGATAAACGGAAAGCATTATGTAAGTGTTAATTTGTGAAGCTCTCGCTTTGACGTCAATCGGGAAATGAAGTCCCAAGCCCAAAAAAGAAAAGAAATGGTACTGCAAACCCAAACTGGTTAACACCGGCGTAGGGCAAACATTCGCTGGCAGCTGGTGTATAGCGATGAACGATATTATTTCTTGATTTGCATTGTGCTATGCGATAAATGCCTTTTCTCAAATTCAATTTATCAATCGCAACAGTATAGTAAACATTCTGTTTAACGGATAAAATGTTTTGTTTTGTTACTCAGGTCGCACAAGATCGAACGTACCTTCGGAAAGCACCAATGCCCCATACGGAGGTGGAGGCATGGCGCACGCTCACGGCGGACACACAGACTTGTTGCCAATTCCCCATTCTGTGCAGCATTCAGCCGTACGCCAGCAGCAGCAGCAACCAGCACCTCCATCGCAACAGTTGTCTTTCCATGCGCCGCCAGTGCCAGTGGCCAGTAATCGAGCCCTTCCGTGGGATCTTTCCCCTCAACAGCAGCAACAGCAGCTTCATCAACATGCCAGTATGGTGGAAGTGCAGCAGATATTTCCCAAATCTCATAGTATAGAAAATATATCTAAGGAACCGCCATCGTACGGTGGTGGTGGTGGTGGTCATCACACCGGTCTCCATCATGCCGGTTGCTACGGCGCTCAGACACTGTGGCCTCGACAGCAACCTCCATCACAACAGTCCTCTCAGCCGGTATCCGGGCAGACCGGGGGAGGAGGTGGTGCCGGTGGAGGCGGAGGGCCTGTAGTACAGCCACCGTTGGACCAGAACGATCCCAATGGACTGGTGGATAGCGTGAATCTGCATCGGAAGCTACAGCGTCAGCTCACACTCAATCCGGCTGGCTGTGATCCTCGAATATATCAAATGCAAAGGCTTCAGCAACAAACGTCCCAGCAGCACAACGCCCCGCCACAAACCGCATCCCAGCAGCAGCTGTCACCGCACCGACCATTGGCCCCATCCCTTAGCGGTGGCACTCGTCCTTCTGCACCTACCCAGTGGGAACTACATCAGGTAAGGGACACAGAACACATTCAACCTCAAGTGGGGACCGGTCAGTGAATGAGATTGTACCTTTACCTTTCTAGCATGTAACTCGTATTGCTTCGGCTCCTGATTCCGCACGGCCCTGGGGTCACAATGGACCACCGCCGGCTTCATCCTCCGAACCGCATATCAATCTCGGATGGTCGCCTAGCCCCGGTCAGGGTGGTCCAACGCCAGCTTTACAGCAGCAGCAGCATCACCACCAGCAACAGCAACAGGACCGCCGTCGGTTGCATTACCATCTGGCCAGTATCTTCCCAGAAGATCAAGTACAAACCGTGATGCAGATGTACCCGGAAGAGACGAATCCGCAGAAGATATGTGCCGCTATTCTGGCCATGTATCAAAAGATGTAAATTAGACACGAGACCGAGAAGAGGATGAATGACGTCAAGGGCGACAAGATGTGGTTGAGAGTTGAGTTTCACTCGAACTGCTTTTCTGGACGTATGCAATACTCAAAACACTCCGTAGTGTTAAGCAAATTTATTCTTTATATCTCTTTTGGAGACACATCCACTTAACACGTCACCGACTCGCGTGCCCAAGTTACACGGGATGGGATCGTTCAAACCCCGCTCTTCCCGTACTATTTTACGACTGCAGTAATCCTTATCGTGTAGTAATATTATTATTTTATCTTAATTATTGAGTGACCGTTGACTACTACCCCGGAAATGGTGTGTCATGGTGGCTTCACAACGCAGCAGGATTGCGTTGTCAGAGGAAAACTGTTCGGACAATGGGCAGAAACGGAAAGATGAAGGATATCAAGATTTGTGCATTAAAGTGGATAGTAGCGTTTACAACACGCAAGTAAGTGAGAGGAAAATGAAAATTCGCGGCGAATGTATATTCTCTAAAGGATTTATTTTTAAACAGCTCATTCGTTGTCGTAGACAACGGTAGTACTCTTCCATAGTTACTTCCAGAACGTGTAAAGATATCGACGAGAAAAAGGTGCGACTTTACAGGCAGCATATTTAAATAGATAAGAAAAACACGAAATGAACAAGATGGTAGAATGGGCGGGGTGAATGGGAAGAGGAACTTTACGGAAGAGAAGAGCAGGAAAAAAGGCTTTGTTGTACAAAGGAAAATACATCTATCTATTACAATTTTTACTACGCTACACTCTGTTAAAAACGAACAAAACTCCCATCTATTTACTCACTTTTCATGTTCCAAACATACGCATAGACTACTAGCGATTCGCATTACGATGACACGAGGTAAGATACACAGGGCAGATCAAGAATGGTGTCCACGGAATGAAAAAAAACCCCCCTAGGTTACTTACAGCCAATGCCCGGTATACAGAAGCGTCCGTATTTCTTTACTTCATATTGGAGTATGAGTTTCTTTAGCTGTGTACTAGAAGGATATAAGACCACAACACAAACAGACACTCGCACGCAAGGAGGGGCACGTTTATGTTCATTTTCTGTTTTAATTGCTGCCTTTTACTGATTCTTCCACGCATGCCAACAGTATTTCGGTCGGTTTTGTTTTTATATTACTGCTACATTGCGGAATACTAAAAGATAGCCGTGTCCTGTTTCTAATATTCTTGTTTGCTTTGTTTTGTTTTATTTTGGTAATAAAATGGATATAACGGATGAGAAGCAGGCAGCAGGAACACGAATGGTAAATTTAATGCCTATTTTATTTCTTTATGCTTACACGCATTGTGTAGTTTTTAGAGAAGTTATACAGAATTGGGTAAAATACAGAAGAGCATTATGCGATACTCGGGGAGGGTTAATATACAATATCGAACACAACGGTTGCAAGTCATCTACAGCATAAAGTTAACAGCAGGCCCAGAAGAGGAACGGATTGAAGTTGCGGGTGTTTTATTTGAAGTTGTTTTGCTGAGGAAAAGTATTAAAACAAATAAAAATGTACGATCCGGCGAACTGTAATCTGCAAATTGAATATTCTGTCTATGTCTCTTTACTGGCCGTAGAAGATCTATGGAATACAAATATCACACAGCATTCGAAAAGACATTCTTTAGTAAAAAATTATATAGCGACACCATGATTTGTTGTCAATACCGTGAGTACTGGAACTCTTTATTGTTTATTCAAATCATAAAACCACACTCACATGTTAAGAATAATGCAAACTTATGCACACTCCAAGAAGCTTACGTTATAACGAAAAATTAGGTAGCCTTAGGAAACGATAAAATGTCAAGACAACAGGATCCAAACTAGTGCCATAGTTGTGTTTTGTTTTTTTTTGTTTTTATATTCATACTTTGGATTACTTTATTATACCATTAGGTCAGAGTCCCTTTTTATTGCTACACCAACCCGCCCATATGGTGGCCCGTTTGCACATATGTATAGATGTATATTAGTATTAATAGACGATTCTACGCAAGGAATATTTTCCTTTTTGCTTCTTGTGACTGCAATTCACTTGTTTTTATTGATTTCATATTCTATCCGGTCGGATAACGACGACGTTCGCACAATCTTCACATTCCAACAAGCCCACCAACGCTATGAGAAACTAACCCGTGTAGATCGTTGCAGTCCCTTGCGTACAAAAGCACTCTATAATTCCTACTCGTGATTAAGAATCCTGTGAAAGAAAAAAAATAGCCATTTTTTCACCGTACTGCCGGGTCCCAGTATCTCGAAACCATTAGTGCGAAACTAGCAAATACAATTCAATCTATGCAACAGAGTTCATTTGAATTACGTTATACAAGTACTAAATATGTAAACTGAAGAAAGATGGAAATTAACTTACGATCATCATGTGTGATCTGATGGGACTACCGTGCCAAAAAAGTGTGTCCCATTACTCTCCAAAATCCACTCTGGTTTGTGTTTCATCTAATCGTTTTCATGTTGCATTTTATATCCCACCTTTTGCGAATGTGTACATGACTAGCGTTACATATTCCTCTTGATGTGCTGATGCTCAATTATGGGCATTGTACGGCCAATCCCAAAACCCACAAACAATCATACTATTCCTTCGGTAAACGAATTATACTAAATGCTAATTACAAAATCCTAATAAACCTATTAGTCAACAAGCCACACAAAGCGTACCGGTTGCCGCGCGGTGTTTCGTCATTCCCAATAACTCCAGGATCAATTACTTTTGACGCCTGCCACCAATGCAAAATAGTAACAAAAATCGCTTAGGAATTAGTGAAAAAATACCACCCTGTTGTGAAGAACGCACCTATTGTGGCCACATGTGATGGATGTGATGGAAATCAATGATTCGTGACATTAGCGAACGCGGCCACAGATATGATTCCACATATGCGTCACAGTTTTTGCTATTTACATGATCGAACAGAGGCCGGACGCTTCGAGACCACTGGTTACCCGTGGCTGTCTGTTCCAATCGATGCCCTTTAGGCGCTCCTTTAGCTCATACGCAACATCAGTTGTTTCTTCGAACGTAACCTCAGCAGCATCCGCTGCAGCCGTCGCCATGATCGTCGACGTTTCTTTATTATTGGACTGTTCCGAACCGTTTTTTTCGTGCCTCTCTTCCCAACTGCCGACACCATCCTGCTCGAGCGCGTTATCACCGTGGTCCTGATGCGTGCCACCACTGTCCTGACCGATTCCTTGGCTATCGTCATTAAAATTATTTACATTTACACCGTTGTTAGCGTCGGCAGTTTCACCATCGTTGGACGACATCAATCCATGATTATGACCGCTAGTTGCCTGCTGCTGGGCTTTCGTCTTTGTGATGTTGATTTTGATTTTGTTCGGCACGACCGTGGCCGACTGCGGTGCATCCTGCAGCTCCACGTTGCCGTCAAGCGATGCCTTCGGTTGTACCAGCAGGCCCATTTGGTTGGACGATTCGGATGGCGATGGAATGCTTTCAACTTGAACATCGTCGCACAGTTCTGAGAAAACACGGTTTGCATAAAATAATGTTACACTTACTATACGAATGTTATGCCAAATTTCAAGGATATTTCGCGCAACGAAAACCCCCGCAACACCCACCCAGACGCAATCGATAGACCGTAATGTACTTTTAGATGGTTATCTTCAATCAACAAGTAACTTACCCTCTTCTGCTGCGTTGTTGGTTATCGGAGATGGTTCATCTACTTCAATCAAGCTGGACTCGATCGTACCAACGTCCTCGAACAGAGCATCTTCTTCGTCTGCCTCGTCTTCCTCCTTCGGTTCCTGCTTTATCTTAACGCGCAGTAACGATGACAGAGAGTTAACACCACTTTCTCCTTGGCCGTCATTTGCTTCTCCGCCATCACCTGACAACTCATCGACCGGCTTGTCCTCTATCTCATCCAAATCTGTCACCTCAATGTTGGGTTCCTGTATGAAGAGATCCTCATCTATTTGGCGTTCTTGGAACTCTGGCTGTCGAGGTGATTTAACATTTCCTGACGCGACCGCCGGTTCTTCAAGTCTATCTTCAGCTGCACCACCGCCTTCGGCTTCGTTCTCTCCATTCGGCTGTTCATCGCCGTCATCGTCGAGAATTTCTTCCACGACGGGCTCCACAGTAGGTAACACGATCACGTCATCGTCGTCATCGTCGTCTTCCATTTCGTTACCTTGAGTAAAGTTAGAATTAGTTTTTTTATTAACAAATGTACCACCTAAACTTAGCTGGATTTGTTTTCGTCAAGTCGATGAACTGGCTTACCTGTTTTGCTAGTTCTCGATTTCCCTTCGTCCGATTTACCGTTGGCCGCGTTACCTTCTCCGTCCGCAACTCCTTCACTCGTGTCCATCATTTCATCAGTCTTCTGGCTCTCATCTAAAGACACACCAAGCGTCCCATTGCCCAGCGTGGACTCGGACATCGTCAACGATGCCTTGTAGTCCTCGTAACACAGCGGATGGTACGTGCTTCCTTCGATTCGGATCGCATTCTTAAGATGCCACTCTTCCGTTTCCTCGCTGTAGAAGTGTTCGAACATATCGTGGCACATGTGACATTGCCGGTCACTTTCATCCGATCCGGCCGGGCAGCTCGGCTGAGGTGAGTCATCGTGCGACATGAATTCGTCGCCATCGATAGCGCTGCTGCTCAATCCTCCACCCCCACCAGCACTACCACCCTTTTTCAGGTCGCCCTGATCAGTCTGCTGAGTTTCGAACCAATTCTTCTCGCGCTCTTCCAAGTCTTCGATCTCCTCGTACTGAATCCAGTCCGACACATCGTAGTACCATTTGCGTGAGTGTGCCTTCCGCGCCGAGTCCCGGTCGCGTCGATTCTGCCGGAAGTGCCAATCCAGATGTTGGCTGTACTTCATGGTCTGCTCCGGGGGGAACCGTACACCGCAACTGCTGCACTGCATTCCAGAAAAGAGCTGGTACACAATAGCCGTTTGGCGTTTCTTGAGCGTGTCTGGTTTATCGAGCAGCACTGGCTCTATTTCTGGAATGGGTGATTTATCCTTTTCTTTGGATTTAGTGGCCGCGTCTTTCGAGTCCTTTTCTACTACAGAAGATCCACCACCATCACCCGATTGCGGAGGAGTTGGCGAACTACTGGTGGCCTTCTTCGTGATAATGCCGGCCGCTACAATCTTTTTATATAATTCCTCTACGTTTATGTTGGTCAGCAGTGGCAATGGTAAACCGGTCGTTGAAGTATTTGGTTGTTGCGTGGTGCTTGCTGCCGTTGCTCCAATGCCCGCTCCTCCAGGGACGGCTGTTTTCTCGTCCGCTTCTATCCGATACCCAGGAGCATTTTTGCCGGTTGCACCAGCTTGCATCGCCATCGAGGGCATTAAGTTTGCAAGATAGTCAAGCCCAGTCGAGGTCGAGTTCGCTGCGGTCACACTCTTATGGTGCGGCGGACCAATTGCGGGCGGAATGTTATTCATTGCTCCGAAACCTATTCCCGGTGGCCCGGAAGCAGATAAGGCGGGGAGTGCTGCCGTCGGAGGGGCGAACGGTGGATTAAGTGGTATCGGTGGTGACAGAGCGCCGGGATCCTTCGGTGGGGTGCGCAGATCGCGGTACAGTGGTGTGCGTATCATGTCGCGGATGTACACCCTACCCGGTACCAAGCCGTTGGGTAGGGCTGTGAATCGGATGTAGTAATCCCGCTCTCGCGACCGCACCAGCATCGGCAAACCGCCATAATCAACCGGGAAGGGTTGCTCGTCTATTAATACCGTTAACAGAAAATCCGCAAACTGAAGGCGATGCATTACGCCGTACACCTCAAACATTTGCATTTTGCAGTCGAGAAATACCGGTATCATGTATTTCGCATCAACAATCATGTTAATTTTCCCAGCTACAAGATCTTTGCGGCTCTCGCCGATTTTCACCTGGGGTGCTGGACCAGCGATCTTAAACACCCGCGGCTTTCCATCCAACGTAATCGTCGAAGGCTTATCGCCGAAGTAGCATTCATACCAGGAATCATCGATATAAAGCTCCCTCGTGGGGGCACCCAAACGCATCTGATAGACTTTATTCTCAATGCTAACCGATTTGTATGGTTCATTGAAGCCTAGCTCAAACGTTTCCCTATCATCCACAACCACCATGCGTGCACCCTTCTGAAATCCAATCTCCTTTGGTTCGTCCCAGTTAATAAAGATGACGGCAATTTCCTCGTAAAAGCGTATCTCCCTTTGGATACCGTCGATGTTTATCGTGCGAACGCAATCATTCATCTTAGGCAGCGCCGGATTCATCATTGCCATTCCGTTTGGAGGTACGCCACCGAGTACGCCAAGTGGAAGAGGCCCCGGAGGTGTCGGAAATCGGGGCATGCCGTCGGTCATCAACTGGAACGGTGCCTGCTCCCAAGGGCTCGGTACGACCATGCCGGGCCGAATCCCACTAGCTACCATAGGAGGCACTACCATCGGTCCACCGACGACCGGCCCAACACCACCAGGACGATTAGCCCAGGCTGGTCCAGGAACAGGCTCTACACGATTCCATTTCGATTCACGTATTCGCCGTGGATCTGTGGAAATGGTTTGAAATTACATGATGTTCGAAATGACAAATTACACTTCTCAAGATTACCTCGTTGTGCCCGAATATCGGGAGGCGGGATGGATGTCGGAGGAATACCAATGCCAGCAAATGGTACTACTTCGAATGCTTTGCCTAGCGGTGGTTTTCCGTCGATAGGATGAATTTTTCCACGAAAATCGTTTACATTGCCGATGGAGCCATCTTTTTGCTCGTTCATACGCATGCCCGATACGCCAGGCGTCGGTACCGTGACGGACGTTACGATCACATCATCGTCGCCGCTCATCGACGCATTATCATCAATTCGAATAATCGTTTGATCATGGCGCTTTACTGACTCTATGCGCTGTGCTTGTCGAATCTTCTGAGTCTCGTTTAGCTGAAACACCTGCTTCATCAGAATATTGTACTGATCTAGCGTGATTTCACCCTTTTCCATCTGCTCCTGGGCTTGCGAGATAATGGTTTTGATATTCGCATTCATGCTATCCATCGAATTGTCGTCATCCTCTGTAGCATCGTGGTTGAACATATTTTGATGTTGAAACCGATGATCTATGTCTTCTGGTTTGGCAAGAGAATTGATCGATCGTCGGCGTTCAATAGGATCATCTGCGGAATGTGATAAAGGTACAGCAACTATGAATGCAATTCAATTTTACATGGTGAACTTTTGTTGACGATACATACCAGGTAATTTATTGTACAACAGAGGCCTGCCAAGCTTGTCCTTTTCATGGTGTTTGTTCATATCTGTAAGCTTTGCCGCATGGTTGCTATTGGTTTTCTCCGAAAGTGGAGATCTAGACTGATCAACCACGTTTTCCATCTGTACAATAATGTTACAAAATTACCTATATTGAATTCAATTAAATTTTTGAGTGCTATTACCTTTGAGAAATCCAGTTCCTGTTCATCTCCTGAGATCAGCAATGTATCTCCAATCGGCAACTGTCGGAGGTCTACGTCTTCGTTACCAAACAATCTAATAAGTGAAGAAAAATAGCGTTAATAGAAAATATCCTTTAGATACAAGTGTTCTTGAACATAATACTTACGCATCTATTATTTCAGCTTTGCTCTTTTTAGCGTTGGGTTCCTCGTAATTGGTAGTACTGGTTCGCTTCTTTCCGCTGGAGGAACCATCTGCGTCTTCCATTTCCTCAGATCGCTTCGATGGAGATTCCTTCGATGAGCCAGACCCACATGCATCATTCTTTGGCCCATTTAGAGATAAATCACGTTCCGCCGTATGTTTCGGCGTAATCAACTGAAGAGGAATTGCTCGTAAATCGATATCTTTGGCGATCATAGCCGAAAGAGCTTCTTCGTCGTCTGTTGCACTATTATCTGTAATAAATTGTATGATTAAATATGGCTTGTCTCACGCCGGCATTTCTGACAAGGGACGGGACATCCAGTTTTTTTTCGCGGTCGTCATTTTTCTTTCTGCAATAGCTGCTGCTGCTTTCGGGTTTTATTAAACTCGTTAAATGAAACTGAACACTAGAGTTGAATGTCCATGGAATCCTCAAAAATTGAACTGGAGTATTTACTATGAACATCGCGCTAATCGAACTAGAACAAACTGGCAAAGAGCAGATTAATCACAACGAATACAACGACGAGAAGAACTTTAATTGCTACAGCGACATCGAAAAATACCGGGGCGGAACACTATTCATCCCTTAGATTGCAGGGATTTCGAGCATCGATCGATTTTGTTTTTATTTTGCAACAAGCTGTGCCTTTTCGCTTGATAGTGTCTATAACGCCAAGAAGAATCCATCAGTTCAGATCAGACTCCTTCAACCGATAGCGCTACTTAGCAGTTATACCAGAAGCCATCAGCAGCAAACACTTCTTACTTTATGTATATTACTATACTTTGCGATTGCTCTTTTTCTCTCGCAGTAGAGTAATAATTCCCTTTAAATTACAACCTTATTCACTGGTATTATATTCAGCCCACCCCTGATCTTATTTGTAATGCATTAACGAACATTTCAATTATCGTTGGCAATGAAGAACTGTAGCGTTTACCGAAAATCAACACAATGATACCGGATGGGATAGTAGATAATAGGATAATGTGAATGTCGCTCTTACTTTGTACTTCCGACGCTTTTTGCCCCATCATCGTCATAATCGTATCGTCCGTATCCTCCGAAACGGAATGAATTTCAGGAACCGGCTCATCAATCTTGATCCGTTTTAGAGTACCAGCAAAACGAAAATCAACGCTCTGGCTCTCGCAGCTGGCACTGTTCGAACCAGCAACTGATGGATACTCGTCCGTGGTGTGTTGATGCTTCTTACTATCGAGATTATTGTTTCGTGCTTGATGAGATGATTTGCTACTAGAGGCAAACGTGTCCGGAGAGTTTTTGGTTTCCGTACGCGATTTTCCTGCTCCCTTTGGACTGTCGTTATGCGAGTGGTGCGAGGATGTGGATTTTTCCGAAGGTTTCTTTTTGCCAGGCGAATGAGGTGATTTCCTGCCATGTGGTGAACCATCGCTGGTGCTATGCGAGCACTGTTTCCGTTTTTCTGTAGCGCTACCACCGGAACGACTGGTTGAAGACGACTTGCCTTTAGCTGAAGATCTGCTGCTACCAGACGATGATGACGAAGCCTGTTCTTTTCGATCCTTTCTGCGCTTCGCATCGTTATCGCGGCGTGATTTGTGCGAAGACGAGCTGGTGCTGCTGGTAGAAGATGATATTTGTTTTTTGCTACGGGCACCAGCTCCTGCTTCCTCCAACAGAGAGACAGTGCTTGCACTATCTCCCAGGACATTTTCGGTTCGACGATTCCTCCCACTGAGCTGATCCTTACCAAGTACCGATGATTGTTTCGATCCCGAAATACTATGATTTGAAGAATCCATCATGCTACTGACAAAAGTGGGCGGTGGAATCGATAACGGCCCCAGAGCTGTGTGGGGATTATTGACGCTTCCAGCCGATGTTAAGGTTGTGCCACCGAGCGGGGTCGTAGCTTGTTGTTTCGCCAGGCGCGGATCGCGCGTCTTCACCATATTTATCATGCCTTGTGGAACAGGAGCAATGCGACTTTTCGGCATAACCCCCGGTGGAGGAACAGTTGTTGAAACAACTCCTCCCGAAGCAGGAAGCAGAGACGCAGGGCCACCTACGCCTTCCAAAGGTTTTACCAACTCTGCCGACGGCTGAAATTAGAAACAATACCATACCATTAGTATTTTATTTTATAACACCATTTGAGATATACGGATATTCTATATTTTCAAATTTCTTACATCTTTAGCAACGCTTTCCGCTTGAATGCTTAATTGTTTTTCCTGTTCTAGAATGCGCTTCTTCGTCGTGAGTAATTCTAGTTCCAGCTTTCGGGCTTGTAGTTGGAGCAGCTCGCGCTGTTTGTCCCTTAATTTTTGTTGCATTGCTAGTGTAGGTTCCTGCTAGTAAAATAAATTGAAATTAAATTATAACATCTTGCATAAAAATTTTCTTTACACTGAAGAACTTACATTTCCTTTCAGGAACATAGGATTCAAGTGAATGGACGATGCCTTTGGTTTTAATTGCGCCGTAATTGGCCACCCAGGATCAATCGAGTTGATTTTCACATCCAGTGTGTAGAGCTTGGATTGTTGAAATACATCGTTCCAAGTTTGTCTCAAGCTGAACATTTTTTCACGAATCTTTTCATTGACCTGAAACGAATAATCAATACGATCGATATTATTACTTTCACCGTGCAAAAATGCCACTGTTGCGCTCCTTTACATACCGTTTGAAACACTCCACAAAACATATTTACAATGACCTGACTGAAGAGCGTCTGATACTGCTTGCCCACATTCTTAACGATGGAATCAACTAGGTAAAGTATTGGCAGTTTTACATCAGGTGCAACCTATATTAAAATCAATGTACGTTATAACGGAAGATGTGGTGATTGCATTCTGGGGAAACTTAAACTTTTTCTCTTCTTAAAACAGACTATCGACAAAACACGTGGAGATGATGATATGGATGGTGTTTAACGAATACTTTTAAACTTGCGATTCTAACATTCCATTCGTCTCTGACGACCGAGTGTAAAATGAAAAACAATTACTTGCAAATTGTCCATCAATTAAAAATGGGACAATTACACCGAAACCAAAACATGGCCGTTGTTTGTAATATTTGTAATATGCAGAAGTAAACTACAATTTTTACTATCAACAAGTTATATATGCGATAGTCGTAAAATGCCGTTTTCCAAACAGCGCTATTCTATTCTCCGATGTCGTACAAAACATACATGACAAATAAGATATTGAAATTATTGATGGTAATGCTATAACGAAAACTCTAATTGCAGATGCATCTTACTTTTGTATGCATTATAAATAAGAATGTGAAACAAAGATAAAGCCTTAAAAAGCCATCTGACAATTCAGGAAAGATTGAAATCTCAAATATTGCTTGGTATAATTGATGAGACTTGTTACCATTTTACAGACGTGTAATAATATCTATTAATCCTATTCATCATGCGGTTTGTCTGTATTCCTTCCATCAATAGAATAGCATATTCCACAGTCCTCAAGAAGTTGCAAAAGTTAAAAATAATAATACTAAAAAATAACATAACAAAATAAAACTGAACAAGTTCAGTCAATAACGTTTCGTTATTACATCGCAGGGAATTAAAAGATAGTTCGCTTCAGAATGATTTATTGTTCAATAGTCATTAAATGTGTACTTTTCTTTGAACTTTGGGCTTGGCCACCTCGTCTCATGCGTTCCTTGTATACTAGATGTGGGAATTGAACTCTGTTTATGATTTTCCGCTATCATTTTGTTGTAGTTCATATAAACATAATTTGGGGGTCTGCATGATGGCAAAAGGCCATTTGTGGGTATGCTCATTTCTAATGAACTTTCGTTTGACAGAATACCGTCAATACAGTTTTCTTGCTGTGAAATGGATGCATTTAACGAATTATGAATTTTGTACGATTTATTTCGATTGCGGAATTATTGCAGACCGTGTGTCGTTATTTCCAACATTATTGTTTAAGCTTTACTCTTCTTGTGGTTTATAATCGTTTGCAACTGCATGGATTAATCTATAAATAGTCTTTAACTCAAAACCGTATTCTATGCTGTATAATTCCTTTTAATGTTTTCATTTTAATAAGCTACTTCTTGTACTAAATAAATGACCCGTGGCCCAAAACTAATCTGCAGCTTTGGATTCGTTTGTAGTATACGTAGCTAAAATATTTGTTACCATACGAGATTCGTAAAAGTTATAGGAGCAACTAATTTACAGGAATGTCACAGAAGAGAGACAAGAATGGCATTTGGGGAATCAGATTGGAACATAAGTGAAACATTATGGGTAGTGTGCCTAAGATTGCATCTCGCTGCTGCATTGTTCTTATTAAATACTCTCGCAGATCAATAATTTTTCAATATTCTGGTTATCAATTGTTCTGGGATTTAGCAATGAGCAATTAAGTGCTCATTCTATGCACGTTATAATACCTTCGATCTATGATCTACATTGCCTGCGTCTAGGTACGTAGCGTACGTAGAATGAGTACAGAATGATGGCAGTCCGTATCGATTGCTCACGAAACAATACGCGGAATCGCTTTCGGTATGATTATTAATTTTAAACAAATCTGCGTACGGTATAGGACAAAGTAATCGTGCAAGCAAGCAAGGAAAACAAATTGGAAATTATCGAGGTATGTAAGTTTACGATGTCTTGGTAACGTTCCACGTCATTTCCATAAACTAATTTACATCTGATATCAGATCTTCATTCACTTGCACATATTCTACAATCACTACATTTTATCACATATGTATATCACTTCGGCAGTGCAATTTCCTCACATTACGCAATGTTTCACAAACGTTGCATCTGACTTAACATGCCACTCGAGTATTCTTTCTCTAGCTTTTGTTCTGTTTCAACTTCTCACATCTTTGACTACTTTTAACCGATTAACTACCGGAAGCGATTCGCTTTTTTTCGAACACCACGAACCGGTGGTCAAATGTGAACATTTAGCTGTAGATAATAGAATGGTAAGTATCGACATAAATTGTTTAACCTTTGTTAGGTGCTTTTCCACCGCGTTCACGATGATCTGGGCATACTCGAGGTTTTCCTCGGCCAGTATGGTCAACATGTTTATCAACGGTTTGCTGTTGACATTCAGGTCAGCTAGGCTGGAGAGATATTCTTTCTCGATCTGCTTCGCCCGGCTCTCGACTGCCGACGTCTGCTCCATGACTGTACAGTTGTCACTACAACAAACACCAGGGCAACACCAGATACGACACGAGAACGATGCGTAGATAATGCCAAAACAGTGGTTAGCCGCCTACAGCAACAGTAGGCCACACTATTTAGCCTCGCTGCTGCTAATCCTTCACCGGTACACAACAGCTGACTCCTTCACTGCACATCAAGCAGTGGACAAACGTCCGTTGCTCTCTGCCGTTCTCACGTCTCCTGCAAAGAGAAAACAAATATAACTATCATTACACACATGTGAAACCACCGTGGAAGGAAGAATAAACGTGGGAGCGCCAAACAAAACCATGGTTACACATAAAATGAGTAGACCATGAAAGAGCAGCAAAAATTAATGCTAGCAGGTATGGCGTGAATAATAACACGAACGCAAAAGCACTAATAGGTATTCGCAAACAATTCAATTCGCGTTCAATATATGTCATAGATTACATTTCTACGCGATACTTAAAATCTTAAATTATTTACAGAAATGTACCGAATGCGACTTCGCCGCACTTTTGGTATATTTTAAAGTTATTTACGAGCCATCGGATCAGCGCTAAAACAGCAATAATAATGCAACGTAGTTACTCACAACTACGTACTTTTCATCAAGCATCAAATTTACAGCGTTTTTTTGCGTTGAGTTAAACGTACGTATTAATGTAAGTACTCTATGCGATAACAATAAACTCTATAAATTATACCAACAATTAGAACAATTAGAATTAGTTCTGTAACCTTCTGATGCATCAAATTGCAAGAATCACTGCTAACGAGAGTTTACAAATTTAACATCGAAATCGTCCATAGTTTTCAACGAAAAATGTCAAAACCACTTGGGGATTTAACGAAACACATCGCATTTCATCGCGCGGCTACATTTTCTTCTTTTTCGCATCTTGCTCTTCTTCCGGCGTTGAGTCACTACATTACACTTTTTCAAAACGGAATTGCGCCCCCGGAAACAATGAACCAGTTAATTTAACAAATTACACTTAACTTACCTGTGATTCAGAGTAGTATTTGCACAGTTTCCACTAGAATTAAATGAAATCACACTTCTAATCGTACAATATTTCTGGACCAACGAGGCGCGTGCCTGTCGTGCTGTGAAAATTTGCCACTATAAAATCGATCTTCGATTAACACAGGCTTTCGTCGATTACTGTGATGGCAGACCTGTAAAGAGAAGGTAAGCTCATAGTTTGCGGTCTTTTTTTGGAACTGCGTTTGACAGTTCATTACAAACTACGCTGCAGGATTCGGATCTACCACAATTATTTGCACATAATTTACCTTTGACTATCAACTAGCAATGTACACTCGCAGTACGTTAGTTATTTTTTAGAATATCGTTGTAAATATCGTTTTATAAAGTTTACAACTATTTTTTGCTGCAAGTTATGTAGAAATCTGATCTGAGGTAATGTGGAAACGTCAAGAAGGAATTATATGCATATGTTGAAGCATTTTTATACATGATATATAATACAATTAACATCAAAACAACTGCCGTAATGTTGTAACGATTTGCTTGAAAACTACCGGTACATTTACAACACAAAAGTCGTTCAATCGTTCATCGACAAAATGGCATCGACGAACATGAATTGCCAAAATTGGAATCGTTCAATACGCTACACTTTTGTTCCACGCGACTGTTATCGGCAATTGCGGACAAAATACATAGCTTGATCAAATACAGAACAGATGATAGCAATGAGCTAAATGATCAGATGACTGCTATGGCCAAATGGAATTGTTGTGCATTGCATGGTAATTCAATAAAAATGTAGACAGAAACTTCAATTCAAACACGTGATACGTTTTAATACTGTGGCCATCCACAATCTTATTGGTTTAAAAAATCTTTATATCTTAATATTTGTTTCGATGTAAAGTAAAACTCTTTTGAATCAAACAGAAAGTTGGTTACAATATTTGAAGAAAATTCCGCCTTCTGTCAAAATCATATTTTCTGCCACAATAACAAACGTCGTGCACCGTATACTTTACTAAAATAAGCATACATATTTCAGTTACAATGAATGGACAGGTTTGCAAAATGTGCGCTTCGATCATCAACAGCATTATGCCTGATTTACTAAGATTCGCTCCGGTTTCTTCCTTCGCAGCTGTGGAGCCAAAGAAGCAAAGTACAACTGCCCGAGGTGCAACATGATGTACTGTTCCGTTCAGTGCTACAAAGCACAACAACATCTGGAATGCTCGGAAGGCTTTTACCGTGAGAATGTCGTTCAAGAGCTAGCACTACGGAAAGCTGATGCTGATGCCGCACAACCTAGCAAAACTATGCTGGAAATACTGCAACGAGTGGAACAGATGGACTCAATGCATGACGACGATTCATCCACAGGAGCTGCATCCGACGTTGAAGATGCGGATCAACAACTTGATTCAGATGATGAGGAACAGGAGGATGAACTGGCAAGCAGATTGAAGGGGATCGATTTGGACAATGCAGCTGAAGTGTGGGATCGGTTAACTGACGGCGAAAAGGAAGAGTTTCAACGGTTTCTCGAGAATGGAGATATCGTGAAAATGCTGCCCGATCCAAACATTTGGTGGACAAAGGCTTACAAAGTGGATTTAGTACAGACAGCCGAAGAACCATCAACACAGGAGCAGAAGTTGTTTGAAGCTTGTCCTAAGATATCAAACAACATCCCCAAGCTAACCGACATTCTGCACGACGCACCTTCTCCGTCGGTGCGGCACAACATTGCCAATGTGCTAGCGGCTTATTCATTCGTATATCGGTACTTTCTAGGAGATATACATGAAGACGCATTAGAAGCAGTCGACTGTATGCTTGGTATATGCGTTAATCTCAAGAAAAGCGTCATTTTCGACACAGAACTTATGGCAGTAACTTCCGTGGTTAGTGAGTGCTGTAATGAACAGCTTCCGACGAACAATGAAACGTTGGGCGCAATGAAAACGGACGTCCAAACGTTGTTTTCGGGTCCAAAAGGATGTGGCAAAAAGTATAGTAGATTGTTCCTTCTATCAGCCTTATCGGACATACGTACATTGTTGGGCGAAGCTAAGCGTGGATTGAAAGATTTAGACTTCAAAGTAGAAGCGTGTAGTAAAGATAAATTAAATCAGGTTAAAACGGACGGTACCGAACTTAAGCATGTCAATGCTCCGTTGTTGCGGAGTTGTGGTAAAAAAATAGATTTTTATCTCGCGTACGCTCGTTCCCCACATTTGAAACTATCGTAACGGATTTGAGAAAGGAAATAAAAACGAACACCGAGCGTGTTATCAAAATATAATACTTCCTTTTTATTTTCATCTTTTTTATGAAATCATCTATACTCATCTTTTCTTACACGTATATACAATGTCTCATTGTACAAACTTGTTCCTTATTGTGCGGGGTTTCCTTCGGAGAAGAAGAAACATATAAACGTATAAAAAGTAAAAACTGGAAAGAGTATTAAACGATTCCCTAGCGCTCTACAGAGGCACCTTCTCATTTCAACTGCTTCCAGCGTTTCGATTCCCTTTGCATTCCTTATACTGTCCGATATCATTCGTTAAACAATCCTGTACACATGTTATCACGCACCCTTTACAAGCTGGTCCGGGAAAAGAGCGCATCATCATGCGGAACGATGCGTGCCAATAAGTTAAAAACACATAATTACTATAAAAACAAATGGGAAAAACAACCAACGCTCAAAAATCGGCGAAACAAAACATTGCTTTGGAGCATCTAACCTTTTTTAATGGATGGTTGCGACTCTCTATGTGCAAACGATCGCTTACGCTACGATCGCCCAGTGTGATGTGTGTTTGCGTTAAAATAAATATACTTATGAGTCGCCACGGTGCTAAAAGTTAGTAATCTGTTAAATACTTTTTTAAAAAAATACGTTTAAACATAAAATAGCAAAACTATCGTTTAACGAACAATGCAACAGGCGTACAAAGGCGAAGCACGACGTTTTCACAATCGATCAACGTTGATGAACAAAACAGATAGTCTACGCGAAAGGACAACTTTGCAAGCGTGTGCTTTCGTCGACTCATGATAAAGGACATCTTCAATCGAAAGAAGCAAACAAACAAATGCCACAAATAGGTATCAGCTTCTGGCCTCTAGTCCAGGGGTCTAACACTACGCTTCACGACGTTAATGGTCGTGTACGACACGGTGAGTATTTCAGAGTAACCAAAGCCGGTTTCCCACATTCCGCTTCTCTTTCGAGAAGGAACTTAAAGAGAACAGCTCTTTATACAACATCGAAAGGGAAACATGCGTCGTGTCCGGTTGCCTACAATTGCCAGGATGTCATTATAATGCAGTCGACGCAGCTGTGGACGAGGACGAGCTGGTAGTAGTTGTGGTCGTGCTGATCGTACTGTGAATGTGGTTCAGGTTTTCGGGTGAATTGGACACGAGCACCGTTCTGGTACTGCCGTCCGTGTCTGTCTGTTGCTGTGCCACCAGATGAGGTAAAGAGATCTGGACCGGAAGCGTTTGATTATCCGCGGTAGGTACCTGCAAACGGAAAGATGTATTACTGTAGGTTTGTTCTCTCCCGCAAACCTGTAGTATGTCACTTACATGTATCGTTACACCTTGAGGAAGACTTATTGCACTTTGTAAAAGATTTTGGGTCGATGAATTCTGCTGTGTTGCGGCTGATTGACCGACAGTCGCATCTACATTATCTGCTGCTCCACTCTGCATGCTCCCGCTGGCAGTCGTTATTGTCAATCCGGGCGGGATGCTCGTCGGTAACGTTGCTATCGACGTACTTGGCGTACCATTGGCTAAGGTCGTTGTCGTCGTGTTAGCACCATTAGTTGTGTTTCTATTGTTGTTGTTGTTATTATTGTTGTTGTTATTGCGATTGGATGCTTTTTCTTCCTTCAACCGCTTGGTAAGATGCGATTTTATATGCTTCCGAAGATGATCCTTTCGGTAGAAACCTTTCCCACAATCGTTGCAAATCTAACGTGGAGAAGAGTTAACGTAAAGTAAATAGAAAATGAGATAAGCTTTCAGTCCATCGAGTATGAGCACTGATCTGAGCACTGTACTTACCTCCGTCTTAACACCGCTGTGTATGACGTAGTGCAGATTGAGATGCTCCTTTCGTTTGAAACCTTTCTCACACACATTGCATATAAACGGCCGCTCCGGATTGTGACCCAGCTTGTGCCGTTCCAGGTGCTCCTTGCGCTTCAGCCCAGCACCGCAGATATCACAAATAAACCGCCGCTCGATCTTGTGCACCACTAGATGCTGCTCGAGACATTCCTTCTCCGGGTAGGCCATGTGACATTCTGGGCAGCAGAATAGTACCGTCCCGTCGATGGCGGTTGCAATGTGCACCTGGCCCGGTTTTTGTCGCTTCGGCTTCGGTGGTTTCGTTTTGTACTTGCGCTTCTTACGGACCTTCCCGCTGGGAGTTGTTCCATTGCCACCCGTGCCGTCACCATTTTCCCCCGGTTGGTTTTCATGCTCTCGCCCATTAATGCCCGTTACGTTGCGAGCATCCGGTGAGCCTTCGGTTCCATTCTCTCCCTGGCCCGTACTGTCCGCCGGACCGAACTGTGTATTTTCGTTCGAATGTTCGTCCGTTACCTCTTGCTTGATGATACCGGGACCTATCGTCACCCCCGATGGTAGCACTAGCTGCTGCAGAACGTGGCTGCCGTTCATGATGGTCGTCATCGCTGAGTTTGTGCCGTTGTTATTGTTGTTGTTAAACTTTAAGTATGGCTGCAGATTGAGATTTTGCGGAGGGCGTGACTGCTGCTGTTGCTGCTGCTGCTGATGAAGATGATGTATTTGATGTTGCTGCTGCTGTTGCTGCACCATTTCTATAAGATTGCTGGTCGAATGCATCGATGTCGGAACCAGCGTCGGTTGATTCCAGATGGCTGGAGATTCTTGTTTAATCTGCCGTAAAGGAGGCGGATTTTCGCTGTCGATCTTCACACCACCGGGAGACGATGCGTTGTTTGAGGAGAGATTAGACTGCTGCTGTTGCAGAATCGTGGTGGAACCAGGATTTTGCGAAGCGAGTAGCTGCAAGTCTTGGGGCTGCAGTGCAGCTACTATGGTCATTCCCTCCGGCAGCCCTTGGTTATGCAGGACTTCCTCGTCCTGGGGACTGTAGGCGACCGTAAGCACCGTTGTGCCCTGCTGAAACCCCTGAATGGGAATCTGCATTTGACCCATTTGAAATTTCGGTGCCTGAAGTGTTCCCGATTGCGCTGAACCTGTTTGACCCGTCTGTCCGGCTGCCGATGCACTCATTTGCGACGGTAGCGGGTTTGGGTTTAACACCTGAATCTGGACGGTTTGTTGAGCGTCGCCCGGTTTTGCACCTGGCATCGTTATCGGGAGTGTGATGTAGGCTGGAGATGCCATTCCTGGGTGCGGCATACCGGCCGTCGTTACGATTTGCCCATGCTGCGATTGCTGCTGATGGAACATGGCTGAAGCCGCACTAACGGCAGTTCCATCCACTGGTCGTAGGAACTGCATAGCTCCCTCGCCTCCGGACACCAATCCCAGAACCTAAAATAATGTTTATATCGATTAGAACATGTGTGGCAAACGGATACAGTGTTTTCTAACGATGTGTTCTTTCAAATACCACCAGCAGACATGTATCGAACACTGTCGTAGCGTATCTGGTGCTGGTTCAATTAAAATGTCGTTTCCCAAGCCAGTTTGTCAGCTCGATTCATAAGGTCAAAGTGCATCAATTCCATCGCCGAAGCGGATGTATCCGCACGAGACTTGCAAGTCAAATGACATTCACTTTCAACCAAGTTTCCCCAAAAGTCACCATTTTGCTTAGCAGTCTGTAGCGCTCAGTAATGCAAGCTGGCTGGCATAGGCTTTCTAGCGAAGGGTCTCTCCACGAAAAAAGCACAAAACAACCTAAATCCTGAAGATTTCCATCACGATGAAAATGAATTCATCCGATAGCCCCAAGTGCGCCATGATCTTTTCAACCACGGTTTGGTTTGCTTTCCTCATTGTTTTCGCCGTTTCGGCCGTTTCTTTCCCATGTCCCATCATACCACGGACGGCAACCAGCGATGATCGCTAGCCCCGTCGTGCGCCCAACCATCGATGATAGAGGCTCGACAAAAAGCTTGAGTAAAAGTGAAAGTTTTCTCTCTCATTCGAGGAATGAACTTTACTCGTGGTGCGCACGTCCGTGGCGCGGTGGCGGTGGTGGGGGCAATGAGCAAAAGATAGACCGGAACGAACAGGAACCTGAAAGGAAATGGGCAAATGTGTAATGTAACCACCACGCATTGGGCAAAGCCAACCAACAAACCGTTGGGAAAAAGAGTATAGGCTGCCAAAGTTTATTACGGGCCAATGCAATTCAATCTCAACAACCAGTTTA
This sequence comes from Anopheles funestus, assembly GCF_943734845.2. Taxonomy (NCBI): domain Eukaryota; kingdom Metazoa; phylum Arthropoda; class Insecta; order Diptera; family Culicidae; genus Anopheles; species Anopheles funestus. The sequence goes on from NC_064598.1 coordinate 1,117,172, forward strand.
TGTGATGTTTAGCCCGAGGAGTAACTTCCATCTATCTGGTTGAGTTGGTCGATCGTTTAAATATTAACTGCTTGTGGTTGCATTTATTACACTGGATTATGGCATATAATAGAAGATTAGTGCTTCATAAACAAAGAAAATGAGTTTGTTTTCTAGGTGAACACAGTTGCACAAAATCTTTTCACAAATTGCAAGTTAAACTACAAACTTCTATATAGCGAAGAAAATGATAAGATGAATTTCAGTTTATTCGTTATTGCAGTTCAAGGTGTTTTCGGTTTCATAGATCTAGCTGTGTAGGAAGATCTACTTTTACTATTTACTTTGAGAGAAAGAAACTTAAAGAGAGAGAGAGAGAGAGAGAGAGAGAGAGAGAGAGAGAGAGAGACCCGCAAGTTGTGTTGAGTTCAAATAAAAATGAAAGTTATTTCTTGTCTTCCTATCATGTGAATTACCATCATACAGAGAAATATATTACTACCTATATGTAAAATAGATCTCTTATTTCTTGCATAAAACAAAGAAGATAGCATTCATTAAAAAGCTAGAATGTGATATTCCTTGAATAGTTGAATAGTTTAACATACATTAATTATCAAATTTTTACGTTATGATTCTCACCCATTAGCTTTAGAGATTGGACTCTAGAGCAGCCTTCACACAATTTCTCTATCTGTTGTTTAACGGTTCCCCAAAAACCTTGACTGATTGCATGTAGATTTATCCATCAAACCAAACCAAACCAAACAACGTGTACACATTATTGCACTCGCATCCACATCACGCAAAAACCGAATGAGGGTTTCTTGTTTGCGATTTATGTCTCGCGTTGAAATCACTCTTCAAATGCAGCCACCAGGCAAACCATGGTACACCATTGCACCAAGTGTTTCAAGATGATGAGAAACGGCAGCATTGATCGAGAAACAAGTCATGGAAGAGAGAGAAAAAAAAAAGTTATCTTTTCTTCGTTAGTCAGAAGTCACGTTTAACACTGGGGTTCAGCGTGCAAACACTGATCGCAGCATAAAATGCTTCCCGTGTGAATGTGTGCCACCAATTCTTTGTTCTCGGGCACTGCTTTCAGCGTCCTATAAGCAGCCAGTTTCTCAGACCTTTTACATCATCGTGTCAGCCAGCCCAGGTCATGGAAACGCGTAATGCGATGAAATTTACATCCAGCTTTTTGGATTTAATTGAAACGACGGAAAACTGTTAGCATGCAGTTAGTGTTCTCACCTGTCCATTAGATCCTGTTGTTGTAAGATTCTGGGGAAATTTTCCTGCTGCGAACTGATTCGGTCCAGCGAATGGATTCGTGAACTGGGAAAAGTTCATCTTCGAACACTGAAAGTGAAAAGCAGAAAATTATGTACATATTAATACGGATGTGTGTAAAAAAGATTTTACGATGCTTGCACTGGATGTTACATTTGTGCCTTTTGCGGGTATTATATTTTTACCTCGATGTAATTTTCATTGTCGTCCATTTTATCTTCTACTCCTTTCCGCTCCGTAACAATACTAGATTCGTTCATGAAGTCTGTTTTTTTTCGTGGATTTTTGGACACAAAAAAAACGTTTTCAATTCAATTTATATTCTTGTCCACAAACGCTTGGCTTACTTTCCAGCTTGACCGTTTAACCGTTTAACGATTATAGTTTTTTTTTTTTTTCGTTGTATTTGCCCTTTTATCTGGTATGCGTTCCTTCGCATCACATTCGTTTCTAGCGCGCCTGTCACTGTGTGGCGTGAAGTTGACTAACTAAATGGTATGGTAGTCACATGCGTAAAGATCGCAGGTTCCGTTTTAGCTTCGAAACATCGATCGAGCAGCATTGAATCGCTAACGGGAAACAGGCAGGTAGTTCTCACTCGATTTCACATTGCTGCGCACGATGACGGTGGCAACAACAGCGTGTTTTACTTTCAGGACACATTTATTTCCATTTCCATTTGCTAGCGGCGGCGGCCCGGACTGACGACAGCGTGTAAAGTTTATGCAAATGAAAACAGTTTCAAACCCTTTACAACTTCACATTGTGTGCAAAAGGATGTGTATACGTAGCACTACTGTAAGCAACTATACAAATTATCAAGTCGAGCTATTGTAAATCACACCACTTAATAAGAATAACTTAAGCCAATGCCAACGTGGTGTTGGTGGTTGGTGCGCTCTAGGCACAGGGATTTTCGTTTTACTTTTAATTAACTTTAACAACAGAACTGATCACATTTGTACGACTCAAATGTGCGCTTATGCTGTTGCTATTATCGTACGATCACTTTCGATCTTTAAGCGCGTTTAAGAGCGTTTTACGCAGATATAGTTTTCACACATTAGTGATGTCATAGATACATGAGTTTTGCCTTTCACTCACTTTGCCACCGTACAAGTCACCGGGCACAGGAGAAGGTGCTGGGAAGTGTGAAATCAAATCTCAATTGCATTTCGTAACCCTTTCTCTTCAATATGCTGTATTTCCGCTTTAAAGTTAGTCACCGTTTGCTCCACTGTCACCTTTTGCTGTGCTTTAAATTTGTTTAAGTTTGTTTATTAAACCTTCTTATATAAACCAGCTGATATTTATTATGTTGCAAAGGCCACAAAATTGGCTATTAATCGTTGCTATGTGAACATCAAGACAGATAGAGTAGATCGATCCGATCGTTTCACGGGATTCCATGTTTTTTAGATCACACACCATTCACTGCACTTCGAAAAAATTCTTATTCCCATCATTAAACTTATAATTATCATCTACAATATCTGATTCGAATCAAAATTCACCACTATAAAACACACGAAATTCTTCAAACTTATGCTCTTGCCCACAAGCTTAATTAGCATTAAGCAAACACAACAAAAGGCACAAACCACGAGCAATGTAGAAATCCTACAACAAACGAGCTCATTCCACCAGGTAGCGCAGGTCAGAGAGGACGAATGCTTTCACATCGATAGTGAAACTACTTTCAGTCGCAAGGCACTACACAGGCACACACACACACATACATGCATAGGGTACACAACTAACACACCAACAGCTGAACGCACCCCGTACACGGATCAAAGCCGTAAAATATTGCGAATCTCAAAACTACACGACCGACCCGGATCGCGGATCCGACCACTATGACGTCGTTGTCCGCGAGGCCGTTTTCCAGAGCGGGGTTCCGCGTTTGCGGATGTAGCTGCGATGATCATCGCAATCGTCGTCGTCGTCGTCGTCGTCGATAGCCACGAAGCAGAAAGCTAAAACATATCGAGAGAGCATAGCAGGCGCCGAACACGCGTTGCTTCGTAAAAGCTCGTATATTGCTATGCTTTCCCTTTGCTGTAGTAACCGTCAAGACGTAGCCTACTGTTGCAAACAATGTGCTCCTGTCGAGGTAAGAGCCGCACTGAACCCCTGGCTGGAACGTCGCTATTTTAGTACAACAGATTCCATTTTACCGGCAAAAATTCAATCGTTATTCTATTGAGAACGGTTAGTATTTATCTTCAACGCATATCTTCAGTAAGCCCGACCTATCCTTTAACGGTCAATATAATACTCAATCAATGAGCTCATAACGTCTCTTCTGCTCAACTTTATGCTCGTATACTAAAAGAAATATGAGAAGCGATCCTCATAAACCTTCGCTCAGCATTGGTGATCAAGATCGCGCAGCAACTTTTTAAAAGCGATTCGCCATGGAAACGAAATCACCATTGTTTACCGACATGTGACATACACACACGCACGGCGTGTGTAGTAGTTCGTTAGTAGTCGTATCACTCTCGGATCTTACCACCACCGCTAGTAGCAGCGGTGGATGAAGATGCAGGGAAGGAAGGTGAAGGGTGAAGTATTACGCACAACGAATCTAATGTTTACATAAACCATCACCATCACCGGATGATCTGAGCGAACGACTTACTCGCGTGTATGCGTCTTGATAGTACGTACACCTTTAGCAAATGATTATGAATCAGCGACATCGTGTACAAAACGAGGAAAAAAATGGGTATATTATTTGCAGATAGCTTTCAAACAGCGAACAAATCGTGTTTATTTGGTTGTCGGTAAGAAAAAAAATGTAGCACTAATTTAACGGCGAAAGTGATTATGTACTCTTCTACTAGGTATATCAAACATCTTTACAAAGCCATATAGTATTGAACCGGATGTAAAAGATATGAGGAATATCGCAAAACAAACCAACAAAAGCTACCAAGAACGCGATAGGTCTATTCTATCAGAACGCGAAGGGTTCGTCGCTGCTGCTGCCGTTGAAGTCTTTTGTTTTGGAAGGCTTCGTGGCGGGTAATGTCTAATCTTGATGCTTAGCGTTGAAGTTGTTATTTACCATTCAACAACCATTGTCAATAATGTAATGTAATAATAAGTTACGAACCAAAAAATGTCGTACTGTAGCTTGCATTCAATCGCTTCGTTTGATGCCTTAAAGCTTAAGTAAAGCTCGAATGTGGATATAATAATAGTGCACCGCTGTGTTGAGGAATAATGCCCTTTTAATTCCCATCTACCAAATCGACCATAGTGGCAGTAGTAGTGTGAGTGGAGCACCTTTTCACAGTCATGCCGCATTTTTCACACCACTATATTCCTCACGATGCATGCGTTGAAGCTCTCGCTCGTAGTTCTTCTCTGGTTCGGTGTGGTTCGGTGTGTATCGTGGCCCTTTTTCTCACTGCAGCCAACCGTCGTCATGGTATGCTCCAGGCCAGGGCTATGCCACGCCAATGTCTTATGTTTTGCGCGGCCAGTTTTACCTCCTCCCTTTCCTCCATTCCGCAACCCAGCGCCTTTTTGTGGTGTGCGGGTACAACAGGGAGAAAGAAAATTTAGAAAGTGGAGAGAGTTTTATATAATCCACGATGTTGCCGCTATTCGAAACCACAAACCCCGCACGGTTCGACCGTGCTAAACGAAGTGGTCGTGTTGTTTAGGTCTTGATTTTTGCCCTCTATCTCTCTTTCTCCGATTACCACCGTTGATATTTCTTTTAGTTTCCTTTCAATTACATTTCTTTGGTATCTTACGCGCAGGAGAACGTTCGAACGATCAGCTGTCTTTGTCTACCGTTAGATTCCACCGCTTCTTAACGGAAGTTAGGGCGATTTCGTTCCGTTATTATTTCTATCAGCCCTGTCCCGAAACACTTTCAGGCAGCAAGGCAACAGGTGCTTAAATATCATAAGTAGCAATGCTCCGTAGTGTTACAGTAGCTGCAGGTTTGATTTTACCACAAACGATATTTACGGTAAGACCGTTTGCAAATGATCAAACGAACCTTCCCTAGTCGTGGCGCAATGTTTCTTTTTCTTTTGTTTGTCGCTTGTTTCCAAATTGGTTGATGCGAGACTTTCGCACGCTGCTTGCAACCACGAAAGACTTTGTTACGCCAACAGCAAAACCCCAGCGTCGACGCTGATCTGCGGACGCGCGGATTCACGTCTTCCACGACCACAACGCTAGCTCTTAGACGTAGCTACACGTTGGAAAACACTATCACAGACCAACAGATCGGTTGTCGTTAGCAGGAGAACCTCGAGACCGTTGCGCTCGATCGTCTTCATCTTCGCTGTCGTGAAAGATCAAAAGTTTCACTTTCGTTTTTCGCTCAGGCTCGCTCTAATTCCATTCACCTCACCTGCTGGTCCGGAGAGTTGTTTTTGTCCGTATTATAAAGCGGCCCAGAAGCTGAAAACAATGTTACATTTTCTTTTATGCTTGCGGCGGAAAAAAGCTGCAATACAATGCTTAGATGCGTTTAAAAACGATTTTTATTCGATAAATCTTTTTAACTATATAGCATTTCGCAGTCCCAGTGGCATCAACGGTACTACCATTTAGACTGGACCATAGTCTGGTTAAATAGTTAACCAACTAAAGCAGTGACAAATTAAAAAAAATGCTGCTTCGTTTTACTATTAGGATAATGTGTCCCGATCTTTAGCAAAGGGATTCAAAATTTGGAGCCAAACCAAAGGGTCTTTTACCTTGCATACATACATACCTTAACATACATTCAATATTTTTTCATGATCCTATTGTTTGCAAAACTGATAAACACGATATAAAAATGCGTACCACATACAACATCAAATCACTGTTTTTACACGCCACATCTTGGTAGATTGCGGCCAGCGGATGACAAAAATAAAACGTTAACGCATTGATGAAACCAGACGACATACTGGATGACGTCGCCGTCTATGAGGTAGAAAGAAAGGGTGCATATGGGAGAAGATGCAATATTTGTATTTAAAAAAACAAACACACCAGGAATGTACCCTAACCTGGGACACTCTGGCTTCAAAGTGTATATCAATTATATAAATTGTAGTGCCCCAAAACCTTTTCTATGTTTTTTTATTTGTACAATTACATCTTTCTTTAGCCTTACTAATGATGAACACAGCTTGGAAGATCTCTGAACAGAGCAGTTGCGATGGTAACGTGGCATCTATTCCCAATGAAAGAATGCTCCTAAATTGCATCTAACCTGGCGCTGCTTCCACTCATCGCTCAGGCGGTTTGTTATTGTTTACTATATTAGGAAAAAATGGATTCACTCACCGTTCTGCTGGGTCGCTGTACCTCTTGTTGCACGTTATGTACTGCTGATGGTACTTTTGGACGATGATTTTGCGACTAATGCCGGCACTGTCGCAGCTAAATGAGAGATTAATGTGTTGCTCTCGAAGGTCAGTTACGAATATTGCTAATCCATACGAAAATGGGTCCTTGCCTCTGGCTTGAATGTTTTCTTTTATTACTCTATTGCACACTGAATGAAGAACAGGTCTTCACGAACTTTATCACCCACAGTAGAAGCGCACTATGCATTCACTATTCTTTTCATGCATAAAAATGCACTAGTGCCACGCATTAGCATTAGGAAATGATCACAGAACCAAAAACCATAGCTGTCGCCAATCTTCTATTCCCCGTGCTGGGTTGTGTTGGTGTTTTGAACGAAATCACATTAAAGCAGCCGAAAGCAGACACTATTTCAGTTCACCGATAGCTATGAGTCGCAAAACTTAACGACGGCATTGCGATTGATCCCCGTTTCACATCAGGTAGCTTTGGAGCGGAGCGATAGCTGGGTTTGGTAGCATTTATGATCTCGATGGCGCTAACAGGTAACAAGTGGCCAACGTTGTACGCACTACAAACGATACAGACACGGGCAAACTTTGACAGCAGGTGCAGCAAACTACTAACGAAACCAACAAATAAACTATGTTTATGCTCACGCAACACTCATATTATTTCTCTCCTCCAAAAGCATATGATGTTACCGAGCAATTTGTTCTGACATTGGCATGAAAAAAGCTAAAACAACAAGTACCATGGCAGAGGCAGTGGCGTAGAGAAGGCTGTACCATCACAGCAGATTTGACAGCAGGTTGAGAAAACATTAATTCTATTGACGTTTTGGGTTATTCAGCAAAACTTAAGAACTATTGAGGAATTGCCAACACATATTATACTTTTCATATAATTTAGAGTCTTCATACGAGCAAACACTTAAGGGCCATTCAATAAGGCCACCCCATTCCGGGGTTTACCCGTTATTCGTAGTTTAACGATCAGCTTAGTCAATGAGAAGCATAGAAAGAGTATTGTTAAGTTGTTTAAGTTAAGTTAAGTTAAGTTGTAGAGTTGCGAAAATTACGCTTTTGCTCAATTCTTCTCGTAAACTAAAAAATGGAAGAAACTGGGTTCGTGTCTATTGTCAATTCACTATTGGGAACCAGTCATCAAATGATGCACAAATGTTCATACCTCCCACTCTATATGCTTTAACATGATTCTTGTTATTTTAGCTTTTTTCTTCCCATGTCAGAACAAATGGTTCTGCAACATCATATGTTTGTGCGGATGGAATAAGACAAGCATTGCGTGAGCATAAATATAGTTTATTTGTTGCATTTTACTAGCACTTGCTACTGCTTCGGTCAACGTTTTCGCTGCGACGGCAATCTTTCTAGTGGCGGCGTGATATCGGTAAGTGTTTTACATTTTTTTTGTGTGAATTTCGAGGCGAGACAGAATTATAACAAAATATAAGTATCTCAAATGAGAAACGAAATTGTAACAATTGTATCTGATCACATCACTTTAACACTATCGCAAGAAGGTTCCCGTTGCGGTTGATTGGCTTTCGAATGCGTGGCAATGAGTGTGATATGACAATAACAAGTAAACTATGTTGCTAAATATGGATCTAATCGTAAAATCGTTATGGAACTTCCAGTCTAAACTATTTACAAGATGTTAGATCAATCATAATTGGCAACAAAACTAACCGCGATGTATATTACAGTATAGTTGCCAGCATGGGAAAAAAGATGTGAATAAAATTGTTCTATCTATTTCTGTTTCCTCTAGACAAAGAAAAAACAACGGAACTGTACTGAATACTACTGGTGCAACGTAGATGAGACGGCAGCATTATCAATCCCTCTTATTCAACATAATTTACAATGGCAGGCCCAATAGACACAAGGTAATATACGGATTTAGAGTTTCGTATTGCTTACGTCCGCCGCTCTCCTTCGCTATACGCAGCATATACGACGTATGCATTATGCTTCAATTTACGCAGTAGCAGTAGCGATGTAACGCATCGCATATCGCATAATAAAACATATGCAAGAATGTTGCGTATTGTATGTTATGAACTCGTTTCAGAAAACGTTCCCGCGAAGAAGAACAGAACGAATTTATGCCCCTGTCGAAGCGGATCAATAATCTACATCTAAACAACAGCCAACACAGTATTGCGGGAGGAGTGCTGCCAGAGCAGATCACCGCTGGAGCTTCCCATGTGGTTGGGCAGATACGGCAGCACGATCACCATCATCATTTGCTCGGTGGCGCGGGCGGATCTTGTGCAATCGCCATCCACAACAATCATCATCTGATTGGGGTGATGGCTGGCAGCAGTTCCAGCAGTAGCAATAGTAGCAACAGTAACGCAAGCAGTGTTGGTTCGTTTCGGATTCCTGCCAACAGTGGAAGCAATAGTCCTGCGTCAACCATTTCAATTAACGGCGAAATCCTTGGCGATTACTGTCCGGTGCTAAGCGCGGAAGAAAATCCACATTATTTCACTAAAAACAAAATTCTGTACGAGCTGTACGTAGAAAGGATGAGCAGATTGCAATGAGCAATCACCAGGAGAGAGAATAGGTCACAACCATTGATTTTCATACTTTTAACTTTCTCGAACAATCTTAAAACACGTAATTATTTAGTTTTTAACAAATACCGTAACATGTTTGTAAAGCGATTTATAATGTGTGTTTAGTTGCGTGCAGTGAGCGGATCGTGGTAACGGATTGAGTGCTATTTGAAGAGAATTTGTCACAAGCTAGAAGGTTAGCGGACAGCGTTTTGAAGCTGATGATTCGAAATAAAATCAAAATCATAAATTATTGAACAAAATGGTCTGCGGCCAACATTTTAATTACACACGATAATGAGATATTCTGCATAACATATTATGCTAAGTTTTCTGGAGGTTTCGGAACAATATGATCTCTCTGCATTCTTGGCGTAATATAGTTTTGTATCGATCGATTACATTTTATTTAGTCACAACGGACGATGTGTGGATTTGCGGTACATATGGTTTGTTTTACGCGATGCTTTTGTCTAGTAGTATGCGTTGTTACTAGGGAGATAGACGCTTATTCGAAACTACTAAAATTCATGGCTCGTTTTCACTGTGCATGAGTACAATTATAGCGTGACGGGGCAGAACAATCAATGTAATATTGCCTTTTTTGCGAACAAAGAGCTAACACTGGCGCAAAATGACGCGTGTATGAGAGTTCATATGTCCATAACGATCTCAACCTTCGGATCACGCTGCTGTCGTCTAACGTTACGGCTATCTTTGTCCAACGTTTACAATCTAATGGAATATAACAATCTTAATTCTATACCGTTATGCCTTATGGGTTGTTTTAGGGTGAACGGATGATCTGCTCGTACGCGGCGAAGATAATCGCTCCGACTTCCACCGAGCGCGTTTTCAAGCTGAGCGTTGCGTCGGAACTTCCCGGGGACAGTTTAAGCTCCAGCAACACCCAAATGTTGTTCGTTAGCTTCAGCGACTGGTACAGCATATCTTGACCTTCGACGTTGCGCTTCGCGATAGTGAAGATGTTGTTGGCCGTCATTTTCGCTGCTACCGTATCGGCCGTGCCGACAATGCCGTGCAGATTGTACTGTATCTCGTTCGCTGCCGGAATTTCCTTCCAGGTGGTCAGAAAAACACGTTTGTCCAGCTGTCCATCCTCCACGAACAGCACGTTTCCGTGCACGAGGCAGGCGAAGTAAAAAATGTCCACGTTGTTTTTGATGGCAACTTGAAGATTATTCAGTGGTTCCATACGCTGCACCGGACCTGTGGTGCCAAGCGAAAGAGACGTTTCGACCGACTGCGACGGCTGTAGGGGTGCAACTTGAAGCGGAGCACTTGGCACCAATCCGAAGCTGTTTTTGTTTAGCTGGATCGCAAATCCGGTCATTGCCTGCATCGCCTTGTTGGTGAATGTCATGTCCATATATACTTGCCCGGCCCGGCGCGAGAATGTTCCTTGTATCTCGAGCCCCTTGCCCTTATCCGCCGGCAGCCAAGTGATTTTCGGTATCTGAATCATGTTGGTACCGCCAACTGGACCGATACCAAAAATGTCCCCCAGTAGTCCGCCCGTAGCTGAGCCACCTGCTGCAGCTGCTGTCGCTGGTGCCGTATCGTTCGACGCAGCCGTTGGACCGCCGCCCAGCAGAATGTCGAGACCTCCGCCGAGAAGATCCACATTGCTGCTTGCTGGAGCCGGTGCGGCTGGAGCGGCCGGTGCACCAATGTCCATCGAGAGCAGATCGCCAATCAATGATTCCTGGTTGGGGATAACGGTGGCCTCCGGGACAGCGGAACTTTCTTCTCCGGCCGCCGATGCCGAGCGATTCGGAAGCGATTTGCGAACACCAGCGCCTCGTCCCTCCACGAACGCCGTTGGAGGTTTGTGGTAGACACTGGCCAACGAGCTGATATGGCAAATCAGCTCATCCAGCAGGGTTGGCTCCAGCAAATCGGTCTCTTCTGAAATGAGCGGTTTATCCGCTAGTACGACCTCCTTCGCCGCGGCCGGATCCGTGGACAGCAGTCGCCAGTAGATGAAGCCGCGATCTCGCAGATCCGGATTGTCCGAATCCTGCGTGGCCAGGGAAAGAATATGCTGGACGAGTTCCTGCGTATCGGCAGGACGCTTGAGGAACAATTTCACCACCGCCGTTAGCAGCTGCAGCTGTACCTGTGCATTTTCATCCTGGAAACCTTCCAGAAAACCGTCCAACAGTTCATCAGCGTTATCGATTCGCTCCGCATATTCACCGATAATCCACACCATCGACGCGCGTGCTTCCGGTTCGTCGAGCGTGTCCAAGTTTTCGCACAGTGTGCTAATGATGCTCTCGTACTTGTTGGGGTACTTGCGGAAAATGTCCTTTATCACAACGATCGCTTCCTGAACGACGTAATTCACCTTCGTCTGGATGAGATCGAGCAGCGTGGACACGCACCGTTCCGCCGAAGGTTCCACCTTAATCGCGCATCGTCCGATAGCGCGGACAGCTTTGCGCACGAAATCAACATCCACCTCAGTGGCGTATTCCTTCAATTCGCTCAAAACCTGCGCAATGTTGCTTTGATTCGCCAAACGAATCATAATATCCAGCTTCTCGAGCTTCACGTAGATAGGGTCGTTATATTTCACAAAGAACACCTTCATCTCATGCTTCAGAATATCCGGACGCTTCTGCACAATCAGATTAATGTTCCGCAGTGCTACGTATTGCACCTCCGGTTCGGAGCTAAGAAGCGTAACCAAAGGAGGAGCAAGCTTTTTGGTCAGCATCGAACAGAAATCACCGTCGCCGGCCAATATTTCTAACAGCTTCATCAGCACCTTTATAGCGCTCAGCACCACTGCTGCATTGGCGTGAGCCAATCGAGGCGTAATACGTTCGCATATCGATTGCGCCTCACGTTCATCCTTGGGAGTGTAGTTCGCCAGCGAATCCAGTATAAATACCTGTCCCCATTCAGTACACTCGTTGAGCGCCGTCAAAAGCTTGTTGATGGTGGCAGAATTCATCTCCACCAGCGGTTGGCCACTCGCACTAGCTTCGTTAATCTCGCTCAACGCAGCAACGGCGTTCGCCACCACCATGGGATTCGAATCGGATAGCAGATCCTTCAGTTGATCCAGAAAGCCTTGATCTTCGACCTAAGGGAATAGTGTAACATACGTTCAGCAGGAATGATAATGCGTGAAGAGTTTCGCTGCTTCTTACCATCGAGCTGGAGATGTCGTACAGCTTGGCCACGCATACTGCGGCGGTCTTGCGTACATAGGGATCTTCGTCTTTTAAACACTTGCGCAGCGGTTCACATAGATACTCCGTGATCTTATCCACTCGGATGCAGCCCATCGTGCGCACGGCCAACGCACGGATCAGTGGATTCGTGTCCTCACAATCCTGCGTAAGATGAGCAACGTTAATGATTGTTTGAAGCTATGTCTAGCGTGTTAGCGCACCCAATATAAATATATTTATATTTTTTTGAGGTCTAAGGGACCGGCAACCATTGTAAAAAAACGAAAATGTTCTAACAAATGAAAACAGCTAGAAGCACTCTTGATAAAAAGGAAAATATAATCACAATGGACCGCTAATGAAATCTGCCCATACGTATATACAAGATTACAACTGAACTGCATAAATTTAACTGAAAAAAACACTTGAAAAAAAATCACAATTTGCGTTTAATGTAGCGTCATATGTAAAAGGAGAGGCTGATAATACAGAAAGAGAAAGGAAAAACACATTTCAGTAGATTGTTTTATGCATGAAATGGTCTAGAGAAAGCTTCTTCATATTGAAATAGCATTTTTTCAAACAAAGCTTTAAATTTGGTTGCACAAATCTGTTCGGATGAAACTATAATCATACAACAATATTCGGTAATGTAAAAGTGTCCACAAATCAAACACGATCCAAATGGGATTGTTTTTTGCATAAGCATCAGTTGGTGCTCTGCCATTGTCTGTGGGGAATGTGCGCTGAAGCAAAAACGGTATAAATAAATTGCATGTATTTGCTAACGATACAAGAATGGAGAATAATGCAAAAAACCATATGTAAGCAACACTATCCCCGTACGTTTCCTATTGGACGTTATACTACATTGATTTCGGCAAAACAAAAGTTGGCTAGTACCATTTACTAACATTGTGCTATAAGTGTGCAACAACTAGCTTCTAAATATCTAAAACGGGTTTTGCTCATATCTATGGTCAACTACAATAACAAATGACACGTAAACAACAAGTAAACAACTGAATCCAATAAATTGTTTCAAAATCATACGAACAAGAGTTGAGGAACTTTCAAACACCGGTTTGAAAATAACGGGAGGGAGGATAGAAAAAAATAACGAAACGATGCAACTCATATAGTCAACACAGTTCATCAACCAAAAAACGTGTTGTAAACCAAAAGGCAAACGACCGAAAAGGTAATTAATAATAAGAAATTCTTAGCTAAAAACTCAATTTGCAAAATTTTTGATTATTTGATTACCTTAACGAGTTGAGAATGTGGCAAATCCTTACATAGTTTTTTTTAACAATGTTATTAACAAATACATAGATTTTATATTTTTATTTGATTCAGTTTTATCTCATCATGATAGTAGATTCAAACAGTTTTTGTATAGAAAGAGGTAACGCAAAAGATTCATTTAACAGATGTGTAAAGTTTGTTTCGAAAGGAGAGGAGCGATGGCATTAGCAATTGGTGGAAGATAAAAAACAAGACAGAAAAAGAAAGATACCAAGTTTAGTTCTATGAGCGTGTAATTATTCGTTGAATATATAGAGAAAAATTCAAGTGAAACAGTCATAAGAAGCATGTAGAGAAATGTGGAAACATTAGTGTGAACATATCATTAGAATGATAAGATGAATAACAATGATTCTAAGCGCAGCAAATTATCGAAATTATTCAAACAATAACAATCCAAGATGGGAAAGATAAGCACAGGCGGAATTGAAAAGTACACATACAAAAACAATATCGAATACGTAAGAGTGCAAAGATGATGAATGTAACGCAAGAGAATGGAAAGAAAACCTCTCTTTCTTAGGGTAGATACAAATTAATCAGTTCAGAAACAACCGAAGAATTGTTAGTCAAATGAACGGCCATACGATAATACCCGGTAACTGCATTAGTGATTCATGATTCTGCTTGCTTTTAGATGCAATCCAATAATCCGGACAGCGTACCGGTTATCAACAAACTTTTATCATATTTATTATGAGGGGGATCTTTAGATAGCTAGCGCTCTAGAAACAGGGAAACGATTGTGAGCGTGCGTACAGTACGATAAGCCCCGTAAAGCCCCCAGCCCTCGTACTTTACAAGAAAAAGTTTCTTCAGTTTGTTTGTTTTTTCTTCTTCTATTAATCGTATTAATACCAGGGGCGTGCGTTGGCTTCGACTCAAAATTGGCAAATATCTCCAACAAAAATAGACAATTTCCCAACCATATGTATATGGTGAAACAATCCACCAGTAATGTTACTGTTTCGTTTTGTCCTAAATTTGTAAGGAAACACGCTGGTACATTGCCAGCTACTTAGTGGCACACGAGGGTACTTTTTCAAAGGAGATGAAACAATAGCTTTTATCAGAATGATGGAACTTTACCCCACAAACAGAAATTAAAGCAGAATAGAAAAAAAAATCATTTATGATCGATTGATACACGATATGAACAGACGAGAAAAGAGATCGATTTGAGCAAAGGAATTCGAGAATGTTACGTTGATTAACAAATACTTACCTTAACGAACGTGTTGACGGCCATGATGGCCATATCGGGCTGCGACTTGGCGTAATTCATCAAATACAGATAGACCAGCTTCTTCAACTCCAAGTTGTCGGTTTGCATGCAGTTCACAACGTCGGGAAACAGGGCCGAGACATCTTTCCCTACGGTCATGCTGGCAATGACCTTAAATTAAGAACGGCACAGAACACAAGCGTTATTAATTGCTGCTCCAATAGTTAGTTTGGTGCCCAGGAAATTCCCTTCGCCGTACCTTCTTCACTGCTTCCTTTTTCTTTTCCTTCTTGTCATTGTTGAGCTCGGATTTGAGTTCGAAAATTTCACCTTTCTTCGTCGTGGTAAAGTATTTCGAGTCCGTCATCTTGGGCGAATCAAATATGCGAAGTCTGTAAAAAAATAGGAGACAGAGACAAACAAATGTGTTTAAAGTGGCGTGTGACGCTATTCCGCGCGTCGATAGCACTGTTTCGGCTGCATTACTGGATTGGGGCGATTGGAATCATGCTAATGTTTGGATTTATCCTATTGCTTTTCTGAACGTTTCCCGCTGCTGCTGCTGCTGTGTAGCTATGAAGCTGGACACATACACTGCACTGCACTAACTCTGTCTGTCCCAGCAGTCAGAGCCCAAACTGCACATAAACAGCCACTGTTTGTTTCTGACTGGTTGGCTGCTGTGGGAACATATCGTTCGCTGCTTGTTTCTCAGTTACACGCAAACGTATAGGGCGCCTTGCTCGCATCGTTACCTCTTTGCGCGCGTACATGGCTCAAGAGGGTGTCAAACGACTGCAACAATTATAGCAGTGGCAGCTTTCGCACTCTTTACGCTTCGGGTCAAAATACACTTAATAATGTGCAATAATCGTTGGGTGTGCTACTGCTAGGGAAATGATTCATTGCCGCTGCAATAACAGAAAACATATAAATACGCGCAGGGAGCACCCTTCACCACATCCACCGAAGCAGTGTAGTGATGCAAAGGGAAAGCGGTAGAGGGTTGTTTCGTCATCGTCCCCAACGGGAGGAGGAATTTGTCTTCTGGCCTCCGCTGTATTTGTCAACGACGTGTAATAAACATTTCCACACACGCCAACAAGACGGGCGATGTTGAGCTCGTTTAGCTATTCAGATATCCACTAGCTTCAATAGCATAGCACATATCTATTCATTGCCACTCTCACTGATAAAACCAGCGGGGACTCCATATCACCGGAACCGCAACATGCGTTGTGACGCGAATTGTGCTGAAGCGAAAAATCGATTCTTCTCCCGGAACACTGATTCTCGGATTCCTTACACAGTATTTAGATAAGATAAACGCTTGGTTATATACCTTTGTTGTATGTTGAACGCTTAATGCCTGTGTGCTTTGCAGTTTTTACACTAATACGAGATAGTAGATAAACGTAAATTGATTTTAATCCGAAAAAATACGCCTATTTTCTTGATTTTCACCCACTTCAACACGAATGCAGTTTTTTCTTCAAGTGAACTGTCAAATCTGCACTGCTTCAGCAAAATACACTTCGGCCATCTTCGGCCGAAACGTCTGACATCTGACAGCTGACAGAATTATCAGACGTTTGGTACAGGGCTCGGCGGGAAAAATAGACCCATGCAGTTGTTAAAACTAATAAACTATTTCTTTATTTACTAAAGCAATGCTAGTAGAACAGAAGTTAGCTAGTTTAAGATATCCTTTTCTGTATATTCTCATCCCAATTCCTCAAAAATTTCAGATCTATTGATTTCAAAATTTCTTCCTTCGTTTCCACGCTGACCGTCTAAAATAATGAGACCGTGTATACACAATACGTTAAGATCAGATACATATATTTAAAGAAGCATTTTTTAATCTAGGAATTGAAAATTTGATAGGAATTATGGTTTAAATGAGCTTCTCTCAAACAATGATCACAAAGACCAAAAATATCGTTTCTTTTAAGGAGCACGAAATGAAAACTTTCATTCGCAAAAAGAAAATTATTGCGAAGACAACTGCTACCGCAAAAATAACAAACCGTATGCCATGTGGTTAAATGTTTTTTAACATAAAAACAATGCCTACCTAATAGCATACTCGAGAGAAGTACATCGTCTTTCGTACGTGCAGATGAAAAGTGCAATGAGCGGTGGAGCTTTCATTATTCCACACAACAATGAGCTTTCCCAAATTGCTCAGGACTTTATAAAAGCTTGAATGAACTCTCATTTTCCTGATCTCACAACATCCTTTTCTATCACGCGCTAGGTGCTTGCATCTCGTTCATTCTTTTCCGATTTTTATGTACAGAATTTCACGTTTGTTGCTCTGAGCGGGCAGATAAAAGCGAAAGCAAAAGCCCACTCAGTGTTTTTCACGACAATTTTCCATGTCCGCGTCGTGTCGCGCAAAGGTAAAGTTTCAATCGAACTAGACGGATGGTTTGTGGACGTCGTCGTTTGTGGTGCGATTTGATTTTCCCCCAAAAAAGTGGTACTCTGTCCAACCGTTAGCAGTGTTCCACCATTAATCGTGTCTTCCCTCCAACAACACCGGAAGCTGGAATGCAAACGATGCGTTAAGTGTATGAACGTTAGTATCATTTAGAGTGATATAACAACAGGTTTGAAGATCAGACATAAAAAAAACAGCCAATATCTGTTCTTTTGTTCACCAACCGACTGTTAACGCGTCCTTGTCCGGAGCAGCGGAATTATTTGTTGAACTAATGGTGTTGGTTATATTATGGGTTTCATTCTACTAGAAAGCTGTCCGTTTCTGATGTGAAAGTGTGATAAATAGCAGAGCAAGTTATGTGGCATGTTGGACTTACCCCGTGTAAGGTGTAAAAATTTTTCCTCAAAATTAGACCCAATACCACTCCCGCATCGGCGAAAAGTGAAAAGCGAATTCTGATGTGTGCGTGTGTGTGCATGAGTGTTGTTTCACAGTACGTAAAGAATAAGTGAATGGCGATGAAATATACGTGGATGGAAATTCGTGAATACGGGAAAGTGCGTGTGGAATGAATGCGCGACGGCGACGCGATTTTCATCAAAGGAAAGCGTGAGCAAAGCAAAGAAAGGAAGAAAAAGAAACAAGTAAAAGCGAAAACGATAGCTCCCCGAGAGCGCGTGGGTGCGTGCGATCCAAATCCGAGTGGCCGAACCCTAAGCCGAGGAGGACATCGGCGTGGAAACCGTGTGTGTGCGTTTGTGCGAGAGTGATTTTTTTTGTTTTACTTTTCAGAAGCTATCAAAAGGCTGTTGCTGAAAGCGAACCGAACGTGTAAGTAGAATGCGTCGGGAAAACCCGTTAGAAAGAGAACGTCACAAAGCTTTAAGAGAGAACAAACACAAAGAAAGGATGGAAAGGAAAGAGAGGGCAGTAGAAAAGAAAAGCTCCTGCGAACAAAGTTTTTCCGAATGGTAAAGCACCCTGTAGAGATTGCAGAGACTGAAAGGCGCGAGAAAGAGAGGCACAGCACCCATATTCCCATAACAGCGATGGTGAGCCGGAAAGGTGTGGGTTCAATGTTGAAAGAATGGGGAAAATGTTCATGCGTATGGATATTGAAATTTGAAGCTTTCTTTTGATCCATCAAAAAGAAAAAGATACGAGGGATTTCTACCCATATATACATATACTGGTTGCGGTTAAAAGATATGTACGTCTGGCATTGTTTGAAGGTCGTAAAGTAAGAATATGCAAGGAACTGGGTGAATGCGAAGGAGCGAATTGAACGAATCACGCTTCACTGCAGCACAATTTGCAAGCGCATTCAGGGGCAGCTGGGTAAACAAAGCTGGCGAAATGGTGTTTATAGACAAAATACGTTTTCTTCGTTAGAAAAACAGATCCCTTTTGGGAATGTTGTTCGACGGCGCTGTGCGACGACGATGTGATTTCTGGAATGTAACTGTAATGACCGGAAATGATTACAACCTGAACGAAATTACCCTCATCAAGCGTAGCATTTATATGTAATGTCGGGAAAGTAGCCTCGTTTAAGGGTAGAAACGGTTTCGGTTATTTCAATCGACAAAATGGAATAATTACTGTTCCAGCAAAAGCTTACCGTGAGCCCAATTTCGGATTCACGCTGAACACGCTGAATTATCAGAGCAACAGTGGCGGTTGCCAAAGCAACTTCCTTTGTGGGCGACACCTATGCTCACGTGCACGTGTCGTATGCGCAACAGAGCAAGAGACAGATTACGTCATCGTTCTCGTGCGCGGGCGGAACAGGATGCTTGTTCTTTCCCTGCTGTCCTTCACTTCTTCCACACGACAAGAACGAGGAACTTTCGTCCTTGCCAACCTACGCATCGTGGGTGACGACAGGAAACAGAATTCCAATGATAAAAGCGGCTCCATTCGATCAATTTCCACCACACCAAAATGATGGCGACGGCAATGACAAACCAGCCGGCGTCGTCGAGAACAACGATAGACAGCGTAGACACATTTGAGGTTTTGTTTGTTGTGCAGGAAATGCAAGGTGGCAAAATATCTTATCATAAAAATAAACCCGCTCCACTTTTGAGCGGAACCATGTACCAGGAAGCATCTACCTTCGCACGCAGACGGGAGATTCATCCATAAAAAGTCCGATATATTCCTAATGCACTTTTTGACACAGAGGGCGGTATAATGTCTTCGATTTCTTCCTCTAACGGACGAAGTGAGAAATATTCTACGTATTGCAAATCAAATTGAACCGAGAAAGTCGGACGCATCGTAGAATTTTGCATAAGGGGCCATTGTGCATATTGAGAGCGGGACCTGAGGATCTTATCCAATCTGTCGAATTTGTCACTGCATACCGACGTGGAGTGCAGCACGCTTCAGCTTCCCGTATCCGGAACGTGTTACCGGTTTATATTACCAGTTCTCGAGCAGGTGTAGACGCAAAGGCAATCAAATTTGTGTACTTTTTTGGAAGTGACTCGTCGATTTCGTGCCTTTCTTTGCGTCTATCGTTGTTCGCTTTTGTCAAAAGTATTACGTTTCCTTTAAACATTTTTAGAGAAACTCCTTACGCCACAGTTTTAGAGTAGCAGCTTTATGCAAAAAAAACGAGAAAAACATGTTAAACATTAAAGGTTTTCTCCTTATTCCCTCACAATCTCTTTTAACAATGGATTGTTTCGCTTCATGATGGTACTTTTGTGTCGCCGTAATGTTTTATGCATGCTTTTACAGTCTGTGAATGGCGTAGCCGATGAAGCTGTTAACGGGTTCTCTTTTCGTCTCGATCCTCGATACTGTAGTTTTCTATGGATAGACGATAAGCAATATTGTCCGCCTGCATTTCTCGTTTTTGTGCTTTCACTTTACACGGAAGGATAAACAATTCCTACAGCATCTCCCACTCCCGTACTGATGGAATTCAAGCAAGAATTGCTTCTGCTCTTGCTAGCAAGTGCATAAATGATTCGCCTCGGAATGATTGGAAACTACTGGCCATAACTTGGATGCATTTGTCTCTGTGAATTCAGCTGAAAAATGATAAAAAATCACAATAAAAGAATATCCAGGTTTGTCCAGACCTTTGTCTTGTGAGTTAGAGAAGCGTCTAGTCTCTGAGAAACGGTGATTATTTGAAACTTTCAACGACCAACAATATTCTACAGTATTGATTGTTATTTCACACATTTATAGTAAAAATATTTAACACAAATTGTTGAGTATCACTTCTTCGTTGATTTTTCGGATATATTCAAACGACGGAGCTTCTAGGGCTGCTGAGCCGGATGCCATTTAATGTAAGGAAATGAAATAAAACCATTTAAACCTATTTCCTGTTCACAGATTCTGATTAACTGGATCAGCCTTGCTGGGTGGATCTCGGTCGAGACCAGCATTGGCTATTGAAAGATATCTTTATAGACAAATCTAGTTCACAATATAAAGTATCTTAAAGGCGTACATTAAAATGTTTTATAAAACATAGCGCTGAGAGGGTAAGAATACAGGAATACAGAAATACAGGACAACTTTGTCGCCCCAGTTTACCAACAATTATGGCGACATTTTTTTTTGGTTCGTTTGTCAACTGTTCAAGTATCCTCTCGACATTCACCAGGAACTCGAAGCGTGATAGATTCCAATGTCAAAATGTTTTGAAGAGTGTGCGTGCATTTTCCACAAGGTTAAAGATTTGTCATTCGTGTTCCATTTTTTTCTTTCACTTTCACCCTTGCAGCCTCACCCTCTCACACCGTATCCACCTCGTTATCTATCGGCCATTTCTTGTGGTTTGTCTACTAACAAGAAGGCTCAAGAAAGCCGTAAAGGAAAACCAATACCACTTCAGATGAGGATGTGGTGTTCCGTGGTGAATCTCCCCGGAACGGATGATAAATAGTATCCTACCATCCGACCACGACATGTACCATCGGTGACGCCCGATAAGTGTTTGTATTTCGGTTGTTGTATCTTGAAACCAGCAACAACCTTATGAAATAAGTATGTTTCAGTAGCGAACTTTTTGGGAGTCGCCATAACGGAAGCACACTTGCCCGCCCGGCTTGTCCACGGAAACATGGTTTGGCTCTTTTCGCACGATGATGTGAACCTTTTGCCGTACCTTTTCGTGATGTGACATGTTTACCGCACGTACGAGAACTGGACGTCTGCTACTGCCCATATTCTGGCACTCACCATCAAACGATGATCGACGGTATCTTGGGGCGAAGAAGAAAAAAAACCCGGATGGGTAGTTTGTGTTCCGGTAGGGGTTAAGGAAGGCAAATGGGATAAAACGAAGTGTTCCACCACCAATACGCAAAAACCAGACAACCAGCATCTGGTAAATACTTTCCGGACCATGGTTGCTCAAATGACTAATGACGGCTACTTTCGGTTCCGCAGCATCTGCTGTACGAGTTACTGGTGAGTCCATTTTGAGATAGCACAGTAAAAGTAGAAAGCTTAAACACTCTACATTCAATTCAGTATTGGGTGTTGGGTGCGTTTCGATTAGAATGGTTTTTGGGGTGCGAAAGTGGGGAAAAAGGACGCTAGCGGAAGAGATGTCTCACAACATTTTCCACAAACTCGTCGCAACTGGTCAGCAGCAGCCCTAAATCAAATGGATGAAACGATCGTAAAACATCACATCACTTTCGTTGGCAGAGCTATTTCAGCTCAGCAAGCGACCCAATATAGCACACATTATGGCCCGGTAACATGGCAGAAAGCATTCAAACCGCCCACCTTTTCCAATCCGCTTTATCCAGCTTTCTAATTTGTTTTTCACGCCAGGCACAGGCACAGGATGGACGAGTTAGAGGAAAAAAGCGTCACAGATAAGCTCAACCTTGGGTGAAGCTTTTGCTTGCGTTTGACCTTTTTCTCTAATCGAATATTGCCATGCGGTGAGTTTGTGCAGTAGTTTGGGGCGTTGTAGTAAAGATTTTTAGCACTCTAAAACCAACCGGGCTACCGGACCTAACCTCACCACAGGGCCAGAAGCAATAAAAGGTGGACAGATTTTTGCAACCAGTCTGGGAACGTCATCCTTTTTTTTTTGTTTGTTTGTGGGGAAATGTTGATGACAATTTTGCCAATGCCAATGGAATCGATTGACCGAACACCAAAGGACAGCGCAAGGAGTTCGTATCAGATCGTAAAACGAAACATTATTGATCTCCGAAAAGGTCGCTGTCGGAGGCGGCAACCAGTTGCTTCAATACCGCAATTGGTGAATGAAGCCATCAATATGAATCTAGACAGTAAATGCGTTTTGTGGTTTCGTGTTTGTAATGCTAGAACTGGAAGATTATGATCCGAATCTTCAGTACATCACAATTTGATTCGCTATCACAAACCTTTTGGCCTTTTTTTTATTCCTACATTTCAATTAATTTATTTTTATCAATTTATCGCTCGATGTATCGTTTTTCCCGGAAAATTGGCCGATACGATCAATTCCGACGACTCGCGAAACGACAGCCGTGGGTCACGAAATGAGCGATAATTAAATCGACATTATTCCCCCCAAAAAACCGCAACACACGGCCGGGCCAGGAAGGTGGAAGGCAGTTTACGCTTTGCCGTTGCTTCCGCTTGTCTCATATTGAACGCATTATCGCGACCCACGCTCCATTCGGACCAAACCCTCGAACCCTCCTTACAACCATACAGGCTGCGGTTGAAAGGCCTCGAATTTGCCTGGTACGAAATAATGTAATAAAGGTCTTGTACCATGCCCACCGCCATCGGGCACCCGACACAGATGGGGTGCTCTTCGCACGACGCTTATCCGACGCCAAGAAGCAATTGGTGAAGCGCATATGATTGAACACACGTCCCAGGAACTGGTGCTGGGGGTGCACGCGCTTACGATAATACAGTATTACATTGATGGACTAAATTATTTATTACGTGCTCAGCCCACGGATGAATATTGAATCGAACGAACGTTCGTCGACATCCGTTTGGGGCATGATTTTTGTTGACCGGGTCCGAGTGGCACTAGCGGGACGGATCGACCGGGACCGGGAAAGGTTTGCCATTGTTTTCACACCGGCGGAAGCAGGGAAATAAATGTACTACAAACATTCAATCAAGTAAGTGTTAAGTGCGAACCGCAGAAAAATCGACCCCACAACACGCTACATAAAATCCAGTAAAACAAAACCCGCACAAACAAACCGCACAAAAAAGGCAGGAATATCCTAGTGAATGCGCATAAATTGGATTGATTTTAATCCATGTCATAGCTCGGAACCTTTAAAGTACAGTCATGAGAATATTAAAAACAATTGATCCGATTTTCTTACAGCACTTAAAACATTAACGGCCCATGGATGACGGTAGTAGCTGTTTGTTTCAATTTATCAATGTTGCGGACGGTGCTCAACACACCGTTTGTTAGGGTTCTATGAGCGTTAAGCTGTTTACGTTTTCGTCGTCTTAAAGGCACATAAATAATATTTGCAAAGCAACGTTATTGCCCACCGATGTAACATTTCGCTCTGCCATACGTTTTTTGTGGCAAACATCGCATAAATTTAACATAAAATGGTCCCGACAAGTAAGGGTACTGAAAAAAATCGACTTTTTGCGATGTTTGTTTCTCTTGAGGCGATTCTAGTCACAGCAGAAGATGGATGCTTATCACTTTTAGTGGTTTACTCATCGTCAAAAGGAAAAGGATGAAGAGAAGAAAATATATTCTCATATTCAAACCCTTTTCCACGATCAGGTGATCGGAAAACCAATATAAAAGAAAAGAAGAACCATATTTCTGTTCTGCTTTAGGCACTGGAAGCACTTTCTCTTGAAGCTCGTTAAAATCGTCACGATCAAAAGTACAAATTTTGTTCCTTCTGGGCTTTCCATGGCAGTTCGCCGAAATGGAGGCGCCTGGTCGAAATGACAGTAAATTATATCGCTTTTGTCAGTACACGGCCAATAATATGTAAAGTGCTGTGATGCAATAAATTTTACCAAACAATTCATCATTCATATGCAAAGCTCTCCGATTTCTACGGGGTTTTCCGCCGAATGGTACTGTAAAACGATTTCAGGGATCATTGAGGGCGGAAATTGAACTGTAAACACTCATTTCCGATGAATGCCACAATGGATATTTGAGTCGGGATGGGGAGAAAACTCAAGAGTAACCTTTCGTTTGGCATGTTCGAAAATTGGAAACCAATAATAGCGATAGTATGTCTTCCTGCTCATTACGAGCAATTAGGCTATCAGCAAAGCTTACCCCCACACCGGCGACTACTAGCACTTTTTCAATCAACACAAGCGCTCAATAAATAATTGGTCTGCTGAAGCTTTTCAGTACGATACGATGCCATACACATTCGTTTCCGTATGGAAGTGATTAGGGAGCTTGCAAAAAAAAAGAAACAGAATACTTTGTAAATGGTTACTCGAGCATGACAGCAAGACAAATTAAAGCTTTAGTCAGTAAGCTTGTTTTGAATATTAATTGCCAACGAAAGAGAGAGAAGGAGAGAGTAAGGTTGTAGAATTATAGCCCAGTTCCCAAAATTGTGGTTTACCGATACTATCTAATCCCGTGTCTTTTTATCTATAATGAAGATCTTAAGTTCGAAAGTAGCATACATGATGCTAAGTACATAAGATTATTCATCATCTTCTTCTTCGAATCTATTAAAAATGAATTCGCACGTGAAGCATTTCCATCATGAACTTTTTTTGCCCACTCTATGCTGAAAGTTACGAAGGGCATAAAATCAAATTCCACTTCACTCTGTGCGGGTTGCTGTTATCATAATCATTATCAGCATCATCGTCACCATCGTGCAAAAGGGGTTCACTGTTTACCGTGAGCTGTGCTGTGACTGGCTTAAAATGGTTATGATTGCGCAAACAGTAACAGCAATGGCATTAAAGCGTCTTACAAAAGGATTCTATTACCTTTAAGCAGTCTTTCGTCGGAAAAATAGTACCTGCGAAATGGGCTAGGAAATGGCCCAGGGGTTGAAACATGTTGATATTAAAAAGGGGCGGACGACTTTGGGGAACCCTTTTATTATCCGTACTGTGATGTTTAATGTACATCGTGGCGTACTTTTTTTTTTCTTACAGAGACTGTATGGCGAGACTTATTGAAGTAATTAGCAATCAATCTTCTTTTATCAGTACTGGCTGGAAAGGAATCCTTTTAGCGTCTCCTGCACCAGGAGACGATCCTATAGCAACATTATTCCATTTGCTCGATGAACAAAGCAGAACGGAAATTTCAAAGCAATTCAAAACCCCCCACCGATCAATGGTAGGAGTCATTTTTTCCAGGATCACGACATGACATGTCCTTGCGCTACTGGTACAAACGATATGCTAAATGCTTTGCTCATGCCTTTGCTCGCAACAAGTTTTAATGTAGCCGCCTCATGCTTTGAATGGGCTTGGTAACCAACCCAACCGTGTCCCTGGGTCTGGGGTGTAAATGGATCGAACAAACATCGGTTCGCAGGGAAAGGAAATGTAAACAGCAGCTTACAGACCAACTTGCAGTCTAGTAAACACACAGTCATTAGATTCGAACGCAATAATGACATTTCCGTTTGACCGTAGTTGCGTCGTTGCTTCAACGCCATAAACTAGGAAACACTCTTTGGTTTGATTATTTTCACTATGTTCTCCATCGGTTCCGTCCAACGACGTAGTACCGCTGTACTAGTTGATTTATGTGGCAAAAAGCGATATGTAGGGTATATTAATAACATTATATTTATTAACCACCATTTACACCGATGCAAACGCAACATGGAAATTAATTTATTACCAGATCCATTTTAATCAAACTGACTTGAACATGAACAATTATCACCTTTCTTGTGGGCATAGTATGAAGCGCAAACTGAACGCTTTTCCAACAAAGTCTGTGCATCGAAATCAAAGCTTCGGAGACAAAAAATTGCAAAACCCGATTGAATGGGGTCACCAATCAAAAAGTTGCCTATCCAACTGATAGTCTGATCCCACGTGACATCGTGTGAATCTGTTCGAGTTGATGAAGGAAAAGCAAGATACTAAACACCGCTCAACCACGGGGCGTTGATAAAACTCCGTTCCAAACAACTGCTGCACTGAGGGCACAACAACTATCGCTTCATTCCTCTCATTACAGTTGCCATTTTCAGTCGTTGGTTCCGCTTGCTAAATTTTCTTCTGGCTACCCACCACTGTGACTACTGCACCAGCGGTACAGTTCAATCGGCATGCGGACACCGGAATGGCAAGTACCGGGACCGGGACTTTGGTCGTAAAGAAATCCTCCCGAGAGCGTTTATTTTTTATGGGCAAATAGAAAAAGTTAGCTTTTGTTTGTTTCGTGGGATAGGGCGAACACTTTTCCGGTTCGTGTTCGGATGGGTCAGCACGCGGGAACTGAGTCACGGGGTGGAAAAAGGGGTGCAAAAGAACACCTACACAGACACAGACACACTTTTCCATAGGTAGAACAGGTGGTACGGGAAGAAAAATCTTATTTTTGCCCACTATACTGCTGCTATTACAAATGGAAATTGTTCGCGTACAAGGACGAGAGGAAGCTGGAGTTAGATTTGGTTATGGTGATTTTTGTTTTATTATTCCGCGCTACGTCCTTGTCTCCTTGGCTTGTGAAAAAAGAGTGAGGTTTTCTCAACTCTCTTTTGACTTTTTTCGTTCCTCTGCTTTTGTGGTCCATTTGCCAATATATTCTGTCAGCTAACCACTTCATGCTACGGGCCTTTGGAGGACACCCTCTGTAATACTGTCCCAAACGAAAATGTACATTCGACCGAAATAGGATTTTTACATTTCCCAAAATAATGTACCGCTTGCAGAGATCGAAGATGCAAATGAAGCATTGCAATCTACTTGCCATTCACGATACGGGTTGCACAAAAAGTGAACAGTGCAACCAGTGTAATGTGTGCCGGAGTAAATATCATACCTTTGCTCCATCATATCGGCAACACGTGGGTACGTGCATTTGTCCGATCGATACCTTCATTCCGATTGTAAATGGAGAGCAAATTGGGACAACGACAAAAAAAACACTAACTAACAGATGCATCCTTCGGGCCGTTGCTGAAAGTTCCGTAAAAATTAACGTCCTATGCAATGGACGACAAGTCTTGTGGCATACATTTTTACATATTTGTTTCTCTCCCATCACGGAAGAAATGCACCCATGCAAGAAGGTGTGTGACGGTCATAATTAATACCTCATGGTGTTTTTCTTTAATACTGGCGGTGTAGCGACGCAAGTGGTAATTGCCGCATTCAATCATGGTGAAATATGTTGGAAATTACACGTCACTTGTTTTCGACGAGCGAACCGTCGTCGTTACTTGCATCGGGATTGCAAGGATATGGTGGCTTCTTGGAGAGTATTTAAAATTAAAGCTGGATCAATAAAGCAACAGAAATGGTTTTCAGGCAACCCCCGGTTTTCAGGTGCTGTTTGTGCTTTGGTGACCCACTATTGTCGCTTCCTTCCTTTACATTCTGCTACTATTAAGCGGGAGTTTAAGCTTGAGGGGGTGGGGGCAAAGTAAAATTGTGGCCAGCTAAATTGAAATTACATTTTAAATTGCCATAAAATTCTCTTATCTCTTATCTTTCTCTGCTCCCGAGCTCACGCGACCGAGCGTGGGTCGGCGGTAATTTTATTTAAGAATGCATTTTATCGCATTCGACACTCTACCCCACCCGGGGCGATGGTCAGTAGGATAATCGACCATTTGTGGTTAAGCGATACTGCCATTTGTTCCCGAGAAACACGTCTTCCGCTGTAAGAAGTGAAGGTACACCACGCGAAACACGGGCAAAACATGGAAAACTATGTCCTAATGAGAGTGGAAATGTAAAATGGAAAGCAATCTAGTAATAGTCATTTATAGTATAAAGAAGAAGTCATTGCTAAGCTTTCTTACAAACTAAGATAAACTCGATGTAGTCGACTGGCATACCCACGCCATATTGCTGGTGAACAGTAATCGACCGACTTGGTTCAGTACGTGGTTGAACGTGGCTAATATCCTGAGAAAAATTAGGAGTTTGTTTCCACGAAATAGCGACACAGAGAGATATTTTAATAACGTCAATCAGCAGTCGAATGAATTTTCTAATGCGAATTTTTGGCAAAGCGTTATCTCAGTGGAGTATTAACTGAGAACACTCCCAAATTGGTAACACTCAAACACGCACAAACAAATTTCGACCACAACTGGGGATGCCAAAAAGGATGGAGAAAAATCAATAAAACGAAAATGGCAGATGAAAAAACAAAATACTTAAACACAATTCACAAGTTGGAAGGCGTGGGTTGTCAAATTTGTGTTTCTTTGCAAATTTGATTCAGTTTTTTTTTTGGAGGGAGCTTCTTGGTTTGTGGGGCAAAAGTCGTCTATTTGCAGTTTGCGCACCAAGGGAACCAGGGAAAGATCCGTATAGCTAGAAAGTATTCAAACATCGAACTGGCCAACTGTTAGTGGCTGAACAAAGGGAATACATTACTTGGAGCATTGTGTTCCAAGCGTAGCAGTGTCGCAGCTAACTGAGCGTGGGTTTAATGCCATTTTTAATTAGATCCTCCATTGCCAATAGTAATCAGAAACCTGTCCAAATACGCACCCTCACCCGATGGCTAAAAACGTACTACAATTCATAAAATAATCTTTACGGACCCAGATTCCGTACAGATTATTTCCGGGCAGATTGTCCCGGATGTTAGACGTTGATACAATGAAACGGAAAAGCCTTCCAACGAACGTTGCAGATCATTGACGCACAGAGGTTTTAGGATTACACGTCCTCCGTGGGGTGTCCTCATGGGTAAAATTAAGCTGATGAATATTCGCTGGCCGCATTGCTTTTGGAACGCCGCTGGTAATGTTTAGTTGGACCCGGAAATAGCACTATTTGGTCAATACGCTTGCGATGGAGATATGGATTAGATTAGTAATACGAGGAAAAATCTTTTCCAGCACTACTACAAAATACATTGGCCTTGGTACAATCACAAAAGCAGCAATCCTAATCAATGAAACCTGGAACCGGAAGCGTACAAACTCTTAATCCCGTGCATGTTCGTGTGAGGTAAACAAACAAATTAGTTATTCTGTCTCAAGCAACTTCCGGTCCGGAGCAGACTGTCGAATTGACATTTGCATTGTGCCTGATGTAGTTGCAAAGCGTCTTGCGAAAGGAAATGAAAAATACACAAAGGCAAAAAGTCGGGCCATCCATCGCGTGACAGGGAAAGTTCGTGTTTTAATTGAAAAAGAAGCTATTAAAAAGTAAACTCGGATTTTCCAGGCACGCTTGAGACGGACCCCGAATGGAAGAAGCCGGCCGAAATTAGCACAATGCTTCATTTGATCAAGCATTTAATTTTCGTTTTCTTTAACCTCACGATTGTGAACCGTTTCTCGGTTGATTTGGTAGCCTAGGAACGCTAATACTACGCTACCCCAAATGGAATTTTAATGATAATTCGTGCAATGCAGTCACCATAATGCTATTATTGCTCCGTTCAGTTCCATTGGCGATGAGTGAATTATGCTTTTGCGTTGTTATTTCTTTATCCGGGCACGTCTCGAGCTTCGTACACCGCCAGCACGTTCACGGCACCGGGTCCACGTGTTGAGCCTAATTTAATCGATTGCTGCTAAAAATTGCTCAACAAGTCTGCCAGCCAAGGCAACGAGGCTGCTGGGATGGGCCGATTCTTCCCCAGCACGCACCTTCTCAAAACGATCTTGATGGAGCGCTGTAATGTGGTAACATGTTACGCGGTCTTTGCGCAACGATGCCACCAGATGGCAGATGGAGAACAATGAAGTGACATTGTGAAAAGGCAATTTGTTCTCATTCGCGAACGGGTGTATCGCGATTTCAACCCACCGACCGACGTGCAGGATAAACATTGCCCTCGCATCGATCCGCACTCGAGGTTGGCTGTTATTTCGACGTGGTTATGATAATGGCATGGTAAATGGTTATCATGCGTCTGACATCAGCCAAACACATCGCGAACAACTTCGCGAAGAATCGAGATAGCTTTTGTGCTAGCTCAACCGTCGTTCAATTTACATCTTTCGCTCCCCAAGACCAAGTACTTTACCATGGAGTCTTACCATGGACCGTAACGGAGGTAAGGATGGTTTGTTCAAGAAGATGGCAAGAACTCACTACAACAACCCAAGCAGACTGCCACTTGCAAGCAATCATCGTTTGCACTTGCCTTATTGTGCTGATTTTCCAACTCATCGAACGACCTCATATCTTAACTGCCTTTGGCATTCGACAGTTCGCAAACGCGAGCTGATTCTGATCCCAGTTTAATTAGCTGTACAGCATCATTAGTACAGTGAGGACTGATCGTTTATCAATTGCACAACATGTTTTTCTCGATTAAATACATTTCTGCTTTACCTCTTATCTACCACAGATCTAGCGGTTTGACAGCTCCGAAGCACTTACACCAGCAGATACTAGAGCGCAAAGCGCAACAGCCTGAACAGACACCGCCAGCCAGCACTATGAAGTTTTCCATTCCCATGCCCGGTGGTGGTACCGGGCTGGCCCTTTTCTCCAAGCTAATCCGCACGAAAGATTTGCGCAAGCTGCAGGAAGAGGACCCCAACAGTACAAAGCCCAAGCTAACCGTAAGTCAACGATGCTGCATAGCAAATCCTGGCTGGAACCGGCCGGTACTCTAACTGCTGCTCAACTCTCTGTACTACACAGAAATGTCTCACCACACTCGATCTGACCTCGCTCGGAGTGGGCTCTTGTTGTGGCACCGGTATGTACCTGGTGGCCGGAATGGTCGCGCGAAACATCGCCGGACCGGGAGTAGTGCTTAGTTTTTTCATAGCAGCCGTAGCTAGTATATTTTCAGGTGAGTATCAAGACGCTCGACACGTGTCTTCGCGTGTCTTTTGCATCGTGACTAATGTTGTTTTCTCGCTTCGTACGGCAACCTTCCAAACCCAAGGCGCCTGCTATGCTGAGTTCGGTGTTCGAGTGCCACACACGTCCGGATCCGCGTACATGTATTCTTATGTTTCCGTGGGAGAATTCGTAGCGTTTGTTATAGGATGGAATATGATATTAGAATATTTAATTGGTAAGTGTGCCTTCCATCTACATTTTAAGCGCGTCTAATCCATCTCGCTAACTAATCAAGCACATCCCCTATCGAGCGATACATTTGCAAATTGTCCTCTACGAAATCGCTACGACAAGTGTGGAATTGGGCCGAGTAGATTCAAAAATACACCAGCGACAAGGTGTGAATATTTTATAATGCACTTCGTTTCATAATCAGCCCTCAATGAAAGGAAAACCTCTTGTCAACTGACTTTAGGACTGGTTTTTATTTGCGTCCATCTTCCGGAACCGTCTGGACTTTACTGCCTCGCTCGCTCGTTGGCCAGTTTTATTTCTGTGCCATCGTTCGGCAAGACTAAATCGAACAAAAGATCACTTTAACTAGCTAGACTGCTCCGAGTACAGAGGTGCGACAGAGGGATGTGCGGAAAGTGATGATAAAATATTTACTTTGCCAATTTCCCTTATGGTGGACACGGTGCGATAAAAGAAGACCGTAAGGGACACCAATGCCAGCAGCCGTTCGATAGAAAGGAGAGCTACAGTGGTGACACAGGCTTTACACAATAGGTTGTTGCAACAGTTGGGCCGTAGCGGAAGCATCCGTTCACAGATGAGCACTGTAATTCACACGAACCTAGTTCAGCTTGTTCATGTATCGTACGACGCGTCCTGGCAGACCTAAAACCGCAGGTCTCTTATCTCGACCCAACTTGTTTGCTCAACAGCCCGCGTCAAGTGACCATAACTGTGAACGAGCCCTGCCACCAAATGGTGCCAGTGTCCAGTGAGCATGTGTGGACCGAAAAGGTCGCCAGTTCCCGTACTGCATGTTCCGTCTCCATCACTGTCAGAACGGGCTCTGGCACCCCCAGTAGCCAGGAACCGTGCGAGCAATAGGGTGCAGAAAACCGGCAGCAATGTAAAGTAGTCCCTTTTTGCTCCCTGGCGTATGTCAAGCCGAAACGTGACTAAGTATAATGTGCAATGCTACAGATGCAACCTCATGACTGTGACTAATTGCTACGGGCACGCCGTGGGCGGTGTTCTCATCCTCAATTTTGGCTCGCCCACGTCCACAAACAGAATGCATGAAAGAGCTTTTAAGCTAATTTTCGTCGGACGAAATCAGACAGCCCCGCGTAGTGACATGTCCCGTGAGAGTGGACAGATTTTTATAGATCCCATCCACCTGTGCGAGCGTATAGCAATCTCAATTAAAATTTCTGCCTTCTCGGTAGCCCGGTACCATCAGCCCGCGGCACTGCACCGTTAAAGTGCAAAGCAATTTAGCGACGAAATTAATTCCTACCATCTTTTTTCCCTCTTTTTTTCGTCCGTTCCTGTTCGCGGTGCGCGCGATTTACCACCGAAATCATCGAAGGTACGAGCGCGTGTGCCTGCGCCCTTAGTGCAAGCTTCGATTCACTATCGGGCGGCTTCATAGGTAGAAGCATAGCAGCATCAGTGGGGACCATATTCGGTACGTAGTGCTGCAAAGCGTGCAAAACAAACACATTTTTTCTTCGTTTTTTTAAACTCATTTTTTTAAATCTTCTACTGCTTCCGGTTACTTTTGCCTAGCATTTCGTTGCTTTTTTTCTTACTAAAAACTTCCATTTTTGTTACCACTTTTCTACTACCTACTGCAGAACAACTTTTCCTTCATTTGAAGTTGTGATCTTTTCAATTTGTTTCATAGTTTTATATCGTTAATCTTATTTACGCCGACAAACGTTACGGGCTGGCGTTCTCGGTTGCTGCTCAATTACAATATGAAACAACATATTTTTTCATTTTTTACAAATTGTTTTTGATCAACATTATTGCAAATCATGCTCCCTCATTGCACGGACTCGTAGGGCGGCCACCGGATTTCATCGCATTCGGCATTACACTCGTAATGACGTTCATACTGGCACTCGGTGCCAGCAAGTCGGTGCTCTTCAACAACGTTCTCAACACGGTGAATCTTGCATCGTGGGTATTTATACTAACCGCAGGCTTGTTTTACGTCGACACCAACACCTGGACCGAGCACGAGGGCTTTCTGCCTTTCGGCTGGAGTGGGGTAGGTTAACATGTTGCGTTCTTGTTCAACTTGTTTCTATCTCCTTTTTTGTGTGCTAGTCCTCCGGGGTGCATGTTATG
Source organism: Anopheles funestus (assembly GCF_943734845.2). Lineage (NCBI taxonomy): Eukaryota > Metazoa > Arthropoda > Insecta > Diptera > Culicidae > Anopheles > Anopheles funestus. The sequence continues at coordinate 1,150,867 of NC_064598.1, forward strand.
CATCACATTTTCGAGGTAGAGGACTCTTTTTTCTTGGCTTTGTTTAAATTTTCCTACCGGAGGGACCCGAAGCGACATCAATGGATCTAAGTTGTCTTTTTGCCAGATTTTTCTTCATTCCACCTTTTTTTCTTCGATACATCCAGGTATTTACCGGTGCAGCCACTTGCTTTTACGCCTTCATCGGGTTCGATATCATTGCAACTACCGGCGAGGAGGCTCACAATCCGCAGAAAAGCATTCCAAAAGCAATCGTAGGTTCACTAGTTATCGTCCTGATAGTGTACGTTACCAGCAGCTTCATCCTTACATTAGTTGGTAAGATCCTTTTCGTCTAGGACCGCTCCCGAACCGGACGCTGATCATTCTCATGAATTTCTTTTTTCATTGTTCCTTACGTGCAGTTCCTTACGATCACATCGACACTGGATCGGCGTTGGTGCAAATGTGGACCTACGTTGGAGCGCCCAAGTGTCGAGCGTTGGTTGCAATCGGTGCCACCGCCGGACTCAGTGTGGCGATGTTCGGTTCTATGTTTCCAATGCCGCGCGTAATCTATGCAATGGCACAAGACGGTCTAGTGTTCCGACAGCTTTCGCAGCTATGGGCAAAAACCGGTGTTCCCGGTATTGCCACGATCGGCAGTGGTATAGCGGCATCTCTAGTTGCTCTTACCGTTCAGCTCGAAGTTCTGGTTGAGATGATGTCCATTGGAACGCTGCTAGCTTACACGCTCGTTTCGACCTGCGTCTTGATCATGCGCTACCAACCCCATAGCACCTCGCTGGTTGATCTACTTCCCGCACAGCTTCGCACACCACAACCACCGAGTACTCCGGATCCTACTATCCAGCAGCGGGTTAAAGCGAACGTTATGGTGAAGAAAATTATGCGCGGATCGCCCGACTCCGACGATAGCTATGGTGAAGAAAGTCCCGAAGAATACATGGGTCGTGACGATCAGTTCCTGGTTTCGGACCGTACAGAGAACAAATTTTATGGTAATAGCAAATGCCTAACACAGGAATATGGACAGAGAGAGATGATAACCTAATGTTCTCTTTATTCCAGGTGCAGTGCACGGAGCATCACAAGTCGGAGATGACACTTTCTCGATATGGGGATGTGATTACCTTGGACGTAAGATTCAGCAATATTCCTACCTTTGTCCGGGATTCTTCCCTTGGATTAAACCCGGGCCGGCAACGCACGAAACAGGTCAGTAACGCGCGTTGGCTATGAAACTGTGGAAATTGTGGAAAATGCACACAACAGATTTTCATATTTCGAATTACAGGAATGTACGTCACGAAGCTAGTAGGACTGATGTATGTGTGCATATTTTTGCTCGATCTCTTCATGGCCATTGGTCTAACGGGGACGTTGTTTTCGCTAGCGTACACCGTACTAGTGGTGAGCATAATTTGGATTTTGCTCATCATTTCGCGACAACCTCAAAATCGGTATGTTTCATCACAATTTCCTATCTGGAACCTAAATTTCAATTATATGTTTTTTTTTTAATTTGTGTCGTTTGTTTTAGATATGCACTATCGTTCCTCACGCCTGGACTTCCATTTATTCCCACGATCGCAATTACGGTAAACATTTATCTAATATTCAAGCTGAGTATTCTTACCCTGGTACGGTTTACCGTTTGGATGACACTCGGGTTGATCATGTACTTCTACTATGGCATAACGCACAGCTCGCTAGAGAACCCGAGTGAAGAGTTTGAACTAACCGTCGATAATAATGGCACGAGTGCCCCGAATCTTAACCTGGATGTTCCTCCTACTACCAATACCAAGCCTAATAAACGCAAGCATACCGAACCTGTCTGGGATCGTCATGGCTATGAGAACCGCATGGCCACGAATGATGAAGGCGAGTATCAGTGGTCTACAACGAACCAGCAGCATAACAACACCAACCCATACAATTGGAACTCCAACGATGCTTGGGGTGATCGAACAATCTACGATCCTCCTCCACAGTCGACGAACATTTTCCAACCTCCGCCATCAACGATAACCGCGACATCTGCTCGTCCGACTTCCGAAGCTAAAAAGGATGGATTCGGTATGTTTTACAACGAGTCTGCTACATACCCAACATGGGACGACTAAAGCAAGCCGCGTCTCGCATCCCTTCACTGTACATAATGCACGCTGGCACCGTTCGAGACACCTACACTCCGAAGCAATCCAATCACCATGCATCTCCCAAGACAAGCGTCCGTCATCTGTTTCGTACGGTGGATATGTGGTTTTGATTTAAACTTGCCGCTATCTCCTAATCACAGCGTATTATGATTGCAATATTTTTCCTTCCATAAGAATTCCAAAAGATATTTCCTACATACGAGAACTTTGTACATCGTGAACAGTTCTTAACCCTATGATCAAGTGAAGAATGTGATAAAATGCAGACACTCTAAAGGAAAAAGATATACACATAAAAAAGGTAACTGCAACATATCCCTATATTAAGTTAGAATTATTAGCCAGGGGGGTTTGTAGAAGACTACTTTTGATTTCTATCGGCAGCTATGGACAATCTTGGGATGTACTATTTTTTCGACCATGTAACATTAGGTTACCTGTTTTTAAATTGTACCGTGTACTTGTTAGAGATCAATTTACTGTAGATACTTTCAATTTAAAAGTTCATAGCTCCTTGCAAAGCAATTCAGCGTTCCAATGTTCCAAATTGAGTTCGAGTTGAAACTTGTGTTACTGAAGGAGAATATAACAGCGCAGCTACCTTTTACGACAGCACCGAGAGACAGGATATATTGACCGGGTTTCTTCTCGAAGTATAAAAAATATTAATGCTACGATCTACAGCTAAATCTACCTGATATAGGAAAGGCAATCAGACCGAATCGTGTGTAATTTAGTGTAGTTAAATAGGGGTGACATTCTCTAACGAACGATCGCGTTCATCGCGCACTGTAAAATTAGCTCACATTCCAAATTATGACACTCACGTGTACATTCCTTATGATCACTTCTCATCTTCAGCGCATGCATGTAATAAGATGGTGTTACCCTGAAGTAGCACGTCGTATCTTTCTTGCAACAGCATTAATCGACATGGCGGGCGGTTCACAGCCAACCCAAACTAATAGTGCGTTAGCGCAATTGGGGAGAGGAAGTGTGCGGATTTTAGATAGTTAGCTAGCCCTTCGAGGATTTATGACGGCAACAGCAGTGATTTGATGTAAGCGAAAGGAACGCGTATGAAGCATCCTAGTTGATGAATGAGCATCGGAGGGTTCGCTTAAGAAAATTCTAACACTTATACATATTAAAACCGATTGTAAGATATATACGCATGTGCCATGAGTAAAGCTAGAACGTAACAGTGAGAATCACTGGTCACATTGGGCAATGTAAAAAGAACAGCAAGGACATCGTCGATGTTCCAATGCAGCTACTGGAGCTACTAGAGGATGTAGCTCATTATGTTACGTTTAACAAGATGGATTTAAAATAACAAAGTTTGTTCATTTTCCGATTCTCTACCAGTTGTCTATGGTAACACAAGATGTATTTATCTAATTCGTTATCCGAATGTAGGATCATGATTCGCTATGTTCATAAAGAAAAACCATTACTTTTAACCACGGAAACTTGCAAAACTTGTTAAACATTGCTTCCGTTTTAATTTTCCATAATCATACTCCTAAAAGCAGTCGAAATATCTTAGCATGTAAAAAAGAAGGCAAAGCAAAGTGATGATAGTCCTTTTATTTTGTTATTTCCCCAACCAACCATATACGCCAGAACCAGTCATCACAGATTAAAAACATTCCAGTAACTTTCAATACACGCGTTCAAAAGTGGTTCATACATCGTAAAATAAACATAAAAATAGACATTACGTATGCATACGCAAAAAACAAGTGAGAAATCAGTATCTTTCATCAAATTAAGTGATATTTTACTGTTGAAGTTGTTGATTGAGTAACATAATAATTATAATGATAATAAAAAAAAACATATATACATAATTATATCGATGAAAACAATGATCGAGCACGCATGCACGAAGGGATCCAAAGGATAGGGGAAGCGATATAACTATTACTATCTACGCATTGTTAAGCTGTACATTTTCGTCGTAAGAAATTTCCTCTAATTCACTGCATACACATATATTCATTCGGGAGCGTTTAGTGACTATACAACTGCTCGATCGCCATAACATCAACATAAACCACCGTAGCGTCGAAATGTGTGTATGTGTGTTTGGTAGAGACTGCTGACAAAACCATTGAAAAAGCCACTTAAGCTCATCGTATTAAGTAGTACACCAAGCAGAGTCAGTAAATTGTTGGTTCGAAGGATTACCAATGCAAAAGAATGTGGTTGGCAGCTAACACAAGGCAAAATATCATTTTACTTCGTTGCTGATATTACATTCTGATCATTCCACGATCACTGTTACCATTACTGTCGTCAATATTAACAACCAATCGTAACTGTAACACATACTAAAAATGGGACTTGAAACACGAAAGATGCACTTTCGGTAGGCAGATGCCAACTTTTACCGTTCATGCTAAGCGATATATTTATTAAACAATATCAAAAACAAGCAAACCTACAGTTGGCAGCACAACCAAACTATCGTTCCACATGCGGTCTCTTTCGCATCGAATCGAATTTGCAGAGCGATAGCGAATAAAAAAAAAGTTTTGACTTTTCTAAGTGTGATATTTACCTGTACACTTTTCAAATAGATTAAACGGACTATTATGCAATACACTCGTACATACCGTAACACATCAGCCGTCAAGATGCTCTTAACTAAACACGAAACAAGCAGCTGGCCAGGCACGCACGTCGCCACTTGTCCACATTTACTTGAGCAACTAAACCCAAAGGATTTAATGTACAAAACTTAATACAAGTGCAAGAAATAACAAACAACCGATTGCGAATGCATGAGGAACTGGAGCAGTTAAACTACCAAATGTGCAAAACATGCAAGGAAATGCAGCATTCTGACGAGCAAGTACACCATAGATCGATAGTAGAGAAATGGAAGTAAAACTACATTTGCCTAGCCAGCAGGGATATGTATGTTTGCGCAAAAGCCGAAAGGACCGAACAAAACAAGCTCCAGTTATTATATAAATATACACATAAAGTATATACATATATACTTATACATATATAGCTAGTACGTCTATTTCAATTTTTCCTCCAAGCGCTAGTCACCCAAGCGCCAGTTCTACCCAGTGTACTTCTTTACGTGTGTAGCCATCATAAAACGAGAATCAACAACAATTATGCCACAACCATAGGAACCGACTTACGCAAACTAGCAACAAAACATGAAGGGAAACGTTAAAAAGCGAAGCAAACCCCGATAAATTAACTATGTTGGGAGAACCGGTTAGAAGAAAGTCTATCAAAATAACTAAAAGATTAGAACATGCGAATGTGTGTAATTAATTAAGTTGAACAGTTGAACACTTTAAGAAGAAGAGATACGTGTTTGTTGAGTTATCTTAGTGTAAACATACGCATAAGCACGTGCATGTCGATGGCATCACTATGCAAACAGTATATATTGCCGGCATGCAGATCCAGTCATTAAACTACCCTTTAAACTAAGAACATCCTTGCAAAACTTTTGCAATGCGGTCGGATTTAGGATTAAATCAGTTGAAATGAAAGAGTAAAATGAAACATTACGCAAGCATATGCAGCAACAGGAACACTAAGAGTACATACATAAACTAAAGGGTGAAACAAGAAAGGAAATATAAAATGCAATAACATTAAAACGAGTAACGTTTGTAATCTTTTATTGCGAACCAATGTTGTTGCATTGGACATTGGATGAATTGGGATAGTTATATCATCTCAACAAGGATTGATTGGATGCATTTTCACGGTATCACATCCTTGGGCATGTTTACGGTCAGGTCAGCCACGACGTAAGCTGCCGCAGCCCACAGTGCTACACATTTATCTAAATTTTTAGGATCTTCCACCGCCATCGTGTCACCGGCAGAGTGATGGAACCTGAATGTTCGATAGTATGTGTCATTAAAGTCACGTGTCCCACCCACGTGTCAGCAACGGTTTAATTACTTACCAGAAGTATTTTTCATTTTTGTTCAGCAAAGACGCTCCTGGGAAACCTCGGGACGTCCAGTGGCTAATGTCAGGTCCACCATCCGTAGGAGTTTCGAATTCGGTTGCATTCAAAGGGCCCATTAGCCTGAAATAATTAAATAGACACGTTACTTCGGTCCATGACGAAGACACTGTAGCCAGTATATTATTACTTGACGATTTCTCGAAAGATACATTCGGCGTCTGCATTTCCGACAAAATCCAGTCCTCGTGGTTCAAATGTGCCTATGTCTGATTCAAAGAAGAAATTAAATTCCTCCTGTTCCTGCGTCTTATGTCCTTCCTTGTACGCAGCTCCACCGTAAAGTCCTTCCTCTTCGCCAGTCCAAAGTATGGCACGAATCGTGCGCCTTGGTCGTAAACCCATCGCCTTGAGATACGTTAATGCTTTCCAGGAGATTATGGCACCGCCTCCATCATCCATGGCACCGACACCAACATCCCAGCTGTCTAGATGGCCGGAAACGACAACAACCGATGTATTTGTGTACATTGTTCCAACCAGTTCTCCAATCGTATTCCTCGAAACGACCGGTTCCATTGGTTTGTCTTCCATTTCAAGATGAATTTCCATCTTCTCTCCGCGGCGATACTTTCGCAGCAGCATTTGCGCGTCCTCCACCGTGATACAAGCGACGGGAATCTTTTTCACGCCATCCTGATAGTGCTGCTGTCCCGTATGCGGTGAACCTATCGAGAACGGGGTAATCGAACGGACGAGCGCTGCAACGGCTCCTTTCAGCGATGCAACAGAAGCTGCCTGACTGCGATAAACCACTGTGCGGCCGTAGCTCTCCCATTCCGGCGAAAACACAACAATCTTTCCGCGCACTTGTTCCGCCGGAATGGTTTCAAACTCTTTGAACGATTCCACGGCCAGCACTTCGGCGATGATGCCCCCGCGAGGCGTACCGACGCTACTACCAAGCCCCAGCAATGGTAAATTCTTACGGAAGGGTTTTACCAACTCAGCACTCTCGTAACCCCGTACCCAATGCGGAACGGAAGCGTTCTCGGTGTGGACATTTTCCAGCCCATCGGCTTGCATTTTATCGATCACATAATCAATCGTCTTTTCAAGCTGCTGGCTGCCGGCTACACGGGCTCCGAATGTATCAACTAGCTCCGCCAGGCTGTCCCAGGTAAGACCGGCATATTCTCCGTTCACTATCTTGTCGGCAATACTTTTCACAATCGGTTGATAACTGTGGATCTCTAGCAGCAGTGCATCTGGCAAATCGCAGCTACCATCACCGTGCTTATCAAACGTGTCGATTCTATTGTCCGCCACTCCGGCACTTACAAATCCAAAAGCTAGCCCCGCTGCGGTTAGGTACAGAATCACGGAAGCCATTCCTGCGGACGATGCGCGATCACAATGAAACGATCATGGAAGCACACGGCCTACTTATCTCCATTAGGGCCGCGACTGATAGAGAATAATAAACAACGCGAGAATCGCGCACGCGTCTCAACAGAATGATAGAAAAGGAAGAGTTGAACCGTTTCGTTTCGATCACGCGTTTGTCGATTGTTTACACCGATTGTACTGCGCTCAGCATCCGGTATAAACAAAAGAAAGAGAAGAAATTTCGTTTGACATTTCGAAAGCGGTGTAAATAAAGAAAACAAAAATTTAGTATCAAATATCATTTTTGGTTTCCAATGCTCAGTCAGTTAATTTTATTGATACACAAAGAAATTTAGTTCTTTCGTCAGACGTAACTGTAGTCGATCACATTTTTCGGAATATCGACGCTTAAATCTGCGATCACGTAGGCAGTAGCAGCCCACAGAGCAGTGATTTTGTCCAGCGCAACAGGATCTTCCAGCTCGATGGTGTCCCCCTCTGTGTGATGATACCTGCAAATGTTTGCAAGACATTCGAATATTTCGTTTCTGTGTTTGCAGTCAAGTGTTCTGAAATTCTCACCAAAAGTAATTCTCATTCCTATTCCGCAAAGACACGCCGGGAAAACCTCTGCTGACCCAGTTGCCAATGTCTGAACTTACGGAACCTTCCGTGAATGTGAAATCATCGTATCCGGTCATCAACCTAACGTAAGTAAAAATTGTATTTTTTATTAAATCATTTGACATGAAAACTGGCTGCATACTTAGCCACTTCCGCAAAGATGCACTGCGCAGCGCGGTTTCCGGAAAAGTCGAGTCCCGTAGGTTCAAACGTCCCCGAATCGGACTCAAAGAACACGTTAAACTCCTCTTTTTCATCCTCGGCATGTTCTCTTTCGTAAACACTCGCTCCTTCCAAGTACTGTTCCTCTGCCGTCCAATAAATGGCTCGAATTGTGCGACGCGGTCGAAGACCCATTGCTTTCAGGAACGTTATGGCTTTCCACGAAACAAATACGCCTCCAGCATCGTCCGAAGCGCCAGTGCCTACATCCCAGCTATCCATATGGCCAGAAACGACCACTACGGAGGTGTTCTTGAAGGTATGGCCTTCCAGTTCTCCGATCGTATTCCGAGATACTGTGGGTTCAAGATTGATTGCGTCCATGTTAAGCTGAATTACCATTTTGTCTCCTCGTCGGAACTTGCGCAGTAGTAACATTGCATCTTCAACGGTTATCGCGGCGGCTGGAATACGGTGTACATCCGGATCATACCGTAAAGTTCCAGTGTGAGGCGTACCGATCGAGAAAGGTGTCATCGACCGCAATAGCACTGCGGCAGCACCTTTTTTCGCTGCAATAGACGCTGATTCGTATCGATAACGGCCCGTCGCACCATAGCCAGTCCAAGCTGGAGCAAAAACCACAATCTTCCCCTTCACTTGATCCGCAGTGAAGGTTTCAAATTCTTCAAATGATTCCACTGCAATCACCTCCGCTGTAATACCGTCGGGGGGAGTTCCGACGGATTTTCCTAGTCCTAGCATGGGTAAATTCTTCTGAAAAGGCTCTACCAATACTGCCCATTCTCGACCGCGCTGCCAATGCGATACAATGGCTTCCTCTGTGTGTACATTATCGAGTCCTTCTTCGATCATCTCCTGGACCGCATAATCAATCGCATCCTCTAGCTGTTTCGTTCCGGTAAGCCGTGGTCCAAATCGATCCGTAAACTCCAGTAAGCTCTGCCAGGTTTTGCCCGCATACTCACCGGATACGATGTGTTGAAAAATCGAATCCACTATCGGTTGGTACTGTGCTATTTCTTCAGCAAGTTTAGGGGGAAGCTCACAATCGCCCTGGTCAGCCGTAACGAGACCATTTGCGGTGAACAGAACACCGCAAAGCGCAATGGCGAATACCACCTTCACCCAAACCATGATGGACAACGAATGAACCTAAGGCACTTGAGCAATAAGTGGTGGTAGGTATTAGCACTTGCAATATACCAGCTCACTTTAAATGAATGATAGGACAATCAATGACAAGATAAAGTTCCCGATTGATGATAACACTGAATTTGAATGCCTAGCACGGTATTTAAGAGCCGTGTCTAATCTATAAGACCTGGTTTTCTGGATCTTCAGCATCGTTAGGCACCACTTCAATCAAAATAGCTTTGTTATAATGTTGATAAAAGTGTTTAAAGTATCAAATGATATTATTTAGCATTTGATAAAATAGAGCTATTGTGTTATTGTATTTTTGTACATGTCACATGTCTAAAGTTAACTATTAATTTCTTTTAGACAAAACTCCATATTACAACATTATTCTCAGCCTAATCTGTTTTGTAAATTGAGTATAGGATGGCTTTGGCTTTGGATAACTGCTAGCAGGAAGTCGAACAACTCTGATTAATCTATAAAATTTAAATCACACTGAGTAGACTTCTTCTTTCGTGGCGCTACAACGCCAAGAGGACTTGGCCTGCCATTACTGGCTTTCCTTGACTTTATCTACCCCTAGCAGTCCTGCGTACACGTGGGTTTCGGTCAGGATGGGATTTGAAACCCGGTCTTGTCATATAGAAACAGGCGCCGCTACTATCTATACCACCGGGTCGCTCCAATAGTGAGTAGACAAACGCTAGAAAATTGATCTTCTTAGTAAAGCGAGAAGACGATTTGCTTGAACAATAAATGCACATAAGTCCTATACACATGATTGAATTGTACTGTATGTATTTCAAAGTGGAGTGAAAACAGGAAAGAAAGTTAGCTATAATTGTAATTTACAGGCTCTTTCGGAATATCAATGCTTAAATCTGCAACCACATAGGCAGTAGCAGCCCATAGAGCGGTACTTCTATCCAAAGCAGCGGGATCCTCCAACTCCATTGTATCGCCTTCAGAATGATGATACCTATTATAGGAATTATAATACAAAATATTAAATTTGGTATTGCTTTGAAGAACTTCCCGATGCTTACCAAAAGTAATTTTCGTTTTTATTGCGCAAAGATACGCCCGGAAAACCTCTTCCAACCCAATTCCCAATGTCTGATCCCACGACTCCTTCTGTGTATGTGAATTCGTCAAAACCAGGCATCAATCTAAAGCAAGTAACAAACCGTTCAAAGTACATGTATGCAATCACTGGAAAAAGCAATGTGTAAATGTTGGACATACTTAGCCACTTCCGCAAAAATGCACTGCGCAGCGCGGTTTCCGGAAAAGTCGAGTCCCGTAGGTTCAAATGTACCCGAATCAGACTCAAAGAATACATTAAACTCATTCTTTTCATCCTCGGCATGCTGTCTTTCATAAGCACTAGCACCTTCTACACCCACCTCCTCAGCCGTCCAATAAATGGCTCGAATTGTGCGACGCGGTCGCAGACCCATTGCTTTCAGGAACGCTATGGCTTTCCACGAAATGAACACGCCTCCAGCATCGTCCGAAGAGCCAGTGCCTACATCCCAGCTGTCCATATGGCCAGAAACGACCACTACGGAGGTGTTCTTGAAGGTATGGCCTTCCAGTTCTCCGATCGTATTCCGAGATACTGTGGGTTCAAGATTGATTGCGTCCATGTTTAGCTGAATTACCATTTTGTCTCCTCGTCGGAACTTGCGCAGTAGTAACATTGCATCTTCAACGGATATTGCGGCGGCAGGAATACGGTGTACATCCGGATCATATCCTAAAGTTCCAGTGTGAGGCGTACCAATAGAGAAAGGCGTGATCGACCGTATTAGTACTGCGGCAGCACCTTTTTTCGCTGCAGTTGGCGCTGATTCGTATCGATAACGGCCCGTCGCACCATAGCTAGTCCAAGCTGGAGCAAAAACCACAATTTTTCCCTTCACTTGATCCGCAGTGTAGGTTTCAAATTCTTCAAATGATTCCACGGCAATCACCTCCGCTGTAATACCGTCTGGGGGAGTTCCGACGGATTTTCCTAGTCCTAGCATGGGTAAATTCTTCTGAAAAGGCTCTACCAATACTGCCCATTCTCGACCGCGCTGCCAATGCGATACAATGGCGTCCTCTGTGTGTACATTATCGAGTCCTTCTTTGATCATCTCCTGGACTGCATAATCAATCGCATCCTCTAGCTGTTTTGTTCCGGTAAGCCGTGGTCCAAATCGATCCGTAAACTCCAGTAAGCTCTGCCAGGTTTTGCCCGCATACTCACCGGATACGATGTGTTGAAAAATCGAATCCACTATCGGTTGGTACTGTGCTATTTCTTCAGCAAGTTTAGGGGGAAGCTCACAATCGCCCTGGTCAGCCGTAACGAGACCATTTGCGGTGAACAGAACACCGCAAAGCGCAATGGCGAATACCACCTTCACCCAAACCATGATGGACAACGAATGAATATAGCTGTTCGATTGTTGAACCCAAGATAATGTTTGATCTTCTATACCAAGGACATATGGAAACCGACAGAATATGACAATGAAAATGATTAAATGATGTACATAGCGAATGATAACACCGAATTTGAATGCTTTTGTGAGTCTTCAAAGATAAGTCCCTAATCTAACCGAGTGTGATCTTCACCAGTGATAGGTACTTCAATCATAAAAGAGTAAAATGTATATTCAGTTAGCTTATCGTGTAACGTAAGGCGTTTATTGAACCTTTGGCAAAGATGCCTCTTGTTTGGGACCATGCAATTAAAATAGTTTAATTACTTCGGTTTGTTGATCTTGCTCCGTAACGTCATAGTTTTCTTTTGCAACCGTCTAAAGCCTAGTTTAGATTCTTTTTGTACGAATCTGTTTTCGCGATATCTGCGTTTCTTATACAATAGACGAACGTTTAGAATATCGGTATCCGTTAAACCAGCAACCGCTTCCTTAGCACTTTTCACGTTTCCGTCTTCGCCAGAAACAAAGCCAAGAAATTCTCGACCAACTGCAAAGAAAAAAAAAACATATATTAATACACAGACATAAAGTAAGGAGAAGGTCACTTGTACACATATTACCATCGAGACGTGAATCATTGGGCAGGAAGAAAAAGCTTTCTTTCCATATGCCCTGCTTCGTATAGTATCCTGATGTCGATTGGTTTGAATCATCCTTCCCCTTTTTTTCCTTCCCGGGTTTCTTTTTTTCGATTTTCTGCTTCTTTTGTTTCTTGCGATTCTGCTCATCTTCACTGTCGGAAGATTCGTACCGGAAACGGGTATCACTTTTCAGTGGTTTGTCGTATAGTGCAGTATCTGATTTCATCGTATTATCATTGCTCTTCGTTGCTCTTCCTAGCATTGATAATAAACTAAATCCTTGGGTTTGGTGCTGGGACGAAATGACGAAATTATCCGCCACCTTGTAAAACTTTTCATCAGAAACATGAAAATCATTTTCACGACGATCGGCTTTTTTCCTTTCAGACATTGGTACTTTAGGTTCTGGTTTATCATTTTGATTCGGCGCCGTTTGTTGCAAAGGATCGAAACGTTGCATTTGTAGTGCGTTTGTACTGAAAAAAAAACGTATCAGATTAGCTCAGCGTTATACTAAAACACACCATGAAAAGCGACTAATTTACCTATCAACTCGATCATCTACACTGATTGGTTTGCCGGTAACTTTTGAAAGGATCTCCAATTGTTTCATCCGTTCCTTATCCTTTCCTTTAGCCTGTAGTGACTTTTTTTCTGCGGACTTATCTGCATCTTCCAAAAATCGAGCATCCAAACGAAACCGATTATCCGCCTGGTAGGACGTTTGCATTTCATACAACTTTTGACCTTCTTCCCCGACCATCTGCTTCCGTAAGGAGAAATTTCCCTGGAAACCATCATCTTCCTCTTCCTGGGCACCGAATAGGGACAGTTTCTTGCCTTCCGATATGTCATACTCATCATCCTCAAATGTAATTTTTTTCTTACTATTTTGCGGTTCACCAGCGAGAGCATTTTTAATCGCTAGCTTTTGTTGCTCATAAGCAGATTTTAAGTTATTCAGACCTTGTTTACGTTTTTCATCTGCTAAACGAGCGTTCTCGCCAAGCTTTTTATCCTCCGATCGCTTCTGGTGTGGTTTGGATCGGTCGATTACATCCGCTACCTGCCCAGTAACTGGAAGAATTTTTAGTTTTCCATACTCGATGTACGTCTCTTGATTCCACTTTTTCACTATTTCATCTTGCTCTTTTGGTGGCTGTGGTCTACTATCACGAGTTACTGCCAACGGTTTCGCTTTCACTGATGATGCTTCGTCATCGCTTTCCGATTCCGAGCTATCAGAGGAACTGCTTTCGTTGGCTTTACCTAACGTTGGTAATGTAGGAAGAGGTGTTACAGTGTTTTTTGCAAGCTTGGCCTCTTCTGATTTTTTATATGGATCCAAAAGTGAGGTATTATTTTTCTGAGCTTCAGCTTCCTCTCGTTCACGTTTCAATTTCTCCAAAAACGATTCCTTTGCTCGGGATACATTCAAGTAAAATCCTTTATACTTTTGTTGTTGAAACTCCTTGATGCCTTGAAACAGAAGAAGAGAAACATTTTAATACAAAATAACCCAGCACTGCTAAAGGCGATTGAAAAAGATCCGCTTACATTGGGGTACGATGTGGTCCTCGGTTTGAAGAGTTACGAAACCGAATGTATCAACGGAATCATTGAGCGGGTTAGTTTTCGTTTTGATCTCTAACGACTCTACGTTGCCGTATGCACTGAATTCTTTACTTAACTCCTGTTCGGTAGTTCCGGCTGGAATGTTACCGATAAAAAGACGATACGGTTTTAAGTTCATTTTCGAAGCCGGTGCTTTTGGGTTGCAGATGTTTGTTTGGAACCACACGTGCAGTGTGACAGCTTCACGTTTGACAGTATGATAATGTGCTCAAGATTGTTATAAACGACACGCGCGTGTCGGTGAAGAATTTTTGGAAAATAAAATATGGATAGTTTAGATATTAGATGATTATAATACATGTACTTTTCCAATTTTCGACAAGAGCTGATCTTTGTTGGTTGTAAAAATGCATTTCACTTTTTATATTTACGCCCAACTGCAGACAAAATTTACAGATGCAACCAACGGACGTGTAAACGCATCTTCGTTTGATTTCAAGCTACTTCGTACTAGTGATGGGCGTGTCGACCCGAACCTACCGGATCGGAGCCATCCATAACCGATCCGAACAGGGTTTACGCGTAGGCATGAATTACATGGGACATTACATTTACACACGTGAATTACACGCGATTGTGGAAGTCTGATGAGCCGCCGTGTGTCCGGGACCGTAAATACAAATAGGTTCTGTAGGTGCAACAATTGGGTAGGAGCGCCATAAGCGATTCCGACCCGTGGATGCATGTGTTCCGGTCGGAACTACTGAATCTACTCATACGGGTCGGCTCAAACCCGCTGCATCCACGTGTCGGAGTCTATTCCATTTCTGCTGCACCAGACTCCGAGGAGGACTCCGGGTCGAGCCGTGAAATGGATTGTATTCTTTATCGCAATCCTTATTCCGATTTATATAGATACCGTTCATATCCAGTTGCAAGCAGTTGCAGCTGCTCTTGTTTTTTTTATTTTTACGACATCTCACCTTTTGAACTGATGGAAGGTGTTCTGAAGTAATGAAATTCAATAAACGAAAGCTAAGTGAATATCATAACTTGTACGCTAAACGTTTTATTATCCACTTGTAATTTCCTTCACAGCTACAATGTGTGAGTAAACGATGGATATATGTATGGTTGTTTATAATATGGAATTGGTAGAAGAGATTCAATTCCTTCCAAACTAATTCTGGGTTAAAAATTTAAGTTTTCACTAATGGCTCTGATTACCTTTCCTGTGTAACCAAGTTGACCGATGCAAAACGACAATTGCTGCGTGTATGCGTGTGGTTAATGCCCAGAATTGTGTTTCCCCTTCTTCGATGCATCGGAATCTTACCGGTATGTCCTTTCGAGTTTGACGAAGGTCCTTTGGTTTACCTGAATTCAATACGGCATGGGCATCTCGCTGTGTGACTTTGGCAGCAGTAGGCAAAAACGAATATCCATAGATACCGGGGGTAAGTTCGGAACCTTTTTGTCTCAAGGTACATCATCGCCAAAACAATGATCAATGCACGATACGACCCATACCGTCCTTCGTTGAAGTGGGTGCAGAGTTGTTTGCCACGGTCGGAGATCTTTGTTTGCGATTTTTCTATTTCAACAGAAAGTACTTGAACCTTCCGTCTAAAGTTGCCAGCAAGCACTCCAGCAACTCTCCAGGGAGTAAATGTTTTTGCCTATCGATTTTGTACAACATATCAGATGCTGAGTCCGTTATCGGATTAGCCAGAAGTGGTAGACGGTTGTTAAAATGTTTATCTGATGCCTCTGTTGGTCAGTATAGGAGATTGCATAGATTGCCTATATTTCTCTGGGCGATCTGCAGAAAATGCATGTTTTTGGAGTACCGTCAGCAATTGCACATTACACAAATTTGCCCAAGGATAGGACCAAAGGGTGGGCTATATTCGGAACTTCGGAAATCTCCTTCAAATGAGCATCTAGTAAGGACCATTTGGCTGAAGGATATTTTCTCGTGGCTGTTCTTCTACGTTTCTTTTGTTTCGTGATCTATGTGATCTCGCTCGGTTCTATAGAACCGTAGACATTTGAAATGAAAAATGAGCAGACCCTGCTGCTGCAGACCTTCTGGCCCCGGTCGTGTATTTCCCCGATTCGATGCGATCCTTTCATTTCCCGGGCCTTCTAAAGATATATTTTTTTGGGTTGTTTTCATATACACTTTAAACCGTTTGCCAACGATCATTTCTCGTTCATTTCATTACAGTACGGTTTAGGTTCTCCGTAAATAAAAAAAAACTTATACGGGTCACCAGCACAAAAGGAAATGTGCTTCGAGGCGATCCTTCATCGCATCCCGCTTCGAGATGCATACAATTCAAATGAAAGATGTTTTAAAAGTCTATTAAGAAGCACAAAAGCTTTCTAGGATTGATTGTGTAGGATACGGTGTAAGGGATGTTTTGCTCGCTCCGTTTGTCAATTGTTGTTTGTGCAGACCTCATGGGGAGCGAATAGAGAGTGCGTACGAGAGGAGCAAATGTATGAATAGTTTCTTCATCATAAGCCACTTTACGATCATTGATGGGTGAAGGACTTTGGTTCCTGCTGCTCACAACCCTGTTCCCTCATGCAGGCTCATCTTTAGAAACCCCGCGTTGAATTTCTTCCTCCGTCCGCCAACAATCGTAAGCAACACCTTAACGGCAAATGTGGCAAATGTTTCTCACACATGAAAAACACCATTTGTATCCCAATAAACTACTACACAGATCCTTTTTTTTCGTACATGTACATGAGGTGACGGTGACGACGATGGACACACCAGAAATTGACAAGCGGGCGTTTAATGAAGTGACAGTCAATTATTTTTCCGTTTCCCCTACGACTAATGTTAGGGAAAAGGCACGGGTAGCGGTAGAATTCATTTCCCAAATCCCCAACGGACCGGTACGGCGACTCCATAGCAGAGCAGTTGTTCTTCGCGGCAAACTTTTTCTTGCCACCAAATGATGTTATCTTGATGTATGCTTTCTTACCATATTGTATATTATATATTTGTCTGTCTTCGCCCTGTACACGTTGTGCGGGCATAAACTTCCCCTGAGAGATCGCCTTCTGTATCGGAAGAGATGATAATGATGTCTTCAGCACATTCTGACAGGCTTGCAGAACTGAGGAAACATCAAGGAATCTATTGTTCAGCAATACACAAAGAAAGTTGTGTAGCTTCTGGATGGGTTTGTCATATTCCAGATTTCTACGTGTGATAAATGGCAAATAAACCACACCATACAAAATGATTTACGGAATTTTGCCAAAATTGCATTAGGTCATATGAGTGAAAACGCCATCCCTAGCTACATACAATTTCCTAAATTCTTAGTTACCACTTTCTAACAAACTGCCCACAATATGCGGGATTCTTTCATTTAGTATCTTTTCCATCCCGCGTTCATGTGTTCCAATTTGAGCAATCATATTCCGTGTGGCAATAATTTTACAATACGATACGCTGGAACTGCTCGCTTTTTTCCAACATCTGGTTTTTGTTTGACTCGGTTTTCCTGATGAGTTCACATGTGTTGTTCTAAGTGAAACACTAACCTATTTGTCATTGGTTCGTGGTAGAAGTTTAACCAAAAACCGGAATGGTGGGAACCTGCATCTCGAGAAACATAGAACCGTTGGCAAAGCTGCTGCTCCTAGTTACGCCGCGTTGATTTAATTTACGACAATATGCAGATGCTTGTTTTTTTCTTCCTCTGATGCTCAACCTTTCTTCTGTTATCTTTGTCCCAATGCTGGACGTCAAGCTCAGGCTTGTGTTTCTTGCGGTACAAATGTTTCATTCTGTGTATAGGGGTTTTTTATGCATCTCCCAGCATGTAAAGTTTCCTTTTTCGCCGGCCCGACCCTGAAATATGAAACTCTTCACAGAGCTGGAAACATTACCCTAGCTCTAGCATCACGGAAAAGGCCTAGCTCTGGCGAAAGAAAAGAATGTATGTGTGAAATCCATGATTTCTTGGTGGTTTACATTAGGACCGTTCTTTCCCGGCTTTTCGCTTTCAAGTGGAAGACTAATTAAATTTTGATCACATCCAATCCACTTCAATAGCGATACTTGTAAGTTTTTTTTTACTTTTTGGATCTTCCGGATACTTTTAATGATTTCCGGGACATTCACAATAGCTTCGGACGACAGCCACATGTGAGTGGAATTTTTTGCTAAAAAGCATTAATTGTAATCTTGGTGGTGTTACACAGTTTCTAGGGACACAGTTCATAGCGTTCTATTAAGATGTTAGTTTATATTGAGTCAATTTCGTATAACACCGCCTAAAGTTCATCTCGAATACTATCTTCATCGCCATAGCGGCCATTGGTCCATAGCGGTCATCTTCAGCGGACACAAATGAAATCATACCATTGCATCAGCATTACATCATCATAATGTTTCCAACTCATCCCCCTAAAACACTAAAATAAAAGAAAACCCACATAATTATCTATCGACTAATTACATCAGAAACACGCAGCCGGCGGTGGTGCAACGCCCAATTAGATCCGGCGTGCATTCGGCTGATCGCAGGATGGATGCGGCCTATCCCTACCTGCTGCTTCCTCCCTATTGGTACCGGAAACTGGACCGAGGTCGTACCGCATTTCGCCAGCACCTCGGGAATTATTGGGATAAAAGAACTGAGCAAGGGTCGCGCCAGGGCTAGACATCGCATTTTAATGACATGTTATGTGTGTTGATTTTTATTGCTCTTCTATAAGGGCTGCATGTGGTTTGCGAGGAAGATGGGCGGCTTTCCCGATAACAACGACCGATCGGATAGGAAAAGGCGTTTAAAAGGTCTAGACAACGGTGCGTTTTGTGCGTGGGCATGGTCTGACAGGCATTCTCATCTTCTCCGCGTTCTTAATGAGCATCGCCGAGTGGAGAATTGTTTGGGATTTCGAATGACCTTTCATCCATTTTTTCGGATTCATAACCTACAATTATGAACCTATGCGTGTGCGCCTTCGACGTAAACCCGTCTGAAACCGATCGATGGTGGAGAAAAGACACTCCCAGAAACGTATGCGCTTTGAGTCGTAACGTTTTGTAGAATAATTTATTTCTCATCTCATAATTATAGACTTACAGGGCGGGAAGATGGGAAGGGGATAACAAAATAGCATTGAAAAGTGACTGAACTTAACCTAAGCATATTGTTTTGGTAATCGCTGCTTCCACCTTGGCATCAGGTATGTTGCGGCTAGGGCTGTAGCTCTTTGGCCAGATCGAACACGGTCTCGTAATCATCCTCGAACTTGGTCTTGACCACTAGATTAACGGGACGAGGCACGGCTAGTGGTACGGGCAGCGCTTCCGGCATCACCGAATGATGCACAATCAGGGCACGGAGCGAGCTGAACTCCTTCTGGAAGCCTTTGATCTTGTATCCATCGGTGGCCGTTCGGACGATGAGGTAGTGTGCGATGCGAGGTCCTGATCCTGGCGGGACGCGCAACGACAGTGCATAACAGTCGGGTTGCGTGGTGCTTTTACGCACCAGGAAGCAGCCAGGGAGTTTATCCATCAGCAGCTGCAGGGAAAGACTGCGGGGCAGGTTTTCGTGGTACCAACATTCATTCAGCAGTCGCTGATATTCTCGTTCCCGCTCGAGGTCACTCTGTATCGTGCCGGTAACGGAGGCTGTTTGTTCACGATGAAGTACCAATGTGCTGTCTTCTTTCTCATCCAAAACGGCACTTTGCAGCATATTGATGGCTATCTTTTTGATCTAGAGAAGGGACAGAAGAAGCAAAAAAAAAACACATGCGAATAAATAAGGATGATCGGAACGGTAGAAACAATTTTCGATATTGATAGAAAATTATCTATAGGAGACTTACAAAGGCAGGTTTTTCGACACATTTTGCCAAGTTGACGTCGTACTCGAGATCACGGTGCTGCTTCTCCAAAAGCGACTTGATCTCCCGGTAGTCAGCGGCATTTGGTGAACGAAGAGTCGAAGGCATTCGCTGTCCTCTGGGCTGTTGGTGATCCTTTGGTGTGCCGGTGTGGAAAGAGTTTCGTTTCAGGATACGCTTGATGCACTTATAGATCCTTGTTTTACAGTTGATCTTGCGCTTGCTGTCAATGGCGAATTTTCCACTGAGAAGTTTAAAGTTGGACGAAGGTGACGACGGCTGGACGGTAGCGTGAGAAGGCGAGTTAGGTGAATCGGACTCGGAATGCGATTTTCCCGACAGACCACCAACTATGAGCATGAAGTTGTTTCGGTGCCGTTTCTGCTCTGACGAAGATGTGTTTACCTGGTGGAAAAGGGCAAACATGTTTTGTTTGATTAGACACCTTTATTTGACTTACGGGAATAAAGCAATTGAACGAATATTTGCGAAATGTATCACCAGCTCATAAGCAGCTTGAGGAAATTTCAGTACACATATAAGCCGAGGGTCTATATAGAATGATATCTAACCGTCCCGAAAAAGGTATAAGATTGACAAATCTTTGGACTTGAAAAAGGATCTTTTCTTTACGTAGATTGTCACAACATCGTCTCACAAGCAATGTAACTTTCGGCTGTAAAGGATAAACAAGGCGTCTCTGGGACGACCACAGGAAAAGTAATGTTTTCGCAATTCGAGAGGAGAAAAAGGAAGACATCCGCATTGAACATGTTTCCGGATGCATTTCTTCACATCCACATCCCCGGAGTCTTGTTAACGGCTCGCCGTAGGGGAAAGAGATGTTGGCAATATGGCGTTGTATTGTTGTTGTTTGCTTACTTTCTCGCACTTCCGAAACCAGATCCAATTTTTGAAGTGTGTCCTCTGAAATTGAAGCATTGGCAGACAGACAAGACCTTCGTCCGATGTGCGTATTACAGACATTAGAGCTGTATAGAAATGAGACATTCTGTGTGTTGCTTGGCTTGATTTTAACGAGCATGAGAACCGGATAGGAATGACAAAAAAAAAACACTCGAAACAATCAACCAAGATCGGTGGTCTCCGAATGTGAAAGTGTAAATGCGGAGAAGAATAGGGAATGGATGGAACTCAACCGCAAGGAGAAGAAATTCCAGCCCCGACATTTGTACGTGAAATGCATATCGAACGATATTTGATGACGGTGGCGTCTTCTCCGCGGTAAATTCGGTCGCTTGTTTGTTCAACTAAAATGGGTAGGACGCCCATCTGTGCGTGGACGTGGTAAATAAATAACAATATTCCGGACGATACTTCTGACGCGCTGGCAAATGGTGATGAGACCTGGAAAGGAAATGCCTAAGCAATTCAAAGCGGAGTGAAGGTGTGGATGGCCCTGCCGGAAGGTTGTTTTGTATGTACCGAGCGGTACAGAGACATGGATAATAAAAGAAAATCGAACCACAAAACCGAATCGTATCAAATTCACGACACTCATGCCATTCAGTGTCAAAGCTGCACAAATGGCGAAATAGAAAGGAAACCTAGAAAAACCCCGAATATCGTATCGAATCGATTCGAAAATGCGAACGATAATTGAAGAAGAATGGCCTTCCGTTCCTCGGTTTCCAACTGCCTTCAAGTGGTTTTGCCATTGTTTCGTTGGGCACAGCTGGCTGTAGACCAAAATGTGTACGTGTGTGCTCAGCAAAAGAAAATGCAAACCCTTCTGAAAGGGGCCTCGGAAAAGGAACCCCTAGGAATATGCCGCGTTGTTTGCGTTGTTATTTCAACAATTTTCAAATCCCGTCCCATCTCCAGCGTACAGCGTCATCTCGGTTGAAATGTGCCGAAACACATCACTCCACCTAGACCCGTGGGTCGATCGGTACCAGGCAAAGGGGAATCCGATATTTCACCAAAATAACATCGAGAACCAAAAGCAACAGCGCAAGTCCCATAAGCAGCTAATAATGACCCCGGATAAAATGTTATTCTTAAATTAAATGCATCATGGTCGGCGGGTAGTGCGGCGTGTTTGGCCACGAGTTAATCGAATGGCTAATACAATTAAGTACTGTTTTCAAAACATTTCCTTCCCTTCCGTTTCACTGGTCCATTTTTTGCGTTTGTGTGCTTTGGTTTTTGCTCATGCTCCCTATTTTCCGAACACAAAGCAACGCCGTCATCGTGGAAAGTGCCCGATCTCTCGAGGGAAAAGGAGACGACAGAATTTGGGCCAGCTTTTTGAATGACTGAATGTCAGCAACACAGCATCAACATTTTTGTTTTTTTTGCCGTCCTGTGGCTGTGGCGGGTTTAATTTGGCGTACGCCACGAACACAGATTTTTCGACAAGTCAACGCACCATCATCAACTGTCGTGGAGGTTTTGTGGCATCTGAGACGCCAGAATCTTGTGCAGGTTCGACCAGACCAAGGCGGGAGACAAATTGTATCCAAATGCTTGGCATTACACATCACAGCCACGGTACAATCGTTTCACCAGCATCGTGCATATTTGATGATGAACTCGGCCTAGGACTGCCACGTGTCGATGTGATTTCACGTCCGGAATGGGCGGTTCCCGAGAGAAATGGACTTCAAATTACATTCTCGCTCAAACCCATGTTTGCCATGTTCTTTTGGTACGTGCGAGCGTGGAAATATGCCAATTCATTTACCAAACCCTGTTACCGATTGCCTAGGGCGTGTGTTGCATTTATTCATGTCGCTGTACATGTGCCGATTGCATTATTTGTTTATTTTCGTTCGATTCTCGTGTCCTGCTTGAGACTAATCGAGCATGATTCTAAGGTGCTTCCGGGTTTATTGATTCTTTCGGCTGCTGAAAACTGATCGAGAAGCGATCAAACACTGTTTACATTCGATGCCGCTCCGTGAGACAGAGCATCTTTGCTTTGATCAACGCTACTTAGCAAGGCGCCGAAGATGTTGCCGACCAGAAGAAGCGAATGCTGTCAAGCGATTTAAGTGATACCAAATTTTTGGGTGAATTGGAGTGTGATTGGATCTGTAACTAACCTCATTTTACCACCCATAAGATGCATCAAATTGATGCGCTTTTAAAAATAGTTCCATTAGGCGTACTTTAACAACATTCTGTTCGCTTCTGTTGCTTTGCAATAAGAGTTTAAAAAAATCGATATATTTCATCCACACACATGGAGGGCGTTAAAACACTTGTTTCAATTTAAAGGCGCTCGATTGGCATGTTGGGGCTGCACGCGCTGGGGTACGCTTCTTTATCATTATTGTCTTAGCTCGAGCTCGGCGATCCAGTCAATTAAAACGCGGCCCATCGAGAGATGCCGAGATCTAGATGGATGGATTTTTCCTTCATTCCGTAGAAGCATCTTCGAATGTCTTCAAGCGTGTAAGATGTTAAGTGGTTATCTTAATTCCTGCACCATAAATTCATACGCCTCGCCCAGTGTCTAATCGCGAAGAACAAACGGCATGACTGACGGCTGTGCGTTCTGGTAGAATGTGGAGCATGCATGGTTCGCGGTCTATTAGATTGGCCCTCTTAAACCAAATCGGATAATTTATTGCATCGTGAAGATAAACAATTTCTTCGACACCCCGATGTCGTCGGCAATGGTTCTGGTCCTTTCCAACCGTGAGCTGTTTAAAAAAGCCATGCAGCTCTCCGGCGATGCACAACATCGAAACCGTAGGACGCGTTTGACGCGGATACCCCGGGACCAAAATGTATACTAAAAGTGTACGCTAAGTTACAGCGCGTTTCAGATTGATTGAGAAGGTAGCGAAGGCAGCAGGTTAGGGCCTTTTCATGCTGTAAAAAGAAAGTGTCAACGGACAAGTTGAGCTATAAATTAGCTTCCCGAAAAAAGGGCATTATCACTCTGCCGGTACAAGTCGGCGATAGGAGGGAACACAGGCTGGGCAGAAAAAAAGGTCCCCGAGCCCGAGGTGACAACCACAATCGAGATACTGGCGCGTGAGGTTTGTCCGTTTTGGGATTCCATTTGAAGCTTACAGGGTCGTAAAATATATATCCCGTTTGGAAAACGCATGAAAAACGTTACGTACGCTTTCGGTGGGATGTGTCCTAAATGTCGGTAGAGTAGGAGGAAACGTTGGAGACGGTAGGTTCGCATCCCTTCGTTCTTGCAGCCCTTCTCAACCGCTCATCGTCTAACGAAGATCTAATCAACTTGTTCCGATCCTTCCGACAAACCAAGGCCATCCAATGTTATCGAAGAATTTTAATTATGCGAAGTCGTTAACTATCACCTACGGAGGACGTAACCGATAGAACAATTTGTCAAGCACGCACCCTCCGAACACAGAATGCATCGTCGTGTTTGTCAACGAACGACGCGGTTGGAAAACGCATCTTCAATGCTTATCTTTTACGGTTCAATGCGAGTATGAGTCAACTACGAACACGAACGGACACACAGAATAGAGTTTGATTGTGCGAAGGTGTCTTGAACGTGCCTTAAGTAGATGAGAATGTTTGATTTCTGATGGGTAAGGATGATAACCGAGCCACAGTGATGCAGGATTGTAATGTGGAATGGCTTTTAAGTGCGGCTTTTGAATGACTATCGGCAACTATCTAGCTTTTATTTGGTTCCTAAGCTGACGAAGCATTCTTTCCTTGGTGCAATGCATTGTAATCCTATCGAATCTGAATTGAGCTGAAAAAGTGGCACCCAATCCTCGATCCCAGCTTTTGATTGGGGCCCACATCATCCTCCGCGATCCTTTCCGAACCCACCCGGCTTTGGCTCAAATGGTAATCTAAAGCCTAAAAAGGACACCTCATCGAATCCGAAAAAAGGACGATCGTTAAATTTTATGGATTATTTCACCATTACTTTCCTTCATTCCCAATCGGGTTACTTCCCTCCCAGGCATGTACCTGTTCCAGTCGCTACAATACGACCATAAAATCAATCCGAAACCTGCTCGGGAGGTTTGCTGTGACCCATCGCTGGACGGTACAAAATGACAATACCTTTAAAATTGAAATCGAAAAACCGATCGACGGGAGAAGAACGGTTTGGTTGAGCTGATTTGAAAATGTTTCTTTTTACGACAATGCGCTCGGTGCTATAAATTATACGTAAAGAATTCGTTACGCTAATCGACGTTCCCACCCATTTTTTTACATTTTCCACATGCTCAAAGCTTGTCCATCTTGGATTGGGCGTTTAGAAAAAAGACACCGAAAAGGCTTTCTATAGTCTGCTCTATTAGGGTGTCAGAGAGTTGGGCAAAACATCGTGGCTTTTACGAACAACTTGAAAGAAACATGTCTCCCATTGTGGACATTACATTTTTGGTTAAGGTTTAGGACACATTCAACTGACACCAAACAATAAAATTCATCCACCAAGAAAAGGAAGGTTTCAGCAAACTGTACCAAGTATGTAAATTGAGCTTCTTCTATTACGCTGCCTGTGTCTAGGTATGACTCGAAACCCTTCACCTGGGTCTTCGGAGCGGTGTAAGGTGTATGTTGTAGCTTTACGTAATATGAAGTCGCAACATAAGTTCCTCGCTTTCCTTTGCTGATTCTTCGTATTGCGGCCGGAGCACCAGGCACTGCGGTAGGAAGAATGTGTAGAAGTGTGTGTTTAAGTAAATATTTCCAGCAGACACACACACACGTATACATATATTCACTCCCGGCCATGGAGGACATGGTGGAGCGTTAAATTTTTCCATTAAATTAAATTAGAAAAATATTGTCACGCCAAAACACGCACCGGTCCGATGTTGGCGGATGGCTAGAGTTGATGCTAACGGGAGCACACCGTCAGCAATTCGATTTTTCCCGGAAGGCTCCATGCAACACGCCAAGGAATGCCATTCTTCGTCCCTCAGTGTACCGAATCGTTGGACCTTCATTCCAATTCATCTGGCGTACAAATTTGTTTATTGATGCGTGATTTTATCCACATCGAAAGCTATTGCTTCTCGCGTGGTGCGCTCGTGGTCGCCATGAGACCACGACATGAGCGTGGCTTCTTGGCGCACCAACGCACGATTCATGATCGATAGAAATTGATTCAATTAACCTGCCCAGACGGTGGTTTCTTGGCTTTTTGGCGGGTCGTTAAGATGGTCTCGGGGACGGGGATTGTGTTTTATTGGACGCATCGAATTAAATTCCCATTCGGACCCGATTCTCCCGACCGGTGCCTGAAGCGGTTAACGAAGGGGAAATCAATGAATATTGTACATCAATGGTAGCCAGAGTCTCAGCCCTGCTTTCAACGCCAATCTGTACGATGATTTGACACTTTTGCTTTCATGAGATGATTTTCCTATTTGTAAGAAGAACCCCACACAAAGAGGCGTATTTTTTGTTGGTTTGGTTTCGCTTGGCTTTACAAAACAACGAAAGGAAAACCTTTCCGTTAAAAATGATAAATCACATTCGATGGAAGTTTGGGCTGGGTTGCTGTAAAGGAATCCTTTTCTCGGGACCGATGAGTTAGTGAATTCGTAGAATAAATAAACATCAAACGAATTGTGTCTTGTCCCAAAACGAGATCTTCACCGACAGGGAAAAACAACATGGGAAAATCGAGCCATCGAAAAATGATGATGCTCATTTTTAATGACTGCAATCAGTTTCTGCTCCAGTGACGACTGTTTGGTTTGTTACTGTTGTTGTTAGACTGTGGTAGAATGGAAAGCCCTTTTATACGATCCATACCATCTTGACTCGGACAAATAATGATCTGTCTGCTTTTGGGAGAGGAAGTATATCTAGGGTGTTTCAGGGTGGAAATATTAGTGATGCTATGTAATCCTTTCACGCCATTACAGCCGTTATTAAACTGAAGACAACACAGTTTAAATCGATACATCTTTGGGTAAGTTTACATAGCGGCATTGATTAGTTTTTGCTTTGTTAAAAAGTTAACCGATCGATCGGAAAAGTTTGTCCAAATTGGTCCAAGGGAGGGCCTAGATTCGCTGATAGAGATTCATCCATCACCGGGTAAAAGTTGGACAGTGTCTGCTTGCTTCGTAGCTGAACGGAGATGCTTGCCAGCGGCATCATTTCCATTACAGGGTGTCAATTTTCTAGCTATCGCAAAGTGTGAAGAAAGTTGATAAATAATTCGTACGATTTTTCCCCAAAAATTCAATTACGTCTCGTTCTGGTGAGACAGTTCTACACATACTTTTTTGTTTTTTGTACCACTTTATGCTTCTGTGGAACAACTTTATGCTCGCATCTGGTGGCACATCTTCATCCCTCGCACTAACGGATCCCACATTCTTATCGCAGCTGCCGGTAAAGCGAAATGCTCGGCGTATAATTATGAATTTTTAATTTACTACACACCGGTACACTTCAAGTCGCTCTTGTGGAAGCTTGAGATGATGTTAATCTTTCCGGCGTAGGAAAGGATCTCGGTTTTGTGTCGCAATGCACCTCAAGTGAAGAAGTGTGTATGTTTTGGGGGAAAATAAAAAAAATAATAATACCATGCCTTCGTGAAGGACAGAGTAAATACATTGCTGCAAAACCACCAACGCAGCACGGGTGGATGCGGAGTGCTGCCGGTAATGTCCTGGGAGCAATGAAGAAAAGGTGAATCTAGCTAAGCATAACAATGTGGGCAATGTAGCAAAGGAAAACAACGACAAGACGGGAGGAGGTGGTCTAAGAAAAGCTTCTTACATTTTTCATTGCGGTTCCATTCAGCTGATTGTGCAGTCGTTGCTGCTTCGATGGCGTTGTCGTCGGTGTGGAATGTACAGATTTTTCCAGCTTTCCATTTCCCTCGGCGGGGCGGCAGTGGCTCTCCTGCTCTTCGCCTGGGTAGCCGGCGTTATTCAATTTCTTATACTTGAGTCCTCCGAAGCGCAACATGCTGGCGGCAGGCGTTGGTCGTATTTCGACACAACCCGAAACACAATCCAATGCTGATTTCAATAATTGAGGGCTGAAGGACACACGGACGGGATGAAGGACTTTCTCCTACACTGGCTCACATACACACACACACACACTCACACAGTATCCGACTTTTTCCAAGTGAATGCACCTTTACGACACAAAGTATCACAGGTAATTACAGCATTGGGTGGTTAAAAATTCCTTCTCACTTTCAAGGACGAAGAACCATGGATAGAAGTATGTATGTATATTTATTCTCCACGATTGTGTTTCATTACACCACTCACTGCAATGTGTATTTTGAACTTTCCACAGTGCGTTTTCACCGTTTTTCCATCTATATTTTCCACAACACGTATTAGAAACAAATTCCGAAGTAGAATTATTTATACAATTTTTGCCCAAATTTCAATATTGTTTTGATGTAACCTACACCATATACAATGCAATCCTTTCAGTTATGTTATTTAAACAAAACGCTCTAAACACGTGAATGCGAGCAAACGGCGTGCGTCGCGGCGTGTCCTTACAATCGTGGCAGGGAAAAAGCGTACAACCGACTGGTACGAGCAACAAATGCGGAATGTTTTGCGTTGGCCGACCTGGAACCGAACTAGACGCATCGCGACAGAAGCAACACATGTACGTTCGTCGGTTTCGGGTTTGCTTGATGCCTGACCGATACAGTGCGTACCCAAATGTATGTTTCATTCAAACTAGAAATGAGAATAACAACTCTTTTTAGTGAATCAACTCAGAGTTAATGAGTCGTTATTAGGAGTCAGCTCGTTTAATGACTCATTTCAGAGTCATAAAAAATCCCGGCATAAGCGTATAAGTTAAGGTTCGGCCATTTTACTCACTCTTGAGTGTAAGCATGTAGCCGTGGTGAGTCGAATTGCAAAACGTGAGTTGTAATGAAAATGTGCGAGTGAGTTGAAACGAAAATGTGCAAAAAATTTTATTTAAAGCATTATTTCAGTAAAAAGAAACATATTGCAACCAATTGGCATTAAAATAAATCAATTTATAAAATTTTGCTAAATTTCCCAACAAAAAACCAAGGCTAACCCCTTAGGAAATTTTCGGGTTTTCAGATTTTTTTTATTTTTTTCTTATTTTTTATGCTTTCTTCTATTTAAAGCATTATTTGAGTGAAAAGAAACTTATTGCAACCAATTCGCATCAAAATAAATCAATTTTTAAAATTTTGCAAAATTTCCCAAAAAAAAACCAAGGCTAACCCCTTAGGAAATTTCGGGGTTTTCAGATTTTTTTTATTTTTTTCTTATTTTTTATGCTCTGTTCTATTTAAAGCATTATTTGAATGAAAAGAAACTTATTGCAACCAATTCGCATCAAAATAAATCAATTTTTAAAATTTTGCTAAATTTACCAAAAAAAACCAAGGCTAACCCCTTAGGAAATTTTCGGGTTTTCAGAATTTTTTTATTTTTTTCTATTTTTTTATTTTTTCTTTTATTTAAAGCATTATTTGAGTGAAAAGAAACTTATTGCAACCAGTTCGCATTAAAATAAATCATTATCTAAAATTTTGCAAAATTACTAAAAAAAAGGTAAGGCTATACCCTTAGAAAGAAATTTATAGAATTTTTTTCTATACAGAGCGAGAAGTATATTCATTTGGCTTGTTTGGGTATTCCGTTTCAACTCACTCGCACATCTCACTATCTCACTCTTACTCACTTTGCACATCTCTAATTCAAACATCAGGCTTAAATATAATGTGACAAAAGTTTAGTTCATCAAAAAAGAAACAATTTAAAAAGAATAACTTTTTTCTACGTAGTGCTTCGTTTTTGTGTTCTGCACTGTACATGGTATGGTTGGCTTTCCAACGATGGGATGGTAAGAACATAAATACGCACGAAAGGAAATCCTACTGTGTACGGGTCGATGCGGTGCGGTGCGGTGTTTGGGGTTGGTAAGCTGGTGGTCGATTTTATGCTGCGTACGACCTTCCTGCCTTCACCGAAGGCAACATAAAAGCGGGAAACGACAGAGAATGGAAAGAATCCCAAGCAGAACGATTGAAACCGAAAGAATGAAAAACGCATAAAGCGAGTTGGAAAAAAGGTGAAAGAAAGCATAAAAATAGTGAGTAGCCAACGAATGGAGAGTTAGTACATCGATTCGAGGGAAGTACCATTTTAAGGGTAGTAGACCTAGCTTTACGTGGAAAAGTGTCACAATTTCTGTTCGTATCGGCGCATGGCAAAATTATGTTAACAAACGAACGAATCGATCTCAGATGTTTTGTACAGACTATCGTAAAAGGGTTTAAAGCTTGAGATTTATCATATTTAGTTGGATTTACTTCGTATTTTTCGAAGTTAATACAATTCACGGGAAACAGGACTAACAACATTCGAATGAAACAGGATTCTTTTATAAATTAATCTCTCATTGGAGTAATACACGCAAAAAAACAAACCTTCACAATAGGAAACAAAACATCCTTCAGGAAATTAGAAGCTGTATAAAACCATCCGTTGCACGTGTACGGATAAAAATATAATCATGCAAGCGATAGGACGGCGTCCCGACGTATCCGAGTCCCGATAGCAGGATTTTCCAGCGCGCCACTCTAAAAGGGATGCTTTCCGAGGACATTTTTTGTTACCGTAATTTTATCATCGCTGTCTTGTTTGCTACGGCAACAACTGGAATCAGCCTTGAAAGTGCTAAGGTGAGTAATCATTTTATGTTTATTGTTTATCTTTCGATTCCTATTTAACTTTGTACGTCTTTGCTGTGTTTCTCGCTCCCTTTTTTGTTTCAAACATTCGTTTGTTGTTTTATCGAACGAAAGGGTCCTCGATTTCCCCTACAAATAAAAAAGCGTCCTCGTGCCAATATATGGACGATGCCAGCGGCAGCGCGTAATGTTTTCGTTTATGCTTAGTGATAAATTTTATTACACCCCAAACACGGTGGCCCACGGAGGAACAGCACGGAGCGTACGGTACGTGCTGGGTGGTAATCCTGCAAATACAGGTTGAAAGGTTTTAAAAAGTTCTCCGAGCCTCTGTTGTAGCTGGTGCCACGTCACAGCCTCAGCCAAAACATAGGTCGCTTTTCGACGGTCATATCAGCTCGGACGTGGTATTATCAAAACAAAGAATTATGATTTCCCTGTGGAGGAGACGCAACCGAGCCGACTTCCAAAAAACGCGAACGCCACGGGATGTAGAAAGCGACAAGAATTGACTATCAGCGTAAATATAATTTGTTTCGCTTGTTGTTCATTAAACCCAGTGGTAGTTGAGGAAGGTTTTTGGTGTCCGTTTTAGGTGTTACTAGTGAAGGTTTTGAACTGCTTTTAACTACAATATGTAACACCTTCAGCAGCTTTGGAAGCTGAAACATGCTTTCGGAAGATTCATTCTCGCCCATACAATTTTCACAGAGGCAATGTTTGAAATGGTCCACACGAAACGAGATACATTAACCGCTGGCTAACGTTTCCTCAGAAAATGCTCAGATTACGATCACGAATCCGATATGCGGTCTGCTGCAACGATATGTGCAGTATGTAGACTATGCTGTTGCCACGAATCGTCGCATCCCGTGACCACCAACAGCACAATCGGTTTCATTTTTCGTGCGAATGCTTGCGGAACGTTTCTCAACGGAAGCACTCTTGACATCGACACGCCATGGACACTTGCAGTAGCATTAGTCGCGATGATAGCTGAATGTCTTCTCCCACGCTCCTCTTCCCTCTTCCTCCATGTCCCGTTTGTGCTGATCTGTTAAATGATCTTGAAGAGGTTATCAAACGGTCAGCGGAAGGACGGTTTTTGTGTGACAATTGTTTTTTAAAACGTTTTTTTCGTTATGTTCTTCTTTTAGGTAAGAACGTGCTATACGCGTACACTGAAGCGAATCTGCGAACGAGCGAGAAATTGTACGCCACAGGAAAAGAACCGACGAGTGTGCAAGGTTTGCAACTGCGCCGCAGAAGCTTTCGACCGCGTAGGAATGTACGGTAACGGGTGTTTCGAATCGCGGCCAGACGCAGTTGTCACACGACGCATATTTAAATTTGGTGGTGTTTTGCAGCAAACAAAAAATATGACACGATATGGCGTAGTGCAGCAGAAGGGATGGTACGATTTGCGTACGAATGTTCAGCTGCGTACACTGAACTTGCACACGCGGACTACATGGAGTCCATTGCTTCCATTGCGCACTGTCCGTTATAATGTGGTTAAGGGAGTGGTACATTTGGGGCGGCTCAAATTACTTCGCCAAAGCATTAAATTATGAGTTCCTAGTACACAAAAAGTACAATCGAAGATATTAAACATCGGACCGATTGTACCAATATAAACTCATCGTTTTTCCGTTCTGGAAAAGCTGTTCAACACATGTTTTCTCTCGTTCGCCAGAGAATACCACTTTCACCCCTAGCTTAGCATCTAATACAATACTCATCATTCCAGCAGAGCCGCCTGTAGCGCCTAAATTGCCCTGGCCGAAAGCAATCCGACCCGTAACCTATAAATCTTAATCCTCACGCTTGCAGCTAGCTAAAGGCTTCGCCGGACTAACGAGAAAAAGGGGGAAACTCGTCCCCCCGAAAAAGAAAGGGAAAACTGGTCGGGAAACACGGGAAACACAAAGAAACTCCGGATGCGGAAAAACCGCAACAAACCGCCAAAAGTCGGAGGGTTTAGAGGTTTGTTGGCTGTTGGATGTTCGATGGGAAGAAAGTTCGTCTTTAGCCGGTTGGTCTCGAGACGTGAGTCGCAGTACACTAATGACTACCTTTAGAATGTGAACAGGAGATTTTTGGGAGTTTCGGGAAAATGTTCCCTTCCGTCACGTTTTGGGTGTTGCTTTGGGAGTTTTCAGAGCCGTTTAACTAGAAGAAAAGGGCGCGTTAATGCGTTTCCGTGCAAGGGCATTCACCCACACAAGCATTGTGTAGTAATAGGGCCTATTTGTGGCTATGAAATAAGTTACTTATGGCTGACAAACGGAAAGGCTTCATAATGAACTACTTTTAAACCATAAGGCATCTCTTAAGAAAGATATTTTCGTACTCTTTTCGAATAAAATGCAGCATTAATGCTTGAAATTTTAATAAATAAAATATATCAAAAAGCGTTTACCATGGTACAAGAAAATTTAAATTCATATCTAGTATCTCCCCTATTCAAAACGCTAATATTAGTCAAATTAAGGTGTATGGAAAAACTTTTCGTTCCAACAGAATGAGTAGCAATCATTGCAGGATATCCCGAGCCGTCACAAAATTGCGCTGCACGTGACTTTTATCAGCGGGCGGTTGTACATTCTTCTCCCTTCGTGCTAACATTACTTTGGCAAAGGAATGGGTTGAAATGCTAGCTTCCTTACCAGTTCCTCTATTAAATGTAAGTAATATTTATATTTAGTTAAATGGCTAAACTGACAGCATATAAAAAGGACAGCTTTACGAGGAAGTAACGTACGTAGAATGACGAATTGATAGGCCTGAATATAAATGACATCATAAAGCACCGCCGACCTGTGCGTGGTTTCGTTAGAGCATGAAATGTCCGCTCTTTAATTTGTATTCGAGAGCAACAGTGCCGGCCGGTTGAAAAAGGGAATTAATGCCCCCTCAAGCGCTTCTCTCCCGGGTAAAAGTGAGTCGTCAAGTTCAAGAGGATCACCGTGGAAGTATTACAAGTTCATCAACCGTACACACCGAGGGACATACCGTTTTCCACCAGCAATAAATGCCGACGGTACGCTTTTGCGTGGTTTTATATTTCCATCCGGAGGATTCGTCCGCACCACCGAAAGTTTACAGCTGAATGAAAGTTAAGTAGTGTGTTGTGTCTGTTTGATAATCTCCTAGACCCTCGTTATGCACCTTAAATAAGGATTAAAGTGTCCCTGTGTAGCGCAGCTCGCATGCGGTCGGTCGGGCGGTCGTTATTAGGAGATTATGCTACCAATATGTACACAATGTAACTCGTGTCACTCGTTTCGTGTCCGTTTTCGAACCCTGGGAACGTGTACCGCGTTGTGAGCTCGAAACAGACACGGCACAAAAGCACCGACACGGCAGTGGCGGCAGTCCTAACGGACGGTGCTCTTCAGTTGTCTTTATTGAGCCCCGATCCCACATTTGTATGCAGATGTCGATGAATGTATCGAACGAAAGAAGTCCTGCTGTGACTTTATTAGGATTAAGGTACTACCAGGTTGCACTTTAGAAACAGTGGAGATACGGAAAGATAGAGAGAGAGAGCGAGAGAGAGAGAGAGAGAGAGAGAGAGAGAGAGAGAGAGAGAGAGAGAGAGAGAGAGAGAGAGAGAGAGAGAGAGAGAGTCTTAAATCATCGTTTGTCATCATATGTCTTAAATCATCGTTTGACTGCTCTTTGGTAATTATTTTTTAACTTAATTGATTGTACAGCTTCATCAATGCTCCCACGTGGTCTGCGACTGTCGTTCCAACGGCCTTTCGTTTGAAATGTTTCGCTTCTTTTCGCCCGTTCGTCAACTGTTTGAAACTTTCGTCGACGAACGTGCGGAGAATCATACTCGACGTTATATACCCATCACTACACAATGACAGTAAATGTTGTTATTGTTATTGACGTGAAACACCAATCCATAAACAGCAGACTATAAGAAGCAACTGTACCAATCGTAGAAAGT
The DNA here is from genome assembly GCF_943734845.2 of Anopheles funestus. NCBI lineage: Eukaryota > Metazoa > Arthropoda > Insecta > Diptera > Culicidae > Anopheles > Anopheles funestus. Next base: position 1,185,493 of record NC_064598.1, read on the forward strand.
GAGGACATATGGCCTGAGTAGCCGGTCCACAAAAAAATAGAGGTAGTGGTATCAGTCCATAACCACGGAGTAACAAGGGAAGGCCCAGGAAGCTGGATCCCTAGGTGGTACCGTGGCAGTACCTCGACGAAGAAGAAGAAGAAGAAGAAGACGTGAAACAGTAAACAATGCACCGCACAATGAATATTGGGTGCATTCTTTTAAAAAACTAGGAAACAGTTCGATTCTGGTGCTGCTGATATCTGAGAAAACCGACCAAAACGCTTTGCATGAAGTGCGCCATCTAAATGGATTGCGTGCTAGCTACCGAAACCGGTGGCAAACTAGAATCGGACGTGTGCCGTGGCTGTGGAGGCAAAAATGCTACAAAACCGCTGTCTGTGTATGGAAACATCTTTAAATGGTGCACCTCGATAGATGTAAGCTTCTTTTGGTGTATACCGCAGACTTGGTGACTAATTCCAGTTCGTTTTGGTTTTAGATTTCCTGCTCCGATGGACTGCCATCACACATATGCCACCGATGCTTGCAGATGCTGTCGATCTCATATGAATTTAAAGTCGCGTGCAATCGCACAGATAGACACTTACGCGCAAAGGCCAATAATGCGACGCACATGGAGACTGGGACTTCGTCCGAAAACGTTCTTTCGGATGAGTATGAACAATCTGAGCTGGTGTTCGAAGTGCAAGCGGAGGAAGTCGTGGAGGAAATGGTTCTAACCGACAAACAGTCTTTGGATTATGGTTGCAAAAGCATACCAGTGATTGAACAAAGCATCGCCAAGGAGACGGGTGATGGAGAACAGGATAAGATATTTGGATTTGAACTTTTTTCGGATGAAGGCTATCTACTGCCTGTAGCTGAGAAACGCGATGAAATTTCGTCAATGAGTGACGAGGACGAGGCCCAAGACATTCGAGACGCGGAAGAGCAAGACAAAAATGAAGAGCTTGTTTTAAATGACACGGTAGACTATCTCGAGGACACATGCAAAGAGAGCCCAGTGTATGAAAAATCCGGAACCTGTGGCAAAAGTGTATCCGTTGTAGCATGTCTGAGGCATGAGCCGCCATCTGCTAAAACGCAATCCGTGCGGCACCGTTGCCCGGACTGTGGAAAGGAGTTTGCCTCTAAAACGAACATGTACCGGCACCAGCACGCGCACAGAGGGTCAAAACCGTACAAATGCGACATCTGCAAGAAAGGCTTTACACAAAGCGGGACGCTGAAGACACATAGGAACACTCATTTCAACATAAAACCGTTCGTGTGTAACGTGTGTGGTCAGCGATTTACGCAAAGCAAATCCGTGAAACTTCATCTTCGGCGTCATACCGGAGAAAAACCATTCGTTTGTGATATTTGCAATGCTGCATTCCGCCAAAAGAACGGTCTCCAGCGGCACATGAAGGTGCACAGTGAAAAGGCATAACTGCTTAGTGCCGGGACAGCAATATTCCTCTCACCAGCTAGATGAATACCTTATTTTAAAAGATCTGGCTGCGTTCAATGGCCTTCATACGGTGGCGTTGTTGCCTGGTAGACTTTCTAAACTATTGTCCCTATTTGAAGAAGCTAGGGCGGAGTCCCAACCGCGCCAAATCCGAGATTTTTAATTTTGTTGCTGTTGTTGGAAAAACGACGATTGCGGTTGACAGACAACGGGAGCAGATATTGGAGCAATCAACCTAGCAATGTAATCGCAGGAGAAAATTGTTGTTGCCATTGTCATTGTTGTTTTGTTTACGTTCGAGACAAGGGCAGCGAAAGCCTACAAGTGTTTCGTGGTTGCATCCAAATTGTTCGGGATGGGATTGTGTTCCTCGTGCTTTAAAGGATCTTCAGAGGAATTACTTACACCAGACGTAGTAAGTGACGCCTACCCATTGGGGGCGAAGTTTTACGAGACGCACATCAAGTCTCGGAGGCCCTGCAAAAGAGAAAGCTACGGTGCAATAACTTTGGCTGTTTTTTCTTCCGCAGGAGGTCCGTCGGCAGCAACAGCGTGAAGCAGCGGAAAGGCGACGAATAGAGCAGGAATCGCGAGGCATTAAGGATGTGGACAAGGTCCGCAGACAACAGCAGCGAGCGATGGAACAAGAACGCCGCGAGCAAGAGGCAACTCGGATGGGAGGACAACAACCAACATTGAAGGTGAAAATGTCCCCTTAACGAAATACCTTGGCATGAATTAACAACAAAAACTCTTTTATTTTCAGTGGCAGCAAGATTAAACACGTCTGGGGCTTACGTTTTTCTGCCGAACAACTGAGACCAATTTTAAAAATTCCCTTCTTGTGTTATCTGTGTGTGTCGTATTGTGTATTTATGTTTGCGTTGAAATAAAAGGCAAAAAGCAAACCGACCGCCTATCAAATTACTGAGAACCATGAAACATTAATTATTCTATTGATAAAAAATGATAAAAATGTGCGAGAAAGCCTGGTTTTGGTCGACTGGTTTTGGTTGTTTCCAAATAAAAACTGGGCACGATTTATCGAAGCGTACTGATTTGACACCCGTCCTCGGCACGGTGAGCTGTCAAATTTGTTTTAGTTCTGCAGTTTTCGTCATTGTTTGGTGGCCGCGAGCAGGAAGTGGTTGATATCGCTGGTCGTATTTCAAGACACAGGTGCTTGCAGTGGGAGTACAATCGTGTCAGTGCTTGGTGGTGTGATTGCAGTGAAATTCGGTACACTTTACGGACGGTGACCCCGACGGTGCCAGCAGTCTCGAAAAAAAAAACCGTCCGATACCCGGCACCAGTGTGTGTTTCCGTGCGAGGAGTGTCCTCAGACCGTGCAGTACGATTCGCGAAAAATGTTGAATATTCCAAATGAAAAGGTAAGCTGATAAGATAAGAAATCGCTTCACAGATAGAATGAGATGAAGAGGAGGCTTCACGAGAGGAAACCGCACGGCTTTTGCCCTATCCAAGTGTCGCAATTGATCTATCTCGGATCGCAGACCGCTACGGTAACCTTGATCGACCTTGGCCGTCAGCGCAAGTATACAGCAAAGCAGGATCGTTTAAAATCTTCGCACTCAATAAAGCATAGATGGCTTCATGAAGTGTAAGGTTACGCTTAAAAACAAACTGTCTGAAAATGCATTCCCTCCTAGCGCACGGTGCATCATCCATTTCATTCAAACATATTTTGCTCAACTTAGAAGTAATGTGGCTGTTTGCGTAACACTCTGCACCTCCAACAATGCAAACAGCGCTTAGTTTTTAAAACCCTTATCTGGATTTCATCGTACTCGAAATAATCAATCCATCCGATACACACCCACTACACCCCACTGACTGTTTCCCGTGCATTCTGCGGGAAATGTTCCGTACACCACAGGTTAGCGGATTACTATTGCGATCACATTCGCAAACTATCAGCAGAGTTTGTGGGATATTTACAAACAGAAATACTCCACTCACTTCCCGGTCCGGTCCGAATCCATCTACTCTGATGGCCTGATGTAAGTGGTGATGAGCAGGGTACAGGGAGGCAAAGAAAGGCTGAGCTGATTAGTGGGCAAAGCCTTTACAGCTCGATGATGCGTTATCATTCTCTCAAAACGGGCAGCGGGTATCACTGGTCACACACGCCTGTGACAGAGAGGTCGAACTTGCTGGAAGTCACCACACACGATCCCATTTCAGTCCCATTTGGGTCGAAGAAGAGGCCACACGCGCCAATCGAAAAGCGTTTTACGTACCAAAAACGAATAGTTTGTGAACAGTTTGCGTGCTGTGCAGAAAGCAGTTAACAAATATCATCCAAGTAGCTCGAGCAAAGCGCGGATAAACGCAAATCAACGTGCGTAGGCAGGAAGACGAGTGCGTTTTTGTTTATAAAAGTGCATCATCGAGTGCAGAATGACCGGAGCCATCGATTTGCTGCTTAGCGTAAGTGACAGGAAACCCACAGATAACGATCGAAACAAACGGTTAGAGAGATCAACACGAGCATCATCATCATCATCGCGGCGCAAATTGACAAAAGTGTGGCGCCGCGACTATGTTGTGATCCCGCGTTAAACAAACGACCTCTAGCACGATGCGACAATGCCGTTCCGTGGGAGAGGAAGCACCGGCATTACGGGCTTTGTTGAAGAACAAATGAAAGTCAAATAGCCCAAAGAGAGTGTTTGAGATAAGGGCAGAACTTACGAGCCATCGTACACACTGCGATGGCTAATCTCGATCGAAGTAACATGTGCCACAAGAATAACAGGGCGCCACGTTTGCTCTCCACGGGAGAGATTTGATCATTCAAAATTCGTAAACTCAACCTCGTACCAGATTGTCTGGACAGACAAGCACGTCGGTAAAGTAATACCATTCGAGTTTGGCCATGAATTCGATAGCACAGATTTGATCAGGTGCATGATTTTTTTGCGTTAAAAAATTTTAGCCGTACATGCAGATGTAGCATGTAAAATAATACTTACCCTACGTCTATTTCGATGATGAGATGAAATCAACATGGACCGATATCAGGGGTAACTGACTGTTGGAGGCAGTGGCTTGATAAGTACGTTTGCGCAGAGCAAACTACAGTTTACCGCACGAATTGTGCACGATCATCGGCATCATAGTGGCGATCACGTTTACTCGCACCCACCTGAAGTGACTGTTTTGTTCTTGCCTTTTACCTTTCGTGCATGCCGGCAATTGGCGTTCCAATAAGGAAGATGTTTTACAACTCACTGTCCTGTATCAAGAGTGTGGTAATCTTATCAGTGGCAATATAACACTAACGCCAATTTTTGTATAAGCATCATAAACAGAAAAGTAGAGGGGGGTTGAACAGGTTCTGATGATATCGATCCCCATCATGGAAAGGGTCATGCTGTTTGTCCTCGCCCTTGTCAACCATACGAAGGGACTTCTGGAATTGGGATCAAGTTTTAGAACTGGACGAAAACGCAAAACAGGTATTCCGAAAACATGCGACTACCCTGCAGAACACATCAATCATTTGCGTGACGAGACAGATTAGGCAATGTTTTTGAGGCTGGGCTGTGGTTATAGTGAGACAGACCTTCCAAAGTATAATTTGCACATTTGCGTCCAGAGTAGAACGTCGTTATTGGGTAAGGTTAAGAATGGATTACTGGAATGCTATCCTCAAATTGTGAAGGGGCATTTTTTAGTCTTATGAATGAAGGATCGAGCAGAGAAACCTCAAAAAATCGTAGGAGGGAGACTAAAATCAACATCTATAAAAACCAGCAGCATACGCTATCACGGTCTCAGTATCGTTAGATGATCGTCAGCCAAACAGTACAAGTTCGGTGCGCTAGCAATCTGTTTCTGTACTTGAAGAAAAGACCCGCTCTGGAACAATTCACGCATCCACGGGTTTCCCACGGGTTGTACACATTCAAGAACGCGGCGTCTGACCTCTCCGAAGATCAATTCAAAAACGGCGGAAACGTCTAGAAGTCGAATCGACACCAGTCGCCGCGGTGATGCTGGGGCTACAGAATTCGTGCATCGTGCTCAACGCCAAGGCAGTCAACAGTGGGGCCTCAGATTGTGGAAAAGTGCATTTTAAAATGCTTAATCCATGTACCGGCGGCATTGGGCAGGTTCGTCGGTCGGTTGCACTGCCGGCAAGGGAACGCATTGCATTGAGTGTGATCGCGGATAAGCGGAAAGTGGAGAGATTTGTTTACGTACCATCCATCCGTGCATAATTGCGTTAAGATTTTTGCTAACCTTGAATCATTTGCTAACCGCGATCGCTAGTCCGTGGAATGAGTTGCAAAGTGAGAACTCTGAGGCGGGAACTGTTGCGTTTATTTGAATGTGTTTTGCTTGCAATGCTAAGCGGTGGTGTTTAGACCCAGATGGCATTCAGATGGTATAATCGTGCCAGTGATAAGCAGCAAAATTATCTCTAATGACTTCCATAGTAGTTGATAGTAGTCATTATTAAAAGCAGGAACACGTGACGAGCCATTCCGGGACACGGCTGCGATTTAATAACTAGTCTATTAGGCGCTTCGAAGGTCATGCGGAACTGTTGTATTATTGTACTACTATGAGTAATTGCCTTGGCAATGTGTTCCCATAATGTTTTGATCGTTGTTTGGAACGGATAGACACCTTGGACGGGATCGTTTTATTTGTTGTTACCTTGACCGTACGATCGTCAAACGACATGGTATATCTAATGTATTGCACTTTGGTTGATTGACCCTTATAGGTGCGTGGACACCAGCGTGTACCATCGGACACGAAGGAGTTCCACGAAGCGACGAAACGCGATGCCCTGATGCGCCTCAAGAAGGACCTCGACCATCTGCTGGAAACGGTGGACGAATCGCGGAAAACGGGCGTACAAAAGGAAATGTGCGGATTCGAGGCACTATATCATCGTTTCCTGCAAGAGGATGGTCCTTCGGTCGAGTGGGATCGTATCGAGAAGTTGCCGGAGGGCGCTGTAAAGGACTATTCGACGCTTAAACTTCCACAGGAAGCGCACATCCGGGACATGCTGGACAAGCTGGTCGTGGTGAAGCTGAACGGTGGTCTTGGCACGTCGATGGGTTGTCACGGGCCGAAAAGTGTGATACCGGTGCGCAATGATCTAACTTTCCTTGACCTCACGGTGCAGCAGATCGAGCATTTGAACAAAAAGTACAACGCCAACGTACCGCTGGTACTGATGAACTCGTTCAACACGGATGTGGACACGGAGAAGGTGATCCGAAAGTACAAAGGCTTTCAGGTGCAGATCTACACATTTAACCAAAGCTGCTACCCACGAATTAGTCGAGACTCGCTGTTGCCCATTGCGAAGGATTTCGACATCGAGAATGATATCGACGCGTAAGTTATGCCGTTTGATCATTGCGCTACTCGTTGCGCAAATCGATGTTGTGTGTAGAAAAAAAGGGTAACGCATGTAATTTTCTCCTTATCCTTGCAGATGGTACCCGCCAGGTCACGGCGATTTCTATCAATCGTTCCAAAATTCGGGACTGTTGAGGAAGTTCATCGAGGAGGGCCGTGAGTACTGTTTCCTGTCCAACATCGACAATCTGGGTGCTACGGTGGACATAAAGATATTGAACCGTCTAATTGGTGACGACCGGCAGGGTGATAAACCGATCGAGTTTGTGATGGAAGTGACGGATAAGACTCGTGCCGACGTGAAAGGTGGTACGCTGATTAATTATGAGCACAAACTGCGTCTGCTGGAAATTGCACAGGTGCCGAAAGAGCACGTCGATGACTTCAAGTCGGTGAAGACGTTCAAGTTCTTCAACACCAACAACATTTGGGCCCGATTGGAGTCGATCGAGCGGGTGCTGAATGCGAAGACGATGAACATGGAGATTATCGTGAACAACAAAACGCTGGATAACGGCATGCGCGTGATCCAGCTCGAGACGGCCGTCGGTGCTGCCATGAAATGTTTCGACGGTGGCATCGGTATCAATGTGCCACGGTCGCGCTTCCTGCCGGTGAAGAAAACCTCCGACCTGCTGCTTGTAATGTCCAACCTGTACAGCTTGAAGTATGGATCGCTGGTAATGTCCCCGCAGCGCATGTTCCCTACCACGCCGCTGGTGAAGTTGGGCGACAATCATTTCAGCAAGGTGAAGGAGTTCCTCAGTCGCTTTGCTAATATTCCCGATTTGATCGAGCTGGATCATTTGACCGTTTCCGGTGATGTTACATTTGGCCGAGGGGTTTCGTTGCGAGGCACGGTCATCATTATTGCTAATCATGGCGATCGTATCGATATTCCTGCCGGTGCTATCCTGGAGAACAAGATCGTTTCCGGCAATATGCGCATTCTGGATCATTAGTGGGATCCACTCAAAGGGGAATGAGGCTCGGCCAAATCGAACCGAATGCGGATCAGTAGCGGGGCCAGTAGGATGATACTCAGGAGCAATAAGCGCAAAGTGTGCAAGGCATACGAAACATGTAATTTTAAACGATGGAAATGCGGTAGATTCTAGAATGCAATACACAAACAATACGGAACAAAAAAGTGTGTCAAAAGACGGATAGGAAGCTCTCAGATTTGGTTGTTTCATTAAAAAAAATGCAGCACAATACGGCTAGTGGTGGATGGATGGAATGAGTGGATAAGCAATGAGCCTGTGGTTGAGTTTTCTTTACATAAAAAAACGTTACAACAGTGACTGGTACTTGTCTTTTAGTGAATGTATGAATGTGAATAAATTTATCACAATGCGCAAAATAATGCGTTGCCATTTTTATAATTTTAAAACGGTTTTTGCAAAAAGGTAGCGTTACGTAGCGTTAGGCGGTTTGAGCTCGAGCTCAACTACTCGAACGAACTCAAATATTCGAGCAAACCGACTGCAGTCAGCAAACGTCAAATTTACTGGTTGCCTGGGAAATTTTCCATGTGTGACATCTCGTTGTTTACCGACGTAAACCCGTTGTTTACAAAATTCCATCGGCTGCGGTATGTAATTTTCGGTCCGGTATTGCTCTTTTCTTTTTCGTCACACAAAGCACCGGTGCGGTACTGTGGCCTACAAATGGTTGAAAGCAATGCTTAAACGTTCACCGTGTTGCTGTCGTTGGTAGTGTTCGTTCCTCCGGGTGGCGTTTTGAGCGTTGGTGCGAGTTGGAATTTCATTTGCGGGCAAGGTGGCAAGGTTTCGAGCGCTGCCTCTCACCAAGGGTAATTGAATGTTTCCACTATTAGCTAGTAATCGCCTAGATTGTGTTCAATAGTGCTGACACGGGAAAATACGGGTGGTGCGACAAATAGCCGAAGCAAATACAAAAGTGTTCTTATCGAAGGCAGCCCTATAACCGGTACATCATCATCATGAGCGGCGAACCAGAAAAGGCAATGAAGAAGCAGAAAACGGTAAGAGCAAAAAAGTATAGTTCTAGATTGATAGTATGCATGCGGCAATGGAGTAATATATACGGTTGAATAATACAGTGGAGGTTATTTAAAATATTTTCAAATGATTTCTATACAGACGATTGACACATGTGCTCTGATGAAATGAGTACACGATTTTCAGTTCTGCTTAGGAAGGAATGAATCGGTTTGGAGTTGATTGACACCAGCAACTTCCTACATTTTCCATAGAGCGGATACACCACAAAACACGTGATTACTGTTCCGTTCGGTGACTGCTCATCGTTTCATATTGTGAGGCCATCATCCAGTAAACCATATGGTACACTTTACTTTAACGGTCCTGCTCATGCTCTCGTCGTACACATTTCTTGCCATATGGAATGTTAATCTACGCACTGCCTGAAACTAGAGTGTAGAGCGGGGCGAAAGAATAGCTGATAAGAAATTCTCAAATTATCATACTCGAACAATGCACATTGTCATCAACACGATCATTTTCAAACGATCCAAGTTGTTTGATAAACATGATTATCGTGTACCATAATAGTTAAATGGAAAAAACGGTTATCGCAGTGCGGACCGGCACACCAATTTGGGGCTTTTAGAACTGAAATCAAAACGTTTGTCAGGTTTTGGGGTCATGATATATGCTGACGTTTGCACGTTAGCAAGAGGTAATAGAGAGGAACGGTTCTAAAGCTGCAACAACCGGTTGTTAATTATCACGCGACACTCTACACTCATTTGAATGCACAGAGCTACATGACATGGCCCATTGACCCTCCCCCGTGGGCGACGTGGTAGCGATGGGCAAGACCCGGGGGGACGGTCCGCACCACTGACATCACCGAAAGGGTCATCAAGCGTACTACAAATTTGTACGACTAAGCACGATGGAGAAGTGCTGCCGTAAGGGGCATCACCGGCTACGGCAAATTCCGGCTCATTACAATTGAAACTCGTACATTGTGGCGCTGCCCGCTGCTTACGCTTTATCGCGAACCACTCGCGCAGCAGCGTGAAAGCGAAGTGCGTACATAAGAGCGAGAGAGAGATAGAACGTTGGACATGTCTCGTATAGGGTTGGCACACGCAACCACCCGATGAAGAAGGGTTGATGTTAAGGGTGGGTTTCATAAATACGTTCAGCGCTTTTGCATGTGGCGCTCACTTTGCGCGAATCAGCCGACGTAAACTTACCACACAGGTCTCGATCAATCGACGTACAATAATTACTACGCCAAGTGACGAGTTTGTTGTGCCGTTGATGGCGCGAGAGCAAAAGAAAGATGGAATGTAAATAAAGGTTATTCCAAAAGTGATTTTTTCCCTGCGGCTGCGGTGAATAATAGGAAACCCACGTCTAGTTCCCTAAGTGCCATAACAAACTTTAGCACCGGAACCACAAAACACAACAATACAGAACGGTGAAAACCGCCCGGTACTCGTGCGGTGAAGTGTAATCGACGCATCGATCGCGGTTTGGCTGTTGAAACTTTCACCACGCAGACCATTGGACCCAAACTGTAAAAGCGACGATCGCCAACATTTCCAGCACAGGTATCATCGGCCAGTGCAGCCTCTCCGGGCATCATTGTTGATCGACCGAGCGTCGTGATCGGATCGGACGTGTTAGTTACATATAATTCGAACTCACATTCTAATCATTTGCTAGCCCTCGTTACTTTTACGAGCTCGAACACCAAGTTTGTAGGTGTTGTTGTGTGATTTGTGATTTTGTGAGGCAGTATTTTCACGCAATTCGATACGGTTCGAACAATTCGATACGGTTCTGCGCTACATATCGAACCTGTAGTGCGATAACGGGTTCAGTTTTCTATCACGAAACACAAATCGGACGGACGGTATCAAACATGTTTGTAAAGCGAAGAAAAGTGGCCAACTTCAACAATAATTCCTTTCTGGGCAACTCTAATTACGAGAATGCGGACGGGGGTGGTAGAACGATGGTGAAGACAAGCTGCGCCAAGCATAAGGACTGTGCCGGTAATATTTCGCCAGAGGTAAGCAGCAGCAGCACCCTGAAGTTCGTTACGAAATTGCACATAATAATAGGTCCGCGGGACGGATGGAACATTAAAAGGAAGAGGTAAAAAAAACAAACAAACAAAATCCAGAAAAAAGGCTTGTGTTGTAAAACTTTCACTTTGCGGTGGGATCTTCCAACAATGTAAAAAGCGACCCCAAGTCCGATTTGCATCTACCAAAAGGAGCCGGATTGGCACTATTCGGCAATATCAACTTTTGAAGGAAGCCCATCGCTACGGCAATGGTTGCTTGATTGAAATGATTTGAATAGATGTTTGACCGTTTTCTTACGGCATAACGCACCTCAATCTTGTATCGCGTTTGCCCCTTGCTTTTTGAGTGTGCTTCACGCGCTCGATGTTATGATGATTATGTAAGGGTTGATCGGGCTCGCTGGCCAATGAACTTTGGTTTCAGGAAGCGCCGTAACTGGCTTGCTGTAACTTTGTAGGAAGGTGTAGTACCCCCCTTTGGTAGGAAAGCGTAGCACTAGGAAAATGGAGTAACAGTTGTTTTTTTCCTTGCCAACTAAGATGTGTATTAGAGGTAACTAGACAAAACTTTATTCCAGAACAAACTGCTCCATGTAATGCATGTTGTTGTATGGCCCTATAGTGTTATTTCATCACAATTACATGAAGTAAATGTGAAACCGGAAGTATGTAAAGCATTTGTTTTCCACAATTTTGTTGTCAATGGCATTTGTGGACAATCAAACAAACAAATACTGCACTGCACTCTGTCTCCCAGTGTTTCTAATGGATAATAATATTTCAGAGCTGTCTGTCGTCGTGTAATAGATCACGATTACCAAGGTGTTCGTTAACCGCACGACGCTGTTGAGCTCTACAATGCAAGCCAACTGCACTAGTGGCGGGCCTTTGGGACATTACTGCGGGAAAGCAAATAACTTATCTTTGTGCGCTTATTATCATCGTTCATATGTTTTCCTCGCGTGTAACCGTACTTAAGTGTCGAGTCGCGAAAACTCTCGCATCATTCAGTGGTGGTTTTTCGTGTCGAAGAGTTGCCGGCTCCAAGATCCAGACAGATTATGATGCAGGAGGTATATAATCCAGTTCCATTTCTTTTTGTGCCGCTGTGTCCTTGGATGTGTCTGTTTGTTTTCACACAATGTTCCCGTTGTAGTTGATTTAGCGAATAAACGATCGTTTGTCTTTCCTTTCCCATCTCTCACATCATTTGCAGTGCCTTCAGGTGGCGACGAACGTGACAGAACAAAAGCACAATGTGTCACGGGAAGTACGCGGCCAAAATCTGGGACTGTGTCGTGGCTTCCGCGGCTGTACGGTGTGGCTGACGGGTTTGAGCGGCGCCGGTAAGACGTCGATCGCGTTCGAGCTTGAAGCGTTTCTCGTCTCCAAGGGCATCCCTGCGTATGGGCTCGACGGCGACAACATTCGTACCGGGTTGAATAAAAACCTTGGCTTCTCCCAGGTGGAGCGCGAGGAAAACATAAGACGCGTGGCGGAAGTGGCCAAGCTGTTTGCTGACAGCGGCGTCGTGTCGATCTGCAGCTTCGTTTCACCGTTCGCCGAAGATCGTGAGATGGCGCGCAAAATCCACAAGGATGCCGATTTGAAGTTCTTCGAGATCTACATCGATACGCCGCTGGAGGTGTGTGAAACGCGCGACACCAAGGGTCTGTACAAGAAGGCGCGCCAGGGCGTTATCCAGGGTTTTACGGGCGTGACGCAAGCGTACGAAGCACCGGACGCACCCGATCTGCGCGTCAGCACCGAAGGCATGACGGTGCGTGAATCGACGCTGCGACTGATTAAGCTGCTCGAGGATGAGGCGATCATACCGAAGTTCATCAAGGAGGACGAACCACTGCCGGAGTTGTACGTGGCGGCGAGTTTGAAGGAGGCGCTCGAGTCGGAAGCGAAAACGTTGCCCTCGCTGTCGATTACCGAGGTTGAGCTGCAATGGCTCCAGATACTGGCCGAAGGGTGGGCCTATCCGTTGAAGGGTTTCATGCGCGAACAGGAATACCTACAGGCGTTGCACTTCAACTGTCTGCTGAACGAGGATGAAACGCTGCGAGTCAATCAATCGGTCCCGATAGTGCTCTCCGTTAGTGAGGCCGATAAGCAACGTTTCGAAGGGGTCAGTGCTCTTGCGCTGCAATACAACGACCGTGTGGTGGCGGTTCTACGCAAGCCGGAATTTTATTTCCAGCGCAAGGAGGAACGGTGTGCCCGGCAATTCGGTACTACCAACCGTGATCATCCATACATTAAGATGATCCTCGAGTCGGGCGACTATCTGGTCGGGGGCGAGATCGAGGTGCTGGAGCGCATCCAGTGGAAAGACGGGCTGGACGCTTATCGACTAACGCCGAACGAGCTGCGGCAGAAGTTCCGCGAGATAAAAGCTGACGCCGTGTTTGCCTTCCAGTTGCGCAATCCCATCCACAATGGGCATGCACTGCTGATGAGTGACTGTCGGCGGCAGCTGTTGGAGCGTGGCTTCAAAAATCCAGTACTGCTGTTGCATCCGCTTGGTGGTTGGACGAAGGATGACGATGTACCACTGCCGGTGCGTATGGCTCAGCATCAGGCGGTGCTGGATTCGGGAGTCCTCGACCGTGACCACACTGTGCTGGCCATTTTTCCCTCGCCCATGATGTATGCTGGTCCAACGGAAGTACAGTGGCATGCTAAGGCTCGTAAGTAGTTTCCTTTTCTAGTTAAAGGGTGGCGCGGATGTTTAATCATTTTGTGATTTGTCTACCTACCTAGGAATGAATGCTGGCGCCAATCACTACATCGTAGGGCGTGACCCCGCAGGTATGCCCCACCCGGACAAGGACCTCTATCCTGATGGAAATTTGTACGACGGCACGCATGGTTCACGGGTACTCAAGATGGCACCGGGATTGGATAGTATAGAGGTAGTTTGTGAACGATGTTCTTTCGGTTTTTCTCAATTGATCGTTAATTTTGGCATCACCTTGTCTGTTGCCATTTCCAGATTCTGCCGTTCCGTGTTGCGGCTTACGATAAATCCTGCTCGCAGATGGCTTTCTTCGACCCGGCACGCAAACAGGACTTTGATTTCATTTCCGGCACCAGAATGCGAACACTGGCGCGCAATGGAGAAAATCCTCCGAATGGATTCATGGAACCGAAGGCCTGGCAGATTCTATCGGAATATTATCAATCACTGCAAAAGCCACAATAGGCCGAGATGTTTGCCGTACTACGGACCGGGTAGGAGAGAGGACGGTGGTTCATCAATTGTTTTAAACCGTCGCCAAATGCGTTAGGCAAACTTTCTCTGCATAACACATTGAGTGATTTTTGTTTCTCATTTTAATTGTTTGTTTTAACGATTTAACGCGAGCTTTGCTTTGCAAAAGCACCGAAGCATTTGAAATTACCATTGTAGGACTAATAAACGGCCTGTATCGGAACGGTACGGTGTATTGGCAGTGATTACTACTACTAACAAAAGCACTAAGGAGAATATTATTATCAGAATGTATCTTTATTCACACAAACTTACAGAACGTCCGGGCGTAATAAGTATTTAGTGTCTGTGTGCAATAAAGGTGGCCACTGTACCCTGCTCCTATTATGAAACGGTTAACGGCGAATGAATCCGCCATCGAATGTATTGTTAGGTTCTTGCATTAATTTTGACACAGTGACATTAATGGCTACGGGCAATTCTCAAGTCTTCCTTTTTTTTCTTTTTCTTGGAGTAACGACCGACTAAGGTCATGCCTGCCATAACTGGCTTGCTACACATGTTTTTATTATTACGCAACTACGGAGTAACGCGATCCGTATGGGATTTTCATACCAAGACTGTCGTGTGGAAAACCGGTGCTATTACCAATAAACGATTGGTAGTAAAGTATGCTCCTTACTTTCATGTTTGAATTCCGGCAAAGACAATTACTGAATTGATCGTTTTATGTTAATGTTGGCCGTGTAAATAAAATTATCAAACTGATCACTGTCTTCATGTGCAAATTGTGAGCGATGTTTAAATATTTCTTGTTTATACTATTTGACCATTTAAAGATTGAAATTGGGAACTCCAAAAAGGTTCGACAACATAGGATTCGGAGATTTATCGGACGAGAATCCTTTCTCTCTCTCTCGGCTTAATGACCTCTGAGGTCATGTTGACAATGCTGACCAGGTTAATTTTTACCACGTAGCCAGATAGTAAGTCCTTGCTATGGGGGGGACGGTTCCGATGTAATTTGATACGCGGTCCTGTCATGTGGAACCGGCACCGTTTATCACATATACCAATGGGCCGCCCCGCCGCCGAGAATCCATTACAAACTCTAAAAAAGCTATCACAAGCCTTAAATGTAACGCATCGACACACATGTTCCTGCGACTTTCGTACGATTTAAATTACCAAAAATGGGGAAGTAGTACAAAAAAAAACTAGATGACTTTTTAAATTACATATATTGCTACCGATGTTTCGCAACACATACCGGCATACTCCCAGAGAGAGAGAGAATGAAAACAAAATACATCAAAATTAATGCAAGCTCCTAAAAGATATAGCAAGTAAAAAAAAAAACAAACCTTCCCTCCATTTAAAACACGGCCGTCAATCCGACGGGAGCACACTACCATGGCAATGAATGCCATTCATTGGCAATTCTTTTTCTCTGTAATAAAAGCACATGCAAACAATTCCCTGCCATACTTTCTGGGGTTTCGAGGCGATGTCGGCCTGGAGCATGGCCGTTGCTATCCTGACAGTACGTTGTAACAATGGAATATGCGCTGTTCTTCGTTGGCCACCAAAGCGCACGCGCGCGCCAGCTTCTACATTGAGTCATGCAAGGTAGAGCAGGAGGTTGTTGCTTATGGTCTAATATGTACAGAACGTTCGTTAAATTACATTATAGACAACGACGCGTCCATCGCGCGCATTCACTCTGCGCGTCAGCAGCGTGAACGTCGTCGATATGACCGCGATTTGTATGCGCGCGAGCGCGCCTTGCGTCGTTTCTATTTGGGAAAATCCGCTTCGCTCGAAATAATACCCTTGTGGGCCATCATATCATCGATGTATTTCTTCACTTTACGCTCAGCTGCAAAGAGGTAATGAGAGCGCAAAATGCGGGACGTCATTAAATATCGGAAAATATTTAACATTTGTGTGTGTGTGCTTACCGGTAACATCGGCTTCGTAGAATTTGTGCGAAATCTTCCTCGCAAGCCCTTTGAACAGCTCCTTTGTTTCGATTTTTTGATCACGATAGTACGGCATCAGATAGTGTATGACGCAGCTGGCCAAATTTTTCTTCTTCTTCTCCATCTCTGCAAGCTGCGATCCAGACGGTGTTGAGCCGGCCGAATCGGGTGCACCGCCCGGTGTATGCCCGGACGAGCCGGACATAAGCTGTTGAGCGTTGGATGAATTTCCACTGGAAGGGCCGGGCACGTTGTTCGTGGTAACTGTGTTCATGCACGATTGTTTCATTCCCCCAACAATGCCCGTTTGCATCATTGTTACGTTGGCCGTACCGCCGGCCATTGTTGGGCCTACCGCTTGCATCGTGCTCACTGGTAATGATGATGGTTTGTTCGCTAGGGAATTTAGGTGCATCTGAGCAGCTGTCGTAAACCCAACCGAAGTCGAAGGTTTCACGCAGGACACGGAGGAGAGTGCATTGCCACTGGCTCCCAGCTGGGAATAGGGTGGACTTTTTGGTGTACCCGTTAAGCGCGGATCGTGCGCTCCGTCGTACGGCGATCGGTGATCGTACGTGCGCATCGGATGCTTATCGTGATGTATCGATGTTTGTGGTAGTGATGCGGGCGACGGTGGACGATGCGGAGGCGACGGTGGTAGGTACTTGGTGTGCATATATTCCGGCTCCGGAGAGGGTGACATTGGCGGCGGTGATGATGGTGGTGGCGGTGAGGACGGCGGAGGCGGTGATGACGGTGGTGATGCTGGCGGCGAAGGAGGCTGATCCTTCGACCGTGAATTAGACGACGATGGTTCCGGATCATCATCCCACATATCTTCATTGTTCAACATTTGGGATGAGCCACTACCACTAGCACCGCCACCGCCACCACCACCACCACCGCCGCCAACGGTTTTGTGAGGTACGTAATTATTATACCCGGAAGACGAACCACCGGCAGCGGATCCGTAGGCCGAATTTTTGCCGTACCCTACAGCAGTGGAACCACTGTTTTCAGCGTAGTGCGATATTCGCTTTTTAGGAGCGGCATAACTGAACTCCTCCTCTGGTGACGGTGGCCTCCGTGAAGGATGATGGTGCTGTTTGTTGTTGGATTCATACTCATCGTCGTACACCCTTGATTTCACGGGGACACGTTCGTACTCTCGGTCATACTCTTCTTCCTCATATTTACGCTTCCGACGCCTTGCAATCTCGTCTTCCTCCCAATCCCTCGAACGGGAGCTGCCCGATCGATACGAGTAAGATCGTTCCCGGGAGTACGATCGGCTGCTTTCGCGCGATCGCTTGTAGGACGTCGATTTTTGCTTGGTTCGCGATCGCTCACTCGAGTATCCCCTCGAACCAGATCGGGAGCGATCACGATAGGTACGGTCTTTTGACGCCGTTCGGGATGTCGATCGTCGATGCCGTTCGCCATGCTCGCTTAGCCGACGCGTTTTCACCTCCTGGTACTGGTCATTTGAGACGTACTCTACCGACGGGGAACGGGGCGATCGTGGCGACGTTGGAGAACGTGGTGAACGTGGCGAACGCGGCGATCTCCGGGACGGAGGGGAGCGTGGTGAGCGCGGTGATCGAGGTGATATCGGTGAAGTGGGAGGTGACTGCGGTGAACGGATCAGCGATAGTGTGGCCGGTTCCGGTGGTGCCAGCTTCACATTGTTCGATCGGCCACCTTCCTTCAGCTGATCGTCATCCCACATGTCACCATCATCGATCGTCATCAGGCCAGAATTGCTTCCACTGGCCATCGCAGTGGCAGTGGAGGACGCGTTATTTTTTGCACTGAAGTAGGAACTGATCGACGACTGGTTGAGACCGTCACGGTCACGGGAAGTACTGGTTTTCGCCGTAAATTTGGAGGTTCGTTTACGATCACCATTGCGTTCGTTTCGATGATGGTGATGATGGTGGTGATGATGATGTCCGTCATGCTTCTTATCGTGTCCATCCGATCGGATCTCTTCCACGATGTTGTCGCCGTACTTACGCTTAAGATCGGCCTCTATCGTCCTATAGTCTCCGCCCAGATTAGCCCGATGCTTCGGGCAGTACTCCTTCACCCGTGGATGTAACATTTTCTCCGCCACAGCCGATTTCAGTGACGTTACCTAGGAAAACACACGAAAACATTACAGTTAACGGTCGTGTAAATCATTCCCTGATGCAATGGCAAAGGAGATCACTGCATCAGAGAATAGGGGGATGTAAAACGAAAGTGAAATTTTGACTCATTCCAAATATACACATCATACATCATATTAAGAAACCATTTCTACGCTCGCCATCCGATAAACAAAGCTAATACTTTACTGTGTTTTTTTGTTGGTTTTCCCGACTAACCATTTGACTTTTGGATAATGGTAGCTTTAGGATGGTAATGGCACAGGTTTGCCATAGTTCCTTATTGAGTAGGCCGAAGTGAGCTAGCAACAATACCTGTTATACATCTGAACGTGTGCTTCGTCATTATTGACTTTCATTGATTGGTAGTAGCGACGTGCAGGGCAAGGTAGCAGATTGAACTGATCGTTGACTATTGTACGGGGCTTTCGTGGACGCCAACAGCCAACATTAACGAGCGACAGAAGGAAGAAAGTGGTTGAGATGACGATTGAAACTGATACCAGCGACACTGTTGAAGCTGATGGTGTGTGGTAAACCGGAAGTGTTGCTGGTTGGTTGGATTGAGATAAGACCTACGGGTGAACACTGTACACAGCGGACACATACACTGCCGCCGGCGCCTGTGGTTCATGGATGACGTACTCGACGCTTGGCACGCCCGGTGTAAACGGATACTGTTGATGATCCTTGATCAAACGATCACTGCAATGATTATGTTGCAATTGGTGCTGCTGCTGCTGCTACTGGTTCAATATTGTGCTTTACATGCTTAGCATTGGAAATATTTATCCTCGTTGATAGTCGCAGATTGAAATGGATTGTAATGTTCGCAATTGAATTGATCCCCAAAAGGCGAAAAAACGCAAATTGATTGAAAGCTTCCGAACTGATAGGAGGAATGATGGTAAATAAGTATCTTTGATTGCACTAAGAGGCCATATGTCCTAGGACGTATGTAAAAAAAACAAAAGTAGACGTGTGAAAATGTGTTTAACTCAATTTCAATAATAGTATAACGCGCTCCCCTCCAACCAGAGCGATTACATGGAACAATAAGAATTGTGTGTGTGTTTATGTACAGGGGATAACAAAAGAACGTACGGACAGTTTTTTGTTAACGGACAATGTAAGACAGCGGACTTACCTGCTTAACAATCGCTCGGTGGTACAAACTTTTGACGGTGTTTTTAGTGAACGCTTCGTACTCCATTTCCACCGCGATGTCTTCAAAGTCCTTGTACACTAGGCTGTAGTCCGGTTCGTCAATCCCTTTGCAGATCTCCACGTTTTTCTTCATCAGATCGGCCAGCGAGGTAACGTACGTTTCGCGCGTCGCTATCGTTAATCCGCTCACCTTGACGGGTGTCTGCATGGCAAACTTTACCCGCCCGATCGTGGCCGATCGCTGCATGCTCATGTCTTTCGCGGCAGCCGCCTTACGGAGGAGGAATTGTTTCTGAATCAGCAGCGCCGATTCACTTTGTTTGCGCTTTTCACGACCATCACTGTAGCCGCTGCTGCAACCATCGTAGTAGTCATTTTCATAGCCCTTCCGACCGCCCCCATACAGATCGGACGGGTCATCATCGTAGGCCGTCATCGTTTTCAACTTTCCCGTGTAGGCCAGCTGCTGAAAGTAGTCGATGGCTTTCTGCACCTTCTTCGGATTGGTGCAAACGTCGCACATGTTTCGACAGTCGGGCGGATCGTCACCGAAATAGTCAGTAAACAGCCGGTGTCGGCAGCGTGCACTTTCACAAAATTCGACCATTTTCTCGAAGTTTTTCACAGCCTGCTTGGCACCTTCCTCCTTCGGTGTGTCTTTGCTTTTTTGCAAATCTTGTCGCAACAGAAACTCGATCGACTTACACTCGTCGCGACAGTGATAAATGCGACAGAAGGACTTTTTGCCATCGCGACCCGCCCGACCCGATTCCTGGTAGTAGGCGGCCACATTCTGGGGATTGTCCCAGTGAATAACGAACCGTACCGAACCTTTATCCACACCCATGCCGAAGCTGATGGTAGCCGCAATCGCGACGTACTTTCCTTCCATCCAGTCTTCCTGCACCTGGTCGCGTTCGGATTGTTTCAGTCCTGCATGATAAGGAACCGTGCGTAAACCGAGCTTTGTCAAATTTGTCGCCACACGTTCCGTATTTTCGCGCGTTCGGCAGTATATGATACCGCAAGCACGCTTGCTCTGTAACAAAACAAAAATTCGTTTGATTCGTGAAACTTCCCGTTAAGAAAAACATTACATGGTACGCCTTAAACTTACCGGTTTCACTTCGTCCTGCTTTCCAAGGATGCTTTCGATGTAGTCCTTCAAATGCAGGAAGTCGTCTTGGATGGAGTTTTTGAATACTACGTCATAGTAGAGATTGTGTCGGAAGCAAGGCGTTTTGAACTTGGCCACCGGTTCTTTTAGGCGTAGGTTGTGAAATATGTCCTCCACGACATGTTTCGAAGCGGTTGCCGTCAACGCAATCCACGGTACGGAAGGGTATTCCGCCCGCAGATTGCCAAGCTTCAAATAGTCGGGTCGGAAATCGTGCCCCCACTCGCTAACGCAGTGCGCCTCGTCTACTACAACGTATGCGACCTTCCGGAACTTGACCAGATGCTGCATAATATCCTTGAACGTGGCAGTATTCGCTTGCTCGGGTGTGATATACAGAAAACGTATATCGGTCTTGACGCTTTTCAGGTCATTGATCACCCGTTCGCGGTCTCGTGTACCCATTTTCGAGTTGATCGAGTCGGCCGGTATCTTAATTCGAGCTAATGTGTCTAGCTGATCCTTGATCAACGCTAACAGAGGGGAAAATACTATCGTTACCTTGTTGTCCTGCATTACACCGGGCAGTTGAAAGCAGAGCGACTTTCCGGCTCCGGTAGGCATCGAAACGTACACATCTCGTGTTCCTGCGATGGAAAAACAATTGAAAGAAAGGATGACGGCAGAGGGATTAGAATGTGACGTTCATCATGCAGTTTACATATTTGTTTGTACGTACTTGCTATAATGGTTTCGATGGCTTCTTTTTGCAGCTGGCTTTTAAAATCACGATGACCGAAATATTGCCACAGTTTTTCCTGTAGCAATTCGTCCGATTTGGTTTCTTTCGAGCCTAACTTATCCATTGCCCTTCGGCTAGAGCGTTCCGGAGAGTCGGAAATTTCCACAACATCGTCCATGTTGGGAATTTCCATGGGCGTTTGTGGCCGCGGTACCATGTCATCGTAGTCCTCCATGGGAGGCGTTTTTGGCGCCCGCGGAGGTATATAGTCATCATATTCTTCACATTTCGGATCTTTTTCTAGCAGTTCCTGGAGCGATGCATTTACCGTCGATTCACACTTTATGTTATAAACAGCGGACACGGGAACGGGCGTGGATCGCATCGGCTGCAGCTGTGACTGTTGTTGGGGCTGGGACTGATGCTGCTGTACCGCAGTTTGCATCGCTGGTTCGGATTCATTTTTCAGCTCTGGCTTTGGTTCTACTTTCAATGCAGTGCCGTTCGCTTTCCGCTCGGCACGGTTGTTTTTCACGTTCTTCCAGAAGGATGCCTTTAAGCACTCGTTAAACTTATCGAACTCTGAAGACATTTCTTTAGACGGAAGCTGTAGCTCCCGGGGACCAAAAGCGAAACAAGCTACCCGTTCAGACCGTTCGAAAATGCGCAGTTTGGGAGCGTTAGGGAAATGCCGAGTGCTTTCAACACGCAGTATCACTTGCAACGAGAGTCATGCTAAATTTGCGTCTATTTTTTAATCGCACGTTTCACTGCTTACATTGAATATTCTGCAAAAAAAATCGAAGAAACGCTAGCGAATCGACTTTTTCTGGAAATTTGTCAAAATTTGTCAAATGTCAAGCCAGGTGCGGGCCAAGCACGGGTCGTGTTAATTTGCCCGTTGGGTACCATACTGCACTGTAGTTTGACAGTAGGATTCAGTCTTTTATTGCAAATACAATAAACGTAAGCGAATTTGCCCGTAAAGTCCCGGAGTAGAGGAACATTTCGTTCAATTGGAGTAGATCTCAGCAGAGGAAGCGATGGAAAAAAGTATTCTTTTCTTGTATTAAATTGCGGTTCGATTTATGATGAGCTAACCTTTGCTTCAGAGAGCGAGCGTCGAGAAACAAAGAAAAAAAAATCTGTCGGAAGAGTGTCGAAAATAGCTATTCGAAATGTCGGAAATGAAATTCGCGGCAGTGTTCGAAATTCAGAAGGAAAATTACAGAAATATTTTGTAAGTATCAATGCAAACGACGAGTAAATGATAAATACGAGGGAGAGCATGTCGAATAATGCGTAAAAAACCTATCTGATATTCGTATGCAGGAGGAAAAAGCCGCGAAAATCAAATTGCGGAAAGCGTATTTTCACTCTAGGGTACGGCTATTGTCAAAACAGTTTTCACGACAGGCTCTGTTATGTTTGTGATCAAACAAAAGAAAACAAAACGAAGAGTAAACATTTGTTTTTCTCTTTGATTTTCGATAGCTGCAGTAAAATTAGCAATTTGGCTAGTGCAATCGAATAAGAATAACACAGTTTGTGGATTAAGAGGCAGACACATAGGCTCGCTCGAAAAAAAAATGTTACGAATTACGAAAATGTAGTGAGGAAGAGATTTTCCTTTTCCGCAAACAGCGAACGACGATACGAGTTTCTGAAGAAAACATCCCCGATTTGGATGAAAACGTTCCCGACATTCGTTCCATGTATTTCGCGACAATCTTGAAAGTGTGTAAAATGCTTTATCAATTGTTTTGGTTCCTTGCGGCATGCTGCACCTTCATCGTGAATACCTTATGGCTATGTTGCAACTTTGCCTCCGTCGGTATTCCTTGGTTGATGTTGCTTCTCTTCCTGGTCTGCATCGGGTCGAAGTTTGTGAAGCTAAAATCTCCCGCCGACGATGTGGTGCTGTCCATGCTGACCAAAAACGAAAAGCAAACGGACGGCAATGAGGCACTGTTCTGGCCAATCGTCAATCGGGGTGGGGCATTTGATGCGCCGGAAAATTCACTCGCGGCAATCAATCAGTGTCTGTCGCAAAGGTGTCAAAAGATACTGTTAGATCTCGGCATTACCAGCGATGGAAAAGCGATCATACTTCATAGATCGACACTCGAGAAAGCGAACGTAAATGAACCGATGCAGAAGCTGAACTTTGGTTTCTTCGATAATTTTAACATAAGCGAACACCATCCACTGGGGTAAGGAAGCCATTGTTATTGGCGTGCATAAAAGGGTTCAATTTTTTAATCATTCCATGTGCTCCCACAGCCAACTGTTCCAGCCGGAAAAGGTGCTAACGTTCGAGAGACTGTTGAAGCTGTTGGAATCATCAGAAGTGACCGTATTTCTGCTGGCCTCCCAAATAAACTCTACGCTGTTGGAGATAGTACGCGAAACGGCTTCAAAGTGTCCTATTTTTACGAAACGGATCGTTTTCTGCTGCTCTGCACCATCGGCAATCTATCAGGTAGGTAGCAAAGATGAGCCACGAGAGAAGCTTTTGATAACACCGCGTATTGCTCCTATGTTTCAGCTTCGCCAGCACTGCCCAGATCTGGTTTGCGGGCTCTGGATGGAAAGGTCCTGCTTTACGATACTGCCACGCTATCTGAATACCTCCACGATACTGCTATCCATTGTAGGTGCCATCTATCGAAACATAATAGCACCCGTGATCGGTGTTAGTCTAGTCTTTATCCATAAGGATGAGTTTAATGCGTAAGTATGCGCGCATGCCATTAGGGATCCCATTCGTGACCAATCTGACCTGATTGCTTCTTCGACACTTTGCAGACAAATCTCAACACTGTGGAAGAACGTCGGTGTTCGGCCTATTGTTTACACAATAAATTCCCCGAACGAAAAGCGCTACTTTCAGCAGGTGACCAAAACGCTCTATCTCACGGATTCGCTCCGTTCCGAACCGCAGCTAATATTCAAACCCAAACGAAAGTAATAATAGTCACGCGTCGTTGTACGACGGCCATTCGAACGGGGCTAAGAACACTTAATTTAAGCGAAATGTATGCGTGTTTGTGTCTTGAGTCAAGTTATATAGTCTTCTTGCGTTTAGCTTTACGTTTAGCACGCGGAGCAGTGTGCTGCGTAACGCATGTTTAGTTTTATTACCGGCTTTAAAGCACATTTGCAAAGCGAATCGACCCACTTTAAAGTAGGCAGCCATAGATGAAGCCTCGTTGGCGTATTTATTTATTTAGTCTCAGGTATCTCTGTTCTAACACAACTTACGGCCAAGTATTAGCTGGTATGAGATGTGATTGAGACACATCCGTAGTCAAATGCATTTCAAAAATCGATCTTAGTTTGGTTTTAGCCTCATCAGCGTGATGATGCGCGTACCAGAATCAAAACTGTAATACTGAATGTGTCGAAATAAACTGTGCGCGTACGGTACAACGTAGTACGGTTCACATATATGCTCATGTTTGTTACCTGTATTCGGTTATGATAATATGTGTGCTATATTTGCTAACCTTGAGAAGGACCGCCGAGTGAATGACACTATTAGCACACATTGCACAGCTGGCCGGATTATGATGTCTGCGTGTGCGTTGCGTAGAGAATCTCGATATAAATCAGTATATCTGCAAAAATGAAATCTTTTAATGTGCGATCCGATACAGTGATGTGCGATGGTGCAACGGATATTGCTAACGTTTCTAACGATCGCTTTAAGCGAAGTATCGTTAGCGATCGAGGATACTAAACCACTTGCCACTGGTCGCATTGTTGGCGGAAGACAGGTAGATATCCGAGACTTTCCGTATCAACTATCATTGCTACACGATGGTTACCACATTTGTGGAGCTTCGGTAATGTCCACCCGATTTGCATTAACTGCTGGTCATTGTTGCACCGGAGTCAACGTATCGAATGTAAGTGTTTCGCAGCTTGAGTGCGCTCAGGAATGATTCTCAATAAAGGTATGACTTCACTTCACTTCACCTCTCTAAAGCTTACCATACGCGGAGGAAGTTCGACCAATGATTTCGGTGGCATAGTGTTTACTGTGGACCGACTTTTCATCCACCCTGAATACGATGTTCGGAATCTAAACTTCGATGTGTGCCTTCTTCGGATCGTTGGGACATTCGCGGGAAAACCTAACATTGGTCTCATTCAACTAGGAACCAGTGGAGGAACACTGCCAACCGGTGCTATAGGAACCGTTTCCGGCTGGGGTGCAACGCAAACGAATGGCAACGCTGTTCGGAATCTGCGCGCGACGCAAGTTAAAATTTTGACCACGAAAGAGTGCACCATTCAGACTCAAAATTACGTTAACACAACAGAAAGGTTTTATGCACTCGTTATTATGTTGTAGAACATTTAGAAATTTAAAAGAGTTTTCTCCTTTTTTGTAGCATGCTTTGTGCCGGAAACGTTGGTAGTTCCATCTGCGTCGGAGATAGCGGAGGTCCATTGGTGTACCAGCAGCGTCAAGTAGGAGTTGTATCGTTCATCATCAACGAGTGTGGAGGGATCGCACCGGCTGTTTACACGCGCCTGTCCAACAAAAGTGTGAGGGATTTTATTACACGGCAGATCAACAATGTCCAGCAACGACGATTCTGAGTTGATGAATATGAAGCCACATTACAATTGCCTTTCCCACAAAACGGAATCCCGTGTGCCAGTTAATTTCATTGATGTTTGGTACAACCTACATATCACGTTACACATCCGAAAAGAGGCTCGGTAGACGGTTACCCAGACATGATGGAAAATGTGTATCTCGTTTTTTTTGCACTTAACAATAAGTGCACGACGATGATAAGCGCAAATTTATGCCGGCGCTTTGTTGTGACGTTGCGTTGCGGCGGGATTGTTTGCCGCCGAGAACTGAATGCTGGCTGGAGATAGAAACCTCCACAGCTCCATGTGCTTGGTTGGTGACATGGGCGGGACATTACCCTCGAATAGCTGGGTGTACCATGACCTGTGAGGAAGTGTTATCGGGACAGCTGTGGCGGGCCTGTCCTCAGCATCCACAAGATAAACTGGCCAGCACACGGTATCTTCTGTTTACCGTAACGCGTGATAGATAAACCCCCAATTTTAGTCAGTTGTTTCTTATAAGTCTCATCACGTTCCACGATTGCTTCCATTAAGTCGTGAATGATCGGACGTGAGGATCGTAAGATTTGAGTTTGAAAGAGCACGCTGTAGGTTAGAGAGTCGTGACCGAAAATGCGCCAGCAATTACTGCTGGCCTTACTGATAGGTGGAGTGCTGTGTATGACCATCGGTAACTGGAACGATTAGAGTATCGGCAAACTGCTGGCCGCAAACCGTTCGCTGACTGTTTGTTTTTCGGTTGTTACGATCGCTTGCAGATCAACACAAGTACTACTATTCCCGGCAGCCCGCGCTGTTCCGATTGCTGAGAAAGTATGACCTGTGGCCTAGGAATCAAACGTTGGAGTATGAGCGACCGGCTAGGCCATTAAACGTACCGACGCCGTTCATCTACGGAGGCGAGAGTGTTTCGATAGAAAACTTTCCCTATCAGCTATCGTTGCGCCTTGAGGGAACGCACGTTTGTGGTGCTTCGGTGATTGCCGAACGATGGGCATTGAGTGCGGCACACTGTCTGGACGAGGCATTGTACGCGTCCGCCGTAAGTGCTATAGAGAAAACCCGTATACTCGCACCCGTTGTGGTTGGCCTTTAAGTGAGCGTGTTTTCCGGTTCGATTCCTCAGATTACGCTCCGGGGCGGAACTCCACATCGTTTGGCCGGTGGATACATATTCCTTGCCGATCAATATTTACTGCATCCAAAGTTTGTTCGCGAGACACTGGATTACGATGCGGCCGTGATACATGTGACCGAAAGCTTCTTTATCGATCCGATACGTGCAGTTAGTCTGGCAAACACCAACACAATGTATCCGATTCCCTCGGCTGCCGTCGTGTCCGGTTGGGGCACAGCGAACGATGACGGATACACACCGCTGATACTGCAATCGCTTGCAGTCTACGTGCAACAGCAGCAGTTTTGCTGGTCCTCCTGGATAGAAAACTACACCGATCGGTAAGATTGTTTAGTTCTGTTATGGGCAGCTAATTGCGATCAGGATAATTAGGTGACACTCGTTTACAGCATGATATGTGCCGGTGGAGGCGAAATTGGAAAAGACGTCTGCCATGGCGACAGTGGCGGACCACTAGTACTGAATGGATATCAAATAGGAATAGTGTCGTGGGGCACCAATGTCTGTGCCCTGAACCTTCCGGGCATATACACATCTCTGCGGAACGATGAAGTACGTGCCTTTATTAAGGTACACACTAACGTGTGAGGAAACTTTCTCGGGAGCTTTTGAAATAAAAATCCACCTTACGAAAATAGGGAAATAACTACTCATTTAGATACTGCACAATTTGTGGCCATTTTTAATTTCCTAGTCTACTAGCACAAGTTTGGCAACGGTATTGTGTCTCGCTACCAACCGGAAGATGGTTATATCTTAATGAGCTTACTGTTCGCAATTGTTGCTTATTCTGGTATCAGCTATTAAAGAGACTGTTGCCGCGAGTACTTTCATCTACTTCTCCTCCATTCCTATGGTGGCTCAATTTCGGTTAGTTTTGGAAGCAATCTACTATTTGGGCACTGTAGGGAGTAGGGATGGGAAACTTTATTGCCGCAAAGAGTAGCAGATAAGACACAACAGATTTATCATTGTACCTGATACCGTAGCAAACTGCGATGCAATAGGTGCCGTCGCGTGTGGCCCCAAAGGTAGATGATTTTGGCGGGCTTCCCCTCAGCCATGTTATTTTTTTATCACAACGTGTGATAAGAGCTGAGAGACGATGGCAATGTGCTAGAAGTTGGTTATACTTTTGGAAACAGCAACGGACCAAGCGTAGTTGATTGACGGGGAAGTTCGTGTAGTCCATTATTGGATCTCAGGTCTAAACACCCGAATGTTCCTGAATGAAGCTTCTGATGGCGGGGTGGGCAACGCTAGCGAACACCGATGGTAAGTTGCCGGAGCAATCGGAAACTCCCCAGGAAGCGATGCCCATCTGGTAGCCATTAATGACCAGCGGACCGCCACTGTCACCGCCACACGTATCACGACCGGGTTGACCAGCACAAAGCATACTGTAGGATAAATCGTGTTACTGTAGATCCTCTATCTGTAGACAACAGCACGATTGTACTCACTCTTCCGTTATCCACTCGACGGGCCAGCTACTGCGACACTGATCCAAGGCGATCAAGGCCACTTCGACAACTTGCAGCTGCACGGGTAGTGAGTTTGGGACAGATTGAAGACCCCACCCGGTAACATTAGCGCCCGTTCCTGGAGCGAATCCACTAGTTGCCGGCGGTAACGACAATGGTGCGATGAATTGTCCCATAATGTCTGTTCCTGATTGTAACAGACTGACATCGTACTCGATGGTGTATTCGCTGAATCGCGGATGGTTGATGATCTGAGTAACGCTAATGATAGTGCCACCAGACAATCGATTGGAACTCCCTGCTCGCAGCGTCATCTGCGGAACCCGAGACGAGTTTGAGACATACTCCTTTCGGATGATCCTGTAAGACCAACGGGTCAACTTACCTCATTCATTTGCGGTTGCGGATAGGTACAGTGTGCGGCGGAAAGCGCCCATCTTAGAGCGATCACCGATGCTCCACATGCATGCACTCCGCTCCGTCGCAAAGACAACTGGTACGGAAAATTTTCTATGTTGGCATCTCTTCCACCAACGATTTTAGCATTTCTAGCCGCATTTAGCGTATCGATCGGGGTTAGATTTTTAGCGCCTCCACCAGGCTGTCGATAATTGTAAATCTTCCACACGTCGATGTCGGAGCCGTGCACTAAGCAGATGCAGACTGTTAAGAACGAGATGAACCGGAGGTATGGCACCATATTGAAATGTTTTTCACCGTACGGTAGGAGCTAGACTAAGGACACCTGTATCAGGTGTAGCGTTGGGATGGCCTATTTCTGATCGGTGGCCGACACTAATCAAATGATTAGATAGCGCAGAAGCGCAGAAGCGTTGAAGTGGTGTTCCGGATGCTGACCATTAGAGGACGCCATGAATCATTACTTCGGCGTAAGTGATAATTGAAACGCGAGTCAGATACGACCACGATGTCATCATATGCTTCCGAATCGATAGCCGGCTACAGGGTAAGTACTGCGTTAGTTTTTTTTTTTAATTTTCCGTTCTTCTTTCCTATATCATAAACTGAAGCGAATGCTTAAACTCCGGTGTGCTGGTTGATGAAGCTGCGGATGGCGGCATTACCAACGTTGGCGTACACTCCTGGGAGCGGTCCACCACACTGCACGGCACCCCACGAGACAACACCGAACTGCTGTCCACCAGTGACCAGTGGGCCACCGCTGTCACCGTTGCAGGAGTCGCGGCCTTGCACACCAGCGCACACCATGCTGCAGGGGATGGATACCAACGAAGCTCGGATTAGTTGGGCCATTCAAAGCTTGACAAAATTAATTCAAAGGGTACTTACGCGGCAGTGATGCGTCCAGTTCCCCACTGCGAGCTGCAGGTAGCCTGAGCAACGACCGGGATGTTGACGGCGTGTAGGTTAACTGGCAGACTTCCTCCGGGAGAGGTCAGACCCCATCCAGAGACGACGCTGTTGGTACCGGCAGCAAAGTTGGTTCCGCTGGCAACCAGACGGACCGTGGCAATGTTGGCTCCGACGAACGAGGTGGTGATACGGATGACGCACACATCGTTGTTCAAGTTGTTGCTGTTGTATTGCGGGTGGTTGATGATCTGGGCAGCCTGGAAGATGGTACCACCGGCGGTGCGGCTCTCACTTCCACCGCGGAAAGTGATCTACATATAGAGAGGAGCAAAGGTGTGCATGAAGTAGTGGCCGAAGTGGATAAGCACAGGACACTGGCTAGGGTTGAAACTTACGGAGTTGGCACTTGGCATCGGGAAGGTACAGTGAGCAGCGGACAGAGCCCAGGTGGCGGAGATAACCGAGGCGCCGCAGATGTGGTTTCCGTTCTGGCGCAGCGACAGCTGGTACGGGAACTGGCTGATCGGGACGGTGGAACCACCGACGATGCGGCCATTGTACTCAGCGCTGGTGCCAGCATCGATGCGGATCTGCTTGGACAGCCATAGGCTCTCCTCGACGCCAGCCAAAGCGCCGGCAACGAATAGCGACAGCAGGATGAAGGCCTTCATGGTTAACTCGTTCTGGGGACCGAAACTAATACGTCTACCCGGCCACTGAACGGTAGCTTTTATACGAACTCGTTTATCATACCGTGCCGTTCCATGTTCACCATGTACCGACTGGCAATCTGATCGCGGCGAGCAAGTTAATCGATCGATTGTGATAACGATGCGAAAATCAATAAAATCGGGTAATTCCAGGCATTAGGTCGCGGGGTAAGATAAAACAGTCTCACTTTGCACCGGATCTCTTATCGATGGCAAAATGGCCTTAGACAGGTGATATATGCGGGGAAATCTCACCTCGTCACGGATTTACAACCTCGGGAATATTTTGGAAACGTCGTAAAACGGCCCCAAAGCGTGCTGCAGATAGATAGATTTGCTACCTCACAGTACATAGGTGCAACGACAGTGAAGTCATTTTGACGTCATATCACCAAAATGAACTGCAAAATTTCTCCTTTTTCAAGTGAGTGCAGCTAATTTTATTTTGGTACATTGTGCATTAGTTATAACGCATTCATTTCCTCAAACATCATTCCTTTCCAAAACATGTACGATCGATATCAGTAAGATCTAAACGTTGGAAATGTTTTTCACACAAGGAAAACGCGATGTACGCGATAGTATCATTTGTCATTGTCGTCTGTACATGATTGGAAGTGAAAAGGTATATTTTGCCGGTTCTTATCAGAATGTTTCAATATCATTTATTTGGTAGATCGTATGTTACACACATTCGTCGTTGTTTTCGTTTACCTCAAAAGTTTAGACCAAACCAAAAATATACTAACTTGATCAGGAACTGATCGCGCAGAGAGATACATGTGCGTACAGGCAGTGCGCGTTTGGTTTGGCAAGCGCAAAATTCTACTAGTCGCTAGAACCGCAGGGTATGGCAAATTATTACCACGTATTGCACCGAATCTCACCTTTTCGGGTAGCATCTCCATCGCGCGTTTACTCAGCTGATCCCGATGTCTGCCGTAAATGGTTGCCTTTGGATGACGGCAATGCGTGAAGCCTTTTGCCGCGTGCAGCTTGTCTTACGAAATCAGTTGTATCTAGAGTCTACAGATCTAGAGTAGGTAAGATGCGGGTGGCGTTCTTGTTCTTGGGTTTGCTGTGTCTGGTTGGGCTGTCGGTTGGACAGGACACGAGAAGAAGTTTTTTCGATTTTTTCTTCGACGTGGAGAATAAACTGCAGAAGGGACGTATTGTTGGTGGTTCAACAGTGACCATCGCCAGGTATCCGTTCGTAGCGTCTTTGCGACGATATTCTAATCACATCTGCTCGGTGTCAGTGATTTCGACTTACTACGCAGCAACAAGTGCGCATTGTACGTACTCGTTTAAATCTTTAACCGGAGTAAGTAGTATGTGTTATCCCGCTTTCCTTGCAAGATCACCGCATGACTTCTTTCGCAGGTAACCATTTATGGCGGTAGTACTAGCCGCACGACCGGTGGTAAAGTGTTCACGGTAACCAACAACTACATTCATCCCGACTACGATCCAGACACGTTCGATTTCGACGTGGCCGTGCTGATGGTAAAGACTCCATTTACACCGAACACTAACATTGCCACTATTCCATTGGCCTCTGCTGGTTATACCATCCCCGATCGGGTCTTGCCTACCGTCACCGGGTGGGGCCGCACATCGTCCGGAGGAGCTTTGTCCCCTTCACTGCGTGCCGTAGCAATCCCCATCGTCAGTACAAGCACTTGTGAATCGTTATGGACTGCAGCGGCGATCACGGAAAAGTAAGTCGTACGGCGAGGTTAGTCTAATGGGCAGCTAACGATTTGTACTCTCTCTTCAGTATGTTGTGCGCCGGTTCAAAGGGAAAGGACGCCTGTACGGGTGATAGCGGTGGGGCACTGGTGGTACCCAACAACAATTATTTCATCCTTGTCGGCATGGTGTCTTGGGGTTCTGCTTCATGTGGCAGCGAATACCCGGGAGTTTATGCCAACATAGCTTCCGCAGGGATTCAAAGCTTTTTGGCGCAATATGTTTGATGTGAATGACTGCGAGTAAGACCCTAAGAAAACATATGTTTTGAACTATGCTTACCAGTGTTTCGATTGCATATGAGTGTATCACATTATGGGAAATGAGCAATGAAAGAACTGGAGTGGAAGGAAGTGGAAATACCGAAACCATCCGAAGCTGAGATGGGTCGGTTGAGGTAATGCTAGATACATACTCTGTAAATGTTGATAATAGAATTCCATTCGAAGATTTTTTGGCAACCAATAAAGCATATTTTAACTCCGCTGTAGTTACATTACAAACAATTTCTGCTGAGTGTATCTTTCATAATGATAATGATAATGAGTGTGATATTTTCATAACACAATTTAAGTCTCTTTGGTATAACCATGATCGACTCTATTAGTGAGCTCCCCAATTCTGACATTACAACATTTTGTCATGTTGGCCTATCTGTGATAGCTCATGTGTGTGTGTGTAACGCAGTCTGAATTTAAAGTACTATGCACTACGTAGTATGCAAGTATGCATTGTGCAGCATTAAAGATCTAGTGATGAATTTGAATAATCAAAAGGATCAAAAGACTAAAAATGTAACACAAAACCTACTTAGTAGTGGTACGGGCGTGAATATTTTCTTATTGCTTGAACCTACCTACGTCCTCGCTGCAAAAGTTTGCACAGTTGTTGGTGATTTAACTTCGTGAAAAAATGTCGCATGGTTTTAGTCTTTTTTGTCCCATCCAACTCGGCCGTACGTACACGCATAATCAGTTCACCCAGTGCTTTGGTGACAGCTCCTGTATACGCATAACATGGAGTTATTAGTAGTAGCGTTACTTTTATGCGTAACCGGTACATTTGCGGATAGTAGCCAGATAGAGCTATGGCGTTCAGTGCAGGTGCGGCGAAACATTCGAAATGAACCACAAATATCGGGACGAATTATCGGTGGAATAGAGGCCAACATTGGTGATGTGCCCTTTCAGCTGTCGGTGCGTCGGTTTGATCATCACATCTGCGGAGCGTCCGTGATCGATTCGTCCTTTGCTATCACTGCAGCCCACTGTTTTTCATCCAATCCTGATCCCGAGTTTGTATGTGGTAAAAGTTGTACTGTTCCTAGCTGGCATACGTTTGTTTCGAATTTGATCGTCCCATTTTAGATCACCTTGCTGGGAGGCTCTGCTAATCGTACGGAAGACGCAGGAGGGGTGATATTTGAAGTCAAAGACATCATCGTGCATCCCGGCTTTAATCCAAATACGTACCATAACGATGTCGCTTTGATACGCATCGAAGGGACATTCGCTGGATTTGAAAATGTCACTCCGATTGCTATGCATTCTGCACCGATATTTTCGTCCAATTTCAATCCCGTCTATT
This sequence comes from Anopheles funestus, assembly GCF_943734845.2. Classification (NCBI taxonomy): domain Eukaryota; kingdom Metazoa; phylum Arthropoda; class Insecta; order Diptera; family Culicidae; genus Anopheles; species Anopheles funestus. Next base: position 1,219,412 of record NC_064598.1, read on the forward strand.
GTTCGGTGTCCGGTTGGGGGATTACCAATATGTATGTTGGCAATCTGCCGGAGATTCTTCGTGTAGTACGAATTCCGCTAGTGCCGTACACCGAATGTCGCCGAAAGTGGAGTCCGTTGGCTGTTACTAATTCGTAAGTTACTTTCTGTCAAACATTCTGTATTAGTTGCTGTTGCTCTATAGGGTTTACATATATATTGTTTTGCCATTTTAGGATGATCTGCGCTGGAGAACTACGGCGAGACGCTTGCAACGGTGATAGCGGTGGCCCATTGGTGTGTAACGATAAACTTTACGGAATAGTGTCTTGGGGCGCTTATCAATGTGGAAGCTCGTACCCGGGCGTGTACACTAGCTTAACAGCAAGGGATGTGGCCAGCTTTATAAGCCAATACATTACGACTCAAAATGGCGAATCTTGAAATTAGCTGAAGGACAATGAATCTAATACAATATAGACAATTGTAACATGGAATGGAAAAACTATTCTTTGTACTTTTAACAAGCATTACACAATCGTTCCGTGCATAATTGCACTAACATTAGCATTAACGTTTACTAGCACTTAATTCAGCAGACTCAGCACAAATACAAACCAATCTTTCTGTGTATGATAAAACACATAATCTTTCCATAGATATTGAAGCGTGTTCAGTGTCGAGTTTAACGGCAAGTGGACTAAGCAGAAGCGGTGCTTCCGTGCTCGCCAGTGTATAAAATCAGATCTATTTTCTCAATCCAAATAGTTCGCGGGGCCCCAATTACATTCCCGCTTAGGGCGTCCGATTAGAGCCCCCCCCCCCAGGAGAAATCCGCCATAAAACATTGCAACCTTACTCATATAGCAGTCTGTCTACATTTCAAAATATAATTTGTACCTAAAAATGAAAAAAAGCTATTAGGAACATCTAACACATCTACAAAGTTTATACTCTTTTGTAAAGATATGTTCGTTGTTTGCGGCTATACAAGAGAAGGTTTGATTAACAGTTTACTCAATTGGCATAACATCTGCCATATCTGTATCTCCGAAAATGTTTTACATGTCCGCAGCACACCTTCCTAGTATCAGCACAATAGCGACGATAGTTGTTTAACTAATGCTTTGTACTAAGCAAGCAATTGTGAAGTTTTTTATTGTACCAGTTTGTAGCAAACAGATACAATGAAAATACCAAAAGATATTGTTAATTGACAAAAACTTTTACGTATATGCAGTGGCGGATAAAACTCGCCGGAGTTATTTGGGCCTCCGGAACTGTTCGGAATGTCGCACTAATAATGTGGCTTTTTTAGGTGTCAACGCTGCTAGGGGGAAGGGGGAGGAGGGGGCTTTAATTGAGGATATCAGTAACTTCAAGTAACTGATTTTAAGCCCCCTGGAATTAGCTGGGGAGGTGCTTTGATGAATCCATCATCTCGGCTTATGTGTTGCTGTGTATTACATAGCTTTTCATATATTTAAATATTCCTGGAATTCCTCGCTACGAGGCCCTTGGAAGACGGGAATCAGAGAGGAATCCAAGACCGAAGAGGACCTAATATCGGCGAGGCCTCTGGAGGCCACCAACTCCGCCTATAGATTAATCCGTCACTGCGTGTATATATGATAGATAAAGAAAAATACATTCAGACATTTCTGTACGAGACATAAATGGGTTAAGAAGACTCCACGTTGCACACTGTTTATACAGTTGTAAAGTGCTAACTTCAAGACAACAACTTGTGACGAAAGCGTATCTTTCTGGTGAACCCAAAATGCCACGTTTTTAGATTGTCATTACGACTACAAATTTGGAACTGAAAGTTTAAGACTAAGGACATCCATGTTACGGCGCTACTTTTTATTGCAATCTTTACAATCAACGTGCGTTAGTGTAAGTTACACTCCGCTATTCTCTGTAATGAACTGGCGGATTTCCTTGTTGCCTATGTAAGTGTAGATTCCAGGATAATCGCTGCCGCACCGATCAGCACCCCAGGAAACCAATCCAATTTGTACTCCATCCTGTACGAGCGGACCACCGCTGTCTCCGTTGCACGAATCGCGACCCGGATGACCGGCACAGATAGCACTGCAAAGGTTGCAAAGATGGTGTATTAGAGAACCGTCGCGCATACCACGATCACACTTAACCCGTCGGCGATCACTTACGTCCTAACTATCCGGACCGGACGCCACTTGGCTACACACTTGGAAAAGCTGGTAATTGGAATGTTGACGGTACGCAGTGTTGGTGCCAAATTGGATTCCTGAGCCGTGAGACCCCAACCGCTTACCGTAGAGGTGCTGTTCACACGCAGATTGTACAGTTCGGAAGCAAGAGGAATAATTTCAAGACCGGGATGATCCAGGAAGGATGTGGCGATGGTTAGAATAGCCACATCGAAGAGATAAGTTTTCGGCGCGAATTCTGGGTGGGTGACAACTTTAGTCACCTGGAACACAATTCCATTAGCGTCGCCAGTCCGCTTAGTAGCTCCAGCGAGAAGCGTCAGCTGTAAGGAAGTGACAAAACAGGTGGATCAAAATCAGTAAACCTTTCCTTCCGCTTCAAAACCATCGCTGGGCGCTACTAACACTGTCAATATCGGATGGTGGGCTTTGACAGTGGGCGGCAGACAGTGCATGTGTGGCAGAAATGATCGATGCTCCGCAGATGTGGAAACCACCTTCACGCAACGACAGCAGGTATGGTAACGGTTCCGTCAACTCCGTACCACCGACGATGCGTCCGCTAAATTTCTTCTCTTTGTTATCATTATCCGGCTCCATCTCGACACGTCTTTGGCGGGAGGTATATGCGTCCTGCGCATCGTTACTCAACACTCCCGCGACACAAAGCGATAGCAGCAATAGTGCTGATCCCATCTTGAACGACACCATCTTTCGAAACGCTACACTAAACTGATGAGCAATAGCGGCGAGTTAGGAAACATATAGAGCCCGTCGTCTCGTTGGCAGAAAACATTGTGTATTGAAACAGCTGTATGGCGTTTTTTTTTTCTCGTACGTGACGAAAATATTCCAAGTCTTCCGCGTTATATAGAATTTTTGTTATTTTTCCCAAAAAATACGTTAGCGGGAGTGTAGAATTTAAAATAACAATTTTGATCAATTTTAGCCGAACAGAGGATTACATCGTGGATCGTCTATTCGACATGATAAATGTAAGAGATTAATGAAGAGAACGGCCAATGGTGTATGTGGTAAATGGCGCCGTTTCGAAACCGTCTCTCCGTAGCAAGGATTGACTATCGGGCTACGTTCTAAAGGTTGATACCTGTCACAATATGATGAGCAGGAGGATCGAGTGAAAAGTTTCCAGAGTGCCATATTTAGTTAATGAGTGGCAATCAATTATTAAAAAGAACTTCTTCTTATTATGTGTCACTACAAATTTGGGAGAGGTTTTTGGCCTGCTTTCATTCCTGTCTTTCCGTGACTTGATTTACTCGTAGCCGGATGGGATTTGATACCCGACCCTGTCGGTTGGAACCAGCGACGATAATGTTTGATACGTTGCTTAAATCGCTGGCTCAGCTTACCGCAGAAGCTTTTATTTATGATGAGCTTTTATGTTGGGTCTGAGTTTTGTAACAGTCAATGGGTAAATACATTGGGTAACGTGAGACGTTGTTTTTGCTAATCACTTCCGATAACTGCTAATCGCACGTAATGGGTTTCTAGATAATGGCATCAGAGACTGATAGTGAATGGAGCAGCAAATGTTGGTTGAATTTATTATCGTGGTCCAGCTGATTGGGTGCGCGTTTTTGGGTATAAAAGTGAAAAAAATGTACACACATGCAGTAGTTCATTTCGGAAGACAAACATGAAAGCGATCGTAGTGTTGGCATTGTGCGTGGCCGCCGTAGCGGCTTTGACCGACGAGGAGGTTTGGTTGCAGTACAACCGTCGTATGCCGGGAGAGTTCTACACCAAGGGAATGCCGGCTCGTCCGCCGTACATGGGTAGAATCGTTGGTGGAGTTGAAGCCGACATCGCCAACTATCCGTACCAGCTGTCCCTTCGCCGTGCCTCGCACAGCTGTGGTGCGTCCGTGATTGCAGCCCGGTGGGCACTGTCCGCTGCTCACTGCACGTTCCCAACGCCGGCACCGACCGCTATCACTCTGCAGGGCGGCAGCTCCAACCGCCAGGAGGGAGGAGTTGTGTTCACCGTCGAGGAGATCATCAACCACCCGAACTACGATGACTTCAATCTGCGCAACGACGTGTGTGTTCTGCGTACCACCGTCGACCTGGCTGGCGTGAACATTGCTCCGATCGCTTTGGATCCTGTTGGTGCAAGCCATGCCCCTGGTTCCCGCGCTGTTCTCAGCGGATGGGGTCTCGATGTACGTCTGCTGGCAGAATGACCCCAGGATGGAAGGTTGCAGTTTAACGAGCTCTTTTATTTTCCTTTTTTTCCCCTTTGCAGGATGACCGAGTTCTCCCGATCATGCTCCGACGCATTGACATTCCGGTTGTTGATCAGGCTCTGTGTGCCTCGCAGTGGAATCCTGGATGGGTTTCGGATGAGTAAGTATCTCAGCACCGGTTATGGATGATCAATGTTACTAAGTGCTTCGGGTTTACACTCTACTTACAGCATGATCTGCGCCAGCGAACCTGGACGTGATGCTTGCAATGGTGACAGCGGTGGCCCTCTGGTCGTTGCTGGACAACAGATTGGTATTGTTTCGTGGGGCGATAGTCTGTGCGTCGGAACCAGCCCAGGTGTGTTCGCTCGTGTCGCTTTCCCATTGATCCGCAACTGGATCAACCAGGTTACCGGTGTTTAAAGGAAGTTGACTACGCATCAGGAATAAAGTTTTGACCTTTTTGTATATACAAATGAAGTTATTAGTTTCAAAAGTGCAAAACAAGAAAGAAAGCACTCTAACAGCATTGTTGCCTCTGAGCATTGCCTCCTTCATTGCAAACTACAAAATGATATTTATTTCAAAGAGCTTACACAGCTTACACAGCCTTGAGCCTTATGCAAGAACCTTATGCAAGATCTTGAGCGAGTAAACAACATTTAGGTACAGTGACACAATTTATTGATTTATGATTTTATTTACGACCTTGATCTTATCAGAAGCTAATACAACGCTATATCCATATAGTTTGTCCTTGACCAAGGGGTACCATGACTTTAATTTTTGATTTGAAGATTACGTAGAACGATTAAGAAAATTAAAGCTTCCCAACATCCGGCCACACGACAACGAGTCGTCATTTTCCCGGCTCAACTTGCTCTATCGTTTAATACTTAACGTGATGACATTTTTGACCCATTTTACCGTGAGCCGGAATAATCGATATGATTTTTTTTGGTGGCTCAAAAACCCTTATCGGTCAAGGTGTGTCTATTGCAACACTTGCGCTGCATTTAGAGAGATAATCAATGCTACGTATAGGAGGCTCGGTTCATGCAAGATTGAAAACTAAGACATTTTATAAAAACAATCAACGACACTTCAGACACTGTTTTCAACGCTCCTTTAATTTTACATACTTTCTTCTTGCTTGGACATTTACTATCGATACTATTGTTAGAGACACAGAATTCTACGTCCTATATTCATAGGGCAATCTACCGAATCTTCTTTTGCTCATTACAACCCCAAGAGGGCTTTCCTTGACTTTATTTACCCGTAGCAGGATAGTCACTCCTGTGAATGGGGGTTCGGTCCGGATGGGATTTGATACCCGGTCCTGTCGAGTTGTGAGATACTCTTGCGAATACCGGTTTGAATAAGGCACGTAAAGATGGCGTACTTGGTACTTATAATATGATTCTTCTTTGTGGAATTACAACCGTGGATGTTATATATGCAATACTGGAAATTCAGTTCTGTACAGGGAGAATTTGACAGGATAGGCTTTGGATAGTCTTTGTGTATGCGTATAAAGATTGGCGTTGTTACTACATAAGGACCTACATAAGTAAGAACGCATACTATGCTGCAAAAATTATTACTCAGAAGTTCGAAATAGGTTGGACAAAACATTTATGCATGAGTAAACTTGGATGTTCCAAATGATGTCATTGATAACAGGGAAATTTTGGGTTTTTTTCGGTAACATTTTTCAACCGCTTTAAGATGGGAATGTACAGTGGAAATTTGTTTCGGGAAATACTGAGGATATTGTAATCCAATATGTATTAACAGAATATGATAAATACTGTGATAGCACATCATTATCATGGTTTTGATTGTTGGTGGCAGCGATTAAGATTGGCAATGTCTAAGCGTATACCCGTAAGGTGTATAAAAACAGTTCTTCCGTTGACATGTGCCATAGTAACCACCTCACAGTCCTCAGGATGAAGCAGCTTTTCTGTCTGATTTTGCTTTTTGCATCAGCTATTGCAAGTTTCGAGGGAGAACAATGGCTTAGATTCACCCATCGCCACATGCCCGGTGCATACCATAGCATGGGTCTGACCCAGCGACCACCAAATCTAGGCCGGATCGTTGGAGGAGTCGATGCAAATATTGCTGACTATCCGTATCAACTTTCGCTCCGCCGTTTTAACGGTCACTTTTGTGGAGCATCCATCATTGCTGCTCGCTGGGCTCTGTCCGCAGCGCACTGTACGTTTCCGCTACCAGCGCCAAGCTCCGTGCAACTTCTGGGAGGAACTGCTGATCGCACGGCCGGCGGTGTCATGTTCGATGTAGAGGAAATCATCAACCATCCAAACTATGACGACTGGACGGTGGAGTTTGACGTGTGTGTGCTGCGTACCATGATCGACTTGAGTGGAGCGAACATTGTTCCTGTTGCTTTGGATCCATCCGGAACAACGCACGCCCCAGGATCTCGCGCAGTCGTTAGTGGATGGGGTGTCAATGTAAGAATGGCGCAGAGAAAAAGAATGAGGAATGGTTCCTAGTAAAGCTAACATTTATCCATTTTCTTTAAAGGGAGCTGGAGTTTCGCCGATAATTCTACAACGTGTTGATATCCCGATTGTTTCTGATGCGGAATGTACTTCAGCTTGGCCTGCTGGATGGGTCACTCCGGAGTAAGTTGGAAATGGTTTTAGGTGAATGAGAGATGCCTCATGGTTTATCCTTTCTTTCAGTATGCTTTGCGCCAGCGAACCTGGACGGGATGCGTGTAATGCTGATAGCGGCGGCCCACTCGTTGTGGGAGGTCATCAAATAGGAATTGTTTCCTGGGGCGACCCGAACTGTGTTGGATCGCCGCCAGGCGTATACGCACGAGTTGCATTCCCCACTATTCGTAGCTTCATACTGGACACTGCTGGTGTCTAACCGTTGGATACACAATTTGAATAAAACTAAATATTGCAAACATAATATTCGGATTCGGAGAGTGTTATGTTATGTCTATAATATGTGTCTATATACTGCCACCGTTGTTTAGCTACTCACACCGGTTTGTATGTAGTTACTCTGACTTGCAATTTTTTGGAATTTAGCACTAAAAAACATTATAAACCATACACACTTCTGTTGGGAGCTTCAACGTAACTGCATTAATCGCATATCATGCTTGTCCAGTTTGTAGCTGTGCTACTCGACACACTAAACATGTTTTATCAAAACTGACCAGTGTGTTTACTCTGAGGCAGGAATGAACGGAATCATGTAGTGGTTGTTGCATGTTGCGATGTGCGTATAGTTCGCATTCGGAGGCTTGTTCCTGTGACAGGCGCCTGATTGCAGTATGATAGTGTCAGCAAAAGAAATTGGCAGGAGTCGCTGTTAGACAGCCGGTGTACAATGATTGAGTAGACAGTATGGTGAGCATCAGCGAAAAAAATGCATCTCGCTCATCCGGTGTGCATGACCTATAAATATCTGGCTGTGGGGGCTCGTAAGTCTTATAGCAGCGGTCAGGTTCGGTGGTGCAGTAATGAAAATTGTTCTAGTAATTTGTGCGGTGGCAGTTGCCGTGGTCAGTGCGAGCGATGTAGAAAGCAAGCGATACGAGCGACGCATGCTGCCGGACGGTGCGCAGGAGATCGACGATCGTCAGCAGATCGGGAGTATTGGTTCGCTGAAGAAGATCGTCGGTGGTGAACCAGTAACCATCCAGATGCACTCTTACCAGCTGTCGCTGCGCAATTACGACTACCACATCTGCGGTGCATCGATCATATCGAGCGTTTGGGCCCTCACTGCTGCCCATTGCCTGTATCCAGATCCGGACCCCAAAACAGTAAGCATTCGTTGGCTCAAATATATGACGGAATTGGAATTGAATGAAACGATTGCACTTCAAGATCACTCTACGCGCCGGAACCAGCAACCAGTCGATCGGTGGCCGTATCTACAATGCATCTCGTATCATCATTCACCCGATGTACGATCCCAGCTCGATGGATAACGACGCAGCAGTGATTCGTGTGGACGCTTTCTTCCATGGACCTGATATTGCATACATTGGACTGGTGCCGCTGGGTTTTGAACCGATGGCGGGTGTCCGGGCTATCGTAACGGGATGGGGACGCCAGGTAGGTCATGAGCGGAACAGGAGAGCACAATAGTTAGATAGCACGTCTTGCGATCAATACCACTGCTCACACCTTGCAGAGTGAGGAATCGAAACAGTCGCAGACACTGGCTGGAGTGGAAATACCCATCGTAGATAAGACTGACTGCATGAATCAGTGGAGCGGCGTTCAGGTGACACCACAGTGCGTACGGGACCGAGGCATAGGTCTTATCAAGTGATAGGTAAGCTGGCGATTTCGCTTTTCATCTCCCGACCATCTTTTGCAGAATGATCTGTGCCGGAGAGTTGGGCAAGGACTCGTGCAACGGTGACAGTGGCGGTCCGCTAGTTTCCGGTGGCCGCCAGATCGGTATCGTGTCGTGGGGATCGACCAAATGCGGTGGCCCTCTAGCTGCTATCTACACGAATCTGGGCAACGCGGCTATTCGCACCTTTATCAGCTCAACGACGGGCGTCTGAGATTGATGGTGTATGTACGAACGAATGAAGCAAAATAAAGGTGTCCCCACATTGAATAACCATTATCAGTGGTTGATGCACAAACCACGCCTGGTGTGACGTTCGTTTGTGTTTCGCGGTTGTTTTGGGGGTTTGATTACATTGCTGTAATATCAGCTGGGTCGAAATTTCGAATATTAACAACGCTTTTACAGAAAGCTTTAATGTGTATGATATCTGAAGAGCTTACAATGGAGCTTTCAATGGTAAAAGTTTCATGCTGTCTTTTCGCATGAAAACTGCCATGCTGACGATAATCAGTTGAGGGAAAATTTTGAAATAATGGAGAAAAAATGTTTTTTATTCAACAAAACGAATTACGAAACAACATGAAAGTCAGCTAAGGTAAAAAAACAACCTAAGAAATGAAAACAAAAATGAAGTTCTAGTTTTAACGAAGCGAATGTATCATACAATCATGGTAGATACCAGCTGTATCATGTAAAATGTAGAAATGTAAAAATGTCCATCAGTTTCGTTACATCAACCGAATATTCATCCTGCATGCTACTGGTGACATATTGCAGTTGTTTTGCAGTGGAGTAGAAAAATATGAACCTACCATCACAAAAAATGATGATCAAAATCCGAAGTGTTGTCGAACGTGTGGCCAGCTCTACGATTGGGCGTAGGACGTTATTCGTATTTGTGTACAGAATATGCAGGAAGGGATGTATGATAATCCATGCCGGAAAATGTGATGGAATCATCGGCTTAAAGTAGGTACGGTGCCCACTACGGCAGATGAATATGGATCAGTTGCTCGGTGGTCTATTTCCTGTTTTATTTCGATGAAGTTATGCTGTATCTGAGTTGTAATCTATCGTTGTTAGAGTCTGTGATGCAGTCGGTGAAATTGGAACTATGTATAAAAAGAAAACATTCATCCAACGCCCTTTAGTTAGTTTAAATAAACTGAACGTGGTTCGATAAGTCGCGTCATCCAACAGCTTAGTGTTGTCTAGGTGAAGATTTTTTAAAGAAAGCATAATTCTATGTATGCGTGTAGTTGCTGTAAGGTGTCTGTCCACCATGGATCGGGCTGAGATGGACCGGTTGTTCGCAGCTGGAATGCCGGATCGCATATCAAACGTCAAAGCTGAATGCTTGTCTAGTGGTAGCCTTCAGCAAGCAGTAACCAGGGCTTGAATTGCTAACGAACAAGCCCAACGAGGCGTATGATGGTCACATCACCAGAAAATCGTATGCAACAAAATAAAAATCAAAATTCGTCTTCATCCCGCCCGGCTTGCCCCCTTGTTTAGAATAGCAAAGCTTGTAAGCGACACGGAGAGTGACAAAAAAGCAGGCTTCCATCGGGGATGTCATGCCAGTAAAACGGCTACACCAGATGCAGGAGACCGTATCATCATCATCAGCAACAGTAGGATGAGAGTTTTCATATTTTTCACCAAACACATCGCAACAAACCACGGCAAAGGGTGTACCGTCGTGGGAGTGTTGAACAGCATGGTACCGTGCATGATGAAAATGAAGTGGAAAATGTACATTATCTCACCCGGATAGACATGGAGCCTGGCCCCCCCACCCCCTTGCCGTGATTGTGGTTAGTTTGGTTGGAAGGGGGTTTAAAAATGATGACATGGTTATGAGCAGCGCAACGGTTCGGGCGATGAATTCTAGTCGCGGCCGTCGCTTCTGACATTTGATGCATTAATTAAACATTGTTGTTGGTGTACTGTAGCCATCGTCAAGCAAATAACGGATATGTCGTGTAACAATGTGCCTCATAAATGAAACCTTCAAGGCATGCGCTTATCTCTCTGCGGGCTACGCGATCCATTACACAAACCAGGATGTGGCGCTACGGAGTGAGTGAATCAATGAACACTTTAATGAGCAATAGTGAAAAAGTTTCAAGAAAGTTTGTTCAAATAATGAAAATATTTCAGGAATTCCAATGCGTCAATTTATTGCTGTTCTTCGTCATCAAAATGTGGCTTTAAATTTAATTCAAAACGCGCGTATTGTGGGATAAGTTATTAAAAAAACACAAACACATACCTACAGACCAACACTTCACAAACTGAGTCGCCATGCTTGATTCTCAGCCTTACTGCCGCATTACCACGCACGCATGTTGAGATATACTAATGTCATTTAATTTTACGACTCTACCCAAAGCACCTTGATTGCAAATTGATAATTACCCGTAACCAAGTGGCCATGGCAGAAGGATCAAAACCCGACTTCACAAAAGGGACAGTCGAGAGTCGCTGCTTGCCGTTTGCCGTTTCCTGTAGCCCACCTGCACGGTGAAGATAAGCCGGGTGTGGTATGGTCAAGGTACTTTAGCTGATTCGGCAACGCTTGTTGAATACTAATGTCGGTGCACCCGCTAACTACTCGCCAGGGAGAATCCGTTACCATTGGTCACCAGCGTTGGTGCGAGAAATTACGGAATGCTGTTGGTGAACTATTGCCCCATGGCGGCCAATGAATGGCGGCCGGTAGCGGCATGAGCGGCACTGGAAGAAAACTTGTTGTTACCGAGGAACGATCTCGCTTACCTTGCCAAGTGGAAGTTTAAACCTCATAAAGGGAAGCTTACAGAAGGGTTTAAGCTAAGCGTGTGGTAATTGTGATTTAATTATTCACCATTGCAGATGAAAAAACTCGGAAACCGAATACAACACTCTTGTGCTACTGCTTGTGTTTATGTCCAGGGAATTGAGGTGTGTGTGTGTGTGTTCCTGACAAACGAGATTAATGATGCTTCGAATTTGATAATAACGATTTTTTAAGCTTTAATAATTTGACACAGAGATGCTTGGTTGCAAATTTGGAAGCTAAGACAATGTCCACAATGAAAACATTGACTGTTTTAGAAACATTTCTGATTTTTAACTTTAATACATTCCATTTGCCTGAAGGATCGATAGAATTAAAAGCTTTCCTGCACAGCATGGCATTTAATTCTTGAATTCTTTTGCTACTATGTATGGTCTAATATTCTTGTAAGCTTTTTTTGCAGTAAATTTAATGCAAGCATAAACGAAGATATAGGGAGGGAAGAGAATCGTCCGTATTCACACGATATACCTATTCAGTTTCCTCTTATGCATGTAATCAGTGGCTCTGGCATGCATTTGTAGTCATATGAAGTGGAATGTTGGTTCTGGGCATGCGAGAAGTACCACCTCTTGTCTGGAAAGGCGGTTTCGTTTCGCTGAAGATACGCACGAGAGAAAGGGAGAGAGGGAACAGAAGTGAAGAAAAAACCTCGATCTTCACACACACACACAGGGAGACAAAAACTCATGTACAGAAATCCCAGCTGGATCGTGCTGATAAAGTCTAGCGTGTAGAGTATGGCATGTTTGTAAGGTAGGAAAATCCGACGCTACTTCTTATGCTTCGCCTGCTGATTTTGCATCCCGGATGTTTCTTCGTCCGCATTCAAGCATTACTATTGTGGCTTTTGCCGATGATGCGGGGCTTGGTGGGGTCCGAGCGGCAATCGCTGGAGGCCTGCAGCAAGATACGCTTGTTGTACAACTGTTGTATCGTTGGTTTATGCAATCAGTTCAAGTGCCCACTCGACAGCGCACAGCCTGCAACCGTGTGCAGCCTGCATGAATGTAAAAGCGGAAAGAATTATTCCTTCACCGACGCTGGGAACGCTGGGCAAAGGCTGAGAAGCTACCAAAGCACCGCGAAAGGTTGAATACTGCGCCAGCGTATGGGAGAAAAAACGGAAGAGGTAAGGACAACGGAGATCTAACGTGGGGTACCGCTATTTTCTTGTTCCTTCGTTTTCTTGGGACATCCTCGCTTTTTTTTTTTGGAGCCTGTGATAGGCTGTACAGATTCCGGATCTGACCGAACACCGAGCGACGAAAGGACAACACTGATGATGGGTGGTTGCTGGTTTGGATGGCCGGAAATTAGCGTCACCCTTCGTTAGTCAGCTCCCAATGCATTCGCCAGGAGTAAAAGAGAGAGAGAAAGAGGGGGATGAAGAGGGGAGGATGTCGGGAGGGTTGCTATGCAATTTAGATGTGTAGGTTTTTGCTGCTGTTGACGGAGTATGATTTAAGTGGATTATGCTGACAGAAGCTGAATCATGATTGTTATTTTCCACTAACCGTGTACGGGACGGTGCAAAGGCTTGTTTGGCAATCTGCAGTGAATGCAATCCCGTCCACGGCTATGTCATTTGTATGTAGAATAGCAGGGTCTCAGAGTGCAATTTTGTAGCTTTCTTGGTTCTCTTTGGGGACATGGGGGGATGGTTCGTTCCGTTTGAATATGTTTTGCTATCAGCACGGAAACCGGAAAAAGTATGAACGTTTGCAGGAAAAGGTCACTTTAAGTGTTGGAGCTGGACCGACAGCTTTGACACGTGTCCGTAATTGGTTCAATCCGGTAAAAGGTCCTCGAAAAATCTCGCACCAAACGCACTGGGTGGTACGCCCACGGACCTTCGCTATCTATCGCCGTTGAGTCGTGCTTTTAGTTTACCTTCCCACCTGGAATTATTGAAAGGTATTTGCCACTACAACTGGCACTGGTGGGATGATACCGAGAGGGAACAAAACGATAATGGTGGCAAAGGCAATAATTCATTTGGAAGTTTTTGGAGGAGTTTCGGTGAGCGAACTGTGTGTGTGCAGTAGTGTTTGCCGAGCTCGAGACAACGTGTACGAACGACGATGGCAGCGACCGTCAAGATCCAAATCCTGTCGGTATCAATCAAACGAAGTGAGAGGAATCGATATGATGGCTTATGAAATAAATTACTCGTCGATGTCTTTGCAGTCTCCCGTCTCCGTCTACGACCGTACGCCATGAGCTGAAGGCGCAAAGGCGAACAAAAAGTTTCTCTGATGACAAGTGGATTTTAGGTTGATTTATTTCGCCCGACGGGAGTAACAGTGGGAGGTACAGGAGCAGGTACAAAAGGAATCCCAAGTTCGATTTCGCTATCCTGAAAGGGAGGAGCCCCAAGGAGTAAAGGCTCCAGCTCTTCTACATTCAATGAAGCGCTTCGTGGGAATGAAAAGCATCGGTTGGCAGCATTTTATTGTCGATTTCTCTCCGGATCTTGCACTTTTAGCAATGGCAGTAAAGTTTTGCTTGCCCTGGAGCGGTTTGTGAGCACGATGGTGGGGGAAATTATGATTTGTGTGATTGGTTTGGAGAGTTCTCCTGTAAATTGTGATGGACTTTTGATTTGCGTGGATAATCCATTGACATTTGTGAAAGTGTTTGTGATTTATGTTCGAGTGGTTCTCCCTGCCCCCGGGGAGGGGGGCTGCACCCGAAGGCGGGTTGGTTGTGGTGCTTTTACTGCTATTTGACGTTTGGTTGATGTCTCGGTGAACGTATCCATCGACCAACGAAAGGATACATAATAAAGTCTCGGCTGTCGCACCAACGAATAGTATGTCGGTTTGAAAAGCTTGCAGGCTCATATTGGTGTTACGTTTGATTGCATGTTCCATCTTAACATGCAAACATTCGGCGTAAGACGTCATGGTAAGTGACCTAATTCACTAGACATTGGATATTGTATTTATGTAAAATTCAAAAAAAAAATGAATCAAAAAATTACAAACAACAAAGCAAAGAAAGTCGCATGATCGTTCGTATGCAAAGTGTAAATCGAGCGTTTTTCATAATACAGGAATGGATGCTCATGGCCCTGTTCTATGTGTGTGTGTGCATACAAACAAAAATTAATCATACCAAAGAAATTCATCTTTTGTGAGTTTTATACTGCCCGGGATGATCTTGTCATACGGGCAATGTTTGGTATGACTTATGTTTGCATCGTGCTTGCGACTGCCAAGCTCGAGGCGACGAAATCATCCGAAAAAGATATGAGCTCATCGTATGGTCCTTGCCCAACACCAGCCGAAATCTTTCAAATTAACCCCGCCAGTTCAGAGCTAGCATTTGTTCCGTCAATGTATCCCGATGTGTCTGACAATTTCCACGAACAGAGCGGACGGATGGTACATTGTACAACATCCCCTGATAGCATACAAGGTAGATTTGCAGCCGAGCTCAGCAGCCGCACCAGAGACGAGAAGATCTGTTTCAATTTATTTTTATTGACGTAATTGTGTGCAATTTGGAAGACTCTTCATCATGCTGCGCATTTGACATTTTAACACGGTGCTTAACAAATCATATCTGTTTCGTCTTGAGAAATGTCCTATCGAAGTCAAACGTGGATGGGCTACATGTATTCATGTGAGAATATTGAGCAGAGCTTTCAAGCAAATGCAATTTGCTTAGGGAATCGAGCGAGGAGTCCAAAAATGTGGATGGATTATGAGTAAAATGTGAAGAAATGTACATATTTATATGCGCATGTTTTGAGTGATTGCAGAGCTGCATTCAAACCATGAACCAACTTCAAAAGAAAATGTCAAGGCTTTTAGTATTTGCATTCGAACTGCCATCATCGGATGCTGAACATTTGTACGAAAAAGAATGATGAAAAAATTTCATAACAATCAACATTTAAGGTCACTTATCAGCTTAATTTCATCATACATGCATTGTTAAACGTTATAAGATCATCTGTTACACTTTGATAAGAGATCTGAAAGATAAAACAATTTGATTTGACATACAATATAAAAATTTCGGTAATGCTTAATCTTGCATAAATGTTGAGCAAACGGTTTTCCGTACCTGGAGCTTTTGATGGGCGGTAACGTTTTAAAGCTTGTTGTTTCCGGTGGTATGCCACCGTGTGGTTTGCCTTTTCGTTGTATTATCTGTTTTATTTCCCAATGTCTATTTTTTCTGACTTCTTGCATCGTATTGCCCGCACGGGTGGAGATAATGCGTGACGGTGTAAGGCTTATGGCATTTTAAGTGGCGATTATATCTTTATCTTTTTCCGAGATTTGTGCTACCGTCAGCAGTGTGCTGGAACTTACCGTGCGGGGAAGTTGGTGCGGGGGATTATTAAACCGAAATACGTACAAGCGATTCCAGTGTCATTTCAGACCATTAGATGTACCCTGAATGAACTGAAGGGATAGCATTGCTAGGGTTGCCCTGGGTGGTCCTTTTCGTTGGAGTTATCGTTACCTTCATCCAGTGGCCATTGGAGCATCCATTGCAACCCTGAAGCATGACAAACCACTAGGTGAAGCTTGCATAGGAGATGGCTAACGGCCAAATGTGAATGTGTGAGTCGAAATGGATGGACACGATGGATAGTAAATCGCGCGTCGGAAGCCATTGAAGCCATCGTCCTAAACCGGGGTGGGTGAGCGTGAGAGTGCCTGAGCAGTGGATTTTCTGGAATACAGTTCAGAGTTAGGGCGGCTGCGGCTCCAGCATGATAGACGTTATGTAGCGTGTTATGGCACTTTCCCTGCCACACCTTCAACCTTGATGTATACCATGGAGTTTGAACATTCCGCTACATCTTCATCATCATTTGCTGCTGGTGACCATAATCGGAATGGCTTTCATCCCCGGGTACACACATGTACATTCACACATAACAACACATGCCCCCTTCCCTCTCTCTTTCTCTCTCTCTCTCTCTCTCTCTCTTCACAAACATTCGACACACGAATAGTAAAACGATAGCTACTGGCTGAGTCAGCTTCCGAGATGGTTTTGCACGAGGTGATACTACGAATGACCGGGCGCCTCCATTTTTACCCATACGCAGAAGGTGATGGAGGCGCCCAGTCTTGATTATGTGTGTGTGTGTGGAATGAGCCGAGTGTGGGGGTTATTTTTTGCGACCATTCGAATGTGACGACAAGATAGATACATTTGGCTTTTGCGATCGACTTTCAGCATACACGTTGATGGAGGGATCCACTCCCGGATGCAGAGAGTGACCGAAAAAGCTACAGGGACACTGCAAACAAACAAAAAAAGTGTTGACATCACGATGGTGAAATGTTCGGCAACTTTCACAGCAATCCGAACCTGGCTCCGGTGCGTGTTGGTGAATGTGTCCTGTGGCTGATGTTGTTATGGTTATGGAATTTGGTTTTCTGCTTTGTTTTGTGCTTTACGGGGAAACGAGCGAGAGTTAAATTGTTTATTGGGTGGTGAATTTGTTTTTTCGTTGTTTTTTTTTATGAATGTAATACCATTTTTATGGCACCGTACATAGCGAGAGTAGCGGGATGAGTGTGTTGGGGTGGTCTATTCCATGCATGTAATAGTCACCCTTGCGTTGGGAGTAGAATTTGTTTTTGTTTTTCCGCTGCTTTTTTCTCTGGCAACCAACGCGCAAGGTGAAGAGCTGCAATCGTCAGCTGGGCTCGATCGTCAGTAGCACTGTTTATAGTTGAGTGTTCAATGCGTAAGTGTGCGAGAAATGGCTGACGGTGGAAAAGTGTAGTGAATCATTTTTCCAACCGAATCACCTTAGGGTGGATGTTATGCAGGGACCGAATGCACCGTGTAACTTGAGCGGCTGGATATGGTGTTTTATGAACGTGGGCATCGATAAATTTGCACCTAACCGTACAGAACCGTACAGGCTTTTGGAAGGTCTGGTGACGATAACGAATGTTGGGGAAATAAAAATGTAAACATGTTTACACTTTGCACAGTCCATGAACTGGTTGGTTGATAGAACGTGATACGATTTGGCGATGTAAAACTTGTTTCACGATGATGGATTATTGCCGCATGGTTTACGTGTGAAAAGCGGTATCCACTGGAATACATATTGGTTGTTACACTAATGACACAACGGAGGACATAAAACAACGTTGAAAAAAGGGATTGCAATGATGAGATGAGTAGAAAACATTACAATCAATTGAATTTAGGAAATGTTTGGTGAAGATTGGTTGTTGATGTTTTAAGTTGGCTTAGGAATATTCAGTCACTGAAGAAAACTAAACCATTACATAAAAGTCAACCGAAAGTGTACAAGTACGATACGACTTTCAATTGAAACCATCACCAATGTATGGTTTTATCTCGCACCAATGCAATTCCAAGTAATGCCATGCAGGACAAAAGGTTTCGCCTTTGGGCTTTCGTATCATTTGCAATAAATATAGTAAGTTCAGGGATAGAAAATGGCTAAAGTAGTCTATTCCCCCAAGCTTCACACTGATTCAATGGTTTACCCTACCTACCAACACTTCGCACAACGAAATTGCAATTCCTTCCGAAAGCAAATCAAAGTTTGTATTCACACTTGCAATTACTTATTTATTTGCTGTTTCATTGTCGGAGTACGAACGCACTGAGTGTTGGGCTGGTTTGCTCTTAATCTATCACAACACTCGACACTGCAAACACTTTCTCTATCCTCGTTACATGTTTTGTTATCCCATTGCCCGATGCACTATACATATACGTGTGTGTGTGTGCGTGCACAAAGGTATATTGCATTGCGTTGCAGTTGAACTCATACAGCATACTGCATCCCATTTGGGTTTCGCCAACTTTGCACTAAATTGTGCCGACAGGTTTTGTAGTAATAAATTTTGCCTCCACACTCATCTGTTTGCACTGTTGGAAAAGTTTTCTATGTTTATTTTTTTTTCGCTACAAAAAAGATGGAGTTTGTAGAGCTTTTTCATGTGCACCATCAGGATACGTTTTAATGGGAAAAGGCAGTAGTAGTTGGAAGTTTGATTAATAATATTTTTCATTACAATAACATTCCACAATTTCAGAAAAAATCGTACGTATGGCTGGAATATGGATATGTGTGATATAGGGTTATTGTTGTTGAACAACGTATGAATATTCTCGTAGATTTCGCAGATAAGTCCCTTTCTGGGTTTGGACGCTGTTGAAGTAGTTAAATCACTGTAATAGCAATAGGTTGATATGGTTCTGGATCGAAAAAGGACGATCATTTATTTGTCCCTCTATTTATAAGCTTTAACGCCCCCTTCATCCCGACCACTGACAACTTAAACTTAAAGAAACCGATCGCGGATCAGTTTATACCATAGAGTTTGTGCGTACATACTCCTCCCCATGACAGAATGTCATAACAACAAATGTTTACAATAGTGTTTCACGTGTTTTCGCGGTCCGTGGCTAACATGTAATAAAGAAACAAAAAATACTGTTATCGGATGCGTAATGTTTCGCTTTAGTTTGGTATCATTCATTTGTGTGTTTTGCATCATCTTGCGCAGCTGGCCTCGATGCAGGTGCAAGAGTTCCGCGTGCGTTAAGTGTTTCAACCGTGTGATCGTCTGTTGTGTTGTGTGTTGTGCTTGGCCGCTCATTTTTTGCAGCTGGCTTCCAGTGCAGTGGAAAGTGTGCCGATGCTTTTCGGCAGTTCAGTTTTCCCAGTTGGCTTTCGGGAAGTGGAAAATGTGTCAATGTTTCAAGCAATCGAGGCAAAGCCTGCAGCTTCTTTCGTACGCGTACACCGGCCATCTTGAGTCGATCGAATCGGTATCGGTTTCGGTTTATACTACATAGTGCAGTGATTGTACGAAGCGCGTATATTTATTGCATGTTGTGAGATATGTGAATCGTCGCTCTTTATATATTTAGCCACATGGTTACCCGTAATTAGTGAAAAAGTTTTACTTTATCGTGATGTTCAGAGGAGCAACAATGTTCAGATGGTGTTTGAGCCTTCTGTTCGTACAACAATCAAACTGACAAACAGACCGGAGTCTGATTACTAACGAACCAGCACAAACCTTCGCATTGGTAGGTTTGGAAGGAGTCATAAAAATTATGAACAATGATAAAAGCCAACCCACAGCCAGTAACTGTAGGTTCCACCAGGCAGTTTCTTAATTCTTTTGCGTACTTAATGGTGGTTGTTGTGAGCCCCTTTCTCGTTTCGGTTCTCCTTCCCAATAGGTAAGTGTGCGTTGGGTGGTTTGGTGAGAGTAGATTCAGAAGCAGCAAAAACTCGACGAGTGGTTGCTTATTGCTTTCGGATTTCATAATGAGACGTTACTTCCCTTTGCAGCTGTTTA
Source organism: Anopheles funestus (assembly GCF_943734845.2). Lineage (NCBI taxonomy): Eukaryota > Metazoa > Arthropoda > Insecta > Diptera > Culicidae > Anopheles > Anopheles funestus. Next base: position 1,239,346 of record NC_064598.1, read on the forward strand.
CAGCACAGGAACTCCACAGGAACAGTAAGATGTTGGGGATTGCAAAATCCAACACTCCTGTGTTTGGGAGGGTGGATGCCAAGTAAGTGCCACAGCGCTGGTACCGCATTCTTGGAGGGAGTGAATTTGTGCCCCAAATGGATATAACTGTGTTGTTTTCTTCTCTGTGGCAACGTAAGAGGTGTAATAATTTGGTAAGTACCATTTTCCCCTAGAGCTTTGCACGATTGCTCGCACGTTGGACCATCGTGTGTCTTTACCGCCTTGTGAATGAGTGAACCCTCGCCAAGCAAGGTTTTGCAGTCATTTGTAAATTTCTCTATTTATTGCTGTTAAAAAGTATAATTCATGACGTGTTCTGGCAATGGGTGCTATACAAAAAAAACGGCCTAATAAAAAAGAAATAAAACGATCTTGTACACGGTAGCATTTGCTGATTTTCGAATGAGGGGAAAAGTTTTTGCGCAAGCAAAATGTTTGTTTTGTCGTATTTGAACCATCACGCTATGAGACAGGCTGGCCGTGACGTTGGCAGAATTGTACAGGGAATTCAATTAAATTGAAGTTCAGCTCTGTCCAATGGTATCGGTTCGGGCCGTTTTGCTGTGCTTGACTGGACGTTGCAGCCGTCAGCTGGTGGTGAAACATCTTATCCGACTCATTTCGGATCGAGGGTGATAAGGGATAACAATTTCAATAGTTCGGCATTTGGCATATGCCAATAAAACTATTTGACAGCACGAGTCTAAAGCGAGAAATGGTTGATAAGTAGAGAAAATTATCAACTTACAGCGTACAAATTGTTCTGGAGAAGAAAAAAACCAAAATGGAAGAAGTGTTCATTACTGAAAAAGAGCTTCCCCGAATGTTTAAATATGCACCATGCAGCTACTGCTTCAAAAGTTCACTTGTTCTTGATGTGCAATATTCAAATGTTACGAATGGAAAAGGAAAAAACAAACGAGAACGTCAGGCAGAGAGCGAATATCGGGTATAACGTAAAGGTCGGTTAGTTGATGGAATAATTTAGATGTTTTAAGGACAGATTCAAGGGAAAACTGAGTGTGCAATCTGAGTGGAAGGAGTCGAATCTAAACCGTGGTGTGCTCGTGGCATATACCAACTGTCAAAGCCACTGGAGCTGTTCGCAAGTTTGAGAACTGCTGGCTAGCTTATCGATTGTAATATGAGCCAAGCTGTTAATTTATTCAACATGCCCTTAGATGGAAAATGTCAAATCACATATCGCGGAGGGTGTGCAAAGCGCACGGGTTGAAACTTGTTGCAAGCTGAACAGCCCCACGTACCGGTTATGCATTTTTCAAAGACCGTTTATTTGATTATGACTGTTTGTTTGAAAGTTGGAAGCATAAACAACCCACTTCTCCGTTCGCCTGGTTTGCTGCATTTGTTTTTATGTTGAATATTGAACTAAATCAATAGTGAAACCAATTGTAGCATTTATTATGCTGCTTAAGCGAATACTTCGGAGGAACATTATTCATGCAATAATAATGGCAAAGGGATAATATGTGTGTTTATAAAAATGGCAAATTGAAATCCACACCGAACTACATCGTGTGTTCCGCTCTCAGTCTATAATATGTATACCACATAAACCATCTTTTATCTAGCGAGATGCATTTTTTGAAATCCTAAAAACAGTCTAACAGTTTAATTAAAACTTTCCCTGAACTGATACTACACATTCACATCGAAATGTTATGTCGACCTCGTGCTACGAATTCGGCGAAATTTGACGCAAGGTGTAATTATTTATTTATAGTACATGAACCCCAAAGTTAGTGTAACCCGTGTAGCAAAACTACATTGAAGTAACGCGGTTCCCCTTGCTACCATTTTGGCGGTGCGATTGTTTTCCGCTCTCCCCGTGTAAGCGTGTGCTTACGCAATCCCGAACGGAAAAACCCGACGGTTTGATTGGAAGTCTTCCATGAATCGGCGAATGTGCCTTCTTACCGCCCACGTTTATTTTGTAGCTGTTGCCTTCAATATATCGTGATATGGTTTGCGGAACGTTTATTTGATGTGAAATGTTGTGCCAAGACGGGTTTCCGAACGGTGCACGGCATTGCGTTGACGACCATTAGGCTGCTGCTCGGCTGATGGTGGCAAGCAAGCAAGCAAGCACGTGAGGTCCTTCGAACCTTCCTCTATGGGCCGTGTTTTGAAAGGCGAACTTTTTTGGGGCATTTCAATCGCAGCCTGACACAAAGGACATGTGAGTTTTGGCGAAGGAAGAAGGGGACAACAAAAAAAAAACATGTTCCGTTGTTAGTTCAAGGAGGCCGGGGTTTAGTTTATCACGCTCGAAATATTTATGACGAGGGTTTCGGAATTGTGAAATAAGCAAGCAAAGTTGTTGCGCGTCGCTTTTGAAATATTAAGATCGTATTAGCTTCAAACAACGAGCAAAGGACGGTTTCGCTAGCCGTAACTATTAATAGATGAATTTTTAAGATATTCCTCCGTCAACAGTGTGGAGTTATTATTGTAATTAGAAACGTTAAGATGATCCGGATGTGATTGCTAATAATGGAATCCGGATAATAATGAGAGAACAATGGAGGTTTCATTTCTGATCGTATGGCACTCAAAGCCTATCTGTATCATTTAATCAAATGAATGAATTCCCTCCCATCCCTGTCCCTTCTTTCTCTCCTTTTAAGTACTTTTTTCATCCTATTCTTTTATGGTTTCATGTGTGCCGTTTGAGTCTCCAGCCGTCCAGTGTGAGCAATAGCATTCATCAATTATCGTGCACGATAGTTTGAAGGCGATTATAGGCCACATTATGGGAGGAACAAGCGGGTGCTTTGCAAGCAGGGCGACCATTAATGCCCTTCGAATCCCGCAGTCCCGTATGCACACCGGTTGATGGTCGCAATCTCTCTTTCACGATGGGTTTCCATCCAATCCAATAAGGAAGCAGGTAAAATCCCTGGTCGCTTCGTTGCTGGGAATTAAACTACCGTACCACATGGCATGGCATGGTGTTAAGGAAACGGTTCTCTGCCAGCAGTACGGGAGTTTTTTGGGGGGGGAGGAGGAAATAAATTTTCTTAACGGTTCTGGGCTTTCCTTTCTCCAATTAGATCTGGCAGTTTTTCTTTTTTTGTTGGTTTTGCTTGTACAAATGAGCCAGATCGATGTTTGCTTGTGGGAGATGCACCGCCACCGCGAACCCGGAACCATTCGCACTCTCGTTGGGTGAACATGAAGAGAAATGATAATTTTTTGATAAATGGTTTCTAATTAAAAGCATTCAAAGACAGCAATCGACCAGTGTTTTGCACGTTTCGCTGGAAATGAGGACGCACCTTACGGCCTTAGTGTGTTGGAAGGCGAGTGGTCTATGGCCAATAAATTTGGCTTCTGATTTCTGCAATGGATTTTAATGATATTATTGCCTGCTCAAAGTGCCACTTGGACGATGGCCCCGGTAGGCCATTATTTCGTTACGCAATTGAATGTATGTGTGTGTGGGTGTGGGTGTGTGTTGTGGCTCTTTTCTTTGATTGGACCCAACCTTAGTTCTTGAGGTGTGTTCTAGCAATCGTGATACGTCGTTTGTTCTAAATGTAGGGCTGCGTTTGAGGAAAGTATTATTAAATTACCTTCGATACCTCTTCGCCCGTTGAATGTCCGTGCGTTTTCGCTGTACGAAGAATTGTTTAGCCGAGTCTCACACAGGATTGCCACCCGGGGGTTGGGAGTGGCTGTAGACCTGGGGCACCAGCAGTCGGGCACAATTGTGGTCAGTGAGGTCGAACAAACAAGGTGCAAACACACACAAGTACACACTCACACACAAGCGCACACGTACAGTTGAATACGTTTATGGCGTCGTTAATGAGGGTAACGAGTGGTTTTGCTGTGATTATTGCTTAATCCTGATCGTGTGCCCTCATTCATCATTTACGCATTGTGACTCGGTCTGACACTTGCCCAACATCGAAATGCATCGCAACGCACGGATAATGTTCGGGTGAAGGGATAATCTTAGCCACAGTGGTGGGACACTGTACGGAAATGGAAAGCCGGTCGGATGCTTAGGTTAAATGAGCCGCTGCTAGGCGATGCCAACAGATCAGGGCCCGGCGTGTGTAAGTATGTTTGTCACGTTTCGGTAGCGATGATCTTTGGTGGTTCGACCCGTCCTTGCCGTTGGCAAGTTTACCATCTTAATTACGCTTGCTTGCATCAGCATCTCGGGAGCATTTTGAATCAAAGGCGGGTGGGGTTAATGGCGGTGTCTCCCAATAAACATGAGCTTTGACGTGATTATAAACCGATCTGTGGCTGAATCATTGAGTGTCGCACCCAACTCTAGCCTGTTTGACAAATGACCTTTTCAATGAATGCTGAATCGTTCAAATCTAATGGTTAAATGGTGTACTATCAGCATACACCTGTGTACCGTTCTGTTTACACTCGATCATGAGAAATAGCAATAGAAATCGAGCTCTTGTTCAAAGTGTGTAATCATTTAACACATTAAATGTCTGTGGAATGTTTTATGGAATTTCATTATTTGAATATAGTGCTGCAGGTGTAGTGTATCTGTTGTGGAGAAATTCCACTAATGTACGTAAAAAAACAACTTGCTGGATGTATCGATAGATGTAAAGTAAGGTAAGTAAAAATAATGAAATAAGAATAATGATAAATAACCTAATTGCGTTGGGAAATAAAACACAAAAACAAACTTACCTTGATGAAGTAAACGCAGAATGCAACTGGATGAAAATCGCACCGGAAATTACCGGAAATTACCGGAAATTTAAGGACTGGGGAGCTAAATATTTTTACGATAATGCAAAGTTATGCGAAACGAGACCCTCCAGCCGTAATCATGTAATGGTGCATAAACGAAAACCGAAACCGCCCGAAAGGTTGAAAGTTATCGATTCCCAAAGTGAAAGATTGAGATCCGACCGGGACCGCAACGCGAAAGCACTAATAAAGTATTCAATAAACGAGACATTTATCAAAGTGGATTAAGAGAATGGTAATTATGCGTATAATAATGATAATAAAAATAACAACTTGTCTCAATTAGTGGAGCTTTGAGCGAAACGAATTAAACCTTTTGCCAGCCCTGGCTTTATGCACCCGTTAAGTGGTAAAAGTTCGTAGAGGGAAAAAGAAAATGGTTGAAAGTTTTGCAATCAAGATTTTGTCACGGCGCTTGGTTTATGGCACGGGCTAGATGCGACTCGGGCGAATAATGTTTGGTAAGGAAGTGTAAAGTTAGTCTCATGAAAAATCAGGTGTTGTTTATGATGCATCATAACATAGTCTCCAGAGAGTATTGGGCAGGCAGACCAAAATGGCAAGGACGCAAAATGACGCGAAGGGATAGATCGTGAAACTTTACGCTTCGTAGAAACAACCACCTGATTAGTTGTCATTGTGATGCCTTTGAGCTGTTTTCGCCGAAACGATACCATTACGTATTAATTAGCCATTGTCTTGTCATTGCTGAGCGAAGTAGGAGGAATTGCTGAGGGAAGTATGTTTGTTTTAAACGACTTTGCTCGTCACCCGCAGTTCCAGAATATTTATCACCTTCCTATGCTGCGGATGAAGTCTGGAGTGAACGTCGAGACCAATAAAGCTCGTATCCCGTTTATGGAGCCCCGGGAACATTGCTATACCGGATGAGGGATGAGGAAAAGGTACGACGGCACTTGTACTTGGGCAATATTACACTTCGGTGTAATTAATATCTCGGTCATAAATTGAACGCGTAAGGGAGACAGTGGGAAAGTGAAAAAGCAAATCCTAACATCAATGAAAAACCCCTTTCCGCTAGGTCCTCCTGTTGCGTCCGATGGCGTTGACAAAATCTTCCACTTTGAAACTCCGAACGAATGTCAAGCGAAATCGTTCCCGCTAATAGCTATCACTGGTACATAAAGGGGTGGGGGGGATGGTGATACTTTCATAATTTGCACCGTGAAGAACATTAAAAAGATAATTTAAAATACTGTTACAACGATCATGATGATGAAGCGGCTGGTAGAATGAAGGTTGGCTGCTGGCGATGATTCCGATCTCATCCGTGCTCGGGTCAACATCAGGTGCGCTAGAAGATGTAAGCATGAAGAAACTTTTCCAACCCCTTTTGACGCAGTTGATGTTCAAAAAGTGATCATCTACGAGACGGTGTACGAGCCTGAGTAAAGGTGAGTTTATGCTGGGACGGAAGCGAACGCCGGGGGTAAGATAAATGTTGTAAAAATTTATCACTTCCTGTCAAGCAGCACCCCAGCGGTGATGTTGGCTATTGACAAAGGGGTGAAAATGAGTCAACCGATTAGGGTAGAAGGTGATGCAAACCACCCGCGAGATGAATGGTTAATTAAGAAATGCGAAAAAACTAACTTAATTATTTCGCAAAGAATCGACTCTAGTGACTTTTTGCAGCTAATGCGAAGCGAGTCTTCCAGTGCTGATGTTTTAAAAGCGATGGACAAGTAACTTGTGCAGCATTAGGAAGGTTGAAAACTGTGGAAATTTAACGCATCTTTCAACCATTTAAAGTAGGTATCTTTCGAGTAGCAAGTGTACCATTTTGCAATGTTATGATTGGATGTTCAGAAATTCAAAGGTTAGGATAAGCCAACAAAATATTTATTGAATTTGTACAACAATCCCTTCCATCGAGACATTTGAACTTCATCTAATGAAAGCAAATGGGTTTATTTATCTGTAAAAAATTAAATTTAGACATACCGCACATAGCCGTACTTGGGTAATATGAAATCAGTAGAGAACGGTCCAACGATCCTGCACAAACACAATCACGAGCAGCCTGCTCCACAACGGAAGGTAATCTTTTACGGGTTAGTTACAGTCTTTAATCAGCACATGCCTGCAATCGAATACCGTTTACGTTAACATACTGCTCCTGCATCGATGCTCGGTTGAGATCGTTCCGACAGTTTGCGTTCCATCTGTTCGTTCCTAGGACGAACGTAACAGCCGTATGCCCCAAATGTGAAATATTTCAATCTACTCCAAAAACACATGGCAACCTTGCGGCCCAACCGTGCGGAGTCCAATCAACTCAAAAACCCGACAAGGAGCGAAGGCCCATAATCAACTTCCGTCAAACTTCCAGCTTCGTTCCTGCTTCCAAGCCTTGATTTTCCTTACGCTTCAACAGCGCCTCTTGAAGACATTTAATCGGAAAGAGAAGCGTAACCCCCGTAGTCTGCAGTAGACGAACAATTAAGTTTACATTCGGAATGGCTCATCGGAGCGGGACCGGCACGTTACAGTGTGGTCATATTTCTTGGAGTAAAATGTTCCCCCATTTAGACCACAATCCTGCCAACCCAGCCAGCCGCCGTACTCTCACAGTTTTTCTCCAGTTTTCGGTTGAAATGTGAATCGAATTTAGTCAATTTAAGATCGGTTCCACAAAGAGCTACGGTTCGACCCAAGATTCGGTGCCGTTCCATCCCGAAGATTCTCCCAAAAGGGTACTCTTTGGCCATTCGGAACAGATGCTACTGTCTACCCCCGCCGCTTGGTGTTGGCTCGGATCGTTGGCGTTTGTTTGAACGTTCGAGCCTCACGACATGTGTCGTCGAATTTGCCCCTGTTTGGCAAACGGGCGGGACGTGTGTGGTACATGGAGATTGGTCAAAATTTTATCAGCCCCCAGTGCTATCCCCCGGGGTGCTGTTGGGATTCGGCAGCGTGTGACGGTTGAGACTGGGGACTTTTGGGCATGGAGCCAATTTAAATGTTTTCGGTGAAGTGGTGCGTAGGATGCTAAATTCGGGCCAGAATTATTTGATCGGAACAAATTGACTGAATGCCAGGTCGGGTTTACAAATGGAGCTGACTGTGACAAATGCAGTTGTGACAATATGCTGGGAGCGTTACCAACCATGGTTCTCGGTTGTGGAATCCCACATATTCTTCCCACTTTACCTTTCGGTTGAGGTGTAGTTTTATTTCCGTTGTACGTTGTGTGTCGCCGCATGTGGAAAGCAAAAGGTTTGACGATTGTTGTAACAATATGTATGAGTACAGGATCACCTTCAATGCATACTATGGCATTGTCCAGCTGTGGGAGTTAAACTGTAAAGTTAGACAAAAGCTTCTGCTGGCGTGTCCGGTTTTTTTTGGAGAGCGCTCTCCAAGCAAAAAAAGGGTAGGATTATCTACAATAAGTTGTCCCTGCTCATCAAATCTTCCACCAGGATCTCGTACGTAGGTTGTCCTTTGAGTTTTAACACTCATTTATTTTTCATGTCACATCGTGGCCTTCCACTGCACAAGGTGTTGCCCATGGTCCATGTTTCATTGGCGCCTTGTTGCGACGCGACCGAGGAGAAATCTGATTCTGGTACGTTTACCTTGTACCGTGTGTTGCCTGTGGGCTCATTTCGATAGGCCAATGAGATGAGGGTTCCAGGACGGTAAGAACTTTTTCCACCGATACACCAAATATCGATTGAGGGTGAAATGATTGGTAAATCTTGGAACGGTTCACAGACCGTACATCGGGTTTGTCGGTTTGCGGTAGGGATTCGTTGGAAGGGATTTTCAAAATTCATGAATATATTGGATAATTTTACATTCGACCAGCACCTCATGGGAATGGTTTTATGTTTGCAGTGAGTTTTGTTTGCCCACAACTGGATGGACGAGTCGACCGGCGGAGGCGTGTGAATGTTCGAATGCGATGTGTTTGTGAGAAGAATGATAAAGTGTCCGGAGCTTTGAGAAAGTATAGCGCACCGCACGAACCTACTGTTCAATTCATTTCCACGTTCGTTCAATATTCATCGATAGCGCCAATCTATTTGTGGCAGTATTGGTCGATCTGTTGACACGGGAAATTGCGGCCAAACAGGATCGACTCAGAAATTTAATTAAAATTCAATTAACTCCCCTCTCAAGTGTAACATTCTTAAGGGCGGGGACAGGATTTTGTACTAAGATTTGTTTCGTATTTCGGCCCAATAGAAGTGACATGTAGCAACAAAAAAAATCACGTCCAAAAGAAACTTTTTTGGAAATAACTTTTTTGGAATCCCTAGAACAATATACAATCAGCTCGTGATTAATTATGTTTTGGGGTCTGTGAAGTATGGGGCCAACTCGAGACAGTACGGTTGCCTACTTCCTGTTTCGTAAATCAAAATTCATTATAAAAATATCCAAGGATCGTATAAAAATTTTATAAGTGTGGTCTTAAGTGAACAAATAGCCCTAATGGTACGCCATTCGTACCGTACGTTTCCGTTCGGGATGGCAATCAATTTCCAATGCTTTAATGCGATAAAAATTATGATCGGTTTCGTACAGCACCATCCAACTCGATCGGTAGTAGTTCGCAAACGGGTACCGGCTCTTCAATACTATTCTACGATGTAGAATCGTTTGCACAATATGGTGCCTCAATGTGTGGCATTCGATGTGCGGGTACGGGCAAGAAGTTCCCACTCTGATTGCGATTTGTCCCCTAGATGCTGTGGCAAGTGTACGGGTGTTTCATAGAGCCACTGTGGGCGAAACTGGTTCTTCATCGACGAATAGTTTCGAAGCCTTCAAACCGTGTTACACTTGTTGCCGTTACCGCAAATCATCATACAAAAAGTGTGCGATGGTTGACTGTACAGGCTGCCGACTCTCTCTCTCTCTCTCTCTTTCTCTCTCTCTCTCTCTCTCTCTCTGTCTCATTCGCTCGAAACCACGTACGAAGAACCGGGAGTCGCGCTTTCGATCGAAACCATTTCCTATCCGTCCGGGAACAATGAAGCGATAATCAAAGGCGTGCGGTTTTACGGTGCACTGCCGTACGGTTCCGTGGTATCCACGTAGAATATGCGATGCGACGCGTACAGCTCCACTGTTGCTCGTTAGGTTTGTTGATTTCTGGCTGCCTTTAGACTGAGAAATGGCACAGTCACTTTGATAGATCGGGCCATTTTACTACATCGGGACTTTTTACGTAATGTGCTGCGAAACCGTAAGTGGTGTGCAGTTTCATAAGGCTTTACGTAATTGGTATGAATTTTATACGAGATTGTTTTCTTTCCAACTGTTGGGGGCTCCACAGTAGTTGTTGTTGGGGCGAAAAGCCACAATTTTGAGCCATGTTTTCAGCTGCTTGGTACGCACCAAGAATGGCCGGGTTTTCGGTCCACATTACGAGGCTAATGGTTTTGGTGTGGTTTTGCTGGTTCGTGGTTTCACTGCAAGAGTGTCTCACCACAGCAGAGGCCAAGAGGTGTGATTCCATCGAAACCGTTCCACCTCGCTGTCTATTCCTAAGCGCTCGAAGGATTTGAGAAAATGTTCGATTACTGAGATTGATTGTGGTTGACGTTAGGCGTAAGGATCCGTAAGCTCGGGTGATGGGAAGAAATATGAAACTGACGCAAAAACAGTCTGCACTATTACCGAGAAGACGCAACAGCTTCATATGTAACACAAATCAGCTGCAGACAGTTGTAGTTTTAGGCACGAATAATGGAACACGGTGAGGAATTGGAAGCTCCCTCGAACGGCAGGAAGTTTGTCAATTTATCAAAAAACTAACTCTAACGCGCACCCGCCTCGTACAACTCCCCTCGATGAATATTCAAAGGTTCGAACGAATCCATCGTCACCTACGCCACCAGTGCTGCAATGTGTTCCGCAAACCACAAGAACTTGATTACATCGGCCGACGTTAAACCAGTTGTTTGTTGCTCCGAAAGAGGGAAAAGAAGTTGCGTCTAGTGAAGGAGATAAAGTTGATGGTCCTTCTGCTGTTGATGCGAATAAGATGGCAGTCATTGGCAGTAAAACTTTGTGCCAACGTTTAGGATCGGATCGGCAATGTATTAATTGAGCATTTTTGTGAGCGAACAATCGCATTCTGCTTCGGAACGGTCCGTATTGATGGTTATCGTACTGTCGGCTTTCCGTCCTACAAGGGAAGGTTATTGGTTTAGGGCCGTGCTTGAAGGTCTTTATGCTAAGCAGTCATCTGGTGGGCAATATGCTAACGGTAATCAAATTGATGAGATTGATCATCATAAATGAATGTTTACAAGGGGAAGAAGAAACTTTCCCAAAGTGAAAACATAATGGGTCTGTCTGATGGTGGAATTCTCACCAAAGTCTTTGGCAGAGTAAGACCAAGCCGGTGGGATATATTTTTTTTGTTATAAATTCACATAATTTAACAGTATTATAGGAGTTGGTACACATAAACATAAAAGTTAAACATTTTTGTCACACAAAAATCACAGTCACAGCTGAAGCTTTCAGAAAGGAGCTTTAGTATTGCCAGTCGGATAAACGTGATTGCAACGTGAGCTTCAATCGAAAATGCGCTCACAATCGAATTACAGTGATGCAACATCGGCAGAACTCAATGATTGAAAAAATCAAAGACTTTGTATACCAAAAAAAGGAAACCACATGACTGCTCGTAAGCGATGAAACAGATGAAAAAGAGAAAACTAGCAGAAGTAAAAGCTCCAACACATAGTAAAAAAGAAATGAACATTTGAATACAATCTCTTCGCTTTCATGTTTCGTATTACTCATGTCCATGGCGTTCCCGCGAATCCTTGACCAGTTTTCTTGAAAAGAAACCAAGAGCATCAACTAAAAAGTAGCAGAGACTCGTTACAGTCGAGTGTGCAGTCGGGGTAAGTTTGCTGAGAGTGCTGCACGATGCAGAAAGTGCTCTTTCCATCCGCTGCGCATTCGACAGCATTCGAATGACGGACGTTGGACGTTGTAAAACTGCATGAAATTGGAAAGGTGCTTCAAAACGGGCAGAGTACGCTAGTATAAGGGATTGAAAATTCGGCAAGGCATAGATAGGGTTGCGCATAACTTCTCATTGAATGGAAAACTCAAAAATTTGATTTACCTCACTCAGAAAGGAGGTACAATTTTTTTGTTGCTTTCGTACCTTTTTTAAGGGGAAAGTTTTGCTAGCTGGCCCAAACAAAAAAAAAGGAATATAATCTGTAACGTTCCGTTGTGCCAGGGCAAGGCCGTGCTGTAGCTGAAGATTGTTGATGTTGAGTGTTGATCTTCTGCATACGTGTGGACCTGCTGCATTATTCAGCGAGCCGGACCTGACGGGAGTTACAAAATCATTTGAATGGTATCCTTGATTAAGCTTTCCAGATTGCCGCCAGGGTTTCCGGATCGTACCGGGTATGAAGTACTTTTTTTTGTTTTTGGCAAACCAAGTATGAACAAAACGAAAACAAATTTGCATGTCTTGTGTGTTCCGTGTGCAAATCGTGCTGCCGTATGTAGAGAATGTGCATACACAGTTGTAAATTTGAAATTTGCTCGCCACGAAACGTGACGGCTCACTCATAGTTATGAGAAAAAAAAAATATTTTACTAAAATTCCAAAGTATCATCAACAAACGAAACCAGTCTGTCTGTAAATTACTTCATTTCAACAGCGATTCTTTGTCGAACACTAAAACATTGTCATTTAATAAAGTTCTAGAACCGCCAATTAGACCATTAAGCAACCTGTTCGAAGCCTGTGACGATCAGAAATACTTCATTTATCCCAAAGGTGCCAACAGGCGGCATATCAGAAGTTTACGGTTAAGAAAAAATAAACTTTCCAGCAAACGGTTTCCATTTTTCTGTTTTCCTCGATTTTGTGCCATATTGCGGTGAAAATTGAAGGTGTGCGTTCGACGGAACTACCGTTTTGAGAAAGTTTCCTAATTAAAAGAAAACAGTTTGCAGCGGTGCGGAAATAACGAAGGAAAGAAGCGCGACGCTGTGAAAGTTGCCACACGTCACAATTTTTAGCGACCATTCATTTCACCATGTTTCTGTCCTCTTCCCGTTCGGTTCCAGGTTCCGAGAAGGTTCGTTCAAAAAACAAACGCATAAAAAGCAAGCTTTGAGCAAAATGGTAAAGCCGGTTTCGGTTTCTTCTCAAATCGTGGACAATGGGTGGCGCACACCACATCTGGGCTTTCTAATCAAGAGCTTCTACATCGGAGAGAGTTTTTCTTTTCCCACCCGAACCCGCCATAGTGATGGAGAATTGTCGCTCGTTTAGAAATCGCTTTCTGATTGACACTTTACTTGTCTTTTCCCTGGTTTTCCTGGTTTTCACAGTGGCGTTCCCTGAGGGATAGTGCGTACGAATCGTATGCCATGATTCGACTTTAATGAGAAAAGTTTTATATTTCATTCTGTTACCATTCGGTGTGTGCTTGTGTTTCTTTCGTCGCCTGTGCACGTTGAATCTCGGGCCCCCGTGATTGATTGGGTGGATCGATGTCGGGTACTTATAATTTACCGGAATACTCTCCGGATATCCGGATGCCGCAAGGCATACCAATAGTATGCGCTACTCAATTCTATCTACTCATTTATCGCTGTCACACCACTCTCCAAGTGGGATGCGTTTTGATCTGTGGTTGAAACAAGGTAAGAGTACTGTCCGTCCGATTCCGAGATGGTCGAGAATTTGCCGGAACTTCTGTTTCTGCTGGAAGAGAAAGTTTCCCATTAAGACCCGATTATGGTGCTGGCTCCTGGAGTTATGCAAAATGTACACACCACTGTCCGTCCATTGGGCGGGTTTAATTTGTGTAACGCAGTGTCATACTTCTGCTACGCAATAAGGGTTTGAAAATCGGTTCGGAAAGCGTGTGGTACCGGCATTGACCGGATGTGTGCAAAGAGATGATAATCGGTGCATTCGTGAGCGAATAAATTCTAAAACCGACTAATCGATGCTTCATGTCATTGCTCCCCTTGATAAGCACGTGATTTAAATTGTACGCGCTTCTCTTCCGACGACAGGCTCACTTACAATTTAACCTTTATTCCTTTAGCTTCGTGGAACTGAAGCGAATTGATTTGATGAAATCAATTTAGCATATAATGGAAAATATGCTGCAGATGTTCCGGGCGTATACGAGTGATTTGATTCTCTGAACAGTGTTTTTCCTAATAAATAGTTCAAAATTTCCTAATAAATAGTTCAGCGAATCCTCGCTTTGTTTTCGTCTATTATTCTGGAACAGAATTATGCAAGCTTTTATCTAAATAGTTGCGTTAACATAATTGCTTGAATAATGCATCGATTATAGAAGCAATTTTCAAGAACATTGCATACTTTCAGGCGTATTCAGAAGAGCGCATCACATACTGCACAATGCAGTACATATTTGCTCGGTATAAGCCCTAGTTTACAGGTTGTTTTTAATTTTGAAAATAAGTTTCATGTAGCTGATTCGTCTTTCTGTGTTTCGACTTTTATCCTTCGTTTTATTTATTGCTTACTGTGCCAGAAATAGCGAATCCATTCCGTTCATTGTGAAATGGACAGTATAGTCCTTTCTTTACATTTCCTCATCATTACCTTAGTTAGCGTGAACCGGAAAGGACTGCAAAGCTTCTTCTGCGAGTTTACATACCGATATATCGGCCTACGGAAAAACGGCCAAATGTACGGTAACGAAGAATCATCGCTGCGAGGTTGCATAAAATATGGCAATGTTGTTCTGGCAGCAGGTGCACTCACTTGCTGGTCGGCCTGTATCTTCCCAACCGAGTTCGTCCACGACCCGCGACCGAAGGACTGAGGAAGGACTGTTCCACAACCCACCAGGTGATGGTATCGAATTAGCGCGCGTGGTGAAACTTAAACAGGAAAAGGAACATTAAAATACAAATTGAATAGATAACAGCCGTGGTGTTTTCCGTTCGCCACCTGGACATGGTAAGTCGCTCTAACTCGCCAGAGGTAGGAAACGCAACGCGCGATGTCTACCACGGCACACCACAGGAAACAAAGCGTTTGGGTAAATGAGTGGTAGAAAATTAAAATTTAAAACATGCCATGACTGAAAGTAATTAAAAATGTGCCTCCATTTTGTCAGCCATGCCAACGGAACGGTTTCGAATGTCTGTCCATATTGGTGAGGTCGCTCCTTATGAAAGGGTTTCCTGAAAGCCTGATGGCAGGAAGGATGGAAACATGAGAACAACCGTAGTTCTCAGTCCTTTTGACGATGGTTTTTCCTCGGTTTTCGGAACCGATCCTTTCCCGTGGTGTGATTTGTGTAACGAGCTTAACGAATGGCAAAATGGCGATGAAATACCTTGCCACCTTTGGCAGTCTGACTTGTGTCCGCAGGATCGCGCTTAATTATGGCTCCTGTTTGCTTCGGTGGTGGAGTTGCCATCGGTTTCCACTCGCTGCAAGGAATGTAATAATGTTTGCTAAAGCAGGAAAAACAGAAAACAAAAACAACATTACCCGACGGAAGGTGTAGCGCATTTGTCTGCGTCTTCGTTACAGCTGTAACTGTCTCTCCGTATGCGTTTCCCCCCTGCTAAGGGCAACACGACAAATGGCTAGAGCAGAGGCACGCTTCGGTTATGTGAACCCGCTTCAGAAATATATTCCTCATTTAGAGGGATTGGTAAGGAACGGAGATTTTTATTGCACCGAACAAAGAATGATGACGGGTCATAAATTTCGTAATGAAGAGATTAGCCAACCCTTGGGTTTTTTGGGGCTCGGATTAGGATGAGGATTTTTGTTTCATTTCTTAAGATGGTTTCCTAATTTTGTACCGTGGAACAATCGGTGGAAAAGCATGACAATAGCGACAGTAGCAAGCTGTTGGCAAATGGTACTAAACCACCAGTCATTATTATTTGCCAGCATTACTAACGATTGCTTTAAGTAAAATGGCGCCGAGGATGGAAGTGTACGATTATAATAAATTGTTTTTCTTTTCTTCTGAAGCATCTATAAAAGTGCTGTTTAATGACAGCATTATCAACAGTTAGCATGTGAGATAGTAAAAAAAAAGTTATTTTCTTTCATTCGTCCTTTCATGCCCAATCGAATCCTTTTAAAGCATTCGACTTGGTGAAAAGAAAGTCAATACCGTTTACATTCGGGTTTCATAAACTTATTCATGCACCTTGCATCCTGTTGACACTTCAACTCGCTTTAAGATAAGTAGATCATGCATACTTCATTAGTCCGTTTAGAGTAAAAGCGTGCTTGGTGTATAGTATCGTTACTTTCCGATGACATCCAGCGACACCAGCAGCGGGAGATCGCATCCAGGTCGCACTTGCAATCTAGCAGCACATAAGGGGGACGCATGCCAGTAGTAGCATCGATACCGAACGACCATTAGGTGGCAACTTTTCCGCAGTGTCGCTCCTGGGGAAGAATCCACTGTACAAGCTTTTATGTTCCCGCTCGGTGGCATTTTCGTAATCTGTTGTTATGCAACCGAGCGGGTACGGGAATTTGCCGTCTGAAATGGTACGACTCGCGATAATGGAGAAGTTTAAAGTCGCCGTCGAGAGTGAGCGAAAGGTAGCACTGAACTGGGTTTACTGTATATGTTTAGAGCGTGAAGCTGTAAATTGATTGTCACGCTGTTCACGGGAGCTGCACGATTTTCAACTTAATTTGGGTTAAACTTTCCAAACGGCTCCCACCTCGGGATGGATTCATCGGATCGGAAAAGTGGCACTTTAAGTTCTCCTGTCAGCTGCCCTGCCCTGCCGTAACGAGATTCGTGCAAAGTATCGTTTCCCGGGAGGTAACCTGGTGGTCGGTGCGATGCCATTTGTGCGATGGACGCTGGCAAAGGAAGTTTTTCCAAGTTTTCCACCATTCAATCTCTTTCGAATCCTTTCAATCGTTCACCATGGACAGGAAGGGGCAGGAACCGTCGTTTGTAAATGGAGCGAAGCGTAAAGCACATTTGACAATTTCCTTTGGGCGCTGGTAAGCTTATCCATTTGCGCCTTTGCCCTCTCATTCTGCTTGTGACAGTTGTCAAAAGTTTGTCTTGGCCACAAAATAGTTAATCCTCCGGCATTTAACGAATTGATCCTCATGTCGTTTTCCATTTTTCTATCCACTTGTCTGATTGGGTTCCTGCACTAGATAGTCTCGGAGACTTTCGCATGCAATTCGCTGCAGCATAGAAATGGATCCCTGGCCGGTAGGGATTGTTTTTCAACAAATCCAGCACGCGGTTGGGTGGATGGGGATACTATACTGACAAGCGTGTGTTGTGGTTTTTTCCTTCCATTCTATCATTTTTATTTCACGCTCTTTTACGAAACAACCAGTTCGGTGCGCTTGTTATGCTGGATTGCCGGCACACTGAATCTTTCAAAGCGACAACGTAGAATGAAGCACGCTGAGCTTCCGCATTTTCGTGTTGCTGTGCGAAACACAAGGACAAGTTGAGCTTCTTACAGGTTCGTGGGAAGATACTTGCCATTATCCGGACATCACACAGAGACGATTTACGAAAGCCTTCAGAAACGTTACATGTTTCGGGTTTTCGGCAGGAGTTGTGGAGAAAAATGAAGCAAAATGTATGACGATTATCGGAGAGTCTATTTTCCGGTTGAGCAAATTTTATGCTATACAACTATCACCTTGCCTAAAAGCGAAACAATGTTTGCGTTTGTGCGTCACTCGGTGCCGTGAAGTGTTCTACGGTTCCTTGAGTAGAGCTTACGGATGAGTGTGGTTTATTTGAAAGCAGAACAGTAAAGCGTAAGGTGGGTGCTTTTGCGTTGGGAAAGTTGTAATGTTTGTTTAGAAATCCTGTCAACTAAAAATTGAAGGATTAAATTAGTTATACAATCCTGTCTTTCACATGACAAAACAGGCATGATTTTTTTTCAAAAAGGTGTTTAAATTAAAAATTTATGAACTCAAGTTATTAATGTGGTGTTTCACTATAAAAGATTGTGAGTAAACGCAAGCAAACGTATGAGAGCGCGTTTACTTTGTCTAATGAATCTTTTGAACTATGGCCGAACGATTCTACAAAGGAGTACAAATTTTACTAACCATTTTTTTCCTTATGAAAGGTATGATTTATTTACCGTCTGTCCCGTTAATAAGGGCTCACTGCGTAGATGAAGCTTGTTCCGGTTACTGATATGAGTGTAGAAGATTAACTTCAATCAAGATTATTCAATAAGAGGCAAAGTTATTCGCATGTTTTGCGCATGAGAGAGTGAGAAAGAGAGAGCTCTTGCTTCAGTTTAGCTCAGTTGCTATAATTTTTCATTTGCTTTTCGCTGCCTTCATTCCATTCTAGACTGTCGGTGAAGATAGACGATTTGAAGAAACGCAAGGGAATGAAGTGAACCCGGGTTGATCGTGCCCATCGTGAAAGCGAGTGGCTTTCAAGGGCTTGGTTAAAAGTGTTACATACACAATTTCGTTGGTAATTCTTGGTACTAAGAAACCGACCTTCCATCCATCCGACCGTATATGGTGCAAGGAGCAAATTTGTCTCATATTCATGCTCATCGATGATGAGCTCTCGTGCTCTACCCGATGCATACGCTAGGCAGAAGACACTAGGACACAAGTTTCACTACAGCGCCAGATTGCCTGCGATACGAAGCTCTGCAAGAGGGACAACCGTTGGGACGTGGGAACTGGTCCATTCAAAGCAAAGGATCCGTAAGCAAACTTAGCGCCAATGGAGGCTAGTTTTTCATGGCATGCTCTGGAGGATTTCACTGCGACACACGCTCGGTGGTGAAGTCACAGCGTTGCGGTTTAGGGACCGGGGACTGTGCTGTGTTGATAAAAATCGTCTAAAGTTTTTCAATTCATTACGTGTTATCTTATTATTTTTTTTTAGCGACTCATGGTAGTTTTATGCTTTGTTTTGTGTACTGTATGTATGAGCCAAGTTTGGCGTTTAGTAACAGAGATGTGCGAAAGGTAAAGTAAGGCACATCACAAAAAAGAACTTTTAAGAGTAACAAAAACTATGTTGTTCTTTTGGAGAGTACCGAAGGAAATGAAGTGATTGCTACAAAATGATAAGAATATTTTTGTTCCAGCATGTGTGTGATGTTTTTGTGTTTGTGTGAGAAGCGCAATGAGTAAAGGTCGGATGACGACTCAATAGTTTAACAAATGTTAAACCACGTCGAATGAGACAATCAAATAATAATCTAATTTACCTGATACAAAAAAAAGAATGGTTCAATTTGTTGGTGTTTATTCGTTTGTTTTCTGTGCAAAAAGCAAAGAAACAAAACGGCAAATGAACCAAATCCGGCACGGAGAGAAAAGTTTTGCCCGTTTGATAATAACGCTACAACCATTTAAAGAAATGTCTGATTAAGCATAAAAAGATCTAAAACCACACTCGCTTCATGTTCCTTCCTGGCTTGGTTCAACTTTTTAACGATAAAAAACCGAACCGCTTAACATTCCCTTGTCGAGGCGTGTTGATAACGATGGGGCAAAGGCAATGCTTCTTCAAGCACGGACTGAAAACAACGTTAAGGAGGGGGTGGGCAGAGGTGTGGCACGCCGAAACCAAAAAGAAAGTTTCCTTCACAGCTTCACAATGGCAAGAAGAAGAATCTCATTTCCGCTTGATACGCCACAAAGGCGGAACTACAAAGGCGGAGGCTGTTTGTTCGATCGGATAGATGGTTGAATGGATGGATGGAGTCGTTTGGAGCTGGTTCAGCTTTTTTTTCTTTGTATCGATGTGTGAGTTCTTTTTACCAGTGTGCAGTCAGCCGTAATATGTAACGCTGGTGAGTTGATTTCGAGCTGGATTTTGGTCCAGATTGTTCGGGGACATCTGGAGAAACGACCGGACTGTACCGGATAACTTAAACGACAATGTTGGCGTGCGTGTGTTCGCTGTCTGGACACGGCACTACAGTTCATTATGCTTGACTAAATCATGGAAAGGAACGCTAAACCACAGGAAGCTAGTGAGAATGTAGACTTGATTATTTAGAAAACCTAAGACCGAGTTGTTTTTTTCCTGCTTGAAGCTCAATGGGCCATGGTTTGTCAAAAAGTAAAAAATCAATAAGCGAATTAAATCGCGATGCTCGGTTGATGAGAAAGTGAACCAACTTGTGGGTGAATTCATTCTACTTCAGTTTGGCTATGTTGTGTCAAAAGTCAAACCCGTAGGCTCTACATTGAAGCCCCATTTGGAGCAACCGACGGTGAGTATAAGCGGAGTTTCTTTTCCCATTTCCTTTTCCAGCGTTCCAGAGCACGACGTTGGGAGGGGCCAAACCTGGTAGCTACATCTACAAGGCTTCGAAGTGTGCAGCAATTCCCTAATTTACCCATTTTTACGATTTCCTTCTCGCACTAACAAGATAAATTTTATGAGTTTTAAGAAAAGTTGGAGCACTGCGGTGTGCAGATGGAATGGGAAAAGGGGTTTGGCGAGGTGGGGATATCCTCCCAATGGGAATTACACTGTGCATGCTCCCAGTTACCGTTGGGCCGCAGAACCGATCGTTTGATGAACATGAAATTAGTCGATTAATCTTGGCAATCTTCTACGAGCATTATTACCATGGATGGGAAACAGCTTAACGGTGCCGGGAAAGTTCTCCACGTTTTCCACCAGTGTTGTTGCGTGTCCCCGCAATGATGGTGGGAAGGAATCTGCCAAGAGATTTGTGAACGACCTAAAACCGGGTAGCGCTTGTGTACGGCCGAACATCGGGGTCCGGATCATTGGGTGCATTGCTTATGACAATGAGATCGTAAAAATTCATCCCCTGGCCGGGTTAGGTCCGCTGCTGCCGTGTCGTGGAGAACCGTGCAGCTCGTGTGCTGAAGTTATTTTACGCTCGCAGTCTTTGGTTTTCCGGGTTTTCTTCCGTCCCCGATAGAGGAACCGTACCGATATTCCGAAGCAGTTATTTCTAAGCATAAACGACCTTTGCTGGGCTCGATGGTTGCCAATCGCTGCCGGCTGTCTGGAAGATGAAGGTTGGCAGGAAATGCTTTTGTTTGTTCCAAACCTTTCACACCGTTTCTTAACAGGCCGTTATCCTGGGCGGCTCATCGCGATCATGAGCCAGCCGAAATGTCGTGAAGTGCCATATGTGCCATGGAAGCGGGCAACACGCATACACATGCATTATTTATGACCTTGCAAGCATTGGAAAATTTTATGCTAATACGAACACACAAAGGTGGCAGCCTCGGCATGAGACTCACTGAACATGATATCGTAAGGTGTAGGCAAAGAAGATTCTAACAGGCAGCTATCAAACGATCGTTTGCCATCTAGCAGAACCGTTTGGTGATATTATGCTCTTTTATCCTCACGGCACATATCTTTCCCTGTATGCATGTTACGTCTACATTCGGTCAAACCTTTCGTCCTCTAAAGGAAAGCGCAATCTTGTCTTGTGCGCAATGAGTATTGATTTCTGTTTTGCTTTGACCCATTCAAAAGTCTATCTGGACCGAAGGTACCTATATTGAAAGATTTTGTTTTCAAAGCTTACATACAGTTTGTTTGGCAGTGTGTACAACGAGCTATATATGTATGCTGTATAGCTGCTGCACTATTACCCCTCATTCGGATGCTAAATATTGTTCAATACACTGCGCAATGAATCACTCGCCTTGGGCATGTTAACATCTACAAAGAATGCATAGAACAGTAGTGAGTATTTATCGAAAGATGTGTTTGAAGTGCACTCACGTCATGCTGAAGTTTGGTGCATACTTACATACTTGAATGTTTTGAATCTTCTCCTATTTGGTATGTCGTTCAATTGGCAACAGTTTAATTTATTGTTAATTTTTGTTGTTCATTTATTTATTTTTACTGTAAAATATCATCATTTTCCTACAAGAAAAGGTATTGAAACTAGTCAAGATATTGTAAAACATTTGTTATTGAACATTTAATACATTTCACAACCATTACCCCTTACCTAAACTGAATGTATGATTCAATAGATGGTTTTCACATCACCACATTGTTAACATGTAAATTCAGTATTATGACTAAACATTCTAGGATATTCTAATATTTTTTAAGAGAAATATTGCCATCTTTCTTATTGCGGCTGTACCCAGGGTCGAAGACACTAGGAGGTTTTTAGTGAATAAAAATCTTAGGTTAGGTGAATAAAAGCTTAGGAGGTTTTTAGTGAATAAAAAGCCTTAGTCCGTACAGGGTGCTTGTAAAAAGTTCTTCTTCTTTGTGACTGAATGATCTCCAAGGCCATACCGGTAATTTCTGTGTTATTAGAATTCCACATAACCGGATAATCAGTCCTTGTCGCGGCGAGACTGTCGAAATCGAATTTGATATCCGGTCGTGTCGTGTGAACCCTTTATCACTTACATCTTTTGTTCTCTCCTCGTTAAATCAAACATTATAAAATTTAAGACCTCTTGAGATTTTAGTACCAGAAAAAGAGGCGGCCCTGCGGTCTACGTGTTAAAGGGCGCTAGTTCCACACGACAGAACCGGGTATCAAATCCCATCCGGACCGTGTCTTTTCGTAGCATGGACTGACTAATAGTGATGGGACATACGATTCATTTCATGGCTCGACCCGGAGTCGGGTGCAACAAAATCGGAATCGATTCCGACCCGTGGGTGCAGCGGGTTCGGGCCGACCCGTAAACATAGGTAGGTTCAGTAGTTCCGACCCGAACTCGCTGCACCCACGGGTCGGAGTCGCTTATGGCAGCTTGCACCTACCGGAATCGTTGCACCTACTGGACCTACTTGTATCTACGGGTCGACCCGAACGGGTTCGGGTCGCTTATGGATGGCTCCGACCCGGTATTTTCGGGTCGATCCGCACATCACTAGCTTCTTTGAGTGTTCTTTCAAATTGTGGTGATGTTTTCCATGGCAGCAAATCGGGTTTCTCTGCATCACTTCTGTACAGCCATATTTGGTTATCCTTTTTAGTATCCCTTAAAAGAATATGATTTGATCAAAAACTAGTAACGACAATAGCATGTGCACTGTTTGCAAGTACTTACATTTGAATGTTTAGGACATTATGACATGGTTTTTGTGTAAATCTGCTCCATATTGAACTGTAAACATGCATGCATTAATGTGCTAATATGTAACAGTAGATGATCAAACTGATCCCTCAAAAAAACACTCACTTGTACCAAGAAAGTCGTCTAACTGTGAGACCAATTTTTAAGCGTTTAGATTCCTTGATGATTTCCTGTAACATAAATTAAACATTGTCGGGTTCTTAGTTTTAAACAATATTTTCGTTCGTAGTTGTGCAAACCCACTTACCGAAATATCGCTGACAGCTAAACCAGCCAACAAATTAGATAACGTAATGGCGATTATAATAAACAGCATGAACATGAAATAGCTGTATAGATTAAACGTTATATTCGCTGCTCCATACTCCCCTGTAAAGCGTTAGCGGGAAATGTCATATTAAATTACAGCGCGAACGATAATTACAGCTTACAAACAGAAAAGCTTACCTGTGTACCATACCAAAACTTGCAAAAATTTAGCGTGCCATGCTATTGTTTGTATTGTAAAATCGTCGCAGTTAGTTACATTTGTAGTTTGATTTATGCTACCATTTTTTAATTCACTTTGTGTACTTGATTCAGCAGTTTTACCGCTATGGTACAAATACAGTGCGGACGTTAGGAAAAGCCATGAATATACTAATAAATATTTAAACATTTTGAAGGCAACTATGTCTAACATGTTTATGAACTCCGCAGAGAGTTCGTAGCTGGCAAGAAAGCTTCTCATTGTCAACCCTACAAGAGCAGTGAGGCAAGTTAGAAATAACTTATCATTTTCAGTATAATATGCACAGCACATCATAACAGTTAAAACAATTTCATGAAACAGTACGCTAAAGATAAGAAATTCGATTTTTTTGAAGATAAATTTCAAGGTGTTTTCAATATAATTGATTGTATTTTTAATAGGTTTGTATTTAGAATATTCCCAAAGGTTTAAAAAAGAACGCGATACACAAAGGGGAAGAATAAATTTCAAAAACAGAAGAGAAATTAAAATTCCCATAACAAAAATCATCGCTGATCTATTGTGTGGTGAGAACCAGAATAGCACAACCAAAGGCACAGACAATCTTGCTAGCTGTATGGGCTTTGTAATTGATGGTGGATCGCGTATGTAAAGCAAGGTTTTAATAACCGGATGTTCGATAAGCTCTAGTCTTATTTCCTTGTGGATAGTCCAATCGGCAGATATTTCTGACACATCTGTAAATTTCATCAGAGCAGGCATAACGCTCATCTGCTCATGCTTAGTTTCACTTGTATGTTGAGCTTTGTTGAGCTTGAATTTCGGTGGAACGAAATTTTGCAACATTACGAAAATGTGGGATTGATTACATTTGTTTCCTTCAAACCCTTCACCGATAGTGTAAATACACTCATCAAAATGCTCCTTAAGCACCGTTGGATCAATTTCATTAATTACAAATTGACCGTAAATATCCTTCCCACCAATGTACGCACCTTTTTCTAGCAGCAGCTTCTGCGTGCGCTTTAGTTTATATTTGATTGCGAAAGCTAAAGCGGTCTCTCCATTGCCATCTTGCTCGTCAATATCGAATGAGGGTATGTTTAAGCAAAGGTTCAAGCATTTAAAAAATCGACAATTTGTACTATTTTCATCAATACCATTTACCAACCATTCAAGAAGGGTTTTTCCCAAGAGATTTTCAAAATTTTGATTTAATTTCTGAATTAAATATTCCAGCATGGTGTAATTCCCATTCTTGCAACATAATTCAAGTATATTTTCTGGTAATATACTTGACAATGGGCCTGTTCCCTGGTTGATGTAGAATTGTGAGAGTGTATTGATAAGACGTTTTGCTGCCTTGTCATTTCCCGCTTCGATAGCCATTTTCAATAAAGTTTGCATGTCTGTGCTTGCGTACAAACCAAGCGATTCGTTTTGTATAGGCGTTTTATAATTACGCAATATTTGTACCCGATACCATTCATTTTCATCGTTTGGTTTTGTTTTGATTTTGTTAAGCAAACGATTCCGAAGTTCGATGCACTCAGTTTCTCGATTATATTCCATGTTTCGAGACGTTGTTCCAGATTGATTATCACTAGGTTTGGTAATGGTAGCATTCTTTTTCAACAGCATTAATGTGAGTGTTGTAACGGCCACGACATTATTTTCATTTATAATGTCGAAAAGCAAATCTAGTGCAGTTTTGCCATCATGTGTCTTTTTATCCACTTGCACTTCTGGAAATGATAGAACTGTCTCTAGGTTTTCCTTTTTGCACGACCGTACTGCACAATGTATCGGGTAATATCCATTTTCCGTTTTCTATAAAGAAAACATACAATAAAGCTGTAACTGTTGTTGTTTCATTTACAGACGTTTTTCTGTACCGACCTTGTTAATTTTAGCACCATGCGTTAAGCATGATATGGAGTATAGAGGGCTTTCATCGTTTGCACTCGCTAGGATAATGCCAAGCACTGATTGAAGAATCTTAGTGTAACTTTTCCCACATGCGGCATCCTTTCTTGATGTTTTCAGTGTATGTACGAAGGCTCCCAAATTTTTGTTCTCAAAATGATTCACTAAATCCGTCTAGAACATAAACACAATTTTAGCACACTAATTAATATGGACACTAATGTATTTTTTTTATTCAGGTAGAACGGCCACTAATGTAATTTATGCTCCGATAAAATAAAATGTGTACTTGTAATATTTTTTCAGGTTGTTCCATTTTATACTTCTAAACTTATTAAAGCAGAACCACAAACAGCACCGTACGTATTGACTGTTCACGAAGAACTGAACGCAAAACCGGGAACGTATGAAACAGATAAGGCTATGAAATCATTTGCATTAAAAGTAAGTTATTACTCACACATAGTGAATCAGTGATTTCGAAAATGAGCTGGTCAACGTAGTGAAAAAAAATTTAGAAAGCATAACGAGTTGCGATTATTCTCAATCGTACTAATTTCGGCGAGAAACATCCGCGGAATTGAATGCATCTTTTTGTGTTGTTTCGTCACAAGATTGACGATGCAAAACTAATGCTAAGAAACGAGCATTTATTTTGAGTGATCACTCAGTTGTAAGGCGACGTTCGTTGCCAGGGTTGTTTTGTAGTGTCGTGGTCAAATCCTGTTCGTTCGCGATAAGCAACGGAAAAAAACTCCAGCTTGACATAGGAAATAATCTCATCCAGTGATGTAGTTCGCACGTCATAACCCTATTCCGATCAGAACGATCACAACCAAACGGCTTGTTTCACGAATCGGGGGATCAACATCAGAGCTAAGTGCCGCTTGAAACAGTTGTAAGAGAACATGGTGAAATCACTCTAGTGAGCGATTCTAACAGACAGTCACAGTGGACAGTGTATGAAGCGTGGATAGCTGCAAGCATTGTGTATTTAGTTTTGGTCATCTAAAGATCTTTCTGAAGGAACTGAAGGAAGACCTGTTTATTTTACGTCATGATGAACGGCATGGTAACATTGTCCGAGATCTAAAAGAAGCCTTGCATGATATATAATACGATGCCGAAAAAATAAATAAATTAGAATCTACAAGAAAGCACGATATGTTACATTATGGTTTATATACCATCAAAATGCGAAACAGTACGTTAATCACTCCAACCAAATACCTTATCATAAGCGCACCACTACAGACGCAGAAAAGAATCAAATTATGACATTGGTGATCATATAGCTGAATGTAAGAAAGAGAAACCGTTTTTGGAAGTTGCTAAGAACGTTCGATCGTACGAAGCGAATTCGTAATCCCGTTGCGATAAGGCACAGAACAGTCATACGGTACAAACAAGCAAACAAAAACATAAATAGAAAATAAATATAAACTTTATTTCCCTAGCGGTATGCGAATAAATGTGATGATGAATCATTTAATATGAAATTTGATTTCTCATGCCGGCTAATTAGATGAGCACAGTAAAAGGGCATGTAATATGTGTAAACTTCGTTTGAACGAGTTTTGCTTTGTTTTGACGACATGTTGACGGCTTGACGGCAGTTTGACGACTGAGCTTATGAATTTATTCCCAGAACATTAGCAGTAGTTCAAATAGCACCGAACCCTTATTCATGGTAAGGGTGATAAGATCACGTCAATAAACAAGATACATAGCATAACATATTTTTCAGGCAATTCTACAAGCTTTTAATCATCTTCTAATTTTCACATGTCCGAGTTGTGATTCTGATATGATATAGTGGTCCTACCTCGTACTCACCTATTACTCAAGCCGTGTTTATCATTGAGTAAATTGATTTGATAGGTTTGTTTGAAAACTGGTGATATTTTAAATTTGTTCCAATTTTGTTTTTCCTAACCTTTAGCTGACCGATCAGTAGAGATCAGTTGAAAGCCTTGAAAATATTGGAGTAGTTCCACTGTTTGAAGTTTTCTCACTTCAGTTTGGGAGGGTTGGCGATCTTCGACAAAATGGTTATCTTAAACCAAATCATCTCTTCTTCGGTCTATAATAAACACTGAATTTCATAATTCATAATTTATTCATACTAATTCAAATTAAAATTCCTTCAAACTAAGGATTCATAATTCAATAAGGATTCATGAATCTTCAGAATAGCGATTCAGAGTCATTCATTCGAACTCTCGCTCGTTCGGAGATTCGCTCATATACATGAATCTGAATCAGGTCCCTTTATTGGTTCTTCTAGGCACCTTCTTCGCAGCGAAAAGTCTCTCTCTCTCCCTCGAATCCCCCTCCCCATATGTGACTGTAACCCTACTGTAACTCAGTAACCTTACCTGCGTTACGTAGTTGTGGATTGATCCCTGAAAACATTTCGTTCGCCGTTATGTTTTATAAATGTTAAAGAAACGAATTAATAATAACTGTTTGCGCCTATGATTAGGCAATTTGTATTGCACATAGGGCGATAATTGGGCTACATGAAGATAATAGAGGAAGTGGTAGAATTGCTATGAACATTAGTATGAAAGAAAGGCGTTAGTCTAAGCTAAATGCTAAATACGCTTCTTTTATTGTACAACGTTATGGAAAATTAGGACTAGAAATAAATTAAAACAGAAATTAAATGCCCCAGGTTAGTCAAGATGTGTGTTCTTGCCAGATGTGTTGAAAGATAGGAAAACATAGATGAAGTTCATAGCCGTCATCATAGCCGTAAAGTGTTGTTTTTACAAAACCAAAGTAAAGTGGCTTTCAATCGGAAAAAGCAATCCAAGGATTATGATGTTTATCATTGGAGCAAGTGAGTTTAATGGTAACGGTTCTGATTCCAAATGAAGAAAGAATGAAATTAAAGGCGAAAATTTGCCAGATTGAATGATTCAAATTTTACCCCGTTCATTCAATTGATTGCCTTACCCGATCACATTGTCTCACAAGCAGCGAATGAAAGTGTATCGTGGTGAAAGCTCTAAGTGGGATTGAATTTTGCAAATCGCTTTACTATTGCCTCAAGTTAGCAAGTGCATGGAGCTGCAGGGGTTTTCTTCCGGAACTACGGAACCTTTGTTTCGTGTTCATGGAAGTAAATTGTGTGTAAATTGTTTTAAATTGGAGATTGCACCATCATAAAATTACGTGCTGTGCCGATGCACGAACCCGTTGGGTGGATGAGAACTTTTTTAGTATTCCCCTCCGTTTTGGCCTGCTCTAGTGCCTAGCCTAGGGTAGGTGTGATTGAATCCTTCGAGCAGAGGAACCACCTTTAAGGGGTGACATTTGAATATTCAATGTAATCACAAATCTCACCGACAACGATCTCAAAGGAGCTCAAAAATAATTCACTGCACTTGAAAAGATTGCCCCTTGCTAACTAAAGCTTTGTGGTTTGGTACGGGAGCTCGCATAAAGTAGAATATGTATATAGAGAGGAAAACACGAAAGGAAACTGGGCGAGCATGTATTTGGGAAAGTTTTCGACCTAATCCTGCAAAATTTGTAAAAAAAAGAGGCTTCATTAGAGCTAAATCGATAGCAATGCTCATCGCACTTCTGGTGCCCTCATCAGTTTCGTTTTGCAAGTGGATTTGATGATCTCTGGAACGGCATAACGATGAAACGTGCTGTTGATCCTTGTCGGGCACCGTTATGAAGGACAAAGGACTTGATATTTAGAGACATTCGGAATGCTAGCACAGCGACTAGGCAAGTGACAGGAACTCAAGATTGTACCGAGTGGTAGCACAGAAAAGCAACAACAAAAAATAATAATAACAAAACAAACTGTATGTTTATGCATGAGCAGAACGAGAATTCATAAAACTTCATAAATAAACATACATTCTGTTTCCATTCGGAAGGCGCACATCATCATTGTCATCGTATCTTGGATGAATATATATAGGTATAGGTAGGTATATATATTTTTTCGTTATTTGAACACAAGGTGTGCCCCAGTAATGAACGGTGAACGGAGTGAGATCGTTACGGTATTTATCAATTTTCTCATTTTATTCATTTATTCAACCTAATAGTACCTTAAAACATTTCCACTTTACACGTCCGTCCCATTTGCTATGTTGTATCGCCCATCTGTTTTCCACTTTTGCCCATTCTGCTGAATCGGTTTTCATTTTCGTTTCGTATTTACTAATTTTTGCATAGTTTTTTTGTTTGTTTCATTATTATAAAAATGGTTACAATCTTCCATAACCACGATCCGGGATGCTAATTCGTGGTTTTATTTCGCTACTTGACATCCTTTGCTCGGGATCCGTCTCGCTCACGCATGCAGAAATGCACGGTGGTGCTTTTATTTATTTCTCTCTCCCGCTCTCGGTTTTGCTTTCCCTTCACATGGCACACTTAGCTCTCTGTTTAACTTCTTTTTGTCTGTTATTTCTTCCCAACTGACGCAGGGTTTATGTTTGCAAGTAGCCCTCATCCTTGTCGGTGTTGCTATGGTGTGGTATAGGATTTTGTATTTACAACATTATTTACAGTGGGTCTCAAAGGATTGAGGAGTTGTGAAGGAGTTGGGAATGGAATGGAGAGGGTAGAGGAGCTTCGGGGGGAAAATATGGACTTCACCAAATACGAAGAATCATTTTGCTAACTGCTATTGTATCGGTGCGCTTCCTTTGTTATACACGGCAGTTGCGCCTTTCCCTGAATGGGCTTTCAGGGAACGGGGTCGTGCGTAAGAAAAGCGCTTTCTACCGCGACCGCAGCCGCATTCTTGTTAAATTCCGTGTCTACTAGACCCTTTTGATGAAAGTTTCGAACCAACCATCGTCGCAGCATCCGGCACCCATAGTCTTCTGTACACCCCTTTTTTGGGGGTGTAATTCCATGCGAAAGAAAATATTGGCCCCCAACACCCATCCAAGATGTTTCCGAACCAGTTTCGCGCGTGTTGTTACGACTTTTGTTATGGACTTTCTCCAAAAAAGCTCCTTTCCGGTGCGTTACCGTTAGGTAAATAACGCATACGTTTCACCTCGCGCGGACCATGATTTATTCGCGTACTTTGATCGCGTGGCGTCCCGAAGCAACGGTAAGCCGATTTCAAATGTGGCCCCGTCTCAGTGTGGCAGCCGGGCTGGAAGGTGTTTTTTCTAATTTTATTTTTATTTCTTCCATGCCCCCCGTCCGGCTGCTGGGAGCCATGTGCGTACGTACATGCGGCCACAATGTTTGCACCGGCTTTTGATTCATTTCTGTCGGGGCGGGGGGTGGGCCTGCTGTTTCCTTTGTCGAACAAGCGCCAGTACGCGAACTGCAAAACTTTTGCCACAATGCGCGAAAGAGTGATGTAAAAAGTTAGCGGCATTGATTTAAATTTATCGATCCTTTATTTTAACTTTGAACAATCTATTCCACCACTGCACTCGAATGCTGGGACGGGTCGGGAAGAGTAAGAGGGAGTGAGGGCAGTGCAGTGCCTCGCCGTATAAAGGAAGGAAGGATTTGTGTTGTTAATGTTATGTTAAGCTATCCCGCACAGCAACGGCACAGCCACACAAAGTCGCACACCGGCATAAGCGGAATACCCATTAGGTGGGAAAACTTTCTCAACACGGCGCTCAGCTTCCCAGGAAGGATTTGGAAGCCGTCGGAAATTTGGAATTCCCCAAAGCTTTCGTCATACACGAGTATGATAAACTTTGGTCTGAACTTGCACGCGTATGTGTGTCGCAGGACGTGCGATACAGGGAAGGGACGATCAGGCCCCCAAAACCCCCCGTACGAAAGCACTCGATGTCTCGGATGTGATATCAGCAAAGCTCGCGTACGCGTTTCTTTGCGGCCATGTAAGCTCGCAGCAAATCTTCACTCTTTTCGCGTCTGCTGATGCTGAGTGCCATACGGTGCCGGTGGTACATCGGCCTTGGTGGTTTGGGCGCACTAGACAACGAACGATTCGTACGTGATCGTGTACGTGCCGTACGCTACATATATGTGGGAAGGCGAGCGTCCTTCCTGTCCGCCACTAGAGCTTGAATCAAAACCTTTCGCTCAATCGCAACCGTTCGCATACAGCGATGAAAAGACCGTCCTTGACGAGGAAGCGAACGGCGTACTTACCGAGCGAGTTCTCGCCTTTTTGCCAGCTTGCCAAAGCTGCAAGGGACACGTGAACCAGCAGTGTCAGTATGTCATACTCAGCAAGCTACAGCGAGTTGCTTCTTCAGGTGTTGTTTTCTTTTCATGTTTATCTTTTTATCAGGTCTGCAGGCGAAAGGATGCTTTCATCATTGTAGGTCGATGCTGTTGCGATGAGCCTTAGAAACCGTCGTCGTCGTCGAGGACACACTTCAACGTGGGTTACCTGCACGAAAGGATATTATCTCAGCTTTGACACGGTGGAATTTAGTTATCTTTTCGCTCGATTCGATGGCGCCTGCCACGCTATTTTGTGTGTCGTTTCTTTTTTTTTCCTTTCACCCCAAACGAGACCCTAACTACATCCGGATGTCCTCGCGCGAAGGTGAGCACCTGCAAAATCTTGTAGATGGGTTTGTCTTTGTCGTCATCGTTCGTTGGTTCATTCATCGGTCTGTTTGGAGCTTCCTTATCCAGCTGTCTCCCGCGTGTGCCGAGGCCTGCTCCTGCTCGACACATCCGGATGAAGATAGATTCTGTGACACGCTAGGGAAAACCATCGACATACACACGCACACACACATATTCTGCAATTGATGGCTGGCGGGAAACGTCCGTAGCCTGAAGATCTGCACCCGACGTGGCTGCCACTAATCCGAATGAGGTGGGTTAATGAGAAAGGAAGGCAGGCAGGCTGTCGCTTGATGTTACTGAATACTTTGTAGATGGTTTCGTGTTTCCCGTAGCTTATCTGAAATTAAACGTAACGGAATAGAGCGATAAGTTTGTTCATTACGTGCTGTACGGCGTCCTTCGAGCATTACATTTGTACATACGGCACATTCTTCAATTCCACCGAATGGTGGTGGCATTGATCGATGCATGAAAGGAATCTACGAAGATTCATTAGCAAAAGCCGTAGATTGAAGTTGAATTCGTGAGCAACCGAGGCAGAAACGAGAGAACGCACCAACAAAAAAAATAAACAGCGATGCCTACAGACGCAATTGGCCTGCCGGGATTTCCGAAAAGAACTCATCCGCTCGAAGTATCGTGATTTCCTGGGTGTGCAATGGCTTGAAATAGGAAGCTGCGTCCTATCGAAAACATCCGTTTAAAATCACAACTGTGCGCATCCGTTGCGATCGAATCGCTCCAATTTAATACGCACTTAAAGGCCTCTCGTGGCTTTAAGAGTGCTCAAAGTGTTTCGGTTCAATAATGCACGAGGTACTGAGCGAGTGAACCTAGTTTAATAGTTGTGCATGCAGGCTTTGTAAATTAGTGGCTATTTTCACATTTTGAATATCCATGCTACATTCCAACGGTAAGAAAACCATGCCTTTCACAGTTAAAGTTTGTTTCACCGCACGTTTCCTAACCATTTCGAGCTGATCGAACCCTTTGAACAATTTATTTTCTTCGACTAGAGTACGGTGGTATAAGACTGGTTAGAAGGCGATTTATCTTGCGAACAAACTTTGCCAGGGTTAGTTAAATTCCTACGGTTAATCAATCTTTAGCTAAACACAACTTTTTGTACTCGTTCTCGGGTTCTGTGCAAATGCTTCCGAACGGATGCAGATCCGCTTCTTCGTCGATTCGCCGATAGAAAGGTGAAGGAGAGCGTAGAGTTTAAATAAATGAGTTTCCTCCACTTTCGGCTGAACAGCGCGTTGTTGTTTGGAAGCAAAACATACCGATACCGGCGTGTTTGTGTTGAAGCATTAGAGCATACTCGCCTGTAGCGCACTGGGAGCATCTGACTATGCTAGTAGCTTGTTGATATTAGCTCAGCAAAGCAACAAATCCAATAAGCCTCGGTAGCCTTGCCGGTCGGGTTCCGGAAGGCTCAGTTTCCGGTTCGATACTGTTGCAAACCAGAGGGAAAACCCTCATTTTCCATACACATTGCACTCCAACCTGCCGGACAAATGTCTTCCTTTCGCCTCAACCGTCTTACCTCGCCACGTGCTAAATGGTCAATATATGTGACGCCACAGCTTAATTCGCTCGCAGCCACCGGCAAAGGTACCGGGTAACGTATAAGCGATAACCGATGTAAATTAATCACATTATGCGAACCATCCAACCCGGGCAAGTTTGCTGGGAGGAAAACTTACCTATCGCACAGCTGCACACGCTGGGACCGCACTCGGTAGGGGCCGAGCAAGTAGAAGAAGCTGGAACCCGACCGATATGATCACCATAACTATCTGCTTTTGCACCGGATTTTATACCACCGGGTTCCGGGTCCGGTTTGACAGAGTTTAACCCGTTAGCCACAGGAGGACATCGTGACGATGATGTCAAAAACGGACGATGCACGATAAAAGAGAAAGAGAGAAAGAGAGAGAGAGGTTTGATAATTTAAAAAAGTATGTCATTTAAGCGCAACATGACATTTCTGCCATTTGACCCGGAGCGATCCGGTGTAGAAGGGAATGGATCGTAGGAAATAAATTAATTAAGTGACCCTCCACATCAGCGAAAGCCGACCATGGTCGACTCCGGGATGTTGGAACTGCTAGGAATGGGAAACACCGGTACGGAAATATAGTCGTTTAGACTGATAATTACATATGTTGATGAATGAGCCACGTTAGCGCCATTTATTCCATGTTGCATCGCGGCCGGATGCTCTCCTTTGATGACGTGAACCACCACGCTAGCCGAATCTGAAAGTAGGGAATACAGGAGAGCATTGTGTCAGTGCCAGTTGGGAGTGTCAGGCAGGAGGTTAAACAAGCGTTCCTAAACAGGCGGCCGTTTGGATAGGTCAAAGGGGGCTTTTCATTAATTATTATGTGCATACTATTAGTGCCATTAGTGGCGGGGTTGAAAGTTTCACTCCCATGAAGCACCCGGCGGTTTTTGGTCGCGATGTTTTAACGATTATGACTGAAACGGATGAAAGATTTCCCATCATCAAACCCGAAATTGAGGAACCGGAATGCTTTGTGTGCGTTCAATTTTGCGTAATTCAAACGCGGCTATCATTATGGCGGTATAATGGTGCGTTAATCTTGCGGCAATGTTTTGTTGGGGAAGAATTTTGTCCACAGAAAATGATGAGATGGATTATCGCTTTTGGGGCAACGACTGACGTCACTGAGGGCGGTGAAAACTGCACGCGGCCAAGAATGCTTCACGAAACGATGTTGAAACAACTTCATTAAATTCATTGCCTCGTGGTGTATAGTTTCTTGGTACTGGCGGGAATATTCTTTTGGCGTTTTATCACCTGTCGAGCTTACGAGGTGGATTTAAAGCGCATCGCCCATGTCAGGGGACGTCGTTTGATGTGGGGAAGCGACACAAAGCATAAAGTGGAGTGCCAAACTGCGCTATAAACTGCCTGAACGGGGTTGAGCTCTGGATGGCACGGTTCGTAATCTTTACGATCGGCCACTGGATGGTGCAGCTCGGAGAAAGCTGCCGCACGGATTGCATAGTAGTTCATATGGCAGGAAGATTATAGCCATTTGCTGCCAGCATGGTTATTTGCACACCGCCTGAACGTTGCTCCCTGGAGAGCTTTTGCCGAAGAGCGGACACGTCGGTACTTCTTATTTTCCATCAGCCGCTGGTTCATCAAGAAGCGCTAGCAGTAAGTAGCAGGTGCCGTTCTGTGCTGCAGTCCACCTCTGGAGGGTTGAAGATGATACGATAAATCGGGTTTGGCTCACTGGTTTCTTGATGCGATCGTTACCGCAGCTATACCACGCCCCACCGGTGGCCGGTGCAGTCTATCTTCGGTGTCGCTTTTGCTAGCAGAAATCATCGACAAATCCTTGCACAAAGAGCGTGCTGCTCTGCTAAAACAACCATTTCCCTGGGATGATGGTGACGTCGATATAAAGTGCATTTAATGTGGTGCATAAAATTTTTAAACGAACCGTAATATATCCCCACTGTAGCTCCTATGGTCCTGTGTGGAAGGAAAGTGAATCCTAGTGTGCCGTTCGTTGCGTTGGGAACAAGCATCGGGAACACCGAGCTTTGGTGAGGTGATTATGGCGCACAGAACGCTACACGTGCGTCCTTTATACCGTATACTCGATAGAGTTCTCCGGTGCTACGGTGCTACGATGGTAGCATTGTCGTTTGCACGAACGACGCTCAACTAGAACGCAAACGAAGCGAATTATGTCCTGTGTCACATCCACACACGCTCCGGATTGGGCTGGATTTTGATACGTTGCCAACAATTGACAATTGCATCGGTGCTACGACACTGGGGCATATATGTACATGCATGACCACCAGAACAACGTGCGTTGCACAAAGGTGCGTTCAAAGCAACCTGCCAACATGCCGCATGATGCCGTTCATGCGCAAATTACAGCCGGGTACGAAACGGAAACCCGGCCACAAGTGAAGAATTCCGACCTAGAATTCCTAATCCTGGGCTCTCGGTTCTGACGGCGGAGGCGTTACTTACCGGAGTTACTCGGAGCGCAGGTATAATTCCCGGAGTCGGACGGTGAAGCTCGCGATATGACCAGCCGGCTGGTACGGGTCTGTTGCTCCGTCAGTACACTAATACCACCACGCTGTGAGTAGTTGATTACCCGGCCACCTTTATACCAGTAGATGAAGGAAGGTGGCTGTGGTGATTGTAGTGCCTCGCAGGTCAGGTTGATGTCGCTGCCGCTCTTAACGAACAGTTCCGAGTTGCCAAGGATGTTCGCTTTCGAAACTGCGTACGTTCGGTGCCAAAAAATAAAAAGACGAGTTCCCATTAATTAGAACTTTGTTTACATTGCAAACCATCTGGCTGAATGGATGGACACCTACCGACAACATTCACTCGAAATGCTTGACTGATCTTCGGTTCGGTTGACACCTGACACTCGTACACACCAGAATCACGGGCCTGTGGGGAAGTTATCCGTAGCGTCCATTCATCGCTTCCGTCTGTGTGTAGTGACTGGAAGCGCTGGTCGTTGGTGTAGGTAAGAATCCCCACCGTCAGGATGTGTAGATCGCGCTTTCGAATCCACGAAACCTGCCAACGGATGGAAGGAGCAACCGGGTTAGCACACTCCCGTCTACTCCAGTGCTGCTCACACTTACCGCTCTGTCTCCGAGACTCTTCACTCGGCAATGAAGCTGGCAGGTTTGTCCAGCAATAGCCGTCACTTCCCGCTTGGTGGTGTTATCGAAGTACGGCTGCACCATGTGGTTTTCCCAGTACATTTGCATCTCGGGACTGAGTGTGTCTGGAAAAAAAAAGAACAGAAGTGGGAAAGAACCAACGCATAAAACAGTGAACCAGTGATGTGGACAAAGTTAGTGCTAGTGGGTCATTGAGCAAGGACAATATCTGTTATTAACATTCATATGAGCTTCGCGACGCTTTTAAGGCCCCGTAGTGGATTGTGGATTGGTACAGGGGATTTGCGTTTTGCCGTGGCTTTTTAACGGTGTCCGTCTCACTTTACAACATATTCCAACACTTGACTCCATGGTGAATCATGCGAATGGACAGTGTGTGTGAAGCGTGAGACGAACGCTGGCGCTTTTGAATTCGTTGACCAAGCTTTAGGGATTGCGTCATTTAAATCACTTGTTCATGAATAGTAGATACAACTAAGTTTATTGCATATTTTTTAAGTATTACTGGTGGTTGAACTTCACACCATGGTCATGGTGGTACCGACGATGGAGTAGAACACCATCATGAACAAATCATTAACGTAGTTAAACCAGCTCTTTTAAATAGCAAGTCGTTGCTGGTAATAAACCATTAAGGAAATTAAACGAACAAAAAAGAAACATCTTACAAATAGCAAAACTTCACTCGTCAAGAATAACCATTCCCATGCCATTCACTTACCTGCTAAGCAAATGACGATAAAATTGATAAACGCTGCAATAAGCGGGAGATTTGCGTTCATGGTGTTGCATTTGCACTTCCGTTGGGCTTTCCTAGCTACGACTCGAGTCATTCCACGCGTCACCGGCTTTGCAGGGCTGGTTTTGCTAATTTCCGCCAACGGAAACTCCTTCCGGATTCCGGATTGGTACCGGTGTTTGCGAAAATTTATTCATTCACCGTCCACAAACCGTCCAAACCGGGCCGGATCTGGTTCGAGAGCTTTCACAAACTAAACTGCCACAGCTTCTTATTTCACCAGCTGCACACCTGTCTACTTCTGTCCCCGTGCCTTGGACAAGGATTCAAAGTGGGGGGAGATTATCTTCCGGTGGGACGCGGTTTTTTTTTTGTCGACCTTCTGCTTGTTTGTTGGCTTTTGCTTTGCCTTCTTTAAACACTTTTGGTTTGACACTTAATTCTGAGTGCACAGGGTGACGCAGGTGACCCTTTTGCGCTGTCACTATTACGATGATGCGGCACTTGTTCACGTGGTAAGGACGCGACTGGAATTTATTTTACAACGATTCACTCCCACTGAACTTCACAACCGGAAGGGACCACTCGGTTCTCTGTGGTGGTTGATTAACGGTCAATTTCATCCTAACACGACCGTCCTACGAACGACTCGGGATTGGTTCTGGGAAAGAAACTTGTACTTTTTTTCGTGTCGTCCTCACCGGACATCACTTTGATGTTTTTTTAAGCAGATTCACTTACAGAGACGAAATGATGTTCGGTTTCACAATCTTCACGTTAAACTCGAGCTTCTGTTTGTTAGTGTTCACTTTTTGCACTGCTGCCGTTCGAAAACCTTTGTCCAGTCGGCATCGAAAGCACCGAGTTGATCCGAGGGCTGATAACACTGGACCTCTTCACTGTAAATGTCGACCGTCTGGAAGCTGGAATTATTTATCGTTTCGGTTGTTTGGAATCATTTCCTATTCTTTTTTTTTTTTGGTTGTTGTTACTGCACCGTCACAGTTGGTCATTTTCCCCGTGTTCGGCCGAGGGCGTGACCATGTGTTTCTTCCGCTCGACCACCGAACATGACCGGGCCCAATACAGTAAAAACGGGGTGTCCGTACCCCGTAAAACCCCGAGAACTTGGATTGCATTATGGACCCAGTAGTGTGTGACCCAGCAGGTTTTTCAATTCGTCCACCAATAAATGTCAAATCAATTCTATCAGGATGCTGTAATTGAGTCACGTTCCTACGGGAGGAACGTTACGAACCAGAAGGCGACGTGTTGGGTCGCAACTTACGTACGCGCGTGGGCACGTGGAACGATCGCCTCGCACGTCACTACCAACCAGTGGTCCTTGGAGAACATCCCGAATGTATGCGTGTGTGTGCGTGTGTGTGTGTTTTTTATGGTAACAAAATTCTTGAGAACGACCTGCGTTCTTTCGTCTGCATTTGGACGTTATTGCGTACGGATGAAGGTCGTTTGGAAATTTAGCTCGCACACTGTGAGCGCCGCATCGGTACCGTTGATTGGCAATCGGCACCGGCCCAAATGGGGGATTAGTGCCGTTGATGAGACTGTGTGCCATTCGTTTCGGCCGAGCCTATGATGTAATCTCTTGGTGAATGAGAAAAAGGACGCCAACATCTAGGAGGACAGATCGAAAAACCAGGCAAAAAGATGTGAACAACACGGAGAATGATACGCATGGGAATGGGTGCGGATCGATGGGAAGAAGCGAGGGAAAATGAACATGTATTTTCGACCCTGAACATGTATGGACGCCAGCAATATTGGCAGGGAATGGAACGGTTTTTGGTCTGCTCACATCAAGCAGGTCCTATTACGTGCCAGATATCGAATATCGCCTGTCAACATTTTATTACCAACACTCACACTGGTCCCATCGACTGCGTCACCCGATGTTGGATATTATTTGACCGATGAATGCCACCACCTTCGCCCTTTTGCTATCGGAGCACCAGTATCGGACTAATTTTTCCACCCCTCTAGCGTCCTCTAGCCAAATCTTTACTTTTATACGTTGTTTTAATGTGTTAATCCAGTGATTGATGGTCCTAACGTGTGAAACGTGGTTCGTGCTTACGCCTGAACGATGGAACCCGGCACTAGCTAGGGAAGGGAAAAACTGCTGCACCTCAGTGCCGTGAGACGAAAACCGGAGTGTGTTATCAATCAGAGGTAATTTATGCCATCATAAAAAGGCGACGTGTTTGAGTTATCGATTGAGCTACACGCGCCCTCTAATCCGACGAGAACCAACGCAACTAGAAGCTGTCTAGGGTCGTTTGAGTCTTGAGCCGCCCTTAAGGTTGATGTGGGTGTGTGTGTGTGTCTGCGCTTTTTCCACACCGGATCGAGAGGGTGACGATGTCCTTTACCTGCGTTTATGGTACGGATTGGGGGGTAAAATCCTATTTCGTTAATTAGAGTTTTTAGTACCGTTTCCCACGACCCAACCATTTTCGGTGTAGTGCATCAGTCAGGTTGACCTTTCGTTTCGGTTCTTCCCATTTCGGCCTCTGGATTACTGTACACCGGAACCATCGAAGCTGTCGATCCACGGTGAGATCTTTCAATTATTTCAGCTTTTCCACCCAAGTTCGATGTGCGTTACGAGCGAAAAGAATTCCGGGGCCATTGCCGTCATCTAGTCGCCGGCCTACGTAACGTATCGTGACGGGAACAAAATTGATCCGTTGATGTGCAATTAATTAGAGAGAAAGGTGGCCTGTCGGTCTGTGATTGTGGATTGTTGTCGGCCTAAGATTCTGGTCCTCCAATTTAGTGGAAATTGAACCAAATGCGTCAGGCTGCCGTAGGACTACCTTCCCAGAAGGCAAATGGCGTGACGGGTGTTGGTAACGGTCGTTCGTTCGTTCGTTGCGCTGATACATTTTCTCGTGGACAAAGTGGACTTTTCTAGTGCAAACCCAACGATTGCTAGCGATGTCGGTAAAGATGGCAACTTGTTTTCATTTTCCTTGCAAAAAAAAATGGATTCTTTTTCTTCTCTTTACTTACCATATCTCTTGGGAACGAATCGGAAACCTTCTTGGTTTTCGATGGACTGGAAAATGGGAAAGTAAAACAATCGCACCCAAAAATTTTTGGCGTGCCGAAAATGGTATTTTCGGGATGTTATTTTTTCTGTTCCGTCATTCAGCAACCCTCAGTTTACAACGGGAAGGCCATGAATCTTACAGCCCGCTGTACATGAAAAAGTGTCGACTGACGTGAAACACAATCACAATGGGTAGGAAAGAAAACACTGGCAAAGATTTAAATCACAAGCAATTGGAGCTACAATAGGGTACAGAAGCCTCGCCGCAATTCGAACTGCCGGAGAAAGCAAACAGGATCCGCAAAAAGGACCTGGAAATAATACATCAGCTGCAAAAGTAAACAATTTACACTTTTTTTTCTCTCCTTCTTTTGGCTGTACCGCGTTTCGCGTCAATTGGTCCCACGAGGCTGGGCAGTTAATTAAAATCGCATACAATCACATTTGCAGCAATCGTTTACAGTGGACGGGGGGCGGGCGCATCGGAAGGGGTTCGAGGAGAACCTGACAAAATGGCACTTAACCAAAAGTACACGATAGACCGGCTGCCAACGAAGTAATAGGCTGGGAATGAGCGTAGGGCGTTTTCGGAAGACATCATTCAAAATCTAGAACTTGCTAGGAGGACTTTTGCCTTACGCGCGTGACCCTTAAGAAAACGAAATGTCTTCTGTTCACACAAGCCTTGGGGGTTGGGTTTTCCACCCAGCTGAAACTGACGGAATCACCCCCATCGCCACCCATCATCATCCATAATGTGACGATAGCCCCGGTACAAAGGCGAGAGTAGCAGAACACATTTCGGAAATGGTGAGAAGTTTTGTTTTGCTGCCGTTTTGCCTTGATGGCACTCGCTCTTGTGCTAAATATCAGCACACATACACCCAGCAGGATAGAAGAAGATTAATGTGTTCAGATGCGGCAATTGCTGCTTCGCAACAACACAACACAACAAAAAAATACCCTACAAACACTTCCCCGTGGAATACTGATGGATCCATTGTCATAAAGTTTCCTTCACTTTCGTTGGATTCAGCCCGGGAAAAGAGGAAGCGAACAAACGAATTCTTAGATTTCCATTTGGATACTACTAGCGGACAGTTGGTTGGTTGGGCAGTGATGAAAGCAGAGTGAGAAAAGATTGTAGCAAATGGTGAAGGATTTTTTTTTGCTCTTCCGTCCCCAAGAGATGTGTTCGTGTCAGCAGTTGGGGTGGGCTTCCGATTTTTTCGCCCACACACACACACTGTGTATGAGCACGTCACTGCATACACATCCGGCATAACACGTTCCGAGAACTCAGGTGCAACAACTTCCTCCCAAACAACACATACACACAAAAAAGGGACAATTGTGCATAGAGGACGAAAAGTCGAGAATTGTGTCTTCCAAAATCGGATAACACCGATTCCCAGCGGATCCGTGGAGTGCTCGTGTAAACGTGTTCAACGAAGCGACAGTAAGTACAAAAAAGGACCACACAACACAAGCACTTTGCAACTAGGCTTCGGATTGAGCTAACCTGATTTTGTTTTGGTCGGGGTTTTTTAGTGTGTAAGCCGGGTCCCAGCACCATCAGCAACTTGCTCCCAATGGTCCAAAACGGGGCACCCATTCTTGGCCGTGCCGGCGAAAGTGCGAGTTTATGTTTGGTCCGTGATAATTGGAGACCCGGGAGACACGATAAGAGAATTTCGGACTCCCGGTTCGACCGCCACAAACCGGCACCAAAAACGTCCAGAATGCGACAGTAAATTTTAAGCCGATTTCAAGCACGGATGAAATTGATGTTTTCCTTTGCAGCAACATGGCGCACCGTGTCGATCATTAATCTTTGTCCGTTCAATTTCCTTCCAAGCTTTCTGGGTGGCCTTGGTCGGAAAGGTTTTTTCTTTGCTTCTATTCTGTAAACAGACCTCAACCCCCTTCAACGCTGGCATTCAAGGTCGAAGAAAGTGATCAGCAATACCGGTTGATAGGCGTGGCACAGGCGTGGGGTGTAGCTTTTCTCGGGAAATACATTTTCCATCACCTTCGCCCGAAGTTTTGGGGATAGTGTAAAAAGGTGTGAAAATTTGCTCGATTTAATGGTTGCAAAATTTCAATAGCAACTGGTCGGAATCGAACTCTTCCCTTAAAGGCTCAGGCTCAGGGAATTACCGAAAGGGATTACATTTCGCAATAGGTGGTAAAAAACGGCTTGAAAAGGGGCTGCTGAAACCCCTTTTTTACGCTTGGCTTAAAGTTTGATGCAACACGAAATGAGCTGAAAGCGAAGGTGTTTCGGTGATCCGATGATTAATTAAATAATGCAGCGAGAGCAGTTCTTAATGAAGGATCAGATTGATTTCTACAAGTGCTGATGAATTTTTAATGGAAAAAGGTAGCCCGAGTATTCGTATCGGTTTTTTGTTTACTTAAAGATGAGAATGTGTTTTTACATTGAGCACATTTTAAGTCAATTCCAAACTCATACCCTACATTAGTACGATAACCAGTGCTTCTATTTCTTCGCACAACAGTTCTGCTGTTAATGTGTCTATTTTCATGACTGTGGAGAGTAGCTGTAGGAACGCCAGGAAAAAAAACGCACGCCTTCAGAATAAAATACCATTTAAACATGGCCCGTCCCCTGCTAATGGCCGCTTTCCAGGCTGTTGGATTACATTTGCTCTGGTATGCGAACCTTTCGGTTACGGTATACTGTGGCTTTTAGCCAAAAGTTTCTATCCCATGGCACGCCAGCAACACGGAGAAGCCTTCCTGCGTGATGGATAGGAATGTGCACCGCAACAGTCAACAGTAAGCGAAGGAAAAATGGCAAGGTTTCTCAACTGAAAGC
This sequence comes from Anopheles funestus, assembly GCF_943734845.2. NCBI lineage: Eukaryota > Metazoa > Arthropoda > Insecta > Diptera > Culicidae > Anopheles > Anopheles funestus. Next base: position 1,282,551 of record NC_064598.1, read on the forward strand.
ATTCGAAAATGAACAAAGTGACCTCAACCAGCTGTGAAATTGGAGGAAACACTTGGCAAGGGGTTAAAAAAGCCGAAGCGAAAGGCAAGCGGGGACAACGGGTTTTGGTTTGTTGGCTTCTTCGTGGCGTTTGCGTGGCGAGCGAACGAACTGAGGCGTTAAATAAGTCGTGCCGCTAGTTCGGTTTTCACCGCGCGAAGAAGCGAATCCTTGCTAGTGCCAACTCAAACAAAGTCAGTGACTTTGCCGTAAGAAAGTTTCAGCTTGCTGTCTGCAAAGACACAAATACTCGCTAAAAGAATGTGGTAAAGTGGAATGGAATTGAAATGCATGTATTCCTTCGGAAAGAAAAACTGACTTCAGCTCCATACAGAATTCGCAGCGAAACCGAAACTAGGCCATGCAAAAATGGAATGGAAATGGTTTAATTGTTTTAAAACGTTCCATTCTTGCCGTTCTATTTGTCAGCGCCGTTTCGTCTCAAGTAACGAATGGGGCTGCGAAACCGTCCCGAGCGTCAATTTCGTTAATTATTAAGAGTTAATGGAGTGTGAACGTTCATCATCGACAGTTATAGATTTGGTTGGTTCCTTTTCACTCGGGAAAGCAAACAGTCGGATTAAAATGGACCGAATCGCTCGGTTTTCCCTTTTACAACATGGGAAGGACGCGGTTTCCGATTCCCATTTCCAGGAAGTTAATCCTTTTCAGTTCGTTTTTTTGCCATTTGCTAAATCTCGAACGAAGTTGCCAGTAGAGTGAAGCTGCCCAACTTTGCCATTAAAGCTGAGTTTTTGGGTAAGTCTGCTTTAAAGCCGTCGCTTGGACGACTTTCTTCCAGTTCCCGAGAATATGGTGTAGCAGTTGGTAGATAAATTTCACCCATTCAATCACATCCTTCGGTACGAAGTTCGGACGAAGGGAACTTCATCCATTACTTCCACGGTGACTCATGTGTGACTTTAGTGTCAGTGGTCAGTGGCATCTGGTGGCTGTGCCTTGGATTGAGCCGTAGTTGTGTGTCCAGGGTGTGTGATTGTTTGATTAATGGTGCATGCCGTATGCTTTATGTAGCACAGTTTTCGACCATCCTTGGCAGGGATGGTCTTGCCAGGAGGATGTCCGATTTTCGTCGTAGTCGTGGACGTCGTCGGACATCAAGCAAGACCGACCGACAGACGTTCTGTTATAACAAATGGATCTGTTTACTGTTCTGTTTCGGCCGGGCTGATAAATTGGACGGTTAAATATATGCAAATTGCTCTTTCGCCTACATTGCTTGGCCAGCAGCCTGGTTGGTTGGTTGGTTGGTTGGCTGGTGATGTAAAAATAGCAGCCTCAAAGTTCTCCATCTACCGCGTCCTCGTGCTGGGGACGATGTTTCATGTTGCGAAATTTCTGTTTCTGTTGCTGGCCAGAGTCGTGCCGCCAAACAAACCAAGCCAGCTGTACTCTTAGCCTCGTGGCCTTGAAGAAAGCGGAAACGATTCACCGCTCTGCTGTTGACATTTTCTGTGCCCCGGTGGTGCCATCGCGGCTGTCAATACCTGAAAGGGCCGGGGGAAAGTATAAGCTCTTTTCCTTCGTGGCAAATAGCAGGAAGCCATTCACAGCAAAATTGTCAAAAAGGAGCGAAGATTCTTGAGTGATCATCGTTAGGAAATTTAAATTTAGATTGGTTTTTGATGGCACGCGATAAAAAAAAGGAAGGTAAGGACGGAGTGCAGCAACCACTCGACCTATTTTGTTTTATTAGTGGCTGCTACTTGAAGAAGGCACTAATAGCATAGGTTGTCTTAACTTGTTTTTCGGATGAGTTTTCGTCTGATTGGTGAGTTATCGTGTACCACGTGTACATAAGTGCCGCTTTCGACACACAAAACCACGGGCAATAAGTTGGCCAACTTGGCCTTGAACTGTTTTGGTTTTTACTGTAAAGTTTATGCTCCTAATAAGCATAAACCCCAAGGCTTTGAAGTGTTTTCGTTCGCATGTTTTTGGCCAAATTTTAAGCCCTTTAATAAGAACTTTGCAAACAAAATCGAGGGGAACTTGCGGGAATGTCACTCAAAAACCTTTTCAACAGTCCAAACATGTATTGTTTACCTTTCATTTTGACCGACGTCGTACTTCAATCCGATTTACATACATCTTTATGCTTACCTGGTCGCCATCCATCGAGCGCTCGAAGATCAAACTCGAAACAATATCATCAATCATGGAAGGAATTTACATTTTCATTCGAAGGAACCTATTACGGTACTCGGTATGGTTCGTCAGTTAACCATGGAGTCGTTGGACTTTAAGGTCCAGCCGGTGTCCACTTGTACGGCGCATAACTCATGCTAACAGTGGACGGTAGACGAGGTGGATGATAAATTGTTGAACGTCAACTGCTCGGAACTACACTAGCCGCCATTGACCGCTCGTCCGTCACTGATCAAATGGATGATGTTGGCCACACGGAGAATCATCGAGGAAGCGGGACAAGGCAACCAGGTGTTGTACTCCATGGCGTCGCACCATTCAATCTCAGTCAACGGTAAACATGAACGGAACAGTCCATTGCGTTTCGTGCCGGTCGTTCCAGTTCCGCCCGGCAAACATTAACACACCCAACATTTAGTTCTGCTTCGAACCTGCTCCGTAAGCTCTAGTTCTAGTCACAATGGGTGAAGGTCGGATGTACATTGCAAGATTTTATTTGTTCCCCTTTCCTTTACTCGGCTTCCCCATTTTCGACTGATTTCCGGAACTTTTTTTCAATAACATTTGTCCGTACGCCTCGTGTTGCCGCGAGATTCTTGGTTTGGGCCGTGTTTGAATGGGCACGTGAACGCGGCGAAAACATTCAGTCACGTAAGACTGGGGCTGCTGAGTCCCCCTTCGCCAGTCACCGGGCAGGAAGTTGGTGGAAAATTGTCGCACAAAACAATGGTTCTCCGTTCTCCGGCTGTGTCGAACGGGTCGAGTTCTGTTGTGTGCGGACAATGTACCACACCTTCCGGCTGGTTTGCTTAGAGCGGCAGAACCGGTACGTCCGGGAACTTCGAACCTTGGAGAGGGTCCAAATAAAAGTCTGAAAGGGCTCGCGTGTTACGGGCACGTTATCGTTGTGATGTTCGTGTTCGTGGCAGATGTGGGAGGTGGTAGGATTTTTTGTTCTTATCTTCGAAAAAGCAGGAACGATTTGTGCGTTCGAAACACAAAGCATCTCGGGGCGACATTGTGTGGAGGAAAAATCAACAACATACATATATACAGGCCGTTAATGCAACTCATTGCACGCAACATCACCCTTCATCACGCCGTGACGGTTCTTGTTTCGATGGTGAGGAATTGAAAGACGATCGTTTGAGTCGCTTTTTTCGGTTTGAACAAAAGTTATGTACTTCAAATTGTACAACCATTTTGCGATTGTTCCACTGTGAAGGGAGCAAAATGCGAAGGCAGCAAATTCGCTTGGACGAGCGATAAACGGAGTCACCTTTAAAGCTGCTGCAAATTAAAACGAAGTCAGCTTTTAGTACGATTTGTTCTAATGAGACTGTTCTAATTTACCGTCTGCCGCGTCTTCATCTCGCAGCGGCAAAGAATAAAACGAGCATCACAGCTGTAACGGATGGCTGTTAGGCGATGAAAACGGAAATAAAATTTGAGTGTCCGAATTAGCGTCCAGGGACGTTCGCCGCACGACTGATGGACCGGGTGTCTTCTTCCAATGAGCCCCTGCATTAGGGCGCCTAGCAAAAAGTAAAAAAAAAACTCATCCGTCCAAGCCAAAATCGGACAAGTGCTTAAATTTTATGTCCCTCCCGTAGCCAAATGTTTCGGCAGCAGCAGCAGCAGTCGGTGGTAATTTTTCTACGATTGCATTTTTTAGGCTTCTCCCATCTCGTCTCGGTAGAGTATTTGCCTAATGTGCGCTTATAAATGCGGTACGATAGAGGATAATTAAATGCGAGCATTGCGCCTTATCTGGCACGACGCAAAACGTCAGTACTGGAAGGCCTAGGAAAGTCGACCGTACTACCCGTGCTGGGTGAAAATGTAATTAAAAGTGGACACTGAAAATTAACTGAAAAATTGAGTCTAATTCACGGCTGCGCAAAGGTGGCAGAATCATTAGTGAAGGCGGCTGTCCACCGGAATGCAAATGTCGTTTGAAGTCGCTGTACGGTACGTGAAAATCTAAAACGTAAAAAAAACACACACACAAATCAGCACAATTTTTTAAGGATTATTCCTGGAGGTTTCTTCCAAGGTTTTTAATTTACCTCCTGTACTTTTGCCGGCATAAATGCGACAGCATAAGCGTCTTTTCTTCATCCTCGTGACTCGTGATGTAAGTGGGGGGAATAAAAACATCACCCCTCCATAGACACTCTATGCTTCGATAAACATCACCAGGTTCCAATACCTGGCTTTTGCTACCTTCATCAGCATTTTGTTGTTCTTTACCTCGTTTTGCTTGCATCGTGATGGAAAAATTGGAAAAATCTGTATTTCTAACGCCAGCATTTCCTTTTCCAAGCGAAACCTTCAATGACTTGCAACCATGCGAAGTCCTTGCTATGGCGCGGGTATTTGTATTTGCGCGCGTGCAAAAGACATCCTTCCACATACCGACCTTTCTCGTCCGTGGTTCTCCCCTTCCCACCTCGCCGGACTAATGATGCATCGTAGAGCGATGGAAATACCTCATACATAATTTATGAGTCAACGTCGGCGAAAAATATTGCCCCTTCCCAGTGTGGGCACCTTTCCGATTTTTGCGCCGGGCGAGCGAATGAGCTGGTACGTATTGGGATTTTGTTGGGTATCGTAGGATAAACTACATCCTAAGGACCCGGCTGCTGGGTGCAGTACGAACTTTAGTGTTCATCGTTTTTCCTGCACGCTGTAACGTCGGTTTATAGTGCTGGAACACCTGCCGTGCCGCGCGACGGTAGGGTGGAGACGGGAAACGGAACAGCAAAAAAAAAAAAACGGGAACCATCGTTTGGGGCCGGCCGGGTGAAAACACTCCTGTGCCCAATATCGACAACATTGTCATCGTTATCCTTGTGGAATGACGTGAAAAAGGTCTTTGCTTTCCACCGACCTTTCCCGTACAAACATTCATACATCCATCCATACGTAGGCTCCATTCAATCATCGTTTTTCTTACTTGGGTGGTCTCTTTTTGTTCTCTCTTTCCTAATTTGTATTGCCTTCTCTATCACTCACTGAGGGGATGGAATGATTTTCTTTTGCGTTCCCTTTTTTTTTGTTTGGTTTGCGGAATGTAAGCTCCAACGATGTAATGATAATGATCGACATCAATATTTTTTATCATTTCACCTTATCCATTCACATCGGCGTACTACGTTTTTTTGTATAACTCAACACATTCCACCTGACTCAGCGACATACGAGTGCAGGTGGTACTCAGACTAGTCAACGGCAGATTGCAGCGGTACCAATCCCAGCAGGCCACACAACCGAGTGCAGAGTGCTTTTGTTTCGCTCCATATTGCAGCAATTTCTGCCTGACTGAGCAAACGATAATTTCTTCCATTTCTGCTAACGCACTACCGTCGAGACCGTCGTGACCGGTTGCCTCGGGCGTGGAGTGGGATCGAACGTGGAAAGCCTTTTTAGAACGGTCGTGCACTTACCGGCCTAATGGTGCTTCACGGACGCGCGCAACGATGCAACGTTGCATGAGCGTAGAGCATGAACGGGAAGAAACATCAAGCATCGCCTGCTGTTGTCATTTTCTTCAAGCAGGACGATAAACAAATATTGGCGGCCGGTGCTTGACGTTTGCCTTCGAGGTATAAGACGGGTCTTTTGTCGGGGCGATTTGTTTTTTTCTCTCCTTTTTTGTGTTTTAAATGAAAACGTACGTTCGTACAGCACAACGGAACGATGGCGGGACGAGTCTGCAACATTCATTGCCCATAGAACGTGCTTCCATCTCGTCCAGAGTTCAACGACGAGCGGCAAAGAGAAAATGCCACTTTATTCTCAACAGTGCACGTGGGAAGCGAATGTTTCCCTTGACGACGGCCGGCCTACCAAAACTGGCTATCGGAGGAGGGTCACCTAACAAGCACCGTGAAAATGAAGAGCGCCAATACAAGGATGTCGCGTTTAGAGGTGGTCTGCAACCAACCGAGAAGCTTGAGGAAAATACCTAAACTTTGAACTCAATGAACAATGGACGGCACAAAAAAAAATTGCTGACGGGCATTTTCGCGCCGTGAGCAACCATCCGACCGTAAGGTAACTTTTGCAAGCAGGGTGGCTAGAAGCTGAATTGAAATAAAAAAAGCCGAAAACCTAAGAAACAACATTTTGATGAGGACGAGCTGCGAAATTTGACACCCCGTCGCGTCATCGACCTCCACGACACAGCGTGTTACCACCCATCCATCCACCCTTCACCATATTCGCTGTGCCACGTTTCTTGCTATTAATGGCACGCATTTTCGTGCTGAAGATGGCGTGCGATGGATAAAAATGTCACCATTCTGTAGCGGAGGTCCTGAGGCAATACGGTGACAGGATGAATTCCGATGCCGCTTTAAATGAGGTGATGATAGATCTGGAGATAGAAACAATTTTTTTTGTGCTCTCCCCTGCCATAATTTACTGGCCCTTTCTAGCTGGGCGGTTCTTTTGCTACTGCGTGATGTCCGATTTGCTACCCGCTACCCGGGGACAAGAGACAAACATTGTCTATTAGCTTCTTACTGTGTTTGTAACGTGCCAACGGACGGTGTGTTCTGTGCTCCGAAGAATGAGAAATGTGAAATAAAATTTTCATACGCTCGCATTTTTGCTCGGTTCGTTTGTGTCGCTCATTGTTGCCAGAATGGTTGTAGCGGAAGGAATGGAAAAAATAAATAAATAAGCAGGCGGAAACCTTGTTAACTGACATTTGACAGTTGGTGAGCTTTTCTTTCATTTTTCTTTTTGATTTCGCTTGCCTTCCGTGACGTTAACGTTTCGAGAGGATATGGTTTGAATACAGGGAAAAGATTTCTTTTGCTGGTAAAGTTTTTCGGTTTCAACGTGCCCTAATTGAAAGCGCTCCATCAGCGGAATGTCGAAAAATCATTTCCTAATGACTTAATGGCCGTATCCGATCCGAACCTCGTGTCTCTTAAAAAGAGGGCAAAAACCCCTTTTTCATTAATTTAGTTTTGACGTGCTGCTTATGTGAATGCGGCCAGCTTGTGGCTGGAGGAAGAACCTTTTCGACATAATTCAATTCCAACGCTTTGTGAATTCTTGTGTGGGAAAATTTTGAGCAGTGAAATCTAGCGAAGGCTCTCGTTTTTGTGTCATCGAAATCTTACTCAAGCATTATTAATGACGGGGATGTACCAAAGTTGCTTACATAAACAACAGCAACAACAGCAAAAAAAAACATGATTGTTGTTACATATTTCAAAGAATTTTCGCTCTTGCAACAATGTCACTTGAAAAAGTTTGCGCAAAGAATGCGCTGCACGTTTCGTAAAACAATTATAATGGAGGCGCATGGTGGATATCCGCTCGCTTGGACAGCTCTTTGCTCGCATCGCTGGAAAGCTTTTAACTCAAATATCACTTTCAATGTGAAATTGTATCCAAAGTTTTCGTGTGTTTCTATTAGGTAAGGAATCATGACATTTTCCATGACCTGGTGCTATTTACACCCGGCCGACCTCTTGTGAGTGAGCATTAAATTACCATCAAAATCTCGAACCTCCCGTGGTGCTTTTTGTGACGAGGGGTAATTTCTCGTAGAGCAAACAGTGCTAGAGACGTAACTTTTACCAACGTGGACATTAATTTTGCCCACAAGCGTTATCCGGAATTTGGCGTGGGAAGAGAGCGATAAGTTAGTGCTCCAGTCCCCAGTTGCCCACTCATAATGGTCCCTTTCCCCATACGTATGATATGGGCACCACTAGGCGGTAGTCGAGTTTGGAGTGCTTTTTGTCTTCACCTAACCGCCACTAGTACCAAGCAGTGCTAGTTTTAATCCACTTAAGACTCCGCCGGTGGAAGGCCACTGAGGTAACCGTTAGTTTACAAACACTCAACAAAATCTAATAAAAGTTTTTCCCACTAGCTTTCCACTAGCCGGTTGGGGTGAGATAGGAATGAATGCACAATACATTTTCCCGTCGGCCTACCGGACTAAAATGTTGCGAAAAACTACTCCTTCTTCTTGTTCTTCTTCTTCAGCTGTGCAATTCGACAATCTTCCGATGCGCTAAGGCCACCACTCGTGTGGGAAAAGGTTTTTCCACACCTTGGCGATGCACTTGCTGCATGTTCTTACCTGTTCACTTATTATAATCATTCATTTTGCTGGCCCCAACTTTACACTTACGACTGACACCCGGTTGCTTGGTGCACGTAACAACTTCATGAATTATTCCACGTACACCGACGGCCGCTTGCGACTTGCGACGAAGATTATGATTATGGTGTCAGGTGAAACTTTTACCACCCAGAAACCAGAGCAGACCGGTTATGATGTGGTCGTGCGAAAGGTTTCTAAAACGTCATATCCTTGAAACAGCCACATTGGTGGGCGCGAAAGTGCGTCGTAAAAATATTCTTAGCGTAAAATAACACACAAGTACATTAAACACACACACACACATGTAGGTACACTTGTCGTTCCTTAATCCTTAAAGCCACAATTCTTATGCTTCACGTAATCCGGGAAAGCACAACACATCGCTCGCATATCAGAAAGGTACGGTTGTCCTTCACTTCACCCCTTCGGAAGACAAAACTGGCGATTGTGGATGATGGGGCGAGGAGGGGGGGGAGGGCGGGAGAGGATGGTGGTCAACTGCTGGAAGGTCACCAGTAAGAACGGTGGTCGTATGCATCCCACCAAAGGAAGTACACACGCCCAACCACGAATCATTCACGAGCACTCGCATCACTTGCAACTCCGGATCTTGGTACATTTTTCCACTTACATTTAGCACCTGTGTATGTTGGTCGGCATACGACTCGGTAGATGATTCACTCGCGAAGGGTTTTAACGCAGATACAGCGATCCCGCCACACGCGAACGCACACGCGAACGAGCCCAGTTCCGCACCGTTACTAACCTTGCCCGGGTGGAAAAATAGGGACGCACCATCCCTTTTTGGTGGTGTTTCAGCTGCTCCTGGGGTGTTCGTTGCGACCGTATCGACTGGCTTTGACGACGTTGATGGAAGTATGTCGAACACAAGCGTACGCCCAAGCGCGATCTCCGGTCTGTTGCTGGCAGGAGAGAACGATGCAGAGCATGCCGGTCCTGCGCAACAGCAAACGCTTGTACGAAGCCATACCGGGCACTCGCTGGCTCGCGTAACTTCGTGCTTCGGTATTTCCCCGTTTTTTTCACTGGAAGTGAGTGCCGTTGTGTTCGGATCCGATGCTGTGAAAGTAACTCATTTTCTCGTCCTTTTTTTTGGTTTGAAGCGGTGAAAACTCCTTTTTCATGAAAAAACAAAAATACACTCATAACTCACAATTCGCCATGGATTCCATTGGATGTATGCAATCTTGTTGTTGTGACTGGTAAAAAGAAGCTGTTCTTTCGATCGATGAGAGAGGGACACGTTGTGCAGGTGTGAGAAGTGGTGGAAAAACCTTCAACGTGCTAGGGACGTCTCCGCGAAGACTCGCATAGAATGAGACGTGTTGTTCTGTTAGTCGAAACAAAAATCGAAAAACGAACATAGATGGGGGATATCAAAAGCGTCCTCCCACGCGAAAGAACTGCAGCTTGGTTCGCATTCCCATGTGTTCCTCGCCCAACACCATCCAGCGGGAGATGAGTCGTGAGTGTGAGCAGATACGTATTACCTTGGGGTTATGCGATGACGCGGTAGGTCAGTATCGTCAAGTGTTGCGCGCCCAACAACATGGGAAGCGCCACTCGAGGTACCCAGGTGGTAGCAATCGGACGAGATGATCGTAGTTCGCTGTTGCTTTCTATTCCCCGGCGCTAATCCCGATGGCGTCCAGGAAATGGTGCAATTGTTTAACGGTACGGCACTTAACACACCGCCAGGAAGAAAGGCAATCACAAGATAAAACTAATTAAAATCGGATAAGACGGCGGTCATAATGTGATGTTCATTTTGTTTCGCTAAATCCAACATTCTTTCGCCGTAACAACAAAACAAAACGCAAAACGATACAACAACACATTAAAACGACACATTACTCTTCATGCCCGAAAGCGATGTGGATTTCCGATGTCGCTTAGTCAACACCTAATTTTTAAATTTGTTCATCCTCTACGACCCCGACGTGTCCGACGTCCGAATGTCGAAATGGTGCCCATTGCGTACTTGCTTCTGCGACGCAACCGTGAAGGAATGGTCGTGCAAAAAAGCAACATTCTGGACATTTATAAATGGCCCCCCAGTTTATCATGGCACTGTGGTAATTGACATAATTAATTTTATTTATTTTCTTCAGCCCTCGCACGTCATGGACGTTGTGGCAGTTCTTCAGCCTGATTGTTCGGTTCCTTTACCATCTGGCCACTGTGGTATCTGTGTGGGGTGATAATGCTGGTCGCCGAACAATCGTTTCACTGGCTACACACTATTTCTTCCGCCATTCATAGTACCTACGTTGCACCGAGTTCTATAACAACTTTATCACTTTTCCCCTCGCGTGTGTGTATTGGATGGAGGGTGGGTTAAACTATTTACCAAGCGATGTGCAGCGCTGGTGTTCTTCGAAGCTTTTACTCCAAGTGTAGTGTCTTTGCGTCCTTTTGCTTTACGCTCTGATTTTTCTTCTCCCAAAGCTCGTGGGGATTGTCTTGCTTTCATTGCTCGTCGTTGTCATGATTGTTTCACGAAATGCTGACGCTGCACAGGGCCTTTTACCGAGTGTCCATTAGCTTCGCAGCAAGCAACCATAGAACTGATGACAAGCTCAGACAGAGAGAGAGAGAGAGAGAGAGAGAAAGATCCTTTAGAAGAAAAGAAAGATTGTAAATTGTGTAACGCTCGAAGTCGGATGTGTGATTCTACGGAGAAAGTGTGAAGAATGGGATGTGATGAAAATGTGAAAAATAAATCCCCAACCTGGAACCTGGAACCAATCCCAACAGAGCACAAAGAGGGACAAAATCTTGCAAGCCAGTGTGTGTGTATTTTTTTTGTCATTTATAATTTCTCGCGAATATTATGTGTACATCGCCAACTGCTGAAGTTGAGAGAACGCAGATCCAAGGATTAGGTGAAAATTAGAGCAGAAAATGTTGTGCGCTGATTTAATTGAATTCAATTCAATTTCCCTCTAAGCCTCGACTCGACTGTTGACAATAACTGACGTGTCTGTTCGGTAGCGGACAAAAAACCCCCTCTGTACCGAACAAACATGGACGCGAGATGTTGTATGCCGAAGGAACGCGAACGATAGAAAAAATAACTTTTGCCCAGCACGAGTCAACAAAACCGACATATACGGACACGGTACGCACGTATCCACGTATCACACCGCCACAAAACAACGCCAGAATGTGACGAACTCGATCGTCGGGATGAGACGAAAAGACACTAAATCTGCTCCCACACAAAACCGTAAGCACACTGTATAAATATCCATATTTTTCCATCCACCCATCCCCATGTGCCGCTGTTTGTAGTTCGACCGTTTACGAACGACCAGATTTTTGTTTTATTAAGCGTGTGCCATAATTTCGCTGTTCCCCGCAGCGCACCCCAAAAACCCGAGCAGCAGTGTATACCTGACTAATGAAAGAAAATCATTCGCAGAAAACTACAAAATGCGCTCATGCGAAAACCGGTGTTTTGGGGCGCAACGTACAGGCGACGAGGGCTTATCGTTGGCAGATTTATGAAACTTTTCGGTTCAGGTAGCGATTTGGTGGATTTGCATAAAATGGTTACATTTTATTCCCGTCTACTTTATTCTTCTCCTGCCTTATTCTCCCTTTATCCCTCTCTCTTTCTCTCGCTCGTATACTATTGCAGTAAGCCACAAAAACATCACAATTTAGTCGCATCAAAACTGCTGACATATGCTTTTAAGGATGGTTTCCCAGCGTATGCCGATGGGTGCAGAAATTAATTTCCAAATGTGGCTTGTAATTGGAAAGAATTATAGCCTGCCAGATGAATTCAACGGTCCGCGTAATAAGTGCCGTTGACTGTGGACCGACCTCTGTCACAAATCGTGCAGGCGAAGTGTTGGGTGTTCCAGATCAAACGAGCTCACACCCAGACCCACGGACCTTTTTCTAATGCTATAAATTATGCTGATTACCTACCATCCACAATATTATTATCCCGCTTTTGGGACACACTTTTGTGCTTACATTGTGCGAGTGTGTTTCCAAAATAATGGGGTTCCATAGTGAGATGCAATTTTTAGTGGTTTTTGATGTTTCAAGTCCCATAAAAAGACCAACACAATTTTTCACGCATCTTTTTTTTTTTCGTTGTTGCCGTTAGCTCAGTTGCATTCTCCCAATTGTGTGACGCAAATTTCCTCCCATTCCGTCGCGAACAGCTGTGGCCAATCATAAACTAATTAACTTTTTCGATATTCATTATTTATTGTGTCGGGACAGGTTGTGCCGAGTTTTTTGGTGGAACTCGGTCGACGTTTTGCACATGAAATTAACGTTCAAAAATGTACTACTTCCTGCGACCGGGGTGGACCGGGGTTTCTCCGCCATGAATGCTACAGGTATGGCATGTGCCGTGGATATGTCGCGGGTGTCCAAAAGTGGAATTCATTTATGAGCCCAATCGTGCGACGTTGTCCTGCATGGCCCGGTGCTGCACTGTCGACGGTGCTGTCGTCGTTTATCGGACACACATCGCGAACCTCACGATGCATCAAATCGTAATCGATGACTTCCATTAATTTCGCCCAGCACATTGACAACCCGTTCGCCGTCCGGAAACCGGATACACTTCTTCTCGTGTGCGCATTGCACAGCAGACGGGCTTCCAGCTGCCGGCACGTCCGGCATTCAAACTGGGCACCTTTTGTATTCCCGAAGACCCCGAAGCCCACCTATGGGGTCTGCTGGATGAAATGAGATTATATTCGGTTTTCGTTTTTTTTTCGGTTCCACTTTTGTTTCCATCCATGCTTTCAATCGGTGTCCGCGAGGAAGGACAGCTGGGTGTGAAAGCCAAATAGAACGCTGGCTATCGCGAACCCCTGCATGACAACCAGCACACGGGCACAAAGCAAGGGGCAGAATCTCTTCACTCTAAAAAAAAGCTCACTTTCACATATATGAAAAGCTCTACTTCACAACGCAAAGCACCGGAATGTGAGCGATTGAAGAGACGAACGAGAAATACAGAAAACAACGCACAATCTAGCGCGCAATATACGCTGGTTCCCATTTCCCGTATGACATTCGCCAATATTAATTGCATCAATTTTGAACATCAGTCACACGTGGCCATCGTGTGACGTACCCCCCCGGGCCAAACCCACCCAACATGCGTTTATTGTCCTGCCATCGGGCGACGATGATAATTAATGTAATTTTAATTAAATTTGCAAATTCGAAAATATACTGCCAAGGATAAATTTATTCATGAGATGCGATTGATATACATTTTTGAAGCGTGGACGATTTCCCACCATTGCCATTGCCACCGTGGAATGCTCGCTAGATTCACCGTGATGATTCTTCGGAAGCGGAATAAAGAAGGAATGATGTTTAATTTTTTAAAAAATATCGCACACGAACGTGTTGTCAGTGAGTGACTGCAGGCCTGTGCTTATCTCAGACGAACGAATCGTTGTGATGGGCGGAACGCAGCATTAATCGATGGTTTGGCAGGTGTCGTAGTCACCACAAGCACTACTCAGTTACCTTGCTTCATTTATCAAAGTCCGTCTAAGCTGCCATTAATTTTTATCGATCAATGTCCCGCCACACGCTGGCCAACGTGAGCATCGCCGTCGGTGGCACAAAATATGATGGATAGTGTGGACAAGCTGGCAGCACTGGCAGGGTCATTCTCTGCCACCACGACAGTGAGACAACGGTTTATCGTCCTTCGAGCTGTAGTTTTTGTTCGTGTCCTGGCTGAACGGTGGTGCCAAAAAGTGATTACTTTTGCTCTTCGTCTGCTGGGTAGCTATGCTGGGAGCTTTGCTTTGTTGACCGCTGATGAAACTATCATGCAGCTTTGAGTCGGTATTATCATCGACAAAAGAAGTGAAAAAGCTAGAAGAAGTTTGATCCGGGCAATGGGTAATGCATCATAAAAGGATTACGACTAGAACTTGCTGTAATCTTCTGGAGCAAAGAACTAACCCAACGTTTTAGTTGGTGTGCGAGTGATAGGGCAGGTTTGTAAAACAATTTTTTTGCTTAATGTTCAATAAGAGAAAACAAAATTGCGTAAAATTATGTCTGGCTGGTATTCCTACCACAGGTACTAAAAATCGACCATATTTGTACCCCAGCCGCATGCTGATGGAGGCGCCTGGTGGGGCGTGGAATGATTTATTGATTTTCTCTAATTATGTAGCGGTAAATTTCATTCTGGCCTGTTGATAACTTAATTATGTGATACGCCAAGTACTAAAGGGGAGAGAACAAAAAAAAGCATGACGCATTTGGTGGCAATTGGACGACTGGGACGGGATCGGTTGTATCGACCTAGCACAAGACAAACGGCTGACCTGACCTATGTCGGCGGGAAGGATAGCGTCCGATTGTTGTGCCTCCAACCGCATCCATAACTCACCGCGTGGTTTTATGGCGGTGGCCACACGTTCGAAATTAAGGCCCGAAAGTCAGCGAATACGGCTGGCGTTCTTTTTTTTCCATTCTCCCTCTCTCTCTCTCTTTTTCTCGCATGTCAACTGAGGTATCTCTAACGCATTAACCACGCAAAATGGCGGCTAGGCCAAACGGTAACGTGCGCATAATAGGTTCATCCTGGCGGTACTCGGTCCACCCTAGCAGAACAATCGATTTCGATTTCGTTCCAGACCGCTGAGATAAGGAAATTTATTGAATTTATCAATATAATTTTTACTGATCAAATTTATTACAGCCCATCCATTGTTTCGGGCGGCCCCTTCAAATTGTGATGGTTAAAGGTTTGGTTGGAGACAGGGAACTACAAAAAAACAGCAAGGTACCACTATACAAGATAATAATGGTACAGGGAAAGGCCGTGTGCTATCGCAATCAATTTCGAAGGGACGGGGCAGGTACGGGGCCGGAGTGGCCCTGCTCTGAAAAATGGGGACAGTCGAAAAGTATTCGAGAGTTTGTGCGTTGATACGCCGGTACCAAGGCGTGTTGCCGAACCACCCCAAGCAGCCAAAGTTAAACAAAAACAAATTTTAATCGATATTAAATGTGAAAACTTTTTCGATCGTTGTTATTTTCGGGACTGGGCGATTTTGGCTACTGTGGCTACATGTTTTTATGTGTACCTCCTCCCTCCACATAGATCCTCCCGTATCCGGTGGTGCTTCAACATTGCCTCGTTCTCGATTGTGTTTTACTCTTACGCACGCAACGGAATTAAGCGAGTGAGATATTTTTGTACAGCGCTGTTTGAATAGACTGGGAGCATGCTTTTCTTCCGGTGTGTTTCTCCCGCATCAGGGATTCGTGCTTCCGGGTACGGTACCGGGTTCCCCCCATCCTTTCTCCATCCCGGTCAGTGTGAGGCCGTGTGATGAGCAAGTTTTTTCTCCTCCCTTTCTCCTACACCCTACACTTGATGCCCTCTGTTTTGCTGGTGTTGATGATTGTCATCTCTCGCTCGTAGACCAGCGGGATGAGAAAGATAGCCCTTTTGCAATCTCCGGAAGTGTGCCGAGAGGCAAACTGCTACAACAGTGGAGGAACACAGCGTGAAAGAAAACAGCAAAGCAGAAATAAAACCATCACCCTAACTTACTACCCCGCGGCAGGATGAGGTTGTCCCTATTGGCGTCCCGCAAAGAGTTTGGCGCATAAATCAACATATCTGATCGAACAAATTTGACCAACATGAACGCCCAAACACAATCGACTATCGATGGATTGGAGTGGCGCTAGAAGGTAGGGAGAAACAATCTCGTTGAGGAAAATCGGGGGAAGAAGTACGAACAACATTGAAGTAAAACAAGAGCACTGGAGCATGAACTAACGAGGAACAATTCCCGAAAATAAAGCTCGTGCGTATTTGTGTGTGTGTGTGTGGATATTGCTAATTCCTTTGTTTATTCATTCAACCGATGGATTCTTTAAAGGCATAATACAAACAATGGTATCTCACGGAAAGAGTGATTGGCCATGCCAGGTATTGGTTTGTTTGTTCTTTGTTTTGGCAAGGAAAACATTTTCCTTTCCATAATATGTACTGCTACATAGTATGAGAAACAAATCGGCTGGTTTTTTGTGGTAGTATAATAATTAATTAAATTTATTAATATTTTATTAAAATATTCAAACCAAAATAATCATTCGGCGGAA
This sequence comes from Anopheles funestus, assembly GCF_943734845.2. NCBI lineage: Eukaryota > Metazoa > Arthropoda > Insecta > Diptera > Culicidae > Anopheles > Anopheles funestus. The sequence goes on from NC_064598.1 coordinate 1,299,046, forward strand.
CATATTATCTCTTTCGAAATTGGCTGATACTCAAACAAAACCAGCATTTTTTACCATTTGTTGCCGTTTGTCTTAATACATCAATCGTACATCAAATTTAAGTTACACTCTCCCTTCCGTTATTCAGTAAATCTACTAAAAGTCAGAATTGATGGATACCAGCATTTTCACTAGTTTCTACATTAAATCATTCATAGGCACATCACCGAAAATCAATCACTCCATCAATGGGGTTGAGTAATGGGCTCATATTTAGCCGAGTTTAACAAAGTGCATCCACCATACCCACTTGCAGGGTTCGGAATCAATTCACCAACTGCCATTATTTCGGATTTTCTTTTTGTGTCTACATCGATGCAACGTTTCCGATTGTTTGAAGGTACATCAAAAATACATCAGATGCTTTAACCTAACGGATAATTTAGATTTTTTTATGTGTTGCCTGTCTTGGATGCCTAACCATGTTCGTTGCTTGCTGCATGTCATTTGAAGCTAATGGTGGCCATCTGCGTTACAATCCATTGGCCGGACGATGGTAATAAAAAAATAGAAACAAAAAACATGAAAAAATGCCAGCCACGCTCTGTTTTTGCCGGTACCAGATAGCAAGGTGTGCGCGGACTTGGTGGCAAGTCAATGGTAATTGGATTGAAAACGAGTCCGACAGCCGCCATGACGATGATTAATGCTTTTGTTGGTGGTTTCGAATTGTACGCCAGTTTCGATATAGCAGCTACAAGAAGCACTCGGCCCTTTGCAGCCCATTTGGTCGGTTGAAACAGCCGCGAAAGCGATTCACAATTGTAATGCTCAGTCGGTTGGTTTTCGAAATGGCGTGTACGAACATCATGCTGACTGCAATTGGCGTGATTTTGTAATACATTAATGATAGGCCATTCGATTCAACGAACAACGCTGATGACAGGGCGTCGGGTTGTCGGGTTGTGGTTCGGGCACAATGACTACAATTGAGCCGTGAGCAGGCTCACGAGTAGCTAAGCAGACGAAGCTTCTGCAGGAGCTGACCAACGTTCCATTGTAGCAGGGCCGGCGTTTTGGCCAATACCTTGCGCGACGGTTCTTCCAGACCATCCTTCAGCAGGCCATAACAATCCGCATTGTACTGTGGGGCGATGGGACGGAAACGGAGAAAGAGGGCGACCGTAAATAACTGACGTATACGTATTGGAATAAGATTCTAGCCCCATTACCCCATCACTTCACGCGACACTCACACTTTGCTCCTCCGGACCTGGATGGAACGCCAGCAGGATCTCCTCCAGCGAATCCGAACACAGCTCCTCCACTTCGACGTGCTGTGACTTAAGTGGCGTTATCATGACGGTTCCAAATTCGGGCTCGTTCCGTCCTTCGATAAGCTCCCGGCTGAGTACGAGTGAAGTGCGTCGATTGGCGTACCGGTTCCACAGGCAGGAGTGAAAGTTGTGCGTCAGACAGAACACACCCAAACACCGCAAGTTGTGCGTTTCCATTGAAGGATGCTTCGGACTTGATCCGGGCTCCATGCCGGAGACGTAAAAACAGGTATCCACTTGCGGAAACACGTGCACATTGATTCGGAGCAGGAAATTTTCAAGCTCTTCGAGCGAAAATGCTCCGTCGGCGGGGTGTAACACAATCGGTGGAGCATCGTCGGGCTTTTTCGATTGGCGTTTATCGTGCTCCTGCAGCTCTACCCGATAGCCCTGCGAGGTGACGTAGAACACGATTTGCAGCGCCTTGCTGGAGAGTGTGAGGGCCGCCGTCAGGTTGGCACTGAAAGGAAGCACGCAAAGCGCACAAATTGAAACAGTATGCCCGGTGAGCGAAAGAGGCTAAATAGCAAAATGCGTTTTTGCATTCCAATTCGTAGTCACTTACATCCTACCGTGGCGACGAATGTCCCAGTGCACGAATGGGACATTGCAGTACTTTCGCGCAGCTAGCCCATACACTCCCAACCGATCGGTGTAGAAAGTTAGCAGCCGTTTGTCCGGATCGTACGATTGGCTGCGGATTGGCATCGTTGACCATCGACCCGGCTCGTGCTCGATCAGCGACAGAGTTTCCACCGAGCTGGGCCTCGTCTCGGATGCTTTCTTTGCGTCCTGTAACGCTAAGTGCTCCTGCTGAGCCTTGGCACTATCGAGCGACTTTTTTCGTTTACGTTTCTTTTTTTCTTCCCCCGGCAACGCCGCTTCACTCGTCCCGGATAGCGTTCGCGTTCGTTCACCCAACCCGAGAGGGTACTTTTTCGTAGTACGTATCTCAAATTGAGGTCGCTTACGTTGTTTGTCCGGATGCGAAGGCTGAGCGGGCGGCAGATGTCCGACTGTTTCATCCTCTTCGGCTGGGAGTGGTGGAAAATGTGGCCTCTCCTTTTCCCGCAAATAATTGAGAAGCATCACAAAAGTAGAAAACATTTTACACAATCGCTCATTGGACTCATTGTCCAGCATTGCGCTAGGTGATTCCATTCTCTGCACGAGTGCTTCCATTTCCTGTTCGGTAACGCTAATCTCAGAACCATCGCAGCGGCCGAAGTGTAGGGGCTGGTACAGCAGAGCGGGAGGATGCAGGTACCTAGGTCCATCCGAAGGTGCCAATGAAAATTGTTGCAATTTTTCATCCATTTCCTGCAATCGCTCCGCATCGTCTTCCCGCGCGAACATTCGCACGGAGCCTCTCGTTTCCTTGTCATTTTCCTCCTCGTTGTCAATATCGGAATCGATTGGGAGGCGCATTTCCGACAGCGCTATCGAAGGACCCCCGTGATGATGATGGCTCTTGGTGAGAAATTGGTCGTACTTCTGCAACATTCCGTCCCGTGCCATCTGCTCACGGTCGCGTGCTTTCCGACGTTCGGCTCGTTCGGTCAGGATAGTGTACAAGCGCTTCAACTCCGCCCGGAATCGATAACCCTCCGGGACGCGCGGCAAAAGGTGCTCACGGATGAGGTAGTGTAGTCTTAGCTCCACCGGAATATCTATCAGGCTAAAGTCTTGAATGATTTTCGGTTCGATTGCCAGCGCCCGAGACCATCGGTGTTCGGGTGCGGCAAACAAGCGTGTCGCTTTATGAGCCTCGATTTCGTCATACTTTAAGTGAAACTGTTGAACTTCCGACGGTAGCTGGGTGAACTGCTCACCCTCCTCCCACGGTTCATAGCAACAGACGGTCGGCTCTTCCCACCAGTGACAGTGGGCCGGGAGTTGGAGCTCAATTTTAATCAACTCTTCACCCTCGAACGCACGATACCCTTTTTCTGTCAACTTCAAACCGACCGGAACGTTAGTGTAGATGAAATCGGGCCTTAGTTCAACCGGCTGCGGAAGCTTGTCGAAGCGTGCCAGCTTGAACACGCCACCGACGATGGCATACTCCCGCAGGTTTATGTATCCCGGCCGGAGGGGTAACGATTTGGGCGATACAATGCCGAGGCAGTCCCAAAATCGATCGTTTTCCTGCCTCTCGAACTCAGCGTCAATGTCAACTTCGGTCTCATCCGTAATCACCGCTGGAACCGATTCCGGGATCGGTGCTTGTTTGGAAGCTTTCTCCTTTTTCCCCGCTGGCTTTGCTTTCGTTGCACTGGGTTTCGCGTCCTTGCCCGCACTTGGGCCACCCTTTTGAGCTTCAAGCGCTTCCGCTTCGGCCTGCCTACGACGTTGTTCGCTTTCGTAATCTTCCCGTAGCTTCCACAACAGTGCCAGTTGCTTCCGTCTCACTTCTTGCCGCTCGGTCCATTCAGCTTCCTGTGCCGCGAGTAGCTCAGGAGTTGGCGCCAGCACTGGAATGGTATGGGTCGGGTCCATATTGCTGTAGTGATCGAACCACAGCCACAGTCCCCGGATTAGACAGTCTTTCAACTCCAGCGTTGGGGGACGGTGTACCACAAGGTGCAGTGGGACCATGTTGATAACTTTCATAAGCAGATTACTGCGCACAGGAAGAAACGTAGACGAAAACGTATCGGTCAAAGATACAGCAATCATTTTCCCTTACTGACGAGTGTAAACCAGTGGGCAATGGTTTCAAGCCACGTCTAGCCACTTGGTCAAGATGCTTACTAATCTGGTGCGAGTGGAACCGGACGAAAGCTCCAAAGATACATCGCAAGTACATTGTCCGCATGGAAATGGAAGTCACTCATCACGGGATCCAGAGTCCTTTGAAAGCAGAAGAATAGTAGTTCGCTTGCTTGATGTTACCGGCAAAACAACCGGTTGTCCTGAATGTCCTACTCACTCCATATCCCGTGTAATGTTGCTCCCAATGCGAAAGGTCATCCTGTCCAGCGAATCGCTAATGAACTTCCGGATCTCGTCCCGCACCAGTGAGACATCTTCGGCCATTTGGTGGTGTCCCTGTCCGGCATTGGCTTGGATCGATTCCAACACGGACAGCGCTTCACAAATCGTCGGGAAGTAAATTTCGCCTATGTTCCGGAAGGTTTCCCTCAGATCTTTTCTCGTATTTCGCTTCCGGCCAGGGTCTTGCGTCAGTAGGCTCCGCTCGTCGGCTGCCAGCGTCCAGCTGACCGAACTCTTTTCTAGAAATAATTACAGCAATTCTTCCGGAGAGATTTTCGGACTTTTGGCTTTCTGAAAGCGAAGTGAAGAAAGCGGCATAAAAGGTCATAAAAGTATTCGGTAGGAATGGCGGCCCCTTAACTTTGGTGGCCCGTTGGATTAGGATTTATGATGCAAAGTTTCACTCACCTTCGGCATTTTAGGTCAAACGAAAAAATAAAAAAATATATAAACGAACCGAAAAAAGCTCCTTTCCTCCCGTTTGCTTTGATTGGAAGTAACAACAATGCAATCTAGATGGAGTGCTGAAAGTTCACATTCTAATCTACTGGCAGCTCTTCGGTTGAATGGAAAACTCTCGGAAAATTCGATCAGAGCAGATTGCTTGGATTGTGAAATAATTGAGAAGTTTGCGAAAACCGAAACAATTGACAGCTACATCGCTTTTGGGGCGCATGGAGCGCCGTGTAGTGCAAATGGGAATGTTTTCATAAGGGTCCGGCATAAGTGTGCGTGAGTTTTTTTTCCCTGCTTTCCGTGAGGAAAACGTGGATAAATTAGACATACAAATAATCTCGCTGGCCACCGTTTCGGTGTGGCCTCTTTCGCACTCTTCAATAACATCCGTTTCCAATCGGACGTGACTTGGTTGCCCAAAAAAGTGGAGCGCACCTTCAGCACATTAATGGCGAATGGCAGGAGAAAAACGAACTCTGTCAGGGACGGTTCGACAGCGATTATTGGCGGCAACATATGTGCTGGATACACACTGCACAGTGAAGTTTGGTATTATCGCGCGTGTAAGCGTGCCATTTGAAGTTGGCTTTGTAACAAAATCTAACTGTGCAACATTACCCTGCGCCGTACCTTGCCAGTTGCCCGTTTAATGCGATCAATAAAGCGGACCTTCGGGTGAACCAATTGCGTTTGTGATCGAAAGAATCCTTCCGAAAATTGATGAACTTGGTCCCTCGAGACATCTTGCTTATAGCTGGCATTTTTGCGCCAGCTCCTTCCCATCCGTCCTCCAGGCACCTTTTAGCAAAGTTCACGGAGGGGCTTCATGAGTTCGAGTTTTCTAACCCAACCGCACTGAATGTACTTTAGATCGAAACGAGTAATCCCTCCGTGGCAGCGAGTTCGTTCGTTGCGTCCCGCCTAGTCAGCCCAGTGTGTGGCCAAGATGATTTCATAAATGATTCATAGAAAGCACATAAATATAATCCAATCAGTGTCCGTTCTCTCTCTCTCTGTCAGTACCGGTTCCAGCTAGCAGCAAACCTTCCGTTTTTAGGTCACTTTTTGGAAAGAACATTTTGGACAGCCTGCAAGCAAGGAACATCAACGCGCCACACGGCGGTCAAACACGGTATAATTGCAAATAGATTGATTCCACGGCATGATGTGGCCGTTTGTGGCACGAATTGTGGTGCGTCGAATTTCTAAAAAGCGGATTACGGTGCCATCATACACCGTACTGCAAGGTATGAGTATTTTTGAGATTAATATTTAATTCGTTGCTCAAACGATTTTGACCACTGACACGTGTTTGGAACGAAAAACCCGCTAAAATATTTAGCAAAAAAATAGAAAATAGGAAATTAACATTATTTTCTTCCATTCCACAACAAACAATCGCTAAAGTGCACTCAATTGTATCGAGGATGTGCGATTCCACCAGCCATTGAAAATGTTTAGGGAAAAATTCCAGGTTGACTCCCGCATTTGTTGGCATTTTTTCGAGGCGGAGTTTTGGTTCTGATTGGACGTTTATGATATTCTTGTTTGGTTCAACAACATACTCCGAGCGGCAGCAAATAGATAACTTTTATTTGTTTTGACCACCTTTGTTTTGAACGCTCCTGTAGCGGGATTGGGACACCCCAAAGCTACCGATCCTGCATAACACAGTAAGCAGTAGGAGATTTATTCCCATCCGAAAAGGCTTTTATCGAGCGTATAATTTTAGCAAGGCCATAAATTGAGCGTAAAACTCAAGCAAGCCTACTGGAAAGAGGCATCGCAACTGGCGTAGAAGCACAAGGCAAGGCAACGGACTATGGTAGTAAGCGATAGTACCTAGAAGCAAGCACAAAGTAAAGAAAATTGAGATGAGCTTCGCATTCGCCACGTACAGATTCTGTGGGCAGGATTTTAAATATACCACAGTTTCTTACATCTTAACATGCCGATTTGTGAGCCAGTTTGTGCCGGATGTGATCTTGTGGAAAAGGAAGATGCATCTCGTGATGCAACCATGGAGCGCATTGCTGAAGAGGAGGAAGTTAACGACTGCTGCTGCGGAGGTTGGTTTTCTTGCTCACACTTGCGCAGCGTTCCGAAATAATAAACAAAAGATGAGTATTTGAGCTTGAGCAAACCCATTTCGGCTCGGTGCGTTTAAGGGCGTCGAAGCAAAATGCTAGTCTTTAGCAAATAATATAATTTCCCGACCAATGCACAGCAAACCCGGTTGTGGTCCCGGATGGAGTGAGACATTTGCTTGCATTTTCCGTTTTGCTGGACAGACGTGGGGTGCTTAATGGATTTTTTTTGTTGCTGTTGCCGCCGTTTGCTCCTTTCGCTGCGTGTTGCCCTCTTCGTGGTTTCATTTCGCGCACGAAAATTCCTAAAACCCCGTTCGCACCAACCGGGTCAGCTACACGGTCTGGGCACGTTGCGGGTGCTACGCGTCGCTGGCATTGGTTATTTATTGTACAATAAATTACTTCCAGTATGAAATAAATGAGAATTATAATCGAAAACAAGCGAATGCGAATTGTTTTGTGGCAGTGGCGTAAAAGAAGGGGTGTGACCGGTGGTTTTTTTTCTTTCCTGTGGTCATTTTTCCACCAACCCTGCCAGAATAGAAGGCTGACGTGGTTAGGCGCATTACTTTTATTTGTTGCGCCGGCTACATCAGCGGTTCCCGCTTTGGCTGCCGTTTAATTTGTGTTATGTTATCCTCAAAACAGCGGGACCACCGGTTGGTCGGCAGCATCAGCCACAACAGCAAAGTCAACACTAAAATTCATTTATTACAATCGTGCTGATTAGTGTCGTCGAAGGGGTTTTTGTTTTTTTGTTTTCCTCCGCTTTGAGGTGTGTGCGTGTGTCGGGGTCGACGAGTCACGGGGTGCACTACATTGGAACACATTTATTTCCCTCGCCGTACGTTATTAATCACACCACTATGAGGTTATACGGTTTTGGGTCGGTTTGGTTTTGCATTACGATCAATTGAAAATATTCTCTCTAATGTGGCTTTGACGTAACTTCAATAACCCAACACCAAACCGGACAAAAAGCAAATAATAAACATTAAAGCCAAAAAGCGAGTTTTTTCTCGAGAACCGTGCGTTGGAATTCTAAACTCGTACGCAATAAACGTACTTTTAAACGAATTCCTGTGTGTTGTTTGTTGTAATTATTTTTCTACAAAAATGTGCCAATTTGTACAGCACCCCTAAAGGAATGGGGTAACTGTCCGATTAATGACATGATTAACATTTCTGCATAAATGTATGTAAATGCCATTTATTGACGATTCGTAGAATTTAACCAATAAGTTATTTCCATTCTGTTGGAACTTTAAAACACATAACAATTATCAGTATTCATATTTACGCAGACGACTGTTTGCGTAACTTACTGGCAAGATACAATTAATTTTCCTTTTGTTCTTTTAATTCCCGTTGCTTTTGGTATTCAACGATAACGAACCGTGTTTTTTTGCTGTTTCTCCTGACGTCAACTAAGCTCTTTTTTAAATGCATACAAATTGCAACGGCATCGTTAGTAAAAACAAAGAGAGTAATAAAACGGTACACACAAATATGTACGTAAAACGGAATGCAAAAGGGCAGTTGGAAAGTTGAAAAACATTTCCACCAATCCCTCAATTGCGTCATGCATTAAAAATGAAGCTGCCACATTGCAACCTTTGGCCTGGTGGTTAGAAACGCGGAGTGGACCGGTGTAGACAAAGTTCGAGGAGCATTTCATCAATCAACCAACATGCCCTACCTTACTCCGGGAACTATTCGGCTCACCGTCCATCCGCTCCCAAAAAAAAAAAAAAAAAACCCGCCCCAATCACCATCCTCATTGGCACTCACATTTTGTTGCAACAAAGTGCACTTTGCACTCTGTTCGTTTCCCATGCTCCGGGTTCTTTCTGTGTCCTTCCCCCAAAAAAGGGTTATGGAAAAATATTTGGCCAATTTTTCCCATTCAGTTCGACGGATCGAAGCGAAAGGTTGCTGCTGACCAGCTGTGAGTCGGTCCGTCTGTTAGCCGATCCGATCATGGGAAGGGCAAGAGTTGGAAATGGAATCAGCTTTCCATTTCCGAGTGAACGCCGTACCTCGTAGTTTCGGTTGCCGTTTTGTAAGGAGGGAAAATGGCGCATATGTTTCTATGGTGGGAAAATAGCGTTAGAGTTGTTGCTGTTACGCTACATGATGGTGGCCGTGTGGAAAACATGGAGCTAGACGAAATGTTACCCAGCGCAGCGTGGAAAACATATTTTCGTGGTCGATTGCGTTCTGCGGTCCGTTTAGGGATGGGGGGGGGGGGGGCCCTTTCGATGCCCGAGGGCTAACGCGCTAGCACAACCACTTCGCTGCGGTGCATTTGTAGCAATTTGGCGTGAAATAATAAAATTACTCGCAACTAATCGGAAGCGTTGTTTGCCCGTTTCCGCCCGCGTTGCAACCGCGAACCCGAGTGGCGCCCGAACTGAAATGGGAAATTTCCGTTCGCGGGCGGGGTTGGTTGAATGAAGGTAAAATCGATTGACCTGTCGGGAAAGCGATTTCCTTCGGGGCAGTTGTTTAAAGTGCCCAAGACATGGTTGATTGAGTTGACCATAAATTCAGCATCCCAAACATCTATCCCCACGAGGTGCTGAAAAGGGGAATTGATGCTACACAAACAAGTGTTCACACATTCGCACACGATGATGGATGGGCAGATGAAACGAACGAAGGTACAGCCAAAAGCCGTGGGCATCCGACAAAGGATTGGTTTCGATCCGAACCCCGGGCCCCTCCGTCCGTGTGCTTGGGTGGCTTTCGCTGAAAAATGTGCACTTTTCACGAGGAAACGAAATCAATCGTTCTCCGTTTGATGGTGTGTTTTTTGCACGGTTTCAACGAACCGGCGCCCTTACCACACTATTTTTCTTGCTGTAATCGCGCCAAACTTTGCAACATGCTTCATCACTACAGCTCCAGCAAAGTGGGTTTGAATTTATTTATCAAACTGTTGATACCGGGCTCGGCCGGGCTCTGGTTGAACCGTTGTTGCGATGCGCGAATAATTGACGCGCTGAAAATCGGAAAAACCCCCCCAAAACCCTAACCGAGTGATCGATTGCACGGCGGCACGACAGTATTACGGCGGCGATAATGGAGCGTAGCCTTTGGAGGATTAGCAAAATTAGGTTGTGATTAATGCATGAGCGATTGCGATTGACTAAAAGGCAAACAGGCCGAAACCGTGCGTAAACGTACGCAGTTGAGGAATGAAAAAGTGCAAAACTAATTGAAACTGACAGCGCGCTTATAATGAAGCATTAGGTGAAGCATGTACAATATTGCATCATACCATAATGAATGGATTTTCTTTTGGTTCTTCTGTCACTTATTTTCCCGTTAACTCAAACTGCTAGAAACTTAGTTTGTGGCGCGATAGATCAACAAACATCATGATTCAATGATCGTTCACAGTTGTTCATTTTGTTCACCCCATCTGCACTCGACTCGAAGTTGTTTTTAATGATTTCAATTTGAAACACAAACCAATTCCGAAAGTCATCTTTTTTCCCTCTCATTCCATCAAACAACGGTACGGTGAAATGCAGCCATTAGAAAGATTGCCGAAGTTGTTGAACAACAACAGCAACATATAGCATTCGCAACTTATCTCATCATTCTCAATCACGGCCAGATTCCGATTCCGATGTTGAGAGTGAACCAATCACAAACTACCGTGCCGTCGGTTGTAGGTTTGTAGGTTGAAGCGTATCATAATTTACATATCCCAGCCCATAACTCGTGACGAACGAACACCGCTCTAATCCAGTCTAATCGAGCAAATCGAAAGTTTTAGATGCTTTCGCGCTGTTCGATAGCTATTGGGAGTCGCATAATTTATTTGCCCTTATAAATCCATCCGCAGGGCACCGGTGCTGATCCAGTCTCGATGGAGTCGTTCATGGTGGGGTGTGTTTGCCCCGTCGTTTCAGGGCAAAACATACCTACACCGCAAAAAAAAAAGTATTCGACCGGAGGAGATTCCACGGCGATGGCAAACAACGGTTTTGATTTTCGCAACCAACAACATCACAACAACGTCGAGAACGGAGCAGTGGGTTGGGCATTCGGGGCCATAATTTTACTACAAATCTCCATCCATCTCCATCATTGGTCTTTTTGGGTTTGTTTTGTTTGGCAAAAAAAAACGAGCCAACTGTTTCGGTTTCACTCCGAAGCCAATTTGAAGTGAGGGGTTGAACCAGGGTGAACCAAAAAGGAAACATTTCCTCGGGCTTTCGATACAGTTCCGGTTCCGACACACATACACTCGTTCTTATTTACAACCCGTTCGTCCGTTCGAGTTAAACTGGTTCCTGTTTCGGGGCATGTCAACGCAGACCGCCGTAGGGAACTTTTTAATAAACCCATAACAGATCGATAAATCCTCCATCTCGCTCATACATCAACTGTTTCTGGTTCGTAAATTTCAACACTGGCTGATAACGGTGCGGCAAGTTCGGCTAGACGGTGATGAACGCTTCAGGAGGGTTATTTTTCCTTTGTTTTTTTTTTTGTAGGATAAAAAATCCTAAAATGTTTCATAACTTTGCACACTAATCCACTAGTCAGAAATTAAATTTTAGCAATGAATATACAAGTACAAAATATTTCGTTTTCGTACAGACCGGACAAACCGTTTTCACATTATTCACATATGAACTACCAAAACTATAGCAAACTTTCAATGAAAACGTTGGGAAAATAAATTGAGAAACAAAACAATCGGACTATTCTTCCCATGGTTCTACTGCTTGTTCATGGATAAGATTTATTTTCATCGCTTTTCGGCGATGTCACACACAACAACGACGATACTTATCGTCGTCTCGAGGCCTTCGCCCGAACGATTCACTCTGTTTTGTCGAGTTTGGGATATTTTTTTTCCTCCACCCGGTTTGCTCCATAGCACCATAGCGAGGCATATCGTTCCCAACGGTGCCACCACACACTAGCCTAGCCATGTAGAGTGAAAGCCCGCAAAGCCAGTGAACAATGACGGATGCACAGCTCTTCGACGGCGACGGCAATTCATAGGACGCTGCCATGCCACTCGTACGATTGATGGAGCACTAGTGAAGCCAGTGAATAAGCACTAGTCGAAAATCTGCACGAAAAGTCAGTTGCAATTTGGTTGTCTTTGCTTTGGAGGAGGAAACGTTCCGATCGTGCTGATACAACCCTCCGGCGGGTGACCTTTGTGAACGACCATGCGTCTCCATTCGTAGCTTTGAGCGGTAAAAGCCGGCTTAGGAAGAATTTCCATGTAGGTGTCAAGTGTGTGGATTCATCATCTTGATTTTCCTGTTCTATCGCTCTATCATCCACGGACACACATCAGACCACGCATGTGTGTGTGTATCTTTTTCACGACGTACTACAATGACTCTTACTTACCCCACGGGTACCGTGCACGGAAGAGCGATAGGATTTAAGTGATTAAAATTGAGCACGTTGACGAGATACGTCTTGCGAAGGAATCTCTGTTGCCTGTTGAGTCGATTGATCGTGAACGATTAATGCTGAAATCGCTTAAACCACGTGTTACGAAGCCGTACAATATTCTCTGACCACCAAGTTGATGAAAATTGAATCCTAATGGAGCTATTCAATTCACGCGTAGTTGGAAGGGACAGCTTTAATGGGAAATTCCAAAATCTCTGATGCAAAATTTCACACCATATCTGATCGGGATCTAAACCCCTTTGTGCTAACAACTGTTCGTAATGATCATAGTTAGGAAAAGAGCCTTTAAAACAACGGCTGCAAATTATTCACGTGCACATTGCAATGCAACAAAGGGTAAAAATCAATCAAAAGCTATAATTATCGGCATTAGCATTGATATATTGAATCCATCACATCGTTACTACCTCTAATGAATCTCGCATATCTGAATCGAGGATAGTTCTTTTCACAATGGATCCATTTTTCATTTACGCTAATATGAGCTGTTGTGAGCAATGTTGCAAAGTATGTCCATTCATCGATATTGCATTAAAAGCGGCTGGAATTGCACAGCACCATGAACAACAAACTGAACAGCAGTCGATAAATTGTTGCATTTCCCTTTCCCCGTTTTGCTCGCAGCCGACCAAACCGGCACAGTAGTAAAATTATTCAACTTCAGTTTATTATTGAATAGTACCGAATGAACGTGACTCGAACGTGGTATTGAAAGTGTGAAACATCCGTACAAAGTGCCATTGGGTTGTAGAACAATTCTGCTCGCTACGAGCTTGTGGGGATTGCGCTGAACCATTGCCCTCCAAACTGCTGCAAACTCCGATGCAGTTCGATGAGCTGCAATTCGTAGAGCGCAATTCGATAAGCGGAATGGAATGGAGGGAAGTAGTGCAAATGAAACAAGCGAACAATAGATTCCGGACCGACAGCACTTCCGGAAAAAGTCTTGAAAAGTGCCAACAATAACGGAGTGCCTGGTAGCGGCGCTTGGGCTGAGTTTGTGGAAGATGGACAACAGCGGGGAAGGCCTACAAACATAAGCGTAATGGCAGCGATGCAACGCTCTTACCCAGGTGCTTCATGCAAGAAATATTTCTGTCCTTTATTCTACCAGAAAGGCTACCAGAAATATGACTACCTGGACCAAGAAAGCCAAACGGGTGGAAACGAGTCGACCGCGGCGGACGAGCAAATGGCAGAATGGCATTTCCATTCGCAAGCGCACGTATCGCCTCTAGCTCCAAGGCACACTCTTCCGTCCACAGACATCCCGAGTGAATGAAAGATGGAAATGGTGGAAAGGCTAGCTGAAAGCCTAAAACATCCTACAATTTTTCCACCGTTTCCCTTTTTTCCCCCATCGTCTCATCTCCTTCAGACGGGTCTCGGGTTGTGTCTGTGCAACTAACAGTACCTCCTGGTCACGGCCAAAGAAAGAAGGAACTAGGTACGTAAGTTATGCTGCACCAGTGTGCAGTTTATCCCGAAGACATGGTGTGAAGTATTATCGTACGATCGTATTCATTCACCGAGAATCCCACTTCATCTTGGCCATCGTTTTCTCGCCCCGTCCATTCAACCAGCAGATGGAAAGTGCATTTAGGTTCAAGTGTTTCCTCCTACCTGTCCCATTTGGATGCTTCTTTTTTCCAGTGAAAATGAATGATACATTGACGCATTGCTCTGTGCAATCTTTTTCCAAAGACAAGCCTACCGTGCTGTTGATCACGATCGAAACACAATGCATCGTCACTTCAGTTGGTTATTTCCGCTTCATTCCACTGGCTGGCATGGCCGGAGAGTCATTACTAACCGCGTCGAACGGTGGACGGGAAAACTCTTTCGGGGAGTGGAATATCTCTATTCCACAAACCGATGTTTCCGGTGAAGGAAGATTTTTTTTTCTTTGCTGCAATACATTTCTTCCCGAAACGAGTCAACATGGATGAGATTGCAAAGCGAAACCTTCCATCAGCGTGTTTGAAGTGAGACGAGTTAATTGTGATTATTTAAATGTTATTTACCTTAAATGCAAATTAGCGGTTCAGTAACATCACCGGAGCACGGTGGCACGGTGGCATGGCGGGAAAAGAGTTCGCACACAAATCATGCACAAGTTGAAAACTGCTCACTAAACAATTAGTCATTCAGTGGGCTTCCGGTATGTTATGCAAATAGCTCGTCTGTCAAGCGCGAAACTATACAAGCATTCCACATCCATCGTTGCCCGTCCACTAATCCTAAATGCTACCTCTTTCGGGCAAGCCAAACGGGGAAATGGGAAAACCGGAAGCCCATTGGCATTGGGGGCCCGTTGACAGCCGCTACACGGAATACAAACGGAACGGCCCAGTAGATGGATGGGATGGATCGATTGTGCGAGATGAGAGAAAAATCGCTCAACAAATTATCGCTATTAATGGGCCGAACATTGGGCACTGTCTCTCTTCGTCACTCATAACCATAAATCAATCCCGGGATTCTGTGGCCGTTTCGGTTTGAGGTTCATTCGGGCCTCCGCTGACTGCCGGAATTGCTATTCCAGCCTCCGCCGTCGCAGTCGGCCAACGGGTCCGCACAAGCGAAACACTTTTGCTAATGACAGCGATGTCATCCAAAGTGTCCATAAATCGTATTTAATGAGCTCGAACATCACTCACTCTCGAAAGGCGACAACTTCCCGCTATATGGACCATGGCGAACGGTGACAAATCAATAAACGGAACCGAGTTATGTGAGAATCCTTCTTATCTCGTACCAGCCGGAAAGTCACGGCAGGGAAAGGGTCTGTGCCAGAGTGCTTCCCCATTCTCGGAATCAAGTATTCATTTAGTAGCGTTTCAAAAGAGACTCGCTTTCCTTTTTTTCCTTGCCAACAATCCTACTGTAGTTGCAGTTGGATCTGATCGCACCATAAAACCAGCGAACGAAGGCAATCGGAGGAAATAGCAGTGAGTCGGGGCGGGCCATGTGGTTGCGTTATAAAATCACTCAAACAATCGCTCGGCCGAGGTTTTATCAATTATCAATCCCATTGACACCATTGAGCACACGTTAGCAACCCCCGCTAGGAGCAGCGCGACATCGTATGTCGTCGATAAACTCGGTCAGTGAGAAAAGGACTCAAAAAGGGACGTCCTGTAATTCAACCGTCGCATGAGTTCGTAAACCTGTCCATAATCGCTCCGCATTATCGATTTCCAAGCCGTCCGACGGGAATCGACATCGACTTGCTCGGCATTGACCTTTTCCCCGTTTGCAAACAGCATCGAATGGCGATTATGGGCGTAGTGGGCCCCCCCAGTTAAATCCATGTTCACAGTCCAGCGGACCAGAACCAGTTGACCCGTGTCGCATGGTGATCATGTAATTTGCATAATTAGCACACGACTAACTCATCGTGTCAAACAACTCCACCAGCATTGCCGGTATTGCCGTGGGAAATACAAGCGATACGTACCACCGCTCACATGGCCACGAACGTTTCCGGCACCGGCAGGACCGGTGTCCAGTGTCCCGACGGCGCTTCCGGACGTGCGAGTATTAGTTTCACACCCACGAGGACGTAATCAATCCCTGCTAGTTGTCCTCCCCTTCCAAAACATCCCGTGCATCGTGTCCGGTGTCGATGGCTCGAGTGTCAATATTCACGTCTCTCGGGGAGATGAGCTGACATGACGGACAAAAAAGGAACAACAACGAACGAAAAAAAAACACCGATGAAACGGAAACGTTGAGCGAGAGCGACGGAGCGTGTCAAAACCACCCAACTGTCCAACCTTCACACCGTTTATAACACCTCGGCACACAAGCGACCAGCGGAGGGGACTCTTCTCTTTTTGATTAATTATGTTAAATCACTGCCATTACAGACACTGTCAGTCGTTTCGATGCTAATTAAAGATAGTGTGCTATCGAACACGTCATCCCCGATGTAATCTCCCACGCAGAGTGGTCAGGAGGAGGAAGAACAAACATAAGCACCAATCCTCCCGACACGTTAAACATACGCAATTCATTTACAGCCATCCATCTTGCCGGTGCGTTAAAATGAATATCCTTTCTCGTTGGTGGTTTTAATGTTGTCCGTGCCTCGGCAGACATGTATGCAGGGAAAGCTCTTTGAACTTAAAGCTTACAGCACGACCTGTCCATCAACGGCAACTGTCAAATATTGACGATTTGAAACTCTAAAACAATCGTACGCAGCGTAGCAACGTCAGCAATGTTTCCCAGTTTTTCTGCCTACTCTTCTTTCCATACAGCAAACTCTCAACCGGCAGATATTTGCCGAGCATGCAATTTGGCGTACAGACAGCTACAAAACCACTGTTGACTATTGCTCACAATCGTTTCATCTTAATTATGGATCAGTTGTTCAATTTGCTAATGACTGTCATTGGGCCGACTGCTTCTGCTGCTGCCTGCATGGCACTGTCTAGTTAAGGAGAGCAAATAAAGCGGTAATTGTACCGTAAAAGGACGGACAGCTGTCGGGCCGGTGTCTGGCGGTGTCAAACATCAAATTTGAAAGTCACCAGCTAGCAGTGTGGCACACAAGCGGCCCCCCAAAAACAGCAAAGACAGACCGGCCATTTAGTTTAATGCCGTTTGGGATACATCTTTGGGACAGGGAATCAACGGCCGCTTAAGCGAGCTTTCGTCTTCCAAACCGGTTGTCTTCATCCAACCGGATGCACGGCTGATTCGAAAACGATTCCTTCCACAAACAGATGTTGGCTGCAAGATGTTGATGCGCGCTGTTTGCATGTGACAGTGTCCAAAAGATGCCGGAAAACGTACACTCCCAGGATGCCGCTAGGTGAAACTTGGCATAATTGCTTCATCACCGCCGTACGTCTGTCGCTTCCCAGCTCTTGGTGACCTAAAACCGCGCGGTAAAAAGGTGAGTTCCACGAGCTTTTAAATGCGATCGATAGCACAATCCTTTCAGAACTTATCCCCCTGTCCAAGCGCTTCTGGTACGATCGAAGACTTCTTTATCGGGAAAACAGGATTATCTTCAGTGCATAATAAGATTGAAACTGCTCTAAATCATGCCACTGCTGATTCCTCCACCCACTTTGACCACTTTTCTCTTCTCTTTTGGTTTTGTTCTCTTGCTCTTGCTCTTGTTGTTTGGATGGCTTTTTCTGTCGAACTTGCCCCTGGCAACAGAAGGGGTGTGTTATGGGAATGATGTTCAACTCCACAGGCGACATCCTTCAATCCGGGAAGATTTTCAAAGTAAGCTTTTTCAAGCTGTTTTCAGCAGTTGGGTTTTTTTGTGTGCTTCGCTCATCCTGAATGCAGTTTCCTGGAATGTTTGCATTAAAATCGATCTAATCCAAACTTATCAGATGTCGAAAATACCGGTCCGGTTTCGTCTTCTTGCTTCGGGCCTTTTCGGGCGTGTAGCTTGTGATATTTGTATCGTTGACACGAGGGATCAGCCTGTCACTTCAAAATGTCATGCGACCTTTAACGCACAGATGGAGCGGCTCGATCTGTTTTCCTTACCCGCTTTTCCCGATGTTGAATTTTTACATCCGAAATGAGCATGTTCGACCATGGACGATTGATGCAAGAAAACATGAACCCGTCATTTGTAATCCAAGCATCAATAACCATCCTTTGGCTCGCTTACACACGCACCCATACGGGCGCTGCAAGTGTCCTTACTTTTTTTTGCGCATTATGTTAAACGATGCGGCTAGTTTTGGCAATGCTGGGAGCACATTTTTCTCCACCTTTTCCACCATATGTATGTAGTTCGAAGCTGGGACAATCTGCACTGGATAAATTGCCTGCATTATTGGTGGGTAGATTTCGATTTATCATAGTGCAGGTTCCGCATGGGAGTCGCTCCGAAGGAGGCTTAACAGCAATCGAAAATCGAACCATTATTGGGTGGGAAATGGTCAACGTACCGCAATCAATAATGGACCATCCGGTGCCATCCGTGCGAACCCCAGAAACCGGGAACAAACGCCTAGAGAAGAGGCAAGGTTTTTTGATTTATGTACCACTTCTGGTGGCCAGCAAATGATGAACCAGTTGTAAGCAGCGCGTCGGATTCAACTTTAAAGTCACTTTCAAATGTGCCCCATGCTCTGAAACATGATTAATATCATAATATAATAGACATGTTATACACCGTTAAGCTTTACACATTTTTACTCCTTTTATGGTCATTTGGTTTGACATCGGTGTTAATGAACAGTTGCTTATTTTTCACTTTTGCTATACAAAGGTGAGAAATATGCTTTTGCCACCTAAGTATTGCGTGACGACGAGCAATATGTTGAGAATCTGTTCAAAGTGAATACATTATTTGTTGCGGTTACTTGATGCTCCAAACTTGGAAGAAAGAAGTCGTGAATAACAAAAAAAAGGACACGATCATTTTATCCCTGCCAACGTTAATCGTTTTAGATAACAAAATCAAGAATTTTCCTTGTTAATTCAAGTGGCAGAAGTTTATCAAAAAACATTAAAATGATAATCCAGTTTGTTTTGCTCGGTGCAAGGCAATATTTTCGAACAGAAATTCTGGGAATCAAATGAAATTATGATCACAATGTAAAAACAATGTTTCGATTTCCACTTGCTTGCGCATAATTGAAATTTAAATAAAAGGAAATTTGAAACAGCAAAACATTTCTGATAATTTCACAAACAGATTCTCATGAAATTTGCCATTGTAAATCTATTGCACGAAAATCCAATAAACCTTAGTGTCCATTTTGAAAATGTTATAAGTTTCGGTTACAATTTAACCAGAAGTGAAGCGTTATGTCCTGTTACACAGAAACATAACGCTTTTCTAATGCGTTTGTTGTGCATAGAGCTCTCTACCTCTTTAAAGGTGCATCGTTTTTTTTGTTGCTCCTTCATGCTATCGCATGCAGTATGCAATTTCCCAGTGCAAAACCAGTCATCAAGATATGCAAATGATTGCCAAAGTTCCCAGCCTAGCCGTCTCGGGAGTAAGTGCGCGCATGCGACCGTGGCCAACGGCATTCCCTTTTCCTTTCATTTTGTATATTCACAATGGACATACGAGCGGACACATAGACGTACACGTTCAGAACACATTCGGGATGGAAAGAGCTGGCAAAATATGAGTAACTGTGGTGGCCGGTGAAATCTATGCAAAAAAGCACGGTCAACTTTCGCCCGCCATCCGTAACGTTCCTTCCACCCCCTTTTGGTCCCGTTTCTATTCGCCCCTTTTTGGTTCTTTTTGTTGAGCTACGGAGCAAAATATAGTCCATTTACTAAAAGCATCAAGGGTTTTGTGTACCCTCAATGTGGAAGGCCAAAGAAAAGGCAAAAACCAAATTTCGTTCAAAATATACAACATGAAGAAAAAACCTCACCACAGTGGAATACGCTCCTAAACCCTCCCCACACTCATTGAATAGGATTCTATTCCAGGGCGTTTGAAATGCGTTCCCACGCGGTTTCCACTTGCTCCCTTACGCGTGCGCGCAAATATATTGAATTGGTTCAATTTGCATAGGAACTCGGGGCTCAATAAAACTCAAATGAAATTTTCCATAATCTAGGCCAACAAAGACGCTCACAGACCCCCGGCTAAAAGCACATGATGAGCACAAGGTAAGGAGGTCCTTTCCTTTCCCTGCTCGCACTGATAAAATGCGTGAAATATATTTCTAAGGGCAGGCAGAACAAACGAAAAAAAAGCAAAAGGGAACGCACTACAAAAAAGAGCATGTTTACCACTTTCGGTTGAATGGAGCTTTTAAGCCGATGGAAGACGAAGAAAAGCGGAAGAAAAAAAAAGAGATCGGTCGGTCAATATCATCTTCTCCGTTGGGGAAATCTCGTTCGGCAAATGTTGGGCGAACGTCTCTCGCTTAATCCTCGTACCCGTGATAAGTGGTTATTGGTTGGTAAAGTCGATTTCTTAAGCGTTTCATCGTCGGCCACATTTCGGAGACCTTCCAATCAGGCACAACAGGGCGGGGCCCTTAATCCACACAATGGGAACAGTTTGGCCTTAATCTGTATTCGATCGAGTGTCGGCTATTTATAATTACTTAATTACTATTTCCTACTGCTCTACCATTCAGTTAGATCAATTGAGTAAACGTATTGTGCTTAGTCCGTGAACTACGGTGGAAGCACATTCCAAATAGCGGAAAACTACCTAACGCATAACATACTTTCTTTTTGTCTGAGTTCCAATGCACCAGCTG
Organism: Anopheles funestus; assembly: GCF_943734845.2. NCBI lineage: Eukaryota > Metazoa > Arthropoda > Insecta > Diptera > Culicidae > Anopheles > Anopheles funestus. The sequence continues at coordinate 1,319,587 of NC_064598.1, forward strand.
GTTGTATGCAGCCGAAAGAATGGAAACACAATTTTGCGTGCCACCAGAAATAAAGAACTTTTCTTCCGCCGTTTTGCTCCAGTTGTTCATGGTGGGAAATTTATTGCTTTCTATTCATGTGGAATTGTATTAGCCGGCCCCGGGGTGAACACGTGAGAGCGTATTTCTTGAAAGGAAGCAACTTTTCACCAGTTTCGTAATCGGTTACGCGGCCATCCGGAAGTAATGGAGCAGCATACATACACTTTGTACGCCACCGATGACGAAGCGGTTGTTTATCCTTTGCATAGATGTTGCTCTGGAAGTATGAGTAATGAATTCACCTTGTGTTAGGTGGAAGAAAAGGCTACCCAACTCTGGTGGGTTAGCACTGGAGAAAAAAAAGTAAATAAAGGATCCCGATCCCACGACCCTAGCAGAAAAAGAGCTAAGAAAGCTTCAGCGACTCCAAGACAGACACCCAACGGAAGCAAAGGAGTAATTATTCCCGAAAAAGCGCTTTGTTCTGTGCGGAAGCGCGAGTCAGAATTAAAAACAAAAATGGCAAAGGATCATTTTTCATATGTTTCTAGCACCGTTTTTTTTTGGTTGCTTTTCCTTTCTCAAAAAGGAGTCGATTCTAACCTCGAACAGTGTTTCCAAAACGGCTTTCACCGCAGCTGCGGTTATTGCGGTGCAGTTTTTGGGTATTCAAAAGGTACTCCCGAGGTTTTGCCCGATTCCGTTGCATTACAAACAAACCTCACACCTTAGGCAACACACCCGCACCGCATACACCCGGGTAAGGACATGAAAGAAGGAAAAACGCCTTTTTGGAAAGGACCCGAGCCACGAAAGCCACGTTTGCTCAAAGCTGCTCGATAAAAGTGCACCGAAATTTGACGGCAAATGTGTCTCAGCGAGGTTCTCAAAGATGAAAACAATGCACAGATGTGAGGGTTTCGTACTCGCGTTTTCCCACTCCTCGACAATGCTTGGTCGGTATTTTATGCGTCCTCAGTTCGGAAGACATGCGACCTTGTGACCCGGTTGAGTGCAATATTTGGTTGGCTTCTTCGTTTGCCTTGGTGAAGCGAAGATTTCCCGACCCCGGGTTTTCCCGCTTTGGCGACAAAAAGGACAAAGCCTGGCAAGCTCTCGATTATTGGTGAAATATTTTGTTCCTCCTTTGTTCGAAACTTTGCCGAACTTTGGTGAAGCCTCGAGCGAATAAAACGCACACATACACAAACATCCTGTTCCTTTGGCAGTGTGTTTTATGAATTGCCTCTTTTCTTTCGATTTTCATAGGAAGAAAATGCGATATCTTTGTTAGCGGGTGCACTAAAATTCGTAAGTTGCGGATATTAATTTTTCTACCAAATCCCCCCCCCCCCCCAATCTGGTTCAATCTGGTCGTTTGACTTTTCAATAAGTTAAACATTTTTAGCGTTTTGCTGAATGTTTGCATCACAGAGAGAGAATTATAGCAGATATTGAATCCTATTTACGTGCATTCACTAGAATCACTTTAAGAAAGGAGTTTAAAAGAAGCATTTAAAAAAAGGAATACGACTGTAATACGGAATTCCTGTAAAGGGATGCCTAGCAAAAGTATTCTCTCAGCAGGAATGTACTCTGGTCGATGGGATCCTCCCCGGAGTAGCCCCCCCCCCCATTCAAAATGACCTCAAGTAAGTGCCCACACTAACAAGATTGCGTGCGGAAATGTGGTATTGCTTCACAGCATTTCAACATTTTTACTTAATCTCTAAGCTTTTATTGCAAACGAGATATTTTATAGATGGATCACTCGCACATTCGTCCACTTACCTGGTCGGCGCTGCCCCCACTTTCTATTCATCGAAATCGATGCCAGGCACATTGCGTTCCGGTGCGCTCCGTACGTACCTTGGATTGACTTGCGACAGCCCAAAGGAAGGAAATGAAAGAAATCATTCAATCGGAATTCATTCACGCTCCCTGCCGAAAGGAACTTGATTTGGCTTGATGCTGTGCACGAAGCAGAACAGCACTTCAATAAGCCGCTTTTCGGTGGGAAAGGAAGAAAACAAGGCACATACATGCCACCGCCGGCACGGAGCAAATCACATGCCCCAAGTACGTTAGACTAATAAAACCTGAGCCACACATCCGTCTTTCGGTCGGTCGGTCGGTGCTCTGCATGTCCGGGAAAGAAATCAAAAGACGAACCACCTTCAGATCACCTTCGGGACAGGTAAACCCCATGCACACCACCCCCAACCCCACAAAGGGGGTGGGCTTCCCACATTTCACGAGGGGAACCGTTTGACGCCTAGCTTGTCGGAGCACGGGAACAGGAGTAACAGGGGCCGAAAATCGAAAGTTTTCAATCAAACACAGGATTCATTTCCTTATAATCCCATCGTGCCATTTTTCATTTCCCTCCGCTGCTTCGTTCCATCTCCGGGCGGGGGCTTTAACGATAACGGTTGACCGGAAACATGGAGCAAACGGAAAGATGTTTGCCCGCAAGACGCAACAAAAATGGAAAGCCAGACAGCATCAGCCAAACAACGCTCGGTTTACCCAGCAACGATTCCGTTGGTTGATCGGGTGAAAAAATACCATAAAAACCCCTTTGATTTTGCAGATCCGGTTTTCGACATTTGGACGAGTTTTTGGCCGCCCCGATGCGGATGCTGTTACCAGCAAAAAAAACACCGAAGGGCCAGTCGTTTGAAGGCGGATGGGAAGGAAAATCGAAATTCAATCATTTTACAGGACGAGTCAGGACGGTCGTATCGTACGAACGATATCGTTTTCATTTCCTGCCGCACGGAATCCTTACCAGATTCGGCTTCTTATTTTTTGCCCCCCTTTTCATGGAGCACTCGCAATCCCCGTCTGCCTGCCCAGTGCGGTCGTCTACTGGGCATTGGAGCAGTCGCGCTAAACGTAAAGAATTTGTGGCTTGTTTCCAAGAAAGAAACCACCAGGTCGTCTAATCTTTTACAACACCCCTTGTGCTCGGGGTCGTAAAAATGGCGAGAAATGTACATACACTGTGTTTTGGGAGCTTTACCGCCATTACTTTATAATACAAGTCAACCATGGGACAAAGAAATGCTAACGTCTCACAGCTCTCCAAGAGGCAGTTGTCTTAAAATCGGTCGAAACATGTTCATTTTCATATCCGAAACAAGCAGTTGCACGTGCAGCTGTACGGAAATGTAACGAAATGTCATTACACGTGACGGAAATCGCGAAACGACTCCATCATGTTGCACACACCTTTTGTGCACGAAACACTACAAACCGAGCTCTGGAGCGTTGTAAGAAGCATTATGTTTGATATCCTTATCGACACGATGGCTTTCCTCACATGACATTTTTGCTTTGCCGGTTGGGGTCTCGGCTACTCAAAAGTTGATTCCAACCCTTTTGAGCATAGCCCATGTACGTACATGGCAACGTGAAACCGGCACCGGAAACAGGTCCTGTGTGAAAGCATAAAGTCAAACGGGCTGGGTCAAAGATCGAACAAACGACCCAAACCATAAGCGAACACTGATGTCCTCAAAGCGCTTTTCTTTTCTTTTTGCTCGCTCGCTTGTCAAAGCCATGTCGACTGATGTGAAAAAGGTAATAAGGAACAGAATCGGTGCTAACGATCCTTGAAATGGAAGCCATGAACCTAATAGACACTTGAATTCCGTTGCCGCCGGCTACCATGGACAAATGGACGAATAAAACTAAACTATCAACACTTTACAGCAGTTGCGTTGTATGGGACACGAAGGTAGAAAATGAAATGTTTCCGGAAGCATAAATAGATGCTTGAAACAAACTTTTACAAATAACTTTACAATTGCTAGTGTGTGTTTTCACGAACATCAATGGATTTTCAACCGTTAGGGGCACATCAATTCAAAACGAATTTAATATGGAAGAATTATGTCTAGACTCAATCATTCCCATCATGTCCATCAAATAATATCGTTAAATCGAAACTCGGATGTATCGTCGTTTCTGTTTAGCACATGGTACTTTGATCAAATCATGGCACCACTACACAAGCGGTTAGCAAAATGGGAGCTTTTTTGTAGCTTTTCTTAACAACAACAAAAAAGAAACTGTCCCATCATTAGGCTACTTAGATCTCTTCGATATGACTGCTCCTTATGTTGGTGCCATGTTTTTCGGTGTTTTTTTGTGCCGATCAAGAGACAGTCGAGTTTAATTCCAGTAAAAGCCACTCGTCATCCGTTTATCCATCGTTTTACGCTAGTGTGTGTGTGCAAATGAAAGTACTCTAAATACAGAGAAACCAGGGGCAGTACTGAATGGTACACACATAAAATATGGGATGATGGTGATCGTAAAAGTAATCATAATACATTATCATTATCGTAATTTTAAATCTTACACGACTGAAAAAGGAAAAAACGACATCCCCTCTGCACAGTACAGTAACAACCCACACACCAGCAAAACCAGGCGCACGTCATAAGGAGGAGCAAAACATTCCTTCCAACACCATTTTGTGCCTCCGGGGGGCCGAGGTCGAGACGAACACAGATCCATGTGTTCGTGCACTGTATACCAAAGCTCGTAAAGCCGCGTTTTGGTCGTGCCGAAAGTGGCAATGATTATGGTCGTTGTACGTTTTGTGCACCATTTTCCCCCTTTACTTTGCTCGCGGGGAGGGGCATGTATGTGTAGGTCGGTACTGTGGCGTTGCAACGGAAATGCGTAGAAAGTGCGTGCGTATTGTACGGCCTCGTGCACCGGCTGGCTGATGATGGTGTAAAAGCACCTACCGAAACTGAAAGAAACGGGTTTTTTTTGCAGCCGTCATCCTCTCGAACGCAGACGACATTTCCGCTCGTTGCCATTTTGCGGAGCCACCGGTAACGACATGAAATAAGCGTTCGCATTGCGAGGTGACACATTTCTGGTGATGGCGTTGGCAGAAGGGTGTGATGTAAACGGGGGCCGCGTTACACGTGGGCGACGGCAACAATGTCCAATAACGAGGATGACAACCGGAACGAATGCCAACGGAGCAGCATGGGTGGCCACCTCAAAGCAGTCGGATGGTGAAGGGATGTCTTTCAAAAGCAACAACCGTGCACAAAATTGCCCTCCAAACGGCCTCTCGCTGCCAGATTCGATACGGTGAAGTACATTGCCAAAGTACTGATAAGGGCACACTGCATTAGGAGACTTTATGAGGTGCTTCACGAACTGCCTTGGACGAAAATACCTCTACCCGTTCGTTGTCCACAAGATTCTCTTGATTGTCTCAAACGTAGCCCTTTACGTGCGATGTGTGTTCGGAAGTTTCGCTAATAGTTTCAGATTAGCGCTTGAATCTGGCCTGGCCTTGATAGCGCTAGGTTCTAAAGCTTCACGCTCAGGCCGTAATGAATAGGTGTTTGTTTCGGTATTGTTTCAACACTGGACTCGCTTATTTCGATTAATATCGGATAATGAAGCAGAGGCAGAAGCAGCAGCATCTGCCGAGGTCCAGAAATCGGTTACCATTGTCTGTTTATTACTTTAATGTAGTCTTTTGCTTCATGGCTAGTGTTCAAATAAACCGCGCCTCGCTGATCTTCACCGTAACGCCACCCTGATCGCCGTCATGGTAACGTATCCGATCAAAGAAATGCGATTATCAAGATGTCTTTTCATCTCTCTGCAGCTTATTCGAAGCTGCTGAATGGCGTTGTTTGTTTTTCCAACGATTGTTTTATCGCCATCTTTGCTAACCCGCCTGGAGTTTATCATTCGCAGGCGAAGCGAAGCGAACCGACATCGATGATACTAACTGTGCTCAATTGATCCGAATATTCAATAAACAGACGCCACACAATCACTTTGCCCCGCCGCCGCTTGGGCGAGGTATTTCATTTCGTCCTCGTTTGCGACTCCGTTGGTCGGGAGTTGTAAGGCCCTCGAGCATTCACCGAAAAGCGACTGATCCTATCCTTTGGTTCGCTTCTCGTTACACACTCGATAAGCACCTGCCGTTCGAAGGTACACAGCAATGGGTTTCCTTTCATCATGCTGAGCCCGCGAAATCTGATCGACCGCAGCTAATCGCGCATCGTATTTCCCCACTACATTGCGAAGCGCAAACATGGCACCTAGCTAAAGCGGCTTTTCTGGGACTTAGTGGCAAGGGATGACCCTGTAGAACCACCGGGCTGTTTATCCGCAGTGTGGTTGCCACCAACCCGCCACAAAAGAACAGCTCAAACGCCAAAGCACAGTGACGAAAGGGCGAAAGAAAAACGGGGGGAAAAAATGCTTCGTTTATTATCTTCTCAAATAAATGGCATTGACTTGTGCTCATCTGGGGGTGGATCTGGTTGTGCTACTTTTTTCCCACTACTGCCACAAACACTACTGCTACAAACACTGTACGGACAGGAGGCGGGTTGGCGTTTTCTCGCGGTTGTCCCAACTTCATCGCCACCATCAGTGTACCGCACAGTCATGACTGACGGAATATTAATTTAAAGAGCTTAAATAAACTTTTACCACCCGCGTCTCCAGATCTACCGAATGCGACGCTATGGAAATCCTTGGAAAAATCGTATTCCTTCTTCGCTTCTCGTTTTCTTTGCCCTCCGGGAAAGACCGGGAGCTTTTGCGTTTTTTTTTCTTCGTTGCTCTGCTTAGAGGCATTTCTTTGCCCTCCATCTTGTTATACGATTTCATCTACCGCAGCTCCAGTTGCCAGCCAGCCTGTACAGCCCCTCGTCTCGTACGCCGATCGTCGGAAGCTGTGACAATCAAAGCGTAAGAAAACGACAGAAAAAGAGAGAGAGAGAGATGGCGTACACAGCGAATAAAAAAAGTTCAAGAATTTAATCAAATTCCTACCAAACGGCAACCCCGAACGGTTTTCCGTTCCGTGCCTGCGTCCGCATGCAAGAACCATTCCGTCATGCAGCCAAAAAGGCATGGCAGTAGTAGTGGTAGCGTCCCTTCCAGTTCCCACGGGCAGTCTCTGTGTGCTTGGAGCGCACAAAACGGTCAACGGTTGATACGGTACAGGCCGTCTTAGTCGTTGATGGCTCGAGCAGAGTACATTAAAAGCAGTTCGCACGAAGGAAAACGGCCTAACTCAATTAGTAGTGAAAACTGTAGGGAACGTACATATTTCCCTGCGACTACCGTTCCCCAAAAAAGGCACACCCAGTTCCGGCTGCAGGTTCGCAAATGTTCGCCGAGTGGATTAAAGAATGGTTCTTAATTATGCTAAGCAGTGTAGCACCGACGAGTCTACCTGTGTGGGAATGATTTGTACAAAGAATTCATATTTTCAAACGTAATTTTGCTCTTATATTCTCATTTCCGTGTAACAATGCAACATAATCCCGAGGTACGTTTGGCCGAAACCTTAATCCACTTTGTATTAATGAAAAATTATAAGCAGGTTTGTTCGCTCTGACGCGCTGTACATATTCCCTAGAAATTATACCGATCCTACGCTCATGATCGTTGGACCTTCAGCTGGAACAGTTTGGCGCGGGGAAAACAAACGCTCATTTTCAGCACAGAACCGCTCAAACTACACACTTTTGATCAGCTTAAAAACGGAAAACTCTCACATTGTTCGTACGACCGTTTTCCGTTTCAAACTTTCCTTCCCACAAGAAGCCAACGAAGGTGGTGTGGAAAAGTTGCCTGTTTATCTTTCTATTCAACCACCGAAATCAAACGTCAACCAGTTGCCACTGTCGGAATCGAAATTTACCAGAAATAAAAAAAAAGCGCCAAAAAGTCAGATTCTGGATGGAAATGGTGAAACAAATACCAACCACCGAACAGCAGCAACCAACACGCGGCTACACGACACAAAACGACAGCTGAACTAATGCAGCCAACAGGGAGGTAGACACAAATCGGGCGTCGTGTTCTGGCCGCTGATGTCATGTGTCTGGAAAGTTGCAAAGCAGTTCCAACCAGTTCTAGTAGCAGTTCGGCAATCGGGGACTGCATTTACATGAAAAGCGTCAAACTAACTTTTGCTTCTGGCTTGTTCTGGCGAACAAAAGTCTCTCCCGCGCTCTCGGCAAGGCCACCGTCGCGAGGGTGACTTTTGTCGGTAAAAGGCTCGTTCACCGCCAGAAGTTGTGTGCGGATGTGTTTTGCTAATTGAAATCGATCCATACCCATTGAATCGAGCAGTCGAACTGTCGGAACTGTGAATAAGTAAACTCGCAATCGGAGGGCGCATCGGACCATTCGCGCCACTTAACAGTGTAGGGGGGAAGCAATTATACCGGTACCGCGCCGGGACAACTTTATCAAAGTTCTACATTTTGGTCGCTTTTTCACCAGCCACTGTCAACATGGGCGATGCCGAGTGAATGATTGGCGGCCGCCGATCCTCCAGCGATGAGGAGGAAGTATCATTCTAACAAATCTGTCCTAATCACCGGTACCTGTTATTGCGCAAGACTTCTTGGGCCACTAAGTAGCAACATATGGCGACAGCTGGTAGTGAGGTACGTTGTTTGTTGGAGCATGTTTTTCAATGGATACAATTTCAATCGACCTTCCGCTCCTGAGACGGGAAAAGTCAGCAAAGATCTCTTGCGTTTTTTTTGTTGCATCCCCAAGACATTGGCGTCGTAATCGACAGGTTGCAAGAGTATTTACATTTCATCCCCTACCCAAAAAACGGATACGTGCGGCTCTGTTTGTCAGACGTGCCATTCCTCTCCGTTGCCATTAAGCGGCAAGACCCTTAAACGACGGAACAATGTGACAAACAACGCACGGACGAACGGATTGGATGGTGAAAGGATCACAAGGAGAACGATCCTTTCAAGTCGGTCCCATTCGTTCACCCGAAAGGACGTAGCGATGACAGTCGATTTTCATAACGAGCGCAAATGTGTAAAATAAAACTCAATGGGGGGCTTGTGTGTGTGTGTGTGCGTCTTCCTTTTGCCAACCGACTGGCGTAGGAGTACTTATTTCGTTCGCCCCCGTGTTTCATATGCTGCTCACGTGTTTTGTCATCGTTCGTTGAAGGATCAAAACACTTCGTCCTCCTCCATTCAGCACTAGTTCAGCACTCACCTAGAGACCTGGAGGTGGAGGGAGGGTGAAGCGAATCCTGCTAACCTGCTTGAAACGACCGTAACAAAAAAAAACAACAGTAAGCAAGGAAAAACTTAACTCCACTCCCTGAAATCCAACAACCTGAAAGCGAACATATTTGTTTTGCTCGCCAAAATTGAGCAAAGTTTCATGCCATGCAACAAAGAGGGCGAGAGTAAGGGGGATTTTTGGAGGGGTAGAAGGAGGAAGGGGGGAATGGAATACCTTTTGGCTAACCCCACCCGATATATATCCCGGCAAAAGTGTCGTGTTTTTCTGGTAAGTGTTTGTCATCACTGCCGTAGCTGATCGCTTTCCCATATTGCGTCGATTGGGATTGTGAAAAATCCTCGCCCCCCAGAAACAGACGTGGGAACTGGGAAAGCATCCGGAGTGTATGTTTTTATTTCGACAGAATTTTGCCTCCCGCCGATTTTCCGCCCCTAACCCGCAAAAGGGCTACCTTTCGATAGTCCTCGAATGCTGCTGGGACGGCTGGGAATGGCACAGTTTTATCTCCCGGCTCGTTAAGACAGCACTCACAACGAAGTGTTGCAGCGAACACGGCGTGGCCGATGACGATACGATTCCATCAACTTGCTACGGGTTAGTTATATGGGAGGACCCATTTGCCACCATCGTCACTATCACACACTCCTGCAGCCTCCACCATATCGATCGAATGTTTCGGCCCCACCGGTGTGTTGATGTTGCTGAATATTGAAAACGATAGATGTGGGGAATCGATGTTTTTGTTTGTCACGCGTTTCAGCCCTTTGTGACGGGTTTGCGAAATATTGCGGACGGAAAACTAACACGTGGCCATTTTTGCCTACCGGAACACGATCACGCACGCCGGAAGGTTCTTCGTTTTCTTCCTTTTTCTCGCGCTTTATAAACACAACCAGCGCAGGGCATTCCTTTTGTGACGCGACAGTACTAATCCAGCAAAGTGTGTGCCGGTGTGAGCTGGATTGTGGCCCGTATGCCTTTCAATTGAATTAACGTAATGGTGACCCTGCTAGTGCTACTGATGTACAGAGCCACACAACAGTGAAAGACAAAAACAAAGCAAATCATTCGTCGCAAGCAATTGTTTGCCGGTCGGTTGACTTTGGTGCTCGAAAAAATTGTCTCCAAATCTGATAAGCCTCGTTAAACGGCAAACTATCGCCAATTACGCCATTTTTGTTTGGTATACGTTTTTTTTTATTTTGGAGGATCTGGCAGCCCGGCAGCGTGTCACGGAGCTGGGAACGACGAATAAATCCAATTTCGACACAAGTGTGCAATTGACTTGATATTTGCTACTTTCGCTACGAACCGTTGAGTGTTGGGGGAAATTTTGCACGTTAATGAAATTGAAGCGAATGAAGCTGGGAACTTGTGAAAAGCTCCAACGAGGGTGTTACCCGGGCAACGGTACCGAACCAAAGACACGATCGAAGTTTTTGCATAATGTCTGTACATTGATGAGTTATTGTAATATTGGATTTTTTTTTATTGCAAACCATTCTGAAAAAGCACATTGTGATAAGTGTTTGATTTGTGATTTTAATTGAATTGGGACGTGCCTAATTAAACATTTTTAAGTGATTATTAAGCACTTTCTAGCGTGTTTATATTATGTTGAGTGTAAGCTTCCATTCGACAGAATGCTATGTTCTTTATCTTAATTAACTTCCCCAACTCCCCGGTCTCCACACGTCTTCATATCGTCCGACCGGCCACTTTGGAGAACGGTTACTTGAAACAATTACACCATCGTGGTACGGCGAATGAAATTCCGAATAGACGGATGAGCAATGTTGGTGAACACTCCTGGCAGACCGTTCCCACACTCGATGGCGCCCCACGACACGACACCGTACTGTGCCCCATTCTGTACCGCCGGTCCTCCACTGTCTCCCGCACATGCATCCAAACCCAGTCCACCGGCACAAATCATGCTGCAACGAGAAGCGATGCGATTGCGATAAGAATGTTACGATTAGATAAGACGTCTTTCCGCACGCACTCGTCCGTGATGTAGCCGGTCCAGCTCTGGTTGCAAATCTCCCGTGGAACAACATCCAGCTGGACCATCTGCAAGTTATCGACGACCGTGCCTGCCTGTGATGTCAGGTGACCCCAACCGGCCACCGTAACGCGCTCCCCAATCGACCACTCGGGCAAAGATGACAGCGGAATGGGTGCTCTCGCCGGTCCGCTCACCATGGGCGTTCGGACGCGAACGGTCGCCACGTCCCACTGGAACTCTGCCATGTCGTACTGGTCGTGCAGGTAATAGTAAAATACCGCATGCAGTGATCCTCCCGCCGACTGATAGGTGCTCCCGGCACGGACTGAAATCTGACGGAAAAGGACATCAGTAGGGCGCTCTAGTTGGACAGCTGCGTGTTGCGGGATCGCGACTGACTTCATCATTGTTGGGATACCAATCCAGGCAGTGGGCAGCCGTCAACACCCACGAGTGGGATATGATGGATCCACCGCAGATGTGATTATTGAAATACCGCAGCGAAACCTGATAAGGAACGTTCTCGATAGTTGTCTTACTTCCACCGACGATTCGTACCGTTCCGACGTCATACCCTGAGGGCAGGGAAACGGAATGTGGAACACGATTTACCCTTGCGATGACGGCTTCGAGCGGTAGTGGAGCTGTAAAGTGATGAAGCCAACATTAAGGAGAAAGTCAAACACTCGTCAAGAGTGTACCCTCGATCTACACTTGGCCGGACGGGGCAGGAACGTTCACTCGAACTCACAATAAGCGAAAATTGGATCTACGCAACAGATGGCAAAGACCAACACCGCTGGAAAGCTTCCGACGATGCATCGCATTCTGACTGCCGCGAACGTTGTTACACCGTAGACGTGCTGCAAAATTGACACTACCAAGAATCCCACCACCTCCACGCGACGACGAGATATTTGGAGCAGTACACGCGGGAACTCGAATCGAAATCTCAGCTCACCATGCTCGGTACTGTGCATTAATTGTCTAAGTAAATTTCCTACGCGTGGTTTATCGGGCCACTGGGATGTTATCTTTATGAAGCGTCCAAAAACCGAGCATTTCGAGACGGAGCGAAAATGATAACCAGATTATGAGATGATAACTGGCGTAGGAGTGAATTGACTTGGGTGAGAGATTTTTTCTGAAAGAATCAAGCATTCAGTTTAAAGTCTAATCGCCAACGTTGAGACTAATTGGTCAACAAGCCTGATAGAGCAACATTTTAACCAAAGTTTTTTTACAGTAATAACACGGCAAAAGCCGTAATAACAAATAGTTTTTGCAGTAAGTTTAAAATTTATTTCAATCATAGTTTTTTCCGACGCATTTGCCATTCTGCCAGTAAGTCTGGTAGCTGACTAAAACCTTTTTTACCTATCCTTATCGGCAAAAACAAGGCTACAAATTTACACGCTACATGTCCTGCACCGTGTAGAGCTCCGTTCTACATCCACCACGTTTGCTTACCAAACAAACGACTCATTTAACACTGTTTGTCCGTGTTTGCCTGCGGTACGGTCGGTTGAACCAAGCTAGGAATTAAATTTCACGCCGCAGTAGATGCGAATCAGCAACCTTCCGGACCTTCGATAAAAAGTGCCAACTACACCGTAATGAGATAATTGCGCAATTTTGTGCTCCAATATTTTTACCTTCCCGGACCCTGGATGCATCCACACCACGGCACAAATGCACGACCGAGTGCAGCTTAGCACGGTACGACCGAGTTTCTTTGCATGAGCAAAAACGACGTTGAGTTGCGTTTCCCTCCCCCCGAAAAACACAGACAGCCTGCGATGCAGAATGGCAATGTTGTTGGAGGCAATGGTTCTAAAACTCAATTACAACATCGTCGTCGTCGTCGGCGCTCGTACGGCGTCGAAGGAGAGCGTGTGCAGGGATGAAAGAGTGCATATTTTTTCACGAAAAGCTCCCCACCATCGGGCGGATTAGCGGACGTGTAAGCTGCCGGAATGGTAGTAGCTGGTCGGAACCGTGCCAACCGAGACCTCGGTCGGATTCTAAATATCCGCTCGTTTGAACCCGGAAACCCTAAGCCTTTCTTAAGCCTCTACAGTACCAGCGACTGCAAATCGCTAAAACCTCGCGGCTTGATTCTAGAGGTCTCGCCAGTAATGAGGAAAATTTTAATGAAGAAACTAGATGCGTTACGGGAAATTGATGGTAATTAGGCAGGGATAGCAATCAGCGGGCGTAACGTTTAGAAATAGCACACACACACATACATTCTAGCTTCGCATGGAAACATGGAAACGGAATCGAATAAACGGAACCTCTTCTCCTGTTACCTTCGCTAATAGCAGCCGCTTATGATGCTAACGGCTGATGCGTGAAGATATCGTCATCCGTTTCCAGGTTTCCAGGTTTTCTTTCGTCCCTACTCTCGGGGTGCGGGTGTTTTACACACATGTGAGGATTTGCGTAAAACTGCACCTTTGCAACGTGCCCTGCGTATGATGGATCTATACGAAGGGATGCTATTCTAATTGGTCGATAAACTTTACCATTATGCCCTCCGTTCCTGATAGGTTTGCAACAACATGTTATCGTAGGTACGATAACATGATGCAGGAGTTATGTGAAACGTGTTCTCCGAAACAGGTGCAGTTATGAAGCTTTTTATCGCCTTTCTAACCAACAGAGTGGTTACATTGATAAGAAAACATATTATGTACGCTGGGCTATGAATTATTAACAACTTTACACCACTTACTAACAAGCTTTTGTAACCGCTGCAGTAGCTCTCCCCGCTTTTTTTCTCTCTCTCTACGCCAATTTCTTTGTCCACACGCAATTCATCGTGAAAAGCATACTGGTTAAAAGACAGTACCCTCAATACCACAACAGCAATGATCTTTACTCTGTTTGAGCAAGGCATACAAAAAACAGCACACGTCGTCCATCGAAGGCAAAAAGGCACGCAAAAGTTTTTCCCTTTTTGCATGCTGTCGAAATGCTTCACTTTACAGCGAATGGCTCTCCATCCGTTCAGTGCCAGCAGAAGAACAACAAACGAAAATGAGTGACACAACAAAACACAACAAACAAAAAACATCACACAGCACCAGAAAAGCATTAATCCCCGCACCATCTTTCACTGCTTTCGGCACCTTTGCCACCGTTAAGCATGATGCGGTTTTAAATTAACTTTCCACTGGAGATCGTGCCAGAACGGAAGTGCCGCATGGCTGGCGGACACTCCATCATCACCTCCGGCCAGTGTTGACAGGCCTCAGACTGATGGGTGGGTTTGGTCTCACGCTGGTAGATTGGGAGAGTGTAAATCTTAACATCTATCCGGTTAGCCTTTTATTACCCAGTTACTGGGTGATGTCGCCCCATGGCAACGGGGTCTGGTGACGGGCGTGAACCTAGCAAGTCCTTTCGTCCATCAGTATGCGCCGGGATGCAAGTCACGACCAAGTGAAGTAAACCCACTCACGAGACTACGAAGTGTGGCGTAAACGCAGAAAGCACTTTACGCAGTGCAGCAACACTTCTTGTGCGGTACGGGCCAAGACAGTACACTAGTGATGAGAATAGAGTATCTAAAGAACTGTTGCCACTTCCGGCAGACGCTTTATTCTTTCATCTTTCCAAAGCGTCACAGCTTACATCAGTAGTGGTGGGTCGAAAGGGGAAGGGGAGTAGTCGTTTATTCTCGGGAAAGGAATTACGCTTGGTGCGTTACACTGCCTTCGAGTGGAGACCATAGTTGGTGTGACGCATATAGTTAGCTGATGGTACAACATCCCCAACATCCCCAACAATGAATGAAGGTCGTACCATAAAGAGTGCGGAAAAAGGTGTAACAGGGAGTGCCATTTATCAAGAGCAATGACCAGCACCGAAGACGAAGAGATTTGTTTTGGCAACAATTTAGGACACTTCCACATACCATCTCCCCTCTCGTTACCACACATCACCTCTGGAGAATGAAAACCCTCAGATGGAGAATGAATTATTAACCTCTAGAAATCGGGTTGGCTAATAGAAATAACAAATGATGTTATCAAAAGCGCTTGCAGCCAAAAAAAAAGCTCAACCCTGTACGCTGCAATAAGTAAATTGGCCAAGGTCGATGACTGGAAATTATTAATTCCCAGCTAGTTTGCCTCGAGCTAGTGGACTCGAGGAGAAAAATGAACATTTCATCCTGTTTAACTTTGTGACCCTAGTTTTGTGCATATCATCTGCGTCCCAACTGTCCACAGCTGGCCAACATTAGCCGTAATTAGCTTGATTGAAGTGTTTGCGAATGGAAGTAACACCGTCCAGTTCCGCACACGAAAGATGGGCTTTTGTCAACAAAGCGTCCCGATGCGAACCGATGTAGAAAAACACAACGTACATATTTTCCCATAAATAATGCGACATACCGTCCACGGTCGACACTTTCATACGCAGCACCACGTTCCCGGGTAGCAGTTGTCGGCAACACATGCCACACAAAAGGATGGCACTCGCGAAAGCGCATCATGTCACCGTCAACGATCGCTAATGAAAATTGTTCCCCATCAAACGCACATCGACCGGATGATGACATGGAGCTCGTAATTGTCCGGGAATTGAGGTCTTTCGACATGGGTCTTTCGGAACATGTGGGCCTGTAGTTCCCCCGTCGCTTCGTAAAGGTGTCCTATCAGCGCCCTCTAGTGGTGCAAACGAACAAAAGTTTAATTGAATTAAATTGATTTAAAATTAAACATAAATTTTCACTCTCTACGCTTGTACGTTGGGACACGTTTGCATATTTACGTGCATGCTTGTGTGTGTGTGTCTTGGGGAATGTCCAGAGCGTTGGTACGTCTGGGTCAGATGGTGATAGCCAGACATATTACCGGTTGCCGGAATGGACTCGTCCAACCCCAATCCCTTATGCCATTTGCACCAGCGGACGAACGTCCATGGAAATGACATTTTCAGGAACAGTATCCGAAATTTCACGTCCAGATCGTAGGCTGACCGCTCGGTGCCGGTACGGCCGGATAGTTCTGGGTATTATGGGGATCCTCATCACAAAACGAATGGCAGCTGGCGAACCAACGATGACACAAAGGCACACAAACGCATGCCACATAACTCTCCCACATGTGTTTAATGCTGGGCAAACGGAAGAACGACGAAGGGCGGCACACATTCTGTCGTTGGCATAAGGTTCGATTCCCGTCTCCTGGGCTGTCCGGCCCGACCTTCCGTAATATGCGCCCATCCAATCCGAGTACCTATACGTCATCGGAGGAAATCATCAGTCACTGAAACACACACACACTCGCACGCAGATACACGGAAAAGCACGATCTGCGGACAATGGCACCAGCTCGACCCTGTCTGCGACATGGTGATGAATTCTCTTTAATGCTCTCCGCAAACAAGCTGCCTCATTTTCTCTGTATCACCGGGAAGACCGGAAAGACAGGCAGGCCGGTCGTCAGGTGAAACGCACGTGCACGAAAAGAGAATTCATGATGTGAAACATTTCTCTACCGGGGTTTGTGTGTCTATTTGAGTTTGAATCAACCTCCCAAAACTCCACCTTGGTGATAAATATTGAGCATTTCGAGGAGACATTTTCCGAAAATATAGACGAGATGAGGCCAAAATAGGCACCATGCCATAAGTCATCCCCGGAAACGGGTTCTACGATTTGGAGCGAAATTCTTTCTGCACACAAGATACCTGAGGTGCGGGATAACAACAGAACGGGTGGCCAATATTCCAAACACGTTGACACTTAAACATTGTGCTCCCCCCACTCCTCCCCCTGCACAGAAAACCATAGTTAACATAATGTTTTTTTGTTTCATCTATTTTTGTCCGAATTCATGCATTAGCAACATGTTCCTCAATTATTGCACAAAAATGCGACAAAAATTCGTAGTCCCAAGCAATGAGATAGAAAAAAAAAGAATAACGAGTACCGACATTCGTTTGATCTACAAATTTACATGAATAACATTCATCATTACGCTTGTTGTTACGCACGACCATGCTCGTCATATGCGCTATTAGGTGCGAAAATGATATGAATTGTAAATAGAAAATTAATCACAAATTAGCATGTTTGCGATTACGATTACATGGAACCTGCAGCTCAGTTAGGCTGATTATCATGTTTAAACTTTAATTTCATACATAATTTACTTACACGTTTTCCCCCGTTTCTCTGTCTCTCTCTCTCTCCCTCTCTCGCCTCCCAAAAACCACTTCAAAGCCTTAACGCTCGCATGTAAAATTGATCCGCTAAAACAGCTAGATGATAAGCAGAGTTCGGAGCGACCGAAAAAATACAGTAATGCAGTGGTGAAATTTTAATTGCATCACATAGATCACATGTACATACATAGCAGCTGCGATGGTGCGATGCTTCATTGCAATATCGTGTATAGAACGCGCCCCATCAGCTTAAAACATTTTGAACAACTTAACCAACTATTCTTCTTTCGTACGATGTGTCTACCCCTCCTATCCCGCTCGACCCATCATAAACGCCATCTCTTATGGCCAGCGAATGCTTTTGATCCTAAACTTTGTCCACCACACCCCCATCCGCGGCTCGAACCTCATCCTCGATGGAAGAATTCAATTCCTAACCAAACAACACGCTGATGCGCTGTTCGAGTCCGTCTCGCGTGTGACAAGACCAGAGACGGGAACCCGGTTTGATGATGCGCCCGCGTACGTGAGCATTGAACCGTGGCACTAAATTAGTGCATGCTCGGTACGTGTCCACCGGCTAGCTAGGGACGAGCAGCTTGCATTATACGTTTGCTTCGGTCGTCTGTTCGTACGTTCGCGTTTCGTACTTTCATGTGGTTTTCAAACAATACGCCAAACATGCGCGAAGAGTTCCTCCCCCCTGGGGGAGAAAATGGGAGGAAAATTGCGCCACGTGCAACCATTTTTGTGGACGTAGTTTTAATAGCAGTGATTTTTTGGTCACACAACCAGAAAGAATTTCCACTGTGTGCTATTTTTACGTTGGTTTTGGTACGGTATTTTGCACTGGAACCACTCCTTAACTGGCCAGTAATAAAAAAGTGTTTTCTCAAATACCGTTCACTGCCACTGAAGCTTCCCATTTTCATGGCAGTGACTGTATGGTTGATTATTTTTTAAATACCACTTTTTTGTCCATTAAATCCCCGACTTGGTGGATCGTTTATTAACAATGATCTTTCCGAGAATCGTTTGAATGCTTCATACCTGAAAAATCCCATGCTTGCATACGAGTGTGATGCATTTTCTCATGCAGGTCTGGCCATGGTAGCGCAGCACTCATCCAAACGCACACTAGTCGTAGCTGGAGGCAGCAGCTGGTCTTGTAAACTGGCCCGAAACACAAAACCGCGCCATTAGCCACCATCCCATGCACCGGTTCAAACCGTAGTTTGCCAGCAGGGTTTCGGTGTGTGTTGTTTTTTTTCCGGGAAGCTTTTCACACCAGCGCCGCCGGGGAGAGATGGTGCAGCATGAAATTGATAATCATGATAAATGGGGATTAGGCTTGGCACTGCAGTGGCCATTTAACGCGTAGCGTGCAGGACGGGGTGAACAGCGCGGGACAGCAACTTAGATGATCCTTTCGAAGCCTTGTACAGCAGTAAATAAAATCTTAAATCCTGCTTCATGTAGTGCGCTGCTGCATGTGCGGGTCTGTTCGGAGTGTCGGACCGGAACCACTCCACACACACACACACACACGAACATGGAACTATTTTTGTGTCCATGTTCGTTTCTTTCCTTTGGCTACGTACATACAATGCAACCATGGAGCTGCGTGGTTTTGCATCTTAAGCTGTCCACTTACGAACATTTTCTAATGCAGCAAAACACGTCGTCATGCTATCGGGTCCTAATCGGTAGTAATCAGTTAAGTGCTGTGGATTTATTAACCTTATCTTGCAATCTCGATCGGAACACTGATGAACACTTGTAGCAAAAGCAGCACACACAAAAAAATGGCAAGAAAGTGTTCAATAAATTGCAAGATTAAGGCACCATTCCACCGTTTGAGAAGGTTGTACAAGGTGCTTGAAAGCTTCAATTGTTCCAGTTGTTACTTTTTCTCTTTAATAAAAGGCAAGGAAATAAGCGATCCGAACCGGTGTCGATTATTCGATAAATTTTGTTTTTCAAAAAACCTCCACCTGCCTCTCTTTCCCCCCCCCCCCCCCACACACACACACACTCGTCCCAAAATGGCCGTGCGAGCCCGTTTTGATAAGAGGGATCGAATATTCTATTCCAATGCAATCACCGATGGCCACCGAATACCAAATGAGCCATGGTGCAATATATTCGCATTTCACCAGCCATTAAAAACTTTGCTCGAAGACCCCGGGACTGAGAGAAAAAAACCTACCCCTACCCCTACCCTTACCCCTAAGTTTCCTTTCCTCGTTTTGAGTATTGTTCTTGTCCAAGATGGTGCACACCGGACTGGCTAGGGGACGCATCTGAATTTGGTTGAGTAAAAAAAGGACCTTCTCCAATGGCCACTAAGGTAAAGTGGAGAAACTAAAACTTTTTGCATGAAAATTGGACTCATTTCGGATAGGACCGGGCCCCGGAACGGGACGGGTTATCTAGAGAAAAAAAGGGGTGGAAATTGAATATCTTGCTCACCGGTTTCAGGCTTACACGGCCAGCAGCAAGGGAATGGATATTCGTATCACCTGATCATCCCTTTCCACAACGAACACGTGGCTCCTTTTATTTCGAAACGCTCGAAGGGAAATCGAGTTTTGCAGCAAAAGAAGAAAAAGCTGTTCTTCCAACCGATCCAACAAACGGTTCTAACAATTTCACGTGATGCTGAACGGGGCACCAAAGGCGGAACAGAAAGAATCAAAGGACGGGGAAAAAATTATGCCGGAAGTTCGAGTAAATATATGACCATTCTGGCACGTCGTCGTCGGCGTCGTCGTCGTTCGCTTTTTTCCAACACATAAAAGAAAAATATTCGCACAGGGTAAAATCTAGATGAATGCTCTCCATTTTCTCACCATGCGCTGCTACTCCCTAAGAGGAATAGTACACAGCTCTGCACTCCCACCCGCTTCGGCACCAAGCTCCCATTCCCGACCCCATTTGCTTCCTTCCACTCGTATGCATCAAAAGAAAATCCTTCCTATTTATTATGTCAACTTGTACAGTGAATACGAAATTAGTTCTCGTGTCGGAGTTTTTCGCTCGCACCAAAACCGACCCATACACGGCGACCAGGAACAAGCTCGATATGGATGGAAAAACATTCGCTGTGTTATGAGCGTTTGTCCCAGTGTCCTTGTTCAATCCCTGTGCGGCCCTCCGGGCCACAGATATCGATTGCGAACCCGTGCTTGTGCCGTGTTGACCACGTGCGGATATAATGTGAGGATGATTGGAAAAGCATATCATTTATCCTTTAATTGACCTGTGGCATCCGGGTTTGTGTGAAAGATATGTTTGAATCTTAACCGGAATTATGTATCGGATTAAGCGTCAACGTACGCACGCAAGGACATACACACACACAGACGCACACATACATCGATATAGCACACATATATCCGGCTTAACAAAAGATCCTGGCTCTGTGCAGGAAATTGATTTCGCAATTTCTTCAACAACCACCAAAATGAATGCAAATAAGCATTAAGGGAAAAAGCTCTCACACACACGCACACTCATCAATTGGATATTCACAACGAATGGTCCGTGTCGCGGAGCTTTAAATTGCGATACAAGTTCGAATTTCGATCTGCAAAGTCCAACCATCGATTATTCCGAACCGAACCGAAGAAGAAAAAAAGGCTCTGTTTAACTCTCGATACGGATTGTTAAATTGCTCCCAACGTTATGTGCAGCGTTAGCTGCGTGAAGAAAAACGCTCGTTTTACGGTGAAATTAAATCGTTATTTCCATTCATAGCTTTATCGAGCGTCACAAGAAAATGGCCACGAATGACGCACAAGTAACACATGCTATTGAATGGAATTAATTAAACGCGTAACACAACATGCAAATGACCAGTAACGCTTGAAAGGACGATGATTCGTCCGGCGCAAGTAGATTGGCAAAGGAAACAAAAGTTATGGGTATAAAAAGAATTTATATTTCAACGTCGAACTATCTCTTCAAAACAGACAATTCATTTGAGTTGGCCAATCAAAACTGGACGTAAATTATTAAAACAAAAGAAAGAAAAAAGTGTGTTTTAACCATTTTCACGATAAATCGCGAAAAGGGAACAAGAATTTGATTTCCAGTTCAATTTCAACAGCACTGGACCAGAATGTAAATGGCGTTCAAGCACCGTATTCGTGTCACCTGCGGTGCTGTTGTTGGCTCAGTTGTCACGAATCGCGGGCCATACTGTCGATTCTCGCCCCACAGATGCCACTTAGCGTTCTGTGAGAGGTCCGTTTATTGCTTACTGTAAAGAGAATTTCATTACAGCGCTGATATAAAATTGTACATTTCCTTTTGTTTTTCGCATTCACCCTGTTCACCCTGTTTGGTGCCTTGGTTAATGCGTGATTGTTGGGCAAGCGCACCAGAAATAGCGCCGACAAGCGTCCGATGTAAATGCCAATGTGTTGAACCGCGTTCACCCGAAACAATGCACTATTCCCACGCCTGGGAACGATCACTTGTGCGCTTGTATACAATTGAGTACATTAAACAAGGTCCTTTGATGCACCGGAACATTGTCCTCCGTACAGTGTTGATCCCGTGCGAAACAGTTCGGAATGGTGGTTCAATAACCATGTTGCCAGTGCGTTTTGTACATCCCTTTTGTCACGCGCAAGCAACAAAATGGCTCATCCGATGTGTTGATTGGATGGTAATTGAAATTGTCTTTCCTACAATACGGCAATACGGCAAAGCAATCGAATGGACAATTTATAAACAAGCATAACACAGCCGGAAAGATTTGCAGAATTGCTAAAATTATAAGCGACGAAAGTTTTAATTCGCTTCCTAGGACCGATTAAGCTACATTTGTTGCTTTATTGCATACATTTAGGCGTAATATTTCGCACATAAAACGCTTAAAGGTTATCCCCAATTTTTGTACTTAGTACCAAAGGTTTTACATTTTCTTTATCCACAGTTAGAATTACGACGCGACTTGACCATCGAGCAAAATTATTATTAGGGCATCAATTGTTCCATTCACTTTTTATCAGCTGACAGCTGCAGAGACGATAAATTGTTCCTTCCGCAGGGCATCGATAGAGGAAAGCTCTCATTTTATAATCGTTCATAGCAGGTGCTTCCGAAAGGCGTACGAATATCGTGCAAAGGCACTGCACGAAACCCTACCATCGGGACGGCCAACGGAATGTGTCGTTATTAATACTTAAACTTTATCCCGATCGACATATTTGACCGCACCGGGCTGCTTCCGGGTGCCGATAGTTTCGGCATTCGGCCCACCGTATCAACTCGGTCACTTTCTTTTTGCAAATTTTGACCCTTTGGAAATGATCCAGCCAACGGCAGCTAACCGGTGTGTGTGTGTGTGCGGGAAAAGAATTGGCAACGAGCGAAGGTTTCACACCATTAAAAGCACTTAGTCAAAATCAATTGAGCAGTGTACTTCCCACCGAAGTGGCTCTTTATCATTTTGTCGGAAAATTAATTGAAACTATAGATCACTATACCCGGCACTGGCGATGTCCTCGTGCATGCTTCACGTAAAAACCACCGATGGCCACAACCACATTCCCGGGGTTAGAGCGGTGGTCTCCTTGCCTCTTGCCGTTCGTGTAATCGCCAACAGGTTATAGCCCTGCCGGATGACCTCTCTTTATCGATGCTCGATCGGCTCGAACGTCATTTCACATCTACAGACACCACTTAATCTCACCATCTGCTCCACGTCTGGTGCGATGAGATGAGGCAAACCAGAGCGACAAACCCTTCGCCCAGTGCTGAAGGTGAGTCTGTGTGTGGTGCATTCTTTCCAAGTGGGGTCTAAAAATTTATGAGCCTTCGTATGAGAACTTTATAATCGATGCTGCTTTACCTTGCATAATACATCCCACGCACACTGCTGCCACATCGCGTGGCACCTTTCCTTCGCTTTCCCCTTTGGTCGAATATGCTGATATTCTTTCAAACGCATTGTTTGCCCAAGGAGCGTCTAATGAAAAACGTTCTCCGGATGCCAAAACGAAGCGAAACAGAACAGAACAGGCATTCCACCGATAAGCGGATGAGATTTCCTGCCCAACCAACCGATCCTTCCGCAGCCTTGTTACGCTTCGTTGTATTATTTTTCCTGCGCCGATTCTGATGAAGAGTTGTTGTGTTTTTTAAATTTATTTTTGGAAAGGTTTGTTTTTCCTCAGCATTTTGCCAAGGGCAAACACACGAAGGCGAACAAGGCGAGATAGACAGAAGTATAAAAAAAATTATGGGAAATAATTAAAAATTTATAGCACCACAACAACTAGTCCCCGGGTCTCAGGGCGGAAAAATGCTTCACATTCCGGAATTTTGTTTTTTTGTTTCATCTACAGCAATGGGAACAATCTTCAAGTTCCGACCGACAAACGGGTACTTTACTACGACGAGCTTCGGAACCCTCGGAAAAATGGTTTCCGTGCGGGGAATCAGATTGCTTTATTGTTATTTCATCTTCAAGAATGCACGCTTCAGATTTGGTGGCATAAACAAGATCAGTCATTTAGAAGACTTCGTCTAGCGGTAACAATTCCGTTTGAGCTTTTCTGACCGTGTAATGAAGTTAAAGGATTATACCAAAACTAAAAAGCACAGTCAAAGTTTTCAGATTTGGCCAGGATCCGTACCATCAATAGAATCACAAATGAAACAAACAAAAGCACTCGAGCAGTTTTATTCTTTGCTGCTCGGTTTGCTGATTCCCGGAAGCTAATTCGTAAATGACGATTTTTCTCTCCGGGTACCGTACAGGGACTCGTTTCAGGCTTCAGACAAACGTTTCCAGTTCGAAAGAAAATTCACCGAGCTGCGGTCAGTATAGAGCATGACCGCGACATCTCGTGCAACGACGAATGCAAAGTTCTTTTGTGCAAGAAATGTTGTGATGCCCACACAAACCGCACAAACCACAGTTGGCCGTGGAAATCAACTTTTGGAAACTTTCTTCCACACCAGCTCCAGTCACGGATCCGTTTCGTTTGTTCTTGAGAAAATAATTAATGCAAAAGCCACACTATAGTCGCTTTATCGATAGTTTGCATGAGACATCATCCGCGGAAGAAACAAGTCCGCACTGCAAACAAACGAGAGAAAAAAAAACACGCCATCTACAACCGTGCTGAGTTCCGGGGATAAAGATTCAAGCGTGCTGCCGGTTTCGTCCAGGCAGGATGAGGATTGTGTTCAGCTACCCCGTTCATGCACCTACCGAAAGGCGCGACTCATTTCAACCGGAATGTGCAGCCTTTCAATTCGCCAAGAGAACAAGGATAAACAACCCCATTACCATAATCATAATGGAATGTCAAACAACACAAAAGTGCCCCGAGTTCTTCGTTCCAGGGTCGCGCGTCATTGCCAGAAAGCCGCTGGCCAACGTCGGCGCTGCATCCTCAGCATCCTCCGGACCTGTTCCCGATTTTTTTAACAACGCCTTCTACAAGGGGTGGGGCGTGTTGCAAAGGACAAGTTTTGTGCCATTTCGTTTCAGTTTCCGACTGCGAGGCGGTCCCTACATCCGGCTGCTTCAACGCCAATGCGTGCAGTAGCAGTAATTTGAAATTTTAATTTATTTCTTAATTAGCGGCCACTTATAAATCTGACGACGTATTTGACAGTTCCGTAAAAGTCTCATGAATTGCATATTTGTTATGGGTATTTAGCGTATAATTTTCAGTTCCAACTTTGTATTTTTTTTTTAATTACCCTTTTTGTTCTGGTTTTTGAGAACCAAACAGGGACATAAACGCTAAATACTGAACAACACTACCAAGCGCAAACGTACGTGAACAACACACGATAGAGAGAGAAGTACAAATAACTTTTAAATGCTCATAATAATGTTTTCTCAATAACCTTTCACAGAGTGAATTAGTTCTGCAAAGCTTGAAGCTCAAATCAAGTGTGGTGGAACTAAATAAACTGTTCTTGCATTAGTTAATATTTCTCTCCGATGATATCCGACTAGTCGGATCGGGTATTGGACTAAAAGTAAATTTTACTCAACAATGTGGTTTGAACTGGAGTGGAAGGTAGGGATTTTTGCCGACTGGACGATGTTGTTAATTGCTGTTCGGTGGTTAACTTTTGCACTATTTGACATGTGCTTGAAGACTGTTACTGAGCTTCCATTTAAAAGCAAAAGCTTTAGTTAACGCTCACTTATGTCATTAATAGTGCAAGAAAAATGTCTAAAATTTGGACCATTTTTTGCGTTACTTCACCAAACCAATTTGATAGAGGGGAAATCTCTCTTGTGGAAAATATTTCACTTGCGTGAAGTAAGCGTGAAAATGAATTAAAATGAAATAGAAAACTTTATCTTTTCAGTCCCAGTAACAACAACAACAGCGGGCCACTACGTTCAAGTGAGCATCTTGATCAAATTTCAAAGATAGCGGTTCGCATCATGCTGCTGTCACAAGAAGAAAAAAAAACCAAAAGTTTGATGCAAAAATTCCATTGCCCCCTATCCGTCCTGACAGGCGGAAAACCCCAACGCAACCAAATGGTATCTTCATTTGAGAGCATTTGAATGTAACCAGTGAGTAGTTGGGTGCAATGTTTGTGTGCCTCTTCGTTTCCGTATCACCATCCATGGCCAGTGGGGTGGAGGTAGCGCATTTATTCCCGTCAGAATGCCCAATTTTCTTCTGCTTTCAATCCGATCACGGAAAAATGATGTTCGTTCTCGAGTTTCATTTTTCGTTTTGCTTTTTTGTCCGCTCACAGTTCCTTCCACCGCACGAAGGATGGCCAAACCAAGCACATCCCGGCCAATACGACCGGCCCCGTGAGAGCTAAAGTTTCCCGGTACCATGGGGAAAAAAGATGAAACATTCCTAACCGCTTCGCCCCGCTCGTTCTAGGGTAAGTTCAAACTGATAAGGGAAAATATCATGCCGACGAGCATAGACCCTTAAAGGATGCTCATTACCGGGGCAGGGTAGAAGGTTTTCAACACGCATTTCTTCGTCATGACCTGGACGGACCAATCGTTGGCGGCTTCGGATCGGAAGCATCGGAAGATTAAAGTGAAAACGTTGTAAAGTACCGCAAAAAAAAGAGATCTCTTTCCTTTCCGACATGTATCCATCAGCGAACAAGGCGTAGAGGGGATAAGGCAAGAGAGAGAAAGAGAAGAGAGAAACAAGGGCAACGGGGGAAATCTTTTTCAAGCACAGGTTCGCCGGATCCAAAATTTTGGGGCAAAGTGGACGCAAAAGTTGCGATAATTTGTGCGATAAAAAATGTGTGTGTGTAGTGGAGACCCTTTTTTTTCTTGGGTGTCGACTACCCTCTTCGTTATCGCATTGGAAAAAGGCTTAAATTGTTGCTTACATCTTTCGCAAAGTACTTACTTGATCGGAGGAGCGAAAGGAACGAATGGTGGTGGTGGCAAAGCGATGAAAATAATATCCGTAAAGCGATTGCTCTCATCGTATCGAATTCAATTAGCGAGCAAGCAAGACGTAAGATGGGCCGCAGGCAAATAATAGTCACCCCTTACTACCTTGACAAATATTTGCGTTCAATATTAACTCAGTTAGCAAAATGACAATCAAAAATTGATCATAATCAAACATTGGCGTGGAGTGTAGAGCTCAAAATCTTAATTTTGACTTTATCACATTTGATGATGTGCAATAAATACGAAAGCAGTAAGAAAATATCCCGGTACGCCGCTTCTTGCCACTTACCGAGCAGCTTATCATTAATCTATGTTCAGCCTTACCGAGAAGCACCATTAACTGAGCACTCTTCACATTTTGTTACACAACATAACATCGTCCGGCAGCCACACTCTCAAGCACGAACTCGACATCATGCTCAATTGCGTCCCTCTCGAAATGTCCTTCCAACCGCGAGCAATTCCAACATTCACCGGACGTGCCCGCATATGGTAGAATGGAATGGTTTAAAAGCACTGGGATTGTTTTTTTTTAGTTTGGTTTGGTTCAGTGACGCTTGAACTCATCCAACGGAGAAGAGAAATTTGAGCTCACTGTCCGCGACGCGACACGTCCCTTGTATCCCAGGGACGACAGGGATCAACATTCGAAAGGAAGGAAATGCTCAGCCTTGAACGCGTCCGGCTTTTGGGAGGGCAGCTGTCAGTTGAACCGTTTGTTCATTACTGTGGTCATGTTGACTGCCCATCTCCTTCCTGCCGGGCTAACAGACATAGTTCAGGCAATCAAAGTAAATCTCTTCAAGTGGTCAATGTCAGCCAAATCGCTTCATTCGTCAACACTGCATCACACCACAGCACTGCGCCGTTCAAATCCCTCTTGATGGATCCTTTTTTCCTTCTTCCTAATCGTCATCCTGTTTGTTCTTTGCTTTCTTTAAAATGTAAATTGTTTTTTTCTTTTTTCGTGTTTCACACTTTATTCTTCGGAGCGTACCGATTAAGGGTGAATCAAATCAACAGATATAAATTTTGCCTACTTCGCAGCCACTCTGTTCCCCTTATTCCCCGGAAGGAAGCCATCGCCAGCTGGGTAAAATACATGTTCCGTTCCTCCGGAAAGCGACTACCTGTTAAGCATTAAATTATAACACAACATTCAAAAATTAATGAACCGCACGTTTATTTTATTTCTCCGCTAATTTCCATGCGGCTCTCGATGGGTTTTTTTGCGGCAGCGTGATGGTGTTGGTGCCGTGGTGGTCACGCCGTCTACCATCAGCTGGCCGATACTTGGTAGTTGTGGGCGAAATCAAACAAACACAAACGAACACAAGCTGTGGCTAACAGTGCTGCTGGCAAAGGCCTACTTTTGAACCGGTTCAAAGCAACCGGTTCAGCACGGCCGTCTTACGAACCAGTTTTTCCCCAAGTGCTTTCGGCTCACGGGGAAAATCGTCTTAGCACACTAGGGTGATGAATCGTGTGGTGCGCATGTCCTGTCCGAAAGCGGGAACTCACAGTTGCACCAGTAGAATTGCCGAACAAATGGCCGGAAGGCGCGCGTTTGCCATCGGCGAACGCTTTTCAGAAATGTCAGTTTGGTAGAGATTCTCACGCGAGTCAAACCAATCGAAAAAGGAATGTTGTATCCGAGCGCGCTCGTACCAAGCCCATCGAACAATTGTTCGCACGTCCGTTCGTGCATGTGCAATCGTGTGCAATTATGCAAATGGTGCATCGGTCAGCATTAAAAGGTGCCAAGCGCGTGTGTGGATACACGTGGAACGCATGCAGTGTGTATCATGAATTAAATTTCAAACAAATAATATTCAACGCGTGGTGTAACATCAAACCGTGCTGCGGTCGTGCACAGCTGTGCACAGTGTTTAATGATTACAAAAACCAACGGTGAAACACAGTATGCAATCGTGCGAAAAAGAAAAATGTTTCCATTTCGGCAACGATCCTCGGAACCGGTGTAATTAAGTTGAATAAACCTTTCCAGACGTGTCTTGCCGGTGCTTCAACCGCACCCACACCTGCCCTGTCTGGTCGATTCAGCTGGTCGGTTGGCGTTGGCTGACTCCGCAAAAGGAAATAATTTATCGGGAAAGGTGAAAAGGGTGCTGACAAAAGGATCTGACAATTTGACACGCGTTTATTTTACGCTTTGGCGCGGTTGGGGGAAAACAGTGAAATTGTAGCGTTTTCATATTTTTTTTTGCGCGACTCTTCTTCGGGGATGCTTTGATTCCCCAACCAGCTGACACCTTGACGTGCGGAACCAGTGTCAACACGGGAACGATTAAATTAATTTTTATATTTAGTTTATATCCTTCTCCGACTCTCCGACGCTACTCAGGCACGGCAACGACCGTTATCGGATTAGGTTACGGCTTACGGGATGACAGTTATTTAGTCGACGAGTCGGCGAGCTGCAAAGAACAAAAAAACCCAGGAATTGCACTGCAACTCAACGATGATGAACTGACAGGCGCTCTCAGTTCTCTGTGCAGTGCAGCCGTAGTGAAACATACACAGAAAAAACATATTTAAAAAAATATGGAACCATAACATCAACCCGACTGCAGCAGGATTCGCGTTGCGGGGTTTCGGATCCGCTTGACGCGATACATACTAATGATTTAATAATGCGGGCGCGTATGCAAATGAAGGCTGCTGACGATGGCATATTCTGCCCGGGACATGGTCTCAGTCTTCTTGTGGCAGCATCTCGATCGTGCTGGTGAAAAGCTTCTCCCACAAATCACAACCAACGCTAGACTACTGGACGGTGATGTGGTCAGGATAACAAAAAAAAACAATCCGAATCCTTCATCATCATTGCCATCGTGCGATCCAGCAGGACAACAGAGCGTGGCCTGCCTACTTGGCTGTACGCTGTACGCTGTGTGACGATCGCGCTCTAAATCCAAACACTGCTGAATCATTTAGTCGTTGGTGGCTTAACCCCGACAGCAGCACCGTTTTTTGTGTTCGCCTGATGCTTTGATTTCAATCGTGGAACGCAAAAATTGCTTTCAAACCGACCTCCGAAAAACTGTGCGTGCGCTAAAAAGTGTGAAATCTCCCTCTGTATGAGCTAGTGCAGTGAAGTGATTGATGAATAATTTAAAATGTGCTGACTGTCGGTGAAGCGAAACGGTACCCCGGTTAAGCGGGAGTGTTTCTGTCGGTCTGCCCGATACGCAACCACTTTGAAGTGGATATCATAAATTAATCCACCATCACCAGCGTGCGATCACGAGGCTTTTGTGGCGTGTAAAACACATCGACCCAAACCTGAAGTCGCGGGTGAAGTGCAAACGCGAAAGTGTTGGCTACCACAGGTTTTTCCCCAAGCAAGAAGAGAATATCTTACGAAGAGGCAGCCATTATTAATGTGCAGTGTTGGTGTTCGAGTAAGGTGCCATTGTTTAACTTGTGGCCAGTCGTTTGTCCAAGAGGCAATAAGCTCCTGCAACGAAATACTTTTCCATCAGCCGTCGGCTATTACCGGCGGGCTATTCAATTTCCATCCCGTCGTAGTGGTAGGTGTCCCAGTAACAACCATCGGAACGAAGCCCCCAAGAACTGCTGCTCGAGGCTTGGCGATTCCCGCAATAGAAAAATCAACATGGAAACACGAATAGGATTATTAGGATTATTTTTCTATTACTTCGTCGTGATTGCTACGGGTAAGTGAATACACCGAAATCTCAATTATCATTCCATTCGGATCCACTAGAAGCGGGATTTGAATAATTTTTCCTTCATCGATTGTTAAGTGGAAAAGGAGCTCACGCTTAAGTCCGGCCAAACATAGCGCAAATCGTGAGCCCGCTCTAATGAATTGCTTTGACCGTGGCAGGAAGCTTGCAAGCGTACGTTTACCCCAAAACCCGCAACACTTCAAGAGAAAATAACGTGCTGACGAATACTAAGCTGCCAGAGAGGATATTAATGGATGTAATTTAATTTGTATATTCCATGGTTACGCTATATCGATAGGAACACATGCCCTTTCGTTCCGGGAAGCACCGGCAAGCTGAACTGGATTCGTGAAAATTTAATTTCCATCACTTGAGATTACGCATTCCCGAGACAATTTACTCATCTTCGGCATCGGCACAAAACTGTGATATCAAAATTCCTCGAAACGATAACGTGTTTTTCTCCGTCATATGGTTCTACATGACGCCCCCGTTTTAATCGTACGCTGAAACAAACACACAAAACCTTATGCCAGCCACTTTTTAACAAGCTCCAAAATCTTCTCCTTAGCTGCTCGCATTTCAGCTGAATCTTGAGCAGTAATGGAGCTCAAATCGGCACAGTGTGCAGCTCCTAAGGTGGGAAATGCGATAAAACAAAACATTAATGCTTTAGCGTTGGAAAATTCTGAGTAAATCACTCACCCGGAATTACTACGGCCGGTGACTGATCGTTGAGATCCTGCTGGATTCCCATTGCACGCCAGGGATCCAGTTGGCCGTGGGTGAAGAAAACGTTTGTCACTTCCGGATTCCAACCGCCATAGATGACGTTAGTTCTGTCGGCATTGTTCTGCATTCTCGATTCATCGAAACTACACATTGAAAGGATCGTTAGAATTAATGGACGTCTTCGCTTGGCGTGTCGCTTCCACAAAAACATAACTTACATTCCGCTGTACAGATCGCCGCACAGCTTTACGAATAATTCAACCGGAAAGCTGGAGCCAAAGATCTGGTTGGACGATCCGGAAATCTGGTACCAGCCATACTCGGCACAGGTTTGATACAACCACTGGCGCACTATTTTAAGCAAACGATGAAACTCGTTTCAGTTGCATTACGCTAGTCAAAGTGCTTTTTGCTTTATACTTACTTGAACTCTGAGCAGCACTATGATCCCAGGCAGTATTTTTGTAAAAATCGACCATCGCTTTGTAACCGTAGCTATTGCAATTGGTCGACGATAATCCTTTGGTTACGAACTTGGCCAGCGCCTGCATATCGTCCGCGATGGTAGAATCTTCAATGTCCTGACACAAACGCTCAATATCTCCTGTCGAGTGATACTGTACCACTCCTGCGAACTCGTCCGACAGCGTGCTGAAGAAGTTCATCTTATCGAGCGACTTGGACAGATCGACATCGCTGCACAGTTTAAACTCCTGAGCGACAAGTGCATGCTCGCCGTTTCCCAACAATTCTTCCGTCTGCTTGATGGCACGCTCGATACGGTCTGCACAGTTCCGACCGCCGACTGACCGAATACTTTCCGTCACAATTTCCTTGTATTCTGAAGCGAATAACGCAAACAAATTAAAAATACGTATATCTACAGAGACGTACTTCATATTACCAGTAAATTCCACCTTCGCAAATACTGGCGCACTTGAGGCCCACGCTCCATTAACGAGGTGAGGATACTTCTGCCGGAACCAAGACACCATGGTCGCAGAGTACGAACCACCAATCATGATGACACCTGCATTCTCCGCCCCCGGAATGTCCTTCCGCATCTGCACGACAAAGTGGGCTAAATCCGCCAGTGCCTGATCGATGTTCAAATACTTCAGTTTATCAGTTCGCAAGTCGCTGAAATTTCAACATACAGGGCGAATGGAAGATTAGCGCTGGACGATGATAAGTGACCGTTCGATGGAGAACGGTTCTGGATGCTTACACTGTTGGATGGCTTTTACCGTAGAATCGATGCTCGGTGTAAAACAGGTAGCCCTTCAGCTGGTTTGCCATATCGTACACGTGACCGCGGGAAATGCTTCCCTCGGAGATTTCCCATTCACCTCCGACGTAGATGAAAAGTGGTCCACCAGCTTCATAGTGTTCACCGTTCTCCATGTAACGCTTAAATAATGAGCACACACACACATTTTCGATTTAATTTTGCCGGAACACCGATCCCACCCCACCGAAGTGGCTGTGGCCACTCACCATCGACCAGGTGTTGACATTTTGGGGGTCAAAGTGATCCAAACGCTGCATGATGTACTTCGTCGTCACCGGGCCGGCCTTTCCCGACGGTGAACCGCCACGGATAGGAGGCTCCCGATGTAACCGTTCCCATGCGGTCTGTGCACGGAACAGCCGCTGGGTGCCATTCGGCAGCTCCAGGCCAAACGCACCCAGCACACCCAAAAGACACACGAAGCACAGCGCGAATTTCATCACGAATCACCGTTGAAAGCACACCGACAATGTTTTGCCGCATTCGCGACGTTATCGAACCGCAGTATTTATAGGTTGCGGTCAGCGGTCCATCTTCACTGTTCGGTGTAATCTTATCGGCGGATTTCACTCCCCTGTACAGTGATTTAATCCCATCCCATTCTTCACCTGTACAACGAAAGGACGGCGTATCGCCTGACCGCACGTATCAGGCGAAATCGGCGAATTTATTCGTGTCTCTTCATTCATCATAATCGAGATCGGCCGTTGATGGGGATGATGGGGAGGAATAGGAATGAGATAGTGAGGATTGTTATAGATAGGAGAACGTACCACGTCATAAACTGCCACGAGTTGATTGCAATGGGTGTTTATCGCTACCAGTGGACAACTTCAAGAGTGGATGGATGGGGTTCAATGGGATAAATACAACGCAACAGTTGTTTTGTCAACATAAATTTCAATACTAGAGTTAAGTACCCATTAAAAGTCGCTATTTATAACAGCTAAATTTTCGATTGATTTATCCGGTAAAGTTATTGAAGGATTATTATAATTCAATCGAATGCTCGTTTCGAGTAATAGATCAGATACAAGCGTTGAATATTTTTTGGTTACTCTTTAAATTGCAATAATGTTCGGAAAATAATTTTGAAAATGAGGATTTTTCCCGATCGTGAGTGTTGACGATAGAAAAAAAACATTATTTTTCTGACGCTCTTTACACATAAAGCGAATTGAATATTTGTGTTGGATTGTCCAAACACGAGAGGCTTCATGGAGAGTGCGTCATTTAAAAGTGCATAAACAAAACCAATTACAATGTTACCAACTCATGCTTTAAACACTTTGAAAACATTCCGCATCAACAGCACCTCCATCAACAATTGTCAGTTCTCGCTAGAACCAGCGGTTAGTCACTCGGAAGGAAAATCGTTTATGCTTCCACGAGCATAAGCATCGGGCTTCGCTGTCGAATGGTCGTTACTCCTATCCAATTACCTACAGGCACATTTCTTCCAGTCCGCTTGTGCCGTTGAAGCCTAAATCCTCTACCATTGGAGTCTAATTATGGAATTAATTCGTTAATTTTCTTATCTCTTTAACGATCTGAAGACACGGCCACGAAATGAGGAGCCGACAAAACACATACCTCGCAACCGTTTACCCTTACCACAGATGACGGAGCCCATCCCACCCATGCTAGGCATCTGGAGAAACTGGCAAACGAGCACACACACCAAAAAAAACGCTTGATTTGCATCGAAAGCTTTCCTGCGCCGAGCAAACGATAAGACACGGAAACCGAAAAGGCACCACAGGCTCCGGAGTTGAACGGAACGGAACAGTACAAAAGAAACCCCATTTGTGAAGCTTCACTGAGCGGCTCGTGCCGTTCCACGCACCCGCTCTGCATCGTTTTAGTAATGGGATAAAAATATTTGCAGATGGGCCGTTGGTCTGGTTGCCGTTGCCGTTTCAGGATGCTCAGGATTGCGAGCGGGAAAACCGGGGTGGGGAAAGCAAGAGCACGTAACTAGAACCCGAACGCTTTGGATTGAATTTTTCACGTGAAAATGCGCACTGAAACCGTTCGAACCATGAAGCCGAAGATGATGCGTGCAGGAACGTCTTTCCTTGATGTCAATGCGCTTGGTAGACTGTTGCCCCGGCACGCCGAATGCTTCATGCGTCGTAAGGCTTCCGTGGAAAAGACTCGGAAAAGTGAAAAACACAAGAACAGCGTTATCGTTACATAATGTTTTGCATAAAACATTGCGAGGAGCCCGGCCCGCTTGGGCTGGGTGCCGTTGAGTGAGTGCCGTGAAAAGTGCCCGTTTCCTTGTCAAGCGTAATGCATATATATGTGTGTGTGTGTGTATGTATTAAGTCGCGTGTGTGAGCCTAAGTGATGGCAGACATTCACTTGGCATACATGGTTCGCCAAGCGCCATCGAGCCGGAAGGGCAATTGGGCATGTGTACCGGGGGTATCTTTATTTTGGTTTTCAGCCCTTCTCGCATGGATAACAATGACAAAGAGTCTTGCGAAGCAATGAAAGGCTGAGAGCAGCAGGGAACGCTATCGAGCATTAAAAATGTACTATTCTTGGCGAGTGTACGTCACTTCGCTTTCATCCAAATGGCAGAATGGGAATGGCAGAGCAGTGGAGGCCAAACTCTTCCACCCGGGCAAGCAAAGTGACAAAAGCGACAACCCACCACGATTGACATGTTTGGACGGAGACGATGTGTCTGCCATGGGAACGCAATCATTGCTTTACATACATGTCCCGGACCCGGACCCGGCCCGATGAGATGTATGACAAATGTTTTGAAAGACGACCGAAACACACGTTGAACGATCGGCCACAGCTATCTGTGGCGTTGCATGTGAGATTGAAAGTGCGGATCCATTCACATGAAATTGAACCGAAGATTGTCTTCCAGTTTAAAAGACAGCCGGACATATTGTCGTGGTGAATATAGCACTATCAGCCACACTACCAGCTCGGACCGGTTTGCCTTAATGTTGTATGATTTCGAGAATTTAACTAAGTAGCTAAGCTTTCAACAAGACACCAGCTACATAATCTCCTATCTTGTGCTATGATACGCTCCTTGCCAATGTGCTCCCGGGGGGATTCGCTTTTAAAACCATTGCGTAAATATTGAACGAATTCCTTTGTTATTCCTAGAGGATAATCTTCCCGTAATCACTTCCACTTTCTGCTGGCCTTGGCTCTGAGACCGAACCAATCTGCCACTCACCGATCAAAGGTTGTTAAGTAAGCAGACAAACCATGGTCCTGCAAACGCAAAACGGGCTCGTTGTAGCTCGTTTGTTGTCAAAGAATACAGGTCCTCCTGCTAGTGAGGGGTCTGGTACACGTAAGAGGTTTATCGATGCTTACCGATGCCGCTTGCCCACTAAGCACAGAGACCTTAAGTATGATGTCCCACGAGTGTACGAACAAATACAAACACACGCACGCACCATACCTTCATTCGTAAGCGATCTTCAATGGAAAGCTCAAACAAGTTCATGCTTACATGGGATTACGTGCCATCCGTCTCCATGACAAACATCATAAATTGGTCCGTTTAAGATTTGTGTATTTTCAATCGATACACTCGATACCGGCCTGTGCACACATTTCGACAGCTTGCTACATTATTCAACTACCTGTCAGTCGGCCGCTTCTTTAGCACATGGGAATCACGACCGGGCGTCTCCATCACTTGAAGCACCAGGCGTCTCCATTACTTGAAGGAAGCTATTCGGTTGAAAGTATCGTCCCGCCCTTTGATGCGGCCGATCTATACAAAGTTCGTTAAACATGCTGCAACACAATAACCCTATCTTCCCCCCTCTGTTGGCGGTTCTGAGGGAACTTTTACCTCCTCCCAAAACCGCCCTATTGCATGCTGACGAGCACTTCAGCACAACCGTTTTTTACGACCAAAAACGACCGCACGACCATCAACATCATCAGGAATCATGTCAGGTTCAAGAATAGATGTGGTCGCCGAAGAAACTTTGCTGACGATGGGCAACGTTCTGGATCGAGGCGCGCGTTTCGGACCGCGTTCACGGAAAACACAAGCAGAATAATCGAAATCCATGATGGATTAGAGCGGAAAGTTTCCCAACTCGGCTCGGCTTTTGGACGGTGCTGTTATACCGGCAACCTTTCGCAAAACCATTGCTTGAAAATGAATTTTGGGTTGGAGGGTGAAAATTTAAATTCCCATCGTGTGCAGTTCCCGGTGAAGGTGACGTTTTTGGGAGAGGCAAAACCAAACAGTCTGCATCATCGGCGCTCCACCGAAAAAGACCAACGTCATCAACGCGAACCCAACGATCGATGTCCGTCCGCCCGTTCAGCCAACAGCGTGAGGTAAAACTTTGCCGGGAATCGGAAAACCAACCGAAAAGCGAACCACTTTTCCTTCGATCAGATTCTCGGGGAATCGGGGGATCGGGGGTGGTCGGAAGAGGAGGCGGATTCCCGGAGGGAAAATGCAAACAAGTACTTGCAGAAGCTGTTTATTGACATCGTCGATAAATTTTGTGTACATATTTGCAAACACGGAAATTTGCATTGCGCATGCGAACGTTCTAGCCCCGTATGCTTTGAGTCTGGCGAGCGTTTCCATCTGCCCGCACTGATAGCTTTGATCACAGCAATTACATGACCTCGGTCGATGAAATGCTATTTCACTATCATTATTGCACAAGTCGCGTGGGTGGGTACTCAATACGCTCGCTGCAAAGCAACGGCCCGCTGTCAAGTTTAACTTCAAACACAAACTTTGAAGCGAAGGCAAACACAATCTAATCTAATATATGTATGAAGTGGCAAGTTCGTGAGTACAATCTAATAATCAAAGCGATATTGCACATGACGGTTTCACCCGGTGATTAGCGTAATCATCAGCACGAGCTAAACACAACATTTTGCCTGTTATGGTAGGTTTGTACATTTATCATACAAACCATTAACAACCCATTTGCTTTCGGATCAATTCCTGTCAAATATTTCATTCACTTTGTAGCGAAAGAATTTAAGAGGGGGGTTCTGATCAATGGTCTCTCCATTAATCAATAATATGTGTAACCTTTTTTTTGGACGATGGTCTTCTACCAAACAGTCACCAAACTTCAATCTAACCCCGGTCATTCTAACGCTCTGTCACAGCACAAAAAGAGCCATTTTGAAAGCGGTTCTGGCCGGCTGCCGCTCAAAACTTTACCACTCGGCAAACAAATGCTAATCACTGATGATAGTCGGTGGTGGTGAGCCCCCCGTCCTGCAAGAAAGTGATTCCATTTTATCCAATATTTACTGTCGAAGCATAAAAATTCAAATCTACTTTAGAAAACCACCACCACGACCAACAATTTAAGCCTATCACTTTTCGAAGTTTGCCACTTTCGCTCTCTTTCGCACCACCGTTCGTGCGCGGTTCGTTCGTGCAGAATGGAATCCGGTAGGTCAATATTGGCCCGGCAAATAACGTCTATTCATCAACGGCATTCCAAGGCCGGGACCAGACCAGACCCGGGCACTGACGGACGAAAAAAGCCGGAGTCGACACCGACAACGACTCAATCAGGCCGTTTTTCCGCAGTGGCTAGGCCTTTCAGTCGGCCACGGTACATGGGACGGTGGCTTAAGTGGGCCAGCTTTTTTTTTGTTACTCGCCCCCTATCGCAGTGTTGTGCTTCTGTGGATGCAAGCCTCACTTTCAAGAAGAAGCACTCTATGAATAACCAATTTTCTGCTACCAGTCCCTTGATGATCCTCCGACTGGGAAACTTCTAGTACATTCGTTTGCGCCTGCTATACGCTCGTACGTTGTTCGGCAGCGTTACAAAGTTAACTCTTTGCGCTCGAATCCTATCGGTCTTCGGTATCGACCACTAGCCGAACCAGGAGTCGATGATAAAGTACGTCAACTTTTAAATAAACTAATAAATTGCAATTTCAATTCCCTCACTTGCTTCGTAAACTGATAAATTTTATGAATACATAATATATTAGACTGATTTCACTGCTCGTCTTCACGGAGCTAAACGGGCCAGCCACCACCGCATACCGGCGCATGGCTGGAAAAATGCCAGAAACATCGTCAAGTCCACGGCACGACAAACGCTTCACCCATCGTCTTCCCGATGCAGCGATATTGGCTTTTCCTTGCAT
The DNA here is from genome assembly GCF_943734845.2 of Anopheles funestus. Classification (NCBI taxonomy): domain Eukaryota; kingdom Metazoa; phylum Arthropoda; class Insecta; order Diptera; family Culicidae; genus Anopheles; species Anopheles funestus. Next base: position 1,358,196 of record NC_064598.1, read on the forward strand.
AATTGAATTGTGCGCTCGGTTCGTTTCTTACCAGCAGAAGCGCCCCACTCACTGTTGTGTGTTGTCTGTGCGAGTCCGTGTATATGGCACACAACCGAACGATGTTTCGTATCGATGCAGTATTTTTGAAACTCCTTATTTCAATGACTGATAGACATTTTCCATCCGACATTCCACCCGCACCGTCTGTTGCCGTTTGCACCAACCCTACAGCGAACCTATTCCTGCCAATGAATGATTGGCGGTAAGGGAAAGTTTGGACGCTTTTCATTTTTGCATATCACAGTGAGAAAAAGCGTAACATTCTTCCCCGTCACGCGGGGAAAAGAAAGTGCAGCACTATAAGAGGACACAACTTGGTGGCACCGAGATATCGAAAGCGCACGAAAATGAAGTCGAGATAGTGCCACGTTTGCTTGGAGCCTTGGAACGAAACGTTCCGCATCTGACTGCAGTTGGGAAAGTTGTTCCCCCGATACGATCAACGTCAACACAAACAGCAAGATAAATAGCGTGTAAGATGAATGCACGGAAAGATTCGCTGCTTTGAACTTGCGCAGCTTGTTACCACAACTACAGCGAAAAAGGAAAAACACACCATAACGGGTCAGGGATCACGATAAACTAATAAAGAGATAAGTGAGTTTGAAGTATTATCGTACTGATTTTACAACGTAAGATGTAAAAATGTTTCAACGTACATAGCATCAGAGTTACGCGACTCGCCAAGCAGAATGGAGCAAAACGAATCCTTTCAGCATCAAATGCTTCACACTGAGATCTATTTGCGTTACAAAGGAATCTAATGATATGGGTTTGGCAGTGTTAACGATAATATTATGTTTTTTTAAAGCTCTTTAAAATTATCTGAACTTTGTAACACTCGCTCACAACTGATACCAATGCGTTTGAGAAGCTAACCTTGTTTTGCTGACGACATCCAGCATGATGACGGTATGTTAATGCTCTCAGCAGAAGCTACCATTTGGCAGTATTTTTAAAACTATCACCTGTCACGTACAGTTTACAACTACTGGACCTGCTAAACGAAACCAAACCAAGCCTAAGGACTTTTTGGGGTTAGCAAAAGCTAAACACTACTCAGTGTTTGAAGAGTATTTAATTAAACAAATTTCTTCGGGCATTACTTCGACTGGTGTTATACGTTTTCGCCTAGTTACATGGAATCTAATTCCAGGAAATCTTCAAAATTAGAATTAGAAACGCTCACCTAACCCAAACAACCCCTTTCGGCAGGGAAACAGGTATTTCAAGGGTACTTTATTATCTGAGATACTCACTAATAGATTTTACGAAAGTTAATGAAAACTATCTGTTGCTGGTTGGATTCGTTTTTTCATCCTCAACCGTCATTTTGTTGTATGGCAAAATTACTCGAGTTACGAAAAGCTATCACGACAAGAATGACGATCAATCAAACAATTTCTGTAGCATCAAAAACACATTTACCAGCTTGTTCTCGACAACAAAGGACTTTTCCTGGCAAAATCTCTCTCTTGCTGTAAACAATTTAGAATAACCGCATTGCGAAACGACATTCCTTTGCTGCTTTCCAACAGTCCAAAATTGGAAGGTGGAATGATATCTTCAAATCAACCGCGTCCTTTTAGACCATTTTACACCTTTTCTTTTCGTAAATGATTCGTAGCGAGAGTTAAAAAGAAAAATTGTTCATTCGCTTCGCTTCTCGCAACAGCTCGTTCATACTGTTGCTCTGTATGATTAAAAAGCCAGTAACAAAACAAACAACACAAACTTGAATGTGAAATGCTCTTCCCGCAACATTCCCCCCCGAAGGGACCACTTTCCTTGGGTGGGTGTACAAGTTTTTCATTTTCCATCGTTTTGCTTTCCACAACCCGCCTTTTAATCGTGGTGTCCTTTTTTTGTGTCGTCCGCAATTTCCTCTAGCCAGCATTTTCGTGTAGTTCACTGTCATCGCAGGTGTGAACTTTAAGCTAAAGGCTAACGCCACACTAAATCCTGTCGGAATTGTCAGGAGGGTCACCGTGTTTCTTTTTTTTTTGCAAATGGTTCATAACAGTCACAAGACGACCAGCGTCCTGTACCAAGCAAGAGTTTCATTCTTTTGTGCGACACAGGTAAAATGGACCAAAAAAAAAAAGGAAAACATTTCACTAGCTCGATTATCCACATTTTCTTTGTATTTATAACAGAAAAAAACCGTTTTCCAAAAGCTGAAAATTTACCAAAAACCTTCTTTCCCTCGCCGTCGGAAAGTCTCCATACTTTCTTTCATTCCTGTCCTTCAGACTCAATGACTCGTGTTTTGCTTTCCCGCAATACATACGATTTTTTTCCTTCTTTCATGCTCACTGCAACACTCTTGTAAAGTTTGTAATTTGTTCGCTCATTCGTTTTTACGCTCAATAGTCAACGTTTTATCGCCATCGGTTGGCCTGCTGGGTGCACCACGGAGGGGTAACATCCCTTTTTTTAAACTATATTAAATTTTTTGCCTTTCCTGGGACACGCTCTAATTGGAACGGGTGCGCGTTCTACCAGCCGTAAAATGCAAAACGGCTGAACCTCTGTGAGAAGTTTGCCCGACCATCATCAAACACCATCGACCACTACACTACTGCTGCTGCTGCTGCTGTGGTAGGGTGAAGTGAAATTGATTTCGATTCAGGGCTGCCCCTGGTGTCAGTGGCCGGTTAAATTAATTTTGCTCGTCCTCGTAAACTTCAACCTCACCGCGGAGCAACGTTCTTGCAAGCGATCAACGGGCGGCTTTGGCTACGGAAAGGTGCCTAGCATTGCGTATGGTTGAGTAGTAAAATTGTCATTTTATTTCAACCTTCTTACCGACCAAACCCACAGGACTAGCGGCTCTACTTTACATACATCCTTCTGCTGGCGAGTGATAAAATCCCTTGACCACTCAAATTTTGTTTTTGGCACAATCATAAAACACTACCATATTTCGCTTCCCGTGCTTAGAGATCCTATGTATTTGATTTTATCACTTGACCATCGACACACAGCATTGTACTTGTTTGCTGCCGATTTTCGTAAATATTCTTAACAAACAAAAAAACGATATCAAAATATATTGCTTTGAGATATTATTTCCTCGAAAAACGATTATTTAATACTTCTGAGCACGAATTGAAATCGCTAAACGGATTGGCTGAAGTTAATTTAATTTTTCAATTTGATTCTATTTTTGAAAGCGTTTATGTTTCACAGAAGAATAGATTTGATTTTCCCCGAACTGGGCTGATTGAAAGTTCACGAATAAATAATAAATTCAGAATGTTAAGGATGTAACTCATCCTACCCCATCAATCGCAGCGACACCGAGTGCGACATTTACAACGGCTAGAGCTGCTCTTGACAAGAGCTGCCTACAAGACAAGACTTTCATCGTGCTCGGCGGTAAAATTATCCCGCATTATTGTAATTTCCCTGCTGACTTCGAACAAGCACAATTGGCCTCGGCACTGTCTGTAAAACAAAAGCACCACCAACGCTGCGGACCATCGTTTCACAGCAATTTCATCAATCATTTATGATCCACGTATTTGGCCAGCATTTTTCGTCCAGCACCAACAAAAAGAAGTTTAAAATTCAATTCAGCAAACAGACCAAAATCCATCCGTAACCATTTGTGCGCCCGTTTGCGATTCCTCGGCAGAAAAATCGTCCTACGACAACTTGTCCACCATCTTATTATTATCCTCTTGAGGCTCCACATTCGACAAGGCGCCGACTGACGACGATGGATGAAGGGGTTTCCATGGGTGGGGTTTCCCAAATGAAGAAAACCAAATCCATCCGAAATCCACTTTTACGAGCAAACGGCTCCTACCGACAGCAGCTGGATTTTTACGACACTCTGGAGAATAATTATGCTTTGGTTCACAACGGTAGCATAACAACGGCCAAATGCGGACACAACCGGTTGTGTCCACTAGCGCAGATGTGACCCCTTGCGTGTTTTGTCTCCTGCCATCCCCCACCCCCATGCTGTCCTTCTGTGGGGACCTCCGTGTTTCATTTTACATTTTCCAATCACACCGTCACACTGTACGACGGAGAAACAATCCTTTCGGTTATTTGTTTTCCTACCGCTGCTGACTGGCGAAAATAAAAGAAGAACCAGCCAGCATAAAAAAGTGAAGAATAAAATCAACCCAAACGGTCCGTATCTCATCAAATAAGCAATGGTTCTGGCCCCGTATGCTGGATGGGAAAAACAAACCTCGGGTTAAACGGTACAGGGGCCACCGGCACGCTATTCCCGAGAGAGAGGGTAAGCTGGAGAGGGCGAGAAAAGGCCACAAGGCTGCTGTTTGTTGATTCAAACAAGTAGTGCAAATAAATGTGGCTGCTCCTTTGTTGAGTGATCAGAAAAATATTGCATTCGTATGCAGAAACGATATTTTGTGTGGTTCGCGAACAGCAGTACAGAGAGTAGAAGAAGCAGATTTTCCACGCTTTTCGCTTTTCTTTCCGCTACAACCGCGATGTACAGATTTTCTATTACAAAACTGATACCGTTCGCGATGAAAGTATGCCAATATAAATTGGCACACGGAACCGTTCCTATCGATTATTTCCTTCGGCAATGGAACACCTACATTCATTGTCCGTGGTAATAAGTTATTGATTTTCCCATCTTCATCATTCATTGCTTCATCGGTCCAAAAGAAACGAAGATCGTTTTGTCGCTGGGTTTTGTTTGTTTCCGTTCTTCTGTGTGTTGGTTTCTTTTTTTCTGGGTTCTCTTTATAAGTTTGTGCACCCTGTCCGTGTGCACTTCGTAGTAAATCCCATGAAAGCTTCTCAATTTTTTTGTTCCTCTCATAGTGACAGATTTATTGAAACATGCCATCATTGGGAATTGGGAACGAAACAAACGGAGAAAAAATATTCAACTTGCTACAAGTGATGAATGAAACGAAGGCAAACGAAGCCCACACACACAAAAAACACATCATTTCTCACACTGCTCGCCTAGTGTTCCCTTTTCCCAGCGGGATGCTTTGCTGCTGTACCGAACGACACCGAAGGGATTTATTGGACGATGAATTATATTTGCTCACCGGATTCCGATCCGTAACGGTCCCAGTGTAATCTGCCATAAACGTTGTTCCGGTTTTAATTTCGAGCAACATTATTAATCGATAAAAGGCATTGTGGAACAAACAACCACTCTTGGGACAGTTCGCAAGGTCTTAGTGTTGAAATATTCGATCTTTAGTGCGGAAAGCTAAACATTCACTTTGAACGATCATTTGACAAAAGCGATTGGGATTTTTTTTTACCTAAACGAACATTTACTTCCTTAAATAAAACAAAAAACCCCACATAAAGCTTACTAATGGTAAGCCCCAAAGATCAATATTTAATAGCAATAGCCAAGAGGAACACGGAAGACGTATCCACTGCTAAGGTTAATCCTGTTTCTGGTCGCCAGCTAAAGCTTTCCTTTATCCGCCAAACTTTACTACGGGAGCATAGGCGCACACAAATTCGATTAGTGGCAAAACGATACAACAAATCCCCATTCAGAAAGCTTACCTTACGCATGCATCGCACACAGTAGGAACGCAACCAGGTTGAGCACCTATCGTCACGGTATCTATTTACAGCATCGAAGCGAGCACCTTCTACCACCGCCGTTACTTAGAGCAAAACTTCAACATTTACCGCCCCACGTAAATATCCTTCACACCTTTAACGAGTGTACGAACCTTGTTCGCTCGTTCACAATCCCCCACTTTTCCGGGGTTTTCCATCGGAGCGCTTAACCCCGAGAATCACGGAAAGCACGAACATGATCTGGGTCGTGATTCTTCGAAGGTGTAACCCTTTGTTCCAAACTGTGGTGGTACGAAATTTACGATCTACCTACTCCTCTGTCCGTCTGACAGGGCACAAAGGAGCTTTTCGTGTTGAGGGATCTAACCTTCTTCTAGCAAAAGGTTATAAAATCCTCCAAAAACCTTCCTACGCTATTCACAGGCATTCCACAAACAACAATTCCGCGGATTCTTTCCGATCCTATCTAACCGTACGCTTCCCGCTTAATGACAGGAAGATCTCAACTTTCACTACCAGGATTAGTATTATGTGCGCTTTTGAATGGAAGCATCAAGCTCCTGCCATTCTTATGGTGTCCTTCCGGTAAACCGTGTCAGACAATTCGACATTTAAAATACGTCTAATCTAGAATTTTGTTGCACATTTGCTCCAAAAAAAGAGGCAGGAAAAACAAAATTGATTTAAATTTCCCTAAAAACTGATTCCCTGGCTTATGTGCCTTCCGTAAAGATGTCTCGCCAAAGAAAAAACAAACATCTAATCAATCATCTTACCATCAATCAGTGGCCACGCAGACTGTTTCCGTGTAATTGTTTACCCGTCACATGTTCATGCTTGTCACCATTTCGAATCGTTTTGTTTCGTTTTTTGGTTTGAAGGATTTTTTCCCCCTTTTTGACCCACACATGTACGAGTGCGTTCCTTTAAATCCTAACGACAATCAAGCAATTAACTTTTCCCTCCCAAATCGCAAATTACACCCTGCCGAACCGAACGATGTCTCATCACTGGAACCCATCCATCAACGTGCTCGGAACGATTATTCGGATCACATGCGACCGGGCCTGTCGAACGTCCTGCATGCATTCCCATTCGTCCCTTCCGACATGAGAATGCCATTCACATTTTGGGGACAGTGCAACAAAAAGAGGATGAATAAAAAAAAAGGCAAAAACCATTTCACAACCGAAGCCAAGCAGCACATTCTGTGCTCTCGTACATGCGTTCTTCAAGCCTTCCAAGTGCTGCCAGGCACGGTACGTAAACATTGGTGTGGGTGTGAAAATATGATGGCTTATCACCGAAACATCATCCTTTAGCAAGCCTCTCAATCACGGACACCGTGACGGATCTCGGCTCGGTTTCTGGGTAGAATCACGTTTGTTCGGTCTACGACCATGTAACGCCATAAGCCATATCCCAACAGCGTTCGTCTCCTTAAGAAACTGACGATGATATTGCGTTTTTGGCACATATCGTACTTCATCGATGGCTGTGTGGCTGTCCTGCGACGGGGTGTGGAAAATTCGTCGTACCACTTTTGCCGTTTTGTTTCCAGCATCAGCATCAGCATCACCACCACCATCATCATCATCATGATCATCATCATTCATAAGGAAATAATGATGTACAACTCCCATCGCAATATGAGTTACGACGAGTCGAACCATCGCTCGGCCTGGTGAAGAGCATGTGTTACACTCCGGCAAAGGAGATTGACTTGCAGCACTCACCAGCTGGAGCTTCCGCAAATGCTAGACTACACCATCAATGCTTGCCTGCCCCATCGTATCATCGTATCATCCAAAGCGATCATCGTTATGACGACAAAGAAGCACTCAAGAGGCTCACTTTTTGTGGCCTTTTTTATAACCACTTCAACGGAAATGTATTCTTTCACAAAAGAAAGACTGCGCCCGTAATGCCCATACTGCGTGGGGAGTGGGGAGCGACGATGAAAAGGCCGGCGGGGGAGAGGGTGTGAAAAATCAGCAATTCCACAGCGTCTCTAACAAGACACTCAACCGGGTATACCGGTGGAATGCCTTCCATGTATGCAGCCAGGCCATGTTGCAGAACGGAACAACAGTCTCGTAACAGTTTGGCAGACTAAATTTCATTACACCTGCCATGGCTCGAAATGGTTCGAAAGGCTTAGCAGTCGGTCTCAGAATCCGAAACCCCCCCGTCCCGGATATGTGCTGCACGATGAGAATGTTCATTCACCGACCGTGCCACATGTGATGAAGAGCTTTGCCATTTCGCCTCAAAACGCTGTGGTGAGTGGAGTTTATTAAATTAATGAAGAATTACTGTCACAACATGCCGCTAAATCATCCTTAGATCCCTTCGCCTCCATCTTATACGCGTTCGTTTTTGGGGTTGAAGCGAAATGACTCCCACTCAGACATCAGAACATGCCCCAAGGTTCAAGTGGTACGGTAGGCAAGAATGCAAACGTCCCCAATCCAACGGCAACCGTTGTAGTATGTAATGAGATAAGTTCCAAGCTACCGTTGGCCCCAGCGAAAGGACTCGAGTAATTAGAGATACCCTCCTTAAGGCAAGGATGTACGATCCCTTTACGTACCACATGGCACAGACACAGGCTTTCATAGCAATTTGTACTGCAGCACACAATCACAAGGTTTGTGCTGTTGCGAAATCATCAGACGTACCGGTTCAAATCCGAGCCTCATTAGTCATAGTAATTGACGATGGCACAAATAGAAAAGGTTGTGAATTAATTCAATTTCCTTTCAAACACAAATACACCCACACCCACAGAGAGAGAGAGACTTTGTTTTCTAATGATGCTTGTGTGGAAAAGTTTGTCTTAAGATCGTAAATACTGCGCGAGCATCGGCGGCCCAAAGATTCGCATCATTTAAAATGTCTGTTCACCGATACTTTAACGTTGCCAATGGATTTGATTCGCTTTTGCCAAGCTGTGCCTCGCCTTAATGTAGAACATCTGTATGGAAGAAATGTGCCATTTTCGTTGATAATATTCGTTGATGGTGCTGCGAAGTGATGAAATTTTCATTTCAACTTGTATTGCATCGTAAAACATCGTATGAAATTGGTAAGGAACCATCCGCCTTTTATCGTTCATCACATTGCTGCCGGTACAACAAACGCTATCGAGCATTTCTTCATTAGAATTGAGAAACCTTAAATAAACGTTACTTAACCTGAACAGCACAACAAAAGTGTACGCTGGTTTGCTAAAAGTGTTTCCAACTTCCCGATGGAATGGTTCTACACCTTCAAAGGCATTTCGCCTTCAAACATTTAGCCAACAAAATATCCTTTCTTCGATACATTCTGCCTTCGTAACCTCGGGTGCGGCTCCTGACGGCATGTGATGAACGTGTACATAGCTAAGTCGCACTTGGAAGGAAACCTTCTTTGCTTAACGCCTTATTTCAGCAATTTGACGTTCTGGAAGGCACACCCATTTTCCACAAGAATGTGTAACGGTTGAATCCATACAAATTAAAGGCACGGGAAGTTTGCAACTTCCCGGGAAAGAACCCACAAAAAAACTGTATCGCACCACGCGCGAAACCCAATTGCAATGTTGTTCGGGTTAGTTAGTTTTATTTCCATCTTTCCACCCAATTTCATCCCACATTGACAATGACAATGACGACGAATGACAGTCCCAATAAATCAGCCCTTCCGACTGACTGGTCGGGACTGACATGGGGACAGAACTTTCTACCGCGCAAACGGCATATACATGCAATCAGGCATAACAGTTACGAAAGCCTTTTAGCCTTGTTGGTCGTACATCATCATTTTTCAGCGTTTCAAGTTTTTAAAAAACTTTTTCCCTCGATTTTCCACCTGAACAAACTCGCCTACGATGAAGCGATGGGATGGGATCGGACGGTGTAACTCGCAGGTAAGGGGTTCAGAACTGGTTGTAACGCTTCGTTATCGAATCGTCTGGCTCAACAACTTTTCGACCCGGTCCGAGACACGATTGTCTTCATTGGCCCACGCCATCTAATAGACAACCTTCCGTACGGCACATCCCAACGTTGACGTGAAGATCGGTTTTATGGTTTTGATTTATTTTCCACTCCATTGGGTGAAGAAAAAGGCGCTCATCGTCAGTGCCAGTGGGCGATGTAAGCAGCGGCGGACAATCACTCAACCCGAATCGCACACTCGCCAACGGGCAATTAACCTTGAAGTGCTTGGCCGCCCCAGTATTGATTGTGCCTGACAGACAGGAACACGCAGGCCGACCCGTTTCAGCTCGCGCTATGTCCTTCGATCGATCGCTAGGGTGCGACTCTGCGAAAAAGGGATTTGCTCAAAATCGATCAGTATGAAGGTGGTACGATTCAAAATGGGGTAGAACTAACGGGAAAATAATACCTTTCCGGCGCCACTCAGTTGGCAACAATCAAATCGTCCCCTCTCCTGCTCGAAAGCGAAAACGAAAACATAATAAATCACCTTTTTAATGCTTTATTATTGAGCCATTAAACCAATGGTCGGGAACCGGGACGGAAGTGGAGGCACATCGGCACGTACTACACAGGAATGGCGTGAGAAATCCTGTAAGAACGGTGATGAATTCCAAGTTGTGTGTGTTCCAATATTTCGGGATCATCCACCCTTCCCATTGTCCTCTGCTCGTAAGGTCAATGAACGGGGGCGTTGGAGTTCAACAGGAAAAGCACGATGATGGTTGGTTTTATGCTTTATGATTTGCCCTTTCACATAACACGTCGTTAACCGAACGGGGCCTGATCACTGCAGCGATATGTCGTACTTTCCTCGTTTGCTTCGTTTTCGGTTCACCACAATTGGACACAACCGCCAATAGCATTAAATTCCGTAGCAAAGGACCGCACCCCGGCCAGGTTGGGTTTGCACTCGCTGGTGACACAACGCTGTGTAATTTCATCAAATACAATGCCACAACGTCAATTGAGCACCCGCCCCACCCAGGCGCGGGCGGAAACCTTCCGGAAGCGGATGCAATCAAACGGATCATCAATTCTAACCCACAACCTGTAACCATTTCGGCCGCATTGTCCCATGGCCGGAAAACTCACCCCACAGCGTGAGTTCCTCTCACACCGCTCTTTTCCTGCTACCGTAATGCAGGCTGACAGGACGGCGATTATTGACTCGACTGATTTCCCGCAGCATAACGATCTATGCATTTTCTTCGTCATTTCATCAATCATGGATGCCGATTGGCACTGTGTTCGTGGTTTAGGGAGGTGAATTTCATCGACACATACATCTGTCGTTCAATGTGTGTATGTGCGCCAATGCAATCATTTGACTTTGACGTGCACATAGCAGACGGGAGCACATAAACGCACACACTGGCCTGCAGCATTGTGCAGCATGTTGGTGCATTAGAAGAAGAAGCAGTTGGTGCAATTTCTCTGCCATTGTGCCATTCCCCCGTGCTGCACGGATGGAGTGTGATTGAAAGACTGCCTTGCCATTTTGTGGAGTGCAATCACGTGCTTCAAGATGCAATCTGATCCATATGTGAATGTGAATGGAAACCATCCCAAAAGGAAAATGTATGGGTGTGCGTTTTTTTTCTTCGTTTCGTTTTTTGGGTGGAAATTCCGTTTACAATAGCGAGCGAAAAGAACCGATTGTCGGATCCGCAAGATGTGAAGCAGTAGCTTTGGAAGTTAATGCGATCTCAAACATCTGCAGCCAAGTCCGTAGTGTGGTGATTGATGATGAATTGAAGATGGATATGTGTGCTTAAGGAATCAAAAGATAACCAAGCTTTTTCTTTCGATTTATCATCATATTAAAAGCGTATTGCAATGCTCGGGACACAGCAAGCACATACTAATTCTCGCCCGATGGAGACGCCTGGTCGTTCACGGAACAGTCATAATGAAATGGAAATAAAACGGCACTGATTACATTAGGGCTACATAACTTCTTGCTAGAAAATACATTAAACATGTTGGTATTTAAATAACCAAAAAAAAATCACGCTTCGTCGTCGAGACAATATTCTGTTACGGCTGCCAACAGATCTCTAATGGATATTAGCTAATTATCTCGCTCCAAATGTCATATCCTCTTGGCCAGTGCGTTGTGCTACGTAAGCCCACAACATGTCCATTCCTGACCACTCTCGTGTTTCGTGTCTTTCCAGTGCTTAACATCATCAGTGGTGAAGTTCAATCCTACTGGGAGCAACCCTTTGCGCAGCCTTACTTCGACAATAGCACAAAGCGGGAGGTCACCGCCACCGTGGGCCAATCCGCATTACTGCACTGCAGAGTCCGAAATCTGGGCGACCGAGCGGTAAGTGTTGGGCCCCCCCCGTTGTTCCTCTTACATACCTCCGGCGCTACTGTCTAACGCACCGTTGCCATCGCTCCGCAGGTGTCCTGGATACGAAAACGTGACTTACATATCCTCACCGTGGGCATCCTCACCTACACGAACGATCAGCGCTTCCAGTCGCTGCACACCGAGGGCAGCGACGAGTGGACGTTGCGCATCACCTCACCCCAGCCACGGGATTCCGGCACCTACGAGTGTCAAGTATCGACGGAGCCAAAAATTTCCCAAGCCTTCCGACTCAACGTAGTGGGTAAGTACATTATTTCACCGTGCCCATGTTGTCTCATTTTCTCCTACCACACACACACACACACTCACCACCAATGGGGTTGCCTTTTACTTAAATGGTTAAAGAATGCCGTCCACTGGGCATCCATTCGAGGCCGGATTCTCATCTGAATCCGCGTCCACCAACATGTCCATATGTGTGTGTGTAACTGTGTTTTGTCCATCCTACTCGTAAAGGGGGGACTCTGCTCGAGGTGTAACCACACACACAAACACAGCCCCACACACACACACACACAAGAGAAGGCAGGAAAGCGGACATCGGTTTAATTATGTGTCAGCTTTCACTTCATCAACTTACCACCGGTCGTCCACTGGCGTCCATTATTGCAGGCACGACACTACATGGCTATCACTGTTTTTCGCAGCCACCCGACGGGCGGTCCTGAGAATCGCCAGATTTCGACCCAGGTGGTCCGCATTGTACCGGATCCGCATGCCATTGTCCATTGGTAAGCCTTTTGAAAGCAAGTGCTTCGTGTGCATGTGCGTGACAGTGTGTTCGACTCAATGCCGAATGATAATTTAAACAAACCCCCAATGCTTGCCCGCTTTAGCTCGGTTGGATTGTAGTACCCTTTATTGTGGTATCCAGCTGCTCAGCAAACCCTGCACTGGACGGACATCCCCAGCACAGGACAGTATGCATTGCGCTAGATAAAGGCCTCTCCGACTCTCGAGACTTCGATAGTCTATCCGGCTTCCAGCGCTGATATACTGCGACGAGGCTTAGGTATCAACTCAGCCCGCCCAGTCCTCTGCCGGGAGCTGAGTTGATAATGGGATAATTTAATTAAGATAACTTTTGCGAGAACTTTGCTCAAACAATTACCCACTTGCCGGGTTGACATTTGGTACATTGCAAACGAACGACACCCCATGCACTAACGACTTTAAGCTGTTCTTGGTTTGTTTCGTCACAAGATCGCAAGGACCAACGCGTACATCTGTTTTCGCCTGGCCTCGTTCGAACTCCTGTCCCGAGAACCGAGATTATTCTATTTATTCTTCGTTTTCAAACCAAAAACAAAACATATCAAACACCGATTGTTCATTTGAAATTAACATTGAGCACCGATTTAATAAACGCCTTTCAAGAATGATAACACAATTAAGCTGAAGTGAAATATAGTTATCTATGTATGCTGGCTAGTGTTTGCTGGCTTGTCCGTAAGGTAATGCAAATGCTCAGTGTTAGGAAAACAACCTAACAGTTTTGCTCTTTAACATTCAATCGGAATTCGTTCTACGGTACACCGTGCTTTGACGTTTGCTGTACAGAGACTTCGGCACTTGACGCGATTGTTGAATCAATAATACACAAAACGAGCCATTGTATGTTTTACATCGGCAACTATCGTAATGGCACGTAATAGATCCTGCCTTCAAATCCATCCAACCAACCTTGGTAGTTAAGAATGGTGTACAATTTGCAAGTTCTGCATACGAATAATTAGCCATGAAGTGTTGCTCCGGTTCCGGGCTGCTATTTACATTCTCTGCTCTGCACGAGCGTTCCGACAGCATGGATGCTTTTGGAACGGAATCGTTGAACGTGCAAATCGTTTGCATAAGTACATGAAGTGTAGTAATGGCACACGGATCCTGTCGAACGACGGATGAATGTTGATGTTTCGACCAATCGCCCTTCGACACCGGATATAGTTGACCGACACAGGAACGCAGGTCTTGTCGAACATTGGCGAATCGGCATGAATACCAATTTCTTTACGGTCTGTATGGGTAGCAACAGTCATGTTTTTTTCGGTTTTTGCCATCGTCCAGACGGTTTTGCCATGGTCCAGGTGTTGAAATGACCTGCTCTTTAATGCGGGCGTCACCTTGGGTGGGGATGAGTGTCTGGGATTGGACCTTTCTTTTGCATACAATCGGCGTTTGTGAGGCATGCGATCAATAACAACAACCCATGAATAAGGTACCGTTTAAATGTATAAAGAAAAGGGACACGTTCTGTAAGCTTTCGCTAGCGACAAGCACAAGCGGATGGCTTTCTTCGGCCAAACTGTTGACAATGTTCATCCGTTTCACCAACGAATGGGATGGGTTTAATTGGTTGACCTTGGCACGAACCGGCCATTACATTGATCTCGAACAATCACGGCCAGCCCGGGGGGCGGGGATCAGATCAGGGCCCCGAATCGAATTGGATCAAGCGTAATGTGATGTATATACCCGATGTCCCCTAATGTGACCTTTTCCTTAGCGCACAGCCGAAAGCACATCGGGAAAATGAAGCTTATCGGGGTGACTAATGCCGGAAAAGGTTTTTCGTTCTGATATAAATAAAACAGCTCCTAAACATCTTCCGGTGAAAGGCTTCCTGATCCATGATGCGCTACTAGCCTTCAAGGGAAAATGGATGCGAAACGACAACGTTACGCATTCTGACGTCGCTTGTCCGACGAGGATCCAATTTGAATTCAATCAGACGCACTCCACCGGAACGGAAACATCAAGGATCGTTTTAAAAAGCCGAATCAGAACCGGTACCGCTCCGCACGGTCGAGATGGTTGAGTGGTACGAACGGTGCCCATAAAATGATGATGGTGCATTGACAGGCAAATCCGATAATAGAGGAATTGAAGGCGAATGGTTGGGTTTGATCCGTCCCTGTGTTCGAACGTAACGAACTTCAGCGAAAGGAACGAATCCTTTCCTATTTGCGAAAAGATTCACATTCAATTTTTCCTCTTTCCACCCCGTTTTCCACCACCACTACCACTCTTTCACTTTACTCAATCAAAAATTCTTCCACTTGGTACACAATTGTGCGATTGTTTAATGAAGGATAAAAAAGAACGAAAGATTGTAGCAAAATGTGGACTCGTCTTGGCGTTAGATGACTTGTTGCCAGCACACGAGTGAGACACTCCCGGTTCGCAAGCTCTCAAGGCGATGAAAGGCACTAATTTATAACGGAAACAATTTCCACGCCCGTCGGTCCCCGACCGAATGACACGCCAAAACGCGCAAATGAAACATTCCGGCTGCATTCTGTGCGACTTTCAACGAGCCTAAACAAGCGGTTCTCAAGACACTGGAAGAGAGTTGAGTCGGATGGAGGCGCCAATCGGTACGGGCTTGAATCAGCGTCACGAAACCATAACAAGCTGTTCCTGCGGTGCTTTCGGGCCTGTTTGGGTTGGGTGTTCCGGGGTGCTATTAGCTGCAGTCGCATTGTCATCATCGCACGCCAGCATCGGCCCTTTTTCCCGCAGTTTTCATTCCAATCGGTGGCGTGTTCTTTCGTTGGGGCGGTATAACGAGATATTGATTTAATAATTTGTCCGCAATCATCGCCAGTTGCATGCAGTTAATTATCCATCCGAAATGCATTTTGTTCCCCGATAAGCAACATTAAGCCGTTGAAGCGCATAGGGCTTTAGCTTCTGACTGGTGTTTTTATTTCGCATCACTTTTTAAGCCGTCGACACAGCTGTCGATGGTTTGATGAAGCGCCATCATACTAGAGATGTGCAGAGTGAGTAAGAGTGAGATAGTGAGTTGAAACGTTGTATTGAACGTGTGTCGTTCGCCTTAGGACATTTTCAAAAATTTTGGTTTTTTTTATTATTTTTTTTCTTTTTCTTATTTAAAGCATTATTTGAAATGCTAGCATTATTTGGTAAGAAACTTATTGCAACCAATTGGCATTAAAATAAATCAATTTACTTTTTTTGCAAAATTTCTCAAAAAAATGGCAATGGGTAAGCCTTATGAAATTTTCGAGTGGAATTTTTTTTTAAATTTTCTTTCTGATTTTTTATTCTTGTTTTAACTTAAAGCATTATTTGAGCGAAAAGATACATATTGTAACAAATTCGCATAAAAATATATCACATTTATAAATTTTACTAAATTACTCAAAAATGAGGAAAATTTTACATTTTCTCAAACAGGGTATGGAACTTGGTTCCTCGAATAGCTTCTGGCACAAATATCTGAGGGCATGGCCGTCCAAGAAGAAAATGTGGCCATGGGTGCCATCTATCGACCACAGGTTAAAGATTGGAGATCCGTTGGATACCGACCGAGTTATAGGCAAAACTTGATGCAAAAATGAGCCTTATGAAATTTTCAAATTTTTATAATTGTTTTAGTTTTTTCTGTTTTTTTATTCTTTTTTTCAATTTAAAACATTATTTGAGTGAAACGAAACTTATTGCAACCAATTGGCATTAAAATAAATCAATTTAAATTTTTTGCAAAATTTCTCAAAAAAAAATGGCAAGGGGTAAGCCTTATGAAATTTTCGAGTGGAAATTTTTTTTAAATTTTTTTTCAGATTTTTTGTTCGTTTTTTAATTTAAAACATTATTTGAGTGAAAAGAAACTTATTGCAACCAATTGCCATTAAAATAAATCAATTTAAATTTTTTTGCAAAATTTCTCAAAAAAAATGGCAAGGGGTAAGCCTTATGAAATTTTCGAGTGGAAATTTTTTTAAAATTTTTTTTCTGATTTTTATTCTTTTTTGAATTTAAAGCATTATTTGAGCGAAAAGAAACATATTGCAACAAATTCGCATAAAAATATATCACATTTATAAATGTTGCTAAATTACTCAAAAATGAGGAAAATTTTACATTTTCTCAAACAGGGTATGGAACTTGGTTCCTCGAATAACTTCTGGCACAGACATCTGAGGGCATGGCCGTCCAAGAAGAAAATGTGGCCATGGGTGCCATCTATCGACCACAGGTTAAAGATTGGCGATCCGTTGGATACTGACCGAGTTATAGGCAAATCTTGGTGCAAAAATGAGGAAAATTTTACATTTTCTCAAACAGGGTATGGAACTTGCATCCTCGAATAACTTCTGGCACAGACATCTGAGGGCATGGCCGTCCAAGAAGAAAATGTAGCCATGGGTGCCATCTATCGACCACAGGTTAAAGATTGGCGATCCGTTGGATACCGACCGAGTTATAGGCAAAACTTGGTGCAAAAATGAGCCTTATGAAATTTTCAAATTTTTAGATTTTTTTAATTTTTTTCTTATTTTTTATTCCTTATGTTATTGAAAGCACTATTTAAGTGAAAAGAAGCTTATTGCAACCAATTGGCATTAAAAAAATCAATTTAATTTTTTTTGCAAAATTGCTCAAAATTTCAAATTTGAAAATTTCATTTCAACTCACGCATTTACTCTTTTTGCAACTCGACTCACCACGGCTACATGCTTACACTCATGAGTGAGTAAGATGACCGAACCTTAACTTATATGTTTGTGCCGGGTTTTTTTAATGACTCTGAAATGAGTCGTCAAACGAGCTGACTCCTAATAACGACTCATACACGCTGAGTTGACTCACTAAAAAGAGTTGTTATTCTCATCTCTACATCTTACAACTTCCATTGGGTTTCCATTCCAGCATTCCAGCAAAGGTGAGGATTATATTGTTCAATGTTAAAATATTGTTGAGCAGAAGTTAATTATTGTATCAATAATTGTCATCACTTTCATAAACATATTGGATTTTTAACTATTAACATTTATCGTTCAATAATCAACAGTGCTTATAAAAAATCAAAGAAAACTCACTTTTAAAGTTTTGCTCGTTAAGGTCGATGATGAAAAAAAACATTTTTCAGCTCAATCGAAAACAGAACATTGTACAAATTGCATCAGTATGAGCTTCCCAAGTCGGTATGTTGCTGAGAGACAGAGAGAGAAAGAGAGAGGGAGTCAACGGGAGAGCTGTCACTGCAAATAACCGTACGAGGAAGAAAAATGGCCAACGTACTTTGCGTAATAAATTCTGACAGTAATAAAGTTACCATGTGCTGGAGTGTAGCATTATAACCGGAAAGGGATGGGTGGGTGTGAACGAACACTGCCACTACTTCGAGCAGGGTCTGACCGTTGCCATACTACCAACCCCTCGACACCATCACCAGCACCAGTAGAGGTTTTGATGTAGTAAAGTTTTGTGTTCAAGCTGCGGTTGAAATTTAATTCTCCACCCTACATTAACTTTACATCAGCGTACAACACGAAGCGTTTAGTACGGATACAAACGGACGGATCGAGGACAGGCGGAATGCATGAAGGCAAGGGACACAATGCCACGTTTCTGGTTGAAAGTCGGTAAACTGCATACAGCTAGTTTCACGTGTAGTAATGCTTTCCATTCCATTTACCGGCTCAAATTGCCAGCATTGTACAGCTTGGCATTCGTGCCACTGATTCACCCTGCCATTCCTGCCCACTCCTGCCCCGAAATGCCTTGCATCAACAATGCACAGCGCAGCGAATTCCTGTCGAATTGCTACGTTCGAATAATGCAGCGCGCGCAGCATTCGTATTGTATGACATTTAGAAGGAGCAAACTGGACATAATCTCTTTACCATTGGTTGTGCTACTTACCCGTTTTTTCCCACCGCCGGAAACAAACACATCTCTAAATCCGATCCGACAGTAGTACTAAAGGCGGAGAAACCGATGGACGCATCATTTAGCCCGGATTTGCACACATCGAGCCACGGACCAACTCGGCCGCTCATGTTTCTTCAACTTTCCGAACACGTAACCGTCATAAATATAAACAAGTAATGAAAGTAATCCTCAAGACTGATACCCTACTTCCCATTGGGTACATGGGGTCGGCGACGGATTTCGAGCTTGTGTACCCTTTTCGGGGACGGTTACAGTCGACATGGACCGTCGTTGACACGGTATCACTTTCACAGCTTGAGCTTTGCTGTATTTCATACCAGTCCTGATCGGGAACCGGACACCAGTATTTGAGGACAGAGAATGCTGCATGTGTCAGAAGTACCCTAAACAAGCACCGTTTACTGTGCTCTTTCGGCACCTTTCGGTAGTGCGCCCTTAGGACTGTACCTTTCACTTTCTTTTATCTTTTACAAACCGCACACCGATGCCATCAGCTAGTGCAGCCGAAATGGGCCGGGAAACATGCGTGGTCGTCGAAAGGACACGCACATACATAACATACTTGTTATCTCGGTCATACGACCGCCAGGCATACACGCAATGTCGTGGTGGACCATGTTTGTTCTTTGCCTCATGATGGAGCGCTTGATGGGGCGAGAACTCCCACCAGAGGGGCAAGGATTACAGGTCGGGTAACAAGCAAAAGTAATTAGTACAACTACCCCTTTATGTTGACCCGTTGGGGCTCACCCCATTCGATCCACAGTGCCCCAAAACGAGGGCACTTGTGTCGAAGTTCAACAGCAACTTATCTATCAACTAGCACTTGCCAGACACCTGCAACCCCAGAACCCGGAACGAAGGCAGAAAAGGGAACGGAAAAAGATCAGAATTCCATTACCCGACAGAGCGTTTACACGATGCTCAAGCACTGATTGCCAATCTCGGTATTCTGTTCCTTTCGTGCGCCAGTAGTGATACTTTGGTGGTGATTCCATTTTCAGCCATTTGTTTGTTTGTTTTTTTTTGCTGAACTTTTTCTGTACCACCTTCAGGGTGGCGAGTGTTTCGTTTTGCTTTAAATTTCGTTGGCATTCTTTATTTTTGTTTTCGAAACCATTAACCGAGCAGCAAATGCCAGTCTTTTGGTATTTTTTATCACAGTCATGATAATTGTTTGAACGTAAACACTTTTTTATAAATCGCTTCACATCAAAGATAAGCAAAGTTTGATCCAGCAAGCATCACATTGCAACCAACGCTAGCTTGAGAACGATTACATGATCAAGTACCACAATTGAAGCACTTTCGTGGAATATTTATTAATTTTATCACCAGCCATACAACGAAACACCCCCAAAAATGGAGACGCATGGTAGCTCAAGTCAAATGTCCAATATCATCCCGCACCAACGGGGAACCGTCCCGTGGCAGTGAGTTCGGTTCCTTAGAAGGGGTTTCGCAAAAGTCGTAATTATTTATAACAAGCTAAGCAATCAAGGTGTACCACCGGGGGTGTCACACCCTTCCATGCTGTATGTTCATTCCTTTGCAGCACCGTGCACACCGAGAACCCAACCTCCTACTGTGTGGGCTCCGTACCACAGATAGAAGACACCGAATCGCTTCTCAAGAGATTACGATCAGCACAAATATTAATAAATCAGAAGCAGCTTAAACTTCACTCCATAAACGGAACGTACCGTAAACCCGGCCTGAAGAGGCGAAGATCTCTGTCTCACTGTCTTCAGCACGCCCGCTAAAGCTCCGGCTTGATGTTGTCTGCAACGGTTGTCTCTATGGAACCGCGGCCGTAAACCATTTTATTATTTATTTCGCCAAAAACTCTTCACCGCGGCTCACTGGGAGCGGCTCACTGGGAGCGGCTCACGTACCAAGGTATTTGGGGCTATGAAATTTCGCGGTTGCAGGTCCTTGCGGCCGGCCTCAAAAACCCGTGACCGTGAAGGCTGGAAGGTGGATTGAAGTTGTCAGTTTTCCGAATGGCTGAAGCCATCAAAAAGTTTTAGCCCAACCAACGAACCAACGGCCGACCGCAAACACACAAAGGTACAACTCTTTGCCAACAAAAAAAGGTTCTTGGCTAAAGTTTTGCCCGCGTTAAATTCGCATCAAATGCGTTTGCTTCAATACATTCATTCGGAGAAAACGGAATAGTAGCAGCACTGCGAATAGGGAAGAATTAGCCAACCAAAAACATTCCACCGGGACCGAAATCATAACTTAGTGCAAGGGTCTGTGAGTGAGTGTGAGTGAGGAGAACTGTAGAAAAAACTCTCTTCAACTGTTGGTTGTGATCATGCGGCAAAACATTGCACCGCAGTCACCCAACCTATGACCACATCCGATCACCTTTAAAAATCGGTGTGTGTGTGTGTGTGTGTGTGTGTGTGTGTGTAAAAATCGAACCAAAATTACCCATTCCGAAGCATAGCTTCGTTCGGTTCGACAAACGAATGATCTGCCTGCGGTCACGTTGACCATCGCCATGCCATCAACAGCATGATAGTGGCCAATGAACCAAAACTCAGGCCCGAAAACCCGAAACGGTCAAACCACCATGGCTGGCAGTGGCACTGGAAAAAGCCAATCCAAAATTGACCAAACATTCTCCGCCCCAAAAACCATACCGCCGGGCCTGGCCGTTCGCCGTTCGACAGGTACACGATTTTCCATCTCCAAAGTCATTTTTTACGTGCGCAGTCGTTTGCCGTCCGTACGTGTGCGGTTAGCAGTGGTCCGACTGACAATCAGTGTGCCCTTTGCCTGCTGCAGAAAAACCGCAATCCTTCAACAAACTAGCAACAGGAATTCGTCATTCGAATGCATCGTACCGGTCTCTCGTCATTCGTTTAGTTCGGTAACCATTGCTCTATGCTGGCAAACCCCCACCCTAGGTTGCGGTCAATCCGGGCTCTCTCTCTCTCTGCTCGTGACATATCGACGCACAAACATTAGTCCACACAAAAATGGAACCTCAATTTTCCATTTTCTAACCGAACGGGAAGCCAATCGTTATAGAAGAAACTCCAAAATAGTTTCATTAAAAGTGGTTTCGTTCGCGGCAAGGGTGCCTATTAGTGCCCCCGGGAGGGCATTCACCAGAAATGAATGACACATCATTTTGAACGTACATTGTGTGGTCGATTTTCTTGCCAGGGCCAGAATCAAAAATACTCGCCCCATTCGAGAGTCATTTCTTTTCTCACCGTTACGTCAAGTTATCATGTTTTAAAAATATCAATATTTCGAGACACACCTCACCCAAGCTTTGCCACCGACATATGGAAGCTTTCTTGTAGGTTCCACACAAAAGACACCACATTCAATGTTAATGATCTACCACAACTCTAATGATCATGTGGTGCTGTACCATTAACGTGCTGTTCTATTTCAAGGTGAGCCTTCCGTAATTCCTCCGTAGAGCAATCGTCTACAATCACTTACACATTTTTCGCCTAAAAATATCTTGTCGTTACGAAGATCACCTTAAATATAGTTAATAAAGAAAAAAGACTTTAAAGAGCTTAACTTTAAATGAACGTTGCCGCTTTGATTCAAAATATCTTTGGAATTGCGTCACTTAGCTTGTCCTGAATAATATCGATCCGTCTATGCTTCTGGGCGAAAAAGTATCATTCAACTGTGTGATAGAATGTTGCCATTTTGACAAAATAAATAACCTCCTCACTTCTTTCCAACTAACAATTAGTGACCATTCTTTGGCAGGCTTTAGCAAGACTCATTCATCATTTAGCGTACGGTGTTTGGTGTCTTTCTTGGCGATCGAACAGTGCTTTGATCACAGCCCGAACGAATTCGAAATTACGGCAAGGAAGCGTACGCTTCCGGTGACTTTCGATATTTGATCTTGAGGGAGCTTTTCGACCGGGCACGTCCGATTGCTCACTTGTATTGTGTGTCCGCAAGCTCAAACCGAAGCGTTCAATTTCCTCTTCAGCGTGTGTTTGCACGCTTTGTGATGTCCTGCACGGATGGCGAGATGCATCTTGTGCACTTTGTGTGCCAATCTTTTCAAACCAACCCACCCAAGTGCCCGGGTCGGTTTGGAATGAGTTTATCTGTTTGTCTGGTCATTGCTCAGTTTGATTCGTGCATGTCTGCGAGTTTGTTGTTGTTGTTTTCTTTTTTTTTTGCGCCCTCCAGAGCTGTATTTACCTTTTCATTCTTCTTGCACTCATATAGTGCAAATCCTTCTTTGGATGCACGAGTAATTCGATGTGCCACAGGAAAATCGAAACCTTTCCTGTGTCGTCATGCTCTCCTACACATCCGCTTTACTGTGGGTGTATGTGTGGATGTGTGCGTGTGTTGGATGGCCATCGGTCGGTGGTCAAAGTTCAACACGCTTCCGTTCCAAACGGACAAGTTTTCATGTTTACATTTATCGAGTGAAGTGCTCCGATCGGGACCGTATCCGTATCGGGGCTACGAACGCTCGGGAGACCGATCGAAGGAAACTGCATGAAAATCGACCGATTGTGTGGGCAAAGTTTTTCACGTGCACACACACACCCTCTCCCCAAAGGCTATTGTCATCCCGTTCGAGATGAAATTTCCATATCAAACAACAAACAAAAAAAGAAGCAGAACAAACACAAACCAACAAAAAGCAACCTTAACAAGTGAGCTGGAATGTAGCATTACAGCAAAAAAACTCTACTGCTTTGCCAAAGAAAGGAGAAAACGGCTTGGTCTGGTTGGATCGGAAAACGACAATAATCATTGTAAAGTGAATAGCGGACGGAGAGAGAGAGTTCTTTCCTGCCTGAGTGCTGAGTATTTGTTGGGAATGCCAATCATGACTATTCTCGAGACGCAAAGCAAAAGACGAAGAACAATAGTGAATGTAACTGGCTTCCGAAAGGCACAATGAACTACTTTCAAGTTGGTTGGTCATAATTTGTGTCTTTTCATAAAATTATCCAATTCGGTTGGATGTAATGAAGCTAGAAAAAGGCGAAAGAAAACGGTGTAATATAAATCTAATCGATATTTGTTGCATTATATTACATCACTAAACCATAGTGTTTCGGTTTGCTTTTATTACATGCATTATTCAACTCCCTATCAGTCCCTCTGGTTAAAACACAAAACTTTGCAAAAGAAAACCTCCCCAAAGACCAAACTTTGCGCAAACAAGTGCTAGAAAATGGTCTTGCAGCTCACGTTCGACGTTTTGCTTAATCCCAACGCGGTTGCCCCGACTGTTGGCCAACCATAAGCTTCGGTTCGACGGCAAGTACGGCAACTTTTCGTCCATTAATGGTACGACCACGGGTTCAATGTCTCGAAACACTGATTGCTATTTACGAGCCACAAAACGCTCGTCATCTACCAATCATAAATCCGTTAAATCATCTTTCGCCCTAAGCAGCAATCGCGCGCACGCACCGCGCTGGAACGCGCTGAATCAGCACCTGAAGGAAATCAAATACGAAACTCCCGATTCTGGCTGACACACGACACGACACGGGGACGATATTGGTACCGTGTGGCGAAGCAACGAAAGCAAGCGAATTGAACGACGAATGAACAACGACGAGCGATGAAGAACGTCAAAGAGAAAGGTCAAACAGAACAACGGTCGACCGGCTTAAAGGCTCACAATCAGTCAGCTTTCCTAATTCGTACGTTGCAACTGCACCATCCGTTCGATGACAGCCGCCTGGCACCGGGACTCGGACTGGGCTGGACTGAATGCAGTGAAACTGAGATACACTGACCACAAAGAAAACAAAGATCTGCGGAATGATGATTTTCCTCCGCCGCCGCAGCTTTGCCATTTCTCAACGAATCATTGTGCGGATGGAATTAAACTTTTCTCCTAGATAAACCGAAACGAAACGAGTGATAGAAATTGAAATTGAATTGGTAGGAAAACAAACACACCCACTCGCACACACACACACTGTGACGCTGCACAAAATGTGGCAATGATTCGTCTCTTCGAACATTTGCTCGAGGTGGAAGAACTCTGAACGGGTGCCATTTCTCGCAAACGGAACGAACGATAAGCCTTCGTTCCACCGATCGGTGTGGAAGACTATAAAAGCAACAATCTGAACACTGTTGGGGTAAACCAATAGCAGCAAAAAAAGAAAGAAAGAAAATCCCTTCAGTTTCCATATTCGCTTTCCACAGCGCCCCCCGTACATCCGAATTAGGATTCTGTCTGAATATGAAAAATGATCAACCCGAAATCTGGTATGTTCAACCGAACTTCAGCTAGCCACGGAACCGGAAACCTGGTACCGGATAACAGAAGGTCCATTCGGTAGTGCCATTTTTATCTCTTCACTTCCGGAGGCCCCCGTGGGGGGAGGTGTGGGGAGGTCGTGTGTTAGCCATTCTATTCATTTGCACCATCCATCCAAACCGAACTCATGCTGCCTTTGGTGCGCTATTTGCACCGGAATTCATCATCCATTTCATTCGTATTTCTATTTCTCATACTTTCTCCATTCCTCTCGTTGCAGTTTCGAAGGCAAAAATCCTCGGCAACTCGGAGCTATTTATCAAAAGCGGAAGCGATATCAATCTAACATGTGTTGCACTGCAGTCACCGGCGCCACCATCCTTCATCTACTGGTACAAGGGCGGCCGGGTCGTTAATTACTCGCAGCGCGGTGGCATCAGCGTCCTGACGGAGCGACAAACCAAGACCAGTAAATTAGTGATTGCACGCGCCATGCCGTCGGATTCCGGCAACTACACCTGTTCGCCGAGTAGCTCCGGTGAGTCATCGGCGAAATTGATGAATGATAAATGAGCATAAATTTCCATTCATGTTTTTTTTTCTTTGGGCCCCCATTTCGATCGGACCAATCGATGAATTTTTCACTTTTATCCGTTTTTCTTCTCCCTTTTTTTGTGTGGTTCGAGTGGTCGAGCATCCAATTAATTGCTCGAAACCAAAACGAGTAATTTACGTTTCGGTAAGGGATTAACCGGTTCGCGACTATAAACCGGTTGCCCATTATCATCGAATGCTCATTTAAATGTCATCACCATTAAAGCCCTCTTGTGAAAATCGCCCTTTATCGAAAGTTAACCCGCATTATGAAGAACTTCCCTTGCTTTGTTTGTTCTTGTCTAGATTTTCGTATGTTTTACTGAGCGTTGTACACTTCACCTGCGGTACATTAAATCAACATCAGTTTATGTTACAAGGTTTTCCAGGTCAAATGGAAAAGTGGGATTTAGCCATTTCTAGATTTCTTTTCAAGCGGAATCCTTCTCTCCTGTTTTTATTATGTATAAAGCATTCTCTACTTATGCATCTGTCATGCTGGGAAGATGTTTTTACAGAATTGATTTCACTTACAATTTCTTCGACACATTCCAAAAGCAACTTGAAAATAACTCAGAAATGATTTCAACATTTTCACTTGAATACGACACCTTTGTAATGGTGCTAAAATTCGACAGAAATATTATCAACTCTCATCCACCCTTAGTATGTTGCTTCTCATTTCACGAGAAAGTGCACTTAAGCTCAAGCTAAAATGTAAACTGTTTCGTAGAACAGATATTTAATTATTTAACTGCATTGTATACCAGCGAAGAATTTGCTGGTTTTACTTTTGTAATTCCGTTTCCCCGGATTGGAGACAAACAAACAACTCGACTCGAAGAATCACACCACAGTGACCGGCTAACTAACTAGCTAACCCGATATCAAACCAAACTCTTCAGAAACATGCGGTCGGTAGAATAATTGAAGGGCAATGTGTAAAGTTAATTAGCATGTTCGACGAAAATACGAAACTGCCCCGACCGTTTTGTTTGTTGGCCCAATCCACACCCTCTGTCTCTGTTCACCGGAGGACTGCGGTCAAGCCGTGGGAAGCCGTTCTCGGCATCCGTTAAAAAGGATGTTTCCGTGATTTCCGGCCAATCTCTGTCGGCAAAGTAACAACAACGGACTGACTGACTTTGCGATTGAGAAAGTTTTGTGTTTCTACCTCGATGCAGTCCTCACCCAATTTGGCCACGAGTGCCACTAAGCTCACTCACAACAGCTCCTCGACAAACCGGAAAAAGCACATTCCTGGTTGATAGTTCCGAGCCTTTCCTCCCCCCTCCGGCCACCTTTGAAGGTGTTGCCCCACCGATGAAAAGATAAACTCGCTCCCAAAACAACCCACATGTGTTGCGAGCACCCAGCAACGGTAACGCCAAACCCTCGGGTGAAAAGTTTAATCACGTAGTTGCTCCTTTTAATCACTTTCTAAAAATTGCTCATCTGCTAAATCGAACGACTCGAAGGTCGACCTAACCGCATCATGCTACCCGACATCCGGCCTCGTGTGTGTGTGTGTGTGTTCGTGACTGTTTGGTTTCCTTGAAAACTCAAATAGGGGTTTTCCTAGGAAAAGAGGCAACTTCCCAAGGACGGAGACGCAACGTCCCGACTGCTGCTCACTTAACTGACTTGTCGGGAAGTTGTGTGAATGTAAAATTTTAATCCCAACACACGTACTCGGATCGTACGGTTTTTGGGAAGTTAGCATGGTGGAAGACAAAAAAAACAAAACTTACACCCGTGCAACGGTTTTATCCTTCAACAAAAACGGCAACAAATCAGAAGGCGCTTTAAACTGTCAGCCATTTCAAAGCACACGATGAAAAGCGGAAAGGCATGGCCTGGCATGCCCGAAGGGTGCTACATAAACGAAGCGGAAAAGCATAAAACAAGTACAATTGTTTCATGAAGTAAAAAAACAAAACAATAACAACCAACCTATTAAAGGGCATGTTGGGAGGGGGGCGTCTAACAAAGCGTAACTAGTTGCGCAAAAAGTAGGAACACATAAACGAACCAGCGCACAACAATAAAAGGCCAACACATCGATTGAATGGTAAAATATGTTTAATCTAATTTGTGTGTTATCATTCCCTTACCTTGCTGCTACCATTGCGCTATGTACGGGCACCAGAACCGAGCGTCCGGGACATAAAAAAAACCGTTCTTCCCCTCTGCCAGAACCGCCTCACGGATTTTAACTAGGACTGGAATTGTAATAAAAGTTTATAGACCGAAACGAAAGCGAACCTAAATTCGTTCGCTACTTCTGCGTTTTCTCACCAGCCTACGGCCCATTCCAGCGTGTGGCATGTTTTTCTTTTTCTTGCTTTACCGCCTCACCTTCTCACATCAATAATAGCACTTGGTCACGAAACGTTAAGCAGAGGTCTGGTCTCTGGTGCGCGCGAACGACGCCATTCACGCGCGTACTGCCCCAAAAGTGTCCTTCAGCTTTTGGGAGGAGAGTAAGTAGGCGGCAAGGATCTCGCGCCCGCTTACACGTGGCACACGTCACGATGGTAGGTGAAAGTTGAAATTAAACAGAAAGGACGCTAAACAGGACGAAACAAAATGGCATTTGCGACACTTCATCGACGATCTGTTAATTGACGAAATGCGTCCAAATTGTTGGACCACCCAACAGTTATTGCTTATTTTATACGCATTTCCCACAAATCCCACCTCTGCCCCTTGCTCGCTCGCTGCGACTTCCAAAAAGATAGCGACTTTGATCGTTTTATCGGGCTTCCTCGACGACGCAGGCCCCATAGCAAAAGCTGATCGATTGATGTAATGCTCTTGCGTTTTTGTTTTGTTTTAAGGACATAGTTCGCAAAGTATCGGCTTTCTGGTGGACTCGTTTTTCTTTTCCATCTTTCCCCTTGGCGTGGGGGGAAAATCGCAAAACAAACTCCCTTTACGGAAAATTCCTGGAACACTACCAAACTGAAGCATTGCATCAGATCCCCTCCGAACCGAACCTTGGGCCGAATTGAAAAATGTTTGCCCAAAAAGTGGAAAGCAATTAATTTCCCGCTTATCAACGGGCTGCAATCGAAAGGAAAAGCTCGTCACTCCCGGTTTCCACGGAGGTTGAATCTCGGACCACCGAGGAAATGAATCCCGGTAAACTGCCTTCAGGGCCGAGTACGAGTACGAGTACGAGGCAAACTACGTATATACGTTTGGAGGGGCTTGCGTACCGAGACCATAAATTGCACAATAGCTTCGAAAGGAACTCATTTTCAGCACGATTAGTACGATACGAGGTACCACTTCCGGGTTGGGTCCGTTCGAAACTCGCCCACCGAAACTTGGGCGTACGAACGTTCGTCGGTTCTGCTACCGGAAGGACGCTAAAAACCATCAATCGTACGCGCCGTCCCGGTACGAGGGTGCAGTGTGCCCGGAACGCCAGGATATGTTCCACCATGTCCGATACCGATCGAAACACTCCCCCACACCCCCACATATCCACACACGCAGAAGCACAATGTAAAATGATTGTGAATGTGATTTAAAATTAACCGTACGCTACAAATTGCCACTCAACCGGTAGCGGGCGTGTTGTAATTTCATTTTGCAACAAATAAACCACCGCGCAAGTGGACCACCGTAAAGTGGATTTCAATTCCCCACGGGGAATGCAACATTAGCATTGAAGTAAAATATTTACATCGCCACCAGTTTTGCAGCTTTGTTTTAAGTGCCGACCGGGGTTTGCAGTTTCGGATTTCGTTTACACGACCAAATCGATACGGTACGGCATTGAGACATACGATTAGAAACGAATTAATTTCCCCCATCGCTGTTTTTTGAACAAACACAGTTAGGTTCTAACGCAACAGAACCCTCGCTAATGGCCACTAAAAGTTGCATCAAACATACACACACATGCAACTGGGCAAAAAGGGGGAAAAAATAAATAAACCACACCGATAGGCCCCATAATTTATGCTTTTCCCGATGATTGCCAGCGTGATATGGTTTCCCAATGCAAATGGAACAATCCAAATGGAGGGAAAGAGGGACATCCATTTTACGCTACATAAATTTAACCGATTTTTGCCAATCTCTAACTTCACTTAGAGCCACCACCATTGCCCGAGTTAGTGCCATTACCACAAGAGCGTTTAAAATATGCACAAGGCCCCCTTTTGCAAAAAAGAAAAAAATAACACAATAAAACGCAACAACAACACCCTCGCGAATGGTGGCAACATTGCCCAAAAACCTCGCGTATGCCGCGCACTGTGGCATAAATTTTCTTTTTATTATTCATTCATTAGCTGCTATTACTGTTGCTGTGTGCAAAAGATCGAATCGAAGCGTCTTATCAAAAATGAGCCAACGGTTCGTCGAGTTCTTGTCGCGTAAGTTGGCCCTCTTTGGAGGGAAAAAAAACCCTTATCGTGGTACGTGTTTTAGCACTTTCCTTCCATAAAACCGAGAGAAGGAGAGCGAGAGCGAGAGAGGACCGGGAAAAAAGCATTCCATCAACATAAACACACCCACACACGCGCGCGCGCGCTTTTGGGAGGAAAAACGGTCCAAACGCCGGTTTTGGGATGAAGACACACAGTTTTTCGCGCTCTGTCCAAATTGTGCGTTCGCGAAACATTGCTTCCGTAGCGTGCAAAGAAGATAAGCTTCCGTCATCCCACGAACGAACGGGCCAAACATTGGCGGTTAGCTTGTGATGAATAATTATTACAACACTTCGCAACACTTCACTCCCCCACCTGCACTGGGTGGGAAATTATTTTAAGATTCTTAACCACCGCCGCGCACATACACACTTGAATGAAAGTTCCCCCTTCCACCAGATAGTGTGAAAGATAAAACTTCCCCTTTCATTCCCACCCCCATTTCGTACGTGACGTACGCCTCTCGGGGATGGTGGTTCGGTAACGGTTTGTAAAGCCGGTACGCAAACACCAACCACCAAAAACTGTCGACAGCTTCTCGAATGTTAGTGTTTTCAGGTTGATAACAAAGCCACACTCACACACACACACAGAGAGCACACGGAAGAAAAGCGGATAAATGTTGCCTTCTCATCGCCCCGATGTGTATAGTCTTGTCCTTTTTAATGAGCAAATAGCTGGGGGATCGCGGAGTAAGCTGGGATGGGGCCGTATCACACCGATGCGGGAAAGGGGTGAAATATATTTGCTCAGGAAATTATTCAAATTAATTTTACCACCTGCGCGTTACCGAGCGTGTGTGTGTGTGTGTACCCCCCACCCGTCCTGGCAAAACAATCTTAGTGCAGCGCATTTCTTGAACTACCGCAGCCGTTTATAAAACTACACCACAGCGATTATAACTCTCTCGCACACACTCCAAACTTTCCATTTGTGTTTCCGCTTAGGAAAGTGGCGTCGTTTAATGGTTGCAACGCCTTTCGACCGGCAGAATTCGTGCCCTGGTGCGTTTTCCCGGTGCAGGCGCTGGTCGCTTGCACCTGATGACAGTAGGATACAGCGCACCAATCAACTTTGGATTGGCTTTGCGCGCTGTGAGACTAAGCGCCAAAGCTTACAAACACGAAACAGCCAACAGTGATGGGATGGGAAGAAGTGAAATTTATATCCCCCCTCCCCCTTTCGCCAACTCCTTCCAGCTACAAAAATAGGATGTCTCATCAGCATCGTCTGTTAGCAAAATTGTCGTTTTGGAGTGTGCGAAAATAGAAAGTTTTATTCCATTAAATTCAATTTTCAACGTTCCAATCTTCCAGCGGGCAAAAAAAAGGACACTCACGCCCATCACCAAAAGTGAGGAAAACGAAGCGAAGAAAAGAGAAGAAAAAAAATACAACTACAAGCGAAGTTCGAAGCTCGGGGAAAGTATTTTTTCCGTTCAAAAGTTTTCGATAAATTCAATTACCATGCGCCCCACACGGGCAACGCAACGCATCGTATCGTTATAATCAAGTCGTTTCTAGTTTGTTTTCCATATTTTCCCGCCAGTACCGAGCCAGTGCGCCAGAAAGGGCGCCAGAAGGGTGTCAGTCATCGAATCTGACTAGCTTTTCGCAGAGCAGTTTCGGGGGTTCGTGGGTTTTGCATTTGAGCAATAATTAAGTTATGAGTTACCTGCAGGTAGCTTCCAACTAGTTTCCGAAAGCTTTCACCATTGCTGCACAAAACACACGCCGGTGTTGGTGCTGTGTTGCCAAAATGGTCGTTTTAAAATTTTACACTTCAACCTTACCATCCATGCCAACATCACACGAAGCTTTTAAGAAGGGCGGATTATATTGTGCCACCCAACTAAGAGCGAAAAAGAGCCCTCAGAAAAGTGCTTTTCTCCAGCGCTGAAGAAGTTTATGTTAATGTTCGAAAATTCATGCAAAACTTCATCCACCGGAAATAAAGGCGATGTTTTATTTGCTTTCGCCAGGAATCCTGGCTGGCTCTGGCTTGATTGGCACCGTTAATGGGAAGTATTATCGAAATGAATTCAATTCTTCAAAGTCCGAAGTACACAGCCAGTTCCGAGAAGGACAACGCGTCCGGCAGATGGGCGAAAATACCAATCCAAACAATTTCATCGATTATGCCAGTTTTGATGGATGTTTACCATTTGTTACGCTATCGATCCATCATAATTGGCCGGTACTATGCAGGCGACGAGCAACATGGAACGGGACAAGTGTTCCCATGATGACAATGGTCTAAAAGTTAATCATTTAAATGATGGAACGTCGTGTTTCGTTCACTGCTCATTATGTTTGCTTGCGCTTTAATTTAACACATTTTCGGATATATTTTAAGGCTTGAAAAAAAATGTTTTTTTTTTCAAGCAAAAAGCACCCGGATTGGATTTGTGACCTTGATGTTTTATCGAAGCTTCTTCACACACACACTGGACACACAACGTTCAAAAAGCCTTCGGGGAACGAACACACATTAACATCAATGCAAGGCGGTTTTTGGAAGCAACAACACTAATTCCATGCTGCCACCGAAAGGGAAAATGACCGTTACGTCATTCCCCCATTTTGCCGTCCACCTCTAATCCATGAAAAGGCACACTTCCGGTAGATCGTGCAACAAAAGATTGTCCAATGTTCTGCCATCATTACTGTTCCATTCTAACGCCTGAAATATTAGCGAAACGTGAGGTGGAATATTTGGCGTACTCTGGCCCCCTCATGGTGACGCACCGGCCAAGGTCCCAATCTGTTGTGCAATCTGGACCAAGGGCTTTTCCTGCCGACCGTTCTTCGCTAAATAGAGCTAAACTTTCGACATAATGGAAGGCAGTACGTTCCCTGCACAAAAGCGACCCAACGTGTCCCGGGGACCGTCCGCATGGGTAGGGCAGAGCAGGAAGTCCTTGGGATCCGAAGAGTCCGGGCTGCACCCGGTGGTTATTCAAATGAGACACACAGATTTTCAAAGCCCAAAGCCTCCAGAGCAAATCCATGCATCCAATGCGCGATGCAAAGAAGTCGAGTCGAAAGATAAAAGCCTGCGGGAACCGTCCGCACGCTGAGTACCTTCGTCGTACCCGTCTTAAAACCGTTTGTGCAAAGAAACGCCCCATCCTGCCATGGAGTTTGTAGGAACAGGTTCGCAGCTGTTTGCTGTGTCCCTGAGGCGGTTTTGCCACACCGGGCACCAACCTTCAAGTGTGTTACGGGGTTTTTTTTTCCTTTCTTCATCGCCTGGCAAAATACTGCCACATGTACGCGCTGCACTTCAGTTGGTGGTGCCACCATTTTCAATGTTTGCCCTAGCAGATTCCCTCGTCTTGCCCTCGGACGACACCTGCACCGTCCGCAACCATCATGGGATCATGGGAAACCGCTGGAAGCATCCTGTCCGTCGAGATGAGAAAAAATAAGATCACAAAAAAGCGGCTTTTATTTTCTTCCCTTACTATATCGCTATATATGGGGTTTTTATCCCACTTTTTAGAGCTTTGGCGAACCACCTGGAACAGGCCCGGCAGCTCAGTTGACCCGGAACGGCGCAGTACTATCAGCTTTCATTATTCATATCACTCTTTCCCGGTGGCACACGTACACACTTGCACGAGCGCACATACACATGCTCAGCTAAGCTAACTGAGGAGAGGCGAGAGCGCCACCGGACGCACGTTCCCACGTACGCATGGTGGACACACGGCGCGCACAAAGTGCCGAGTGTCACGTTCTGTAGAATGTTTAATTTAAAACTTGAGTATAAACGATGAATATTAATTCCCTTTGCATCTTCTTCTGGTTTCGCTTCCTTCGGGGAAGGTTCCCTTCGGCCCGGTTCCCTTCGACGAAAATCGCGTGGAAAGGAGCGCCGTAGGAATACTCCCAAGCGAAAGGTGATCATGAAATGAAGTGAACTCGACGACGGCCACGACAACCGCAGTGACAATTGCGGAACGGATGCTGCCGGGCTCCGTGGAAAAAAGGGGTGTAGTAACATGGTAACAGTCCAGCATTTCTTCTCTATCTTAGCGAGTGCTCTGGAGTGGAAGCTTTCAGTACCTTCGGCACGCACCATCACGGATCTCGCCAATGACCGTTCCGACGTGGAATAATTAAGAGTGCGGCAAAAAAAGGGCACACACAGATAAAAGGTGGCCAATTCTGCGTTTTTATACACCATCCTTCTGGGTGGGTGAAAGCGGGATAGTTCAAATACACGATGGTCATGATGGTGTAGTAGCATCAAGAACGTGAGGCTTATGTCGATGTGTCTCGAATAGGGGCAGAGGAGGCTGCATGACTTTCGCCACGGCATGCATGTAATGAAGTACTACCGCGTCTCTCCCAACAGGAAGGCTCAGGCATAATCGGCCCGCAACCGAATCAGCTAATTAGAATGTAAATGAAAATGAAATGAAAATGAAATTGATAAGCGAAATGAGTCGATTCGTATGAATACGGTTCGGTACGAATCATGAAAATGGAGGCGCCCAGTGTTTTAGTACTTAAGGCGAGCTTTCACTGACTGTTGCTTAGAAACCGTTCGCTCTCTCGCCGTCAGTGGCGCCACTTTAGCTGAACTGTGTTTTAAACACTCTCAAGTACACCCGATTGTCTCATTAGCCTATCTAATTGCGACTAATTACGAGTGGAACGTGGTGTGAAAGAATTCTTACCCGTACGGTAGTGATGTGTATTGGGGGGGGGGCGCAAAAGCTCGCCCCGCCAACATCATGAAACCCAAGTTCATATTAGCAACGATTTCACTATGGAAACACCTGTAATGGGAAGGATATAGACCTATTTTCTCCATGCATAAAATCCTTCCGGAGGCGTTCCCCGGCCCGAAAAGATGGACATTTGCTCCATTATGCAAAAACGCAAAACCCTCTTTTCCGAAAACCAACAACGCGAGAAAAAAAAGGAAACGAACCCCGAGCGTATCTACTTTATTTTAAGAAGTATAACTTTTTTTTAATTTGGTTCCAAGATACAAGAAAACATATTTTTGTGCGAGCAACATCCCAAACATTTCTATGACGACCCAGGATCGGCCAGATATGCACCTTTATAATCCCACTGGCCAATTGGGTGCGAGAATAGTAATGGACTTTTAAGGGCGCAGTGGGTAGCGTTCCCTTTTTTTATCGTTTCGTTGTTTTTCCCCCGTTTTATTTCTACCTTCAGTTCGGTGGGATTCGTTGTTGTTTTTTACTATTTTCAACGCACAGTAAAAAAAAATCCGGACGCGTGTCAGCTGGCATCATCGTAAAGCCCCACAAACTCAACCTCGGTGGATCATTTCGCAATCAGTGTGTTCCGTGCCCGTGAGGGATTCCAGCGTTTCTTTTTTTTTAATCGGTTTTGCATCTTTGGCCCTTTGGTGTGCGAAGGGAACGAATGGAACGGTGATTTGTCCGATGTGCCATTTATTCCTTCTCCCTTTCGGGACAACTTACACTGACCACGCTACTATGGAAATCATCAAATGGTACAGCTTTTTTTCACGTGTTTTCTTTACAAACCATTCCCATTTTCCTTACGTTTAGTTTTCATTCGTTTTTTTGCACGTTTATTGTTCGAGCACAAATATACTCGTCCGTTCCTAAATTGCCGATGAACGGGATGCAAATGTAAATATGCTGTCGAAAGAAAAACCAACTGAAAGATAGATAGCCGAGTGACAAGGGCAACACACACACACACACACACACATGTTCCCTCTGCAAGTCTATCTAATTCGCCTTCGCATGCTAGTGCATTTGAATTTGAAACTCATGAATAAAACACTTTCACGATGCTCTTTTGCTTTCGAACCGTCCCTACCTCAAATGGAATCATTTTCTTTCTTTTTCTGCTTTTTTTGCTGCGTCCTTCACGACGTATCTTTCTCTGCCAGCACCCGAAGCAAGTGTTGCACTGAGTGAGTGCATTTGCGTATCGCTTTTTTGTGTGTGTGATTAAATTACCCACTATCAGAACTGTATTCGAAAGTCAACCGGGAGAAGAAGAAAAAAATAGCGAATGAACGAATACCCGACTCCGGTCACCAATTTATCCAATGTTTCCCAATTTAATCTAGTCGCAGCACATCGCATGTTAAGTCCGATAACAATTAGTATGTTAATGTGGCATAAATCGTACTGTCGTGGTGATGTGAATGAACGAACTGGACGATAAACGAGGACGATAGCATATTACCTAGCTGTACGGTGTTGCCTACGGGGCCAATAATGAGTAATGAATTTTATCCACACCGCGCTCATCACCCCTTGCCATTCGCAAAAACCCCATCTGAGGAATGTTCGTCGGAAGAATGTTTATTAAATTTCAATTTCAATCGACCGATCGAGCGATTTGTCAACCAATTTACACACCGAAATTACCTTTCAAGCTCTTGGAATTTGGAAAACTTAAAAATTGATTCAGCTTGAGGTGAAAATGGCCAAAACCACTACGAAAAAAACCACGAAATGGGTCTATTCTTCGGCGCGATATTATGAGTTATTAGCAAACGCTTCATTTGTTCGAACGAATTTGTTACCGTTGGCACATTAATAATTTTCCGTTCCTGTTTCTCGTTCTCCGTTTCCTTGTCCCATTTGCAGACTCCGCCAGCGTCGTAGTGCATGTCATCAACGGGGAGCAGCCAGCCGCAATGCAGCACGGCAATAGCAGCGCTAATAGCGTTTTAATAAATAATCGTAGCTTTAGCCATCGTGGCCACGGGCCACTGAACCGCTGGCTGGCCTATGTGGGCGGGAGTAAAAATTTAATATTATCATTAGCTTCGTCCGCGCTGTGTTGGTTGGTAAAATCGATCAGCAGCCCGTTCGGCGGTGGTGGTGGTCATGGCAGGTGATTTACGGCGTAAAAAACATTACCGAGAAAGCACAGAAACACCGGAGAGCAGGCAGAGCGGGACACGGTGGGGGAGATGCTGCGCTAAGAGTAAACTGTCCAAACTGCATGTGGATATCATCATGTGAATATTTATAGTTAGAAAAAATCTAGTTTTAAGAGCGCCACCTAACGGAGAATGTCTGACAAATGCACCAGTGGCAAGTTATGTCAACGTCTTCGGAATTCTTGGATTCCTAGGCGAACAAACCACCAATGGTTACAGTTTTGTGCACAACACGACGAACAGTAGAGCATCAATATGCCATTAGCGAATGCAGTTCGAATCTAAATCGACCGATCGATATGTGCCACGGATCCATTTGCATTACCCAAAAACCCCCAACCGGAACGGTCGTCAACATGGACGTCAAACACACACAACAATGCACCGGAATGTCAGAATCCAGGCTGAGAATGCGCTGATCCCCGATCTCGTTCCGGAAACTCGATTGTAAATGTAAATAATCCATTAGCCGTCACACAAGCATGGCGCGGCCCATACATCCTTCATCATGTTACATTCTGCATAGCAACCCGCCGCACACACAGCAAAAGCTCACTACCACCGCAGCCTACTACTATGCCAAAGACAACAGACAACCATCCCCCGTTGTGTATACCTGTTGTTTCCTCCCTCCCTCCAACCACCCTTTCCACACACACAAACATACGCAAACGTTCATCTCCCGCAGGTAACCGAGGGAGGCCGTTACCCATTTGTACATAGATAGTAAGATGGCTGACTGTGTCCGGTGTTCGAAGCAAAGAAGGATGCTCCACAAATTAGCAAAAATGAAAGCAAACGAAAGTGCGGTTTTTGGGAAGTTCAGTGACTCCTGTAAGCACGAGCATAGTATAAGACTTGTTATCATTAGCTGAAATCCCCCTTCCCCCGTTTTACCATCCCCCAAAACCCATGCAGCAGTAAGTAACGTTTATGTTTCATGTGAAAGCGAGTGAGAGTGAGAGTGGTAGGTTATATCCTAAGAAGTGGTAATCTTATCATTTTCCAACCGACAAACCATTCCTTTCTTTCTGTACAGTGTACCTTCTTCCTATTCAAAAACATCCTGCAGCTACATTCATCATAGCATTTCGTTTCACCACCCTGTGTGTGTGCGATTCCCGTTCCCGTTCGACGAGGCACACGCAAAAAGAAAGCGATCAAACGAATCGTTAGTAGATTCGTTGCAGTACTCAAGAATGGAAGCACAATTCTTCTTCACACTTTACACATCTACACTTCATACCCGACCCCAAACGCATCATCCCTCTGCAATACATATATACGATTTTACTGTACGTAATGATGTTGCATAGACTCAAATAAATTGATGATTTCTTTTCTACGAAGCTGCGTTCTGAAGTTTTACGCTTTTTTTTTGTTCCTTATTGTAACGAAACCAACATTCTCTTTGTGGTTGCTTTTGTGATTTTCTCGTTCTTGAATCATAGCACGATGACACGAGTACTGTCGGATAGAACCATAGAACCGAAAGAAATGAACTGTTGTGAGGGTAATGCAGGTAAGTGATTCGTTAAAAACCAGAGATTTTAATTAGTTTGCAAAAAGAGCGAGTCATTAAAGAAGGATAATCAAAAGAGACGAAAAAAACCCTTCATAAAGTTAACAAACGCTCAGTGATAATTACTTCGATTTTGAGTTTCGCTTGATTAAAACCTGTGAGAAGTCAATGTGATTGCGTTGTTCTGCAATTGAAGTTAAAACTAATAGCTTTAGAAAAGTGTTGTGCACTATTGTAGAACCAACTAACAAAGTGCCAATTTGTGAAAAGACTACCTACCTATAGCCTTAACTTTTTTTAAAATAATTTTGCAAAAAAATTTAAATTGATTTATTTTAATGCCAAATGGTTGCAATAAGTTTCTTTTCACTCAAATAATGTTTTAAATTGATAAAAGAATAAAAAATCAGAAAAAATTGTTTAAAAAAATTTCAACTCGAAAATTTCATAAGGGGTACCCCTTGCCATTTTTTTGAGAAATATTGCAAAAAAATTTAAATTGATTTATTTTGATGCGAATTGGTTGCAATAAGTTTCTTTTCACTCAAATAATGTTTTAAATTGAAAAAAGAATAAAAAATCAGAAAAAAAATTAAAAAAAATTTCAGCTCGAAAATTTCATAAGGGGTCCATTTTTTTTGAGAAATTTTGCAAACAAATTTAAATTGATTTATTTTAATGCCAAATGGTTGCAAAAAGTTTCTTTTCGCTCAAATAATGTTTTAAATTGAAAAAAGAATAAAAAATCAGAAAAAATTTTTTTAAAAAATTACAACTCGAAAATTTCATAAGGGGTACCCCTTGCCATTTTTTTGAGAAATTTTGCAAAAAAATTTAAATTGATTTATTTTAATGCCAAATGGTTGCAATAAGTTTCTTTTCACTTAAATAATGTTTTAAATTGAAAAAAGAATAAAAAAATAGAAAAAAATAAAACAATTATAAAAATTTGAAAATTTCATAAGGCTCATTTTTGCACCAAGTTTTGCCTATAACTCGGTCAGTATCCAACGGATCGCCAATCTTTAACCTGTGGTCGATAGATGGCACCCATGGCTACATTTTCTTCTTGGACGGCCATGCCCTCAGATGTCTGTGCCAGAAGTTATTCGAGGAACCAAGTTCCATACCCTGTTTGAGAAAATGTAAAATTTTCCTCATTTTTGCACCAAGTTTTGCCTATAACTCGGTCAGTATCCAACGGATCGCCAATCTTTAACCTGTGGTCGATAGATGGCACCCATGGCTACATTTTCTTCTTGGACGGCCATGCCCTCAGATGTCTGTGCCAGAAGTTATTCGAGGAACCAAGTTCCATACCCTGTTTGAGAAAATGTAAAATTTTCCTCATTTTTGAGATATTCAGCAAAATTTATAAATGTGATATATTTTTATGCGAATTTGTTGCATTGTGTTTCTTTTCGCTCAAAGAATGCTTTAAATTCAAAAAAGAATAAAAAATCAGAAAAAAAATTTTAAAAAAATTTCAACTCGAAAATTTCATAAGGGGTACCCCCTGCCATTTTTTTGAGAAATTTTGCAAAAAAATTTAAATTGATTTATTTTAATGCCAAATGGTTGCAATAAGTTTCTTTTCGCTCAAATAATGTTTTAAATTGATAAAAGAATAAAAAATCAGAAAAAAAAATTTAAAAAAAATTTCAACTCGAAAATTTCATAAGGGGTACCCCTTGCCATTTTTTTGAGAAATTTTGCAAAAAAAATTAAATTGATTTATTTTAATGCCAAATGGTTGCAATAAGTTTCTTTTCACTTAAATAATGTTTTAAATTGAAAAAAGAATAAAAAACTAGAAAAAAATAAAACAATTATAAAAATTTAAAAATTTCATAAGGCTCATTTTTGCACCAAGTTTTGCCTATAACTCGGTCGGTATCCAACGGATCGCCAATCTTTAACCTGTGGTCGATAGATGGCACCCATGGCTACATTTTCTTCTTGGACGGCCATGCCCTCAGATGTCTGTGCCAGAAGTTATTCGAGGAACCAAGTTCCATACCCTGTTTGAGAAAATGTAAAATTTTCCTCATTTTTGCACCAAGTTTTGCCTATAACTCGGTCGGTATCCAACGGATCGCCAATCTTTAACCTGTGGTCGATAGATGGCACCCATGGCTACATTTTCTTCTTGGACGGCCATGCCCTCAGATGTCTGTGCCAGAAGTTATTCGAGGAACCAAGTTCCATACCCTGTTTGAGAAAATGTAAAATTTTCCTCATTTTTGCACCAAGTTTTGCCTATAACTCGGTCAGTATCCAACGGATCGCCAATCTTTAACCTGTGGTCGATAGATGGCACCCATGGCTACATTTTCTTCTTGGACGGCCATGCCCTCAGATGTCTGTGCCAGAAGTTATTCGAGGAACCAAGTTCCATACCCTGTTTGAGAAAATGTAAAATTTTCCTCATTTTTGAGATATTCAGCAAAATTTATAAATGTGATATATTTTTATGCGAATTTGTTGCATTGTGTTTCTTTTCGCTCAAAGAATGCTTTAAATTCAAAAAAGAATAAAAAATCAGAAAAAAAATTTTAAAAAAATTTCAACTCGAAAATTTCATAAGGGGTACCCCCTGCCATTTTTTTGAGAAATTTTGCAAAAAAATTTAAATTGATTTATTTTAATGCCAAATGGTTGCAATAAGTTTCTTTTCGCTCAAATAATGTTTTAAATTGATAAAAGAATAAAAAATCAGAAAAAAAAATTTAAAAAAAATTTCAACTCGAAAATTTCATAAGGGGTACCCCTTGCCATTTTTTTGAGAAATTTTGCAAAAAAAATTAAATTGATTTATTTTAATGCCAAATGGTTGCAATAAGTTTCTTTTCACTTAAATAATGTTTTAAATTGAAAAAAGAATAAAAAACTAGAAAAAAATAAAACAATTATAAAAATTTAAAAATTTCATAAGGCTCATTTTTGCACCAAGTTTTGCCTATAACTCGGTCGGTATCCAACGGATCGCCAATCTTTAACCTGTGGTCGATAGATGGCACCCATGGCTACATTTTCTTCTTGGACGGCTATGCCCTCAGATGTCTGTGCCAGAAGTTATTCGAGAAACCAAGTTCCATACCCTGTTTGAGAAAATGTAAAATTTTCCTCATTTTTGCACCAAGTTTTGCCTTTAACTCGGTCAGTATTCAACGGATCGCCAATCTTTAACCTGTGGTCGATAGATGGCACCCATGGCTACATTTTCTTCTTGGACGGCCATGCCCTCAGATGTCTGTGCCAGAAGTTATTCGAGGAACCAAGTTCCATACCCTATTTGAGAAAATGTAAAATTTTCCTCATTTTTGAGATATTCAGCAAAATTTATAAATGTGATATATTTTTATGCGAATTTGTTGCAATATGTTTCTTTTCGCTCAAATAATGTTTTAAATTGAAAAAAGAATAAACAATCATAAAAAATTTTTAAAAAAATTTCAACTCGAAAATTTCATAAGGGGTACCCCTTGCCATTTTTTTGAGAAATTTTGCAAAAAAATTTAAATCGATTTATTTTAATGCCAAATGGTTGCAATAAGTTTCTTTTCACTTAAATAATGTTTTAAATTGAAAAAAGAATAAAAAAATAGAAAAAAATAAAACAATTATAAAAATTTGAAAATTTCATAAGGCTCATTTTTGCACCAAGTTTTGCCTATAACTCGGTCGGTATCCAACGGATCGCCAATCTTTAACCTGTGGTCGATAGATGGCACCCATGGCTACATTTTCTTCTTGGACGGCCATGCCCTCAGATGTCTGTGCCAGAAGTTATTCGAGGAACCAAGTTCCATACCCTGTTTGAGAAAATGTAAAATTTTCCTCATTTTTGAGATATTCAGCAAAATTTATAAATGTGATATATTTTTATGCGAATTTGTTGCAATATGTTTCTTTTCGCTCAAATAATGTTTTAAATTGAAAAAAGAATAAACAATCATAAAAAATTTTTTAAAAAAATTTCAACTCGAAAATTTCATAAGGGGTACCCCTTGCCATTTTTTTGAGAAATTTTGCAAATATTTAAATCGATTTATTTTAATGCCAAATGGTTGCAATAAGTTTCTTTTCACTTAAATAATGTTTTAAATTGAAAAAAGAATAAAAAAATAGAAAAAAAATAAAACAATTATAAAAATTTGAAAATTTCATAAGGCTCATTTTTGCACCAAGTTTTGCCTATAACTCGGTCGGTATCCAACGGATCGCCAATCTTTAACCTGTGGTCGATAGATGGCACCCATGGCTACATTTTCTTCTTGGACGGCCATGCCCTCAGATGTCTGTGCCAGAAGTTATTCGAGGAACCAAGTTCCATACCCTGTTTGAGAAAATGTAAAATTTTCCTCATTTTTGCACCAAGTTTTGCCTATAACTCGGTCGGTATCCAACGGATCGCCAATCTTTAACCTGTGATCGATAGATGGCACCCATGGCCACATCTTCTTCTTGGACGGCCATGCCCTCAGATGTCTGTGCCAGAAGTTATTCGAGGAACCAAGTTCCATACCCTGTTTGAGAAAATGTAAAAT
The DNA here is from genome assembly GCF_943734845.2 of Anopheles funestus. Taxonomy (NCBI): domain Eukaryota; kingdom Metazoa; phylum Arthropoda; class Insecta; order Diptera; family Culicidae; genus Anopheles; species Anopheles funestus. The sequence continues at coordinate 1,401,129 of NC_064598.1, forward strand.
TTTCCTCATTTTTGCACCAAGTTTTGCCTATAACTCGGTCAGTATCCAACGGATCGCCAATCTTTAACCTGTGGTCGATAGATGGCACCCATGGCTACATTTTCTTCTTGGACGGCCATGCCCTCAGATCTCTGTGCCAGAAGTTATTCGAGGAAACAAGTTCCATACCCTGTTTGAGAAAATGTAAAATTTTCCTCATTTTTGCACCAAGTTTTGCCTATCACTCGGTCGGTATCCAACGGATCGCCAATCTTTAACCTGTGATCGATAGATGGCACCCATGGCTACATTTTCTTCTTGGACAGGCATGCCCTGAGATGTCTGTGCCAGAAGTTATTCGAGAAACCAAGTTCCATACCCTGTTTGAGAAAATGTAAAATTTTCCTCATTTTTGAAATATTCAGCAAAATTTATAAATGTGATATATTTTTATGCGAATTTGTTGCAATATGTTTCTTTTCGCTCAAATAATGCTTTAAATTCAAAAAAGAATAAAAAATCAGAAAAAAAAATTTAAAAAAATTTCAACTCGAAAATTTCATAAGGGGTACCCCTTGCCATTTTTTTGAGAAATTTTGCAAAAAAATTTAAATTGATTTAGTTTAATGCCAAATGGTTGCAATAAGTTTCTTTTCACTTAAATAATGTTTTAAATTAAAAAAAGAATAAAAAATCAGAAAAAAAATTTTAAAAAAATTTCAACTCGAAAATTTCATAAGGGGTACCCCTTGCCATTTTTTTGAGAAATTTTGCAAAAAAATTTAAATTGATTTATTTTAATGCCAAATGGTTGCAATAAGTTTCTTTTCGCTCAAATAATGTTTTAAATTGATAAAAGAATAAAAAATCAGAAAAAAAATTTTAAAAAAATTTCAACTCGAAAATTTCATAAGGGGTACCCCTTGCCATTTTTTTGAGAAATTTTGCAAAAAAATTTAAATTGATTTATTTTAATGCCAAATGGTTGCAATAAGTTTCTTTTCGCTCAAATAATGTTTTAAATTGATAAAAGAATAAAAAATCAGAAAAAAAATTTTAAAAAAATTTCAACTCGAAAATTTCATAAGGGGTACCCCTTGCCATTTTTTTGAGAAATTTTGCAAACAAATTTAAATTGATTTATTTTAATGCCAAATGGTTGCAATAAGTTTCTTTTCGCTCAAATAATGTTTTAAATTGATAAAAGAATAAAAAATCAGAAAAAAAATTTTAAAAAAATTTCAACTCGAAAATTTCATAAGGGGTACCCCTTGCCATGTTTTTGAGAAATTTTGCAAAAAAATTTAAATTGATTTATTTTAATGCCAAATGGTTGCAATAAGTTTCTTTTCACTTAAATAATGTTTTAAATTAAAAAAAGAATAAAAAATCAGAAACAAAATTTTAAAAAAATTTCAACTCGAAAATTTCATAAGGGGTACCCCTTGCCATTTTTTTGAGAAATTTTGCAAAAAAAATTAAATTGATTTATTTTAATGCCAAATGGTTGCAATAAGTTTCTTTTCACTTAAATAATGTTTTAAATTGAAAAAAAGAATAAAAAAATAGAAAAAAATAAAACAATTATAAAAATTTGAAAATTTCATAAGGCTCATTTTTGCACCAAGTTTTGCCTATAACTCGGTCGGTATCCAACGGATCGCCAATCTTTAACCTGTGGTCGATAGATGGCACCTATGGCTACATTTTCTTCTTGGACGGCCATGCCCTCAGATGTCTGTGCCAGAAGTTATTCGAGGAACCAAGTTCCATACCCTGTTTGAGAAAATGTAAAATTTTCCTCATTTTTGAGATATTCAGCAAAATTTATAAATGTGATATATTTTTATGCGAATTTGTTGCAATATGTTTCTTTTCGCTCAAATAATGTTTTAAATTGATAAAAGAATAAAAAATCAGAAAAAAAATTTTAAAAAAATTTCAACTCGAAAATTTCATAAGGGGTACCCCTTGCCATTTTTTTGAGAAATTTTGCAAAAAAATTTAAATTGATTTATTTTAATGCCAAATGGTTGCAATAAGTTTCTTTTCACTTAAATAATGTTTTAAATTAAAAAAAGAATAAAAAATCAGAAAAAAATTTTTAAAAAAATTTCAACTCGAAAATTTCATAAGGGGTACCCCTTGCCATTTTTTTGAGAAATTTTGCAAAAAAATTTAAATTGATTTATTTTAATGCCAAATGGTTGCAATAAGTTTCTTTTCGCTCAAATAATGTTTTAAATTGATAAAAGAATAAAAAATCAGAAAAAAAATTTTAAAAAAATTTCAACTCGAAAATTTCATAAGGGGTACCCCTTGCCATTTTTTTGAGAAATTTTGCAAAAAAATTTAAATTGATTTATTTTAATGCCAAATGGTTGCAATAAGTTTCTTTTCACTTAAATAATGTTTTAAATTAAAAAAAGAATAAAAAATCAGAAAAAAAATTTTAAAAAAATTTCAACTCGAAAATTTCATAAGGGGTACCCCTTGCCATTTTTTTGAGAAATTTTGCAAAAAAAATTAAATTGATTTATTTTAATGCCAAATGGTTGCAATAAGTTTCTTTTCACTTAAATAATGTTTTAAATTGAAAAAAGAATAAAAAAATAGAAAAAAATAAAACAATTATAAAAATTTGAAATTTCATAAGGCTCATTTTTGCACCAAGTTTTGCCCATAACTCGGTCGGTATCCAACGGATCGCCAATCTTTAACCTGTGGTCGATAGATGGCACCCATGGCTACATTTTCTTCTTGGACGGCCATGCCCTCAGATGTCTGTGCCAGAAGTTATTCGAGGAACCAAGTTCCATACCCTGTTTGAGAAAATGTAAAATTTTCCTCATTTTTGCACCAAGTTTTGCCTATAACTCGGTCGGTATCCAACGGATCGCCAATCTTTAACCTGTGATCGATAGATGGCACCCATGGCCACATCTTCTTCTTGGACGGCCATGCCCTCAGATGTCTGTGCCAGAAGTTATTCGAGGAACCAAGTTCCATACCCTGTTTGAGAAAATGTAAAATTTTCCTCATTTTTGCACCAAGTTTTGCCTATAACTCGGTCGGTATCCAACGGATCGCCAATCTTTAACCTGTGATCGATAGATGGCACCCATGGCCACATTTTCTTCTTGGACGGCCATGCCCTCAGATGTCTGTGCCAGAAGTTATTCGAGAAACCAAGTTCCATACCCTGTTTGAGAAAATGTAAAATTTTCCTCATTTTTGCACCAAGTTTTGCCTATAACTCGGTCAGTATCCAACGGATCGCCAATCTTTAACCTGTGGTCGATAGATGGCACCCATGGCTACATTTTCTTCTTGGACAGCCATGCCCTCAGATGTCTGTGCCAGAAGTTATTCGAGAAACCAAGTTCCATACCCTGTTTGAGAAAATGTAAAATTTTCCTCATTTTTGAGATATTCAGCAAAATTTATAAATGTGATATATTTTTATGCGAATTTGTTGCAATATGTTTCTTTTCGCTCAAATAATGTTTTAAATTGATAAAAGAATAAAAAATCAAAAAAAAAATTTTAAAAAAATTTCAACTCGAAAATTTCATAAGGGGTACCCCTTGCCATTTTTTTGAGAAATTTTGCAAAAAAATTTAAATTGATTTATTTTAATGCCAAATGGTTGCAATAAGTTTCTTTTCGCTCAAATAATGTTTTAAATTGATAAAAGAATAAAAAATCAGAAAAAAAATTTTTAAAAAATTTCAACTCGAAAATTTCATAAGGGGTACCCCTTGCCATTTTTTTGAGAAATTTTGCAAAAAAATTTAAATTGATTTATTTTAATGCCAAATGGTTGCAATAAGTTTCTTTTCACTTAAATAATGTTTTAAATTAAAAAAAGAATAAAAAATCAGAAAAAAAATTTTAAAAAAATTTCAACTCGAAAATTTCATAAGGGGTACCCCTTGCCATTTTTTTGAGAAATTTTGCAAAAAAAATTAAATTGATTTATTTTAATGCCAAATGGTTGCAATAAGTTTCTTTTCACTTAAATAATGTTTTAAATTGAAAAAAGAATAAAAAAATAGAAAAAAAATAAAACAATTATAAAAATTTGAAAATTTCATAAGGCTCATTTTTGCACCAAGTTTTGCCTATAACTCGGTCGGTATCCAACGGATCGCCAATCTTTAACCTGTGGTCGATAGATGGCACCCATGGCTACATTTTCTTCTTGGACGGCCATGCCCTCAGATGTCTGTGCCAGAAGTTATTCGAGGAACCAAGTTCCATACCCTGTTTGAGAAAATGTAAAATTTTCCTCATTTTTGCACCAAGTTTTGCCTATAACTCGGTCGGTATCCAACGGATCGCCAATCTTTAACCTGTGATCGATAGATGGCACCCATGGCCACATCTTCTTCTTGGACGGCCATGCCCTCAGATGTCTGTGCCAGAAGTTATTCGAGGAACCAAGTTCCATACCCTGTTTGAGAAAATGTAAAATTTTCCTCATTTTTGCACCAAGTTTTGCCTATAACTCGGTCGGTATCCAACGGATCGCCAATCTTTAACCTGTGATCGATAGATGGCACCCATGGCCACATTTTCTTCTTGGACGGCCATGCCCTCAGATGTCTGTGCCAGAAGTTATTCGAGGAACCAAGTTCCATACCCTGTTTGAGAAAATGTAAAATTTTCCTCATTTTTGCACCAAGTTTTGCCTATAACTCGGTCAGTATCCAACGGATCGCCAATCTTTAACCTGTGGTCGATAGATGGCACCCATGGCTACATTTTCTTCTTGGACAGCCATGCCCTCAGATGTCTGTGCCAGAAGTTATTCGAGAAACCAAGTTCCATACCCTGTTTGAGAAAATGTAAAATTTTCCTCATTTTTGAGATATTCAGCAAAATTTATAAATGTGATATATTTTTATGCGAATTTGTTGCAATATGTTTCTTTTCGCTCAAATAATGTTTTAAATTGATAAAAGAATAAAAAATCAGAAAAAAAATTTTAAAAAAATTTCAACTCGAAAATTTCATAAGGGGTACCCCTTGCCATTTTTTTGAGAAATTTTGCAAAAAAATTTAAATTGATTTATTTTAATGCCAAATGGTTGCAATAAGTTTCTTTTCGCTCAAATAATGTTTTAAATTGATAAAAGAATAAAAAATCAGAAAAAAAATTTAAAAAAAATTTCAACTCGAAAATTTCATAAGGGGTACCCCTTGCCATTTTTTTGAGAAATTTTGCAAAAAAATTTAAATTGATTTATTTTAATGCCAAATGGTTGCAATAAGTTTCTTTTCACTTAAATAATGTTTTAAATTGAAAAAAGAATAAAAAAATAGAAAAAAATAAAACAATTATAAAAATTTGAAAATTTCATAAGGCTCATTTTTGCACCAAGTTTTGCCTATAACTCGGTCGGTATCCAACGGATCGCCAATCTTTAACCTGTGGTCGATAGATGGCACCCATGGCTACATTTTCTTCTTGGACGGCCATGCCCTCAGATGTCTGTGCCAGAAGTTATTCGAGGAACCAAGTTCCATACCCTGTTTGAGAAAATGTAAAATTTTCCTCATTTTTGCACCAAGTTTTGCCTTTAACTCGGTCGGTATCCAACGGATCGCCAATCTTAAACCTGTGGTCGATAGATGGCACCCATGGCTACATTTTCTTCTTGGACGGCCATGCCCTCAGATGTCTGTGCCAGAAGTTATTCGAGGAACCAAGTTCCATACCCTGTTTGAGAAAATGTAAAATTTTCCTCATTTTTGCACCAAGTTTTGCCTATAACTCGGTCAGTATCCAACGGATCGCCAATCTTTAACCTGTGGTCGATAGATGGCACCCATGGCTACATTTTCTTCTTGGACAGCCATGCCCTCAGATGTCTGTGCCAGAAGTTATTCGAGAAACCAAGTTCCATACCCTGTTTGAGAAAATGTAAAATTTTCCTCATTTTTGAGATATTCAGCAAAATTTATAAATGTGATATATTTTTATGCGAATTTGTTGCAATATGTTTCTTTTCGCTCAAATAATGTTTTAAATTGATAAAAGAATAAAAAATCAAAAAAAAAATTTTAAAAAAATTTCAACTCGAAAATTTCATAAGGGGTACCCCTTGCCATTTTTTTGAGAAATTTTGCAAAAAAATTTAAATTGATTTATTTTAATGCCAAATGGTTGCAATAAGTTTCTTTTCGCTCAAATAATGTTTTAAATTGATAAAAGAATAAAAAATCAGAAAAAAAATTTAAAAAAAATTTCAACTCGAAAATTTCATAAGGGGTACCCCTTGCCATTTTTTTGAGAAATTTTGCAAAAAAAATTAAATTGATTTATTTTAATGCCAAATGGTTGCAATAAGTTTCTTTTCACTTAAATAATGTTTTAAATTGAAAAAAGAATAAAAAAATAGAAAAAAATAAAACAATTATAAAAATTTGAAAATTTCATAAGGCTCATTTTTGCACCAAGTTTTGCCTATAACTCGGTCGGTATCCAACGGATCGCCAATCTTTAACCTGTGGTCGATAGATGGCACCCATGGCTACATTTTCTTCTTGGACGGCCATGCCCTCAGATGTCTGTGCCAGAAGTTATTCGAGGAACCAAGTTCCATACCCTGTTTGAGAAAATGTAAAATTTTCCTCATTTTTGCACCAAGTTTTGCCTATAACTCGGTCGGTATCCAACGGATCGCCAATCTTTAACCTGTGATCGATAGATGGCACCCATGGCCACATTTTCTTCTTGGACGGCCATGCCCTCAGATGTCTGTGCCAGAAGTTATTCGAGGAACCAAGTTCCATACCCTGTTTGAGAAAATGTAAAATTTTCCTCATTTTTGCACCAAGTTTTGCCTATAACTCGGTCAGTATCCAACGGATCGCCAATCTTTAACCTGTGGTCGATAGATGGCACCCATGGCTACATTTTCTTCTTGGACAGCCATGCCCTCAGATGTCTGTGCCAGAAGTTATTCGAGAAACCAAGTTCCATACCCTGTTTGAGAAAATGTAAAATTTTCCTCATTTTTGAGATATTCAGCAAAATTTATAAATGTGATATATTTTTATGCGAATTTGTTGCAATATGTTTCTTTTCGCTCAAATAATGTTTTAAATTGATAAAAGAATAAAAAATCAAAAAAAAAATTTTAAAAAAATTTCAACTCGAAAATTTCGTAAGGGGTACCCCTTGCCATTTTTTTGAGAAATTTTGCAAAAAAATTTAAATTGATTTATTTTAATGCCAAATGGTTGCAATAAGTTTCTTTTCGCTCAAATAATGTTTTAAATTGATAAAAGAATAAAAAATCAGAAAAAAATTTTTAAAAAATTTCAACTCGAAAATTTCATAAGGGGTACCCCTTGCCATTTTTTTGAGAAATTTTGCAAAAAAAATTAAATTGATTTATTTTAATGCCAAATGGTTGCAATAAGTTTCTTTTCACTTAAATAATGTTTTAAATTGAAAAAAGAATAAAAAAATAGAAAAAAATAAAACAATTATAAAAATTTGAAAATTTCATAAGGCTCATTTTTGCACCAAGTTTTGCCTATAACTCGGTCGGTATCCAACGGATCGCCAATCTTTAACCTGTGGTCGATAGATGGCACCCATGGCTACATTTTCTTTTTGGACGGCCATGCCCTCAGATGTCTGTGCCAGAAGTTATTCGAGGAACCAAGTTCCATACCCTGTTTGAGAAAATGTAAAATTTTCCTCATTTTTGCACCAAGTTTTGCCTATAACTCGGTCGGTATCCAACGGATCGCCAATCTTTAACCTGTGATCGATAGATGGCACCCATGGCCACATCTTCTTCTTGGACGGCCATGCCCTCAGATGTCTGTGCCAGAAGTTATTCGAGGAACCAAGTTCCATACCCTGTTTGAGAAAATGTAAAATTTTCCTCATTTTTGCACCAAGTTTTGCCTATAACTCGGTCGGTATCCAACGGATCGCCAATCTTTAACCTGTGATCGATAGATGGCACCCATGGCTACATTTTCTTCTTGGACGGCCATGCCCTCAGATGTCTGTGCCAGAAGTTATTCGAGGAACCATGTTCCATACCCTGTTTGAGAAAATGTAAAATTTTCCTCATTTTTGCACCAAGTTTTGCCTATAACTCGGTCAGTATCCAACGGATCGCCAATCTTTAACCTGTGGTCGATAGATGGCACCCATGGCTACATTTTCTTCTTGGACAGCCATGCCCTCAGATGTCTGTGCCAGAAGTTATTCGAGAAACCAAGTTCCATACCCTGTTTGAGAAAATGTAAAATTTTCCTCATTTTTGAGATATTCAGCAAAATTTATAAATGTGATATATTTTTATGCGAATTTGTTGCAATATGTTTCTTTTCGCTCAAATAATGTTTTAAATTGATAAAAGAATAAAAAATCAGAAAAAAAATTTTAAAAAAATTTCAACTCGAAAATTTCATAAGGGGTACCCCTTGCCATTTTTTTGAGAAATTTTGCAAAAAAATTTAAATTGATTTATTTTAATGCCAAATGGTTGCAATAAGTTTCTTTTCGCTCAAATAATGTTTTAAATTGATAAAAGAATAAAAAATCAGAAAAAAAATTTAAAAAAAATTTCAACTCGAAAATTTCATAAGGGGTACCCCTTGCCATTTTTTTGAGAAATTTTGCAAAAAAATTTAAATTGATTTATTTTAATGCCAAATGGTTGCAATAAGTTTCTTTTCACTTAAATAATGTTTTAAATTAAAAAAAGAATAAAAAATCAGAAAAAAAATTTTAAAAAAATTTCAACTCGAAAATTTCATAAGGGGTACCCCTTGCCATTTTTTTGAGAAATTTTGCAAAAAAATTTAAATTGATTTATTTTAATGCCAAATGGTTGCAATAAGTTTCTTTTCACTTAAATAATGTTTTAAATTGAAAAAAGAATAAAAAAATAGAAAAAAATAAAACAATTATAAAAATTTAAAAATTTCATAAGGCTCATTTTTGCACCAAGTTTTGCCTATAACTCGGTCGGTATCCAACGGATCGCCAATCTTTAACCTGTGGTCGATAGATGGCACCCATGGCTACATTTTCTTCTTGGACGGCTATGCCCTCAGATGTCTGTGCCAGAAGTTATTCGAGGAAACAAGTTCCATACCCTGTTTGAGAAAATGTAAAATTTTCCTCATTTTTGCACCAAGTTTTGCCTATAACTCGGTCAGTATCCAACGGATCGCCAATCTTTAACCTGTGGTCGATAGATGGCACCCATGGCTACATTTTTTTCTTGGACAGCCATGCCCTCAGATGTCTGTGCCAGAAGTTATTCGAGAAACCAAGTTCCATACCCTGTTTGAGAAAATGTAAAATTTTCCTCATTTTTGAGATATTCAGCAAAATTTATAAATGTGATATATTTTTATGTGAATTTGTTGCAATATGTTTCTTTTCGCTCAAATAATGTTTTAAATTGATAAAAGAATAAAAAATCAAAAAAAAAATTTTAAAAAAATTTCAACTCGAAAATTTCATAAGGGGTACCCCTTGCCATTTTTTTGAGAAATTTTCCAAAAAAATTTAAATTGATTTATTTTAATGCCAAATGGTTGCAATAAGTTTCATTTCGCTCAAATAATGTTTTAAATTGATAAAAGAATAAAAAATCAGAAAAAAAATTTTAAAAAAATTTCAACTGGAAAATTTCATAAGGGGTACCCCTTGCCATTTTTTTGAGAAATTTTGCAAAAAAATTAAATTGATTTATTTTAATGCCAAATGGTTGCAATAAGTTTCTTTTCACTTAAATAATGTTTTAAATTAAAAAAAGAATAAAAAATCAGAAAAAAATTTTTAAAAAAATTTCAACTCGAAAATTTCATAAGGGGTACCCCTTGCCATTTTTTTGAGAAATTTTGCAAAAAAATTTAAATTGATTTATTTTAATGCCAAATGGTTGCAATAAGTTTCTTTTCGCTCAAATAATGTTTTAAATTGAAAAAAGAATAAAAAATCAGAAAAAAAAATTTTAAAAAATTTCAACTCGAAAATTTCATAAGGGGTACCCCTTGCCATTTTTTTGAGAAATTTTGCAAAAAAATTTAAATTGATTTATTTTAATGCCAAATGGTTGCAATAAGTTTCTTTTCACTTAAATAGTGTTTTAAATTAGAAAAAGAATAAAAAATCAGAAACAAAATTTTAAAAAAATTTCAACTCGAAAATTTCATAAGGGGTACCCCTTGCCATTTTTTTGAGAAATTTTGCAAAAAAAATTAAATTGATTTATTTTAATGCCAAATGGTTGCAATAAGTTTCTTTTCACTTAAATAATGTTTTAAATTGAAAAAAGAATAAAAAAATAGAAAAAAATAAAACAATTATAAAAATTTGAAAATTTCATAAGGCTCATTTTTGCACCAAGTTTCGCCTATAACTCGGTCGGTATCCAACGGATCGCCAATCTTTAACCTGTGGTCGATAGATGGCACCCATGGCTACATTTTCTTCTTGGACGGCCATGCCCTCAGATGTCTGTGCCAGAAGTTATTCGAGGAACCAAGTTCCATACCCTGTTTGAGAAAATGTAAAATTTTCCTCATTTTTGCACCAAGTTTTGCCTATAACTCGGTCGGTATCCAACGGATCGCCAATCTTTAACCTGTGATCGATAGATGGCACCCATGGCCACATCTTCTTCTTGGACGGCCATGCCCTCAGATGTCTGTGCCAGAAGTTATTCGAGGAACCAAGTTCCATACCCTGTTTGAGAAAATGTAAAATTTTCCTCATTTTTGCACCAAGTTTTGCCTATAACTCGGTCGGTATCCAACGGATCGCCAATCTTTAACCTGTGATCGATAGATGGCACCCATGGCTACATTTTCTTCTTGGACGGCCATGCCCTCAGATGTCTGTGCCAGAAGTTATTCGAGGAACCAAGTTCCATACCCTGTTTGAGAAAATGTAAAATTTTCCTCATTTTTGCACCAAGTTTTGCCTATAACTCGGTCAGTATCCAACGGATCGCCAATCTTTAACCTGTGGTCGATAGATGGCACCCATGGCTACATTTTCTTCTTGGACAGCCATGCCCTCAGATGTCTGTGCCAGAAGTTATTCGAGAAACCAAGTTCCATACCCTGTTTGAGAAAATGTAAAATTTTCCTGATTTTTGAGATATTCAGCAAAATTTATAAATGTGATATATTTTTATGCGAATTTGTTGCAATATGTTTCTTTTCGCTCAAATAATGCTTTAAATTCAAAAAAGAATAAAAAATCAGAAATTTTTTTTTAAAAAATTTCAACTCGAAAATTTCATAAGGGGTACCCCTTGCCATTTTTTTGAGAAATTTTGCAAACAAATTTAAATTGATTTATTTTAATGCCAAATGGTTGCAATAAGTTTCTTTTCGCTCAAATAATGTTTTAAATTGATAAAAGAATAAAAAATCAGAAAAAAAATTTTAAAAAAATTTCAACTCGAAAATTTCATAAGGGGTACCCCTTGCCATTTTTTTGAGAAATTTTGCAAAAAAATTTAAATTGATTTATTTTAATGCCAAATGGTTGCAATAAGTTTCTTTTCACTTAAATAATGTATTAAATTAAAAAAAGAATAAAAAAATAGAGAAAATTAAACAATTATAAAAATTTGAAAATTTCATAAGGCTCATTTTTGCACCAAGTTTTGCCTATAACTCGGTCGGTATCCAACGGATCGCCAATCTTTAACCTGTGGTCGATAGATGGCACCCATGGCTACATTTTCTTCTTGGACGGCCATGCCCTCAGATGTCTGTGCCAGAAGTTATTCGAGGAACCAAGTTCCATACCCTGTTTGAGAAAATGTAAAATTTTCCTCATTTTTGCACCAAGTTTTGCCTATAACTCGGTCGGTATCCAACGGATCGCCAATCTTTAACCTGTGGTCGATAGATGGCACCCATGGCTACATTTTCTTCTTGGACAGCCATGCCCTGAGATGTCTGTGCCAGAAGTTATTCGAGAAACCAAGTTCCATACCCTGTTTGAGAAATTGTAAAATTTTCCCCATTTTTGAGATATTCAGCAAAATTTATAAATGTGATATATTTTTATGCGAATTTGTTGCAATATGTTTCTTTTCGCTCAAATAATGCTTTAAATTCAAAAAAGAATAAAAAATCAGAAAAAAATTTTTTAAAAAATTTCAACTCGAAAATTTCATAAGGGGTACCCCTTGCCATTTTTTTGAGAAATTTTGCAAAAAAATTTAAATTGATTTATTTTAATGCCAAATGGTTGCAATAAGTTTCTTTTCGCTCAAATAATGTTTTAAATTGATAAAAGAATAAAAAATCAGAAAAAAATTTTAAAAAAAATTTCAACTCGAAAATTTCATAAGGGGTACCCCTTGCCATTTTTTTGAGAAATTTTGCAAAAAAATTTAAATTGATTTATTTTAATGCCAAATGGTTGCAATAAGTTTCTTTTCACTTAAATAATGTTTTAAATTGAAAAAAGAATAAAAAAATAGAAAAAATTAAACAATTATAAAAATTTGAATATTTCATAAGGCTCATTTTTGCACCAAGTTTTGCCTATAACTCGGTCGGTATCCAACGGATCGCCAATCTTTAACCTGTGGTCGATAGATGGCACCCATGGCTACATTTTCTTCTTGGACGGCCATGCCCTCAGATGTCTGTGCCAGAAGTTATTCGAGGAACCAAGTTCCATACCCTGTTTGAGAAAATGTAAAATTTTCCTCATTTTTGCACCAAGTTTTGCCTATAACTCGGTCGGTATCCAACGGATCGCCAATCTTTAACCTGTGGTCGATAGATGGCACCCATGGCTACATTTTCTTCTTGGACAGCCATGCCCTGAGATGTCTGTGCCAGAAGTTATTCGAGAAACCAAGTTCCATACCCTGTTTGAGAAATTGTAAAATTTTCCTCATTTTTGAGATATTCAGCAAAATTTATAAATGTGATATATTTTTATGCGAATTTGTTGCAATATGTTTCTTTTCGCTCAAATAATGCTTTAAATTCAAAAAAGAATAAAAAATCAGAAAAAAATTTTTTAAAAAATTTCAACTCGAAAATTTCATAAGGGGTACCCCTTGCCATTTTTTTGAGAAATTTTGCAAAAAAATTTAAATTGATTTATTTTAATGCCAAATGGTTGCAATAAGTTTCTTTTCGCTCAAATAATGTTTTAAATTGATAAAAGAATAAAAAATCAGAAAAAAATTTTAAAAAAAATTTCAACTCGAAAATTTCATAAGGGGTACCCCTTGCCATTTTTTTGAGAAATTTTGCAAAAAAATTTAAATTGATTTATTTTAATGCCAAATGGTTGCAATAAGTTTCTTTTCACTTAAATAATGTTTTAAATTGAAAAAAGAATAAAAAAATAGAAAAAATTAAACAATTATAAAAATTTGAATATTTCATAAGGCTCATTTTTGCACCAAGTTTTGCCTATAACTCGGTCGGTATCCAACGGATCGCCAATCTTTAACCTGTGATCGATAGATGGCACCCATGGCCACATTTTCTTCTTGGACAGCCATGCCCTGAGATGTCTGTGCCAGAAGTTATTCGAGAAACCAAGTTCCATACCCTGTTTGAGAAAATGTAAAATTTTCCTCATTTTTGAGATATTCAGCAAAATTTATAAATGTGATATATTTTTATGCGAATTTGTTGCAATATGTTTCTTTTCGCTCAAATAATGCTTTAAATTCAAAAAAGAATAAAAAATCAGAAAAAAATTTTTTAAAAAATTTCAACTCGAAAATTTCATAAGGGGTACCCCTTGCCATTTTTTTGAGAAATTTTGCAAAAAAATTTAAATTGATTTATTTTAATGCCAAATGGTTGCAATAAGTTTCTTTTCGCTCAAATAATGTTTTAAATTGATAAAAGAATAAAAAATCAGAAAAAAATTTTAAAAAAAATTTCAACTCGAAAATTTCATAAGGGGTACCCCTTGCCATTTTTTTGAGAAATTTTGCAAAAAAATTTAAATTGATTTATTTTAATGCCAAATGGTTGCAATAAGTTTCTTTTCACTTAAATAATGTTTTAAATTGAAAAAAGAATAAAAAAATAGAAAAAATTAAACAATTATAAAAATTTGAATATTTCATAAGGCTCATTTTTGCACCAAGTTTTGCCTATAACTCGGTCGGTATCCAACGGATCGCCAATCTTTAACCTGTGGTCGATAGATGGCACCCATGGCTACATTTTCTTCTTGGACGGCCATGCCCTCAGATGTCTGTGCCAGAAGTTATTCGAGGAACCAAGTTCCATACCCTGTTTGAGAAAATGTAAAATTTTCCTCATTTTTGCACCAAGTTTTGCCTATAACTCGGTCGGTATCCAACGGATCGCCAATCTTTAACCTGTGGTCGATAGATGGCACCCATGGCTACATTTTCTTCTTGGACAGCCATGCCCTGAGATGTCTGTGCCAGAAGTTATTCGAGAAACCAAGTTCCATACCCTGTTTGAGAAATTGTAAAATTTTCCTCATTTTTGAGATATTCAGCAAAATTTATAAATGTGATATATTTTTATGCGAATTTGTTGCAATATGTTTCTTTTCGCTCAAATAATGCTTTAAATTCAAAAAAGAATAAAAAATCAGAAAAAAATTTTTTAAAAAATTTCAACTCGAAAATTTCATAAGGGGTACCCCTTGCCATTTTTTTGAGAAATTTTGCAAAAAAATTTAAATTGATTTATTTTAATGCCAAATGGTTGCAATAAGTTTCTTTTCGCTCAAATAATGTTTTAAATTGATAAAAGAATAAAAAATCAGAAAAAAATTTTAAAAAAAATTTCAACTCGAAAATTTCATAAGGGGTACCCCTTGCCATTTTTTTGAGAAATTTTGCAAAAAAATTTAAATTGATTTATTTTAATGCCAAATGGTTGCAATAAGTTTCTTTTCACTTAAATAATGTTTTAAATTGAAAAAAGAATAAAAAAATAGAAAAAATTAAACAATTATAAAAATTTGAATATTTCATAAGGCTCATTTTTGCACCAAGTTTTGCCTATAACTCGGTCGGTATCCAACGGATCGCCAATCTTTAACCTGTGGTCGATAGATGGCACCCATGGCTACATTTTCTTCTTGGACGGCCATGCCCTCAGATGTCTGTGCCAGAAGTTATTCGAGGAACCAAGTTCCATACCCTGTTTGAGAAAATGTAAAATTTTCCTCATTTTTGCACCAAGTTTTGCCTATAACTCGGTCGGTATCCAACGGATCGCCAATCTTTAACCTGTGGTCGATAGATGGCACCCATGGCTACATTTTCTTCTTGGACAGCCATGCCCTGAGATGTCTGTGCCAGAAGTTATTCGAGAAACCAAGTTCCATACCCTGTTTGAGAAATTGTAAAATTTTCCTCATTTTTGAGATATTCAGCAAAATTTATAAATGTGATATATTTTTATGCGAATTTGTTGCAATATGTTTCTTTTCGCTCAAATAATGCTTTAAATTCAAAAAAGAATAAAAAATCAGAAAAAAATTTTTTAAAAAATTTCAACTCGAAAATTTCATAAGGGGTACCCCTTGCCATTTTTTTGAGAAATTTTGCAAAAAAATTTAAATTGATTTATTTTAATGCCAAATGGTTGCAATAAGTTTCTTTTCGCTCAAATAATGTTTTAAATTGATAAAAGAATAAAAAATCAGAAAAAAATTTTAAAAAAAATTTCAACTCGAAAATTTCATAAGGGGTACCCCTTGCCATTTTTTTGAGAAATTTTGCAAAAAAATTTAAATTGATTTATTTTAATGCCAAATGGTTGCAATAAGTTTCTTTTCACTTAAATAATGTTTTAAATTGAAAAAAGAATAAAAAAATAGAAAAAATTAAACAATTATAAAAATTTGAATATTTCATAAGGCTCATTTTTGCACCAAGTTTTGCCTATAACTCGGTCGGTATCCAACGGATCGCCAATCTTTAACCTGTGATCGATAGATGGCACCCATGGCCACATTTTCTTCTTGGACAGCCATGCCCTGAGATGTCTGTGCCAGAAGTTATTCGAGAAACCAAGTTCCATACCCTGTTTGAGAAAATGTAAAATTTTCCTCATTTTTGAGATATTCAGCAAAATTTATAAATGTGATATATTTTTATGCGAATTTGTTGCAATATGTTTCTTTTCGCTCAAATAATGCTTTAAATTCAAAAAAGAATAAAAAATCAGAAAAAATTTTTTTAAAAAATTTCAACTCGAAAATTTCATAAGGGGTACCCCTTGCCATTTTTTTGAGAAATTTTGCAAAAAAATTTAAATTGATTTATTTTAATGCCAAATGGTTGCAATAAGTTTCTTTTCGCTCAAATAATGTTTTAAATTAAAAAAAGAATAAAAAATCAGAAAAAAAATTTAAAAAAAATTTCAACTCGAAAATTTCATAAGGGGTACCCCTTGTCATGTTTTTGAGAAATTTTGCAATAAAATTTAAATTAATTTATTTTAATGCCAATTGGTTGCAATAAGTTTCTTTTCACTTAAATAATGTTTTAAATTAAAAAAAGAATAAAAAAATAGAAAAAATTAAACAATTATAAAAATTTGAAAATTTCATAAGGCTCATTTTTGCACCAAGTTTTGCCTATAACTCGGTCGGTATCCAACGGATCGCCAATCTTTAACCTGTGGTCGATAGATGGCACCCATGGCTACATTTTCTTCTTGGACGGCCATGCCCTCAGATGTCTGTGCCAGAAGTTATTCGAGGAACCAAGTTCCATACCCTGTTTGAGAAAATGTAAAATTTTCCTCATTTTTGCACCAAGTTTTGCCTATAACTCGGTCGGTATCCAACGGATCGCCAATCTTTAACCTGTGGTCGATAGATGGCACCCATGGCTACATTTTCTTCTTGGACGGCCATGCCCTCAGATGTCTGTGCCAGAAGTTATTCGAGGAACCAAGTTCCATACCCTGTTTGAGAAAATGTAAAATTTTCCTCATTTTTGAGATATTCAGCAAAATTTATAAATGTGATATATTTTTATGCGAATTTGTTGCAATATGTTTCTTTTCGCTCAAATAATGCTTTAAATTCAAAAAAGAATAAAAAATCAGAAAAAAAAAATTTTAAAAATTTCAACTCGAAAATTTCATAAGGGGTACCCCTTGCCATTTTTTTGAGAAATTTTGCAAAAAAATTTAAATTGATTTATTTTAATGCCAATTGGTTGCAATAAGTTTCTTTTCACTCAAATAATGTTTTTAATTGAAAAAAGAATAAAAAATAACAAAAAAATAAAAAAAATATTTTCAACTCGAAAATTTCATAAGGCTTACCCTTGCCATTTTTTTGAGAAATTTTGCAAAAAAATTTAAATTGATTTATTTTAATGCCAATTGGTTGCAATAAGTTTCTTTTCACTCAAATAATGTTTTAAATTGAAAAAAGAATAAAAAATAATACAAAAATAAAAAAATCTAAAAATTTTGAAATTAAGGCTATGTCGGAATCGCAGTTATGATTACCTGAATATCTTTATGCAACTCGGAGCTGCTTAGCACTGTTAGCAGCTTCCGTTGTTTGTATCATAGCAGTCACCAGCATCCGGCGACGAGCTTTCTTGATGGTCCGTTGAACTCTTTTTGGATGTTTTCGGACATTTGCAGAGCATTCGTTACCACTTCATCGACTTGACGATCACTCTCCTGTTATATCTCCCAATATTTCTGCGGATAAATAATACTTAAAACAAAGTCAAAATGCTATACCACAACACTCATGGAAATATATTACTGAATATCCTACTTTTCAGTACACTTTACTCCCATACAGAATAGAATCAGATTATTCGAGCTCGAACAAACGAGCCAAAACCCGAACCCGAGAATCGATAAGTTCTGCTCCCGCCAAACCAAACTCCCATCCTTTGTCGATGGAATTAGCCTGTTGTTCCAGCCCCCGGACCGCGCTGGATTACCGCGCATAATGTGGAATGTAGTTAGTTTCGCTTTGATCAGGAGATTATTACACAAGCCCGTACTCATTATGCTGGATATCCACCACCGTGCTCTGTGGGTCAATGTGCACATGTACTTTCGAACGATTAATGCAAATTATTACAATTATTCTATGAGCACATTCCATCGCTTGGCCTCAACCAAAAACCTGACCTACTCCAGCAGCGGAATATAGTACACGCACAACGCATTCCCGCGACGTAGAAAATTACCAAAATTCGACGTAAATGTAGATCCACCAAAAATTGTCCCCTAATGACCGTTTCGGGCACTGTTTTTTGGGGGCGGAACAGACGAGTGTACATACCAATAAAACAACGAATAATATGAATTGATGCAAACAAAAAAGAAAAAAAAACGGAACCAACACCAGGGTAATCAGAGTTCTCCCGTATGCATAAATTATGCTGGCAGAAATTGAAAATTTGCCACCCACTTGTGTCGGCGGTTCCGAGGGCGGTTAGCTGTGGGAAGGAACGGCAGAAAAAGGTAACAACCGAATTAAATTCGTAACAAGCTAATTTGATGTTCATTTTCCAATGCCAATCCCAGGGCTCATCATCGGATTACGGGCAACACCAATCGCACCAAAGTGATACCAACACACACACACACACACGCCCCGGTGACCACTGCAATTAGGGTTTGCGTTGGGTTGCATTTCCGATCTGCTCGTTGATGCACGTCTTTCGATGATCGGCCCAAACCGCACGGTGATACGAATTCGTTATTCATGGCGCAATGAAACAGTAATGTCCATTTCGAATGCCACGGATCATGTTGTGGCCCCATACCGAATGCATCAAATTCATTGGCCAAAGATATTGTTTTACTGTAATGAACAAATTTAGTCTTGCAAATGTTCTCTAATCGGAGAATATGCTTAATGTTCACACAAAAACATATAACAAACTTCGGTTTTCAACTTCCACGCGTCAAAGATGGCATTAACCAACCCTGGAGACCTGTTGGGCAAATGGAATTAAAATAATTATGTTGTACGGGAAATAAATTATTGGTAATATTAATGAACAGTTATTCCACCGCGCCACCAACAGCAGGCACACATACCACACACAATGGTGACGGTAATGCTGCTTTGCTTGCCAATTACCGGACGAGTTTCGAGTGGTATAATGATGATGGAATAATTTAGTACATTTGGCATTTTCATTGCACTGATGCAAGAGTGCATCATGATGTGACTCACATTTTATTATCGAAAGATAATGGTGGAATGTTTGTCCCCCTTTTTTCATCACCCTGCTACTCACATGCACAGCAATTAGAAGGCATAACGTTTTTTTTTTTATTCCAGTTTTTGCAGACTGGACAAATTATTTCAAACCAATTCCACGATAGCAAACATTCCTAGCAAGGTTCGAAATCAATAGTAGTTAGGTGATTGTAATCACATGGCCTTCATCAGCACAAAAGTTTGCATACAGTCATATTCCTCTAGCCAAAATCATGCTTATCGTCACCAAAGCTACGAACATCATCGAGAGGTGTACTAATTAATTAAATGAATATGGTACTACGTCGTCCTGACATCCATTACAAGATTAGAATATTGATTTAGAGCGGAAATTGATGAGCGAATCTGTCGTTTCTGATGCAAAATCAATCACACAAGGGTGGCTGTACGGTGGCAACAGCTCTCGAACAATTCGCTATTCATTTCACAGTGCTCAGGAACTCCAAAGACATAGACAATTGGCCATTTTACAAGCATAAATTCGTATGTGTATATTTGCCATGCTCATTTACAGAGAAGGAAAATGGAAATGTTTGTCATAAAAAAGCAGGGAAGATGGCAAATTAAACCAAATTAAATGAGATGCAATTAAAGCACTTTTTACCATACTGTCGTCATTAAAGGGATGGTTGGTTTAATGTTGCAAATAATAATGTGACCCAAATGCTCAGAATGTGACGAGAGAGACAGAAAAAGACGAGTAGGAGCTGGCAGGGGTTTTAAACTGTTTAATTTGAGTACAGTGGACATTTGTTTGGACATTGGTATAACAACATGCAGATCATCCATCGTCGTGGAGTTGATTGAACCAAAAGCCAACAAAGAATACACAGTAAAAGCTGCATAACTATAAATTCACCAGCACCATTTGAAAACGGTCAATCTGAGATCCTGAGATTTTCACTCCACTCCACTCCAGTCCAACATTTGGGCCCTTCTTATCCGAAACAGACCAAATAAACACAAATTTCATATGATTTGCTGCATTTCGCTGGTACAATCTTGATAATAACGTTGTTATTGGTCCGTCGCCTGTTCTGTGAAGAAAATTCCGCGAGTGGGCAAACGCTTCACGCTACAAAACAACACGGACACAGTAAAGCGCAAAACCAAAACACCAAAATCATTCATCAAGATGATGTATGAAGCAATTAAAAATTTAATCGTTTTACCCACGTTTTCCGCCACGTTGCTCGTTGGGTATAGGAGTATACGTTCTTACAGCTCTCTCTCTTTCTTTCTCTCTCTGCAACAGTTTTGTCAACCCTATTCGCGTGTATCCGCTCATCCGCCTTTTCTTTACACACCAGAGGACACAGGACACTCTTTTCGCTAACCAGCTTTTCGTGTATGGTTACGTTTGGCCCATTTGGAAACTAAAAATCTAATTCCAAACTCTCCAAAGTGCAGTATGCAAGGACTCGCACCGCACCAGTAAGGTAAATTTATTCAAAACAGTTTAAAACGACATGATTTATCTTGAAGTATGGATGGCGAGAAGCAAAACACCAAAAACAAAAAAACCCCGACCAGGTTCTCTGCTCGACCGTTTCGTTTTCGTTTGAAGAAACACAAATAGAGTCAGCGTGTTTGATTAGCGACCGCTTTTGCTCATTTGCTCACACCAGCACCTGCACAGCGAACGAGGCGAAAAAAAACATAAAATAAAGGGAGGAAAACATTTTCCCAAAGTACCAAAAGCAAACAAAGGTCCTCGAAATGATTGTGGTCCGCTTGCCCGTGGATGGGAGCTTTTCAAGTAGTTTTCCAAACATTAGAACGGAGCGGAGCGGACAAAAAAGCACATACCACACTATGGAAAAGCATGTGGCTACGTACCTGTAAAAAGGCAGAATTGCACAAAAACCCCAAACGTACTTTATGTAGCTTACGATTGCAATTATCCGATTGGGAGAATTAATGATGCCGTGTAGAAATCTAGCCAGCATTACGGCAGCACTCGAGCGGCCAACGACCAGCGGCGGATCGTCGAAGGTGGATGACACTTGAAACCGGGAATGAATGTGTTGACGGCTGCGGATGTCCCCTTCGCCGTGGTACGACTGTGTGGCCATCGTTTTTACGACACGTAAATGTATCGCAGCAGCAACCATTGCATCTTTCAAGGCACAAGGTTATTTCAAGGGCTTCTGGACATCAAAACAACTCGCCCCTACGATGGGACACGGCAGCAATGATTAAGCAAAAGTGTCCGCAAATCCTTCCATGCTGCGCTGCACGCTTTCCATTCCATTTCCAGGTGAGGTCAGGCTGGAACTACCGGTGGAAGCTTCTCCATTTAGGGTGTTTGAAAGTCCCGGCCTACGTTACCAGAATGTTGCATTTCCCAGTAACGGCTTTGCACAAACAAGCGAACACACAAATTGGCTAATTCTCGAATTAGAGATGTGCAAAGTGAGTAAGAGTGAAATAGTGAGTTGAAACGTTGTATTGAACGAGCTCGTTAAAAGAAAGAATAAAAAATAAGAAAAAAAAATAAAAAAATCTGAAAATTTCCTAAGGGGTTAGCCTTGGTTTTTTTTGAAAAATTTTGCAAAAAAAATTAAATTGATTTATTTTAATGCCAATTGATTGTAATAGGTTTCTTTTCACTCAAATAATGCTTTAAATACAAAAAAGAATAAAAAATAAGAAAAAAATAAAAAAATTAAAAAAATCTGAAAATTTCTTAAGGGGTTAGCCTTGGTTTTTTTTGAAAAATTTTGCAAAAAAAAATTAAATTGATTTATTTCAATGCCAATTGATTGTAATAGGTTTCTTTTCACTCAAATAATGCTTTAAATACAAAAAAGAATAAAAACTAAGAAAAAAATAAAAAAAATAAAAAAATCTGAAAATTTCCTAAGGGGTTAGCCTTGGTTTTTTTTGAAAAATTTTGCAAAAAAATTAAATTGATTTATTTTAATGCCAATTGATTGTAATAGGTTTCTTTTCACTCAAATAATGCTTTAAATACAAAAAAGAATAAAAAATAAGAAAAAAATAAAAAAATAAAAAAATCTGAAAATGTCCTAAGGGGTTAGCCTTAGTTTTTTTTTGAAAAAATTTGCAAAAAAAATTAAATTGATTTATTTTAATGCCAATTGATTGTAATAGGTTTCTTTTCACTCAAATAATGCTTTCAATACAAAAAAGAATAAAAAATAAGAAAAAAATAAAAAAATTAAAAAAATCTGAAAATTTCCTAAGGGGTTAGCCTTGGTTTTTTTTGAAAAATTTTGCAAAAAAATTAAATTGATTTATTTTAATGCCAATTGATTGTAATAGGTTTCTTTTCACTCAAATAA
Source organism: Anopheles funestus (assembly GCF_943734845.2). Lineage (NCBI taxonomy): Eukaryota > Metazoa > Arthropoda > Insecta > Diptera > Culicidae > Anopheles > Anopheles funestus. The sequence continues at coordinate 1,423,671 of NC_064598.1, forward strand.
TGCTTTAAATACAAAAAAGAATAAAAAATAAGAAAAAAATAAAAAAAATAAAAAAATCTGAAAATTTCCTAAGGGGTTAGCCTTGGTTTTTTTTGAAAAATTTTGCAAAAAAATTAAATTGATTTATTTTAATGCCAATTGATTGTAATAGGTTTCTTTTCACTTAAATAATGCTTTAAATACAAAAAAGAATAAAAAATAAGAAAAAAATAAAAAAATTAAAAAAATCTGAAAATTTCCTAAGGGGTTAGCTTTGGTTTTTTTTGAAAAATTTTGCAAAAAAATTAAATTGATTTATTTTAATGCCAATTGATTGTAATAGGTTTCTTTTCACTCAAATAATGCTTTAAATACAAAAAAGAATAAAAAATAAGAAAAAATAAAAAAATAAAAAAATCTGAAAATTTCCTAAGGGGTTAGCCTTGGTTTTTTTTGAAAAATTTTGCAAAAAAATTAAATTGATTTATTTTAATGCCAATTGATTGTAATAGGTTTCTTTTCACTCAAATAATGCTTTAAATACAAAAAAGAATAAAAAATAAGAAAAAAATAAAAAAAATAAAAAAATCTGAAAATTTCCTAAGGGGTTAGCTTTGTTTTTTTTTGAAAAATTTTGCAAAAAAATTAAATTGATTTATTTTAATGCCAATTGATTGTAATAGGTTTCTTTTCACTCAAATAATGCTTTAAATACAAAAAAGAATAAAAAATAAGAAAAAAATAAAAAAATTAAAAAAATCTGAAAATTTCCTAAGGGGTTAGCTTTGGTTTTTTTTGAAAAATTTTGCAAAAAAATTAAATTGATTTATTTTAATGCCAATTGATTGTAATAGGTTTCTTTTCACTCAAATAATGCTTTAAATACAAAAAAGAATAAAAAATAAGAAAAAAATAAAAAAATTAAAAAAATCTGAAAATTTCCTAAGGGGTTAGCTTTGGTTTTTTTTGAAAAATTTTGCAAAAAAATTAAATTGATTTATTTTAATGCCAATTGATTGTAATAGGTTTCTTTTCACTCAAATAATGCTTTAAATACAAAAAAGAATAAAAAATAAGAAAAAATAAAAAAATTAAAAAAATCTGAAAATTTCCTAAGGGGTTAGCCTTGGTTTTTTTTGAAAAATTTTGCAAAAAAATTAAATTGATTTATTTTAATGCCAATTGATTGTAATAGGTTTCTTTTCACTCAAATAATGCTTTAAATACAAAAAAGAATAGAATCTAAAAACTTGAAAATTTCCTAAGGTTAAACGAACTGACTCCTAACAACGACTCATTCACTCTGAGTTGACTCACTAAAAAGAGTTGTTATTCTCATCTCTACCTCGAATGCAATTGCTGTTTATTTACTGAGCCGTGTTTGTTCACCGGTTGCGACGTTTTGGGTGGTCGCTCGGTAGTTAAGAAGATACGATAAAACAGCAACTCGTTTTAGAAATGTATGACCTGCACTTTTTGTTCCATGCCTTTTTCCCAGGCCAGAGCACACAACAAGGTCGAACAGTTTTGCTGCCCGGAAGAGATTTAAAACTGTGCCTAAACTGTGCCGAATCCGTGGTAGAAAGGTAGTTCGCCTTCCGAAGCTAAGTTTTTCTTCCTATCAGCGAACAAGGATCAGCAAAGCTTAACCGTAATCAACTAATGGAACGGGTAAACTTTCTACTCAATCCCAACATTGCCTTATGCTCGTGGTCGTAAAACTTTCGGTCGATTCGCAACCGTCCATCTGATTCTTGTCGATCACTGTTTCCGGAATGCAGCTAAAATTTGAAACAAAACGTGAAGAATGATTCGTTGTGTTGCCACCAAACTTACATCGATTGGACCAATTTACAAGCTAAAATATATTTTACTTACCAGCAAACGGAACACTTCCAGAGCGGAACGGATTCGTTTTCTTTCCTTGAAAAATAATTCGCAACGCAATCAAGCTTTTTTTGTTGTTGTTTTGCTCATGTACTCTCTTTACCATTTTCACGGTCTACACAATCCACAAATAATCCCAAATCGGAAAAAGGGTTTACTTTCACCTTCCAATAAACGGGTAGCGCACACGCGGATGCGCGTCTGGTACGAGCTTAAAACGGTTCCGTCCTTGTTCCAACTAGCACAAGATTGTTTCCTTCAGATTGCACGCTGCCCTTCAACCTAACTACTCCGTCCTATTTGGCTAGTGCCTGCTAGTATTAACATCCTTCCACGGGTTTGGCTGTTTGTTTTGTGTAAATTTTGCAGCTTGAAACAAAAAAAACTTCTGACAAGAGTAATATCTGCTTGAAACGAACTCCAACGATCGGATTGTTGTCGATTGAGTGCTAAAGCTTTTCTACGGCGAATACAAAATGATCTTTTTTGTGCTAAACTTTCCTCAAACGTCTTAAAATAACAAAAACGAAGAATTACACTTCAAATTCCTTCTATTTAACCTTCCTTGAAACAGACTACGTCAGGCTCATGGATAAAAGAAATAATCGCGAACGGACCAGTGAAGGTAGGTGGCCTTTCTTCTAGCCACGACACACTCGCCAAACACGACGAAATAATTAATTGCCACATGATTGAACCAAATTTAAGAAATTAAGGACTTGCCACTAGAATCATTTTGTTCCAATCCAACTTGCTGTACAACCGTTGCAGTGTGGTAGATGATTGTGCTTTATAATCTGACTAAATGCTCTTCCTTGCCTCGGTCGCGCACATACAAACGTCCAAACACAGCCATCCAACACTCATCATACATACATACACCCAGATACATGCACACCTACGTACAAAATATACGAGTATCCTTTCTTTCCCGCGTTCAACACGCGTTGAGCTTGATATTGACACGCCAGAAGATTGGTGATTTGCGCTTATAATAGTATTTAAACGTTATTAAACTTTCGTGATATATACTCCAAATATATGAACGATTGTATTTGCATAGGATTCAATTTTCCATTTCCAATAAACGACTGTCCAGTGCTCCCTCTCTCTCTACCCTATCCTTCCAAACGACCAAATGTTGCACTCGGTGCAATGGCGCCACATAAGACGTAGCATCCTCCAACAAATAGAGAGTCATGTAACAGATACAGCTTATAGAGGGTGTTCGTGGCTTTTTTGACAGCGCCCTTTTGACCAGTGGCCAAAAAACAGTTTGTAGACCGCCCGCTCCTGTCTTTGGGCCGCATTTACAAATAGGTAAGTTGAATGAATGCGTAGTGCTGCTATAAATACGTAAGATTAACAAGTAACCATCATCATCATCATCATCAGTCAGGTGGAGAGGCAACGTCTAGGGACGAAACAATGTGTGCGAAGCGGTCCTGACCAAATCATTAAGCACTACTTTCTTCTTCCCGCCAGTGTTCTTCCGTTTCCCAGTTGACCCAGTTCCCAGAGCGAAACTGCTACGGTTACAATTTTGTGTGGAAAATTCATTTCCTTCTCCGTCCAACACACTCCCACTGACCGCTTCGCAATAGATACATCACAATCGATTTCCCCTGGGGTTTGTTAAGGAGAGCCAGTCGCGCGCGCCAAGCAAATGTTCTTCGCTGCAAAACGGTAGCCCCATCATATCCACAACCGGGCAAAGCCGATCGGATCGATCGTGGAAATGCCTGTTGGCACTGTTGGCCCTGGGCTCTGTGCTTATCCTATTGCCCTCTTGATTACTACTCCATTAGGCAAATTAATTTAACCCCGCTACCGCGAAGGAGGGGCCGTGACCCTTGGTAAACACTCCCGGTTGCGATTGGTTAATTTGGGCATAGTTTATCACAACTTTCGCCCGGCACCCGTGTCTCGCGGAACTGAGAGTCTTTCGCCCGATAAGATGGCCTCATAAGTATGCCCCGATAGATCCATCGCAAACGAAAACAAACACCACCCGTTGGGGGCCACCGTTCGGCAGTCGAAGCGCCGACCTTCTCCGACCCGGGGGGCAGGGAGATATGTAACATTGATTTTAATTAGTGATTGAATAAAGAATCTCTTCTACTCCTTCCTCTTTTCACACACACACACCGCGCAGCACATCAACCTTGCTTGCAAATGGCAAAAGCTCGCTAGATCCCTTTCCCGGATAGTTTCATTAATCTTCGGCCCATCCATCCGTGGTCTCCCGCAGCATAACATTCACAGAGGTGGGAAAGGAGGATTGGAAAACGGGGAAAACTGGGGGAGACCAAGAAAGAGGGTTGTTAGTAGTTCTATTCCTTTTTTTCATTTAATTTTCAGGGCTAAGGGTAGATGTTTTGGGGGGAGGGGGAGAGACAACGATACTACTCTTTGGCTGCGATTCCGCTTCCGTTTAATCGATAAGTAAAAGTTATGACCAGCATAACCTGAATAAATGCTAATATTCTAATGTTAAATTTCTTCTTACCAGTGTTGTACGTGTGTGACTAATGTGTTCTTTTTCTGTTGACTCTTCCTATACATTATACGATTCGTTCTTGCCTTCATCATACACCACATTTGATGTGTTGCTTTGCGCAGTAAGGATTGTTGTTTGTTAGCTTCTGTTTGCTGTTTTTGCTACATGTTTATGCGTTTTTAGCTTCAAGAGACTGGAAAAAATACGCGAATCTTTCATTTTGCACCGCGTGTCATAATGCCTCCTCTTCTAACTGCTAGCAAAGAGATCGGGGTAAAATGGATTTTTGAATATAAAGGCAGACAAATGTGTGTGTTTTCGTAATGTAAAACTATGCGCGTCGTTTAGTATTTGACTGTATGTAAGTGTTGTTACTTTGCTTCGATAAACTTTAAATCGAGGGCGTAATACGCGATTGCGGGCAATAAATGAACGGTCGTCGTTCCATAACTGTCATAATTTGTTATGTTTCGGGGTATTACAGTCCTGTAAAATGGACCTAGTATCTTGCTAAGCTATCGTTGCACCTCGCATCCTTCTCTAAAGGTTGTTCGATTTGTCAATTCCGCAATAAATATATACTCTTCATCCCGACACCCCTTCCTATTGCGTATCGGTTGTGGCATTTTGCCATTCGTATGCGCAAACCAAACCTTGTACACTTCGATTCTGTTGAAAGTTTTGTTTTGTTCTCGCGTTTTCTAGCATAGGACAGCAGAACAAACCATTTCTCCCACGCGCCTATCATAAGACAAAAGCTCTTCTGTATAACTGGATGACTCGTTTCCTCCATTTCGTACCAGCTTGCTTGTTGACTTCGAACGATGCTAGATCGAGATTACTCTGTGCTTGAATATTATCTAACAAGTTTCCCTCGGCAGCTTTTCTAGGCGCCAATTGAAGATATAAATTACGATACCTGTTAGGCGCCACCTGGCGGGTCCGATCCGTTCCCCCCAGACAGCACAGCCTGCGTCCTGTTAATAGTGACTCTCTCCGAACTACTGCGAGGGATCGCTGGACGGTGTGGAATTGTCCCTGTGAAGAAACGGGAAAAAGGAAACAACAGAATGAGCACCTTTCTTTTCTTCGCACGAACACTATTTTAATGCCGTAGTTTAAAAATTAAATCCACTTACAATGGCCAGTGCCACCCTTTTCGCGGACTAATTTAAAGCTAAGAGAAAACAGATTCTTCCCTTTCCACTGTAAAAGAAGTAACAATAGTAGAGGGTACCAATGATGGACAGAACATCAAATCGAAGTAAACATCTCGCAGATTAAGGAGGAGGACATCAAACAAGATTTCTTTCAATGCATCAGTTATTACAAGTCACACAATATATTCTCGTTTACAATACGCATCTTCTACAATAAGTTTATTTTCAGCAAGAAAATATTTCCGTAGTGATAATATCACACCTAGCACATTCCTTCTTTGCTTTGTTTCTATCAGTGAGTTATGTAAGTAATTTGAAAGAAATTTAAGTGGTTGTTAAAGAATAAGGTGGTATTCACCCGGTCGTTTCGAACAGTTCGAATTACTTCAGTTCATGATGACTTACACAAAGATAATTACTGCCATTCTGGCTTGAATAAGATAACGATTTTAAAAGATGTTCTCGAAACAATCGACAAACGTTGTCGTGTTTCATTATCATGCGAACATCTGATGAGAGGGGCGCAAAAATTTAGGGTATAGAAAATATTGAGAAATTTAAGTGGTTGTTGTTTCTTTTCTATCTCCACGCTGCACCTAATGGTGGAGCATATAGATTAAGACCTACATATATCAGGTCAGAACGCACCAGAAGGGCTAAATATCATACCCGCGGCGGCGTTCCGAACTCCGCAATATCTTATTTATAGACCTGATAGATCAACGACAGTCTCATACTATCAGAGCAATGGTGATTTACGTAAGTTTTGAAAGAAATGTAAGTGGTTGAAAACCCTCGTCTCAAGCTAACTTCACTATCATGTTTCACTAGCAGTGCCGGAACGCATCCATACGCACGATTGACCACGGTACACGAGAGTAACGACAGGGCATGCGCGCAGAGACACTCATACACGCGCGTTTCTGCACACGTTCCGTAGTCACAATGATAATCGGCAACAATCGATTAGCTGAATAAATGTGCTAATTCTCCTGTTTATTGCGATGGCAGCATCCGAGCATGACGCGAAGAAAGTCACGAGACAAGTAGGACGATGATCCGATGGCAGCTTTCATCAGTATGCGATGCGCTTCAGACCGGAACATCCCCAAAAAGTGAGGTTAGATCGGGGGCATGTGTGCCCAACCTGATGTGTCATCCAGCACCAACACTACGAAACTCCAAAGCGGAACTGAAAATTAGAAATAATACATCAAATTAATACCATTCCTTCCGATTTCCCACTAATCACAGCCAGCAGAAATCACTGAACGTAAACTTACCGTAGTTTAATGACTGGTAACCGTATTTAGGAGCGTACCACGTGCCCGGCGGACACGCGGATGCTTACACGCCCTACTTGACGCCATTTTGGAAGCCTCGTGTTGGAGGCGCGTAATGGGAGCAGCACGGAGGCAGCCAAGATGCAGCACAAAGCAGTCTACGAAATCACAGTAACCGTTTGATAGATACCGCACTATTTCTTCGACACACATTTGCTAAACTAACCACCGATTTTCGACTACAAGCGGTTGATTCACTGCACTCTATAGCTAGCTCTCCGTAATTGCTTCACTGCTCACAGACGCCATCTTGCGGCCACCAACGCTGCGGACCACAGTCCGACAGCACGGCCGCAGCACTTGCACACTACACGGCAGACGACCAAAGAATGACAGCGCTCTGCACAAATCTTGCACGTCTATTTATACTCTACCGTCTCACAGCGCATGCCTTCACACACACTATCTCACACTAGCGTATGACGGAAGCCGCTCGCAAGAACGATTCGAACGCTGCTACGGATCAATTTTACCTGAAATTTTGCATTAAAATGCGGACACTTATAATCCCTGCATCAATTATTGCTTTAATGGCAACATTACGCACATCGTTTTTTGTTTAAACTGTGGAATAATTTTTAAGAACGTTTTATTTCAGCCGCTGAATCTGTTTGGTAGTGTGTGTGTGGGAAAAAGGTCTCGTCTGGATGATCTCATGCACACAGTCTTGATACCGGCTTTTGACGGTTGGCTGTGACGCCAAGCTTTGCCGCTCTTTTGAATGATTTCCGTCTCGAAATCAATTCAAGCGAAGAACTGATATTACTAATCGGTGAAAACTACTTCTCAATACGCTTTTGGTGGTTAGTTACAGCTCGTCTATTTTTTTGTCCATTGGATTAATTAAAAATACTGCAGTTACTACATAAATTTCAGTATTTCATCTGCTTTGGAAGGTAAACATAAATGAACCATGTCAATATTAAAAATTGTACGTCCCTTGGCGAATTGAAAACAGCATCCGTCGGGTAATTTCGATCCTATCAACATCGTTCGAGACAATTGATACACGATAGAATCAGGTTCTACATAACATAATACCAAAAGTATGGTTAGAAATGTGCTATTCCTATTTTTCTTCCATGCGGTTAGCAGTGGAAAACAAACCGTAACCAAATGCAATTGTTATTTTCCCCTGTTTTGTCTGTAGCACCGATAAATGCACCAAACGAATGAGATAAAAACTTTGCTCGAAATGAAGTCTAGGAGCTCCCTCATTTTGTGTAAATGTAAAAAGACAATTATTTTTACAAAATTTTAATCTAGCACAAACAAGCTCGCTACGACGCTAAGGGTACGTGTGCAGATGATGTGGTACATATGTGTGCGTGTGACTTTGTATTTTATTTTCGCAGTGAGTTGGTTGGACGAACACTACACGCACACCACCTCGTACCGGCATTTGCAGCGATGGTTCAGCAAAGTCAGTACAAATCGAGGCGTCTTTTGTCAAGCAAATATCAATTGTTTTATTATCATATGGAATAATTAAAACCTTTTTACTGAAACTCAAACATTTAGAATCGAAAAATCAGATAAATACATACTTTATTTTATTAAATTATTCCGATTAGAATCGTTCCCCAAGTCCAGTTCAGCATTCTCTTACTTGAATAAAATCTCATGTTTCATATTTTCTTGCACAGCATATGTTCCGCTGAAACGCCGGAGTGAGATGGTTACGTACGCAATACGGCGTACGCATTACCCAAATGCGTGTTTACACACACACACACACGCACGTACACGCAGTTGCACGTGTACGCACCGGTAATAAGCCGAAATCAACAATTGTTATCTAGTTGTAGGAATGGAAAATATGGCAATTGATAATCATATGGCCGAAGTTGCCGATCTCGAAAAATTGTGAGGCTTTTAAGCCCAAACCCAATACGGTAGAGTAACATAATAGGGGAAGACCCGGTAAGCTAAATTCCTCTATCGTACCACCTATGCGCCTCTCGGAGAGAAGGGGAAGAAAAAGACAATTATATGGATTTGTTGACGAAACATTATTTTCCGCGCAAAAGTATGAAAAACCCCCAGACTATGATCATGTTCCAGCTTAAACCCTCTGTTCTAAAAATAAATCTTTTATTTAAAAGATGTGTAAGTTATTCTAACATTTACTTGTTCTATTTCATTTCCCTTTTGCCAGTCCACAAAACTTGCGATGCATTTTACCTGCATTTTCCAACAAACGTACCTACTGCATATCGTTAACAGCATTCCAAAATTGCCTCAGGTACGGCGAATGCAGTTTTACGACCTCTTTTCGAAGTACGCTTTATGCGGTTGGCAATTTGTAGGAACCGGATAATATACTGGATACCCGGCTGAAAGCGACACAAACGACGTTTTCCGGGGGTAAAAGTTTGTCCCATTTCCACAGTGGCCCTTGTTTTGGCAACGAACGGAATCGTTCGTTTTTGGAAAGCACGTGTGTACGTGCATCGTAAAGGTAAGAAATTTTACTTTTAAACAGCTTTAAATTACATCTACGTTCCACTTCGATGGGAAGCGAACACCTTAGTGCAAAGGAAATGAAGGTAGGAGGCAAACTAAGTCTTAAATCCTACGCGGTCGCTAGTAGAGGACAAGTTTTCCCACAAAAGTAAAGGCCAAAATGTTGCACCTATGTGATTTAGGCCCTCTAATCAATTCGTGTAAGGATGCTTGATATTATGGATTATAAACATAAAAGTGAGAACCTAAAAATCGTAAAATTAAAAAAAATTACTTGGTACATGTTTTCCCCAAATTAAACCAAAACTGGTCTACTTGCAACTAAACCTATCAGTATACCTGTACCATCACAAACATTTCCAAGCTTTATCCTTGGCGTAAGGCGTATACAGAACGAAAAACCTTCCAAAGTTCCATCAAAACTCTATTATAGACAACAACTGTACGACCCTTTGTTTTGACCTTCAACGGCCCATTTCTTGCTGCAAGTGCCTGTTTGCGTTAATTATTCGGTCTCACAGTCGCCGGTCTTCACTTGTGCCTGTCCAGGTTGGTTTAAAAGACGTTACATATTCCGTACGAAACATTGAAATGTGAGATAGTTGTGCTTGCACGTTACATCGGCACTGGAAGCTGTTTTGCAATGAAATTTTCTGACAACGCAAATACCATAAATGAAATCTTCATTCTGCATACTCGGTCTGTTAGTTTACTACCTGAAGGCAAACGGCATCCGGCACTCCTGCTCAGCTACCTGCTGGCTTGTTCTTGACTTCTTGCAGCGTTCCTACCTGCGGCATATGCCTTCTTAAGTTGGGAACGTTTCAGTCTGCTTTGACGCTACCCGTAAATAGTGACAGCAGATGAGCAAAGCGACCTGAAATTGTCCATAAAAACGTTGTTACACCCATCTCACCCACCCATAAATAACGGGCAAAATATTTAAACGAAGCAAAACGATTGTTGTTTCATCGAATAAAACACGGTGTGAAGTGGGTACGCAAGTTGGAACGGAAAGCACCGTCATGGATACGATGAGATTAAATTTTTCCTCTTCATTTCAGTGGCAATTTAAATATTTTGATTTCGTTTATCCCTCCAACCCCGGGTTTCTCGCGAAAGCAAAATTCCGAAACATCCAGTACACATCGCGCCTCGAACGTACCATTCTTTCCATAGGTGAAGGCACCGTGTTCATGGTCGTTTTCCGGGTGCGATAATACAGCACGAGATAGCGAAAGATGCTAGACGATATCTGAAAGGTGTCACGTACTTTTCCAGGGTCGACATTCTTCAGCAAACCATCTGAGTCGGGAAGTTTATGTCGACCGAACATTCGTACCCGGACACGGAGATACGTTAGACACCATGGTTTACCATGTACCTTCGCCCATCTTGCCCTTTTTCGGAAACTATGCCTGAAAAAGTCGATTTGGTTTATGCCATTTAAATGAATCCTTCTGGGGGTTTTGTTGTCTTCGGCAAACGTAAAATCTTGCTAAAGACCGGTACGGTACACTTTAAAACGAAAAGCGTATGCCCAACTCTGGGACGATATCTTTTCAGTCCGCAACGATTCGGGTACAGCTTAAAGATACGAATATCCTGATTCGAATGTGCAGAAAGCTTGTTCCGTGTAAGTGGGTTGGTTTTCTGGCAGGTTGCAAGCAAACGACCCTACCAAAACAATTGTCAGAGAAAAAAAGGTACCCGTAGAAGGGTTTGAGCAGATCGAAGTAAAATAGCTATTGCTATTCATGCTTATACTTGTTCTCTTGTGTGCAGACGTTTCTCTGTTTCTGTCTGCCCCTGGAAGGCTTTGTAATGATAAGGAATTTAACGTAGAATGTTTCACCGAATGCGAATTGTTCTTAAATAGGAAAATATTTCCGAATTGTCTCTAGCATACTGGCACCATCACCAGAAAGATTTGAAGATGGTATCGAAGATGCTAAACAGGCAAGAAACTTGTCTTGTACCTTCAATTCGTTCACTGTGTTCTGCTAGGTCACTGTGTTGAAGTCTACCCTATCCACATACACACAGTTACGGTTTCTTCCGTTACAATAAAGTTTCAACCGTGTCCGGGGGGAATGTGTAAGCTGAAGGAAAATTATCTGATAAGCTGTTTGTTCAAATCCTTGACCATTGAGCTACAATATTCAGTTTTTATAGCGAATATTAAGAATAGTTAAATTAAACCTAAATATAAATGAAATTGCAAACTAATAGAAAGGAACCGATTTACTACGCTTAATGAAACAAAAGCGTCCTCTTTTATCGCATAACTACCCATATTATCAGACGCTCCGTTTGCATCATTGAATTTGTACTTCTAATGTACATGTTCATAGTCGCTGCGCCACACCAACCAGCATGACATTTTTTGCCATCGTCATTTCGCTAGGTATAATGAGGATTCAGTTTTTCCATTTCGTATACCACAACCATATGAATCGCTCCCACATGTTCATTCATATGAGAGCTAATTTTTCACTGACCTGTCACACATTTTCACGCATATCCACATTATGCTCGCTTGGCTATAATCCCAATCAGCGTTCAACGTAGACCATTTTGAACACACAATCCTTCCTGCAACTTACGAAACCGATTTCCAATGTGTTCGGGAAAGCAGTTTTCTGATTGTTAACACTCCATTTCTTCGGCCATCGATAAGACTTCCTCCCCTTGGTCCGATAGCTGGCAGCAGGATTATGGTCGCTGATTATGGCTATCAGTTCAGGCAGGATCAGGGTTCATTCTTTTGGTTCATCAACGATCGCCGCCTTTGTCGGTGTGAATTGCTGTGATATGAAGCGCATAAACCGGTAAACAACCTCGAGCCACTAATTATGTGATTGTTTGCCAACAAGCAAACAGAGTAACGCAATAACAGACTAACGTTTGCTGTTGGCCGTTATCGATTAGAATGCCACCAGTGCTGGTGCTTGCTGTACGGAAAAATGATTCCATCATGGTATGGAAGTTTGCGGAAGGATTTCGGGCTTTGCCGTCGATTGACCTCGGGCGCTATCCATGGTTGCAGTGTGCTGCCGATAATCAGACGGTGCAGCAAAATGATAAGTCTTGCCTAACGTGAGTCAATTTGCTCTAACGACTCACGTCCTGCGATGATAAACCGTGCGTCTTCTGCCACTTGAAGTATGTCGAACGTCCGACGATTGGTTTTCAGTACATGTGTCTTACAAAGAATTTAGGTAGGATTATAATCATCGCCGGCACTGGCACGAAGACACGTTAATTCCAATAAACCCTGCCATCGACATCGAGAAATTAACCGTCGTCTATGCTAGAAAGCCAGATAGATTCAATTTGGCATGTTTTCGAGATGATTAGTAGCGTGAGTTACTCATTAAAGCTTACGCACAACCTACACAAACGGTAGGAGAGAGAGCTGATGAAAGCTGCTAAATTATTACGAAACCAACTCGTTCCGGCCAGTTTCGTTCACACATTAAACAATCATTCACCCTGTCACATAATTAGAGATGTGAATAACAACTCTTTTTAGTGAGTCTACTCAGAGTGAATGAGTCGTTATTAGGGGTCAGCTCGTTTAACGACTCATTTCGGAGTCATAAACAAAAACCCGGCACAAACGTATAAGTTAAGGTTCGGTCATTTTACTCACTCATGAGTGTAAGCATGTAGCCATGGTGAATCGAGTTACAAAAAGAGTAATACGTGAGTTGAAATGAAAATGTGCGAGTGAGCTAAAATTTTGAGTAATTTAGCAAAAATTGATTTATTTTTAAAATTGATTTATTTTAATGCCAATTGGTTGAAATAAGTTTCTTTTCACTCAAATAATGCTTTAAATAATAAAAAATAAAAAATAATAAAAAAAATGCTATAAAAACTCACTATCTCACTCTTACTCACTTCGCACATCTCTACACATAATGTTGCTGAATCCAGGGATTAGCTGAAAGATCCCGTGGGTTGACGGACCGCACACTAGGTGGCGCTAAGTGTGAAGGTTCGGGAAAAGGATCATCTTTCGATGTTCAGCGATCAACTTTTGAAAACTTCCCCGTTGCAATTAATTTAATTAGTTGCAATTTACAATAAATATAGCGAAAGTGAAAAAAGTGTGTTGGAAAAATTAAGCTTCGCTTGAGAAAGGAACTTTTCTTAACAGAGGTATTTGGCTCATTTCTAATTTAGCCCTGCCTACAAACCCCCAATGTTGTCAATAACCAAGAACACACAATCATTCCGGTCAGTATCGTGGCCATAAATTGTCAAAAGTTGTTCAACAAAGCACGACAGACGATACGGATTCCATTCTTGCAACCGCAAGCTGACCCACTAAAAAGAACTATATTGCTCAATCTTTAAGCAATTCCGTGTGTTTTAGTTGACCACAAAAGAACACTCCCCTGAGCACACCGGATCCAGCGATCCCCGGCATGTCCGATAAGATTCCTAATTGAATTAGAACATAAAATCTAATACATGTGAAAGCGTCTGCGAAGCATCTTTGGAGTGTGTGAAAAGAAATCTTACACTTGCGAATGGAACGTGGCGTTTCGGGCAGCTCTACAGAAGGGAACTAATCGAGACGGTCTGGGCGATACGGGCTTCAAGGATTAGTGGACTTTCTTCAAAGTGGACAGTTTTAAGAACTTCTTTTAAGAAGCTAGCGTAGGGACAATAACGAACCATTGCATTGGAAGTGATTTGTCTGTCTCGTGTTCCAGTTTCAGGCGTATTCACTATCGCTGCCATTCTTGGTGTCTTGGAAATTATTCTGGACTAAAAGCTTTTTTTGGTATCTTTTAGGTAGGTCAACATATCCTACTCAACGATATGATATCGACTTTCTCACGAAATATTAAAGCAATAAAACGAAATACTGGCCACAAATAGATAGAACGGATGCGAACCAATCACGCACTCTTTCTTCGATCGAAATAACAACAAAAAAAGATGTCATCTTCTTTTAGCAGAAATATTACCATCTAATTGGGAATATCCATCGCAATCATCCACCTTGGCTACCGGTTCCACAGCTCTTAATCAAAGGCTTTGTAGTTGGGCACAGCGCAACAGTAAAAGAAAGCTAAGTTTTCCGTCGAAAACCACCGAACACATAACGTTTCACCTTTTGTTTGGGAAGCTAAATTTCTTTGTGTTTTCGTAGCGCGGTACAAAGCTGGAAAACTTTTCCCACTGGAAGGAAGAAACCGATGGAAAGATATTCGCGCAAACAGAGAATCGTATAAATGGTGCAATTTTTTCTCCGCCTTTTCCGGGACGCTCGTAAATTGTTCTCCATATTGAAATAAACGATGGCCATGCCATGGTAGCGGCCAAAAAAAGGTTCAACAAGGATGGGATGCTGCCGCAGTAGTAGCAGCATACGGATCCATGGTACGCTTTGCGCTGGGTGTAGAAATTCGATAACACTTCCACAGTGGTATAGCGAGACGGGCAGGTGAAACTAAGCACACACACACACACACACACACACACACACACACACACACACAAAAGAAAACAATTTCTGCCACCAAAGCAATTTTACAGATGAAAGGAAGATAGGTAAAAAAAAACATTGGAGCATACATGCCACAGCACACATTAGTAAGCTGTACGAGAGCCTTTGCTGCCAATGTGAAAAATCTGCCAGCTTTAATTTCCAGCTCCAGCATCCTCCACGGGCTGTAAGGACGGGAACAGTTTTATTTCTGTTTTAAAAGCTTTTCTGTATTCTCGTGAAAAAAAAAGATGTTCAAAGCGAACGAACGCTGGCATTGAGGTAGAAGGCTTTCATCTTTCCTTTGCCAAGGATCGTACCATCAAGGCTACACAACTATCGGGGCTCTCAGTCAAGGAAGCAAGAGCACATCATCGTTGTCGCAATCGCCGTCATTCTGCTCCATCTCACCGGCTCACAAAAAGCCTGCTGCCGTTTCGCTCCGGTTACGTCGCTTGCACGTCAGCGCTAGAACCAGTCCTTTGGACGCTGAAACAGCACAGCACCGGTCGTTACAGGACGAAGCGCAAGGATCATAAATAAGGTTGTTATAAAGTTTAGTGAGCTCGATGCCATCAAAACCCGAAAAGTACTCCCCTTGTATGTATGTGTGTGTGTGTGTGCTGCTCCAGCGATGCATTCTGCCTGGATGATGCGGCTAGGAGAGCATGCCCGACGGACATAGGATTCATTGTCTCAAGTTATTCGGAGGGTTTTTGCTATGCCAATGTTCCCTCCAGTATAAGCATTCTGGTGCACATGTAAAAACGATTATAGGAAAAACCCCAACTATAATTTATGTCCTTGTATAATGTCGACCAGAATTGTGCAATGGATGTTGAGCGCCGGGAAGTGCCGGAAGCTCGTATCTTGTACGCATTGAGTACGCCAATAGTGGCAGGCTCGGTTACCGGTGTGGTTCTCTTGCCGCAGCAAGTGGTTGAATGAATGAGCTGACGCTTGCTAAGAATGAAGAACCATCTCCGATAATTTATGAATTTGACACTAACACACAACCTAAACCCGTAGACGGGAGCAGGGCGAGAAGAGACCCCTTTCGGAAAGGAACAGAAAGGCGGGAAACATTGAAACAATGATAAAAAGTCGAGAAGCTTCATTGAAAAATTGAAGCCGAAAAAGTTGAGTTGCAAAAAAACAAAAAGGGGGAAAAAGTGCGACTAAATAGAAAAGTTGTTCTACATAGGGGCGGATGTGTTTTACACAAGCATTAAGTGAAAATTAGGAATGCATTTTCCTTCACTCGACTGGAACAACGTTTTGTCCTCAGTTTAGTAGAACCACCCTGACACATACACACCTTGCCTGGGCTGATTGAATCATCCTTCGAACGAATGGCGGTGTGCCATTATTGCAATAAAAATGAAAGAGTGCATGAAATGAGGGAATAATTTATGAACCCTATCAGCCGTCCGAGTGCTAAAGGAAAAGTTTTGAAATAGATTTGGGAAAGTTTCATTAAACTAATTCCCCTCGGTACTTGTTCCTTTTTGGTGGAAAATTTGACATTTTTCTCCCGACGACCTGGCTTAGACATGCTACACAATTGTTCGCATTCTTAACATTTAAAACTATTTTCAACAGGCAGAGTGCTCGTTGCTCATTAAATGATATGTGCCTTTGGCACACGGAACTAATTATATCCTTTTCACCGTTTCCGCGATCGTTTTTTTTGTTTCGGTTTGAAATTTATTGGAAAACAGTTAGCTACAAAATCATTTATTGTACGTTTTATTTTTGTTTGTTGCTGTGTTGCTTTTATTAAGCGATTTACAGCATACAGCCGTGTTACTAGCTAATGAGCTGCCGTATATAATGCTGTCAGTTTTGTATTTCTTTTCCCGTTTTCCGACATCAAATAGTTTTACGTGCGAGCATGTTGCAAACCGCAACGTAAACAAGCATAAGCACCATTTTCTCATTAGAAATAAACTACAAGCGGCATGGTCTGTTGTACGGCTACACAATGGCTACATGTCCTGGGGGCTCGTTTGGTCTAGGAATAATCCTCAGCACCGGACGAACCGGTGTAAAATAGAACAACATGTGTAGTTTTAACCGAACAAAAGTGAAATACCATTGCCGAGGGGTGATTCGCGGCCTCAGCTCCTAACCCCGGCGCCATTTCGCGCGAACAATAATGGCCCCGGTCACTAACTATCCTTTCATGGCTCGATTATGCTAAAACTAGTCTACCCCGTCCATGGTTCAAGGGTTCATAAGCTCGAACTTTAGCCAAACCTTGGCGCGATTTCACTACACTGTGATGCATTTTCACCGAAAGACCGGGTGAACGGTCGCAGTGGAACGGCATTTTGCAGCATTATTGCTAACTGCTGCATGTCATACAGCACAACCGCACAACAAAAGCGAATGTAGTAAGGTGCTGGAAAGCTCAAAAGGCTATCACTAATAGCCACAATGCAACACTATTCGATGTGCGGCGAAGCCAATTTAAAGTTCTTGTTTCCTGGCATCCAAATACGGCGTTTCATCCAATGGTGTTGATATTGAGCGCGAAGTTCATACATGCCATGAACATACACTCATTGATTTTGGTCTCTTTTATGAGGAGAACATTTTAGCTCTCATACAATAGTATGTTTTCATCTGGTACGGTCATGATACAACTATTAGGGAACATCTCCGTGTATTTGGAGTAGTGTGGACAACAATGGTGTATTTAATGTGTTGGTTATTTGGAACGATTGCGGTATATAAGCATAATATTTGCAATTCTAGCAAATTCATAGCGAATGTCCATAGGGTGTCCATTAGGGATGTGCAAAGTGAGTAAGAGTGAGCTAGTGAGTTGAAACGAAAATGTGCAGAAAAAATGCTAAGGTTATATCCTTAAAAAATTTTCAAATTTATAGAATTTTTTTAATTTTTTTATTTATTTTTATGTTTTTTTCAATTTAAAGCATTATTTGAGTGAAAAGAAACTTATTGCAACCAATTGGCAATAAAATAAATCAATTTAAATTTTTTTGCAAAATTTCTCAAAAAAATGGCAAGGGGTAAGCCTTATGAAATTTTTGAGTTGAAATTTTTTTAAATTTTTTTTTGTGATTTTTTATTCTTTTCTTCTTTTAAAACATTATTTGAGTGAAATAAAACTCATTGCAACAAATTCGCATTAAAATATATCACATTTATAAATGTTGCGAAATTCCTTTAAAAATAGCCTAAGGCTATAGCCTTAGGAAATTTATGCCTGGTTTTTTTAATGACTCCGAAATGAATCGTTAAACGAGCTGACTCCTAATAACGACTCATTCACTCTGAGTTGACTCACTAAAAAGAGTTGTTTTTCTCATCGCTAGTGTACATAGACATCGCGTGTGAATTCCTGCTCGGAAAGCTATTCAAACGCATTAAACACACCCCGAAATCTTTCTTTTATAACTGTGAGCAGTGGCCTATGAATCCCCTTGGAGGCTCTAGGCGGAGTAGCTATTGGGGCCTCTATCCACACGAATTTGCTGTGGTTAGTAGAAAAATGGTTTAAACGGGCATTGATTCGATCATGTGGCAATGAATTATTTAGCAAAAAGGCACTCCTTTCCCATACCATCTTGTCGGTGCGTGTGCCTTGGCTGGAAGAAAGGTTTTCTTCTGCTACCAACATTTATATACATTTTCGCTGTTCGAGACCCCCTCCAAACTGGCGGAGCGGCTGCCTACCGTTAGATCAACCACTGGCTGTGAGCAAACAAGAACATATGTCCAAAAGCCACAGAGCATGTAAAAACGTCCCATTTACATCCATTCGCATACGCACGCACATATCTGCAGTTTGTATATTATAAACAACATAAACATTTTCATAATCGGCACGTGTTTTGCGGGATGTTCGGGTCAACCCCAAACCATATGCACGGTGGCATAATTAATTCGCAAACATGCAAAATAGCGGCACCATCCAAACATTCAGTGACAGCCTCTAAACACAATCACACTCATGGCAAATCGTCACCTGCTTTTTAAGTAGGCGCCACCGAGGTAGAACCTTTTATATCTCATACTTTATGGCGCTATTTGCAGGCCGATAATTGTCCTTTTAGTCGTGATACTATGTGCTTCGGCTTCTGGCTTGTGTTTCATTTTGCTGCCACAGAAATCCGTTTCTGAAGCATGCGGAAATGATTTCACATGGGAGTAGAACTGACTTTGTGCTGTGCCCCCTCGTAAAGTTTGATCATTTATGGTACGGTTCGGAGTTCTGTTCGGACGACAAATTCGTGCGATTAACGACAACCTTTTCCAACTTAAACGATTGTAAATATTTGCTAGCTCCAATCGATAAACTTCCATTCCACTTCCATTAAATTTTGCCCACCGATTTGCTGAGTTGATGGAAATTTAACTTCCCTTTTAGATGCCTTTCCCAGCAAATGTTTCATAAACAACTCACTAATAAGAGCTGTTTGCAACATTGTATTAATGCGAATAAAAAAGGTGTCTTTAGTTAGTACAACACGACGCTGTGGCGACCATGTGCGATGGCAAAGTCGGAGATGCTAGTTTCCGCAATGCAATAAAGTTTCCATCTCACTTTCCTATCAGCACAATTTAGGTAAGTTTCTGAGTCCAGAGTTCCACCGAAAGGCACATCAATCTTCGAAGCAACCACCCGTTAAACGGGAGATACTTTACTCGTCAAATGAGCTGGCCAGCTCGTTCAGTGGACGACGGTCCACTGAGTGAAGGTCATCAATGGTGTGTCCGATGCATGGTCGCTCGCTAATAAATCCATCATCGTCCAACTAACTAACGATGCACAATCTCTTCAAACGGGACGCTTGCTACAAGCTGCAACAGTGCCCATGAGGTTCGGTTAGGTGGTACGCAACCGATACCTGAACAGTTCCCAAGCTCATGCAAACTCCTGGTGCGCTCGAACCGAAGAGATCTGGCATGGAGAATTGTGGGATTCTTGGAGCTGGGAGCAGACGAATGATATTGACGTAGATTTATTGCAGCGATAGAAATCCCTCGGTGACCGGGATGGGCAATTCTAGATAATCTGAGTACATAAACGAGCACCGAGATGAAGAAATTATTTGGAAATGGAGATTGTTTTATCAGTGTGCTAAGCAGGAAGGTATGACGGAACAGTTGAGTAATAGATCGGTACGGGTTGTCTTACAATGCCAACATACATTCACTAACCATGAATTCTGTCTACAAGGTCAACCTCGGTACGGATATTTTAAATGCCAGACCAAAACATGCAAACAGACACACGTCAAAACGGCTGATCAAACAACTGAAATTCCTCAACGTCGGAAGACGGAAAATGGTATCTTGTATCATCTTTGTAAAGAACTCTAGAACTGACAGACAACACTAATTGCGTATCAATTAGAATCGAGTTTACGAATAATAGATTTGCAGATATGCAACGAACATGTGACAAAGAAAGCAATAATTAATAATTTTACTAGTTAGCTGTCGTAAAGAATCATATTGCGACAACCGTCAGTACTTACCGAAGCCACAAGCTGCACGTGCATCCGTCACAGAAATAGATAATTCGCCGTCATCCTGCAGAGACTACTCGTTCGTCGCTACGTTCATAAGAATTGGCTCAAAGACCGGCAGGAAAATGAGTGCGTAAATTGAGCGTAAAGTGTACGTGATGGAAGCGGAGAAAAATACGCCTAAGCAGCGATTTCCCGGAACCGCCGGACGGGGATTTATGTGGGGCTCCATCGGCTCCATCCATAGGATTTAAACGTTGGCCGTGTTCGGTGCACTGAGACGCGAACTTCTCGGTTCGATCTGCAATGATTTGTGGTACAATTCGTCGTCGTCCAGCAGCAACGATGTATCCAGGAGGTAGGATGTAACTTTCGGTATGTGATCAATTTTGTACGGCGTCTGTTGGAAGTGGCGTATCTCACGTATCACGTGGGCAATCTGAAATTAAACACGTCAACCCGACCCGCGAGAAACGCGAACCGATCGATCGATTAGGCGTCCGGTTGTCCCAAAACGTCCCAACGGCAGTGACGTGCCCCGACTTACCATACGCATTTTGGAGAAGTTCAGCAATCCATCCGGTGTAAAGTCCGGCGTGCCCTCCTCGATGAAGGACAGGTCGGTTAGATACATGCCCAGGTACGGAATGCAGGGCGGATCGCACCGGTGCAGGGCCTCGCGCATCACACGAAACCTTCCATCCGAGCATACCACGGCCTGCAGTTTAGTGATTGTCGATTTGATCTGGTCGGAGCAACACAAGGGGTGAAAGCGAGAACAAATAAAATAGTTACCATTAGCATAAGAGGAGCGTAGGCCAATATTACAGCGGCGGAGAACTCGTGCCCGAAATGTGTCATGCTAGATAAATACGGTTTCGCAAACAATGAGACAGTTTTCGTGACAGATTTTCCACAATGCAGCCATAAACCAGCAAACACAGCCCCACTGTTTTAGGGAGGGTCGGCCATTCTTGGACAGCAGTGTAAAATGTATGCAATCGCTGTGCAGTTGCTAGTGAACGCAATAGCTTCAAGCAGACGATATGCTAAACGAAACTTCCACCGTTTGTGGTTACTGATTTTGTATACAACCTTCCGACGGAACAATCGAAAGCGAGAAAAAGGAAAAGTTCCCATCATTTCATTACGCCAAGTGCAAATACCATCGTGTTTCGTTTTGCAAATGAATTGAGCAAATAGGTAAGCCGTTCCGGTTTGGGGATATTTATTTTTATGACCATGAGGATATTCATCGACACTACACGTACCGCACTGGATCGCTAGAAAAAGGACATGGAAATGAATGGACGTGGAAAATACAGGAACAAAAAAAAACAAGTTACAACAAAACGGGGATGTTCCCAAAGACCCGTTCCGTGATCGTATAGCTGCCAGTGCGATAAACCGGGTGTGGTGATTTTTATTGGCCACTTGGATGAACTTCTTCTGACCTCCGCTTCCGGATCGAGAAATTTTTCGGGGCGGAAGCGTAACCCCGATTCCTCGCCGCCTTTGTTACGTTTCCGGCAGTGATTCCGGTGTCTGCGGACTAAAGTTCATCATAATAAAAACAAATAGAACAATGGCACAATTGGCAATGCGAAACAATACAACGATCAGTGTTCAGGGGCTAACGGTTTTGCTAACTTCGGAAGCGCCCGGTCAACAAGCCCGACGAAATTCTGGAACCGGTCCAACAACAGTGTACTTGCATGGCGTGGAAAATCTTGTTGGAAAGTGTGCGGAAAAACAGTGTCCCGTAGAAGGACGATGAAATTACGAGCGAGCCCAATGAAATGAGAACTAATACTCATTGTTTTGCATATAATTCGCATTTAAAAACGAAACGCTAGTGCCTGCTGGCTGTAGGTAAATAGCCAACTGGTGGATGTTGGATGAGTTTTGAGGATGAGACTGAGAGTGTTGGTTGTCATTGGAAGATAATAAATTACAATTGGGAAACTTTCTGCTTTCTGTACAGTAGAAAGCAGAAGGAAAATGGCATTTTCATGCCTGTTTGGGTGCCCATTCAAGTGAGACACCACAAACCACGCTGCTTTCAAAGCGTACGCCACGCACGTACACTCATGCTTCATATGAGTTATTAAACCACATTCGAAGCGTTTTCCAAACAACAACAATAAAGCTGGCATCCGTTTCGCATCCTCACACATCCCGCTTTCCTGCGGGATTAGACAACCAAATTTACAAAGCAATTTAACTTCCTCTCCGGTGGGTAAATAATTCACGATGAGTGTCCCAGTTATAGATCCCTTTTTGGAAAACTCTTTCACCATTTTCTTGCCCCGGTACCGGCTCTTTTTCCCAATCACACACACACCCATCGCGGCGTTCCAGCTTTTTGGGTGATTTTGTTTTCATAATTTTTAATGGAAAGTCAACTTATCTTTTTCTCACCCCAAAAGAAACATGTAAAGCGTTTTTTCCCCCCTGTAGCGCATTTGTTCGGTGAAGTAAAAACACGGCACCACTGTGCACTGTGCAGGATTCTACTTTAGGTAACTTTTGAGGAAAACTGTAAAAAAAAACCAAACGTGAAACTCTCCCGGGGCATCTCGCACCAGTATCGTGGTGTCGTGGTGTTGTGCTTACGCTAATTGAAATAACGACAATGTAATTCTCCAGCGTCAGGAAAAACAGTTCCACATGTAAACAAACATATGTACATGTATGCGCACCGGCACCAGCATCACCTGCGTGTCCCTGCTCTGCCCTGCCACAACACACACACACACGGCACTCGGCACATAAATGCCGTCTACGATGGCAAACAACCGCTCGGCAATGAGATGAGTTCCATGTCCTCCACTGGGAGCTGCGTCGCGTTGTCACGGCAGTATTGTAGCAAAGAAAGCTTTCCCCCCCCCAAGTGCGTGTGAGTTGGAAAGTTGTTCGCCTTCCCAAACCACCGACAACTTTTCAGGACGATGAAGTTGAGAAAAATGATGATATACGGTAGAAAAATTGCACGAACAAAATGTGTGAACAGATGATATACCATGGGGAAGATGGCACAGGTGGACGTGAGTTGTTGATTTGTTTTATTTATTTTTTCGCTGCGAAAGTAATGCTACATGGTATAATCCACACTCATCTGACCTCCAGAGCATGGGTTAACAGTTACATCCGTAGTTTCCATGTTGCTGTTAGGGAATATGTAGCTGCGGTAGATTAGCAATAGCTTTATTCTTTTGCTGGAAACGATGAAGTTTTTAAATCTTTTTCCCTAAACAATCGTTTCTCCAAGAATGGGATCATCTGGATGCGCGGCACAAAGTAAGCAAATATAACTTCCGAACGAGGAATGTACTTACTGTTCTAGGTACTTTGTCCCACGTCTTCTTCAGTCGGTACACAGCCGCATTCGTGAATGCAGCACAGATTTGCAGCACCCCGTTGAAGTTGTGCAAGCAACGACAAATGTCCGCCACGGCTGTCCACTTCTCAATGGCCGCTACCCGCGCCGCCATATTGCTCCTAAGATCGGTAAGTAGGACAGTTGTTACATGCACTCGTGTAAGCATACTTCACTCACGGGTGACGCGGTTCCCTCTTCCCTCTTACCTTGACACTATTTCCGAACAAACTAACCGTGAGCCGTCGTTGAAACGTTTCGTCATAAGAATGATATGTTCTGCACGCGACTTTTTGTCCGATTTCATCCAAGCCTGACCAAGGAACTCTCTGTGCGTGTGTGAGAAGTAAACCAGAAGCCCACAGTAAGATAGCTTTCAACGGAACGGGATTTAAGGCGTCACTGTACTTACTCGCTACGAATGGCCAAGAATATCTGGTGATCCAAATAGGTCATCTGCTCCGCGATCTCAAGCGCTGACAGTGTCTCGATGCTTTCCTTGCTCGGTGTCTTAACGCGTGTGGGAAGTAAGAAAAGAAATCCATTGAAACCTGAATGTGAATAGCCCAACTTCCCGCATTCACCCCGTGGTATACCTGTGGTGGCGTAAGAAGAATCTCGAGCTGTTGTTTCCCGCTATCAATATCGTCACGGCAGAGTAGCCGCAGCAGTTGCGATGCAGCTCGGTGCTCAGTGGGCAATAGGTTTGGACTGCAGGTGATGTCGTCCAGGAAGGCTATCGTCTGACTGCGCAGAGCTGCATCCTGCTCGAAGTCCTGGAAGTGCTTCGACACCCAGTGTCGCAGCACGTTCAGCACTCGCATCGTGGCCGGCGAGCTGACGACGGACTCCTTTCGGTTCCTAGCTTCCACCTCGGGGGGCTCATCCCGGGGATTGCTGGAAGCTGAGGTAGCGATCGCGAATGCCGCCGCTGCCGTCGATGTGCTACTCCTGTGCGGGATTAAACACGGGACGAAAGGACGAAAGGACGACCGCAAGTTGCGTGTTTGCGTGGCAAGGATGCGTTGCGCAAAGGTTTAGGTGAAGGTTTAGTGTTACGTTTTAGTTTTTATTCCCGATGTGTCATACGTGTTCAAATAGCAATTGATGCGATAGAGATGAAGATTTGCGATAGAGGCGAATAGAGAGCGTGATGATCATGATGCATGATTGTGCACTACGACACGCGTTCAACGGATATGATCGAAATTGATCGGGATGATGAAGAAATCGGTTTTGAAATGCCGGAAAGAATGGAAGCTTTTTGTACAGCTTTACAGACAATGAGTTCATTTGCAACAGCCCACAGGATATAAATAATTTTCCAAGAAAAACTTCACTGCGGTCGGGTACAGAATCAAGCAGAGCAAGCGATTAAAGTGATATTCCTTCCATTCAACGCATTTTCTCTTGGAAGCGTTAACCGAGAGTTGCCAGCGCTGCGTTCTCCCGCGGGAACACGAAAGGTTGATTTATTCTCACAGGTGATTACGCCCGAAAGAACAACCAACGCCGCATCCAGGCGCGAACCGTCGGATATAAATCATTCCCACTACCAGCAGCAATATCGGGATAAGATTGTGTCGCTGACACCGCCACACGCACCTGCTTCATTACTATTCGTGTCAGTAGGGGGATTGCTCGGAAATTGCTTTCACCTCCAACGTCATTCCACCGTACCGGACGCGCGAAAGCTTGTAAATAAAACATCTTGGTCGAGCTTGTTATGACACCACGACCTCAAAGCTCTCTCCTCTCGTTGAGCCTTGCTCTTGTTGTACCCGAAAACCTGAGGACCTGTCGTCTTGAGATACATACATTATTTATCTCGTAAACTTTCGCTCGTCCACCACGTCACGGCACGGCACCATGGACGAGTGGTTCTTTGCCCCAAATGAAGAACGCTTCATTTCGCAGTGGTTCAAATGGTAATTTGAAATTTGATCCTTTCTGTTCAATTAGTGCCTCGATTATATATTAATTGGCTGCATTACAAATTTTGTGCCGAAAATCACCACATGAAGTTCAAATGATAAATAAAAAAAAAATTTCTATGTTTCATGAGCATATCATGCTTAAAGTAATTCATCGCATTAGTAAAGTGTTCATCATCAATCCAGTACAAGGATGACTCTTGTTAACTGAAGAGCTTAAATCGAATAAATGCCAGCACTCGGTGCGAACATGTACACCAAGCTTCCATTGTTTGCAAATGTTCAAGTGATGCAGCTTTAAGCAAACTTTCCGCAATCGAACCGATCAATCCACCGGGCCATATTAATAATGGAAAGCGCGCACTACCATTGACTTACCAAAGCGGGTCCGGTCCCATGCTGTGGGCATATAAACATGCGATCCAACGAAGCGACGAAATTTATCCAACATGTATAAGGACCCAACCCGACGAGTACATACAAAAGAACGCGGGGGGAGAAAAAAATGATCCCGATAGCATCGAATCGCCGGTATGGTGCAACATCCGGGAGGACCACGGTTATTATTCCCCGGTTTCAATTGGACGTCATCAATTTCATCGTTTGGAAAATTGATAATAAAACCGAACCCATTCAGAAGCACCGGAGCCAACATGTGGAAATGCACGTACGGTTTTCAACGGCCCCCGTTGGTCGGTCGATGGGTTACGCGAGCATGCAGCAAAAAGGGATCAATGGAGTTCGATGGAACCGTGGCCAGGAGGCGACGTTATGAAGATGATGTTGATTACAGGCAGACCGGAGACAGAGGGTACAGGTGGTATGAAACATTTCCGAGCAATAGCAGGAAGCAAAATCCGTTCATAAAACCCGAATCACCCGAGAATGAAAGAATGGTTGGGTTTTTTTTCGTCCCGTTGCGATGAGATGAATGAGCAGGGCCGTTTCGAAGCCCCCAACCACCGTGTATCCACCCAGCGGACCCCAACCAGGTGAGCACGATATGGGAAAAGACGTGGTTTCCCGGTAGCCATTTTATGGCATTTCGGATTGTGACCCGATGTAGGTGATTGTGTGTGTGTTTGCATTACATATTAGTGTGGGTCATTTTGGAGGGTTTGTTACGAATGAGTTATCGGTCATCGTGTCGAAAGGAGGACGAAACGAACCAGAACCAGAACAACGGCGGACACGAACAACGGCGCGTATATGGTTAGGCAGTGGCAAAGCATTTTTTGTGTACGTCAGTTCCACGGACGACAATAAAAACCCGACATTCCAGATCGTCCCCAAAAGACCAGAAAAACGGAACCGCACACCAGTCCGGACGGTTTCGCAAATGTGGCCGGAGGATGAAAGATTTGTCGGATCAGGGTCATCAAACCAGCCCAATGCCCCCCCATTGTCGGAAAGGTGTTTTAATACCATGTCCACAATGATGATGGAATGGACATTTAGGTCCACAAAATGGTAAGGTCACCGGGATATAAGTAGATGCACACCGTGTGTGTGTGCGCACGAAGGGATATTTTTCACATTTCGGTGCATTTTTGTTATCAAACATCCGGCCCAGCATATAATAATCGAGTGCGGGTTCCACGGTACCACGGCAGGTGGTTGGATTTTTGACCATCGTTATGTTCACGTGTTGAATCAACGTTAATAAAAAGGATGTATTTTTTGTTACATGGTACACATGTTGGTATTGTGTCGGTCGGTACGTTTTCCAGATTGCATTTTGCCGCAGCGCGCAATGTTTAATGCGAATGGGAAAAATAAAAAAAAGGCATGTCACAAGCCGCAGAGTATCATCATAATTCGTTTCATTGCACAAAAGCAACCCCAAAGCGCGCAATGTAATCGTTGGATTGTGTGTGTTTTTATACGAGCAAACACGAGCCAAAAAGCAAACCGGACCATGCCGGAAAACATTTCCAAAATGCGTTTTTTGATGAAACCGTGGATTGTTTTTGTTTTTATGAAGAAATAAAATGGAGAAATTTTTGGCACAAAAAAAGAATTGGGATCCAGTATCGAATCGTTATCGCCAAACGCAAACGATGCGAAAACGTGCCGAAATAATATTGGTATTTTTGGGGGGATTGCAAGTAAGCATGGAGTGGTTGTTGGTTTTTAGTAAGTGAAAACCGTACTCCCGAATGTTTAAAAGGGTGGAAAAAGTGAAGCGATATCGATAAAACGGCAACATCGAACGAAAGCACAGATGAAGATCAATAAAACAAATTAAATGGTTTTTTTTTTGGTTATACGAAAAATGTCCGAATGATGAAACAAAATACAAAATGAAACGTAAATTTACAACAATAACGAAACAAAATCCATTTTAAGTTGAATATGTTCGACGTTATTATGGTTGTTTGTTAGCAGGTGTAACAAACGGTTTTCAGATGGAGGCAGTTTGCAAAAGCAACGTCAAGATGGTTCAAATGAAGGGAAAAAAAGACGACAAAAAAGACAGATTATGGTTGAACGGTTGCCGTCAAAGCAACCAAGAGGACCAACGAAAAATGGATAGATACACCGGTTCATACGCCACGATCAATCAAACCAAGACCAGTTCGGCCACATTTGGACGGACGACGTCAAACAGGCATTCGACGACAGACAGACAGCCACAGAGAGAGAGGTACAGAGACACACAGAGAGACACACAGCAACAGACAGGACAGCCAGACAGCCAAAAACAGATAGACAGATAGTGAGATAGATTGATAGAGGGAGAGCGTTTAGGATAGCGAAAGGGATATCACGGGCGGATAAAAGTTTGCCCAAGTACACAATACAGACAATGGGTGATCACCCGCCGGCCGGAAAAGCCCGCCACAGTTTGGGGTGGGAGACAAATAAAAATACAGTTCCAACGATTTAGTTTGTCACATGGAGCAACAAGAGAGATCAAACCGGGTTGATTGATGGAGCACGTGAGTGTTCGTTGTGTGGTGCGTGTTGGCGTGTGCGCCAGGGGAAAATATTTTCGTTTTTTGTGTGTAGTGTTTTCCACCAATCGGCCATTGCAAACGAATTCCAAAGCGTGAGGATTTGTGCAAATGTAGCGTAGGTTGATAGATTGGGAAGTGATAAGATTGTTAGTGGAGCAAATTTATATCGAGCCGGCAGAAGATAATGCCATCGTGCCGCCAACATGATACAGAGGCAAGGGATGAGTTTTTGTTTTTGTGGTAAGAAAGCATGTGATTTGGTGCGGAATGAAAATGAGTCCGGGAGAGATATGTGTTGTTTTATGTTTTATGCGTCCATTAAGGCGTTTGTTTATATTTATAGGCAACAATGTTATGATGTTGTTGAACATATATTTTATCCGTCCGATTGGTCGTTGAGTGGGATTTGATAAGATGGTTTTTTTTTTTTTGGTTTGTTGCAGAACCACGATGGATGGTTTTGTTTTTTTTTGGTTTACAGTTGGTACAGAATGCACACAAGAAACAGACGTAAATATAAACATCCATGAACACGATCACACACGGTATCAGAGCAAGTGAGAGCAACACATTCAGAGAGAAAAGAGAAAGAGAGATCAAGAAAAAAGAAACATAGTGTAAGAAGAGTAAGAAACAACATGTAACGGTAAGTAACGTATTAACTTAAAGTAAAACATTGCATAAAAAAACACACACACACGCACATAGTAGTGAGTACTAATCGAAGGGTTTTTTTTTGTTGTTGTTTTCTGTTTTATTTCAGTTCGGATGAGTACAGAGTTGCAGCTGCACGAGACAGGTAAGTTAGATTAAAACGGAGCGAAAACAGAGCGACAGACAGATAGAGAGAATAAATAAAAGAAAAACGATAGAAAAGTACACGAAACTTTCGCCAGGTACAAAGATTGAGCGTTGGGGTTTGTTGTCTACATAACTTATTTTGTTTTTTTCCCTTGGTTCTGCGTCTGCAAATCACATGCTATTTTAAGAAAACTATACTTAATTGCTACAAATCACAGCACATTTATGTAAATTCTTCCCACTTTACGATCCTGCTCCACTAATCGCTAACAATCGGCCGAACAATTTGATACAAAATCCCATTTAGTCATTCGTTATGGCTTTAGAATAACCTTTTCCCTGCGTACGTCCGCTCTGCCGAAAGGAAACTTCAGAACGGGTTGCTGCCGGTCCGACTAAACAGTAACGGAAGTTCATACATCACCCTTGGAAATACATTAGCTCTAAATCTTCATCAATCTCCGATAGTGTCCGATGCTTCGTTGCCCTGCACTTGCCCTTGTTTTCACTCTCAATGACTTACACACATGTACACACTCCGAACCCCGGCGTAACCCTTGCGGAGAGTTCCGGTCGCATCCATCCCAATAGCTGGTCTTGGTGTGATTGGCCCTCTTTAAGAATTCGCTCGTAACCTACTCGCGTCTCATGCACCACACGAAGCAGCCTGAGCACACAGGACGACTGTATTTCGATGGGGAAACAAGATTTATGTAGCAAAATACGTTTTCATCGTTCCAATTGCTATAAATCTTCTGCCAAAACGATGGCAAACCATCTTCTCCACTATTCTCGTTACCATGAAGTCCCTTCCTCGTTCCTCGTACGGTCGTGACGTGTCTTCTTTGCGGTAAACCATAAGGCTCACCGGAACATAACCGGAGGCAGGAAGAAAATGGCAGAAAACTAGCAACTAGCAGAAAGAAAATTCACACTTCTTCCGTTTGCGCTCTCGGTGCGGCTGTCTTAAGACAGCCGGGAGTGGAATAAAGGAGTGGAAACATTATCCTTTTATCGCTTAGTTTTGAATCTTTTCTTCATTGGCTGGTGTGCATGTTTCCATTTTGTTGGTGCCATCGTTGGCAGAGATTTGAGGAGTTGGCTGTAAAACTATACAGCCGTGTTAGGGACGATCTGACTAGCGCATTATCAAGACGCAAAGCGAGAGGGACAAGAAATGCTTTACGAATTGTATATTGCAATAAAAACGTATTTTCCCATCTGTGTCTTACAGTTTTACAGATTCTTCTGAACGGTGCGAGTTTATGATTTGCACTATCTTCAGTTTTATTATCCACTGTTTTCGTGTCTTGAGACACAGGAACCCCCGGGGAACAGCGGGATCACTGTTTGCATGCTGGGATTATTAAGAACTATTGGAAGGAAATGAAGTTCCAACGATGGTGACTTCCGATATGAGGTATTTTTATTCAACTACCGTCTGGAACGGTAAAACGGGACGCATCGTGGAAAAAGAAGCTGCTATCTTCTGACATGCCCAATTTGATAGAATTATTTTTTTTTCTGGTGCCTTTAGCTTAGTTTTTGAGCAGTTTTCCACAAAAACTAAATTCTTGGTGCGATTTTGTTTATGATAAGCATACAAGAGAAGTCCCTTGCTGATGAAGTCATAAAAACATTCAACTCAGTTTTACGAAAAGCTCTTGTTGCAAAGAACAAAAGTCTTTGCCAGTTGTGAATAAATGTATAACCAAAGCACTCGATTGAATATTTCTCTCTGTGCTAGTACACCATGCAACCTAGCCGGCACGTCGATAAAGCTGATAGGTCCAACAAGAAATCCACTTAGGCAAATATTTCCCAGAAGATTTCCACTAAATTCACCACTCACGTGGAGTCGAATGGTAAGGAATCATTTTCCATCCTTTGGTATGGAAACCAATCTTTTTTTTGTATTATTTTTAGCTCTTTGTTTTGCCTCGCGCACTGCTCCACTGTTTCCCTCGAGAGCTTTCGGACGATCTGTTGAGGTCGCTCGATACGTAGCATAGCATGTTTAACATCTTCGTGCGGATAAGATGCAATAAATCATAAATTGTCGGAAACAGGACTACGTAAACAATGTTCACAACAAGCAGACACACACATACACATGCATACGTGCGCCACAATCGTGTAAAAGGTTCGCATTCGTTCCCAGGCATTTG
Organism: Anopheles funestus; assembly: GCF_943734845.2. Lineage (NCBI taxonomy): Eukaryota > Metazoa > Arthropoda > Insecta > Diptera > Culicidae > Anopheles > Anopheles funestus. The sequence continues at coordinate 1,455,258 of NC_064598.1, forward strand.
TTCCTTCGGCTGTTGCTGCTAGTGCTGCTGTTGGCAGTTGTTTTTGCTGATGGTTGCTGATCCTTTCTAGCTCCGCTAGTATCCTTCTTTGGAACGAAGAATGTCCAACTCCCTCACGACACGCTCAGATACGATGTATAAAACACATCCGAGAGCATGTGTTTGCATATACACAGCAGTCGTCCGTCGTAATCCAGGAACTTTGTTTAGTTGCGTGTTTTGTTGTTTTTTTTTTACTTTCTCAAACTAGTTCCATTCCACCCATGTATGGCTGTGTGAAAACATGTCAGATACGATTGTCTTCTCACTTTAGAATTTAATACAGCCCACAAGGAAAAGGATTGGCGAACGTGCAGATGCTGCTGCTGCTGCTACTGCTGCTTCGACATGTGCCGTAGCTTTATTTGACTGCCGACGTTAATACTCGAGAGGCGGCGAGCAGTAAGAGCAAGTAAAACTGCACAGAAAAGACATCTCTACTGACATATTTCAAGATTAAACTCGTGTACTTTCGTCGACGGGAAGGAGACAGACTCCGTACCATGACAATTGCTGTGATTAGTTACGCTGACCTTAATCCGATTCTCGTACAGAAGATCTCCGTTTCACATTTCAAAAGTTTCATTTGTGCGTTACGTTTTCATCTCGGCATAACATTTCAGCCCATCAGCTTTTATTTTTAGAGATGAGCCAAATGTAAGGCTGATGTGCTGTGGTTTAATTAAAAAATGGTCCTAAAACCCAAAAACCGATCCTTTCTGCCATCTTTAACATCCTTCGAAACGATAAAATGTAACGTTTCACCGTTGAGGATGACCTCCCCAAAAATCAACCGTATTATTTATGATTTTAATCGATTTTTTAACTTTCAATTTGGAAAATTTTCATTCCAGGGTAATCTCGTGAGTAAATGAACTTATTTTTCCTTGGATTTTATATCGATTTTAACGATCCTTATGAAGAGCTATCAATACAATATCATTCGGACAAGGGTTGTGGCAGGAAAACGTTTTGATTGAGCAATTGAAAAGGATGTATTTCACTCCAATCGAACCCTTTCACAAGCTAATCTAGATGATAAAAGCGGATAAAAGAATTTCTTTCATCCTATCCTTGCTAAAGATTGTTTTGAATTTCATCCAACTTTTTGCTCATATTTTATCATAAAAATCCCCATACTCAATCTTTGACCGAGGAAGCGAAAGTGTTCTCTAGTGTAGTCTTTCGATGTGGATAAGAATCAATAAACTGAAGAAAAAAAACGAGAAACGAATTCGTAGGCACAAATATTTCTCAACGAAAGTAAGCATTCCAACATTCGTTCATGGATAACATAAATCGACAAAGACCAATAACGGTGGGGGAAAAGCCAGGATACTTCGGCTCATTCCTTAAAAAGCAAACGTTAGAGCAAACGTTTAAAACGGGAAACAAATAATTAATTGCAAATAAGAGACAGCATTTCAAAATGGAACAGATCGAACACAAACAGATCAACAGAAAACGGATCAGCTCGAAGTGGTCTGAAGAAGAGCGAAAACAACCGCTAGCAATGGTATGAAAAATAGAGCCAAAAACTGGAAACACGTTTAAAAACATAACAGTATGCAGATGGGGCGAGGTCTGATCCTTGGCGCACGATACCGATCATGCGTATGATGAAACGGAACGAAAGGAAATGAAGATCATTTTTTGAATAAGAAATCCGCCACGTTGACATTAGGCACCGCGAAAATTGATCTAGCGGGGTGAGTTGGGGTGGTTGGTTCAAGGGGGGAGTGTAAAGTTGGGTGTAGGGGTGGTGTGGGTTGCGTTTACCTGCGTTGCGACTGGCGGTAGGAAGTGATTACTACGCCTACTTTGCTGGAGCAGTGAGGAACATGATCGTGCTGCATGGAAGCTCGGGACGAAATGGTGTTCAGCGATACACCACCAAGCGATCCACGTGGTGTGGTGAAGATCGACGTGGCCATGTCATCGTCACTTTCGGAAAATCGGCGCGTGCTGTGAAACGAACGGTGAAGAGAAACAGATAGAAAGAGGGATAGAGAGAAAAAATAGGACAAAAGGAACAACCGGGCGTGTATGGGTGTGTGTGTGTGCGTTGACGGATGTGCATAAAAACAAGGTAAGGGTTCAAGCGGAAATAGCATTTGAAGATGTGTCCTATAGAACGCTTGAGTGTTGCATCTTTAACGTGAATATATACAATATTTGGTACAATGAGAAACCATCGCGGTCATCAGTCATCGAAAAGGGTAGGTTTACCTGGTGAGGTCACATGCACATTATCTCCAAGCCCATCCATATTTACAGATCATGTATTTTCCTAAAACAGAACCATCGAAACTCATTCGACAAGGGCACACAAATCATTTGCAACATATGGATGCATCTACCGACAAGGAAATGTGGGAAACTTGATGCAAAACAAACAAATATTATCCTATGGTGTCACAACCAGACGGAAATTTCCAATCGAATCACCGAATGCATCGCTGGACGCATTAGCGTTTGGCAACAAGAACTGACCTTGGAAGGGAAAACTACGTTCGGAAAACTGTACCGTTTCCCCGTGCGGACATGAAGTACTTCCACGGAAAAGCCAAATTTTGCAAAAGGGCACCAATGAACGGTTCTGACGTTTGTCTACTTTCGCTCATAAATTAGCGAACAATTAATCATTCCACTGCCTTCGTGTAACGTTGTTGACGAGAATCTTTCGCCATGAGTCTGGCAAAGCGAAGGAAACATGTTGAAACACGGGAAGGAGATGATTTATTCGGCGAAATGATTGTACGATGAAGGGACATTTCCATGACCGCAGTACGACGAAATTTCAAAACAGACAAACTATGCAGGACTATTGAAGTCAACACATAAGCTGGAAACATCATCACAACACCGAAGGCAATACAGTAAAAGGGTCGCCTCCACATTCAATGAGGACGGCCCCAATCGTGACATGACTGGACTGTTTTACGGAAATGCTTTTTCCTGGGATCATACATACCTGGATGAATCACGATCTCTCTGGGGCGTTCCAAACAGACTCTTGCGCTGTCGTTCCGGTGTCTTTGGGGCGGAAAATTTTCTGGTGGTCAATCGTGGACTGCTGCTGGTCTTTTCGCTCTGTAAGATATACGGTACGATTTGTGCATAATTGCCAACAGTTGGTAAAATTTAGATTTATTTCTGAAAAAATCTCTTGATTAGAAAAGAGCTCGAAATAAAAGAACAAATTTGTAATAACAATGTTAATGATTTTGCTAGTGATAAAAGGAACTCAACAACAACAGGAAGAACAGTTTACTGTAACTAACGAGCACAATTTTCCCATCACACCTAGATTGCACTAGCGTGCGAAAGGAAAGCCAACGGAAAGGAACGGTAAAACTGTGTAACCGTTCCTAGTACAAGGACCCGTTTGTGGCATGAGCTTAAGCCGTAATAGTAATTTAATGGTAAAGGTCACCCGGTGTAAGTGGTCAGGGGCACGTAAAGCCTCTCCGGGCTGTACCGAGCAACGAGTGATTTCTAATCCCTTCGCAAAACGGAAAGTACGTACCTTGTTGAAGAGACTGCCGTCCCCGTTTAGCTGCAGGCTGTGCCGATGTTGACAGAGGGCCGCATGCGGTATGGCAATGTTGTGGCCAACGCTCGGTCGTCGGTCCATCGGTAGCAGATGAGGCGGCGAAATGCTTTTTGTGGACGTGGCCGTTGTCGTCGTCGTTATCGTAACCGTCGTTGTAGTCGTGGTCGTCAGATAAGGTTGAGTTACGATTTTCGGACCTCCAATCTCGAGCCGTCCCTGTACGATGGTGGCTTGTTCCGATTTTAACGGAAGTGATTGCTGCTGCTGTAACTGCTGGTGCAGTGGAGAAGCCCCATTCGGGGGCTGGCCGTTGGAAGGGCTGTAACATGGAGTGGTTGTTACGGTCGGGGGTGTTGGAGGTGTTTTAATTTGTTGCTGCTGATGTTGTGGCGAATGATGCTGCTGTTGCTGCTGTTGCTGGTGATCCTGCGAAGCTGGCTGTTGTTTGTCCGGCGTTCTTGATGTCTGGCCGGATTCGTCCTCCGTTTGGCTTGTATCCGTAGTACAGATGGTGGGCGTCGGAGGTGTTGCGGTGGCATGGGTCAGGATTTTGTGTGCCTTCGGATTAACACGCTCGGGCAATGGGCTGGTGGGGGCTTTACCGTACTTAAATGTTCCCTCTGTTGGTGTATCGTCTGATTTATCCTGCCCTCCGGAACCGGTTGATCCTACCAGTGTAACGCTGCTTAGATTGGACGGGGAGGATGGACCACTCATAGCCGTTTCTAAAAGATGTACAACGCACGACAAAAGGGATTAATACGCGGGCCACAACAGGATGATCGAGTGGAAGTGTGTAATGTATCATAAACATTGCCTAATCACCTGTTAAAGTATCGGAGCTACTCGAACCGGGCATCGTTTTTGGTATTACCAGGTAAGAATCGTCCTGTGGCTGCTGGTGAAGCTGATGCTGTGATTTACTCTGCAAATGGGCCGTTCCGCTCGCCGGTTCGATTGGCTTTTCCTCAACGACCTTCTCGTTCAGATGATGCGTGCTGTGGATTATTACTGGACCCACCTGCTCCGGTATCCAGGAGAGAGTTTCCTGTTCCGAGCTTTGGTGATTTTGATAACCCCTTCGAGAGCCTCGAAAGCGTAGACCTGTTGAGTCACCGCTCATTGAACGATCCCGGTCAGCTCCTTCCGAGCAGTAACCTAGCACAAGGTAAATAAAGCCATTCCATTACATGTTCGACACGTCCGTGATACTTATGATTTGCATCATAAAGCATACCTGAAACGGAGCTCGCACCCGATGTACGACGTGGTGATGCACGTCCGTCTTGATATGGCAGCTCCAGGAAATCTGTCTGATGCTCGCAATCGCAGGATGGCTCCACGGGGGGATCGTAGAATACGCTTTTCAATGCATTTAGTACCGTTTCGCCATCGGTAAACACGCGGTACGTTAGCAGGAAGGTATTCAAAAAGTCAATTGACAAGAACCTCAAATCTGTAAGACGTTGAAGCAAACGCTCAGGCGTGGCGTAGCGCACCTGTGGCAACTTGCACGAGTTCAATGTTCTTGAGAACCGGATATCGACATCATCTTTAAATAGCCGAGGATCGGCTCGTAGCGCTTGATGGCCTGCAAGAAGAGATGCTTCAGATTTTTCAACCCCAGCAATCGCCAACCGCCCAGATTGGAGAGGGTGACAGGAAACATGCAATATCAAAAAAAGGACAACGCAAGAACATCCAGTTTCCATCCAGAGGACAAGCAACATACAGTGTGCGGTGGGAAGAGAAAAATAGAAAAAATTTGGATCAGGATGTCATCAGGATGCTTACAGGCAACGAATATCCGAGAGATTGCACTACACTCAACATTCACGTCACAGATTCCGCGGTTCACATACCTCCTGACGATCCCCCGATTCCCGGCGACAGCAACGAGTGCATGTGAATGTTATCTAAACACTGTGAAATATCGCTTATCCACGCTTCTTTGTCTTGTATAGTGGGTGCCACCAGATGGATTCCATGACGGGCTCCGGATTTCGATTCGACGAATATCTTGAAATCTCTGTTGCCTGCATTGACCGACTCTGTCACGCTAAGCGTACTGCCTCGGGTCGATGCGGAACAAACGGATGCATCCTCATCGTCGTGCTGTACTTCACTCGGATCTTCGACGAGTGTCGCATCGGCTAAGGGAATTTTTCCAACATCCGGTAGAAGATGTAAGCGGCCTCCCGATGTTCTGAAAGTTAATTACCATTCAAACGAACGACTTTTTTTTTAATTCCAAATCGGGTAAAAGTATACGAATCGCTCACGAAATCACTCTCCACACTCGCTCGAAAGCTCATGAAACGTATCCTGAAATCAGGATTCTATGATACACATGAAATATTTCACACTCTCGTTCGAAGAAAAGCTGTGTGAAATATTTCAATGTTCGTGTGAAAGCTCTAGGCAGGGTTGCTTACCTTGTTGCTATAATCATATGGTTCGAGAAAAGGAAACATTGCCGAACGGCATCACGCTCACTTTTGAAGGACGCAAGACGGCTGCGTATTCGTCCTCGACCGGGCGGTACTTGCACCAAGCTTCCTGTGAATGGAAATTTGACAGCATAAAGCGGCAGTCTGACAGCATCAGCCCAAAAGCTGTTACTTCTTTTGCGATAAAGCTTTTCCGTTTGCATTTTCTCGACCCACTAGCTCACCTTGCCGTACAAACACCTGATTGACGTCGAGTAAAATGTCGCAACCTTCCACTATCATTCGCTCGACCGCAAGGTTCTTGCGGAGGTTTTCCGTTTCTGAGACTTCGTCATGCATTTGGCGCGACAGATCTTCGAGCTGCTGGCGTGCATTTTGCAAACTCTTCCGCTCAACGTGATCGTGGGGCGTGTGCGCCAAAAGCTCGTGCAGTGTGATGATGTATCGCGGTATCTGATGCATGGGGTAGGTCAGAAATGTTTCGAGGCTCCGTCCCTGGCATGATGGTTTGGCTTCCAGGCGCTTCAGCACCGTGGCAAAGTTGGTGTTGCTCTTGCACTCGGTCAGCACCTGTAGACTGTAATGGTGGTTGCGAACATACTCCTGGTAGATGCTCAGCATGGGTAGCAGCATGTCGAACAGATCGCCTAGAAATGTATTCGGAAAATTAAAGCTAATTTTATACAAAATGATGTATGGGCAGATAGGGATGTGAGGCGTGCAGGCCGCATGAAGCGCGTTAGGTAAGTGAGCAAGAAGAGCGAAGAACAGCGGCATTAATGCTGTTCTTCCCAGTTGGTCACGGAGTAGAGGCAATCTTACCAAGCACTAACGTTGGCCAGGACTCCAGTCGTGAGGTCAATCCCTTCAGGAATATCTGGTGCAGGAACAGTACCGTCTCGGAGTTGAGAAAGATCGAGTTGACGTCCTCGTGCGAGCAGGGCGGCCGCTTGGAGCTGGCGGCCATCTTGAACGGGCGCAGAAAGCAGGCCACGAGCACTTCGAGCTGCTCGAGATATTCCTCCTCCGCCTCGACCATGCTGAACACGAGATGGTTCCGCTTGCGCATACTTTCCGCGTGCGGTGACCGAATGTACTCTTCCACGATCTGCTTCCAGCGCCGTCTGCATAGCCAGCCGCGGAAGAAGCTCTGCACCTTCTTTATCTTGCGCAGCTCAATCGAATCCTGGACCGAGGCACACAGACCCGGCAATGAACCGTGATCGTCCTGCGAGTCGCCGGGCACACTGAAGCTGCCCCGCCCGACGGGTGTGGCCGAATAGCTCGAGCGGGTCTCCTTTCTAAGCACACAAATCTAGCGGATCCGGAGCGGGAAAGAGCGACCGCAGGAAATATCGTGGCAACGAAAAGTCGACACGCGCCAAAACCGGAAACGAGGAAAGTCAAAACAATAATTAGTTCTTAAGTGTGTTGCTCCGCCTCGCTATCGCACAAACAACCCGCTCTCTGGAAGGCTTTCCTCCAGCGAACCCTGCTCTTGCTACCCCATGTCCTTCAGCCAACATCATCGGACTTCTCAGAAACCACTGAATGCTTCCGGAAAAGCTTCCGGCCGATGTCGTTGAAGTGTAGTGAAGCGAAAGGCAAGCAAAAACTGAGGACGATTAATAACCTTCTGCCCCGTTCCTGCGTCCCACGGGATACAAACACGCACACAAACAATCCTCTTCCCTGACACCCACCCTCCCGCTTTCTTTCCTTTTATTATTCCCACCATCCCCTTCCCGCTAACAAATCACAAATACCCACACACACACACCCAGACTTACCTCCGCACGAAGCTTTCGTATTTCCGAAGCCAGCTCCTCGCACTGTTGAGTGTACTGCCATTTGGCCGTTTTCTCGCTTTCGACCACTTGCAACAGATGGACATGCTTCTGCTCGAGTTCCTCCTTCTGGAGCAGCAGCTTGTTGAAGCTGGTAGTGTTTATTCAAGAGTGCACGTGTGGTACATGGCGAACGACAGGTCGAAGAAATGCAAGAAATACATATATTTATGTGGAAACCGTTGCGAGACGGGAACATGGACATGGGATTGGAAAAAAAGAAAAAGCATGCCCATTTCCCATGCTAAAGTACAGTAGAAAGTGCACCTAACTAGAGAGCGAGCCTTCAAAGCCGACAAGTGTACTAATTAAAATGCAATCAGCTGAAGAACGTTTGGAAGCCGAGTGCTGCCGGTTCTTGGCTTCTCGCTTTGTAATGAATATGCATGAGCGTTGAAGTGAAGAATTTAAATAAGAACCGGGCACGTATAACCGTGGGAAAGTGGGAAAACTTGGGCGGCAGATTTATTACACTGTCTTCAATAGAAACTCATTTTCCTCCTCCCCCCAAAAAAGGAGCGAAAAAAAAACATTCATTAAACATGTAAAATTATGCAATAACTATTGCTCGCGTTGAAAACGGCCACAAGTCATCCACAACTCAACCGTCATAAAACTAGGTAGGGGTAGGGGTGTTCTTTTTCTTTTCTTTGCTGAAAAGTGCTGAAAATAAAGCCCCATTAGATAGTTTGAACATTTACCTTGCCTCGCGTATGGCAATGATCCAGGCTGAGCACTCTGATTCCGTGGCCGCACGCAGTTCGTACTGTCTTTGATTTTCTCGCCGGTAGCAAATAGTGAAGCAATGCTGTAAAAGAAAAACCAATCAGAGATAGAAACAATAACTGGTGAAATAGCATAAAGTGTATTATAAAACATTCATTCTTTCCTGTTTTTTCATTTGAATTGTTGAAGTTTTGAAGTTTTTGGTTAAAAGAATTAATTATTTAGATGCGTTTCGTTGAACATTTACTGAGCTTTTGTAATTTGTGCCAGTTCCTTACGAGAAAATTTTGATGCTAGGGTACTGGAGGTCAGCTGAAATATTACACCCCTGAGCAGATCAGATTTATGAGATCTATAAATACAAAACATGGTTTGTGTGGTGATGTTTCATCCTTATATTCCATCTGGTCGTCTCGTCGTTACTAAGAGACCGTAGTGCCTTTCAGACACTACGCAAAACCACGGCCGAAGAAGGGATTGTAATCAAATTTCCTTCTGTTCCTTCTTGAGTCTGGTACACTGGTGCCGCATTGTTGCAAAACCCATTTGTCTGCATTCATATCCAGAGGCAATCGTACTGCTCTTCACACAAGAGATGACCACAGTAAGAATGGAACGATGCTGTATCATACTCGCTACTCTCCTGTTCGTCCGATACCTCGTTGCAGATCCCTTTACCGAATCCAACCAGAATCGCGTGGTGGTAAAAATACAATAAACCTTCCAAAGTGAAAGCGCAACGGAAACGTGCACGGTTCGTTGAAAAATTCATCCAACACAAACACACTATCACGGGGTAGGAGTCTCTGGAGTCGTTCAAAGTCCCGCAAGTAAATCTCCAAAAGGCGCACAAGTGGCAGACCCTTACAGATGTTAGGTCGATTAATTTTTAAGCACCTTCAATGCTTTATTTAAGTAACTTATTTGTGTGCTAGATGAAGCCCACAAATTTGATTAAATTGTTTTCGTACCGGCAAAAATACTCTAGAAGAAAAGCATTGCCGAGGAACATTCCTCACTGCAGTAAGGTGCAGCAAACGTTTCGGTGCCGCAGTTGCATTCAACTATGCGCAAAGTTCGTCCAGAAGGCCAGAAAGCTCGTTGCTATTCGCCGGCGTTGAAGCATTTTCATCATCCCATTTCACTAATGGCTATGTGGTGCAAAACACTCCAAGCTTGCCACGCTTTGCAACCACCAAAAACCATCCGCTGCTGCTGTTCGGATTGCTCCCAGAACCGGGTGGCACCGGGACCAAAACAGAAAACTCATTACACAACCGAAACCGAATGAGGGTTCGAATTAAATTCCTCCTACAGTACCGCCGGCTTAACAGCCACCCTTTGCCGGTGCAAAAACCAGCTTCAATGCGTTTGTTCGTGCTGCCGCCATCGTGCATCATGGTGCCGCCGCGAGGGCTGCTTGAAAAGTGTGATTTTGCCATAATTGCCAGCAGCATCTGTGACGGAAGAGCGGGATTAATTATTCGCACCATAAACGACAGACTTGACAAGGCAGTGTGCCACTTACAGGGGCCGCGGGGAAGGAAGGATATCACCCAAAAGGGCCATCATCACTAGCGCATTATGTTTGCATGTTTGAAGTGAATTAGCTTTACCGTAAACAGCTTTCGTAAGCACTTGTGATGTTCCCGTGTTGAGGACGTTGCTGAAGACTTCTCGATTCAAATGATAGAGTATTTATTATTTGTTCACGGTGTTCTTCACAGCGCTAAATAAGGTCACGAGTTGTGTGTGTGGAATTGTGATATAAAAAGTTTATAAAAATAAATCTTCAGCAAGTCGATCAGCCTCCAATATTAATTTGATTACTTCCAACATTCCGTTGTAGGTTTAATAATCGAATGTAAATAACTAAATCAACAGTACGTTTCACGGGCAAATTGATTTTGTCTCTCAAACAAATTCCCCAGCCACGCATACTTGAAATGATCTATTCATCAGCGTTATGAATTAATCATTATGTAACAAAATCGTAGCTGAAATTGAACCAACTTCGTTGCGCCATTGGAAAACGCCAGCGACAGTTAAATGCATGAAATTGTTATAATTTTGTTTGATTGGTTTCGGCTGGAGGGTGGACAAAGAAATTCAAAAACATCCACCGCATCGCATTCGTCTCCAATTCTACGAAATGGATCAATCGCTATGACAAGCAAACATAGCATCTTTTCATTCTTTTCCCACCGATGAAGTGAACGATAAATTTTCGATCCAGGCAGATAAGCTGCGAAAGGAAACTTTTCGATTTTAACGACAACAACGCACCGTTCATCCTTACAAACCTTCTTTATCGAGCGAGTTGGCCATCAGAGGTGAGTGAGTTCGATATTTCTTCTACTTTTTACGAACCACTGCATGATCCCCCCTCTAAAAGGGATGGAAAATATGAAAAACAAAAGAAAAATTAAGGGCAACAAGGAGCAAAAAAGTTTGTTTTTCCGTTTCCGACCAACAGGCACGGAACGCACGGAACAAAGAAGATTAAAAATTATGCTCCTGCTCAAAATACCCTGTACCACGATTGGTAAAATGAATTTCAAAATGGCCGACACGTCACTGACCTCCGCAGGAGCAGAACTTTAACTTCCTGTTTGGAGTGGTTCACGAAAGGTTGTCTTGCACGGTGCAAAGAAACAGATTTGCTCTTACAAAATGGTAACGCTCAAGACGTGGCAAGACGATCCCCCATTGAACAGACAATGCACGGTGTACTGACTTCTTAAGCGTATGTTTTATTCATGTGGCTTTCTTATTATGTTATCAAGCAGCAGCCATGGCATGGACAACAGCTTGAAGCAGCATTGGTGAACTCCCTAACCTACTGAATGGTTTTGATCTCGCACGCCTCCACGTCTTAATTTCATCGTTCTTCAACCTCATCTCAGGTTGTTCATGAATATCTGATTACCTATCCGCCTGTTGCTCCGTCCGCTTTGTCCGACCTTCTGTCTTCTAGGTCGTCCTTCTTCCATCCAGCAAGCTTCCTTTTTACATAGATTTTGTTTTTGGTTTTTGGCAGCTTTTTTCGGCATTTTTCAATTCGCTCAGTAATTTGAGGCGTTGTCGTTGAAAGAAAAACGAACTTTCCGCATTTGAAAATTGTGCCACAGCGTGTGGAAATTGGCAACAAACTTTTCTAGACAATAAAATACGCAAAAGCTTTGCTAAAAGTGATATAATCGTAAAAGAATTCATTGCACAGTTCTCTTAATTCAATTCCAGTTTTCAATGTAAGCACTGTGTAATCCTTTTAATCGATAGCGTAGCAAGCAGAAATTGGCTTTCCGTGCTAGGAATAGGTGATGATTTATATTCGCATATATATAAACATTTGTGCTGCTCCATGTGTGCATGCATTGTGTTACGTTTTCCCAATGTGGTACCTTAGGTAGAAAGAAACTTCGGCGTCCGCTGTCGGTGTCTGTTTTTATGTTTTATTTACAAGAGCAAAAGTGTAATCTAACACCTGCCGTGCGACTTACAGTGCATAAACGCGCGCAAACAATGATTGTCACACATTTGTGCGCGATCAACGTTTGGGCCACGCCATAAAAACCCCGAAACGAATGTTTCACGTGCTGGCAATAAACTGCGTATGTGATAAATTGGTCCCATATATTAATTTTTCTTCCAATCTCTAGCCATGTCGTTTACGCCCGGGGGCATGGGACAAACTGCCTCTGCCTCTGCCCGCACAGCCCGCTGCTTACCGTGAAGGATTATTCATCATCTCGCCCAGAATCCAAACCGCGGTAGGCGACGGAGCATAAGCGCCAAAGCCAAAACCCCAATCAAAACGACGACACTTTTCCCCGGTGCGATCACCAGGATATCTGGGCAACGAGGATATGAAGCATAGCGGGCAGACGGACACTCTGTACACGCAGCGCTGGTGTTGTGTACTCGTGTGGCAAGTTCAAGGGCGAAGGAGCTTAGCGAAAGAAGAACGAAAAGAAAAGCAAACCTGCTCGTAAACGATAGCAAAATTGATTTTGCTCCCGTGTAGCGAACGACTCAAACGACTTGGTGGTTTTGCTGTAAACGTACCTGCAATTTTTCTTCCTTAATAATTTTCGGCGCTTGACCGGTGCTGGTTGATATGGGGGGTCCTGATATCGAGGGGGCTGAAACAAGCCGCTCGCAGTAGCAACCCTCCAGGAAGATTAGCCCGGAGGGTCGGGACGATTGTTCGGATTCGTAGTAGAAGAGTAAATTCTGGATGGGAAAGGGGAATAAACACCGAAACCGAAATTAGAGTAATTTCCTAATGATGATGATGATGACGATGATGGTTTTCAGGTGCGGCATCGGTACCGGCAACTTACCTGATAGAGCACAAACCAGCGCATCTGCCATTTGTTGTTATCGGATGTGCGTTTGTGTAGATTTCCGTGCTGAAAGTGAAGCAAACGGAGGAGAAAGAATCATTGATATTGGCTTATTTAGAGCCAGTGCTTTACCGGAGCTTTGTGTTATTCTTTGTGAGCTTTTTTGTGAGGTGTACTCGTACTACACAGTACTTGCAGCGCATTATTTTGAACGACAATATTATCCAAGAACCTACGACACTATAAAACAAACTGTTCCCCCATGGTACATCCTTTCAAATCCTGTTTGGGTTTATGCTTTGAGCCCTGCTCTTCCTCACTTGTGCCAAGCACCTGTGAACTCGCTTCCCTCTCTCTCTCTCTCTTGGGTCCTACCAGTAGTAGACACGCTGTACACTAAATTGATATTGGTTTAACCCAGCGCTGCCAGCAAGGCTGTAGCAAGCAACAAGCACATGGGATCATACAACATCGTAGCCAACATGGTGCGGGAATCCAACAAACACAAGCATGACGATGCTCAATTAGAGGAAAATATGTGTTCACCCGGCAAGTGGTAAATAACTGTTACGACTAAACTTTTCCAGCACTCGCACAGCATCACCCGAACGCAAAAGAATGAGTATGGTCGGTGGCTATATTCCCCCGGTTGGTGATGTGTTTGTCGAAAACTGAACCTTGTTCTCATGTCGTCATGTTGGTTGTTCCCATGCAAATACGGACTCTGCTTCTGTACGAAACACAAAAACATCGTTCTGCTTATGAACATGAGTTGGTGTTTGTGTTTTTTTTAGGGAAACATGGGGTCGAATTTAAATAAAAGATGTTAACGAAGAATAACAACATCGCTGGTGTAGAGTATTATCGTATACGTAAAGTCTCATGTGTGATGTGCATGTAGCCACTTACCATTGAGTGATCATACTGTGCCCGATCGGACAGCATAATCAGCTGGTTCTCGTTTACCCGCACGGAACGTTGCATTTTGGGGCTTAGCATTGATGCACCGATGTTACGAAAGGGTTCGATTTCTCACCACTCACTCAGCACTAGGATAGCTTTCCCTGCACACCCTTTTGCACACACACACTTTAGTAATATTAGTTAGCAATTCATCCACACCGACTCGCGATTGTCGACTCTAGCGAGCTACGGAATTCACACATCGCACTGACTGCCGGCAATCCGGTCGCCCGTTTTTTCGCTAAATGTTTGATGGCTGTCTGGTGGATGCTTTCCGAAATGCCACCGATATTGTCATCTTCACGCCGTCCTTCAACACCACAACCACTTCCCGCGCACAAAGCGCACTGTGACAGGATCGGATGTAAAGACACATTCAATTCGGCCACTTTATCGCATTGCCCGTTTGTCTTCGCCGTCTTCGATTGTCATAATATTGAGCACGTTTTTCGATCGCGATTCGATTCCCACAAAGCAGTGCATTGTTTGGTCTACCGTCACATGCTGTCACGCAGTATGCCGTCAATGTCTTCCCGTCCCGAGCGCTGGTAACCGTCCGCGCTCACCGACGTCTGCACCACCGGCGTTACGGCGTACGGGTTTGTTTGTTCAGGTTTGTTCTCTTTCGCCTCTGCTCGTCACAGCCAGCCAGTTGGGCCGGTGGCAGTAGCAATGAGAAAACGTCATTGTGCCAGGCACCGTGTTTCAGCCCCCTCGTTGACCGCCGTTAAAGCGTCCTCGGTACGCGAGAAGTTGTCTCGGCTTGCTGCGAATACACCCGCGTCGGTAGCTGCGAGCTGCTCCGGGCGAACGCCGGGTACGCTCGATGCGGCGACGATGTAGTCCGATGTGGCCCTCAGAAATTCATTATTTACCGAGGGCTTGCTGATGAGCTACGCTGTCTGTACCCGGTCCCGCTGCGCTCCTAGTCCATGCTAATCATGACGAGGCAGCTGGCAACGAGAGAGAGAAACGAAAACGGCAGATGAATAATAGCAGCTTATCAGTTCCTGCTCCAGCGAACGTTTGCCAGCCTCCCAAAAAACCGCCACCGCAAGCGTGGGAGAGGAAGGAAAAACCGAAGGAAACGAAGTCTCGCTGAAACAACAGGCGACCGTGCTGAAAATTATATTTATCCACACTTGCAAATAATTTTATTAAATATGCGCGAAAGAAAATCGCCGAGCAAAAGAATTCCCATCACTGTCGCATAAACACCCGCTATTTATCGATGCTGATGGGTGGGACGGATGCGTTGGAAAAAAACGTTGGGAAAGAAGGGAATGAGGCACTAATTTCGAGGAAAATGCGATCCCATGCGGTTTACACGGTCGCGTACGATGTGTCGTGGTTGCGGTTGGCTTTGAGTTAATCTGTGTTCGCGCTGTTCTCTGGGGTGGTAGCGCATAAATCACTCCCAGGGACAGCAGCGGAACAGGAAACAGGAAAGAAATCTAAACACCCATAACGATAATCCATTTACACTCGATCAACCTGCCACCGGGCAGAAGGTTTCAATTCTCCCCTATTTCGTTTGATCTCTGGAACGATTGGTGTTAAATTACCAGATTTATGGCACCATTTAGAAGTACCAGCAGTATCGGTGCGGCGAAAATCAGCCAAACCACCCGTTTGCTGTGGTCGTGGCAACCCGGTCGGCGGCTCCGGAGGATCTGCTGCGGATCATCTTGAACCACCAGCATAACAGGCTCGAGAACGAAGAATCTTTCCAGCCAGATCTTACCATGAAGCTGATAGAGCCCTAATGGAGACAAATGAACCTTTTGCACGCTACCACCGTCGGAAGCGTCGGGAAAACACACCATCTTCCGACCGAACCGACCGAACGGGGTACATGAAGCATCATTTACCGCCGGTCGATGGGTGGGCCGTTCTGCGCACGGGTTTGACAAAGATGGCGCTGGTAATGGAGCCCACTCTGGGTCGTTCCACTTTTAAAAACCCTTTGAAGAGGAATTTCCAACAAAATTATGTGCTTCTGATGGACGTGATGACGTTAACCGGGTTGGTAGCTGTGTGGCTTCGTGAACCGAACTTTGGCTAGTCTTGACGATACGCAAAAGTTTCTTCAAACAAACACCCTTACACACAAAGAACCCAACCAACGATGCGATGGGCGAGACGGTAGATTAAAAGTAAAAGCAAAATTCCAATAAAAAACCAAAACTTTTACGACTGACCTTATGCGCATCCAGAGGTTTGTATGATGTGGTTAGAGCTTACAACACTATTCCATCTATTCTCTCTCTCTCTCTCGCTTTCTGTTTCTCTCTCAAACAAAGGTTAATTGTATGATTTCACATTTGAAGTCTTTTCGTCGAACCAATAACGTTAGCATAAAAGGAAACTTTCGCACATCATTTCCCAAAAGCGTTGGAGTTACATCGCTCGTACTGTTCTAATGCAGGGTTTCATCTGGGAAAAGTTCAAATTAATCTTTCAATAGGATCGATTGGCGATAGTATGACGGTCAATTATTTCTCTAGCTTGTCTCTTATCACACATAGTGAGACGTGCACGAGCAAGCGCACGTGACGAATGAAATTTGATTAGAAAAACAAACCCCTACGGAAATGGTAGGACTAAAAACGGAGGATAATTTAGCGAGGAGTAATACAAAACCTATTACCATTCACCAATCGTAGCGATAAAGAGTCAGGAATAAAAAGTTGATCCCTTCTCCCCCACGCTCTTCCGCGCTCCCGGATGTTGTTGCAATCCATTTGAGAACTCGAATGTACCGAAAGGCTACCCTTGTTTTCCCTTTTTTTCCTCGCAATGAAACACACGCTCCGTATCAGGGGGATAATATTTCAATGGCTTCAATCGATAACCAATAATAGCTGAGCAAAAAAAAAAGAAATAGACAGCCTTTCACAACTCCTTTCTATCCAGCCAGTACATATGGCGTGAAGGTTTTTTTTTATCCCATTTTCATCACACACAACACCAGATGGAGACGCCTGGTGCTCCATGAAAATGACATTTTGTGTAGCGTACGCTCGGTGCGCTCACCGTTCGTGCGCGCAATATTATAAGCGGCTAATGTAATCCAGCGTCGAGATGATCGATTTTTCGTGAGTTCAATATTTAAATTACTTCGTTTCCTGGCGTTTCGAAGGTGCGAAGGGTGCTGTGCTGTCCAGTCAACTTGCTACAATTACCAAGCATCGGAATAAATGGATGTAAATATTCAATCAGCTTGATGGACGCTATTTTCCTGCTACCGATCATCACGTCAATTCCATGTGTCCAGAGTCCAAACAGAGTGTCTCCTAGCGCTTGCAAGCATCCTTCCGTAGCGTGGTTCAGAGTAACCATGGAACGTTCATAAAGATAATTTCTGAATATATACAAGCTATCCGGTGCTTTTTCCTGCTTCGCGTCTCAACCAAGCCGTAAAATGTCAACAAATAACAGCAAATCGGTGGAAAAGGATTGTCATTTCCTGTGATTCTACAAAACGCACGGAAAACAACTGCCAACCCGGCACCACCACCATGCCCAACGTGGTTCGCGTAATCGCACCGGTTGACGACCGCCGACGACGGGGACAATGCACTAGAGCACATCTATCCGGCCCGAAGCTTTGGAATAGTCGCTACCACTGCACTAAGAGCATTATCGTACTCAACTTCTCATTACATTCTGCTCGGGATGCACTTTTCAAAACCATCATCATCATCATCATCATCATCATTTGTTTGTGTTCGCACCGACGTCGTCACGTCTCGGTGTTTTTCTTTTGCTTCCGCTTAAGCATACCGTTTTAGCTGTGATTTCTCTCTACGGAAACTATGCTCTATTACCTCTACGAATGACATTGATACGGAAGTTCGTCGTCACCCGTCCATCGTGGGTAGGAAAATTTCCGACAATGTTACTGACAATTGAAAGACAATTGAAAAGAAAAGTCTTTCACACAGTGCCGCTGAAAGCGCTGCAGTTATGTGAACGGTTAAGCACACACAATACGCTGTCAAATGTTTGTTTTATACTGAACATTTGAATTATTCCTTTCGTTGATCGAATCAAAAATAAAGTTACAAGATGCTTATAAATGCTTCCCCGACTATCGACCCTAAACTGGCTCAATGTTGCAAAATCGACCAAATGCACAAGCACTTTGCATGTTTAAACCCTCTCGAAGTGGATCGATTCAGCGGGTTTTCCCGGTGGATCGTTAATAAAATGGTCCGTTTTATTGGTATGCATTAAAATAATATTTATGCTTCCCTCGATGATGGTTTTCTACCATTTCGTTCGGGAATGTGTGTGTGTGTGTGCTTGTGTGGTTATTTTTCTTGCCTTGTTCGTGGGTACTCTCGTCCTTCTGGTCCTCTTTCCGACGAAAACCTTCATCAGCCAATTCCACACAATCGACAACTTTGGCAACCACAACAGCCGCGAAGAAAAGTTTGCAATGTACATTTTTGTTTTGTTGCTGTACGATACGAATCCCCCCACACGTCTAAATCTTGTTGCACCGCGCTGTAAGCTGTCTTCTGAAACGTCACGTACCGTTCCCTTTTTCTGAAGCAACCAAACCTCTCCATGTTAGCTTTTACAAGCCCATTAAAGCAGGTTTATGGTCGCGAATCACGGTAGTAAATGTAGCGTGGTGGTCGGCGCTATTGAGCGCTATCGAGTGCTTCCTAAGTTAGAGTCAATCGAGTGGCATTAAGAAACTCCGCCAGGAAGCGTTTGCAATCGATCGTCGGCAAAACGCTCCGGTAAAGATCGTTGCTTTTGGATCGCCACTTTGGTAGTGTGAGTCCAAAACCAATGCAGAAGGCAACCGAATTAATGTACATTCATCTTATACGTTGATTTTTAACAGGTGAAAGCGATACTCTTGTGGAAATAGATTTGTTAACATTTTCTGCGTCGAAACATGCAAAATGTGTTTTTCCATTTGATAGTTTTTTTTTCGTGCTGTTCTTACTACTTTATTATTTACACAAAAGTACAAGGTCATTCGTTCTGAACATACTCAAGCATGGAGAAAGAAATAGACCCGACCCGGTCCGTAGCACGGTTTGTGCTTCATCAACTCCTTGTGATTCTTTCATCAATTGGAAGCTTTTTTAAAACGTAAACCTACAAACACAGATACAACGCCACACATGCGAACCGCGGACACCTTCATTTGGGAGCGTTCCGTAGAGAAAATCTAGTACCTTAAACCCAAACCCATGACAAAACTGAGGTTTATTTTTAGTCCTCGAATCAGTCCCAGCATCGGTGTAATCTTCTACCAAGGCTAAGCACAACAGGAGAGCAAGTGCAAAAATCCTTCCCCCCGGGCGTTCGCCTGCTTCATCCTCTTCCAGCCACCCGGGTATGCATCCGGGTCCAGGACGGAAAGTCGATGAAAATCATTCTAATACCCAAACAGGAACCGAGGGTACAGGTGTGCCCTGGGAAGGTAAAGCAATGGTATCCGTTTTCCGAGAGCTTTTTCGAGAGGGATCTCGGGCAGTGTAATGACCCGGTACGGTTGCTTCGTCGAATGTAAATGCGTCGTGGCCGTAGTTTGTCGACGTCATCGCCCCATTCCCGCTGCTTGTTGAATGTCGATTTCAGGAAGGATGTAACTCAACCGGGGAATATTTGTTGCGCCTAAAAACGGCTCACGGCCAGGCGTGATAAGGCGTGTATCTCCGGGGAGACCGGGGTGTTCGGCGCCTGTGCTGTCTAATGTAAGATACATTTCAATTAAATTCGCATCTCCGAGCGTGAGGTAGCTTTGCAAGGGATGAAAATAAACTTTCCTTCGCTCGGTTTGAAATGGAAGTGCCAAAATTCCGAAAGTAGAATAGAATAAGGCTGTAAGTGGTATTTAAGGATGTCGGGTTTTATTTTCTTTTGCTGGCTGGCTGTTATTTTTGTGTTTGGTATTTTTTAGCAAGAAAAGCATCAGCCAAAATGATTAAGTAGTTATATTTTAAAACTGAAATATAAGGAGGTTCCTTTTTTGTTTTGTTCCAAAGAATGAGTTTAATTCGTCAATTCTCCTAAAATATCTCTGATGCTCTACCTACATAGAAAAGGTTATCTTTGAAAAAAGAGGTGCCATAGGCACGAACACACAAACTGAAGAAGCAGTCACCGAATTTTCATCCTTAACAAGAAACGTCTTGCCTTCGGTAAATACTCGTTTTTTTTCTCTTTTACTGGTCACAAATGGCCACCACTGGCACGTGGCAGAAGAACACGCAATCAGTGGTAAAATCACTCCGCTCTCTCAATGTTGATGTTTGACCACTTTCTACCGACTTTCTCATCACATCCGGCCCCGAACGAGTCGCAATTCCCCGAATGCTATAAATAAAAGACCTGGTTTACCCAAAAACTAAAGCTCTTACTGGTACAAATTAAATCATCGTTCGGCAACGACTTGGAAAACCTCATTCCATCATCAGCATCATCATCAACATCATGCTCATCTTCCTGTTAGCGAAAGGCTTCCGGTTCGTTCAATAGACTTTCACTCTTTCGTACGCTTGCGAGGCCACCCAGTCACGATTGTCTTACGGCGGATGTCTTCTTGACTCTGTCCCGATCTTGACACCATTCCTGAGAAGTATGATTAATGGAGGTACCCGATTTTGCCCGAAAAACAAACGCCTACCGTTGCGAGTGTCTTCTGCCTGAGATTCGAGCTGCAGATAGCTTCGAGGAGAGCTTTACCTTAAACCCATAACCGGTGCGAAGCAGTCGATCATGTTTGGCAGACGAAATGCGTTCGTTGATAGCAATGCATTGGAAGCAAACACAAGTACGTCACACGCGTGAGGAAAGAAATCACAGTGAGTTGTTGAACTCCGTTACCAGGAAGCTTCCCACGCAACGTGTCATCTAGAATCGATCGTGCGAACAGATCATCGTGTAGGCGGCTTCGACGAATGATAAATGGGATGAGCCATCAGCCGATAGAGCAGAACACGGCAGCAACACCAAACGTCTTCAAAATGTCCTCGAAAATATGATATCAAATTACGTACGTTTCGTGCCTTTAATAAGATTTCATTCGCGCTTATGCTAATGCGATGAGAGGAGCGAGATAAGTGTCGTCTACGCTTTTCGGGCGAATATCAGTGGATCAACTTTTTTGCAATAATCGTAATAAAGAAAATTAGTCCATTAGCAGTGGCATCATAGAAATTGTTTGCCGTGTCGTGAAAATGTGGATATTAAAATTTACGCATTTACATGTGGCTGTTACTGAAGAATGAGCCGCTCATTCCCCGTGGGATGGATAAAAGGAAGCCAAAGGCAAAGTTTTGCCTTCTTTTCAATAGACTGAAAAAGTTTGCGGGGCATTGTGCTCTGCACACATTATCATGAAAATGCAAACTTACTCATGCTTGGACGGGGAAATGGGGCTTTACAGCAAGTTAACAGGCTGCAAAGTCGTCCGTGGCAGCATTGGTAGTCGACTTAAATCTCGACTAGACCTCGTAAGCTTCTCCGTAAAATAGATATCGTTTAACAGCTATGAGCTGATTGTCCTTGGATTGAGCTGATACAAGCCGATCGTATGCAAAACTAACAAACACACACGTATACACACACTGTTCGCTCAAGGACAATGCAACACCAACTATTTGCCACAACCTGTTGTTCCAGACTCGGTCTTCAATGACCTTGCTGCATATCGTGCACCGAAGAAAATAGGCCATACAGAGCCTGGACAAGGTTATATCCACCACGACACCACGACCACCATCACCCTCTCCTCCTCTACATCACCTTTGCTCGATCTCATCCGGATGTCCTTGCTCTCGTGGGCGCAACACAGCTATCCACCACCCTGGGAAAAAACATCAAAGCTGCGCATTGTTTCTAACAAAAAGAAGAAAACGCAAGCAATGAAAGCTTCGATCTTGTTTGGGCCGTGTGTGTGAGGTAGACATTTTTTAGCAAAAGTTATGTCTCGAAAATGTTGCCTCCCTTTACGATGGGCGTTTATATATACACGTTATCGTCAAAGCGCGCAATCTTACGCATATTCCTGGAATCCTTGAAGAACAGTATTTGGGGGAGATTCCGCAAGGCAAGGGCGACTCATCACTCTCTCCCCACTTCAAGCACATTCTTCCAGCGCCTGCTTGGTTTTGGTTGCTTCGTTGCTGTGTTACACCAATTTCTGCTCTTAACACCCATGCATCAACTTACTTCGTGAGAGATTAAGCTAAAGTCCTAGGTATCTAGCGCGGGTTTGTAACAGGAACAAAAGGTAGAAATGGAAATATCAAACGTCGCCTCAATTTGTGTCGCGCGCGATAAATCATGCTATAATTATCACCTTTATCACCAGCGATCAGCGGACAGCACTGCCCAGGATTTCCACCCCTGGGAAGCGTAGTTAATTATGCGCAATTGTAATAAAGTAGGTGTGGAGCGGGTCTCACGATGGCGTGCTACCCGAAATCACGTCCCAGCTGCACGATGCTACGTTGTGATTGACAAATTGAGAGAATTTAATTTAAAACTGCAATCGACAGGTGGTTCCCTTTCAGTGCAGTTGGCGATGGTTTTTGTCGCTTTGCTTGGATGCCGTGAGATTTTCCATCGAGCAAGTATTACGGAGGGAACAGTGTCCGGCTTGTAGCAAAATTACCCATTCGATAAAGTGCTGGTTCGAGAACCTTTTCCTCTGTGTCGCCGACTCACTTCACGAACAGGTGCCGTACGCTAATGAATTCCGGAATGGGGGGGACAAAGGTCCCAACATACACGAAAACACAAATTACCCTCACACTCATACACTCACGCACGCAACCGAACTGTTTGATGGGAAAGCAACCCTCCTGTGGGGCAACTAATGGAGTCCCATCTTCTGCGCTGCTTCGCTTCACTAATCAATGTTACCTTCGGACGTGGACGTGCTAATACAAGAACCGAAATGTCTTTTTTGGTGACACTAAACACACGCTTTCACCGAGCTGCCGTTTGCACTGTGCATTTGAAGAAATTCGAACGAATGCCTCACCGCCACCAGCATCGTTACCACTACCAGCACCACCAATGTCCAATGCAGCCAATGGCCACTGGAGGAATCAGAGGCCCCCGAACACCGTACTACTACTGGGCGCACCAAACAGTGCTGAAGCGCTCGAAGGATGACTTACGACTGGAAAAGAGGAAAATTTTCACTTTCCTCCACGAACAAGGCGGAATACTCGCTTGAAACGACCGATCGGTATCGTCGGGTTTTGGTCGTTGCGTTGCCTCTCGCAACGGTTCTCACGCGGCAACTCCGATCGGTTGAATCCGTAATGCTCTCGCTCGGGTTTCGAAGCACTCTCACATCCTGACGGATCCGTGCCACGCGATACGATGGCACATTACATATTTATGTTTTATGCTATCCATCCCAAACTAAGATCCAGCCGTACGCCGTAAAATACCGTTGCCCGTTATGCTGCTGTGGGATTCAGCTTGAGGAGAATGTCCCGGTGTGAAGGTGCCTGCTTTTTTCACACGCCACTGTTGACACAAACCGTAACTATTGAAGTAGCCGGAGAATAGTCAGCTGTTGCTATGATTGCTTTATGATTTTTATACAAAAAAGCTTTCCCGAATTTGGCTCGATTTCAAAGCTCGAAAGAAGTTCTTGAAAGAAGAACTCGCTTTTTGAGAAATATGACTTTAAATGTTGTGTTCTGTTTAAGACAAAAAGTCATAATACATAATAAAGTTCTTTGTAGAACAATGTACCTATCTTCAACTTCTACTGTTGCCTTCTGTTCGATCGATTATCACCCTTTTTTGTTCGGTGGTGTGAATTTGCATCCACGCTGTGTGTTGTCGCGCGTCCTTGGGTTTGGTCCTGGTCATTTACGATTTATCTGCGAGTATCAGTAGCAGTACCAGCAGCAGCTGTTTGTTCGCTCACGTTCATTTGCTCAATCTCAACAAGTTCCGACGAAACCGTAGGCACGGCGTGTGGCACAACGTTTACCGAAACCCTGCTCGGATGTTCACAATGTTCGGGGTTTGGCCAATGCTAACTGTTGCTTCGCCTGTTGCTGGCCATGCGATGTCAAACAAGGGTACGGCACGGACGGTGAAGGTAGAGTCGATGAGAAAGTAAGGACCACACAACCACTTCACAGGTTATTCGCTCGGGTTGCATATCGGCGCGAAAGAGCAGGCAGGGAGTTCTGTTCTGCATGGCTACGGCATACGACGGCTGGTCCCAAATGTTGCGGTACCACGAGGACGAAAATAGAATTTCCTTGAGCTCGCAACATTTACCAAGCTTCGGGCCCCAAAAGCTCCCGAGCACAGGAGAGTCCGTTCGGAGTATTATCCTGTCGTATGGTGCGTGTCCTTTTTTCGAACCGAGAGCACCAGAGAGAGTCGTGACAGTACGAGTGGAGAGAAATCCTTTCGTCAGATCAAGCCGTCGGTTCACAGAACGTTGCCGAGCTGCCGCAACCAACGCAACCCGTCCGGACGTTGCTTTCGGGAGCGAGCAACAGTTTTCCGCATTTTGCGCCAACTCACTTGTTTTTTTTCTTTTTGCTGCTGGTAGCTAGTAAAAAGTCTTTCGACTTAATCGTTAAAAGTTCTTCAAGATTCAACAGCCTAAAAGAAGCCACAAGAACGCAAAAGCAAAAAAAAAACAGCGTACGAATCTATCAACTCATACCTAAGGCACGGGATGTTCACTCCACTTCCTCGCACGATTTAAAGATGACTTCCGGCACGAAACGTTGGCAATTGAGCAACGACACACGAATCAAGTTTACATAACCACACCAAATTAGAGCCAATTTATGATTAAATTCGACCCCGATGTCGATGGCGATGCAGAACCATCAGAACGACGAACCCATCGAAACGTAACGGCGTACATATATGTCCTCGCGGGAAAATCAACATAAATCATACGGCATCATGTCAATCGGTATGATTGATGTAAGGTGAGAATGTTCACTTCACTGTCCTGCCGGTGCCGTTTTGGTTGGGTTTGTATGTTTGAATTGATGGAAAGATTTCTGTCTTCACTTTGCCGTACCGTTTGCTTCGGGTTTCCGCACTGTCGGTTCGGTTTTCCGCAATCTCCGCTTTGATGAATTCAGGCGTAAACCTTAACTGCCAAAAGGAATGAAATCGATACCCGCGAAACGAGAGGAACGCGTACTCCCGAAGGATTTCGCCAGATGACGTCAATGGCACGAGACAGTTAGTCCCAAGATGGATAGGTGGTGAAATTATCGCAGCCGGAAAATAATGACAAATCTGCTTTGTCTCTTTGTGGATTGCTGTGTGTTTGAACGGAGCCTTTCTTTAGCGTTCTTTATGGGAATTAAAGGGTAAAGGGTTTTTCAATTTGGTTGTTTAAAAAAATAGTAATAATCAACCGAAACATGTCGGATTGAAATCACGTGCAAAGCCATGAAGCCATGGATCATTCTAAACAGCCTCTAAACTCTATGTCACGCGTCAAACTCCATTAGCAGCGTATTAAATACACGCAACGGCGAGCAATCTTATCGCTCCTGTTCAAATTAGTCGAGTCAGTTTTCGTTACTCTTGGCAACGCTGAACCATCTTCAGTTCAGTATTCCATTTTCATTACTGCCGCTGTCGGTGTTGTGGGCACAGCTGTTATGGGATGTCCAACGGTCACATTTCGTTTAAAATTTAACTAATTTAGCTATGTGATTATGCTACTTTATGATTTCCTTGCACCGCGTTGGATTTCGGAACGAAGAGCACGGAGACATCTCCAGAACGTTAGGAGGCGTTCCAGACAGCAACGTGATTGGTGTTGGGTTAAGTAGCTCTTTTGCAAGAGCGGAGCGCGCCGCTCTCGCTCTCTAAAGTGTGCGGTGCACTTGAGGTAGCTCCACACGGAGCGCTGCACACAGGAGCGATTATGCGATGCGTTCCCAGGAGCAAAATTTCGCACCATAAGGAGCGCTGCACGCAGGAGCGATTCCTGCGATACAGCTACCTCCTTTTCCCGTGAACTGTACGGAAGCGCGCACAATAAGATGACCGGAGCGATAGCTTTAGGCTTAGGAAATTTTCAAAAATTTTAAATTTTTAATTTATTTTTTGATTTTATTCTTTTTTCAATTTAAAACATTATTGGAGTGAAAAGAAACTTATTGCAACCAATTGGAATTAAAATAAATCAATTTAAATTTTTTTGCAAAATTTCTCAAAAAAATGGCAAGGGGTAAGCCTTATGAAATTTTCGAGTTAAAAATTTTATTTTTATTTTTTTGTTATTTTTTATTCCTTTCTTCTTTTAAAGCATATTTTAAGTGAAGAGAAACTTATTTCAACCGATTCGCTTTAAAATAAATCAATTTAAAAATTTTTGCAAAATTTCCCAAAAAAAACGTAAGGCCATAGGGTAGGCTATAGGCCATAGGAAATTTTCAAATGGGAGCGCATTGCACAGGAGCGAGGAAACTTCGCTCCTGGGAGCGCATCGCACAATCGCTCCTGTGTGTAGCGCTCCGTACGGAGCTACCTCTTTTTCCCGTGGGCTGTGCGGGAGCGCGGACAATAAGATGAGCGGAGCGATTGAGGTACCTCTTTCGCTCTTGACCCAACACTAAATGTGATAGCTCTTGCAAAACCGGTCCATCGCAAAACAACTTCCAATCATCATCCTTATTGCGTCACATGCTTTAAGACATGCTAAAACCTCTACTCCCACATTTATCCCAGAAACAGAACCGAACACGTGAAATAATTCCAAATTAAACTGGTGGAGAATCACGAATAGACCACCACCATTGCTGGGTGCGTAAAATCATCTCCATTTGTGTTTTGTTACTGCCACCCCTATCACACAAAAAAGATGGAATGTGAATTTCAATGTGATTCATATAAAATGCATACACACGCACATACATACGCACACACGTGCGCTTGCTGTAACGAATCCCTGGCAGTATCCGGGATGATGGAGTATACACCATCATCAATCCCACCCTATCATCGACGGGATGATGGTAGAAAATTCGTTACTCTCACCGAGAAGATCACTGTTTGGCCGCCATTACCATAGCCACCGTTACAACCGTTGTCAGGTGTGTCAGGTGGGGGTAAGTGTTGGAGGACTTGGAGGACTAGGACGAGCGAAACACAGTTAGCGCAGGACGAAGCCCGAAGCAAGCAGGATCAAGGTCGCACTGACAAGCGAACAGCATCCACACACTCACTCACCACGCACACGGGAGCAGGTGAAAAGCTGAAACGCAGGCCTACTACGATGATGCTCCAACGCGCTGTGTTGTCGACCAGCTGTGTTTCTCCCGCGCGTACTTCGTATACCTACTTCGGAGAGGGCGAACATTTCCCGGGAAGGTGAGGCCCAGGTGAAGGATGAGAAGGATGAGTAAAATGTGTTCGTACTACAGAATGTTTGCTACAATAAGCGCAAAAGGATAGGGGATTACAATGGGCACTTGTACAGTGAGCTAGAAAGGGAGAGACCGAGCGAGTAAACGAAATCTGACTTTGCCCAGATGGAGTTCCCCGTTCTGCACAGGCGGGGGGTTTTCGTTACATTGACCCAATTTTCGCGTTGCGCTCCCGTTGGCATTGGAAACGGGACATCGAAGGCGTTTCGCAATTTTCAATCATTTTCCAACCCGACCCGACGACAAGAACCCGATTTTGCGGGTTGTAAAATGTGCTGGATTCTTTTGTGCGCCCCGATCCAATCATCAGCATGGCCGAAATCTACATTCAAATCAACTAACAAGTAAATGCATCGTTATCGCCACATGATGACTAGCGTCAACAGGCATGAGGGTTGTGGTCGTCTGACTTCTCGCACTAAACTTTAGATTCAAAAAAGCTTCCTTGCTCTGAAACTGTTTGTGCGTATAGGAAAGTCTATAGGCTCTCCTGGTGCGTACACGCAAATGCGACACACCTGCACTGACGCAAAAAGGTTGGTATCGTCATGCCATGTTTATAAATAGCGCAATTATCTAGTTTTGGGCTAGTCCTCAGCAAAAAAAAACAAAACAACGCACCCATGCGGCGTTCTTTGAATGGGCGCAAAACGAAATCAATTTCTTGTTATTTTTTTGTGTACTCTTTGGAATTGCTACTTATCTGTTTTATTCGGTTTTCCTTTACTACTGCAACAAGTACCAAGAAGTTCACAAATAGGATTCTATTCATGGAGCGTTATCGGACAGCATTTGCATTCGCATTTGTATGGAAATGTGGGAAAACCTTTCGGTATTAGTATATAATTCTATGAAGTACAACAGTTACGCAGTATTTTTCTCCCAATTGCCTCAGTTGTGTGTATCTCCCAATGACGATTCTTGCTATTTCGTAATGTGAATGTCTTTGGTGCGATAAAAAATATTTAAAATTTTCGTGCATTTCAGGGGCAAAGCGTTTGTAAAATACAACCATTATCTTCGTACTCAATGCGGTTTGTTTGCAGCACAATTAACCCTCCCATTAACGAGGTGGTAATTCCTATCTGTGTCCCCGGACAGTTGGCTATTAGCGGCAACAAGCTGACGCGTCTGTTCTGCTGCCGTAGAAATTATATTACCCATTTGTTATCACTTTAACACGCTCGTTTTTCGCTTTAAGGGTTTGTGTCAAAATGATGTTGCGCATTTTTTTAAAAAACATGCTTTTCAACCGTTTTCCGACTGTTGACCTTTGTTAACGTGCGTTGAAACAACATCAACATTTTGGTAATGGGTGGACAGTGGTGGCCTAATTGATGGTTTTGGCTGCATGTTTGAAAACAATTTGATTAGGAAATCGCAAATCACACGCCTGGATTAGGTGCTTTGCGTGCATTACTATTTGTGAGCCTTTTCCCAGCTTTTCCACTCAATTAATGCTTTAAATAAAAGAAAAAAAAATAGAAAAAAATAAAAAAAATCTGAAAACCCGAAAATTTCCTAAGGGGTTAGCCTTGGTTTTTTTTGGGGAAATTTAGCAAAATTTTAAAAATTGATTTATTTTGATGCGAATTGGTTGCAATAAGTTTCTTTTCACTCAAATAACGCTTTAAATAGAAGAAAGCATAAAAAATAAGAAAAAAATAAAAAA
Source organism: Anopheles funestus (assembly GCF_943734845.2). NCBI lineage: Eukaryota > Metazoa > Arthropoda > Insecta > Diptera > Culicidae > Anopheles > Anopheles funestus. Next base: position 1,484,281 of record NC_064598.1, read on the forward strand.
AATCTGAAAACCCGAAAATTTCCTAAGGGGTTAGCCTTGGTTTTTTTTGGGGAAATTTAGCAAAATTTTAAAAATTGATTTATTTTGATGCGAATTGGTTGCAATAAGTTTCTTTTCACTCAAATAACGCTTTAAATAGAAGAAAGCATAAAAAATAAGAAAAAAATAAAAAAAAATCTGAAAACCCGAAAATTTCCTAAGGGGTTAGCCTTGGTTTTTTTTGGGGAAATTTAGCAAAATTTTAAAAATTGATTTATTTTGATGCGAATTGGTTGCAATAAGTTTCTTTTCACTCAAATAACGCTTTAAATAGAAGAAAGCATAAAAAATAAGAAAAAAATAAAAAAAATCTGAAAACCCGAAAATTTCCTAAGGGGTTAGCCTTGGTTTTTTTTGGGGAAATTTAGCAAAATTTTAAAAATTGATTTATTTTCATGCGAATTGGTTGCAATAAGTTTCTTTTCACTCAAATAACGCTTTAAATAGAAGAAAGCATAAAAAATAAGAAAAAAATAAAAAAAAATCTGAAAACCCGAAAATTTCCTAAGGGGTTAGCCTTGGTTTTTTTTGGGGAAATTTAGCAAAATTTTAAAAATTGATTTAATTTGATGCGAATTGGTTGCAATAAGTTTCTTTTCACTCAAATAACGCTTTAAATAGAAGAAAGCATAAAAAATAAGAAAAAAATAAAAAAAATCTGAAAACCCGAAAATTTCCTAAGGGGTTAGCCTTGGTTTTTTTTGGGGAAATTTAGCAAAATTTTAAAAATTGATTTATTTTGATGCGAATTGGTTGCAATAAGTTTCTTTTCACTCAAATAACGCTTTAAATAGAAGAAAGCATAAAAAATAAGAAAAAAATAAAAAAAAATCTGAAAACCCGAAAATTTCCTAAGGGGTTAGCCTTGGTTTTTTTTGGGGAAATGTAGCAAAATTTTAAAAATTGATTTATTTTCATGCGAATTGGTTGCAATAAGTTTCTTTTCACTCAAATAACGCTTTAAATAGAAGAAAGCATAAAAAATAAGAAAAAAATAAAAAAAAATCTGAAAACCCGCAAATTTCCTAAGGGGTTAGCCTTGGTTTTTTTTGGGGAAATTTAGCAAAATTTTAAAAATTGATTTAATTTGATGCGAATTGGTTGCAATAAGTTTCTTTTCACTCAAATAACGCTTTAAATAGAAGAAAGCATAAAAAATAAGAAAAAAATAAAAAAAATCTGAAAACCCGAAAATTTCCTAAGGGGTTAGCCTTGGTTTTTTTTGGGGAAATTTAGCAAAATTTTAAAAATTGATTTATTTTGATGCGAATTGGTTGCAATAAGTTTCTTTTCACTCAAATAACGCTTTAAATAGAAGAAAGCATAAAAAATAAGAAAAAAATAAAAAAAAATCTGAAAACCCGAAAATTTCCTAAGGGGTTAGCCTTGGTTTTTTTTGGGGAAATTTAGCAAAATTTTAAAAATTGATTTATTTTGATGCGAATTGGTTGCAATAAGTTTCTTTTCACTCAAATAACGCTTTAAATAGAAGAAAGCATAAAAAATAAGAAAAAAATAAAAAAAAATCTGAAAACCCGAAAATTTCCTAAGGGGTTAGCCTTGGTTTTTTTTGGGGAAATTTAGCAAAATTTTAAAAATTGATTTATTTTCATGCGAATTGGTTGCAATAAGTTTCTTTTCACTCAAATAACGCTTTAAATAGAAGAAAGCATAAAAAATAAGAAAAAAATAAAAAAAAATCTGAAAACCCGCAAATTTCCTAAGGGGTTAGTCTTGGTTTTTTTGGGGAAATTTAGCAAAATTTTAAAAATTGATTTATTTTGATGCGAATTGGTTGCAATAAGTTTCTTTTCACTCAAATAACGCTTTAAATAGAAGAAAGCATAAAAAATGAGAAAAAAATAAAAAAATCTGAAAACCCGAAAATTTCCTAAGGGGTTAGCCTTGGTTTTTTTTGGGGAAATTTAGCAAATTTTTAAAAATTGATTTATTTTGATGCGAATTGGTTGCAATAAGTTTCTTTTCACTCAAATAATGCTTTAAATAGAAGAAAGCATAAAAAATAAGAAAAAAATAAAAAAATTCTGAAAACCCGAAAATTTCCTAAGGGCCTTGGTTTATTTTGGGGAAATTTAGCAAAATTTTAAAAATTGATTTATTTTGATTCGAATTGGTTGAAATAAGTTTCTTTTCACTCAAATAATGCTTTAAATAGAAGAAAGCATAAAAAATAAGAAAACAATAAAAAAAACAGAAAACCCGAAAATTTGCTAAGGGTTGGTTCGTTTAGACATTTGTTCGACGTAAATTATTCCATCCTGGATCCTGATTGTACAAAATTTTCAACGTTCAAATATAACGGAAATCATTGATAGCTTTGAAATTCGTTGAAATATTTCATGACTGTTTAAAGCTGTAGGTTCCTTTCTTGACCATCCAGCAGTGACAGGGTGTGTATATCTTGACTTTGTTTACAAAACAGTGCATTTGCTTTGTCGTTCGTCTGCTCCACAGAATCAAGTAATATTTAGTCACTCCTTCGTACGTATCTGAGCTCTGTAAAGTGTGCTCCGTTCCAAAATGATGAACCAAATGGGAATGATGATGCAGCAGCAGGGTGTCGGTGTTCCCGGTGGTCCGGGTGGTGTTGGTGGCGTTGGTATGCCCGGACCAGGCGGAGTCGGAGTATCACCCGGGATGATGCAGTCTCCTCAAATGCAGCAAGCACAGCAACAGCAGGTTCAACAGCAACAAGTCCAGCAACAGCAGCAGCAACAACAAGTGCAACAACAGCAAGTTCAGCAGCAAGCGCAACAGCAGCAGCAACAGCACAACCAATCCGCCCAACAGCAAGCACAACAAACTGAGAAGGTGGACAACATTTCTAAGGTCAAGGTGTTGGTTGGTCCGCTACGAGATGCCCTATCAACTACGATCAAAACTGCTGCCCAGTTGATACAACAAAACACGCTCGCCGACGCAGGATCGTAAGTTGCGAACCGTCTCACTGAATGTGTCCACTTGTCTTTAACACTTTCTCTCACATTGCGCAGGAAAACGGTGGATCTCAACAATGCACCCCGCTTCGATAAGCACCTGGAGGAGTTTTATTCGATTTGCGACCAAATAGAGCTGAACTTGGTAAGTAAAGTTTGAAGGTAGTGAATTTAAGGTAGCCATCAGTTTGATACATTATTGCCCTTCTCGCGATGGATTAGAAAACGGCAAAGCTTTGTATGCAGCAGTGCACCTCGTCGCAACAGTATCTTCCGATTCCGGTTGCCACGAGTCAGCCGCCACTAACGGAAACGAACGCTCTTACATACAACCAGTACCTGGAGGTGGTAAAGCTACAGATTGGGTACGCTAAGGACATCCACGATACGCTAATTTGCGCCGCTCAAAACATTTCTCCCAGCGAATGATAGACCGATGGCAGCAGGTGATGAGGTGGTAGGAGAAGAATAATGATCTAGTTTATTTGTTCTTTATGGCATACACAGAGATATGAACATGAGTGAATGGTGGAGGACGACGTGGTGGTTCCTCATGCGGTCCAGTCTGACTTGCGGTTCGGTCCTAACGATCGCGTCTAACAAATAAAATTAAGCTTAAAACTATACAATATCAGGATCGGTTTACGGTTATTTATCGCCCTCCGTAAAGACGGCGTTATCTATGCCCTGCTTTTCCATCGCCTTCTCGGCGAGCTTCGACACGACGGCTACCATCTCTTCGTCACGGTTTCGCCGCGGAATGTAGATGTCGGTCAGCTTGCGCTTGTTGTCCGAAAAGTATAGCTCGATATCTTCCAGGGTTCGTTTTTCGGTTTCAGGAAGGAAGAAATACACAAATCCGAGCCCAATCATGCCCATCACACCGTAGAACAGGATCACACCGGGCAGTGAAAATGCGCTCTCGAGGTTGAAGTACGTCTTTGTCGTCACGAACGACATGACATAGTGCAGGGCGGCAGTAATACCGCACGCCAAACTCCGGTTTCTGTAAACATATAAAAGGAGTGTGAAGTCGTTTGTTTTTCGACATACGTAGCTTCATCGCTTTACCTGAATGGAAAGACTTCACTGAGTAAAATCCAGGGCACGGGAAGCACGCCAACGCTGGTGAAAAATGCTAACATGAAGAACAAAACCATCGGAATGTAGCCCAGCGATGTGACGTGACTCGTACCGGGATGGTTGTCAAACGATGTCCAGCCGGGTGGGAATGTGTTAAATGCATAAATGGACAGCGAAATGCACGATACAGCCGTAACTGCCATCGATGTGATGGCAAGCCTTCGTTTTCCCACGAATTTAATGCTGACCATGCACACAATGTTGGCAATTAGACCTAGCAGACCGGTGGAGACCGTAGCCCAGTTGGCATCAAGTGGTACTCCATACGCCTGAAAGATCTGCACCAGATACGGTCTCATGCCAGTCAATCCGCTAAGCTGACCGAACACGAAAAACAACATCACAAGCACGAATGGGCGCAAGTTTCGCTTTCGCGTAAGTTCCTTCAACTTTGTCCACTCCGTCAGCGGCGGATGTTGGCAGGTGGTAGCACCACTCTTCTCGCAGATGGCACATTTCGCCGAATGTAGGCTGTATCGTTTCATCTCCTCGAACTCCTGCTCGACGGCCTTCGGCGATACCCAGCCGCGTAGCCATTGAAGCGACTTGAGCGCATCGTCGGCACGATTCTTCGACAGCAACCACATCGGAGTTTCCGGTACGAAACAGATCGCGATCATCGTAGCGATGGGAATGGAAGCACAAATGGCCGCCGTCGTACGCCACGTGGTAACCGTTCCCAACAGATAGACCATGAAGAATCCCAACATCACAGCAACTCCAGCGCACGACGTAAGGATTCCGCGGATCGAAGGTTGACTGGAAAGATCGAACACGGAGAGACAGGTGTAAAGATGATCGTAAACCAAGAGAAGGGATTGTAGTTACCAAATTTCCCCAACATAGGTTACGATTGGAGCCTCCATAAAGCCGACGCCCAAGCCAAGCAAGATGGCCGCCGTGTACATTTCTTCGAGCGATCCAGCAAAATGCAACATTAACCATCCGATAATATGCGGAATGTTGACTAGAATCATTGATCGTTTTCGTCCGAGTGGTTCGAGAATGATGCCGGAAAGGACGCTTCCTACCGGTTGACAAATGTAAGCAATGCTTCCTGAAGACGGGAGTATAGAGTCCAATAGAGTCAATCGTATTTAGAACCAAGTTTGATATACCCACCAAACCAGGACGCCTGCTGGGGTGTGAACTCAAGAAACTCATCCGGTGCACGATTTTTTATTCCTCTCAGCGCCGGAATGACGATCGTCGGGAACGCAACCGCCATGCCGAGATCGAGCAGCAGGAAATTTTTTGCCGTACTGGCCAGTATCTGTGGCAGGATGCGACGAAACGTACTCACTTCCTTTCGCGGCTTATCGTCCTCGTGCTGTGCCTTTTTGTCATCCCGTCCACTGATGGCCCCATTGGTCGACCCATTAATAGTGTACGCCGTTTTACTGGAATTCCAACGAAAAAAAAAAACCATCGGTTAGATGCGCACGTGCCGGAACAGTATTTCGATTGAGAATTCCAAGTTTTAGATAAGCATACGTTTTTGGGCGGTTTGTGCCTTCGGAACATCTCGATCTGTCACGTCTAACTACTTACCCCATGGTGGAACCGCTTTCGTAGATCAGATAATGATACGTCGGTCAATTCTTCAAGCACGACGTACGATCTCCGACCAGTAGCAGTGGACAGCGCGGTATTGTGTGATTGATAACGATTGGCTGAAGCTGCAGGCGGGTATTGTTACTCTATCGGCATTTTCCACCGTAGTCTCTGTGGTCAGGTCTCGCCAGAGCTACTAATAAGGCAAAGGAAAGCCTGAAACAAGACAAGAAAAAGACAGATTAAAAAGAGGCCACCCGTTAAGAGACCTGATCGTCGGTCTCTTGGATTGGATTGAGTTTGTTGTGACTGATAAGCTGGAGGACACGAGATTTCGTTCTCTGTCCCCATAAATAACCCTTCATTGGTTCTGTCCCTGTCCAGTACCCCTTTCAGTACAACTAGTGGAATAGTAAAATGGTCGCGGTCGGTTTGAACCGCATTGTATGTTTTGGTTCGTCTGCTGCAAAAAAGAAATGATTTTGTCTGACAACATGTTTTGATTTGCTTGTGGCTTCTCGGAACGCAGCTGCAGCTGTGCGCACGAGGAATGGTTTTCTTTTTCACTTAAATCGCCATCAGCTGAGCCGAATCGAACCGGTTAGGCATAATGTTGATTACCTGAATGGAAACCGAGACGGAACCGCGCATTTACAAACGCACCATTGGTCTCCCTTTGGTTTGCCGGTACCTTATGCAATGGCGAATCGAGAGCCACCATTCGCCGGCTACGTGCTTCGGACGCAATAATCGCAAACTACCTTTGCTACTACTAAGACTCGTTCCACTAGAACGAAGCATGAATGGACATAGCTCAGTTTGCTGAAAATCTGTGCCCCTCGGTGCAGTCACCATTTTAGACTACTGTCCATTAAAGACCCTTTCGAGCCATAATGGCGATAGATTTCGAAAGCGGCCAGAACACTCTTGGGGCCTCAAAACGACAAACGAGAAACGTGTGTTTGAAGCGAGTGCACAGGTGCATAACAAAGGTGTGACTAATTTTGCCCGAAGGTTTCGTGTGTGGCCCTCAAACAAACAAAAAAAAACGAGGCCATAAGGTTGTAATGGTCGTAAAACACTGAACGGCGAATAACCACTCGATCAGGACTATCGGTACTGTTGAACCGGGCACGTGAAGTATCGCTCATTATGCATGCCTTGGTCTCAAACTTAGCTGAAATTCCTCTCGGTGCCTGCGGCGTCCATTTCGGCCGGTTGTGTATTTCCTTTCACTTTCTTTCAGTACGCAATACCTTGATGTGTCTTCTGGCACTCGTCGTGGGAGAGTGCAATACTACACGGTAGAACAGATTCACATCGCAAACCAAACCTGTAAAGCGGACAGACACTACACTTCCTCGAGTAAATCGCATTACAAATATGAAAAAAAATCCCTATTAAGCTCCATTAGGGTACCGTTCCTTTCCGCAGGCATTAGACATCCAACGTTCAAGGTTTGTTTATCAATCGTAGAATTCTGATCATCTTTTCCTAGTCTGCCGGTTTCGAACAAACCCGCCTAAACACGATCTCGTATTGCCGGTTTTCGCTTGACGACAGTGTGCGATGATCGATGGTGATGACGACTGGCAAAAGGGTGACTTTTCTCCAGATCAACGTGCACCGATGATAAGTCGTGCTACCGCTACAAACCTACCGACTGGCGATCGAGAGTAATAAGTTGCGATCGTTTAGAGTTTGCCTATAAATGTGTAATACTAATGAGGTACAATTGTGCAGCGGTGCATTCGGCGTTGGAGGCTCGAACAATCCCTTCCCTCGTTTACGCAGCCAAAGCACACATCGAACAAAGCCACATGATCGTGACGATCGTCAAGCTGATGAATGGAAAGGTTCGGTTTGGTGGGGAGTATTATCGAAGCTGAGCTGAGGGCCGGAGAGAACAGGTCCCGGTCAAGGCTAATCCTCGCGATCTTCTGCTCGGTTAGAGTGATGAGTGCCATTTTCGGGAAGTAGCGACCCTTAAGTTCAATTTGCGCTTGGCACACCGGTTACCGCAACTCTGGCTGCCTGCCGTACTATTGGATCAATGTAAATGACGTGTAATTCGGTCTTCGCGCGCTCATCATCTACACACTTTGTACGGCACACAATAGATACACTTTTTAGATTCCAGGTCGTCTAATTTTTTTTACCGACGAACAGTAAAGAACTGACAAGTCTAAAGGCGGAATGGGGAATGGGGAACTTTATCCATGTGCGGTGAATTTTAAGATGTAACAATCGCTAGGGACACAATTCGCTACCACCTTCGCCCTAGCGAGATTCATCGCTCTCACGGCCTATCAAACGATCAATCGCACTCGACACACAAGTACATTGGCCTGCAATGGGTGTAAGGTTTATTAGAGCCAGTCACGGTTCGTGTGGGTTTTACGTCGATCTCCCTCATGCATGATCGATCGTGGATGTTAATTCGGGGTATCCCAGCAAACAGCTCCAGCGAAATTGAATACTTCTTCTTCTCGTTGGCCACGGACGGGACGGGACGTACGAAACGACTCAATAAGCTAATACCTCCGCGATTGAAAGGCAGTCGTCCACACCGGTCTTTACACTTGCCCAGCTCGTGGATATGGGTGTGGAAGACAAATTCGCTAGAGCATAATTTTCATTTCTTTGCAATACTACTTCTCTTTCCACTTAATCATGAAAAAAAAACAAATCCAAAGAGACATCTGGAAGCAGATCCGAACTATCTAGAAATTGTGTATGTCCTTGAATGATGGATGAGCCTCTGCAAGGCGAACAATAAGCCACCGATGATAGGTCAAACCACTGCTACAAAAACCATGATCAGGCGAATATTTTCAAACCCACGGCAATAACAAACAAATCAAACAACAATAAAAAAAACACCCAACAAAACAATCCCCACCACCAAAACGGCGTGTTTTGAATTTTAGAAGCACGCGATATTGGGATTGTAGTTTAAATGCGTCATCTAATTGCAACAATTGTGATAAACACGAACCCATCATTTCCGCAAGCTCCAAAATTGGGACAAATAGGGTTGAATACCAGCATACCATATCTTTAGTTGATCCATCTTTGCCCAACGAGAACCATTCACATAAACCCGTTCCAGCGGCACAATTTACAGGACCGCATCAAAACAGTGACCGGCAAAAACGAAAAAACAAAATACCAACAAAACAAAATCAAACCGGCTCCAAAACCGGTGTATCCAAACTGGTGTTGCAATAGGAGCAAAGCAAAAAACTGAGACTATTGCGAACTAAATCCGCCTCCCCTCCCAACAGGACAGGAGGGACAGAGAACCCATCTTGTACGGACGCTGGAGAAATTAGTTGCACAACACGTTCGATGAAAGGTGATCGTGCTATGGGCCAGGTTGCGAAGCAGAGAAAATGTGTTTGCATTGCTTGTGGCACATGCGAGGGTCAGGTTTTGCATGCACAATGCGAAGATGCGTAGGTGTCGCATATGGCCATGTACCTTCCATAATTACTTCCCTAGGTAAGTCACAGTAGTGCGGAGGAACATAACACGCGTGAATAAAGTCCGATCGTTGAGAAAGGCTTTCTACTGACTCGGTTGATGAGTAAGGGGATGAGGCGTTGGAGAAGCAGATTGAATGAATATTAAAACAAACGGTACATTCACAAGACCAGTTGTTAGCGTAGGTACATGCTTGATCAAATAGAATCAGCTGAGCTTATGTGGGTTTTGTTCGGTGTATCGAGTGTAGAATTTAGAAATAGATTTCAGTTATCATTAGCTTGCAACTTGTACTCACCGTAACTCCGTAACTTTATGTATTTTCGCAGCTTCCTCCCTTAGTTTGAATGCTCTTCACAATTTTCTTTAAATATTTTACACAATATTCAATACACCGTACTGCTTGTCACACCAAATGCACCATAAATAGTTGTTGTGACCATAAATCTTCTCTTCCACCTGTCCACTAAAAACACCTGTTTCTGTTGAGTTGTTTCGGAATTACTTAGACAATGAGTATCACCCTTCTACACACTTTTACTTTTACACTTCACAATTGTATGTCCGGTGAGCGCGTGATGGTATTGTCGTGAATAGAAATCAAATCTGCCTGTAGCCCGCAGCAGCTGCCAGCCACCGTGTGAGCCGTTCGATGGTGTAATTCAAACTGAACAGCAACAGCACACCGCCGATGTTCCAAAGGCGGTAACACAGTACGCACGAACGATCGACGACAAATGGCGTCGTGACGACAAGGGAGAGGAGGACAGGGAGATGGGTGACCAACAGTATCCGAGGCATCTAGGCGATCTCAGAGCATCACAGCCCAGCATAATACCAGCATGGAAAGAAAAAAACCGTGTGCGATTGTGCTGCCCCATCCACGCACCCCTGGAAAAGGGTCAGATGGCAACGGTTAGTGATATTTCGCAACTGCCTGTGCAACGACCTTGCACGGAATGCAGCGGAGTTGCAGTTTTAGTTATGAGTGCGATTTGTGGAAAACATAGAACGAACGAACGTTCAATGGTGGAGATGGAAATGGTGATTGATAAGAAAGAAGGAGGAAAATGGAAATGAGTGCGTTTGTGTTTGTGTATGCACCACGTTGCTTCCGGCCCATTTGAGCTATATGATGGCGGGATTATCACCGACAATGATGATGCACTCTGTTGAGATTTTCCACTCTCACTTATCATTCAGCAGCAGTAAAATGAAGTGCAAACACGAGCCGATAATCGCATTGTTTCTATTAGATATAACTTTTACTATCTACTGCAAGTAATCATGTTTATAAATGTTACGATTATTCCAATTCATACGCATTTTGTCCTGCATTCTCCAATGTAACCGCCGTTTCCCGTTTCAAATTAATGTTAAAAAAGCAACATGGCGCCCAATGTGGTTACCGAACACGTGGTTCCTACCTGTATGGTATGGTAACATTCCGCAGCATATTTCATAGCAATAAAGCTATAGCATTTGCGGTGGTAATCTATCTATCTTTCTATGGAAAACCGCTATTGTTATGAGATAAATAGGAGTATAATTGCAATTAGTAGACATGTATATTTGAGCGCAGTTCTATTTAATTTGTTTAAAACTGAACAAACGAATAAATTTGAAAATAAAAACACGGATACAAATATTGAGCCACTGTTTTTATTTTGGTAATTATTCAATTGGTATGAATAAACTCATGTATCGGAAAACAATTTTTTAAAAAAGAAAACAATTCAAAACTAAAATTTTGTGTATCGGTTTATTTGAAAATATTATAACACGATGTGAAACAATTCACTTCTGCCATCATGACCACTGGACTTCCCTGCGTCAGTAATGTTTGACAGTTACCAGTGACATTAACAAAGCCATACAGGGTGAGAAGTAAACAAATTCGTCGAACGCAAAACATTAGTTTTGCAGCTAAAAACGTACAAATAGACACACAAACTGTGAACTATTAATGAGTTTTACGTTCTTAGGTGAATCTATTATTCTAGCTACAAGTCACGGTTTACTAAAAATTCCCAGCTTAGTTTAAAAAGAAGCTGGAATCAGCTTCAGAATGTTGCGCTAAACTCGATCGGACAAGAAAGGTTTAAATAGCAGTAGCCGCCCAACCAAGACAACAAATCGTTCCGTGCGATCGACCGCGAGAGGATCGGCCCGTAATAGAGTGTGCAGTGCGTGAAAGTGCGTGAAGATAGTGATTGAATTTCAGCCCCGGACAAGAAAAGTTCTTCAACAATGGCCGTGTTTATGCCTAAATATCGATTGTAAGTTTTTCGTACGAAATGCAAAGCTAACCAATGGAAAGAGCCACTGAAAGATTTTGTTCTTAATCGTTTCGAGCAATTTAACAAGTGGGGTCCATAACAATTGACCCAGCTGGACTGAGGAAGCATTATGTAGATGCACGAACAAAGAAACATGAATGATTTCCATAGTTACGGCCCTTCCTTCTCGCGATCATATGTGCCGTGTTCGGAATGCAAGAATGAGACGGCATATGCTGATGCTGTGACTATGAAGATCGTAAAGATCGCATTTCCCAAGAACGTTGATCAGGAAAACTTTCTCTTTTAGGTGGCTTCTAAAATGTTCGGCTCGTTTCAATGTTGCATTCAATACGTTGCGGGCGCTAAGTACAAAGCAGCGGTACAAGCCGCTGAAAAGATTGATTATACAACCATTCCTCCGCTGTTCGTAATCTGCTCTAATCTAGAAACTTGACGTCCGCGTGGCCTAAAATCAATCGGACGCGTTTTCTTCTCCTTAGGGAGCCCAGCGTCAAAGCCATGTGCCCAACCGACGGGTTTTGTATTTGTGTGTGAGCCAATCGTGCGCACATCCACATATGATTAGCGCAGGTCACCTGTGAGCCGGTTCGATGGGTGGGTTGGAATGTATGTTACGTTACGGTTTTGCCCACTGTAAACATTATCAGCTGGTCCATCTCGCTATGCGCTTTCCATCTCGGGGGTCAACAAACTGGAATACTTTCCTGCCAGCTGGAAATGTTCAAGCAACCGTTAATAGTATATGATTTGTTTAGTTGTGGTATTGAATTCATTATTATAATGCATTTTAATAGCTCCGCAGCGAAGGATTAGATTTTCCACCCTTATGCTGTTTACAATCGATAGGTCAAGTTCAAGGCCAATCAACTTATGACGTGCGTTAACAACAACGAAAGTAAAAGTACAAATGCCGTGAGTAATTGCGCAAAACTTGACCGGCAGAGCGGCGGTAGAATTACGCTATGAACAATTCGCATATTACTCAAATTTTAACGTTAAGTAATTAAATTAAACATTGACTCGTTCTAGGGTAATCGTTAGGTCAGGTGTACTAGAGATATGACTCGGTGATCCAGTTGATGTTTGTTTCCCTCAATTGGTGTCCCTTTGCACATATGCTTTCCTGCAAATGCTATCTCAATAAAGGTTTGGCGTGTTATCGCAGAAAACAATAAAATATTATCTAAACCCTGCTCTTTGTTGATAACTTTATGTCAACATTATGGTCTAAAACTTTAGCATATCTCTGTGTATGCTGCATGCGAATCCCCACAGTGCTCTTCCGGATCATTCCCGTCCCGGTGAGACATTTTCCTCTGTCCGGTATATGCTCCTCAGAATCTCCGGAAATGTCGATATTGTTTTTGGCCTATAACAAACACCACAAACAGGTGCCTCCGTATCGGAGAAAATCCACTATACATGCGATTAGTCACCGATATCTGGATCGTGATAATGGGGCACGGTTTGATTTCGGGGCCTAGTGACTGGATGCTTTATAACCCCAAAAGGGTAGATAAGGTGCGCTAATATCGCCAAAAATTTAACCACTTGCCATTTCCGCCGGTGGAACAGTTGATTGATTGTCGTCTTTCGCGAAGGTTGCTGCTTTTGGGCACGGAATTTAGTTGCCAAATTAGTAGCGAACCTTGGTTGTGTCTCTGCGTGTGTGTGTGTATACAACCGGAAGTTGACCATTGTTTACATTGTGAGTAAATTAAGGACATTGTGCAATACCGCTGACTTGCGTTCTGTGAAGATTTGTTTTCTCTTTTCGAATTAAATGTTAGTCACTCAAGCGATCTTGCACAAGCATATGTTAGAAACCGTTCTTCTTTCCCATCATTACCAGAGGGAATCAATCGTTATCATTTCTATCCGATATTGAACATTGGCAAACTTTACTTCATTGGCCAACGATAACGATCGTGACGCGGTGCGCGCATTGGAGACGGAAGCCACACTAGCGCACCTTGTGGGTGTCCCCAAGCAGCTATTCCCACCGTCACACAAAACCACTTCTCTCTCTCTCTCTGTTCGGGACTAAAATCGATAAAATGTGCGCTAGCGACTATTCCCGGTGCTTCCGTTTGTCTATTTTAGCACGAAGTGCAAGTGCATACAGTACCAGGGTCACGCTAGCAGTGTAAGAGACGGGAAGAAGCCAGTACTGTCTTCCAGAGCATGACTGGAAGCACGTGCTGTTGGTGCAGATTGCTCGTCCACGTTAAAGTAACGTCATTGCCAGGCACGCCGGATGGATTGTTTCGGCGACTCAAACGATAGTAGCAACACGTGATATTGGCCACTGCTAGCTGTGCATGTGTATAGGCTTTTGGTGAGATTTTATTTTTGTCCGAGTGCCACGACACAGCCACTACAACGGTTGCAGTATCGTACAATTTACATTGCCTGACGGCCAGTCCTCGGGCGTAAGTCGCGCGATGGACTTGAGTAGCTTCAACTGCTAGCCTAGTATCCAGCGCTGTATACAGTTGGGACAGTGCTAGTGCAGTGTGTGGATTGATTAGATTTTCGCGTTTCGCGTACATCTCGCAGCAAAAACGTACCCTGTTCGTGTTTGTGTGTGTGCGTATCTTGCCAATCGTTATGCTTGATATTAAATTAACCAATTGAGAGGCGCGAGATCCCTCGATCGAGACAGCAGCAAAGGGAAGATTATTGGGGATGGTCTGATCCGAGTGAGTGAATCCACGGCCAGGCGTGCTCATTGTTTCTGTGGGCGTGTAGTTGAACGTGCCAAATCCGGGGACACACATTACAGTCCCATCCTGGCCAGTGGCGAAAGATGCAGCGAATGGCGATCCTCGCTTATCGCAAGAATCTCATTGTCAACCTTTGTTTCGCCATTTGTTGGTTTCTTTTCACGTGCGCCAGGTTCTCCAAGGCGGTCAACCTGAAGCCGAACCCCAGACAGTGGTCTGCGAGATGGACTATTGTGCAGCGGTCAATATATGGTAGCAGACAGCTTCAGCAGCAGCCGAATACATCCGCGACAAATCACCACAATCATCACAACCACCATCACCAACATCAGCAGCAGTTCCACCATCAGTCGACGACAGGTAAATCCCGTAGCAAAGTTTACAGAAAGTGGAGTTGGAAGGCCGGTGCAGGTTGGACTATATTATCGGTTTTGGATTGGTGGTTACTAGCGGCCGGCGGTTGGTTGACTTGGCGCGGTGTATTTCTTCGTTGGACACCCATCGGTATCTGTATGGTGGTGGCAGCAAAGTGGCACCTTCACAATCGTGAACTCGATAAGAAGGGCCTACCGCGAACCGCCGCAAAATGGCAGGTAAGTGGAACCGAGCGAGACCAGCAAGCCGGAAACCCGTACCACGTTAACGAACGCTTCTGTAACGCAGGCGAAAATGTACTGTTCGCTGCCACTGCGGGTCATGAGCCGGTGCTGGGGATGGATGGCCGATCGAAAGGTTCCAAAACCCGTACGTCCCATGATCTATGGTCTCTACTCGACAACGTTCGGTGTAAAGATGGAGGAAGCCGCAGCAGATAACTTCAAGTAAGTACATTCGCTTGTGGGAATTTGGTGTTGTTTCGTTACCCAAAGATACTCCAAACTGTTATCCGTTCGACGTAACGATACGTTCAACTTGAAAGTAAATTTTTTCTGCTCCATGTTACCGTTGTTTAGTACAAAATGCAGATAAAGTATTATTACAATTAGAACAAGAGAAGGTAATGTTTTTTTTTCTGTTTGATATAAGCACCACTAATCATGAACAGTCTGTAGAAAGACGACTTTTTATAAATGATTTCTCTCTATTTCTCATCTTTGTGTTGATTGTGTGTGTGTGATTGTTTCCGGTGCCGGTGGGTCTACTGGGTCTTTATGCAAGGAATGCGTAATAAATATTCTTTCCTTAATATGCTTTTGGATGCTTTCTAATTGGCTTCTCTGTAGAGATGTTTCAGTTGTGCTTAATCTACCACTGTTTCATTGCATACACGTTTCTACTTGCTTTCATCGATCTTTTTTACGATCATCTGTTAATGCATCTTTTTTTGGCGTCACTTTTTATGTAAATTCTTTCCGTAAATGTTTTTCCCTATTTCCATTCTCTACTGCAAAACAAACTTATCTTTGCCTTTACTTTAATCCACTTTTCCGTCAACACAGAGAGTATCGTAGCTTAGGAGAATTTTTCACCCGCCCGCTCAAGGAAGACGCTCGTCCCTTGGATCCTAAAACCAGCTTTGTGTCACCATGTGATGGTAGAATTCTCCACTTCGGTACTGCCAGTACTAGTCAAATCGAGCAGGTATGGCATAAAACAAATCCAATTCAAAAATTGAGCTACAATAGCCATTCATTTGTCTTCTAGGTAAAAGGAGTGTCATACAGCTTAGAGGCGTTCCTAGGACCTCCGACGTGGACCAAAAAGGATGCCCCGGAGATGGTGGAAAAGGTGAAGAAAAAATCTTCACCCGACAGTGTACTGTATCAGTGCGTCATCTACCTAGCACCGGGAGATTACCATCGATTCCACTCGCCCACGTTATGGAAACCGGAACTGCGAAGACACTTTTCCGGTGAACTGTTGTCCGTGAGTCCGAAAATTGCGGGCTGGATTCCGGGATTGTTTTGTCTCAACGAAAGGGCGGTCTACATTGGTAAATGGAAACATGGGTTCTTCAGTTACACCGCTGTCGGTAAGTAGAAAAGGCGTTTTGGTTTTTTCTTACACCCGGATCTAAACTGTCACTGACCAACAATTAGCCCTAGCCTTGCTTATCACCTTTGCCGAAAGTTCAGTGAGAAGCCATCTCGCAGCCGGTAAGGTGTGGGAAAGAAGATGATAATGAATTCAACTACCGCAACTACCGATGCTGTAATCATTATCAACTGTTTCGTCTTACCGGGATCCGGGACGCTTTTTTCTTATGGCACGAGAGCTTCTCAGTCGTACGATCGTACGATCGCTGATACTTTTCGAACGATGAATGAAACTTGATAAGCAGCAATCGAGAGTGGTTGAGGTCTTGGGTTAGCGTGGCGTGAGAACCAAAGATCCGGGTCGTGGGATAGAGTTGCACTCGCTCACGTTTTCTTCCCTTTGCATCCGTTGCTTTCAGGAGCTACCAATGTTGGCTCGGTGGAGATTTTTATGGACGAAAAGCTGAAAACGAACAAATGGGTCGGATTAGCCTGCGGTAGTCACAAGAAGAAGGAGTACGACGAGCTGGAAATGCCTAATGATAAGTACCTGGACAAGGGCGAACTGGTGGGTCAGTTCCGGATGGGAAGCACCATTGTGTTAATCTTCGAAGCGCCTAAAGAATTTAAGTAAGTGTTCTAGCTAATACAGCAACACCATTTATGGTTGATGAACTAATCGTTCTCTAATTGTTTGCAGATTCAATCTGTTTCCTGGTCAACGTGTGAAAGTCGGAGAGCGGTTAGGGACGTTCGAAGGTACAGAAGAAACGACGGAAGATCCAGCAGAAGTGAAACGCGCGATCGAATCTTTGGACGATACGGAACCGACAAGTTTGTAAAAAGTATTCACCGATCGCTTCCAGATGCTTGTTACAGCCGGCGCGTCTCAGTGTAGTGTCTCAGGATAGAAATAGTTTAAGTTAATAATACCTATTCCTTTACCGTTTATCTAATAACCATACCTAAGCAAGCCTAAGTACAACAGCGCGTCGACGTGAACGTTGTTTGCGGTTGTTAATTGTAGTGGTGTGCTAAGTTAACGTGCAGATTCGTATCAGTCTATCGGTAAAACATTTGTTCAAATAGTTGCCGTCACAAGAGTACAAGCGGCGACCCATGCACGACGCATACATTTTTCCATCACTAGGAACAGGTGCGTAGCGATTGTGGCAAATACCGTAAGAGTAGTGCATATTGTACACGATTGGATTGTTTCATGCGATTTCATGCACGACTTCCGTCATGAAGATTGAACTACTGCATAGATGGATTGCAAAAACCCGTGGTATAACACCGGTGTAAAGACTTGTAGATTTAACGAACTGCTGCAACAAGGAGTGTTAGGGTATGGTGATTTTGCACGATCGTGATTTTAATGTGATCCCAATACCGTTAACAATCGCGCGCATGATTGTTACACGAGCTATTACTGTCACACGCGTTTTACATGACACCTAACCAGTTGTATAAAGGAAACCCCCCACTGTTGACCTCAATTACCAAACGGGTTCGGAGTCGAACTTTATGTATAGGTGATTTTTAATTACTAGCAATATACAACCGTCAAACAAACCCTTGTTAGCTAAACGAATTGTTCCTGCCGAAGTGTTTCATTTGAAGAATATATTTTTATGTTAATATTACCATTGGTGATTGTTGGTTTTCTTTCCATTTCGTATATCCCTGTGTATTTCGTCGTGCGTGTATTATTCGCATTTCTGTATTGATCCGTTCATATCGGTTAAGATCACTGCTTTGGGGTGGTATACCTTTCCGTTTACCAGAATCCTTCATCTTTACCAAACACTTGTTGCATTCCATCTTTTTCACGTGCCGGAGGAGGTACCACTTCGAACTGTATGTTGTACTGTTGATCTAGTCCTAAGTAGCCATCGGAAAGCAGGTACACTGTGTATATACAACGTCCTGCGTTGGAGTAGAGAATAAAAATAGGTAACTTTGTAGAGAAAATGTAAGTCACTTAAACTTACCAACACGCGAGGGGGCATAAAAGCACAATTGATGAGTGCTACGATTGCTGCGGTACACGCATCGTTTCAGGGCTACCAGTTCTCCATCCGCTTGATGACCCAACGTTAGGAACCATCCCTCATCTTTACCCTTCGGGAACTTGGGACAATTGATGTGGAGCGTTTCAAACGATCCCAGTCTTATGAGCTGCACGCAAACCACGTACTCTTGATCGGCATACAGTTCCATCCATTGATCGCGGGTCGTAGGTTGCTGAACGGGCCGGCTCACATCACCCTCCTTGCCGTACGGTCCGCGCATCGATATCTGAACATTCAGTAAGGGCAGCTCACTTATCACCTTGTAAATCTGCTCAATTTCCGGTTCGTCAAACTCCTGCCGTAGCGTTGCAGCTAGGATTTCGTATTTCCGGTGACATTTTTCTTTCAACCCCGGAAGCGTAAGGAATGGTAAGCTAATCGAAACGAAAGATAAAATAACAATATCACCATCAAAACAATCTCCAACAGTTGCAAATTTGCTTACTCTGTTTTTATCTGATTGAAGATATCCGCATTATGCGCTTCTACGTTCGGGAGCGTCATAACGATAGGATCGTCTAGCCAGCGTGCCTGGATTATGCACTGCATCAGCAGTTGTATTCGCAGCGTTGTTGCAAGCCAACCACTTTCCGCGCTGATATCGATCATGGCCTAAAAATGCATGAGAACGGAAATGAAATAATCACACCTGCGATAACTTTAAATCTATCAAATTATTATTCCACCACCATTCTGAAATGGAACGAATGATAACGTACCTGAAGAATACGTATTGATTGATCGAGCACCGATTTTGTGTCCGTACCGTAATCGGAATTTGGTAAGGGAAGCCGCGATAAGTGAGCCTGTAAGAGCAGGAATACCTTGGTGTGCGGATTGTCGACAGATAGCGGATCCACCTTCAGTGGACATAGTTTCGCTAAGTCACTGCAAATAGAAGTAAACAAAGAAACGAAATAAGTGATCATTAGGTGCACTGAAGATGCATGTCATTTGTGAACGTACGCATTATACAAATCTTCATTATGGCGAACAGGATGTTCTTCGAATTCCGCTGCGTCTGCCATCGCTCGTAGCAGCTCTTCCATGCTCATATCGTACCGGAGCGTATCAGCAAAGTGACGCATGGTGATGTGCGATAGATAGTAGTAGGAAGATATGCGCCCCATAGATGTGGCAATGAGTGATCTGTTATCTTCCTCCACAATCACACATCCGGCCCGAATAAGCTTATCGAGCACGGTTTCGATTAGCTCCGAAAGGAAGTAATTTACATTGTCCATTTCCGTAGTTTCCAACCCGTAGTAGGTGGGATTGCGTAGCAATCGGCGATAAAAGTACGTCCAGGTAAGATAATCCAAGATGCTTTGTTTCGTTCGTAATGTTCCCGCCACTATTTCCGCGTTGATGTGATCCGGCAGCACGGTAAGTAGGCTGGATTCTACCGGAAATGGATCGTACAGGAACTTTTTGTAAAAGTTTTTTCTCGTGTCCTGCACGTACACGCAGGCAATACCCTCGTTGCCGAATTGCGGTCGTCCTGCACGGCCCATCATCTGCAGGACGTCTGTGATCGGCATATCTACGTATCGTTTCAGTTTGCCATCATAAAACTCCGTTCCTTTGATGATCACTAAATGGGCGGGAAGGTTGACGCCCCACGCTAATGTGGCCGTTGCAATAAGGATCTGAATTTTTCTGTTCAAAAACAGCTCCTCAGCCGTCTTCCGGTCGCGCTCGTGTAATCCAGCATGATGCATCCCGATACCAAACGCTAACGTTAGCCGAAGGTTACTGTCGCGAACGTTTTGCAGAATTTGCTCCATTTCTTCTTCAGACGTGTGTAGGAACTGTTTGGAATTGTCTTCACTTGCAAGAAACGTGATCAAATCTAGCGCCGTAAGACGAGTTTGTCTGCGAGACGCCACAAATATAAGCACCGGAGTGCATGGTGAATATTGCCGGATGGCCTGAAAAGCTGGCCGATTCATGGTGGCCATACGCGGGCAGTAATGCCTTCCCGGGAATCCCTGTATGTGTACCGACAGTGGTACCGGTCGGACGGACGGTTTAAAGTTATACAATCCCATCGTATCGATTCCGAGCCAGTTTGCCAGATCTCGTGCGTTTGCTAGAGCTGTGGAAAGTCCAACGATCCGAACCGTTTGTTCCGTGTGCGATGAAATGAAGTTCATTCGGGACACGATCACCTCCAGCACTGGACCACGATCTTCGCCCAAAAGATGAATTTCGTCAATCACGATCAGCGCAACGTCACGCACATAATCACGCGTTTGCCACGATCGACTAATACCATCCCATTTTTCTGGCGTGGTAATGATTACCGTCGATTCCTTAATCGCTCGTACGTCCGGTGTAACATCCCCGGTCAGTTCTACCACCTTTTTGCCCAACTTTTGTTCGATCCGCACTTTCCAATCATCCATTCGTTCCTTTACTAGCGCCTTCAGTGGTGCGATGTAAACTACCTTGCCAGTGGGAAGCAACCGAAACACGCGGAACATTGCCATTTCGGCAGCGATTGTTTTACCCGATCCGGTCGGTGCTCCGAGCAGTACGTTGTTGTCCGTGTGGTAAAGACAGTGGAAGATCTGCGTTTGAATGGGATTGTAGTGGGTGAAGCTGTACAATGATTCATACTTTCGATTATTTAACACCGTCACAGGCAGCGGTTGCAGGGGCAAGAGCTCCGTATGCGGCGGATGTACTTCCGGTAGGATGAGGTGCTTGAAGGAAAGTGGTACCAGATTGTTACTACCTAGCCACGTGTCACTGGCAACCCGTATATAGTACTGGGGAGGCAAGGGATCTTTCAAGGGGATGGTCATAATCAGTTCCTGATCCTCCTGCCGCATGGTTTGCCGTTTCGTAATCTGGAAATACTCCGAATGATAGATATAGTTGCTTTCCGGGTCCTCTATCCATATCCAGAACGATTCTGCCGTCTTTCCGTGCACACGATCGTTCCACCGGAATGAAGCCCGTATAAAAACCCTAATACGCAGCACTGTTCTGGTGATCGGCTGAAGCGTGGCCTCTATTTCAAGCATGGGAAACTCTTCCGCACATCGTTTAACGCTCTTCGCATAGCGATGATTCCGCAAAAAGTCTCCTATCTCCTTTTCCTCCATGTCCCGGAGCGCGAGTACACTTAGGCCACGCTTCTCTATCTTGTCTACCACGTCCAACGGGAGTATATTGAACTGATACATCGGTGTTTGCGATTCCCACATTTGCTTCTCGAACATCTTGCTCACGTTTAGCATCCGTCCGGCGAGGATGGGATTGTTGGCTCGCAAAACCATCGTGAAAAGTGCCCGAGCGATTCGTATCGTGTTCTGCGTAATGTACGACATGTCAGACATCAGCGAGAACGAACGCACCATACCCTTGGACAGGTACGTCTGCATGAGGATGTTCACTTTACCGTGGATATTTTCACTACCACCACGGACTGGGACTTCACAGCAAACGTGTGTCAGATCGTCCAGTTCATCCATCTCGTCGTCTCGCACCTTTAGCTGCTGGAATTCGTGCGCGTTTGCCATCATCTGCAAAATGTCCGCGTCGGTCATGATCGGTTTCAACATTTCATTGAACACTTCCACCGTGTCGTACTTGATGTAGAAATGAGACGCGGTCCGACCAAGATCCGTTACATTCAGATCACCAGTACGATCATTGTACCGCACCATACGCGCCTTGTCTAGCGCCATCGCTGCTGTATGGATCAGCTGCCGGCGTTTATGTTCAAGCGATGGATCTTCGCGCAGTTCGTCGTAGTTCAATCCGTAGCACTGCGGATTCATTCGCATACGCACGAATAAATACGTGTAGCTCAGCCAAACGATTGCTTCGTCTACGTTGCTAATTGTTCCTAATGTCACCTCGGCATTCAGATTATCCACCAAACACTGGATAAAGTTCGACTCGATCGGGAACTGATTGGTCAGCAGCGAAAGGTAGTGGTTCAGCTTGTCGTGCGTGGTGATGATCGTACCAACGCCGCTCTTGTCGTACTGTGGACGTCCAGCTCGACCGAATATCTGCAGCACATCCAATATACCCAGATCCACGAACGTACCGTGCTTGGAGTCGTAGATTTCCGTTCCCTTGATGATGACCGCATGCGCCGGTAGGTTTACTCCCCAAGCAAGTGTCGCCGTACACACTAACACCTTAATCATCCCGTCAGCAAAGTATTTCTCGACCAAATTCCTATCTTGCCGCAGCATACCAGCATGATGCATCGCCAACCCGTTTTGAAACAGTTCTACCAGCTGTTTGTTGCGACTCTTCGATACCGTTTTAAGTGCGCTTCCGTACTCGGGATTACTATCCGGTATGAGCAGGTTAATGTGCCCCCGTTGCTGAGCAAGATCCTTGATCAATGTGGCCGTACGCACTGTGGCGTTGCGTGCATGCACAAAAACCATCACTTGGTGACCCTGGCGTACCATATCGATGCAACGCTCGTAACAAATCAAATCCATGTCCGAAAGCTGCTTTAGCGCATTCAGCGCTTTCACGCCTATAAAGTTTGTGCTTAGCGGAACTGGTCGGAAGCGGGAATCGAAGAAAAACAATCCAATCATTGGATTTACACGTAAAAACCGTGCCACGTCAATGTAGTTGGGAAGTGTGGCCGACAAACCGACGATTCGTATCATGCTTTGGGAAGATTCCACTAACCGAAGCGTTCTAGCCACGAGCGCCTCCACCACAGGTCCACGCTCGCCGTGCAACAGATGCACCTCGTCGATGATGAGCAGTTTCACCAAACTGATGAATGCTACGTCGCCGGCACCTTTGCGTGTAACAACATCCCATTTTTCGGGCGTAGTAACGATCATTTGCGTCTGCTGTAGCTCCGTCTTGGTTAGCTGCATGTCTCCGGTGAGTTCTCGCACAGAAATGCCTAAAGGTTGCAACCGTCGCCCGAAGTTTGAAGTCATTTCTGCCGCCAGTGCCTTCATCGGTGCCACATACACGATTTTGAACTGATCGCGGTGAATAACACCTTGATCAACGAATTGCCTGATCGTGTACACGATCGTCAACATGGCTACATTAGTCTTTCCCGCTCCAGTAGGGGCGCACACAAGCAAATTTTCGTTGCTATTATAGGCCGCCGGGTACACGACACTTTGAATCCGATTCAACTCTTCGCATCCCTTGAATGCGATCTGTCCAATTTCATCCAAACAGCTTATTTTGATCCTTTCGCTACCAATTGACAAAGGCGGCGGATCGGTGGCAGGAATCTTAACCTCTTCGAACAGCTTGTTATCCGTCCGTTCCACGTTCTCTGGCAGGACAATCTTGTTGCCCGCGATGAATCCAACGTGACTGCGAGCTTCGCTGTACGAATCGTACACGTTCGGATACTTCACCGGTTTAACGGCTGGTTTCGAAATTGGCAGAACGCCCTTAGCTTTGATCTTTTCCAACAGCATTTGAGGCATCTGTGCTGCGAGCATCAAACTCTTCTGATAATTCATGCGCAGTTGTTTTGGATCGATCTCCACACAGTCGCCCTTCTTGTCGACTGCCGTCTCGTTAAGAAACTTTTTCAGCTTTTTCTGCTCCTTATTAACCTGCTTGCGCATTTGCTTCTGCGATTCCGTTTGTATCGTCACCGGCATCAGATAGGACGGGGCGTGTTGCATAGCTTCCATGTTCTGTTGTATCTTTTTCATCACTTTAATTTGCTTCAGCGCTTTCACGGACTCGATAAGATGCTTACGGTTCTGTAGCATTTCCGGTATCACGTCCAAATATTCCACTCCAAGAAAGTCGAACAAATCCATTTGCAGCTCGTCATTCGTTTTAGCCGACTTAAGCAATTCCATTAGATTGTCCACCAAGTCCGGTGGAACTTGCTGGGCCAGCCAACTTCGCGTATACTTTTCCGGTTGTTGTTTAGCAACTGAGACACGGGAACATCCCGCTACCGGCTCGGAAGACATCTGAATAGCCTCGTAGTTCATCGTAAAACTTTGCGCCACCTGACTATCCAACGGATTCGCAGGAGAAAGATCCATCAGTTTGCTGTGGTCGTGTGTCTTTCGATCCAGCGACAGTTTGCATTCGATAGCATCGCCCCAACCTTCTTGGACATGGCCATTTTCGCCTATCTCTTGCTCTTCGAGATATTTCCTACATTCGGGGTTCAAGTTACTACTTATATCATAGACCAACTAAAATTCAAAATTCCAAATTACTAACTGGTTCATTAACATACAGTGATTCAGCATCATACCGTACACATTTTGTTGATTAGAGCATTTGGTACCTGTCCAAACATTTTCTTCAGCTTAGACAAATGCTTCATCATGACGACTTTTTGATCTAGAAATAACCGCAGCACAAGTATAGCCGCTTCGTCGATCAATTCGGCGTTTTCTTCCGAGCCTACCATTTCTCGGCTCATTTCCCATAGGTCCCGTAGCTGTTTTGATAGAACGCCAGTCATTTTTGCATCCACATAACTATTGATGAACAGTTTTAATTCCTTCCACGAAACACCACTTTGTAAAAGCAAAAATACTGAGGGATTAGTTTCCAACCGTGGATCAATCTGTCTACTAGTAGCTTACCTAGTAACTTCCTTCTTGCGGAACAGCTGTATGGTGGCTCGTTCCTTGGTATCAAGGGAAAGATTTCGTTGTACATCCAGGTCAGTGTTGGCTCGCATAGCCCGGGATAATCTCGGTAACTCCGTCATGTTTTTACAGCTTTGGCCTCCGGTGAAAGCAGATACTTTACGGACTATGGTTGTTATTGTGCTAGTATCTACAAAACGATGTGGCACTTCGTAAGGCCGTGTTTCCTTACACACTTTCGCGCAAAATAATACTAATGATCAACTCAATTCCAGCAGGTCGTTTTCACCCTTCTGCCCAGTATTTATTCACCGGTGCAAATATGGAATGGTTATTTCCAACCTGGCGAAATAACTAGGTTCTTCTTCCACAATTGCAAACGTTGTCGCAATAGGAGTTTGGCCTACCTACTGGGAGAACTGTCAGCCGGCTTTCATGAGAATCTGCGATTCCCAGGTAGCATAATACAGCGAAGAACCTGCGAACGTGCTCCTGGTTCATAGTGTAGAATACTAGCTACCTTTCACTCCTTTTGGAACAAAAGTAAATACCAAATATAATTTTAACTGCGCTCTCAATTTTATATATCTTCCGCTTAACGATATGTGCGATTGAATACAAAAAAAAATTAAGAAAAATATGCAAGTTTTCCTTTGCAACGGTGCTGACAAAAAATTCAAATTTGAAACGTCATTTAACAGTGTTTGTTATTGTTATGATTTTTTACGTCCAGGCCTCAGGCGCTTACCGAAAAAGTTCTGCAAAATATTCCTTCGCGAAATGGAGTCGAAAGACGATGAATATTGGAATGATTCGGCGAACAAATCGTTCAACTTTGACGAAGACGATGTAAGTTAATGCGAAATAAAGTGCATTACAATGCCGCATCGGAGAACGTCAACAAGTAACAAAACTGATTGTGCTTAACAGGTGGCTGTCCTCGAAATTGCAAGCAACAACAAACGAAGTCTCTTTGGCGAAGACACCGTTTCGGAATCAAACTATGGCAGTAGTCAGCGGGAACTTCCACTGCAGAGCATTATCTCGAATGAGAATCTCGAAATAATATTGCAAGAACAGTCACGTCATGAAATGACCATTCCGAAGGGTATATCGCTCGAGGAGGAAGTAAAGCTACTGCGGAAGAAGATACAAGAGTTTAACTACGCTCCGTCCGTAGCTTCGGTCATCCGGAAATTGATCCTTGGCAAATCATGTTCACTGGAAATGTTTCGATCGATGGCGGAAAAAGAACAGCTGATCGATGAAGCGATCGCTTCCGGGTGTGGCAATGCGATCCTGAAAGTGACCCTGTTTCTGGATCAAACGCTTAAAAAGAAACTTTTCTATACGCTACTACAAACTCGCCCAGAAGCCGTTCATCATTACGTGAACTATTTGTCTCTTCGGCTGAAAGTGACCGAATGTACTGATTTGCTGGTGTAAGTTTAAACAGGACAGGAGGGTGCTCCATGGTGGTTAAAAATGGTTCTTATTGCATATTTATTTACAGATTTTTAGGAAGACACCATGAAGCGAGCGTAAGCATAGACGGTTGGAAGTTTTATATTGGGGAGTAGTTGGTTAATGATTTGCTCTTGTTTTTAGTTACTACAATTTTCCATATTTGTATGCAGTACATCCAATCTCGATATAAAGCGACAGAGGTTGAAAAAGATTTACAGCGATTATTTCTCCCAGCCGGGTGCGAACACATTCTATGCGCAATTGGTGATCAACTATTTGAATCTCTTAGGTACAGCCAGTTTCCCCGGAGGCATCGGCAATATAATAGCTTATTTTGTTGTTGTGCTTTTAGAATATCAAACCGGAGAGCTTCACTCGTCGGGAGGAAGCAGCAAAGCGTTGGCCATTCAAGACAAATCAGTGCTGGAAACATTGAACTACGTTTGTGGGAAGTACAAATGGGGCGACACTTCTCTGCAGACGAACGACAATCCTTTCAAGCTGGCCGAAAATCATCAAGTATCGCAGGCCCAGTTCGAGTGGGTCGCCTTGAACGAGCGTGCGAGGCAACAGGCGTGGCTAGACTTTGATCATGTTTTCGAGCGAAAAGCATGGTTGAATTTGAAACAAAAATCTTTTAAAATTAACATTCCCATCGATCGTACGATATTGCGATTGCATTCTCTCAATGCACCCGATCCGGTTCTGAATACATTTCTCGCCAAGTTAGAAGATCCGCAAAGACGATTAGCTCTGGCGAAGAAGGTACATTCGAAGCACGGTATCGTGGATGCGCTTGTGCTACTGAAGGATCGTGCAGAGCTGGAAAGCTATCAAAACTCGCTTGATAATGGCACTGAGGAGCGGCTGTATGCAGCAAATGCTCTAAAATCTTTGGTAAGCACCATTTAAAACAATCACAAACATATACCGTTCCCATATTAATATGCCAATTCTTTCATTTCCGATACCTTCCAGAACAATAAATGGAAAAGTGATGCTATGAAGCTTATCAAGTGATAATAAAGCAAACACACACGGATTGCTATTTGAATGAATTCAAAATACGAAACTTCCTCACCATCGCGGTCGAAATGATGCCGGACGGTAGAAGCTTTTGGTTAGAAGTTTATTTGTGAAAGCTAAAACATCAACTACAACTTGATAATCTACTGGAACTAGTTCGTCTCACTACTACGCTGGCTAATCACAATAACTTCGTGCGTTAAGATATCATGGACTGTATAAATATGCGCCGCATGGATATTCCTGCGACAAGAGAGATACGTAATTTACATAGAAATTCATTGCAGTCGCTTTAGCCATTGTATCGACCCACGTGAAATTTAAACATGGGATGCCACGGGTAGTCATAGCCAAATCCGGGCACACCATGGATCGCCAGCAATGTGGAAAGCAACAGGCACCACCTATGCTATTTGAACTTTTTCTCGCCATCTCGCTGAATCAGATCGGTAACAACGTTGTCCAACTTGGTACTAAATGCCTCGAACGAAAACCTTTGCTGCACCCGCTTCCGTCCCATGGCTCCCATTCGTTCGCAGTGCTTATCATCCTTCACCAGCTTTGCCATCGCGGTCGCAAATTCCTTCGGGACGGGCTCGCACAAGAATCCAGTTTGTTCGTTGATGATGGTCTCCAGTGGACCACCACTGTTGGCTGCAATTACTGGTTTCGAGAGGTACATTCCCTCCAAAGGAACGATTCCGAAATGCTCGAACTCCGGCGTGTAAACTAGTGCCTGTGCGCGCTGAAGCAGGGACAGCTTTTGGCGGTCGGTGGGAGACTTCAGTAGACGTACTTTGGCACGTATCTGCATATCTTCAGCAAGCTCCTCCAATTCGTCGTAGTGCTCCACATTCTCCATCACCCGATCGTCGTATCCGCCGGCCATAATTAGGCACACCTTGTGCCACTCGCCTGGTGATACCAATTCCTGCAGCGCCTTGAAAGCGTGCAAAGCGAGCGGGAGGTTCTTCTTGCGCTCGTAACGATTTATCGAAAGAAACACGAAAGCATCGTTCGGTAGCTTAACCACCTGGTCTGACTCGTCGATGTAAGTTTCGTCGAAGAATCGAGTGTTTAGTGACGGATACAGCACATCCGGATCGGTTGCAATCCGTTTGAAAGTTTCCTTAAATACTCGACTAGTAAACTTACTATTCACCAGAATGCCATCTGCCTGAGCCGTAGTTACTTCCTCAAGGTAATTGAGCGGCATGCGATAGTACTGCTTGAGAAGACTGCCCGGCTTGGACAGCAGCTGGTCTGGATAATGGCAGTAGAACAGTATCTTGGGGTTGGGTCGTGCCAGCCGAAATATGGGAATGCCAAGCGAAATCAAATCACAGAAAACCACATCCACCGGTTCTTTTTTCGACATGAACAGACTGTAGTAGAAGGCCGCGTACATCATGCGAATGTAGGCGCACACGGCATAAAACTTGCCAAAGATATCCCTCGGGAGCCAATCGCCAACCGTCATTACCGGCAGCCGTCCATCTTTCGTCTCATCGAAACAGTGGTTTGGGTCGTGATGGTTAGTAAGGAAGCTGACAGTGTGCCCCTTGCTTTGCAAAGCTAGCGCAGCATCCACAATCAGTCGTTCGGCACCGCCAATGCCCAGATCCGGATGAACGAACAAGATACGCACCATTCCTGCACGAAGTGATCGCAAAAGTCTTACTTAACAGGGCCAACAATTGAAATACAATAAAAACAAAACGAACACTTACCTCTCAAAAAAAGTCCAAGTCTTCTGCAAAAACCGCAAATACGTGTTGTCTGCCAGCAAAACAGAAAAAAGTGTAGCCAAAGAAAACTGTCAAACAATTGTCATGCAAAACAAAACACACTGTGTGAACGTGCCCCGCAATCAGCTGATAGATGCGGTGCAACTGTCATAGCGAAACATAAACACACAACAAACAGCACAACAAACCATGAACGATCCAAACCGTAAAATAGAAATTGATAAATCTTCCGTAAGTATGCTATAAATAGTGATAATATACTCCAGTGAACTAGCGTACTGATTGAATATTACGTTTAGCTGCTTAGCTTAAAAGCAGAACTGCTTCGCAAACAGGAGGAAGTAGGACGAGCCAAAGCATCAACTTCTATTGAAGATTTTGTACCGAAAAGAGCCCCAAAAGCAGAGAAACATGAATCCACAACACGAAAAGAACGTCGGGAGAAGAAAGATAAATCTAAGGAAAAACCCGTTGTTACAGAACTGGAAGATTCTGCACAGCTCGCTAGGTCGAAGCAAATGTTACAAGCGAAAGCGAAATATTACGACCGGATGGTTGCCGCTGGAGGATCGCTAAACAGCGACGAAAACAGTTTGGTAATGTTCAACAAAAAGAAGCAAGACATTAAGCCAGCTTACAGCGTATCCGACGAATCTGCCCCCGAGAGCAGTGTGAGCTCTAGTTCATCCGAAAGTGAAGGAGACGAAAGTGGGGATAACAAATGGTAAGGAGTTTGGTTCTGCAATATTACACAAAGGACGATAGGGTTACAAACGGTTAACATATTTTACTCTTATTGCAGGGTTGAATACACCGATTGTTTGGGACGTACGAGAAAGTGTCTAAAGGAGGATTTGAAAGCTTGCTTAGCACGGGACAGAGAACTTTCCAAATCGATGGGTCCGCGTGATGTGCACCGTAGAGAAGGTATGCAAGGAGGTCCGTCTACAGAAAACGCTGCAGCAGCGAAATCGTCCATTGAGGGCACCAAGCAGGATAAAATCACCAATGATCAAGATGCCATGGAAGAAGAGGAAGGTGAACTTGTGGGTCCAATGCCTCCCGCAATTGGTCCGACCGGCGTTACAGATATTGGCGAAAGGTTCCGCGAGATGAAAGAGCAATGGATTCAACAGGAAGAAACGAATCTGGAGAAAGGTTCCGTACACTACCAGGATGTGCTGTTTGATGGTAAGTGCAAAAGTTTATTTTCGTTTCTTTGTCTTTACAATGTGTCCCGGAAACCAGTTCCTATTCTGGCGTTTTCGAAATGAAGTTGATATAAGTATTAAATGTACCCGAGCGTGTGGTTAGCATCGATCATTTAACTTCTATTATTTTGGCCAAAGACCTTAAACAATTGACAACAATTGCTATTCGTAACAGAATAGCAAAACAGAGCAAAAGTATCGCATCGATCGTTTTTGTAAATTGATTCAATCTTAACAGAACTTACGCACAGAGAACTGTACTGGTTGGGAATCCAAAACGACCGGATGGATCGATTCGAATTTGCTCGAATAAAGATCCAACTACAATTGTCCCAATGGAGTTGATTTGCAGCGCTTTGCACAAGGGTAAAATGTATCACACGCTTGCAGATGAAGAGATCCATATCTCGCTAGCTTATCGTGACCGTTCATTTTTCCACTAAGCGGCGGTGGATGTGAATACACATCCATAAGGGGTATCTGTTAAA
Organism: Anopheles funestus; assembly: GCF_943734845.2. Lineage (NCBI taxonomy): Eukaryota > Metazoa > Arthropoda > Insecta > Diptera > Culicidae > Anopheles > Anopheles funestus. The sequence goes on from NC_064598.1 coordinate 1,515,067, forward strand.
TCTGGCACGATTGAACTACTCCGGTTTCATGTAGAACACGAGTTAAAACGCTCGTCAGTGGCGGCAAATACGCACTTCCGAAAGTTGTTATGCAAATTTGCATTTCCCCCCCTGGTCGACGGTCAACGCGTTAGTTGTTAGTGATAATTTGCAGATCCACTTATTGCTGGACGCATAATACGCTGTCGGAAATAGTACCGGCGGTACTCCGTACCTTTAAATGTGTGCTATGCTTACCGGCTTGTCATCGTCACCCGAAAACATTCATTGTGATATTTCACGGTACGCCTCCTCCACAAAGTCTTCCTCCGTTTCGTTCAAACTACAATTTCCACATTAGTCCATCTTGCGGGAATTTTTATTTTCGGTTCACCGTTGAATCGATCTATAATTTTCGGGATATTTTAATCGATACAATCCGGGCTAGTTCTAACATCTAATACAACACATGCTTGCATCTTCAAGCAACGTAACCGTTTGCGCCCTTTTCTGTTTTTTACCCTCGAAGGGAAGTATAGTGGCGCTTCCCTGTTGTCTACTTTTATAATTGTGCGGGTGTAATTCGAACATCGCTTACATTTATATGTCTGTTTTCTCTTGTAATTTTCTAACCAAGCTGTTTTCGAACTGGTTTATTTTCCGCTTAGAGTATTAACCATTTGCTCATTCCTTTTATTGCAATACTGTCCGCGTTTATTCGCGCGTGTGTGTATCTTCTTGCCGTCCCTTGGTAGAGCCGATGTAATGTTTAGCTGTTTTAGCTGATTTTAAGATTAATAAGAACGACAACGATTGTACAATAGTCGCCAGAATCGTAGCAGTGGAAGAATGTTGGGATGGTTGAGCAAACACAAAATAAACCCTCGTTCCTCGAGCTGAGCTCCTTTGGGTATCTAGGGGATGAGGGTTGTTCGAGGTGGGAAGATACACAAAACTACACTTCCTACTACTTGCAGATTATCCAAACCTCTTTCTCTCTGGTCGTCCCTTTTTACTTTACCTTCTCTACTATTCTCTACATATTGCATTTTCTTTTAGCTGAGGGATGGAATGAGAAGAAGTAATTTACGATAAAATACATGATAGATTTACTTCGTCTACGACGTCGAAGCAAAAAGTGGTCATTAGTAGTGTAGCTTCAGTGGCTTTTTCACTATTTACAATTATGTACATCCTTATCAAGCCTTCAGGGCCCGGGCAGTGCAACAAAGAGAGGGAGGACTAGTGGCACAACAGGTCGACCGAAATGCGACAACTTTTTGCCGCTGCTTTCAGCTGACATGGCACCAGAATGTATGCACGGTGCGTCGTGCAATAGTGTCGCTCTGCTGATGCGCGCTCAAGCGCATTTGGCGTCGTGAAACATGTTTATTAATTTACTAATCGAATTGCAAGCTCCACCGAATACGCCGGGTTAGCGGGGACACTATCGTTCTACTTACTACTACGCACACGCAAAAGAAAACTCGCACCCATTAGTATGGTTTTATTTTCATTTGTGTCAAAATTTCGGATTCTGGACAATGACGACGAAGACGCATAGCATCCTTCACAGCATCGCGCAAAAACCAAATCACTATCGTGTCGGCACCAGTGCTTAGTGTGGCCGGTGTTGCTTCATTCTTGGAATGCAGTCGTGTACGGCGCGTTTGCAAATTTTTCGAATCACATCAATCCACAGGGATGTGTTTGTGGTGTTCAACTAGATCACGGTTTAGTAGGATAGTTGCTGCAACGTAACGTGCAGCAGCACGCAACAACTGACAATGAGTGATCCTAAACGCACCGAGGACGACGGCGAGCTGCTGGTACTAGGAATTGCATTGCTTTCTCTGCTTCGATCGGATGCGGTGGTGTTGGAGTCACTTGTGGCACTGTTATCCTTGCTTCGCCGATCGGCCGATGTCGCCACCGGTTTGAGCGTTATAGTAATTTGCGTCGTAACATCACGATGTCCCGGGGCCCCGATTGCACCGCCATTGTGTAGCATATCATGATGGTGTGGCTGCTGCTGGGAGGAGGAACGTGAGGACGAGATGGTACGATGCGTCTCGCTACGATCGCCATCCATTCCGGATGATTCGGCCATATCCTCATCGTCGCTGTTGTTTGGTGGCGGTTGATGATGCATACCGACACCACCACCGAGACGGTTCCGATGATGTGCATGCATTAGGGCCGTTTCAATAGAACGACGGATCTCGGTACGGGTCAACTGATTGCATAGATCCGTGCTGCAATAACAGTAGTCGATACTGTTGGCGCTCTTGCAATCGTTAATGGCCAGACTTTCGCCACATGTGCGTATTTCGATTTCACCTGACAGAAAGTGAAGAAAGAAGAGGAAAAGATGTATGTGAAATTAAATTCCAGAAGAACATTCATATGTCGTCGGCTAACAAATCGCAAATCAGATGATATCTTAAACACGCTGGTTCCCCCATTACTCATTGGTCAAGTCAAGCCAGCATAAATACAAACGCTACAATTAGAGGGCAGTAAATTGCCCTACCGGTCGGTGACTAATGCAACCATCGCAGGCAAAGAAAATTCACTAGGGGAATATTAAAGGCGGAAAAGATTTTATTTTTCCTCGTAAAATACAAGGACGTCAAGGCGTTTTGTAGGAGGGAACGCTGCTTCCTTTCACAGAAATTTACATGTGAAATTACAATTGAAGTGCTGACTTTTACTACCAATCGGCAGAAAACGGGCACGTGCTTTTCCACGCGATAGGAAAAAAGGATTTTCTTTGCAAAACCGTACGTCGCTTGTGAATGGCTTTATTGCATGATTTCAAACAAGGGTAAACCGGGTTTCCAAACGAAAATGATTTTTTTCTGTGCTTCTTTGTTTATAACTTCGTTAGAATAAGAAGTGCCCTCCTGTAGTCACCTTCGTGTTGGTCGTTTAATTGATTATGTATTTTTTATATTTTGCATATAGTTTTTCTCAACCAAGCACTTTTTTATTTTTTTATTTTTTTCAATGGGGTTTTCAATTTTTTTAATCAGTATGTTCAATTTAATTTTTGTGATAATTTTTATAATGGTAAAATACTTTCTTTATCTGCGTATAACATATACCGACGTTCATAAAGCCGCCAACCGTTTCCGGTAAACGGAACCAACGTACAGACACACAAACAGTGACCCAGTCCCTTCCGGTTTAACGGTGTAGCTTCATCCCGGACCGAACGAGTGCGTGTAGAACTAATAAACTTTCAATCTTCATTAAAAATGAATCCTGTCATCGACCACGGGAACGAGCCTGGCAATGTCCGCAGCCATACGCACGCTGTACCCAGGCCCCAGCCCAGCAGTAGGATAGGCCATCGCGAGGGCGAGGGTTTTAGAATCACACACACTGGCTGATGAGAGAGAGTGAAAGGCTCTTGAGCACATGTACATGAAATATCCCAGGCATAAATCCACATCGACGCGCAAATGAAAGGACCGGGAGTTCGGTGTGTGAAACCAAGAGACAAGACAAGCGAGGTCCATTAAGATGTCATACCATTTGCGCGATTTTCAATGTGTCACATCGAACACAGGAATCGTCCTCCCTGACATATTTTGCCTTTCCCTTTCTAAAGTCTCCCGAACGTGTTCCCGTAGAGGCGTCCTCGACGTTGGAAGCTGTTGATGGAGCTTTTTTGAAAGGAATATCATTAAAATTAAATTTACTTTTCCCGTTCCCCCTGCGGTATGGGTGTTTAGCGTAAGCTTTTTACTGTAGCAAAAACACACTCCGTCACATGCATGTATGTGATTATTAAGATTGCACGCCTTTTCCTTTGCCGTAGTGATCCCTGCTTCACGATATACCTCCGAGAAGCATCAAAGTCTGTTGTTGATAATGATTTGTTTGAAGCATCTCCACCGGGGGTGTAGAAAAAGCGAGATGCAAAAGACGTGAAGTAACTCCCAGAACCCGATAGGAAGTATTTGGGAAGGAAGGAAGCCAACCTGCTGCCAAGTTCTGGTAAAGGTAAGGAAAATGACATCCTTAGCACGGGGTATGCAAGGTCTTCTCCTTGGCAGTAATACCTCTGGTTTGCGTCGAGTTTTAGGCATTTGTTTCTGGTGCGCTTTTGCTTATTTGTTTCTTCACTTTCGTTGCGACTTCTGGCCCTGTCGCCTTACCTTCCCGATTGTCCCCGGTTGTGTTAATGAAAGCGGTTTGTCTTGCCGATAAGCGAAGCGAAAACGAACTCCAGACACTGATAGACACCGCTACAAGCAAGTAGAAGCATAAGAGAGGCCTATGCCCAAAATGGGGAAAAGTTTCAACTGTGAACGAAGTTTTCTTGGGCGAGATAGAAGCGCATCATAAGCACAGAGCATCGTTACGGTACGGTTGGTGGGACTGGAAGTCTCACATCTTCACGGTTTCCTGGCAAGGTGAATGGAAAGTTTTCCCGCCATACTGACGAAACAGAGCAGCGATATACGATGATGCTGGTTGCTGTTACAACTGCTTTAGGGTACTTTTTTATTTTCGTTTGCCTTGCCGACGATCCTGAGCTCAGATAGTAGGAGTTTTTTTTTTAAAGAAAATAAGCATAAATCGGATGATAAACGAGTTAATGTACATAACAGCAAAAAAGTTGCGTCCTCCGGTTACGTTGCCCAAAAACCCCAAAAAGAGGGACCATTTTTCATCAGCATCCAAAACACAAAACAATATTGGATAATCGACATGACGCAAATTGGATTGCAAAGTTGTGAAAAACCGGCAAAACCAACCGGCACCGGTGGGAACCAATTTCAAAAGCACCAATGGTCAAACATTGGAGTCACATTTAGTGACAATAATCGGCGATTAAAAGTGGAAATAAAATCCCGGTTTGCCGGATAAAATCCCATTTAATCGTCCGCTCTTTGTCGGTGTTCGGTGTCGTGTGATTGTGTGTGGCGCTGGTATTTAACCCTTGTAAAACATCCAGTTATTGCAACATGCTGTGTGGTCGTCTGTCGATGATGGCAAACAGAAACAATATAATGTAATAAATGTGGTCCTCACCCTGTACCGCCGGTGTTCGTTCTATGTCCGTACAAACTAATTTTCACTCTCGCAGCCCAATTTCTCACCCACTGTTACTGACCAGCTGTGGCAAGGGTGCACTACCGAGTTCCGACTAGCCTCGAAAGCTTGGAATGGAAACAAAGATTGAACTGCCAAAAGGAGAAAGCTTACCAACTGGTGACGATGACGACGAAAAGGGTGATAAGGAGTAATTTAATTAAAAACTTCCGCGGCAAAAATCTCTACCGGTGCTGAATCTTTTAAACTCGCTTGGAATTTGTCTAGCTAGGAGAATAATTCTAGAAGGAAACAAAGGCATGACCATTTTAAGCATACGCAACCGGACTGTGAATGTAATATTATTCATATTAATATTCATATTTTGAATGAGACGAAACGGAGAGGATCAATTTCGTTAAAACTTACCGCTTACTATCTTCCTTTTTCACTTACTATAATTGGCCACTCCGTGTGATTTCCCTTAGAACGCTAAACCCCAGCTGAATTGCTTGTTACAATTAATAATTCTTCTCTATCCGTTCCCTATACCCCACACTCTAGAGGCACGATTGCATGGCGTTGGATACTATGCATTTTCCACCGACCAGCAAGAACGTAACCGGCAACGGGACGAACTGGATTCGATACGTGAGTCAACGCTGGAAGCGCAAAAGGAACGGGAAACATTGCGAAAGGCACGTGACAAACTTATAGCCGATAGGGTAAAAGCTGCCCGTGCCCGTCAACGAGCACGCCAAGGTTTACCACCAGAGGACGAAGCGGAGGAGGAGGAGGAAAGTCGGAAGAACAAAGAGTCCGATCAGCTGTTTGATCAGGCGGAAGAAAAGCGCACACGCAAGGCAGAAGAGAAACAGCGCAGAAAGAAGGAAAAGGAAGAACGGCGCAGAGAGCGCGACCGGGCAGATCATGTCCGTCCGTGGGATGAAGGAAAGGAACAAAATGCCGAGAATAAGGAGTGGGTTCCAGCTAAGGAACGGTTCATCCTATCGCAGCACGAATGGAACGAACAGAAGCGTAGCGAACGGAATGCCGAATTTGCGCCACCACCTGTCGGTCAATCGGAAAAAATCAATCCATTCCCATGGAAACATTCACAACTTCCCACGACACGTTCCGATGTGGACAGCGACTCTTCCGATGCGAATGATAACGAGGAAATAATTGTCGGCCCAGTGCCATCGATGATGATGATGGGAAATTCTTCTAGTGCGCTACTGGAGGACATTCCACTGCCGGAGCAAGAAGACTCTGCCAAAAAATCTCTGTTTTTCACTACGAAAAAAAATCCACCCAAGAAGGAGCTGAAGCGACGCAATCTGAACGCGGTTGAAATGGTAACGCCAGCAAAGCAACCAACACCGGTGCCTATTGTCAACGAGCTAAGTGACACGGAGGCACCCGATACGGGAAGGAAGGAACCTCTCGTGCCGGAAAGACGAGGAGTTGAAATAGAACCTCCACCAACGTACGATTACTACGGACCATCGGATGGTGCCGGAATGCGGCGCAATCGTCCAGGACAATCGAAAGCGGACGGTCCGGCAAGTAGAACCAATCTGGAGGCTTCCATTGAGGCGGGATTGAAGTTTTTGAGAAACCAATCGGACAAATCAGGTGGTCCGGGAACCAAAAATCGCTGGACTTCAAATGCAGACTATTGAGAGAGTGTAATAAATAGAGAGAGCAAATGATAACAGCAATTTCGTATGTTTCCTGAAAGATATAGCAGTAGTACCTAGCTGGAACTATACTTTAAGCATACACAAGCATCGTAAGTGATTAAAATGTCGTAGTAATGATAATTTTCATTTGAATGTACTTTTGCTGCGAGCTACATTTAATCCAGCGCCGTAGTGAACATTATAGCAAGTAGTATAGTAAACATTTCGCCCGTACACGATGGAAACGAGAGACCAAACCAATACCCTGCTAGCTGTCCTTCGACATACAACACACAGAGCTTAGCGTTTTCGGGCGGCCGTTAGTCGGTTTGTTTCTTTCCTCTTCCTTGTGGTATATTACCTCAGTACCGCCGTGGCCAACTATGTGTTTTAATGAGCAGCTAAAAAAGCCATCCTCGTGTAAAAAGCCACACGCTGGATCGTCCGGTCGGAGGTTAAGCGCGAATGGTAGCATACCCCGGTCAGAGTAACATGCATGTGTACCCGATGCAGGGCAGGCAACACTCGAGTGCACTTGTCATTTGTATCTTTTCTCGAGTGGCTCTCTCGCTTCATGTTAGTTACGAATAATCTCTTACCATCATCATCATCATCATCATCGTCAGCATCGTCGCTCGCATCAACCAACCGATAGCTAGATGGTCCGTAGTGTCATGATCATTATCGTTTTTGTCACCATCATAATCGTAACGTAGCATCTTGCCCATCGTGTCCAACGAAGATGCGACAGAGGTCTATCTCTACTGTTCGGTTAAGGGTCGGTTCACGTCACAAGCACATGAACCGATTTAAAAATCTGTTTTACGATTATGTTTGTGATGATAAAACCTTCAGCTTCCTTCCGAACACTGGTCCAAACCGGTTGGTTGGTTGGTCGGATGCTTAAAAGTGCTTCCAAAATTTGTCAAATGTAGCTCATTAGCCAAAAGGTTAACGGTTTACGAACTAACTTACCATCAACCTGCGTCAAACAGCTCGTGTACGTTGGTGGACAGTCAAAGGCATACTTTTCCTCTGGCCGGAAGTCTTCGCATGTGCCTTCCACGGTTGGCACACTGCTTTGGCCGTGATGCGTCGGTAGCGTCCTGAACGGTCCATCAGCTCCTTCGCCACAAATGTAACACTTCCTGGCATCGGCCAACTGCACCAACCAAAGGAATGCTGCAAAATACAAAAATAAGAACGACGTTACGGCGATACGTTAGTACGCGATCTGTTTAACTATCAAACAAGCGATTATTTAGTTAGGAATATTAGAAGATCTTATTCACCAGGGAAATAGTACATCACAACAGCCTCCATAACAAGCATCACACATCCCTTGTACGGGTTATGTTTTAACTTTCTATCAATTTCCTTCCAAAAATGTAAAGTTAAACGAATTCTTTGCAATTTACAGCCATTTAAACGGCATGCTTTCTGAGTAAAGACGATGAGCGATGTTTTTATTACGCATGGCATATGTTTCAGCAGAAGGAACACCACCGTGTTCCCTCTTACATGCAGCGAGGCACAGCATCATTTAATTACGGGAAATGAAAACTGAAATCCTCTTCTGGGCGTCTCTGTTATGCAAAAAAAAACCTTCTCCTCTCTGCTCCCTTCCCTGTCCCGTTTTCACCCTGCGGGATAGAAATATGATGCTCTAGGAAAGGAATACGGGAGAAAAAAACACAGCAGCGTAATAACGAAAAACCTTCATTCGCGCGCTGTTGAGCTCAAGTTCGAAGAAATGTTTTGATAGCATACATCATACAACATATCATAGAACGACTATGCTGACTACGGTGCAAAACCGGGTAAGCGCTGGCAATGACTCAACGGTTGTTGTTACTCTCTTACCATACCCCAAGCCGCACCTTGTCCCGGTAACCACACACCGTTTGGGGCGTATGCTTAAAAAGAAAATATCACATGAAAGATACATTAAAGCCAATTTTCCTGCTAAAAAGCTTCTTAAATGGATCGTGTTAATAGAATTTTAGGTTCAACATATTCTCAAAAAAACTCACCCCCAAACCGTGTCGCGCCACGTGCTATTCAAATTTTGAAATGTAAATCTTCTAAGAATTCCACTAATTTCCATTTAACGGGTTTTTTTGTCAGCTGAGAGATTCTACCACCAGAAAACCCACAAACACCAAATGTGCTTCAAACATGCCAACCACTGGATTTGCATTTCGTGGGGCTCTTCTTCGACACAGTACATCATGTTGGCGAGGGGTTGATTTAAAGAAATAAAATTGCACTTTAAACGACCACGGCCGGCAGCAGATGTGTACCAAAGGGTAGGTGTCTGTGGCCGTAGCGACTGCCGATGGAAACGAATGAATGAATGAAAAATGACGAAATGATTGAGCAATAATCGCGCGTCTCCGTCCGTGTGTTCGTTTGGTTGGCCTGGATGGCGGGGAACTCTTTCAAAGATCGACGCAGATTCCCATCTCGTGATGCTCGGTACTCGGTAATTGGGAATCGGGTTGTCCCGACTGGAGCACCAACCAACCGAAGGCAAACGATGAAACGTGAGAAGCTATTTACCGTAGCCCCGTGTCGTCGTAATTGAGATTTATTTAAGAGGTTCTCGTTCGTCTTCGAGGCCCTCCGGTCCGGTCAGTTCCTGAATCGATCTCGAGTGCTCAGCAAGCTCAGCATAACACGTGCGTCTCCTGGCCCTATTATTGTCACCGCACCATATCACCCAGCAAACCCAGTGGATCCAATTGAAGGCAAAAAGGTTCCACCCCCTTCAACAGACACACGCACACACACACCCATCGGGTTCGGGTGAATTGGCGATGCGGTTGAACGTTCTTAGGAAAGTCGTTCAGCAAACCCAACTCCGCCCCTTGGTTCCGGACTCCGAGCGCAGATAAGGGGGTTTTCCGAATCATTCTCCAAATATGGGGAAGAAAAAAAACCCCACGTTGGACCAGGTGAAACCGACTTTCTTGAGAAACTCCTCGAACGTGTCGGCATTGTTACATGTACACGGACCCGGGTACCATTGTCGAAAGCAACCTTCTTCTTCTCGTCGACCTTCCGGCAGCCGTCAGAAGTCAGAAGGCATCCCCGCAGGGGTCGCCCAGCACTGCGCTGGAACGAAGGATGAAAGCTCTCTGATGGCACTTTCAATTGAGCCGGCTTCCGGTTCGTCCTGCAGTGTGTGCTGGAATCGTTGTGGAATCTCTATTACCTCTCTCTGAAGCTCTTCCCATTTTGTTCCACTCATTTCCATCCATCCATTTTCATTTCTCGATCGATTTCTGCCACAAGGAGGGCCACACATTACATTGTGGTGGTGGAGCTTTTCTTCTTGCTCACCAACTCACGCTACTTTCGGAGAGTAAATGCATGATAAGACCAGTCTAAAACTGGAAACTGGTGTAAAGTCTATGGCAATAAGGGACACTTTTGTTACCGAAAACACTGTGACACCCATCCGCCGATCATTCGTTGGTCGTCGTGGAAATTGGAAATAATGTTACATTTGCGTAACACGACGCTTTCCCCCCCACCAATATAATGACACTGAGTGCTTCCTTTCGAGGATTACACGCATACCCCGGCTTCGTATTCCTTCCGTCGGTACCATCTTTCATCCAATTCGGATTTATCCATTGGCCATTCATCTCTGATCCCTAACCGAAACTGTTTGCTTTCATCGCTCGTCTCCTTCGTTAGCCGGTCTTTCAAGAGCTTTAGGCCTTTTTTCCGTGCGCGACATTCGGTTCTAGGCACGTGCACGTGTCTCGGATCGTACGCCGATTCTTGCCGTTATTGTCGTTATTATTATTATTATTAGTAATAACATTACGATTTCTTCCCGTGGAGTTCCTTCCTGCAGCACGACGGCGACTGCTAGATAACTGGGGCTTGCGACTGAATCCTTCGCCCATTCTCCTTCGAATTACCATCTTTGATTCACGGGCGCACGTTTTTATTTGATTACCTTTCATGCTTACCGCCGGCAACGAGAGATTCTTCCCGGCAGTCGTTAGACTTTGCCGTTGTGCCCGCGGACCTTTACACCATCACGAACTCGGTGTCGCTAGGCATCGGCAGATCGGCTAAGCTGTGTTTTGTTTTCCTCCCTGCAGAAGGACGAACGTGCTTTAACTCGCGTGCAAACGGAACACACTATATTAGTGTGTCCTGGTACCGGGAAAACGGGATAAATATTCACAATCTTACGAAAGCTTCCCATTTCCTCGACGCTCGTAAGTGCGGATTCTTCAATTTCCTGCCACTTAGTTGCTCTGCGCCTACCATCAACACTATGTTTCACCATTCCTTCAGTGGCACTAAGCCGACGTTGACAACGTGTGCGCCGCCATCGCAAGAATTCGCGACAAATAGGTATTTCTCATCGCCAAATTATAGTCACTGCCAGGGGGCCAGGGCTTCACCGTCACAGAGTCACTCGGCCACGAACTGTGTGAATGTGTCACGGAAACTGTCGTAAATCAATTTATAGCAATTTATCCACGCTGCTGGTGCGCCATACTGTGTGTTCTTTTCCAGCCTCTTTTCTTGGCAGCACTGCAGCAAAGAGGTAACTGGGTCTGTTTCGCGTACTTCGGGGTAGGGCACGGTCAATCCTCGCTGTCATCAATGCTATTGTGCATTCCATTCATCCCATACCATGAGTCTTTTGATGCAATTAGTCAACGTGTGTCAACGTCTCGGGCGGAAGGAATGCATCGTTCATGATAACGGCCCGTGTAAAAGGTTTTAAGTCATGTCGCAACTAGAAGACACTGTCGAGTGTACTGCTGCTCTACAGTGTAGAACACGACGGGATTGAAAGTTACCGAAGCGAATAAATCTTGCTTCCACGAACCTTTTCCGTTTTTGCTGTTCCTCTGGCACGGTGTAAGATTCGGTGATGCTGAAAATTCCCACCTACATCGTTACACCACGTTTGCAGACCCCATTCATCAGCGGCACCAATTTGCAAAATGGTCGCTTGCAAAAAGGGAGTGAACCACTTTCGTCGAATGTCCTTCCTTTAGCGGAGTAGCTCAGTCCAGCTTACAGCTTGGGGCCCACAACTTTATCGGTACGATGTCAAACATAACACCATGTTGGGGCCAAACTACCGACAACGCTATCGGGGTCTTACCCGGAAGCCGGTCCCCAAAAACCATCGGGTCGAAGTGAATCATCATGTCACTAGCAGCAAGTGTCATTAGATTGTATTTGGAACTTCATTTCCTCCCTTGTTGCTTGTTGCCCCAGGCAAGCCACTCTGCGAACAAATGTACGGGATGGATCATTGAAGACTGGACTGGACTGGACCCGAACTTGGAGTTTCAACCAACCGAGAAAAGCTCATCCAACCCTTTAAAATCCCATCGTCACTTGGCTCCGGATCCAATCTCGCCCAGTGCATAGCAACGCCCGGACGTGTACTACACGGCGTGTCCTCTCGGGACAACAAATAAGACTTTCCCCGTGGCAGCTATTCGGCAAAGTGAAAATCGCTTTTCGGTCCAGTTCAAAAATCGAAGCTCACTCAGGTGTAAGAAGCACATCGGGCTGATGGAAAGAGTGACCTGCCGCACTGCTGGTTGCTTGTTGTGGTGGGAATCGGAATCGGCGTTACTAGGCAGGGAGTAACAGTGGTCTGCCACTTGACAAACAACAAAGCGGAAGTTCTTCATCAAATACACCCAACCCGGTACACATTGTCCCCCGTCGCAGCCGGTTGCTGCTGCTGCTGCTGTTCGCTACTCATCCGTTTCGGGTCGATGGACGCCACTGCTGCCGCCCGAATGTCTGAAGTACGTTGCATTTCTCACTGCGAGGCAAAAGGTTCTGGAGTAGAGTTTTCTCCACTGTTTGGAGAGCGCGTGTAAAATTAACATACAACATTCATTTAGCAAACGGGTGCGAACAGACTGTGAGCATGAATCGGGGATTGGGGAAACCGGAGTCGGACAAGATGTGGCGCACAAGTCCACTCGAAAAATTAATTTTAAGTGACATTTTGTCTGCTTCATTCGCCCTGAAGCAGAAGCACACCGGGATGAAGGTTTTTCTTCGGAAAGCTGGTTTCGTTGTTGCATGTTGAATTCCTGCGGGTAAAATTCACACCCACTCTTACTCCAACACCCCGGTTTATGGTGTTGGGTGTCTTCAAAGAGTGTTGGCTAAAGGAATGGGGAAAAAAACCCTTTCCTTTTTTATGCAGGTTCGTGCCCGGTACGGTATGTCCGCACACGTCCGCTAAATGTTTGAGGAAAAGTACGAAAACAAACAATCGCGGCAATGGGACATAATGGATGATGAAACAGTGTTGCCGGCTCGATAAAGCAGACCGGAAAATGGTGGGAAAATGTTGAATTCACAATAAATATCACCTCTACATATAATACGGTCTTATTCCATAAGGTGTTCCTTTGTCCTATAGCTAATGAGCTTTGGTTAAAAGTAACTAACAATGAAAGAACTCTCCGAAGCATTTTCCTTCTATTTCGAGTGTTGCTTATCCGGTGGAAATTAGAAAAACAATAACAATAGCAAAATTAGCAGAATGATCGATGATAGTGTGATTAGTGTTGGGTCAAGAGCGAAAGAGGTACCTCAATCCCTTTGCTAATCTTATTGTGCGCGCTTCAGCACAGCACACACACAAAATAATAAAAAATTAAAAAAATCTAAAAATTCGAAAATTTCCTAAGGCTTACCCCTTGCCATTTTTTGAGCAAAATTTAAAAATTTGTTTTATTTTTATGCGAATTTGTTGCAATATGTTTCTTTTCGCTCAAATAATGCTTTAAATTCAAAAAAGAATAAAATATCAGAAAAAAAATTTTAAAAAAATTTCAACTCGAAAATTTCATAAGGGGTACCCCTTGCCATTTTTTTGAGAAATTTTGCAAAAAAAAATTAAATTGATTTATTTTAATGCCAATTGGTTGTAATAGGTTTCTTTTCACTCAAATAGTGCTTTAAATACAAAAAAGCATAAAAAATAAGAAAAAAATAAAAAAATCGAAAATTTTGAAAATTTTCTAAGGGGTTAGCCTTAGCTTTTTTTGAGTAATTTAGCAAAATTGTATAAATTGATTTATTTTAATGCGAAGATCCGCTCTTGCAAAAGAGCTACTTGACCCAACACTAAGTGTGATGTTTAGTACGTGGAAGGAATTGGTCAACTCTTTCATATACTAACAGAGTGTCCTCGGAGCGACGACAGAGAGGTATCGTTTCAATGCAAAAAAGGGATTCCTTCCACCAGCTCCCAAAAGCGCCAGATACAATACAAGCATTTTACCCTTTCGGTGAAGAAAAACAAAGATAAAGAAGTTCTGCTTATTGCGTTCTATAGCTATCCTGTACAGGTGGACCGAGAGCGCTCACATTCCTAGCCATTTAACACATTTATATATTTCATGATTTTCACATATTCTTTTCAAAAGGAGAAAAGAAATAATAAACTTCCTAAATCCTTTTTACAGTGAATAAAAAACAGGATACCAAACTACATTCGAAAAGTTTTTTGCGTGTGTCAGCCACTGTTTGATAGGAATACTAAAAAAGGGAGGCACCGGGTAAAGGTGAACAAAACTATCATACACAACACACTCCACTATTAAAATGTACAGACAAATTATAAAAATCATAAACAACCGACTTTTTAGGAAATGATAGGACACAATTAAACTTTCCACTCATTTCTCCCTTAGTGTCCCTCTCTCTCAAACAAACGACCGCGACGACGACGACGACGACTGTGACCGGAAAAAGCTGTAGTTCCGCTGCGCCCGCCGGCTCATGATGAGGGTGGCATGGGCACGATTTTGGAACCAAAAACTTTACCCATCGTTCTCCGTTATCTAACTTTCGCCAGACTGCACCCAACCGAACCGAACAAACTGAAGCGAAGCGAAACGACAAAAAGCCACGAAACCGCCGGCAACAGCACCAGCGACGACCAGCAGCAGCAGCCAGCCAACTATTACCGTCGAAAGGAGCCTACCGTGTTCCGCCCATACTGCCCTGGGAAAAAGGACACGCTTCAGCCGTGCACACTCGTGAGGGTTTGCGGCTATGGGACTTTGCACGGGAATGGGTCAACCACTGGAAAATTTTCCCACAATCGCGCGGTAACCTGTGGTCCGTGCAAATTCCGCCCACCCCTTTGCAAAACGGTTCCATCTGATTCGCAGTTCGGGGTTGTGTGCATTCGGCATTATGCATCCAGCCGGTGTGTGCTTGTTGCATTCTCAAACAATGGTACTTTTGGTTTTTGCAAATGGGTCACCCAACATGTCTAATGACTTCCAAATGATGGAATGGCCCGGCCCCGGGTTGGTGTGCGTGTAATCCAGTGAACGTTTAGCATACGACCAGGAGATCAAAATGATTGAGCATGAGGCAACGGGACAGAACTGGGAGCAGAAATTGAATGTTGTAAATGATCGCCTCAAGTGGTTTTTGGCCTCCGTTGCGCTGTACGGCAGACAGTAGTATGGTGGCGTTAAAATAACACTCCAAAACTGCTCCGATGGTACGACAGACCGCACTAAGCAAAGCAGACCAACTTTGATTCTAAACTGACCCCAAATCTACATCGAAACTAACTGTCCTTTAACACCATTAGAAACCGCCGAGCCTCTGGTGCATTATTATACACGACTTGTCTCCGACTTTTGGAGCTGGTTCAACGAAAAAAGGACAACTATTTGCCATGTCATGGGGATTCAAACCAGGATCTGTCGGATGCCCTACTTCGTGACCCAGCTGCTGCCGCTTCCTGTGACCCTGAAACCGCGACCAACACACACAACTTCACACCGGAAGAATCGGTCCCACGGAACGCTGCGAAGGATGGTTGCGAATCCGTCCGGAGTTGACCACGGTGGGGGGGAAAACAGGAGCAGGATTTGTCGCGTAATGAAGATATATCTCTACAGTAAAAATGCTTAATGGGCGTTATTTATGGAAGGATGCAAAGGTACACACATACAACGAATCCACAAAATCTGTGTATCATTTCCGACCGGGCACTGAATTATGGAGCTCAATTTAGTTACCTTTTTTGCCAGGACGCGCACACAAAACCAAAACAACAAGAAAACATTAAGGGAAAAAGAAAATGGCAACATACCCAACAACCGGCACCGGCAAGTTTGATGTAGAAATACAAAATATTACACTTTGACGGTGGCACAGTCACCGTTCGTGTGATGTCATCCGAACGCATTTTGGCAGGGAATCACAAAATAGAAAGGAGATCGCGATCACTTTTCCCCCGCGGCCCTGGGCTATCCTTTCCTCGCTTTGGCCGAGCTACGAAACGATGTTTTTGAGGACAAAATGCAACCTTTTCCTCCGATACGAACATTTATCGAAGCGGAAAGCGGCACGGAAAGGATATTATTATTTCATCCACCGGAATCGGTTACTTCTCGTGAAGGAAGAACTGACTCTGACTGGGTTTGGGGTTGGGATTTTTCTCTCCCGTTTTTTTTCTCTTGTTGTTGTTGAGTTTTCCCTTCTTGCTGATTGCTTTTCTTCCCAGACAAACAAACCGGAGACCAGAGTCCGGGGAAAAACGATACTTCATAAAGCTAAAGCCATTTTGCTGGCGTAGCTTTCTTTTAAAATGTGCGATTTACAGAAGAGAAAAAAAACACACACAAATCCTTGGAAAATACAAAGAAAAAGTTCCATTTCTTTGTTTTCCGATCGATGATTGTAGATATCGGTTGTTTCTCATTCGGCTTGCTGGTGTCAATTTCATACGTTTTCTCGTGAGGAAGCGCCGCAAATCAACAACCGGCTGAGGGAGACAAACATTTTGCACCGAGCATTTTGTTTGTTTTCCACGGCGAAAAGGGCGTCTTCATTACATCTGCAGCATCTAATGATTCTTCGGGCGTGCCCGGCCGTCACCGGCGGTTGGGGAAATGGAATTGTGGAAATGGAACATAACGAAGTCAATTACCAGCACGCAAAAATGGTTCACCATCAATGGTTCACCTGGCGTTCTTGGTTTTTCCGTGTTTTCCCGCAACCGGAGCGGTTCATTTGAATAATTCGACACATTTTTTCCACCATCGCCATTCACTTTTGTCACAGCTCTCGTACCGCGCACAAAAATGTTGCTAAAAGTCAATAAATCCCATTTACAGGCACTGTAGCTCTAGCCGGGATAGGTGGAAAAAATATTCAAATTCCACCCATCGTGCCCTCTTACCCCAAAAACCGTTCCCCCACTGCCCGACCGGTAAAGGTGTGATATATTGTTGTGCGTCGTTGAAGCGAATAAGGGACGATTCAACTATAACGTAACGTACAAATTGACCTTTTCCCTCGCTCCCCTATCGTAACAAAACGTAACGCGAAAAGCTTCCTCCCTCTATAGGTTCTCTCGGTTTTGGAGGGATCGCCACCCCCCTTCCAGTGTTACGTAATCGTTGAATGATCCTTAAAACTTTTTCCTCATAATTGCATTTCATTTCGATGCAAATTTTGCAAAACTCCGCTGCCTCTTTTTCCTGTCCGGTGAAGCAACACGACAGGATAAGCTCAATTCGGCGTGTGTTATTAGCGTCCTGTTGTGTGTCATGTGCCGCAAAAAAACAAGCCTCCAGTGCTGTAAAATCGCTTAGTATTTAATGCAAATTACTCTTCTCTTCAAATGGTTGTTTGTATGTTCCTTCAGGCAGGACACATCGGCAAAAAATAGAACGGAAACAATTGCAAAACATGCAAAAAAAAGAGCATCAAAACACTGATAAAAAGCACTCAATAAACGGTCGAATTACTACAGAACCGCTTTCGATGGCAACGCGTATGGAAAGTGCTTTATCACTCGAAAGAAAAACCGGACAAAAACAATGCCGCCGGGTTTGCTGGTGGGACATCCACTTTTGCGCTGTGTATGTGTCTACTTTTTGCCCCGCTCAAATCCGAACCCGGGCCTGAGCCTGAGCTCTGCCTGAGTTGCATACTTTCATCCAACCGTGCCCCAAAAACTTCGCCCCGGTCTCCGAAGTAGGGAAGTAGACAAAGTTTAAATATTCATGATCCATACGACAGCGACACCAAATGCAAACAAGTTAATTCCAAACTACGGGACCGGGACTCTGCTATGAATATTCCACCACTTGAAGGCAGAAAGACAGGATCGCCACTATGTACTGCTGCAGTAGTGGCCATCCATGTCGACAGTCAACATTCTCCCTTGTCTGGGCGGCAAAAATTTTCGCCACTCAAACATGCTAGACTCACTTTTTCTCCACATGTAGGTACACAACACATCGGACAATCTCATCGGGCCAAGACTTTAAAGTAAGCGTATGTAGGTACCAGCTGTTAGGTGCCGTGTTAATGCTTTGTTTCGATCGTGATTCCAAACTGTGATTAATATTCGACTTCTTTCAACGGACGGTCGAATGTCGTTGGGAACTTTTTACGCTAGACGACGGCAGCGTCGTCACCCTAACACGGCAGGACCAGAGCAAAACGCACCTACTCATTGCAACTTTTTTGTTTTATGAACTGGTAGCCTTTTTGTCCTTAAAATAAACACCCAACTTCTTTCCCACTGCTCACTCGACCGGACCTGCTTGTTCCTGTGCGAGGTCAACTTTACGAGGAAATTATTCAACCACTATTTTATCGCTTTTGATCCACCATCTTTCCTCCTCTCTCTAGCAAACCACAAAAATCGTGTTTCGCGTGCTGTTGATAAATTAATTGATTTTGTTTCCGGTCAGGCGAAACGGTGGTCGCACTAGTCACAAGGCAACAAGAGACTTAAGATATTTTCATTTGTACTAGCGCCATCTTTTAGTACTCTGGAGCTTTAGGAGCTTTTCAGTGCGAAAACATTCCCCCCAAAGCACTACCTCCTGAAGGACATCTCGTTGTAACGATACAGAATCCGCCTTTTTCGTCAACCGCAAGATGCTTCCTTCTGTCTGATGATGACTTAAAATAAGACATATTCCACTCTATAAAACGATTTGTTTGTTTCACTGAATCGATTGAATCGATGGCCACCAGAAAATGACGTGCCACGTGCCAATATTACCCTGGGAAAGTGAAAAAGAGCGAAAGAACAGTTAATAATCGGATCGTATTAACATAAAATACCGACTTAGGTAAATTAATTTTGGACAAATTTTCAACGAAGGAATTTTGATTCCCTCGGCAAGTGAAACGCGAAAGAGTGAAACAGAAATCAATTAACAATGCGGCTTAGTGCTCGCGGGTACAACGGAAAGCAGTCACAACATCGTCTGCCCTTGGTGCCCTAGATAATTAGGATCCTTTTTTGTTTGTCCCGAAGGGGTTCGCGAAGCAGAAATGCCACTGGCAACGGAATCGGAAAGATAACTAAATTCTCCCATTCTGAACCTTTCACCCAGATTTTGGTCTTTCGAACGGAGTTTCTGAGAAGATAAATCACCGAGTCCCGCGGCCGGGTTTAGATCCAAAAGTTCCTAAATTCAATTTTCACTAATTACAAATGTAAACTAATCATGCGCAGGTCGCATAGACTTTGTTTAATTTTTTTGTTGCTGTAGCTTATATCTATGCTTGAGTCTGATGAAAAACGTACCAAAAACTAGATTCCAATTCGATGAAGAACATTATTCAAGAAAAACATTCCAATCGTCGTAACCCGACCGACGACTCCGTATTCCTTGGTGGCCGTAAATGTTCGATCCGATCGGTATGCTTCGCCATCTTAATTTATGCGCATAGATTTATCTAAACATACTCTAAAACGTCCGACTGGATGTAAATGATTCGCATTATCACGACCACAGATTGTAAGATGTGAGAATGTGTTCAAACTATTGTATCACTATGTATAGCTAACATGTGGAACTATAAATATCATTTTATTTTTAACACAACACATCTTCGTTGTTTGTGAAACGATTCAATTTAAAGCAACATTTAACTTCCTCAAGTCAATTTGTTTTCCCATCAAACGTTTTCACGGTCTAATGAAGCACCAATTGCTGATATTATTAAAACTCCCATAATGTCAACCAATATTGTTTAGGTGGTCTTTAAAATATTCCATCTATTTTGTGGAAATATTGCCAGTTACATCCTGTTGGACAGCATCATCAAATCACCGAACACGTCGTGGGCTGATGGGGGAGATTTTGCAGTGAATCTATAAACGCTCCATCAACCCCTTTCCCGACCAAAGTGTTTGATGGTTTGATGATTTCTCCCACCCATTTTACGCCTTTTGCCAGACGCGCCAAAGTCGTCCTCTAGGCCGATGTCATCCCTAACATGGCTCATCAACTTCGCACCGAAATAGCTGTGCCGTCCAATAAAACCGACTGCACCGACTTTTGTGCACTGCTCTCCATCACGATCCGAACGATTCCAAAAGTCAGGCCTAGAACTGTCGTTGCCGGTGTGCCATGGAACACCCCTTTCGAAAAACGGTTGCTAGGCCGGCAACCAACACCCAAAAACGGCGGACGGCGGTCGTTGGTGACATCGCACCAAATGTCAAAGTATTTCCTGTCAGCGGTCTGTCGTGTGCTTTTGATCATCTGTTTTTTTTTTGTTGGCTGCGAGGCGGATTTTCGGTGTTAGAGAAAGACTGGTTTTTATTCGCCTATTCTTCATCCCATCTCCCACCCCTATCTTCGTGGAGGTTAGCAAAAATTCAAAGTCAGCGAAACCTGTACTATTAAATGCTCAAAGCACCAAAAAACCAGAACATGGAACAGGTTCGTCCTGAACGCTTTCGTTGTGGATGGATTTTTAGAGTGGCGACACGTTGGAAAATAAATATTCTCGCGCTCGGACTCGGAGTTAATTTAATTCTACGGCTAATTGGTAGCTACTCCATCGTCTAACTGTGTTGATAAATCAATGCACTCGTTTCTAGCACGTGTGATCATTCAAACCTTTTATGCCATGGTTCTTTTTTTTCTTATACTTTGTGTGCAATCAATTTTAATGATGCGAAACACAACATGAACAAGTGTCACGGGATCTAGTTTTGTGTGCCCTATTAATAACATAGAATTAGAATGAATGGAATTCCGAACATTTGCGCCATAAGCCGCCGTTCGTTAACGATGCGCCCGGAAAAACGCATCAACAAGAAAACAAACGAAAACAGGAGAAAAAATAAAAATAGAGAATGATGATGATTCTACACATACATTCGATCAGAATAAACAAACTACTCTTCTGGATACATCGAAAACCAGTCAACGTATGGGAGTTGTTTGGAAAACTGTCCATCTGTTTGGAAATCCACGCATGCAGCAGGTTCAAAGGAATTTTTGTTATATTGCGTTTGTAACCTTCAAGCTCTAGAGATGGATCAGAATCTTTAACGTTGCAGAATCAATCAAACCGGAAAACTCAAGAAAACACACCCTCCAAACATCTCCAAACGTAATGTTGAAAAGTTTTCAAATCTCATCGTGCTACTGCCAAAAAAAAACCCAAAACTAATCCGCTAGCTATGTGATCCTCATCACATCACATCAACTTAATCTAAAGTAATAGTATGTTTCATTAACCATCTCCTGGTGTACTAGTTGGCGCACCGTACAGTGCCGGTAAAATGGTGTATATCGTAAAAATTGATCTAACCTCCGTCAGGCGAAAATTACGCCCATTACACACTCCAGCGACGGTTAAGATCCTGCGACGACGACGACGACGACGACGACGACGATGATGATGACTACGACGACGATGATGAGTTTCATTTTCATTTTCACATTTCCCAAGGGAATTCTTTCCTCCCTTTCTGTCCACATCTTCCCAACCCGCCACATATTTACATGATCAACTACCTTGACATTGATTTTTTTTTGTTGGGCCACCAAGCCCATACGAAGTAGTACAATATGTTGGGGAATGTGGAAAGATACATGGGAGAGGGTAGAATGTGTGTGTGTCATCAGGCGATAAGCGAGGGTTGTCGGTGTCGTCGTCGTTTTGTTGGGGGAGTTAAAATGCCATCGTAAAATACAAACGACGTGATAAAAAGGGAAGCACACTTAGCAATCTCCCGTCACTGCGCGCTTCCAGAGCGTACACACTAAAAGGAACTTCCGGCATGGTCATTAAAAAAACAACTTCTATTGCAGAGACACCGTTTGAAATTGGTACCGGTAATTTCGGGCGTTGCTAAATGACACTGATAAACATGTGCGATAGGTGCAACGGCGAACAGTGACGATCGTTCGTAGATGTCCTCTGGCCGGTAAGGTCGGGTCAGGCGAACAGAGCCTGTGAGGAGCGGTGAGATGACTCATATTTCACCCGGAACGCCCGAAACTAATTCCAACGTTGGCCGTAAAGGGTAAACAATTTGTATTTAACTAATTTTAAACTTTGATCCCAGTGTTTGGGAAACATTCGCCAATTATAGGATAAAAGGCCCGTCCAAACGGAACCCATGCACCGTTGATTTGTACTAATCACGCGAAGAGGTGCGCATAATTTCATGGTGTTAAAATCGATGCTTTAATTGCACAAAACGGTCGAATCCGGTCGAACGAAACTGGTACACTACTTGTTTGCATACACAGGCCTCGCGAACTGCCACGCACATATTGCATCCGGACGCATTTCCACGCTCGGCAGATGCTTTATAGGTGCTAATGAATCGCCTCATTAAGCACGGATATTGGTTGGTAATATTTGACCCGTACCATCGATACATTCTCTATCAAATGCACTGCATTTGCATTGCACTTGTCCGGTGCATCTCGACCGCCCCTCGGGTCGGTCAACCTCCTTCGAGGAACGTTCACTCGAGCAAACACACTAGTGGCGTGAACGACGATCCAATAAATTCTACCAAATTATTGCAATATTGTGTACCGCATCGTACATTCATGGGTACAGTGGTGGAAAGGGCTCTCGCCTATCGTGTCCATTTCCTCAGCAAACCCTCCCTAGTACCTTCACGGAACGATCAAACTCACCGCCACATACGGAAATTTAATGAAATGCGTTACAATCATGGTATGGTAATTCTGTAATGATGATTTTAATCAGGTGGTTATTTGCCCTGCATTCGAACCGATATGAAGATGGGCACGTGTGGTGTGGGTTTTTGGTTTCGGTGGTTTGTTAACTCCCCACTATGGAGGTATCGTTTCTCTGCCAACTACGTACGATTCCAGTCGCCATACCCTAACTCAATAAGCGCTTGGAGAAATACATCTCCACTTTCCCCCCTTTTTTCCCAGCACGTGTCTCGTGTCAAGAACTTTAACGACCTACTTCACGCAATCGTTTACTTTAAACAATCCTTCACTACTTGCCAATTTGTTGAAACTGAACCTCAAGAAAATCTGAACAAAAATTCCCATCCTCCAAGCATCAAGTCACACAACAACCTCCGCAGTAAGTGAACGTTAAATTTTGCAAATTCCATCCGCATGATTTGACTATGGCGTCATGCGTGAGGTGCCTTAAATGAATGGCGTGCTTGCTACATACGGAACACTAACATTCCAATTCCACAACGAAAAACGCCCACCGCTTTCGGGGGTGGTAAATGCTTCAGGCATGCATTTTTCCCACACTAATGTTTCTAAATAAAACTACCACTGGGTAGCACCAGGAACCGAACAGGAACTGCATTCCTATGGTCGGATTTACAAGAGCGTTTGGGGTTAGATGCATGGCGAAAAAAGGAGCTTGAAGCAAAAACAATTTTCTTCAAATTGTTCTTCCATACAAAGTACGTACTAATGTTAGGCTTATTTGAAAATGTCTAACACGAAACCACCATCAAACGTTTTTCGTTGGCTTCTCGCTTCGAAAAATAACATTCTGGCAAAATGCAGTTATTTTGATGGATGAAAATAAAATTTAACAACAACAAAAAAAATGAAAAACTCAGAGACCACATTCCCGCGCAACTACATCGAACGCTTATGATTGATGACCGAAATCACCGACCGACGGGACGGGGCGGTCAGGAATTCCGTAATCCATTGGAGAATTGAACCGGGCTAGCCCACACCGAAAGCAAACCGGCACGCAAATGGAAAATGCAAAATGTGATGGATGGGAACTGGATGGATGAATGAACGCACGAAACCACGGAGCACGCAGTGTTGCACGCACGTGAACCACCCGCTTTCCACTCCGGAAACTCCACTTCGGGTACGTTCCAGCAAACCCACTTTTCTGAAGGCCGTCCGGCACAGCAGCGCCCTGACCTGACCTGACACACCGATTTACCAGATTTAGCAAAGTGCGTGACTTCCCTTTCGAAATGGAAGGAAATTCAATTGGAAAGCACTGAAGGTTATTTGCCGGCCAAACCTCCTAACGAATGCTGCCAATTCAATACCGGCCATTTGGATGCGGGCGTAGTTCAAAGTAAAAAGTGTACTTTTGCATCAAATATCCATCCAATTTCGCTAACTTCATGATGTACAGAACATTTTATTACGCTCTGTACCAAGAAACGTACCAATACGCCTTGGAAGGAAAAGACCCTTTTGCCGTTTAAGTTATTGAACAAATTGTCCCTAGTCACTTTCTGTTTTCCAGAAAGCACTGCTGGTCAGGTAAAAGAAATGATATGCATTAATATTGTATCGATTCAGGGAACAATGATGTACCTTGGTGAAGAAGGTACGTTAAATATTTCCTGTAACATCGTTTCGCCCTCGGAACGACAAATGTGCAGGATGCATATTGCACCTCTCGTTACCACTATCAGCTTGCTGCACAAGCATACACACACCCAAGAGATACTTAATCGTATTTTGTGCCACTACACACACGATCCAGTTCCTCCAGCCGGGCGGGAGAACAATTTCCTGCATCGTTCATACATCGGAGCATATTGTTTAAAGCGTCCCCGGACTCGGTTTCGCTCGTTGCGAATGATGTATTCATAAGCATAAACTATGTCCAACAACATCATCAGCACCCAAACCACCGTTGGATGTACGGAACGACCGGACCCGTACTAGAGTATGCAGTTTTTGGTGCATAATGCGCTAGTACTGCCAGCTGACATCCTGACTGAAGCAGCTGCGTAAACGAGCGCAGTACACAAAAAGCGAAACCCCTATCGCCCATAGAACGACCTGGGACACTTACCGTGGTACCAATCCACCACACCAATTCGGGGTACTTGCAGACTCGAGTGTGCAAATAAATTCTGAACAAATTTCCCTTCCCACCCTAGAGGTGAGGTGGCAGCAAATAGTAGCAACCGCGTGGCAGTAACTGCTGGGATGCAGGAGGACATCAGCATCATTCGTCGATGGTTTTCGATGGAACGTACCGTGTGGTATACGAAGTCACGAAGACATCCTCGAGGGGTACACCTCGCACACCTCGTCTTGGAACATGTAACGAATTAAGAAGCGATCGCTTCCACTAAACTTCCAAACAATTTGATTTATGTTACGCCCTCCCCCCCGGTGCCGCATTCTATATATGACATGTGTTGGCAGATTTTATGGCCGTTCTGGGTCGTTCTTCGGTGGTGCTACACTGCCACACTGCTACACTGCTTGATGTGATGCTGTATTTATATTATCGGCACAATATCGGGATCCCTGTGTGGATGCATGTTGACGCGTTCGCAGCGCTGCAGAAGACACACACAGGTTCGGAGTATTGGAGCATTGGAAAATTATTACTTTCCTTCCTACACACACATATTCTCAGCTGGGTCGAGGAGTGATCCCACTTCATCGTCAAGCCTTTGCACCCAACAAGTGTAACGGAGTAGATGCGCGCAGCACTAATTTAATGTGTGTAATCAAAAGTTTATTGTGTCGTGTTTTATGAGCAGCCACATTGCACCAGAAACGATAACAAGTTTACCCGGTTTTCTCTCCGCTGTGGGTGACTGTTTATCGGCCCCGTTTCAAGTGAGTAAAAATGGAAAATTACGTATGTTTATCTTTTGTATCCTCACGCTGTATACCGTTGCCCTTGTACCTCGTACACGAGACCTCAACAGGAACTTGTAATTGTAGCTGCATAATTGAATAGAGACAACCGTACCTTAAACGATACGATCGTTTTAAATTTACATAATCGATGTCAACCCGCTGATCGCTGAGATCACTTTTTGATCTCGTTTAACCACACATACACCCAACCAACCAACCGTCCACTCAAGATCCGCGACCAGTGCTAATGTGGTGCTTCTTGATCAAGTATCAAACCCCCCACGTCAAACTCTTCCCCAAAACCCTCCTTCGGTTCCCAACAACATCACAACTGTCTGCAATTAAAATTTCAATATCTACTTAATAGCCACTGCCTCCGGTCCATTTCATTCCATGGCAACGCACTCAAGAGTCATGAGAGTGAAAGAGCTCAAGCGGAGACACTCAAATTATGTCCTCGACACTGCCAGCACAACTACTGCAAGCACTAGAAAGGTTCGTGTTCGTGTCGATACCGTTTTTATCCCTAATTGACAGCAATTATGATAATATTCCGAATCATGTTCGGCTTACCTTTCTCCACGCGGGCGTACCTCCACTTCCCTTTTGGCAAAACGGGAAAATGACAAAACAAATAATCAGTACTTTCAGATCTCGCACAAGACAACGGCAGTATTAAATGCTGCAAGGAATTACTTGAGTTCAAATTATTTTTCTGCTTATTTTTTTTTTTGCTGAAATAAACTACAGTTCCATTTCCCTTCGGGGGGAAACTACACAACAAGACTTCTTCGATGGCGTCGATGGTAATTGCTGCCCGATGAAAAACACGCAAAATGTCAGAAGAATCGCTTACAGCATCCGGCCCCAAATGCGGTTGGAAGTTGGAAGCGAAGCGAAGGTGGAATTACTATTCTTGAACGATGTAATTGATAAGGCACTCTTCAGAATCGTTATCATCGTCTCGTTCAGACTTCGCTACGCATCTCACCGATCAATACCCGTCCGTCTGCCGTGGCCGTTGTCGTTGTGACCTGGTACGTACGCTTCCGAGTGGTTCCATTTCAAATTAATTTGCCTTCACGCGCTTTCGCAGTGAAAAACTTTATTAATTAAATAAAATTTCAACCTTCTTTCTCGCGCAAGTAATGCGTCGAATGTACGAAAGCACAAACTACTACTTTCTCACTAATCAATCTTTCGTCTGCCATTGCCTCTTCACGCAACTGAACCGTTTCCACTGGTGACACTGTTACAAAGATTTTTTCGGACTGGTACGGGTACGGATACGGGTAAAGTTCGCACCCGCTTAACTGTCAAAAAAGTACTCCGTCATTGCTTGCTAAGGGACAAACTACCCGTCCTATCTTACTTGTGAAGGTGATGGTGAGAATGAAAGAATTCCGCTCTGCCCCATTCAACTAAACAAAGCTGAGTGAACTGGAAAATGGAAAATTGGATCAAATAATACAGACCGTGTTTGAGCGAACGAAGTAAATTCGTCGTGTCACCTAAAGATGACCGGAAAATGTTCACTGCACACCAAGCATACAAAAATGAACAAACACGGATTCTTTGGGACGGATATATACTCTTATTCATCCCACCCTATCAATACACCGAAAACGTCAATGTGGTAAGATTGAGTGTCCTTAGTGTGTGAAAGTACGCTATATGCCACAACGAACCAAATCGATCCGTTTCAAACGAGATAGAGACGCATCGTGACGAATTCCGAGAAAGACGTCCTTCGTCCAAGTGTTCTCAGGAATGTTGCACATTCCTTGGCAGCTGTCACGAAGTTACCGGGCTAGGTGAAGATTAATCGAACATTCCCACTGTGAACACCTACTCGCCCGTGTGTTATCGAACGACCGAATGGAATGGGGCGTTCAAGTGTAGATCATATTCGAAACCACGTTTTGACACATTTCCGATACCTTCCATCATCGAGGTGGCTCGCTTAGAGTTTCACATTGAGCACGCACCAAACACGGAGGAGATTAGTTAGTAGCAGCGACGTAAATGCGCAATGATGCGCAAAGCATGCTCGAGAATCGCTATCGGAACGGGTGAGAAGAATTAACAAAATGGTTCAAACCACATCGCTCCACTATCGAAGGTGCTATTTCGTACAACGATTCCACATTGGTGGTAGGTGGAACATAATCATCATCAGTCATTATACGGATGGACCCATCGAGAATGTGCGTGTGCGTGTGTGTGTGTATGAGTCGGAAAATCTCGAGATGAAACCCAACTTCTCCCTAGAGCTGGAGCTGGGTCGTACGGAACAATCAAGCCACACACATCCACACTACGATAATGGTTTCCGAGTGCCGTCACCGTACGATACGAACGATGCACGATTGGCCACAAAAAGCCGCGACAGAAACTCCTGCGTAACCTTCTGCGGTAAGCGTTACAGCGCCCGGTACACGCCGGGTGTACCGGGCTGAATTTCCCAACCAGCACACGGACTAATCTATTGTATTCCAATCAGGTGTACCGGGGGGGTCGTTGAAGGTGACACACGGGAATCATCCTGGCGGCTGTAGGCGGCGCATTTACACCGGTTTTCAATTAAAACCCAAAGTCCTTGTCACGTCTTTTGCTAACGCTCGCTAACAATGAGCCCATCCCTCGATCATCCCGTGATTCCGCGGCGATGGGTTGCAGTTGCTACGGTATTGCTCTATCTGGGTCACATAGTCACGGTGAAATCTTCAAACCAATTGTTAAGCTTCTCACGGATGTGGCACAGTGGAGTGGCATGGATTGGAGTTTCCTTTTGCAAAGAATTTCTAATTTTCATCTCAGAATTTCCCACCCTGCCCCCCCGAGGGATGATGATTGTCTCAGCTAGCTCAGTAGTTGTGTGGGGTTAAAAAATGACAAGAAAACAAGAAACCCTTTTAAACAGCTGGCATGACTCCTGGCAGCTTGGGAACAGAGAAATCGGTGCGTAAACCTGCAATTGTAATGCCTGTATTGCGTAACAGCAATTAAGTAATCTTCACTTTGTACGGCGGTGCTTTTACGTGAAGAGTCACTGCTGTACAGATCATCGTAACACGGTCGTCTCTTCGCGGACAACAGAGATCCATCAACTGGTCATGGATCCGTGCATGGATGCGTGCGTGTCTCCCGGACGTTTCCAACTCTTCCACCCTGCTCTGCCAATTCACCAAGCAACGCAAGGGAGACATTGGGTGGTCCACTGTAAATGCCGACTACTGAGTGTGTTGAGTAAACAAGCGCATTTATGAGACCGCAGTTAAATCAGCATTACTTCGCCTGCTACAAGCTGCAAAAGAACGCCCAACAACTGACTTCCCGACTTCCCGATAGGATTTTCGTTTCGTGACTGTGAGGAAAAAAAAACCCCGGCACCGGCAACCTGCTAGTGACACGATCTGCCTTCGCCCACTACGACACCTTGTTGTCGTACAAGTTGTTGAGACAACGTTACGTGTTGTGCTGTGGAAGCAACGAACCGTACCTTCCAACCATGTTAATGAGCGTTCCGCTTCCGAGGAAAATCCCAACTCGGAGACTGCTGCTGAAACACCAGACGGCGCTCCAAATACATGAATGAACCAATGTTCGGACGAATGGTGCAGGCAACTGGAGCTCGTTACGTTACTCGTTGCTGTTGTTGTTGCATGGCATAGGAACGCTACAAATTTACGAGCACGCAATGCTACGAATGGTGGAAAATTCCGATGAAAGGTGATGAAATGTTGATGGCACTATCCCAGCAGCAGCAGTCGAAACATTCATCCGGAACCCTAAACGAACGGATAGAACTGGTGCGCAAGAAATCGAATTTTAATTTGCATTACATGCTTTTTTCCAGTAAAAGTGTTTGTGGAAGTTTGCATAATTTTATCGTACTTTAAATTGATCCAGCCATTAATTTGACTACAACTCTATTCTGATCGTAGTCTGATCTCTCGTACATCGAACTTTACATCACACTAATCACCCTTGATGCCAGATGCAAAATGCGTACGATATGTTTAAATTCTACACTCAATCCAGCATAAATCAAAATTAGCCCGACACATAAAAAGGACCTCGCGCCACTAGTACGCTGATGGCGATGAAGAAATCGTTAAACCGTCGATAATAATGATACTCAAATCACTCTACAGCGTGCTGCTGCTAAACGTCCACGCAACAGCACATAAACCTATTCGAAAGCATAATTAAATGGCACAAGCCGTTGTGGATAATGGCGGCATTGGCGCTGTTCCAACGCAAACACATTTGCCAACGGTGAAGCACATGGCCAGCTCGTACACATTGTTTGAAAATCGAAAATAAACTATTCGTGACGGAGGCTCGAGAATTGCACGGGTTTATTACCGCCCCCGGGGGAGAAAATATTTTCAACGGCACAACGTTAAACAGGAAGCGGGACAAAAGACTTGGACGTACAGCTCCAAACTCCAAACTGGTCATTTAAGAACGCCCCCTGACCGAGTGCATAAATGACGTGAATTTATGAACATTGAATTTATGGTGTTGTCATAAAAAAATGCTCACAAAAGAGGACAAAGCCCGGTCGTCTTTTGTGTGCGTATGTGTTTGGAATGGATCGTACTCTGCATAAAATGGGATGTACAGCCTATATGGCCAGTTTGGCAGTTGGAGATTAAGTTCTTGGCTTCTACGACGGTCATTGCTGGTTGCGAGAATTCGCTTTGGAAGCATTCCCGCCGGACGGTACGGATCCAAGACTTAATAAACAGCCCGAACGGACGGTTGATAGTGCCGCTACTCGGCTGGTGTTCCTTTTCCCATGCTGCAATTAACATAACATATATAATTAATTCGGTGCGTACTTCAGCGACCGAAGTCCTAACCGATTCGAAAACAAACCCCGAAACACCAGAGCATCGTAACGGAGCATCTCATTTATGCGAACCGAGAGAACGGGACTCTGGTACTCCGGACCAGAGGGGAGGCAAGCCATTGAATTCAATCAATGTTGATCCGCCCCTTCCGAAACGGACGCAGAAAGCCTCGGGCAAGCCTTTTGCTCTTATCACTTAACACCTCGCCCGGAGTACGCCCGCCGGGTTCCGGGTTCTCTTCCTGCAGCTGCGTGCAATCGTGCACGTGCAGCGCGGCAAGCGAAGCGAACACTCGTCCCCGGTCTTCGGCACTATCCGGCGGCCAA
Source organism: Anopheles funestus (assembly GCF_943734845.2). Taxonomy (NCBI): domain Eukaryota; kingdom Metazoa; phylum Arthropoda; class Insecta; order Diptera; family Culicidae; genus Anopheles; species Anopheles funestus. Next base: position 1,545,888 of record NC_064598.1, read on the forward strand.
AAGCACAAAATAAATACTAATCTTAATTGGAAATCACGATAAGACGTCCATCTTTATCTTTCGCCCAGACGTTCCGGTCTTTCCGCTGTGAGCGCTGTGAAACAACCGTCCATTAGGCTTGATCAGCGGACATTCTATAACGCACTCTTACGCAGAAAGATATCTCACTTCCATTCTACCTCCATATAGTCCTGTGAACTGTCCGTCGTCGTTAGTGTTTCGTGTGGAAATTCAATTAACTGTCTGCATCTCAAGCGATCATCGGTATCCGCCGTCGGAAGATCCGTCCGTCTGCATCGAATGCCTTACCGAAATTCGAGTTTTTGGTGGGTTCGTTAGCGGAAGATACCAGAGGAGGATAATTTGCCCGGAAACTGTCAGCCAGAATTTAAACAGGCATCGTCAGAGTTAAGAGCCGCACAGGAACGATACCGGCGATGATCGTTTCAAGCGAAACCGCCAATCCTAAGCAGGGCGCATTCCGCCGCATGTCCGTCCATTTGCACATCTGTTGAAAAGGCTGACCCAAAACGCATAATGCTATAAACGATTGTCCAATGCATGTGTTATTAACATTTCTCACTGATTGCCTGAAGCGCGACTCCAAACCAGTTCGATCAATGGCCAGGGTGATCCAAATCGGTGCATTATTCGACCTTCCATCCTGTGTCGCTTGCACATACGGTAGTTATGCATTTTTATCGCCTCGTTTCTATCCATCATCAGTTCGCTCTAATTTAATGTTATTACCAGCCACCCATCCGAGCAGCAGCAGCTTCCCGCGCGCGTGTGGATCCTGGCGGCAACTCGAAAGATAAAAACATTCGAATTTAAACACGTGCTGAAAGATACGACTGGGCAGCGGAATACCGCCTATTCCGAACAGTGAAGTGATGAGATTAAATCGACCCAAAAAGTGGAACCGCTTTCTCGGTGGTTATAGAGAAGCATAGAGAAGCATTAGGCTGATGTCTTCACAGTGTTGCGGTCGAGATCGCCTTCGATGCAAGCAAATCGATTCTTCCACAACCGAATGCCGTGATGATGATGTGCAACAAAACATTTTAATTCGATGCATATATGCTAATTCAGAGATGCTACGGAGTCGAATCGTACGCTCACCTGCCCTGATCATGGCAGGGCGTCCACTGTTATTGCTACCTGATAACGATGCCGAACGATAAAGATTAAGATGATCACTTTCGGAAGTTTATAAATAAACCATTAAAGAACCATCAATAGACAGAGAAATGCTCAACATATTTTAAACACGATGGAGATGCCACATAAATGTAGAAAATGTAGCTAGTAGGCAAAATGCAGCCATCACACCAAATAAGAAAAGTAATTTGACTTATAAAATTTTGATTCACTTTGATTAAAAAAGTACACAAATGCTGCAACGATGAAATTAACCCTCGCGCATTAATACGTCCTTTTCAATTGCAATCATTTCCGTAGGTTTAAATTCCGTCCGCTTCCTTAACATAACTTTCCGCGTTGAAACGCTTCGTAATAAAATTTATGATAATCGCGCCTACTCGCGCTTAGGCAGACTGCGAAAGCTGAGCATGTTAACTTTGCAATTAACTTTGCAGCAAATTGTAAAAAAAATAGAACGAAACACAATCTCCCTTTCAGTACCATACGGCATCGCAAAAAAAGAGCAAACTTTTCACCTCAGAATTACGGTTGAATAAATCAGCACAGGCTTACGAAGGGGTTTACCGATCGCACGGCGTAGTAATTGCGAAGCGTTGTTCAACCCCGACGTTCTGCACTTACCAGGCTTTTCTTCGCTGGTGCGTTTCTGTCTTTCGAGTGCTTAATTAAAATTATCATAAACTTTGCACCGGTAACGCACTTCGTGCCGGTAATATGCAATCGACAAATACGATGGAAAGCGTTACACCCATCGGTGTGCCAGCATTAAGCGGCCTTCGTGAGAGGAACTGTCGCTCCTTTTTTCAAACCCAGCTCTGGAGATGATGGGGGGAAAACAGACATCAGAATAGGGGGCCATGGAGGGAGTATTGGGACGTACAATTTTATCATTCATTCATCCATCTATCGAACGAGATTACATTTTCCCGCGAGAGAAAGAGATGAAAAACTGTGACCTGCCGTTCCATCGCTTTTCTTTCCCCTGTGGCGAACACTACACAGGTGTGAGTATGATAGGGAGGGTAAGAAAATATTCAAACTCCTCGGGGACAACTTGAGGATAAAGACGGGCCCGACCGAAGCAAGTTTTCCGGCTCTGCACAATAGTATAGAGTTTGCAGTTTGTAATAACAGGTACAACTTTCGAGGATGTCTCGGCGCACTGGGTGTGATAAAGAAAATGGAAAGCATTGCCATTTTCCGGGGCAAGGGAAACAACTATGATGAAAATAACCGAGACAAAACGTACTGACATTCCTGTCATTTTCATCGCCATTTTGGATCCCACTCGCTGTTACGGGGGTCGCTTTCCATCGTTACTGTCATCAGGTCCTCTTGCCGTCCCTCAGCGCCACGATAGCCAGGACGGAACGTAGAGTTTAAAAAATAAAAACAAAAAAACAGAAGACCCCGGCAACTGACATCCACGGCCAACAGCAGGATCGCAACAAAAAGTTGACATTGTTGAAGTGGAAACACGCCAACATCGAGAAAAACAACAAAAAAAAAATGATGGAAAAACACGCGAAAGATTCAGTCTCCACGAGCGGTTCGCTCCCTCGGGCCGGCATTTGAAGACATTCCGAGATGGAGGCGGCAAAAGTTCACCGCTTTTGTTACATCCGCCACCCATCGGTGCGGTCCGTTCTGTGTTGCCCTTATGGCCTCGCGTATGGTTTCAGTGAAAAATGCTCCCTCGCATCGCCGATCCTACGCCGAGAGGAACAACTTGCTGGAACTTGGAAGGAAGAGGAACTTCCCATGATAGCGTAAAAAAAGAAGCGGAAAACACACCCCCGGAATATCCACTGGCAGAGAACTAGTTTTTCTTGTCGTCATTTTCTACCTCGGCACCTTTAGCGGACAGTTTTGCTGCTACTGCCTCGGTTGGATGTTTTCCATCGAGCTCTTCCCCCGCGTCCATGTGTTACACGCTGTGTTATCATTTGTCTGGCTACAGTTCGTAAACGGTCCAAAGGTGGTGACTGTGGGGGGGGGGAGAACTGATCATACGGAGAAAAATGTAATTTATTTCCATGGCGTTCACCGGCGCTCTCGGCTGCGTGATCGAGATGAAACTAAAACAAAGATGAAATGAGGGAAAACGGTGACAAGTTTTTCCTACCTTTTCCATTTTCGATGAAGTTGCTTTCAGCCCTCAAGGGAGTTTTCGTTTTCGCTTGTCTTTGACTAGTCACGGCACTAAATGTTACAAAGATTTATAGGATAAATAAGAAAACTATCCATTCTTTACGAGTATTCTACGATTGCAATACAGGTGACGTTGATCTACATCACTATTAGCTATAATAGCACTCACCAAATCGTCACATTCGTTGTGTTGTAGATTTTTCAAAACAGAATACTTCCTCCCATTTTATTATTTTCCCTTCGAATGGCGTGTAGAACATTCAAAAGCTTCTCTACACCCATTCGTACTTCAAGCACATTGCCAAAAATTTTCGTGATTTTTCCGCATTCTTTCCTTGCTTCCTTCAGCGCCGTGTATCAGCACCACTAAACGATATAAGCGGATTCATTTTTTATTCCATTGTTTACACCATCACTTTTCGCGTCGGCACACATACGACCGGGCAAACAATTTTCGAAACAATTTGCTGAACAAACGCAAAAACCTTCCAAGTGCTCTTGAACAACAACATTTCAGTATTCCCGCAGCAACAGCACACTGACTATAGACCGTTAAAACAGATTCTGCAGCTTGAAGTTGAGTTTCATGCTTTGTTCGTTGCGCAGTCAAACCGCCAACTTGTCGATGCTGATGGATGCCACCAGACCCAGACCAGAAAAAAGGACAAACGGAATTCAAATTTAATGCTCCATCCCACCGATACGAGAAAAGTTATTACCATCAAACTTATTACAACATTTTGCAGCATTTCGCCAGCCAAACCTATTTGCTGCTGGCTTAAAACAGCAAAGCACATTTCATGGTTCCCTGAAACTAACAAATATAATTGAATCGAAATGAAAGTGCACTTTTCTGTTTCATTTTTCGTTCGCCTTGCCTTCGAGATGTAGACTGACGTAGCCAAACGATCAAATCGCCACAGTATTTGAACAGCGCATGGGGAACAATTGTATCCCGGAATGGCAAACGGCTTAAATCGATCGACCGACTCAAGGTATGTCAAGTTCTCCAATGGGGCCAATGATCCAACAACTTTCCACAGACAATTACCACCATTAATTGGGCCGTTTTGAGGTCCTGTGGATGACTGCTGGAGCAACCACGAAAATGACCATTAATCATCCATCGACGTAGAGACGCGAGGTTTTTGACTTTCTTTGACTCCGTTCGAAATGGGGAAGAAAGGCCGTATTTAATGGGGTTCTCACCTCTGGTTGAGAGGTCTCCCCCATTGGTTATTCCCAGCGGGTGACTCGTGATATCTTCATTCTAATACCAAACTGGTTGGCAAACAATCATACATTTGCACGGAGTTTTCACATTCGAGTCCTGCTCGATTTGTCATTGTCACATTGGGCAGTATGGTACGGAAGGTTTTGGATTTCCACAAACTCTCGGTGTTCGAAACGGTTTCCGCCACTAACAATCCAACTGTAGACGCCATACGGTTGGACGAGTTCTGACGAATTCTACCAGCCTCACTGGCATTCCACGCGTAAGAACTCAAATTTGTTGTTCACATGCCTTTCGTTTTTGTACAAACACACACACACACTGTGCACCCTTCAACCCGGGAACGGTTCACCTTCTACGATGGCCACCATATTTAACTTTGTTGGCAAGCGGCACCCCGAACACCAAAAACAATAGACGATACTCTCCGGAACGGAGAGCAAACGTTGCACAATATATGTATGTTTGTGTGCTTTTGTTTGAACGACAACCAGCATGAAAATTTGTCCTACGTCCTTGAGCCCCTTGGAGCCAGCGCTGCCCTGTTACCCGGCCCCGTTATACCTGCTCTATTGACATGTGGCCGCCACTGCAGGTCCAACACGAAGCAGCACTTCAAGTGCAAAAGTTGGTATCTTTTAATTTGATCAACATAGTTTTCCATTATTGCGATATAAAACACCGGTGGCCGGGTCGAGCGCACTCAGGCATCGACATTAAATGCAACAACAGACCGAGTGCCGACGATGCCAAAAGGGCCACGGAGTACACGAGCTTCTACGACCTACGTAGTTCGTACCGGCTCTCGTACCATATCCATCCATGCATGTGTGCATGTATTTGGCTTGTTCAAAAACAACGTCATCTCGTCTCGTCTGAAGCGACTTCCGGTTTTTGTGGGCCTCGCGCATCCTTCCACATCCGACCTACCGCAACCGTGAGACCGAATAGTAAAGGGCTGAAGCCGTTTTCTTCGGCCAAAGTTCAGTGAAGCGAAAGACTAGACGAGTGACGAACAACTTCTGGCATTATGGCTAAATAATGGTAAAGGGCGAGGTTCGAGAAACTGTGTCCCCCGACGAAGGTATATTGTTCTACGCCAAACATGCACATCATGTATGTTCCTGCTGCTGTTGCCGCTCCATGTGCTTCGACGCATTTACCGCACACTGGTTTGGCATTGCATACCCGGACCTACAAAACCAACTGACCAAAATCAGGTTCGTACTGCATTTCTAGCAAGAACATTTGGTGTGCTTCCTGTTCTTGTGGTTTCTGTGCTACAAGTCTAATCGCCCTTCAGCGCCAAGTGTCAAAACACAGGGTGATTCTTGTATTCTTTGGAAGCGCCTTTCGAGACCGATTATAATTTGCACGGTAATATGTTTACCATTCATTACATGCCCACCCATCTTGAACACCTTTACCGTGCATGACGTTCGGTACAATAGAGTGAAGTTTTTATAAGCGAATTCCCTTCTCACGATACATGCACCACACTTATTGTGTCTGCAGTTTTTCTAGACCGCTCTGGAACAGGTCCTCTATAGGACTGAACCGGAGTCCCCTGTGCTTGCGGTATAATCCTACCCCCAAAGACAACGGGACAATGTCCAACGGTTTGAGCATTGAGGATTCAATTCAATTTTCCTATTCCAGCGAGATGAAGCATATTCCCTTGGACGGCACAAACCAACACAAGACAGCCCCGCTTATCCGCTGCTGCTGCTGCTTCGTATCTTTCATCGTTTGCCTCGCCGTACACTTTCTCTCACAGCAGCCAGTCCTACTCTCAGATACTGCACTTCTGGTTTTCTGGTTTCACCTCGACAAAAATGCCATTCAGCGAGACCTCAACGTGAAGAGGAATATTATCGGGTTGATGGCTCTTCAAAGGAAATGAGCTTGCACAATCGTTGCCTGTCCGGGGTTCCCCAAACCACAACCTTCCCATCAGCGCTTTATTTATTTCTCCAGAAATATCACCCACCATAAACGGGTCGACCGCAAAGGCGTCCACCCGGCGCACACACACAATTGGGGCACACACTACCAAAACTAGGACGAAGATGTTACGAAGGACGAAGATCAACATTCAGCTAGTGGACGCAAATAAACGGGCGGAGAGCACGAGTGGGCAATAATGCTTAGAACAAATAAGCACAAAATTTAATACCACAGGCACTTGGTCCATCGCACTTTCGCCTCCGGGTAGGATCCGCTTGCCGAGGGACCGTAAGGCGGTAAGGCACAGATCCCTTTACGGGGATACTGCTCGGAGGATGTGGATGGGGCGGGGGTGGTGGCGAATTCTCGGTGGACAGTCCATCGGTCGGGCAGGATACTCGGCAGGTTTTACTGTTTTCCTGCCAGGACAGATCGTCATGTTCCGATGCCAGTGAAGCAATCCTTTGCAATCCTCATGCATACAATACCCTTCTTGTCCTAACAACGTGGACTACAACGTGAAGCAAAGCCAAGTCAAAGGATGACATAAACGTGTCCGTAAATTTTTAATAAGCCTTTGTCTGGTTAAACTTTATCGTCCCCATTGTAAATCCCTGACGTTTCACTATTCGCAACAGAGGGTAACCCCATTCAATGTCCTGCAATAGTCACAAGTGTTGCACATTGGTCCGCCCCTAAACAGAACATTTTAAATCCAGCAGAAGTTCCAATGTTCGCCCAGCCATACGGACGCTGGCTTCAAACGCGGTAACGAACTCAACAAGGCACAACCAGAAGGTAGCTAATCTCCGATAAACGACCAACCTTTCTTAACCCATACACATCGAAAAGCTGTGCACTGCTTTATCCGAAAGCTAGAGTGAGATTTTTTTTAATCACTTCCACAAGTTGGTTAAATAAATAAATTACCCCAAAACTAATGATGAGCCCACGCTTTTCCAGTTTGCACGAAATTACGTCGACGAACCAGAACCGTATCTTCCTATCCTGCCTATGCTCCGTTCGTACATGTTTGCTCGTTTGTGTACGTGTGTGTGTCCAGATGTATGTATGCATGCATGTATGTTGGCAAATAATAAAACTTTTTAATGGAGTTTCTCACCCACCGTCCGCTTAAGGGATAACTTCTGCTCACAACAAACTGCCGTAACCGTCCTAATGCCCCTAATGATGCTTATGTGTGCTTTCCGTTCCCTTCTCGAAGGAGTCAATTAAACTAACGAGAGAAGTAAAAGATCTTGCGGGCTTTCTCCGTAAGCGATCCAACCGCTGAAGATGCTGCATCGAGCTGAAACGTATTTATTGATGGGGCCATCGAAAGCAGCCCAGCCCGGCTTTGATATCAATTTCGTTAGGAATTTGAACATAATTAATCATGTATACGCTTTATGAAACATGATCGTCTGTCATCGCACAAACCAGAAGAGGATGTTGGGTTTACTTCAAAGTGTTACATGTTCATGTTAATTTGTCCTTCAAGAAATCGATGGTTCCAAACATACCTGCAACGAAAGAAAGAGGAAAAGCAATGGGTAAATTGTCACGTAAGCAAGTTGGAAGCAGCAATCGAAAACGATATGTTAGCAGAATGGATACCGCCAGTACATCCGATTGCGTATCCGGTAAACTTGACACCGAGCATTTCTAACAATCATGCAGCTATCCACAGGAACATGTATCCTACCCCTCTTCGGGGGCCTGAATCGAAACGGACATACCAACGTGCATATCGGTAACTGATCGTTATCTCGACAAACGATTTGATTTGTAGTTCTCTTAACGCTAGACCTCCGAAGAGTTCATCAAAATATCTGGATGATATTTCTTCATTTGGAGTAAAACATCCTATTTCGAACAAACGTACGCAAACGATGGACATCCAATGCCACAAACCTGCCAGTTACTGTACGATATAACTAAGTCTAAACAAACTGGAATGCGTCTTCTACATTTGACGTTCTTCACGATCACACGTTTGACCAATTTGTCTGCTTTGTTGATCAAATATGACGCCTCAATAGACGTTCGCTAGCAACGCGTTGTTTATATACTGTACAAAGCGGTTTATTTCTTTCTCGTTTTACATTTCCCTGAGAATCATCAACTAGTGTGTTCTGAATCATCACATGCTGACACGTGCATGAGCAGTCAATACACCAATAAATAGAATATGATCAACTGCTTCATCAACACAACGTTAGGCGTAAGACCACAACATTGTGATCTTTTTTCATTTACAAAAAATAATAATGTTTTCAGTTTATATTAACAAAACTGTATAAAATTAAAGTAAAAGTAAAATTTTTAATTCCTCTATTCGTAAAACCTAATGCTAATGCATTATTTAAGCGAGAACTCCGTTACACGAAATTAACAAGATTAATGCCCTGTTTCTGTAACGATGGCTATATTTTTTGCTGGCTGTGAATTCTCTACCTGATTGCGCGTTAATGTAAACAGCTTAAAGTTCGTTAGCATAACCGTTGCATAACACATTCGTTCCACCGCCCATATTATCAGCTTAGCAGTTCCTGATCCCATTTCCCACTTCCCAACATACTAATGCCCTATGCAAATGGTTTACATCACCAAAAGCTGATCCTGAACGAGCTGGCGAGCTGAACCAGCGGAAACGTTGTTGCATTCGTTTGATGTAAAGCGTTGGAAAAATAACAGCAAAGAATCTCCACAGAACGGAATAACACAGTGCGGTGCAAATTCGTACAGCACCCCAGTAAGTAAGGCGGGGTGGGTTAGATAGGCGGGACGACAAAAGACGAGAAAATCGAACACTTTTCTTTCATCTTGCCATACCGAAAGTGTCAAGTAACAAACACTAAACACCCAACGGAAGCCTTCTTATCGAGTTTCGTGCTGCCAGCACGCGAATTTCGCTTGCAACATGGTACCGTGAAGCAACTGGATACTGAAACAATCTGTTTAACAAGCAACAAAATAAATCGATTTTGAATCTTTTCAGCATAATCCCATGCTTTCCTAGTCCGCCCACCCGTGGGCACACCGTTCGACCGATGATAATTTCAACCGTACGCGCGACAACACTCCAGTCACTCCAGTGAATATCCTGTCAAGGTACTGCTCAGAAGACGGACAGACGGACGGTCGAACACATCGTTACCGCTTCCGGTACGTTCCTTACGCTTTGATTAATGGAATGTAAATCGAACCATCACACTATGGCCTAGGCAAAAAGGGATTCGGATCCGATGGGAAAGTGACGTGAGATTGAATTCCATTCTAGCAAAACCAGCACCCTTCCGGAGATATCGGTTGAAAAGTACACTTGCCAGACGGTTCTTACGATTAGAAGGTGTAGAATCGAAGAATTGTTTCCTTACTTCCTTCCGCGGGCTGTCCAAAAGTGACGAAATTAAAAACAAACATTCATACATGTGTACGCAAAAAAGCGACACGAGCTTGGTACATTCATCGATTCGCTGGTTCTGGACATGTTGTAAAGAACGGTCGACTGGACGAACGAAAGGAATGTTTCGGAATTCTGAAGGGTATAACATTGATCGAACATTTAAATGCGTTCCAATATTGTAACTGTTCGCTGACGGATATTGTTATCTCATAACTATGTTAACATATCACTCAAACCCACACGAAACGCAATTTGTCGTGGGTTTTGCTCATATCTTCCACTAAAACCACAAAAGCATACGGACAACGTTCGTCATTGGCTCCGTTGACTAATTGCACTTGACCCCCGATGCAGTGTCGCCGTAGTAATGATCTAAGCACGATGTCGTGCGCCTCATCGCAACTTGTCCAATACGTATGTTAACCAGATGTGTATCACACGCAAAGTTGTCCCAACAGCATGATGATGGCGTTCTGTTTCGCCGAATTCTATGTATCATCCAGGATTGAGTCACCGACAACATTTCGGCATCCATCGATACCAACCCAAAATTGGTCGCGGTTTTTTTACCGCATGCGAAGAAAGACAATTCCACTAGACATTAAGCCGACAGCATCAGCACTGACAGGGCTGCACCACAAACAGCCCTAGCTCTAGCTGCAGTGCGAACCCTGCACCCGGAACGTACCGCGGTGCCACGATGAAATTGATTCAATTATGATTAGTTTAAAATAGCGTTCCGCGAAACTCGTTTGCTAGCTGAAAGTCTAATTATTCTTCATTATTCGCGCCTCGGTTGTCTCCCGACCAGCGAGACGGTCTCAAAAGACAAATAAGAGGGAAGGATGCGCTTGGCATCATCGCTTTACTTTGTGCCGTGGCGGCGAGGTTATATTTTGGCGTGCGCAAGTTTTCGACTCGTCTCGGCAAAACTTTGTCTTGTTTCTGCTAATTACACACCGGACGGGTGTAGACGAATTATATGCACCGGAATAAGGCGGACTTCCGAAACAAAGGAAATGCAACGGAAAACGTGTTACGTCGTATCCGTGCTGCTTCACGGCAATTGGTGAACCGTTTATTTCTCGCTCTATCACTCCCGATGCACCTGCAGAGAAGACGTCGATAAGAGAAGGGCTCTCTGAAGGTAGTGGCCAAGGACTTTCTTCAATGTTTCACTATTTGTAAGACTTTCTCCAACCAGCTCACTAATAGTGTGTAAAGCGTTCATAATGGCGGTGGATTTGAGATGGGCACAAGCATCAACAGAACAGAACCGCACAATAAGCATGTTTTTCCCCTTGAACAATGTTTCTTTATCTTGCGTACATTACTACTACCACATAAAAGCGTTTGTTTTTCAGCTTAGCTGAGCTTTCTATACATAATGCCAAAAATCATGGCACATTTTTGCAGTATGTTGACGGTATTATCATTCAGCAAAAGTGTTATCAAGCAGACAACAAAAAAAAATTCACTGTCACCATTGATCAACGTGTTCCTCCAGCACGAATTCTAGCGGGCCCGAAACAAAACTTCAATTCTGAAATTAAAAGCACCGAAAATATAAAACACACTCCCACAATTCCGACCAACTCCACCAACCCATATTTTGCACTCTGTACTACCCTTTTAAGAGACTACGAGCCCAACGACGTTCGGGCGATTTTTTACCGAATCTTTGTTCATTCTCATCTAATTCAATAAAACGTTTGCCCGTTTGCTGGAAAACAAAAGGGGTGATAAATTGGAAAGATTAAAAAAAGGGTTTTGTCGGTAAAATTCAAGCGACCATTTGGATGCCCACCAACACTTTTGGGACCGACGTTGTGCGTTACCGGTAACCGTACGGACAGGTATTAATGCTGCAGCAATGGATTCCAAGCGGAAAGAAAGCTTGTAAAGTCGCTTCCAGAAGCGCCCTTTCGAGCCCCTTTCGTTCCAGAACCAAGCTAAACAGTTCCGTTTTGACAGGGATCAACCGAAAATATGATAGGATTACGGAGAGCCAAAGGAGAAGCCACTGTAACTTGTGAGACGGTTCCAGAGTGAAGATACAAGTGTATGTTTAGCACTGCTTTTCGCAGAAAGTACAAAATTACTACGTATTTAGACATATAAATATAAACATTATGTTTTCCTTTAGATTGTATTTTTTCAATTTTAAGACCTATAAAATCAATTTTACTCACACATAAGCCATACGTTTCTGATCGTCTGGCTTAGCACAAAGGTCTGCTTTTGTAAAATCTCTTATATTCATTTGTTTGAATGTGGGGCGAGTAAATAAAGGTCTTTTCGTTGATTTGTGTGAAGTATTGCAACGGAGCTTCATTAAATATTTTACAACGATCGCAATTAGCCGCAACACTATGACAATTCAACCAAACCTCTCTCCAATTACGGTTGGATTGATTTACAAAACTTGAACTCTCAGACCGTCGTAATGGTTGGTGGATTTCAAGCAGATGTAAAACATGAAATGACATCAAGATGCCACGGTTTCTTACTGAGTAAAGGACACCTGGTGATGTATTACATCACAACCACCAGCGCTGTGGTTGGATAGCAGTTGAAGATTGAAAGCTATGATAAAGCAATCGGAGATGGGATCTCATTAAACAAATGCCATATTGGACGAAGTCGAACCAAACTGGTTGTGCAAGATCGATATTTACATATCAAAATACCGTTTTCACATTTCTTTGCCTTAACTGTATCGCTCAGCTATTTTATACTTTTAGTAAAGAAAAGACATTATGATTTAGTCGCATCGTTCGGTCAAACAGAATTGCTTTTATTGCATGTTAAGGTGATAGAAAAAGTCAAAAGTTCAGTCAAGAGATATTCGATTGTTGTACAAGAGAAATTTCTTATCCAGACAATCCGAACCCTAGACGTCCGGTAAGTCCGCCAGTAAGGCTGCTTCCGAAGCCACCGCCCGCGGAAAGACTGCCACCGACATTTAGTCTGCCTCCTAGATTAGAGGTAGCCTGGAGACCGTTGTTTAACCCTCCCAAAATTCCACCAGCTACATTACCGACCACATTTGTGGCCGCACCAAGCACGTTGGTAGCGGCTCCAACTACTCCTCGAACAGCAGTACCTGCCGTATTGATAGCAGTACCGGCCAAGTTACCAGCCGTATTGATAGCAGTACCTGCTAACCTACCAGCCGTATTAATTGCAGTACCGGCCAAATTACCAGCCGTATTAAGCGCAGCACCGGCCACATTACCAGCCGTATTAATCGCACCGCCAGCCAAGTTTAAACCTGTGCCAAGCAACGATCCGATCGGTCGAATGCCAGTACCAACATTGAGGCCTGAACCTACATTGAGTCCCGCGCCAACATTGAGTCCTGTACCAAGCAATGATCCGATCGGTCGAATGCCAGTACCAACATTGAGGCCTGAGCCTACATTGAGTCCCGCGCCAACATTGAGTCCTGTACCAAGCAATGATCCGATCGGTCGAATGCCAGTACCAACATTGAGGCCTGTGCCTACATTGAGTCCCGCGCCAACGTTAAGTCCTGTACCAAGCCCTAAAATTGGGGTTCCGAGATTAACACCTATTCCGGCGCCGATACCTCCCAAACCTGCTCCTACATTTATGCCGGCGCCAATGCCACCAAGCCCTCTTCCAACGGCAATGCTTCCACCGATTCCTCCAAGCCCACCAATATTAATTCCACCTCCAATTCCAATACCAACACCGCACGCTTTTGTTGTCGTTTTAGTGGCAATCGTGGTAGTTGGTGCTGCAGTAGTAGTTGTCGTAGTGGTCGGTGCAGCACTAGTAGTGGTAGTAGTCGTTGGTGCAGCAGTAGTAGTCGTGGTAGTCGGTGCAGCTGTGGTGGTCGTGGTAGTTGGTGCAGCTGTAGTTGTCGTAGTGGTCGGTGCAGCAGTAGTAGTCGTGGTAGTTGGTGCAGCAGTAGTAGTCGTGGTAGTCGGAACAGCCGTGGTAGTCGTACTTGTCAAACTAGCCAAAATTTGCGTTAACAAATTCACCAAGCCTGTACTAGAACCCACAATTGTAATTGCATTTCCATTTATACTAAGTGTGATAGTGACACTTGGTGTAGCCGTCGTTGTTGTTGCAGCAGTAGTAGTAGTAGTAGTAGTAGCAGCAGTTGTCGTTGTTGTTGCGGCAGTAGTGGTAGTAGTAGCAGCAGTTGTGGCAGCAGTAGTTGCTGCAGTTGTAGCAGCTGTTGTTGCTGCGGTAGTAGCTGCTGTAGTTGCTGCAGTCGTAGCAGCGGTTGTTGTAGCAGCAGTTGCAGCTGCAGTTGTAGCAGCTGTTGTTGCTGCGGTAGTAGCTGCTGTAGTTGCTGCTGTCGTAGCGGCGGTTGTAGCAGCAGTTGTGGCTGCCGTAGTTGCTGCAGTTGTAGCTGCGGTTGTAGCTGCTGTTGTTGTAGCAGCAGTTGTAGCTGCTGTCGTAGCGGCGGTTGTAGCAGCAGTTGTGGCTGCCGTAGTTGCTGCAGTTGTGGCTGCTGTAGTTGCTGCAGTAGTAGCGGCGGTTGTGGCTGCAGTCGTAGCAGCGGTTGTAGCAGCAGTTGTAGCTGCTGTTGTTGTAGCAGCAGTTGTAGCTGCAGTAGTAGCAGCGGTTGTGGCTGCGGTTGTAGCTGCAGTCGTAGCAGCGGTTGTAGCTGCAGTTGTAGCAGCTGTCGTAGCGGCGGTTGTGGCTGCCGTAGTTGCTGCAGTTGTAGCTGCAGTTGTGGCTGCCGTTGTTGTAGCAGCAGTTGTAGCTGCTGTCGTAGCGGCGGTTGTGGCTGCTGTAGTTGCTGCAGTTGTAGCTGCAGTTGTGGCTGCCGTTGTTGTAGCAGCAGTTGTAGCTGCTGTCGTAGCGGCGGTTGTGGCTGCTGTAGTTGCTGCAGTTGTAGCTGCAGTTGTGGCTGCCGTTGTTGTAGCAGCAGTTGTAGCAACCGTAGTAGATGCTGTTGTCGTTGCTGCTGTCGTAGTTGTTGTGGGAATAATACTAGTAGTTGTTGTACCTTGCAGCGATGCTATAATGGCCAAAATCGTCGTAAGATCCGACGATGCTATGGTGATAACACCTAACATATTTGCAATTGAAGAAAAACGTATTAATTTTATAAATCCAATCACAATCACTTAACACTTTTCGTAGCACTTACTTCCTCCAATATTGATTGAAACCGTGGCAGATTGGCTAGCGACAGGGCCGGTGAGGAGACACACGGCAAGCACCAGAGAAGCCAAATAGTTCTTCATTTTGTTCACTGCACGGCAGCTATCGAAGGATAGGTTCTAAAGACTGAAGGACCAAAAACCGCTTTATATACATCTAGTTCAGAACATATGCGCACACGAACATATCAGCTATATAGAACGTGTTGAGACCATTTTCCGCAGATGTATTCTTAAAATAACAGTGTTCATTGTTATGCTTTTTGCAGGTATCCATCACGCATGAACAACTTTGTCCAATGAATGAAAAGTCATTATAGTCGCAAGAGGATCAAAATATATCTACAATCCGATCACGTCAATGGCTGCCACATTTAGTTTAAACCGCTTTTGAACGTTCAAAGTTCGATCGATGATACAAAAGACTCATTATTGATTAAGAAAGAAACAACAAGAGTATCATTCAAAACCAGCCTGAAAAAATTCTAGAAGTACTGCAGTATATAGAACAATAACAATAACTTACGACTTTGCACTCTGCGAAAAATAACCCGATTTAGTGGAATGGAACATTTTGTTCCAAATTCGTTAACATTGCTTGGGGAAATATTTTTTTAAAAATATTTCAATGTCCCTATTGTAAATTTTTCTTGATCAACCCACATAAATGCCATTGTTGCATTTTTCATCAAATTATTAAAGGTTCGGATTATTTGTCTAAGACTGCATCATAACATGTTGTCACTAGCCTTGTGAAGTATGTGTTTAAAATAAAATCGTATATGTATATTTGTTGCATGGATTTTTTATTCTTCTGCTGATTATATTATTTACTTGCATTGCAATACATTTTCTCTACACCGCTTAACCCAAGAAACCCGCACGGAACCCTCCACCGAAACGGCCATGTCCATGAACATGTCCACCGAAGCCAGCTCCTACTCTAGCGTTCACTCCTGCGCTTAATCCTGTGTTTACTCCTGCGCTCAATCCTGTGTTTACTCCTGCGCTCAATCCTGCGTTCAATCCTGCATTTAAACCACTGCCGATTCCAGCTGCGGCATTGCTCAATCCTCCTAGCAATCCACCCGCTACGTTACCAACTGCACCAACTACATTTCCAGCTAAGTTCGCTGCAGAACCCACTACGTTCAGTCCAGTACCCACAAGGGTACGGGCTACGTTACCAACCGCTGGTAGGATTCCGAATCCTCCGACTTGTGGTGCTCCAAACCCGCCAACTCCTCCTCGAACACCCAATCCAAAGCCAAGCGGGCCAATACCGCCTACAATACCGAAACCTCCCCTCAAACCTCCAATTGGAGGATGTGTACCACACGTTCTCCTGGTAGTGGTCGTAGTTGCGGCGGTAGTAGTGGTGGTTGTGGTCGGTGCAGCCGTAGTCGTCGTTGTGGTTGGAGCAACGGTAGTAGTGGTAGTAGTGGCAGCAGTTGTCGTAGTCGTTGTTGGAGCAGCAGTGGTAGTAGTCGTTGCAGCAGTAGTAGTCGTTGTAGCAGCTGCTGCCACCACTGTTGCAGCAGCAGTTGTAGTAGTCGCCGCCGTTGTAGTAGTCGTTGTCGCTGCGGTCGTTGTAGTTGTTGCTGTCAAGCTCGAAATAATTTGAAGAACTACGCTTACCAATGAATTATTCGTAGAGGATACAGCAACACTAGCTCCATTAACGGTTACAGTTACGGTAATAGGAGCCCCTGTTGTAGTGGTTGCAGCTACAGTTGTTGTAGTCGTGGGGGCAGTTGTTGCCGCTGCAGTAGTGGTCGTCGTGGTTGGTGCAGCAGTAGTGGTCGTCGTGGTTGGTGCAGCAGTAGTGGTAGTAGTAGTTGGTGCTGCCGTTGTTGTAGTAGTCGTTGGTGCAACAGTGGTGGTAGTAGTAGTTGGCGCAGCAGTAGTGGTAGTAGTAGTTGGCGCAGCAGTAGTAGTAGTAGTAGTGGGCGCAGCAGTAGTGGTAGTAGTAGTTGGTGCAACAGTGGTGGTAGTAGTAGTGGGTGCAACAGTAGTTGTTGTCGCTCCAGCCACTGTGGTTGTAGCTGCTGCAGTGGTGGTTGTTGCTTGCAGTGCTGCTACTATTGCCAAAATGGTGTTAATATCGCTCGAAGCGACAGTAATTGTACCTATTGTGTGAAATACATAATCGATTGATCCATGATCCATTCATAGCTGGAAGTTTCTAATACTCCTAACGCCTATACTTACTTCCTCCTACTTGTATAGCCACAGTAGCTTGAGCCTGCACTTGACTGATTAGCAGACATGCTGCTAAAGTAAACGTTAACAAAAGACTTTTCTTCATTCTCTCTTCAAGTGTGGCACAAGATATTGAATGCTACAATCGAACTATGATCTACTTGCTTTATATAGGAATTTTGCAAAAAATACGCCATCTATGGCTATGTTTTTGCCAAAATATACAAAACAAACAAAACTTTTCACACGTAAGTGTGAGGCAGGTAAAATCAAAAGAAATGATTATTTATCGACCTTGGTATATTGAACGACCCTACATTGATCGTACAATCAAACATATAAGAATTACAATCTACTTCATTGTATATCGAAAAACACGATCAGGAATACTTTCTCCAAAATATTGCAAACACAGTTTGCAAACGACGCGATGTATTATAATTGTTCTCTTTGATACTCATAGTGCTATGCCTCTTTAACCGATAAACTGGACAGATTATAAACATCTACATTATCCGTAGATGGCACCAACTTACAGCTTTTAGCAGAACAGACAATAGACTTCTTGTTGACTACACTTATCTGCGAGGGCGCGGTCCAGTGGAAAGATGTATGCGCGGAGAACAATAATCTAGGAATATCTAGGCCTGGTTAAGAAAGGTGTCTGTAAACATTTATAACGACAAAACTTCCTTGAAACATTCCCTTTCATTAATGCTTTACAGGATTTATGTACACAGAAGAGACATCGACCGAAAATATAAACATTCGATCATTCGCCATTTACGTCACACGTTATTTGTTTCAGGAACGTGTGTTGGCAATGTATACAAACACACTAATCGATCAATACGTAGCTTGTTCTTATTGAGCTACTCTGAAAGAATGATACTATTCACTAAAAATTTACTTAAAAACTGAAGGATGTTGAAGGGCAAACGAACATTTCTCCCTTCGGATAGACGATTTTTCTTTTAGTGACTCTCGGATTGCCAATGCATAAAGATTCGAATTCACGATTTACTGTTTATTGCAGATTTGTGTTTCATTACGATTGCTCAGCCCATCAACGCTATATTAGCTCTGGCGCCTATACCAATGCCTCCACCTATGCCAATTCCACCGCCCAATCCAACCCCTGCAGAAAGTCCCGCACCTGCTCGTAAGCCACCAGCAGCATTTGCAATTCCTCCTGCTATATTGCTAATGCCTTGTCCTATTCCATTCACAATTCGCCCGGCAGCAGTCAGCACTGGTCTGGCAACGAGTCCAATAGGATTAACAACCGGAGCAAATGGAAGTATCGGAGCCGATGGGACTATTGGTGCAAGTGGAGCTATCGGTGGTCTACCGATGCGAATTCCGCCTCCAACACCTAGGATACCGCCTGGTCCACCAATACCGATTCTTCCACCAAATCCAAAACCGAAGCCCTCGTGGCTATGATCATGTCTATGACAACCACCGACAACTACCGGGCGGACGGTAGTCGTCGATGTAGCTGCGCTCGTCGTCGATGGAGCAGCAGTTGTACTTGTCGCTGTAGTTGTCGTGGACGAGGATAGTTGATTCATCAACTGCGTAAGCAATGTCAGTAGTGAGCTATTGTTGGATATGATAATTACGGACGAGCCATTATAATTAATCGTGATGGATATCGAAATGGAAGTTGCAGACGCGGTGGTTGTTGTTGCTGCTGCAGCAGACGCGGTGGTTGTTGTTGCTGCTGCTGCCGTTGTTGTCGTTGCTGCTGCTGCTGCTGCAGCCGTCGTTGTTGTTGCTGCTGCGGTAGTAGTTGTAGCTGCTGCGGTTGTAGTCGTGCCAGCAGTTGTCGTAGTTGCTGCAGCAACCGTAGTCGTAGTTGCAGTGGCTTGAAGAGCTTGAATTATGGACGCAATTGTTGCTATATCGGAAGCCGCAACCGTTAGAATACCTACAAGTCAAATGCATAATGTTAAAGCCCTATAAAGTTCCACTGACCAACCAATATTCAACCAAAGCGATACTCACTACCACCGATATTGAAGGTTACGGTGCTGCCATTTGCCTTCGTGGTCGTTGTTGGGGCAGCAGTTGTTGTTGTGGTCAAAAGCCCGCCTACTGTGGCTAATATAGGTATTGCAGATGGCACTGTTACACCGAGTGTTGGAACTGTAACGCCTAATGTGGGAACTGTAATTCCCAAAGTTGGTATCGTAACAGCCAGTGATGGAATTGTTACCGGGAGCGTTATTGGAGGTACTGTTACCGCTGGGATTGTTACCGGTAGCGTTATTGGAGGTACTGTTACCGCTGGGATTGTTACTGGGAGTGTTACCGGAAGGGTAACAGCGATAGGAGGAACCGTGACCGGAGGAACAGTAACAGGCGCGACAGACACGGCGATAGGCCCAACGGTTACCGCCGGAACAGTGACCGGAGCAACAGATACCTGTACCGGTGGTACAGTGACTGGACCGACTGCGATACCACCAATTCCAATTCCGGTACACACGTGGCCGGTTAGGGCCAAAAGTGCCACAATTGTGGCGAATGTTTGCTTCATCACGATTCACACCACTGCTGCAAAGGAATTGGGACATTTGAGACACATCTCTCTTTTTATATGCGTCAAAATCGAACCGCGCCTTCCCAGACAGTGTCTACTCAACATAATAGTGCATATTGTGTTCACTCGCAAAAACAAGCTATTTTTGTTTGCTATTTTTGCAAACATGTCTACCGGATATGTACTTTTCTTTACCATGACTTGAGCAAGCCATTCGATAAAATTACGTCTCTGAAGCTTAATGGAGCACTATATAATGTTTTTCTCTTGTTGTCTTTCTATTTTTGTTACACGAAAACAAAACGAACACTGTGGAAAAAGAAGCGTCTGATTCAGTGGATTATGCATTGATTGTTACTCAATAATACACTTCATCTTGTCAACTTAAATTCCCCGTAAAGCACACTGATCAGTTACCTCCTGATTATTGTACGGTATGAAGTTTTTTCGATCAATGAAAGAAATGTTTCATCGAGTAACACACCTTTGCAAACACAAAGTCTCTTGATCATCATTCGGCTCATTATTGCAGCCTAAAAGTATACTATACAACGCTTATCTATGTGGATGATGGAATTTTAAATTACTTCATCGATTGATTACGCAAAAGCGTCTTATGATACACCTGTCTACAGAACAACGCATTGCAGGGTTGCTTCCATTATTTCAATTATTTTAGAAATTTAAAGATTAGGAAGGAAATTATTTTCAATTAGAAAACGTTTTCTTACACACTTACTTACTTGTTATTTGTGCTAATTGATTCCTCATAATGATTAATTGTATCATAGAGCTAACATGAAAGCCTTTCGTTTCTGTACTAACACAACCTACAGGGGATTAAGATAGGTGTGGGTTTCTCTCTTCCACCCTATGGGGTTGCAATTCGTTCAGGCTTTTTTTTTTGCTGATGTTGGATTGCCACAGGCAATGTGTTTAACCACACTATCGTTCTGTTCGATTTATCAAGCATTTTCCAATGGCCTGGGAACCAAATGAGGAACCAATAACGAACTGAATTTTTATTCCCTCATTCCACACACCCTCCCGATATGTCTAATTAAATTAATCAATCTGACAAATCAAAGCTCTGTTGCTGGATTTTGCTACGTTGATTCAACATAGAAAGAGTCATAGAGACATCGGTGAAAAACGAACTCGTCAGACTTCAGCACGAAGCGAGCAGAAGTAAGATAGTGGGCGAGTAATTGCATCTGCATCTAATTTTCTAGAAACACTCATAAGCAGTAAACCTGCAATCAAACGCCTGTGATATATCTACGTCCAATGAAGGTTTCTTTTGCAACAGAGCGCCAGGCCCGAAAGGTGCCTTTATTCAAAATTTTGTGCTATCATAAGATGATACCAGGAAAATACTAAAGCCTTTTTCACTGTTGAACACTTTTAACAGGTACCCACCCACACACACACAATGCTTCCAAATTCCCCGGTGGCCTACATCTAACAGAATGCATTGGTAGCAAAGCATGACATCCTCCGTACGACACCCTGTGCTTCATTAAACTTTGAAAGTGTACCACATTTTAATGGATATACATATGAGACGAGCTCATTTGAAAGATGTGTCGCTACTATCGGTATCGCTGCTTGGGCAGGACTCAACGATAGCCACGGTTGGCAAGTGTGTGCCGTATCGGGCGTAGAACACGGTCGACCGAATCATCTAGCACCAAAACGTAAATTTCCGACCTTCGTGTTTCGTCGTGCAGGAGACCTCACAGAACTAGCCATACTCGTGCGTTCATACTACATAGCATCTTTATTAAATCTCCCTCGAGGCTGTTCGCTTAAACTTGCTCAAAAATCGCACATAAATACATAAAACGAATGTGGACCATGTGACGCGGCGACATGAAAGGTGAACGATTGCATTGCGGAAAGGATAGCATGATCTTTTTTCAGCTAATTCGTTATGCGCTCCTGCAGAGATCCGCACAGTACGATCTTAAAATTTTAGTCAATTTTCCTCGTTATATATTCATGACGATTTCCATTAGATTTTCTGTTCCACTTGTTTGGCTACGGCTGTTTGGTTCCCCCTCAAATGCATACTCTCCTTCGGTTCTACCTTTTTGGGCCATTATATGAAGGAGCTTCTATAATATGCACAATATGCTTAAATAATGCAAATTATTATTATTCTGCAGGTCGATTAAAAACGAAACATTAAACGATGATTCTCCGTGTGCCGGGAAACGAATTTTTCATCATCTTGTCAATTAGGAATTAAAAATTCATCACTCAAAGGACTTTTTCCCTATTACGCAACCCGGTTTCTACGCCTGAAAACAACCAATCAAACCTTTATCTCTCTCTCTCTCTTTCTCTTAAGAGTTATTCTAACTTTGGTTGGTCTGTACCCTGATTGGCTTCGTGTCGAATAATCGAATTTCACTGATTAGCATGCTAACGGAAATAGAAATACGGTGGAAGGTGTTATTCTTCCCCTTTTTCATTATTTTAAGAATCAGATTGGGCTTCTAGCTTAATATCTTCTAGCCAGGAATTCACCAGGAAACAAGTGTTCCGCGACGTAACGTCATCGATAACGACATTACCGCCGTTGCTAATGCTTCCGACGCAGACTGTTGCTGATTGGTGATTTATTCAACCGGGGACGGACAATCTTACTCCGCCTAACCTGCCGGAAGCGGGGGGTGGAAAGATTTGTTCCGGAGCTTGAAATTTGTTCTTTGGACGGCACTATCAATCCTCATAAAAACGTAATTTCCTGCGTTCGCGAAAGATGAATCGCATTCAACATGCAACTGGTGGTCGGTTCCGCCGATCCCGATACATTGAAAACGGGAACCTTGATCGTCGTCGTCCTGTCTTAGGCGTCGTCACAGTAGCAAAATATGGCGCACGTGACTTTCTCCACCCAAAAGCATAGCCATACGATGAACGTCGTTTTCATCGTCTCCGGACAAGAGTGGATTAAGGAGGTCGTCTTAGCTGTATCCTTTCCTTCTTCGCATGCTAGCAAAACTCACAATATAATGCATTTCAAATTGCATTTTTCTCATCTCATCTTGTCCTGTGCATAGAAAAATACATAAATACCGGGATAAAATATGTGCTTCAGCACGCGCAGCTTTGCAGTACGTCAGCAGAATATGCAACACATTTTCCCTCGATTTGTGTCAGTATCATGCTACCACTTTGAAAAAATGAGAAAAAAAATCATCATACGGGTGTGTGTGTGTGTGTGTGTGTGTGTGTGGGTTTGGGGATGTGTGATGGAAAAGTTCGTTCGACTTATACGTTCGAACAATTTAAGCTTATCGTTTTCCGCTGACTTATGCTCCTTGCATGTTAAGCATCTTGGAGGAAAGATAGGGGACCAAGACCAAGAGTTCATTACAAGTGTAGTTAGTTTCGTTTAGGGATGGAAATTTAATATTCCGAATGATAAGCGGGAATATTAATTTGTGCAAAAGCTGGTCAACGTATTGAATTTTATGTTAATATAATTTTATGTCAACAACGTCATATATCAAAACACTCGTATTAAAATTAATCATACTTACTCATACGAAAGGGTACGAAACAAACAGAACAACTGCGTATCACTTACCTGTAGAATAGATATGAAACAAAAGTTAGTGTAAAAGTTAGTATGTGCATAAATCAAATGCATATCGAAGTTGAGAAGCCAAAAACAAACGAAAACAATACACACATTTTCCAAACAAATATTCAACTAGCGCTGGGATTGCCCCGATTCCCCAACAGGTGTCCTAAAATTTCTAAATGGAATTTTAAAATTTCACTAACTGCATGAATTATGCAGCAGACAAGTTCCTTCCAATGGAGGCGCTTACAACAAAGCAATCCAACGTACGGCCAACGAATGCACAGGAAGCTGCCAACTAAACGCACCAAGAGGAGGGACGGGAGAAGATTTAAATATTCAAACCCAAAGTCGGTCAACCATCGGGCGGTCGCTCGTCAAAATTGCATCACCAATTTCGATGCCGTTTTACGAAAACCTAACAACAAACAACAAACAAAAAAAAACGCTCAACCACACACAACCGTACGGTCGATAAACAAACACTCTGGAAAAACACGCCTCCATCGGTGTTGGCTTGTGGAAAACTACGATCCCGGTGGCCATTTGGGTAGGTTAAGGTTTTGCTTCCCCATTTGCAGCCCCATTCCTCACAACAGCCGAAAGCCGAATTTAGAAACGATTCGGAAAAGAAAAACGTTTCGCTCGCCAGCAAAAAGCAGCGACTGCCAATTCGAAGCTCGACAGAAGGATAAGCTTCTACAGAGGCCAAATATTGAGCTCTTCAAAGTGCAACCTCAACGACGACGCTAGACGACCGCCAGACGGGAGCGAAGATGCCGGAAAAAGAGTTTCGCTCCAAAACGATCATGCTCAAGACATTGCTCCTTGCTCCTTCATTGCTTCTCCGTAGGTCGACAGGATCACTTTAAACGTTCGAAACTTTTCACTAACCCACATCACCGCATCACTAAAGTCCGTACCGGCTGACATTCGGGCACTCCAAGGCTAGTGCTAGTGTGTGCCAAAGTGAAGCTATACTGTTTGTTCTAAATTCCTTCCCACTGTCCTGTCCTCTGGCTCTCGCTCATTGCCCATCCCAAATGCACTGCATTTTCTTCTTCCACTCATTGCACAACTTTCTGGAGGCGGTGAGTGCACAATATTTTTGGCATCCGATCAGAAAGCTCCACCAGCAAACCACCGCCATACGTGCGCGAAATACACACACACACGGGTGGGGGGTGGAAACCTCATCTAGGCTACATAGCAAATTCCACTCCACACTTCCTGCTCAAATGTCAGATTAACCTGCCCCCCAACCCCAACCCACAACATACGGTCGTGGTCGCTTTATAAGCGCATTCCGAACCGATCCATTCACCTAACTCGCGCCACCACAAACTCTTCACATTTTCTCCATCGCAATGGGTTTGGGAAATATTTTCCACTCTGCATCCGTGTCCAGTGTTTCTTGTGCAGTGAATGGTAACATTTACCGCACAGCTTCAATACTGCGATACAGCGCCGTTGTTTCGGTTTTGACTGTCCGGTATAAAATCAGCATTTGAAATGTGGCCAATGTTTGAAAATACACAGAACCACACACACACACACACATACCCTCGAACGTAAAAGTGGATTTGAAAAAGGAAAACTAGGAAAAACTTTGCGCGAAACTTCTTCTGCCAAATTCGAATCCATTCGATCCCGATGTGAATTGTTTTAATGCAGAATTCATTGAATGCTGCTCGCGAGTCCTTTGCTCGCTTTCAACTCGCAACTTGCAACCACCACCCACCCACCCACTGGATTGGTCCCACCCTACCAATCGAATGCAGGTAAATGCACCACCAAACCTAAGTCGAACGGGCATATGAAATCGGTCGGAAAATGGATAAACCTGTACCGCTGGCATTCGATGAAGCTTCAGCATCCGTTTCTTTACCACGCGACCGGATGCGGAAAGAAGCGTGTGTGTGTGTGTGTCGACACACCACACCAAATGCCGGACAGGAAAGCACTACTACTGTGCACTGCTTAATTTTCATCATACTTTTTCCGAACTTTCCGCTATTGTCTCCTCATTTATCAGTAGCTATGTTGAAGGAGAGGAAACGGACCTCTTTCTCCCGGTTGATTCCACATTTCACCAAACCCCTGCGCACTGCTGCACCATGGAAAAGCTCCATCATCAGCCTTCGGCACGTTACTCGGAAACGGTAGCTCGATTTCCGGTACACATACAATCAACACCGGAACCACCGCGCGAACACCGTGCTCGGCCAATCATCTGCAGCCACCGGTGCATCGCATGCATATCAAGAGCGAAATACGAGCAACCGTGCGAACATTGAACACCGGACCGGGCAGATAGCGATATCCGAGTGTTTTTTCTTTCCCTATTACCCGTACTGATGCTTTTCGTCTATTTTTCACGTAAAGCAGAATGTGCAGGGTGCATTGCAAGTGCAGCACCAAAACCATCTCGGATGTCTCTCATGCCTGACCGCACCAGGATCTGGAGCAGAACGATACACCGATCCCCAATCAGAATTCGGATGGGAAAACATGTGTATGGTCTTGACGTACACCACTCCCGTGTCCGATGATTGCCGTGACGTGCGCCCAGCACCACCATTACCATGGTCTGTCGGTGCGCTGCGGGTATGCAAGACCTCCGACCATAACCATCAGCATGATGAGGATCTCTCATTCGCGCTGCACATCCTTCGCTTGCCCATTCAAAACGATTCCAGCCCCCCCCGGACAGCTCCAGAACCACGACAGATGATAATTGCTTAGCCAAAAATTGCGATGGACGAGGAAAGCTTTTGGCCGGAAGCGGGCTCGACTTTGCGGTTAAACTATTCAAAATAACACACAAAATAACGTTCGGTAGAAATCACTGCCGTTGCATCCGGAATTGCATCCGATCAACCGATCCGATGCCTGGCGGTGGCAAATAACGATACACCAAAAATTCATCTCAATTTTCCCAACCAATGCTGGTCCTTCTACGGCCCAAAGGCAAGCAAACAGCAAACGCCACATTCCAATAAGTTTTATGTTTTATTCATTATAATTGATCTCTTTACTCTTGCTGCGATTTCTACACCGCAATACACTCATGGCGTAATGATGAAGAAATATTGCCCGAGTACATGGTCTGCATTTGCACTGGATCTAATGAGGCGAATGCATTCGATAGCTTTCGTTATTATCGATGCATTTTGATCCTATCTATGCACGGTCTGCATGTGTTTTTTTTCCGACTGGCATCGTACAACTTCTTGGCCGTTTTATTTTACACTCTTATCACGGATGAAATATTTGCATAACGAGAATCGGCTTTCGGCCTCCCAACCTCTCCACTATACGAATATCGAACTGCGCCTGAGTACATCATCGAAAACAGATTTACAAACATGGCGGATTCGGTGAGTTCTACATCGAATCCTGTAAAATTACGATACTTTTTTCAAATGATAACACACACGGCGTATCAAGTTAACATTTCCGTTCGTTTCATGTATTTAAACCGTTTTTCGGAATCCTTTCGAAGGGTAAATACATTAACTATAAAATGTTTCGTCTATTATTTGGCCAGTTTCTATTCTATCCTACTGTCCGAGTATTGTCACTGATTGTCACCAGTTGAGACATACCTAACGCAAACAAAGATTGACAAAGGTCGGCTTCCACAAGGCGGTACTTGTCTATAGATTTATTCCTCTGCCTCGTTTTATCTCACTACCAATCGCCTTCGTTCAGTTCCTATCCACCAACACCATTTCCAACGAACAAACCGATTGGGAAACGCTATCTCATTGCTCATCTCAATGTAAGGAATAGAAGTAAAAGTGTTCCGCCAACAAACTAGTGGACAGCAAAAACGGCATGGACGAATGGACATTTGGACTGACTAACAAGCGCACGTTGAAGCAGTCCCATGCTGCTCTCGATGGGGTGAATACGTACAATTAAGGCTTCAATTTTAGCTCTGTTTAGCCCGTGCCACTCTGAATAGGGTGTTAAATTGGGGGCAAAACGATACACTGTACGCTATGGCCGATGAATGAGTGGCCAGTTTAAAATCGTCCAGTCATTCCTGTTATCTTGACAATTTTACTTGGACAATTTTTCTGCTCCAGTGCGATATATTCTTCAGTTTCGCTTAATCCATGCAATATGCTAGGCTCTCAAACTGTATCTTTTGAAAGGGGCATATACATATATAGGACGGTGTTTTATAAGTTGTATCTATTTAAACACAATCTCTAATAGGTATTTAAAGTTCTACTAAATTGGACGGGTTTTTGTAAATTGTTTTAGCCAAGCTATAAAAGCTAAAAATCTCTACTATTATTTAATAGCCATTACAATGCACTGCATCACATTACGACTACAAAAAAACTGCTGATGTTTGCCTGCCCTAACGAACAGGGCTGGACACTTTTCTCTTCAACCTGTCATTAGCATTTAATTCCATCATGGAATTCCAGTTACAGTGACATTTTCGTACCTTCCAATAATACCCCCTTTGGTGGACTCGTGCCCGATGCACTACTATGCACTGTCCTCGCTCAATTAATATTCATAAAAAGCATTTTACGAAAGGCTTCACAAAATGACTCTCTGCCGCTGCAAGTCCACGCTTTCCGCTTCGGGAGGTCAATCATTTCCCATCCCAACGATCTGACACCTGACCGTACTGACAGGTAGAGTGTCCCGGGCACGGATTCCCGTATTGATTTTTAGCGAACACATTGCGCAGAAGAGAATGTAATCAATTTACTGACCATCGGAGCCAAACGCGTTTGGTTTTGTTACATCAGGCGAACAGGAACAGGAAGCGGGAAAGCGGGCGGCAACTCAAATTTGCCATCACACAATTGTTCGGTTTACCGATCGAAGGCTACCCAACCAGCCTAGACAGGATGGTCGTTGGCTCATCCGTCAGGTTTCGCACAGTTCGTAGCACCGCAACCTGCCAATAAAATCGAACGCCAGCCAAAAGTGACACACGAAAAAACCGCACACCAAACCCCAAAAACCTGAACTGCCTGGCAAAAATGCAACGTGCCATTTTCGACCCCGTTCGTTACCATGGGCTGCTCCTCCGTGTTGCCCCTTGTTCCAGGATATAATTTTGTGGAAGAAAAGTGCGATATCGATTTTTCATTTGCATCTCGAGCGTTCAGTTGGGTCGCACTGTGTGAACCGAGGCCACAAACGACGATCCGATGGCGACGGAATTCGGTGCCAAAAATCGTCATGTTTCCTAACCTCCTTTTGCTTAACTCTGCTTTGCTTTGTCCACACTGCGACGTTTATGGTAATGTTCCGTATGCAAAGCTTTCTTGGCGCTTGGCAGAGCTTTTTGGGAGTTTGGTAATATGCAGTGGACGTGAATTTGCATCTCCAAACACCGAGATTGGCTTTAAAGTCTGACAAATGTTTATTCTAAATTATGAAGCCAACACACATTCCGGCAAAGATTCGGCAACCGGAAGCAGCGCATACTGTCGACGACGCAAGTGCTTATTCGTCCATCGACCTTCCGTATCTACATATTAACAATATTCGTCTTATTCGAAAATCCCACCATGTACAACCACACAATCAAACAGGTTCTGTTCCATTTGGTCACATTTATCCGCAACCACATATCGGAACCTGTCTCTAACAGGTTGTGTGATGGAATCTGCCAGTTTCGGAAGATTATCTAAAAAAGTGCTATTTTAATGACCTTCAGCACGCTGTGTCCTCTTCGTCCATTAACGATCGTGACGATCATTTACGAGGAGAAGTAAAATATCCACCTTCACAATACACGCGATGATTATTTAAAAAGAAGGAGAATCATTTTTGAGGAATCGCGCTCTTTGGTGGTTAGCGATAAAATTGACCACCCGTTGGTTGAGCATCAATGCGTTCTATTCAACCGATTGAATCAGCAAAATCGCCCACTCAAAATCGCCCATCATTAGCCATCGGTACAAAACGATTAGACGCGATCTGAGTCTGGCGACTATTCTAAGCGCAACAGTCAAAATCGCCTGTAGGCTTTGCCCACAGGCACCAAACCATTTCGATGCGCTATTAATGGTCATCACATTACTCGATCAACGATCACGTTTTCTGTGCTCTACGGTACACATCCACTGGGAGCGTTTGCTGCGAGAAGCAGATTATGTTACTCTGGTCACACCTTTGCAGATGAAATATTCGACTTACTCTTCTTTTTTCGCCTCTCAGCCACGGTGAGCTGACTTCACCTGAGTTCAGCATCAATTTTCACAGTGTTTTATCACACGCATCGTTTGTCCTTCGACACCTTCGGGCACCTTCAAAAGACCCGTACAAGGTTGGAAAAGGTTTGTTTTGCCAATGTTGTGAATCCACCCATTGCCGTTGCCTCTTAAATGTAGCGAATCAATATTTACAGACCACTTCAAAATTCTCACCAGTGGTTGCAATACATTTTCCTTCATTTTTTTTTCGTTGTTGTATCCTTCCGGTCTGTTGTCCTTTGGGGACACAAAATGTGATGGACGGCTGTGCTGGGACACTAAAAACAACACCAACCTTCGATCAGAAGTTTGATGTGACATTTACACAACGTGTGCCCTGTGTGGCCTGAGTTCAACGACACGGTAAGGCAACCGAAAGTTTGTCCATAGCATCATTGCTCAAGATGCCAATTTGCTCACCAGTCCCGACGCCAAAGCCAACGGATGGGACGAGTCTGATGTGAGCCAAAAACAAGTCATAAATTTGTAACCAACCAAGGCACACGAGTTCAAAACATCCACCCGTGGTCTATAGACCACGATATGCAGGTAGCCAAGAATGTCATGCCAGCGACTCAAGGACGACATACCATGCAGCGCTCTACAAATTGATTACTTTCTAATCTATAATGCATTGGTAAACTGTGGTATGTGCTGCTCTCGTCAGTTCTGCACACTGAAGACTCGCTGGTCGGAGTGGTTTAAACAACACCATAACTTCGAACCTTGTTATCTATGCATCATCGACCAAGAATTCGGCGGGAATGGTAAACCCATATCACCTGCCGGTTCCCGGGGCATACTCAAACACGAATCAAAGGATTAGTTCAAGTTCCATCAAACACCGCGTACAACCGGATTGCCCATTTGCACCAACACAAACCGTTGGGAGTTGCCTAGTTCTGAGGGAAACCTCAACAATTCTAGCAGCGGGCGGTCTATGAAAAGAGAACTAAATTTATGATTGCCCGTTATGCTGTCCATTCTGCATCGCTTGACATGTTACACATACACAACACCATAAAGTGACACTACCACAAGACGGTGGGCAAATGGATAGGGTCACCATAAACATAAACGGCACACAAATGAGGTGATTTATCGCGCATCGAGTTAATCATGCCGAATTCGTGCTCGATTTAATTCCAAAATGCTTCCGACACATTCAATTGAATTTTCTTTTTTTAAATATTTTTTCCACATAATCATCTAGCGCCCAATGCATTTCATGGCATTCGATTGGAGTTCATTTTATTGGAAGAATTTGTTTCGCAAAATCGTGCTCAATCACGCGTGTTGCGGCCACACAAAAGCGGAGTATGGAGAATGGAATTCCTTTACTTAGTTGGTGTATTAATCATACAGTGACGCGTGCTTTAAGTTTATCTGAAAAAGGTGGTATTTAAAGGGAGAACAAGGATTTTGTGACTCTACGTCCGATTAAATTTTTTCTTCTCTCAATCAATGTTCCGAAGGAGGGAAAACCCGTATTTTCCCAGTTTCATAATGTATCTATTTTTTAGTTTTTTCTATTAAAATTCAACACGTGCTCCGCACAAAAATCAACCATTGCCTGCAACAACCGTCACGTGTCTCGTTATCCTTTGCGACAGGAACAGGGGAACAGGTTTTGAGCGTGGTTCGATCTTAGTGTCCGGCACCGGTCGGCACATACATGCATGGTGACAGTAATTACATTATTGCAATTGCAACGAAGCCTTGCAAACTCGGCTCTCGTGGTCGGTTGTGTTCTACGACAGGTTAACCAAATCGAGTGTCGCCCCATGTCGAACACTAATGATTCAATTACGACTCCTAATTAGCTATAATTAATGAACTCACGACAACAAACGCCAACTGCCTAATTGACAGTGGACTGTGGCACAATTGACAATGACAGCGAAACTACAGCCCAGATTATCCTGCTAAAGGTGATAAGTAGTCATGTCGATCGATCAACGCGTGAACTTTTCCACCCCTGTTGTTCCATTTTTTCCCCTTTTATTGTGATTTTTTTAACAATTTAATAAATTCAACCACAAACAGCGTGTTGCAGATAGTTTTCGTTAATTGGATAAAATTCCACTTTCCAACAGCACAATGACAAGAAACACTTCCATTCCCTTCTGGCTTTGTTTTGGCCAGCTCGGCAGCATGGCATATCATTCTCTATCAACGCATCAGCACAGAAAATAAATCCTTGACGGTGCCTTTGAGACCTACGAATCAAACGAAACAATCAAACACGGTGATAGCAGTACAAAAAAAAACAAGGCAAGGGCTATTCTATTCATTCTTTTATGAGCCTACCAATATCGGTAAAATCAAAATGAGAAGCATCAAACAACAATCGTGAGGAAAATAAACAAGAACAATCAAGCGAGAATAAGGACTGCGTCGTCGTTTCTTGCCACATTTTTCTCCTGTTTACTTTTGTTACCATACGCCCTGGCCTGGGTCCCTTCGCATGCGGGCAAAACGTAAAAAAGTAAGGAAATGTACACCCCCCTTTTGGTGGCCCGCGCCCCGCGCCATTCGGTTGCAAAACTTTTAAATTTAATTTACAATCGAACCGATTCTCGAAATCGTACGAAAAACTTCCTGGCCGAAGGCTATCACCCGGCAGTGGCACACGAAGAAAGCAGCCAGTTCTCCTTTCTCTTACCAAACAAAATTAATGAACGGATTCGTTCCATTTTCGTGGATGTTGTTTCCGTTTCTTGTCGATTCCTCGTGTGTCCTTGCAAATGCTTGGTGCCTTGCGATCCATCCATTTCGAACTGTGCCGCAAGCGGAATGGCAAAATCCGAATCGGGTATTGTTTTACGAAACTCGCCAGCCTATACGACAGTCTGGCCAAAAAAGAAGCGAATCTACCACCGATTGGGAGAGAAAAGATCGATTGTCCTGGCTGGCGCGCGGGGGGTTTTTTTTATTATTTATTTTGCTACTGCTCCGATCTCATCATCGTCCCCAACCACGCCGAAGGGATTCGCCGACATGCTTTGCTGGTGCACCCGGTATTTCGTTTACTTTTGCGGTTTCGATTTGCCGTGATTGATTTTAATTTGATTTACCGAACGACGAACGTTCTGTCGTGCTGCCGGAAGCTGGGACCCGGTTCGAACCAGGTAGTGGAGATTGATTTTTGCCTCAAGACATTAGCTTATCCTTGCAAGCTAATCAACCGCATTTTTTAATCATGACCGAATGACTGTGAAGTCTTGCCAGCTCTGCCAGCGTCCAAATCGGTTGCGAGTGAAATATTTCCGATAAAGAAGCAAATCATGTGACAGAACGTGACTCTTTCATTAAAATCATGTTAATGTAATGTCGAGGACGGGGAACAGTGCATCAAAATGTGCTCTGCAAAACGGAAACAACCGCAGAAAGGCGGAGACGAGCTTTTACCCGTTGGAGCTTCTCTCCAACCGTCCTGCTGCTGGCGGGATGAAATTTTCAATTTGCCTCAGTCAGCATGATTCACCACCACAGGTGGCATAATTGAACCACGGTCCCATCAGCAACACGGCATCATCTTTGATACATGAGTCCTTTGGTGGTTTTGACATATTTCATGTGAGAGTTAAACCGGCGGCTTACCGTCATAGCGGCAACCTAACACAGGATGTGAAGCGCCAGAAGATCACTTGAACATGATGCTCAATGGAGGATTAAATTGAGCGATCAAATCAGTTCCGCGTGTAAAAGTCAAAGGCACAAAAGCAGCCAGAGTAAAGGGGGGGTGGACATTTTTCATTTTCCTAACCATTCCCCGCAAAGCTCCACCATAAAAACTACCGAGAGCGGTTGACAAACAGTGTTCAGGAGATCCGACAATTCGCATCCGATCGCGAGACACATCGCGTATCGTGTGCAATATTTAATTTTAAATAGGCTCATAAATCGAACGCGGTACTGAATTATTATTATTGTTTTGTCGGTCTGGGTGTGTCTGGCCGAGTGGACCAGACCAGACTTTGGTCATTTATTTTCCACCGACCAAACGAAACGGAGGGTGGGGTGGTGATGAAAAGCTGGCCAATAATTTTCGACCTGCACAAGCTCACTTAATCCTGTTGCGCTGCATTTCGCAACGCACATTACCACGGAACTGTGCCGTTGAAAAAATCGCAAGCCTGTACAAACAACAATTGAGCCATGGTGGTAGGATGATGGGCTTACTTTGAGTAAACATGAAACGGGAAGCGACGTACCGAAAGGGAGGCCGCTGCTCACAGATGCAATGCTCAAGATAACAGCATACAATAACATGATTCGAACAACAATAAAAAAAAAGAAACATATTCACCCAGGACCAAACCATCCATCGAACCATCGATTGCAATAAATTTGTGAACGAGGAGAACCAGAAGTCGCAGCAAAAAGGTTGTAGAGATTTTCCATTGTTCAAATCAATAAATCGCTCATGGCGGTCGTAATTGTATGGGATCGAGTGGGAAATAAATGGCCAATCGCACAAACACAGCACAGTACACTGTGAAGTGAGGAAATTTAATTCCCATTTTATTCTATGAAATTATTATTTTTAAAAATTCTTCCAAATGAAATCACTGCAAAGAGGGGTTTTTTTTTTGAGCGGCCAATAAGAGTATCAAAGCGGATAAATTTTAATCACTCCAATCAACGTACAGTTCTATCGGGCGGTACTTTATCATTTTCCATTTTTTCGTGATATTTATGTTTCTTTTATTCATGCCCCAACATTGAGGTCAATGTTGATGTTCGACGGTTTTTTTTTCTCGATCGGTACATATATTCAAAAATAATCGAAACCCGAATAAAAGTATAAAAAATGCTATCAAACGAACGCGAAAGCACAATACAAGTTTTGACCGCGGGAACAATTTCGTTTTAATGTCGACCATCCGTTCCGTCCGTTTGAGCAGATGTTGTCACGCACCGCATCCCAAAACATATACACACCACCACCACCATCACCAGACTTTGGGGTGACATTTGCCGGGTTCGAAACCGTAAACATAAAACCAGACAAACAACGAGCAGAGGACAGCGTTTCCCCGGACTCCAATCCGGCCACTACCTTAGTTCGGGAGGTCGGGATCAACCCGGGAGCTACCACCCGGTACGAGAAAAGGGCTTTAAACAGATTTATTGTGAAAGGGAATTAATTTTATTACCCTCTCCGAGGAACGCGGTTACGGCGTGTCCTAAACGCAGTCGAAAAAGGAAGTTTGAATTGCTCTGCACTCGAACTGGAAACGAATTTAAGCCAACCCCAGCTGACCACGGCTGGCCAACAGATTACCGGTTCACTGTTTCTAGCGAAGGAAGGAACACGGGAACCAAATCCTGACTCTACTGACCAACAAGTTTTATCTGTTGATCTATTTGACGAGTTTATTGCGCGAGGGATTTAACAGTCCAATGTCCCATTTCGGGACAGCGGCGACTCGTGCAATTTCCCATCAAAAATAATGCCAAATGTGGATTACCGAACATGAAACCCGGAAGCATGCTGTCTGACCCCTAGCAAGTGAAGGTACGGGACCTATAGTGACTCTTTCGAATCAACGTAAAACCACAAACCCGCACTTACACTCGGACCGATTTTGGGCGTGCGACAAATAACTCCGCCACTAAACGCTTAGCAATTGTCGCGTGTGCGAACGCGATTCAGAAAAATTTTGTAAACCTCCATATAACAAACATTTTGAAAAGTCGCTATAGGTGTATTTTCAGCAAAAATCGCTATTCGAAGCACGACTTGACGCCATGATGAATTTTAAATTGATTTAAAATTTCTTTTCACTCAAATAATGCTTTAAATGCAAAAAAGAATAAAAATAAGAAAAAAATAAAAAAAATCTGAAAACCCCAAAATTTCTTAAGGGGTTAGCCTTGGTTTTTTTTGGGGAAATTTAGGAAAATTTTAAAAATTGTTTTATTTTCATGCGAATTGGTTGAAATAAGTTTCTTTTCACTCAAATAATGCTTTAAATACAAAAGAGAATAAAAAATCAGAAAAAAATTAAAAAAAAAATTTCAACTCGAAAATTTCATAAGGCTAACCCCTTGCCATTTTTTTTGAGAAATTTTGCAAAAAAAATTAAATTGATTTATTTTAATGCCAATTGGTTACAGTAAGTTTCTTTTCACTCAAATAATGTTTTAAATTGAAAAAAGAATAAAAAATTAGAAAAAAATAAAAAAATTCTAAAAACCCGAAAATTTCCTAAGGGGTTAGCCTTGGTTTTTTTGGGGAAATTTAGGAAAATTTTAAAAATTGTTTTATTTTCATGCGAATTGGTTGAAATAAGTTTCTTTTCACTCAAATAATGCTTTAAATACAAAAGAGAATAAAAAATCAGAAAAAAATTAAAAAAAAAATTTCAACTCGAAAATTTCATAAGGCTTACCCCTTGCCATTTTTTTTGAGAAATTTTGCAAAAAAAATTAAATTGATTTATTTTAATGCCAATTGGTTACAGTAAGTTTCTTTTCACTCAAATAATGTTTTAAATTGAAAAAAGAATAAAAAATTAGAAAAAAATAAAAAAATTCTAAAAACCCGAAAATTTCCTAAGGGGTTAGCCTTGGTTTTTTTGGGGAAATTTAGGAAAATTTTAAAAATTGTTTTATTTTCATGCGAATTGGTTGAAATAAGTTTCTTTTCACTCAAATAATGCTTTAAATACAAAAGAGAATAAAAAATCAGAAAAAAATTAAAAAAAAAATTTCAACTCGAAAATTTCATAAGGCTTACCCCTTGCCATTTTTTTTGAGAAATTTTGCAAAAAAAATTAAATTGATTTATTTTGATGCGAATTGGTTGCAATAAGTTTCTTTTCACTCAAATAATGCTTTAAATAGAAGAAAGCATAAAAAATAAGAAAAAAAACACGTTCGCAAACGCGACAATAGCTAAGCATGTAGTGAGGGGGTAACATCGATATACATTTATATTCCCGCACAGGTCAACCCCGTCGTTGAATATATCAAAACATCAAAAAGGTCCCCAAGAAGGGTCCACCCGTCCAAGAGAAGCAACATTAAAGAAACCTTGAACGTTATCGCGATTGCTATCTATACCGCTCGAGTATCATATCAAGATCAATAGAAACCAGTCTCACCCCACAGCGAAACCCACGGGGGGTTGATTGACGGTTTTTTTTTAACACAAAGTGACCGCACACTAGCGTGGTTCGATCGATCATCATTCAACGTCAAAAATGGACACACTGATTATCGATCAACGACGCCATTAATAGTGCACGTTGAGCATTTCTTTTCTGATTGGAGATAACGCACATAAAATATGAGAACACAAACCATACTGCAACACTCTGTGACTCGTTTGACAAATTCGCTTCACAGTTTAATTGTATAACAGTTAAAACTACGGAGAACGGAACAATGTTGTCACGCTTTAAACAAAACCACCTTGACTCCTACAAAATGTACAAAACAAAGGAGAAAAAAGGATCCCTCTGACTTTCTGGTGTTCGTTTCGTGTCACGGTAAACTTTCTGCAACTGTTTACTGGTTTACGATGAGAAAACTTTGTACCATGTTGTCGCTTTAAGAAGCCTCACGTGCGCCTTGCGCAAGACGTTTCACGTGGAAAAGTTTACATCTTCTTACGCTGTTTTGACACCATGCTGCGGAATAGCAGAATCGAACATGGCTCCGATAGGTACGTTCGATAAGAACCCAACACGCCAGCACGTTGTCCAAATTAAAACTAGCGTAGTTTGTTGTGCACTAGACGATGGTGGACATTGGAGTACGAAGCGGAACGGGACAAACCCTAATTAAAGATCATCTCCATTGATTATCTCATTATCACGCCAAACATCCCAAACAAAGCTAGCCAAACGCTGTACAGCATTCTTCCAATGGTCCGAAATACGAAACATTCAAATTGCTTTCCCGGACAAAGCGGGAACTCACCCCCCAAAAACGATGAGCATCGCCACATTCCCGTAAATTCGGCAGAAATCGAGAAAGGGTCGGTACGCTGCAGTCATTCTAGAAACCATTAATTTGGGTTCACTTTGTTTTTCTTTGACCAACTACCAGGCGCCTTCTGCTCAACCTAAACCCAACAACCACGTTTTTCTCCTACTAGCGCCATACGGTTTGCTGGGAAAGGTTTGCTCTTTCCCGCAAGCTAAGCTCTTAAAGTCCTGCTGCGATGGTGCCTGCGACCCTTTTCCATTGTCGCACAGCGAGATATCGGCGGGAACTGGTAAAAGTCGAACAGCTTTAGGACTACAGCAACGGTAAGACGGTAAACATTCCTGTGTACCGCAGATCACTCGTTCCCCGGTAGCTTCGCATCTTTTACCCTAATCCCAACGTAAGGTCATTTTGATTTCCGGTCTCAAAGATGCACCCTTTACCTTCATGTGCTCGTATGCTGACTCACACATGCTGGACGTACCCATTCGATATAATTTGTGTAGCCTTTTGTATTTGTAGCCTTTTGCTGGAGTGAAATAACGTTGGGAAAAGACACAAAACAACGCGTGCAGCTAGTGATTAGCGTGCCGTGCCCTTCAATTCCGATTCAGTTCCGCTCAACTGTCTTCCGAAGCTGCCTTTAAGGGCCTATATTATAGGGCCTTTGATTATGACATCTAGACAGAATGTGGCGTGGCAGCAACACGAAGCAGCGTCGGGAGCGAAGTGAGATATTAATGGCACCTCATCAATCGTACTAATTTGATGATTGAGATGATAATCGACGCATGTTAATCAATCCCATCCACCAAACAAACGCCTTCTCCTTCTAACCTTCGTGTCCGATGCAAACGCGCACGCGGTCATCAATATTATAAAGGTTTTGTTTACACGGACGCGCGAGTGTCTCCCGCGTTCGATTGGTGGGAAACTTACTTCCCTTCTCTATTTTGTCCCGGTCCTATTTTTTTGTCGTCTATTTTGACTGTTATTAAAAAAAACACAGAACCCAAACGTAAAACATCTGAAAGAAATATCGCTCTTTGCTAGAGGTTTTTGGTGAAAGGGAGGTATGCGATGACAGGGACCATAAAGAACTCGAAAAAAAACAACAGCAGAGAAGAAGCTACAAAACAAAAACCTTACACCACGATACCACGATGGTTCTCTCGAGAGGTTGATCTGCTCATGGCGTTGAAAGTACGCAAGCAAACGTACAAGCGCCAAGATAAGTACCAAGATATCAAAACGAACGAAGGCACGCACTTGACCGACGCAAGAACCCGTCACCAGTCAGATGAAGAAGAACGAACGCCAACCGCTCGGAGTTTGGAGTGGCAATACGGGCCCAGAGGAACTTGTTTTTGCCATTTCCTGTTTGCCCGATCCAATCGAAGGCTCGACGGAGACGACACGAAAAGCGAAATGCCTAAAAGAAAAAAATAACAAATGCTTATCGCAAAAATACCTTCTAAACACCGGTGTGTACCACCACAATGTCTACGTCGGGACGGTGGAAAGGCTCCGGCTCCGGCAGAACGAAGCAACCAGTCCTGTTGAATCACGGGTCGGGTGTTGACATAAGGCGGGCCTCCTATCCGCACGCAAACGACAGATGGGCAATTTAGGGTGCTATGCTTGCCAAACATTGCACCGAGCCCGTCCCTGTCCGTGTTTCCCCAATTCATGCCTGACAAAGTAAATAGCATTCAAGCCAAAAACCTAACCAAAACCTGCGAAATGTAAACAAGCCGTGTATCTAACGCCCTGGGTACGGGCACGGAGCAACGGAACGATCCGTTCCGCCTGCAACCGATAATTTGATGTAAATGGTTGACTTTGAGTAGGCTCTTTTCACACCAAACGACCGTTGGATCTTATCGCCGGAAGTAGCGTGTGGCCATTGGGTTGGGTTGATGCGGTAATAAACCGCCAGAAGTCGGAACAAAATCTCCTGCACATCAAATTGATCGAGTCCATAAGTCAATGCAAATGATGCTGTTTGTATACTTGGACATCACTGGCTGGCTGGATGATGCACATGGAACGTGAGTTTTCTTTCTTTCAGTTCTTTGAGTCATATTTCATAACGGAAATGGACATTAAGGCAAGGCTCTTCTGGCTATGGTTTTGTTTTCATTTGGTCAAGGACGTATTCCAGTACTGAATGTATATCATTCCACAATTTCACCCATTTCTGTGGACGGCAGTGAGATTTGGGCGATGTTCCCGCACGCTTAGTTCGCCATTCGCCTCAAAGCACTTACCGGGAGTAATCAGTCATTATCGTTACGAATAATTTAACATCCCCAGCATCGAAGACAATCACTGTCAGACGTTCGGTAAATAAAACTAACAACGTCATTGAGAACAAGTTCCGCTACACAAAGCAAAACCCCGAGTTGGCCAGAAACCTTTTCTTTTCTCGAGGCCTATGAACGAACGTCAGCTTCCCCAAGACCTGCTGGAGCTGCACGAACGAAGGGGATGTTTCAATTTGCGTGCTGTCATCTATAATTAATCAATCGAACAGAAAGTCCCCTGTTTCATTTCTATATATTTTTGCTGACTTACCAGTTAGTATCGATAGCACGCTGATGTAGTTCATGGTGAGACGAAGGTTCGGTAACGTGATACGAACTGTAGCAGACTTTTCTGTCCCAAAATGTGAAATTAGAAAAAGCGATAGCGAAACACGAGGAAGCTGTTTTGGTTACTCTCGCACTCAGCAAGCCTTGAGCTTCACTTTTGTGACAGTGACACTACGCAAACACACTTTCCCACCACGTGCGTCGCTTTACGTACTTTTCTGAACTGATGGCGGGAAAAGATCACACAACAAGCCTCACTTGCACTGTATATTTTTTTTGTTACACTTTTGCACTTTCAATACTACCACTCTTCAAAAACACACACAAACAAAAACACAAAACGTGCGCGGGACCTTTCTTTTGCTTTACACTTTACACTAGGGATTAGAAGCTCCGGCTTTGCGTTTCGTTGCGCGAATATTTTGAATAATTAAACGTTACAGCTTGACGCGCGGGAAGCTTGAAGTCCTGTGCACTGGTCTTGCAATCCTGGAACCGCGATTTTGACTAGACAAATTGAGTTGCGAATGCTTTCGCGTTGCTTCTTTTGCAGCCCACCGAGTCACACTTTTTGACCTACTCCGGTACTGATTTCCGCAAACCAAAACCGAAGCAATTGGATAAGCGATCAAATAATCCGCATCACTTAAACACAGTGTTGCCGCCGAACGAAATCTTACTCCCGGGCAAAAGGTAAACAAATGTAGCACAGCTTTGCGCGAGATAGATTACGTCTTGCTATTGCCTGCTGCCTGTTTGTTTTGACCGTCACGCTTTTGAGAAAGGCCGGCCTTTCTGATGCTGCAAAAGGCGTGCTGGAGGCAGATTCTTGAAATGTAACACTCACTTTTCCCGTGTCGTTTCTTCACGTTTTCACGCGCGTATCACCGTTGCCGCGTAGCACCACACACACACACAAACCAGGCGGGAACTTTAGGTCAGGTTTTTAAGACATCAAACGCACACTCCCTTTACAATTCAGGGTTGGGAAGGGTGTTTTTCCCCCTGACCTGATAGAACTCAAACGTGGGCAGAGTAGAAGAGGCGGATACCACCCTTTGTAAGCGAGATCTCTGCGATCGGTGTTGTGATCTAAATAGCAACGTGTGTAGCGGATGATTAAAAACGCGAAACCCCTTGAAATGCGTCCGAGAGCGAGAACGGGGTATTAGTAATTACCTGACGCAGAATGTCGAAGTTGTCCGGCCAGCGATCGCGAAACTTTTTAATTATTCATTCAATTTACTCTCCGCTCGATCGACCGGCTTTACGATGGCCAATTAACTGCGAAATAAACTCAACAATCAGCAATGTGATTTTATTGTTTTGCTTTTCCTGTGTTCTGGCTGTGTTAGACACGCGTATGGGATACTTTGCACATGGCCAGTTTTTCCAATATCACTCGATACTTCAAAGCACACGTAGTTTCAACACCGACAAAAGATTGGTTCTTGGCTTGATGAGCACGACCGCTTCGTTGGAAGTCTCGTGACGGAAAACGCATCGAATATTTCGCGAATGCTGCTTGCACCTCGCATGCTCTCGCATATGGCCATCATCTCGCAAGTTCATGCTGATGGTTCATCGCTCATGTTCAAACTATGAAATGGAGAGTTAACTAAAATTAAACTTCAAAAATTTTCTTCAGGCTGCCGTCAACTCATTCTTGATCACTGTTTTGTATCTTTACAAGCTATGAAGAAAGTAATCTATCATAAAAATATTTAAAACCAGATAAATTAACGGAACGGTTACAATTCCTTAGCCGAGAGCGGAAAACCAGAGAATTGATCTCTGTTCATTCTCTCTTCCCATTTTGATTTCTCTCGCAACGATGAATCAGCTTTATAAAGCGCAGTTTAGCATCGTTGCATGTTCTACAACTTCTACACCTTTTTACGCATGGAAAATCATCCACGACAACACATTTTAATTTGTAGTACAACTGTTGTAAACTGTATTTAATATTATCATAACGAATCATAACCGAATGCTTGGTGTTTAACTCCTTACAACGATATTTCTTTGTTATCTCTCCACGTGCTATGAATTCGGTTGTTTAAAGTCTTTCAAACACTTGAAACTCAATCAAAAGTTCAAAATTTTCTTGCTATCTCAAAACTATTGCTCATTGTTTTACATTTAAAACAATTTAAAAACTCACCATAAGCAATTTGGTTCACAACGGTTCGAACGTCCATGAACAACCACAAGTGATGAACATATTGAGCAGTTTCTTTCTCTCTCACTGTGTCTCGCTCTCATTGTTGGCCTTTTGAATTCATTCCAAACAGCTGTTCGGCGTATGTTTTCCTTTCACCACACGTGCGTGTTTCACATAATCAGCCGACGACCGTGTCGTGCCGTTATGATCAAACTATAGAATAGTTTTCTTATCGAACTTAGATGCCAAAGAATAACAATGGCCAAAAAACTTCATGCGAATTCGGCTCTTCTTTTACTTTCTTCCACTTGGGTTTGTTATCTTAATCTTAAAGGTTTTTGTTTTTCGTAGTTCGTTACTATCTTTGCATAATTATATGGAAGATGCGTAAGAGTGTGTGAGTTTTTTCGTAAAGTAAAAATTTCCTTCTTTATACCACCAGAGCCGGTAGAATCGGTAAAAAGGATCAGCACTTGTTTATGTAAGATCTGAAGGGACGTTTTCATGCATAATGCAACATGGTACGATTGATTTTCTGTTAAAGCAAAACGAAAGGGTTTCAGCTAAATAAATCCTATTTATCCAATCGGAATTTTCGCTCAAAGTTGTATTGAAATACCCATTCTCGAGGATTTAAAATGTTTAAAATTTTCCTTCGTTCAACAATTCAAGCGATTCTTTATTTTCCCTTTATCAAAGAACACGTGGCGAGTAGGCATATTCAACAAAACAATTTACTATGGGTAAGTAATTGCCTTACATTTGTTAATGGCGGCAAGATTTTCAGTACAAATGCAGTCTACATGAAATTGCACACATTCATCTCCTTCGTCGTAGTATCTTAAATCATACGACCATTCTGAATAACTGTTTCCGATCACATCCCAAAAATTCCATGCATCGTTGAAACGTTCAAGTGGGAATTCTTTATCGTTTCATATTTCCTCGAGTGAACACAAAAAAATCCTTCAGCGCAAAATGAGAATCGCACCAAGGGGCTACAATCGTTCCGGCAACCCCGATGATGCTTGACTCCATTTTCCACCGCCCAGGTCAGTCACTTGGGGGAAACTTTTTCCTCTGATTGACTTGCCCCACACCTGACGGGGCGAAACGAACGATGCCGATAGGACTAGAGTCATGATAGTCTTATGCCCTTTAAGCAGAGTCGCTTCTTGCTACGTACTTCGATTCACCGTAGTACATCATCTAAATTGCATACCACACAGACGAAAACGCGCGCACGTGAGAAGCTTCATGAACTTTTTCTCAGCAGGTGGAGACCGAGCGTACTGAAACATACCGCTGCTGTGCCATCCCACTTCCATCGTCACACAGACGACTATGAAAAAGCAGTCCACTATGAACTGAATAGGCACACCCCTTTATATTGCTTCCGGACATTTCCCCAACATGTGGCATGTTAACCCGCATTAAACGTCATCATCGTGTATCCTGTTTCTACATCGTTTCGGTTGCCTACTTAGCTGCACCGTAAATCGCCTAGCCAATGAATCTGAGGCTGCTGCTCCCTAGTTCTAGCCGGCAGCATTTCGCTGCTATAGCCCTGCCGTCGATAATATCGTTACCGATGATGCATTATTTATTGCACATGTTTACTGACACCGTTTTCGAACAGAGTAAAGGATTCGATACAACAGATGCTGCTGCTACGTTCCCAACTGGATACCACTAGCGTTTTTCTCTCCCATTAGACGGTCCTGGGTTCTCCCGTTATGATACTCTGTTTCATCTTTCAATTTCAATTTTTTTTTCCTTTTCTCATCAAATAAAACCTCCAACTGACCCAACAGTGAGGAAAGGATCATGAAAATTCATGGCTAATTATGTGAAACGGCTCGAAGAAGGGATACAAATTTACTCTCAATGTTTGCCCAAGAAAATAACCTCGGGTGAAATGCTGCCTCACATATAACGGCTACGAATCATCTACTACTTATATTTGTAGAGAAAAAGAAACGGATTCAACCCTTGAATACTTGTTAAACGATCTCATAACATGTATATAAACGACACGTTGGGCGAACCACAAATGTTTCATCCGTTCACATCACAAATCCAAACAAAGAGAACGTTTCTTTTCAAGCGTCAACCCTACCACGACACCTTACATTTGTTCTTAACTTTCCTGCCAGATGACTTCCTTAAATCATAGTATTTATTTCGCGGCCACCTGTAAAAATTCATATCATATGATGCCGTTGAGGCAGTACGGAAATAGTCTGAAAAAAAAACAAAACTATTCCCATCACGAATTGCTCGTTATTTCAGTTAAGCAGATGGTACTTACCAAACAGATTCGCCGCGGCTCCCGATTGCCGAGGCTCACACTTGACGTCGAACTCGTTTTGGCGCCTCTGATCCGTGCGTCGTCATTGTGACGTGAATTCAACTGCGTTTGTGATCATTTTGAACTTAATTGTATACATGTAGTGCTGTCCATTACTTATTGAATG
Source organism: Anopheles funestus (assembly GCF_943734845.2). Classification (NCBI taxonomy): domain Eukaryota; kingdom Metazoa; phylum Arthropoda; class Insecta; order Diptera; family Culicidae; genus Anopheles; species Anopheles funestus. The sequence continues at coordinate 1,590,703 of NC_064598.1, forward strand.
TAAAACAAACGTTTCAAGTTGAATTCAATTATTAAACATACAAAATACAACGTTGATTTACTATGTGAGATAAGAATGAGCTACGTTCTTTCGTTAATTACAGCATGTTATTGTATTACTTTGTTTTTATCTGTATCAATTCTTATTTACTAGGTATATTATGAATCCTTCATGCATAATTCACCATTCATCGCGTCTTCTATCGGCTAACTAAATGAAAACAATGCGTTTTTCTTGTGTATAAGCATACACCTGTCATAATCTTAATTGATACTCATCTTCGCTTTTCTCGTTGTATGGACACAAAAATCTATACTTCTATCTTTTGCCAATTATCTTTCCAACCGTCACCTGCTGTGTCGCATTATGTTAGCAAGATCTGATTAGTAGATGTATTTTTTTTTGTTTAGTTGTGCTTTAGCCTTCAACAATCTGTCAACTATCTCACTAGTCTTCTTCCATTTCCCAGTACATCTCACATGTTCTCTACACACACAGCTGCACAGCCTTGCACGAAATAGTGAGTAGGAAAATGCGATACCCTATTTCCTATGACTAACACTGCAATTCAATTTTTGCTTCCGGAATATCACACTATCTTGTCCTCTTTCCAGAAACTGGTTTCTAGGAGGAAACTGCCAAAAAGCAACAAAAGCGTAAAAAGCTTGATTTTGTGTTCATCTGTTTTTTCAAGGGCTAATGTATCAAACAAGGGACTGTACGAGACTTACACGATTAGTAAGTATTGTCACCTGCGAGTTGAATGAACTACTGCGGAAGAATATTCTATAAAATAAATAAACTCAACAAACAAAGTGTTAAAGCGTTTTCTTACATGGGAAAAGTTGTCCTACTAATGCGCACTATCCATTGGGTTGGACCGAAAAATTATACTACAGTACACAAGTAACCGTGTGTGGAAAATTCGTAATAATGAAGGAAGGAAAAAAGATATTTTAAACACATGACAATGACAGGACAATTAAATTGACGGTTTGTTCTGGAAATTTGCAAATACCCTTAATCTTTCACCACATTTCACTGCATTATTTTAAATCGAAAGTCCAAACACCGATACGATGCAGTACATCGTCTTGTTTTCCCAGCGCACTGTGCAAGAACCATCTGTTTCGTTATTCCAGTAGCAAGAACTCGCTGTATGCAACCCAGCACCATTCTTCTGCATTATCATGCACGTTACTAGATGTGTCGTATATGAAAAGAAAAAGAAAATAAGGTACAAAGTTAGCTTTTGAAATCTGAACGGTAGCATTTAATTGAACGCACTACAACGGTTGTTCGTTGCAAACATGCAAAAGTCACACCAACAACACGATTTTGATCTATCTAAAAAGACGAGGTCTGCCAACACTATACGAGAAGAAACCTGTGCTAACAGAATTAATGCGTTGCGTGCAGCACGCAACATTATGGTGTGTCGGTATTTCAATAAAATGTCTAATATATTGTCTCTTTTGCACTCCGCACTTAACTACTACCTACCGTTTAGTCTGCACGACCAATTCATCCTCAACAAAAATCGTATCCGTTCCAGTTCGCAACAAAAAAAATTATGCTTTAACGCACACATACCCACCAACACTAGCGCAACTGTTCAACAGCCTGAAAGGAGTTTCCTTTAATGATTTTCCAATACGAAAATCCGAAGCATCCATCCATACACAAAAGTATAAAATGTTTGCTTTTTTCCGATCCAAATGAAATATGTAGTTGCTTCTCCGAAACAGTTGTGTTGTAAGGTCATCCGATCGAAATAAATGATAGAACAATCGTTCGCACTATGCTAAAAAATGCAAACACAAGTGCCAATTGACGCACTTTCTGCATAAGAACAATAACATCCTTTCAAGGTACATGTTCATCTTGTCTTCATCGCAAGAAGCGCCCATGCTAGAACAAGTCAAACAATTCATTGTCTATTTCCGAAAACCCCTTGGCTCATGCATATATAAAACCAAAGGATATTCGATCAGTTCAGAATCATCGGCTATCATCAGCAACTCATTTCAACGGACATTTGACGAAATGAAGCAGCACTTCCTTACTACCATCCTGCTCGCCGTGTGCCTGCTAACCGGCCCAACGCTTGCCCAGATCGGGGTCGGAATAGGAGGCATCGGAGTCACAGTCCTCGGATCATCGTCAATCATTGGCGTTACCGTGGCCACAACGGTTGCTGCAGGTGCTACTACCACTACTGCATTGCCGGTGACTGTTGCTCCAACGACGACCACTACCGCAGCACCAACCACTACCGTTGCACCAGCCACCACGGTTGCCGGAACGGGCAATACCGTTGTCTTTAATATCAATGGAAGTAAGTACAGACAAAAACAAATTGCCTTAAAAACCGGAAACTAACAGTAACGATTTCCATCTGCTCTCAGGTATTGTAACTGTCGCTTCATCCGATCAAGCCACGATCGCCGCTATTATCGCAGCTCTATCTGCTACGACTACTACCGTGGCAGCAACTACCACTACTGCGGCCGCTACTACCACTACGGCTGCTGCAACCACAGTCGCCGCCACGACTGCTGCCGCCACGGCCGCCGCTACCACCACCACTGCAGCCGCTACTACTGCGGCCACCACGGCAGCAACTACGGCAGCCGCGACGACTACTACTGCCGCTGCATCCACAACGACAGCCAGCACCTCCATCTCGATAACGATTAACATCAATGGAACAACGACAGTCATTACCTCAACCGATCCCAACCTACTGTCGATTCTCACTCAAATTTTCAACAACCTATCCACGACAACGACCACCACCGCGGCGGCTACCACAGCTGCAGGCGCAACCACCACTGTCGCAGGTGCCACTACCACCACCGCTGCTCCCTTCGTCGGAGGAGGTTGTGGAGGATATGGACACCATGGACACGGCAGAATTGGAATCGGTTTTGGCGCACGTTTCGGTGGAGCCGGAGCCGGTCTTGTTCTCGGAGCCGGTCTTCGTGGACCCGGCATTATTCGTCCCATCGTCGGTGCAGTCGCCAACACGGCGGGAAATGTAATCGGTTCGGCCGTTAATGCTGCTGGCAATATTGCTGGATCAGGACTGAATCTCGCTTCCGGCATCATCGGTGGCGCGGCCAATCTAGCTACTGGCGTCCTTGGTGGACTAGGTAGCGCTCTCGGTGGTATCGGAGCTGGAATGCAAGCAGCCGGCAGAGTTGGATTACGCGCCGGTGTTGGCACCAACGCTCAGATTGGCGTAAACAACAGAATCGGTTCCCAAGTAGGATTCTCCGGAGGTTTGATGTCGCGAGGAGCGCTTAACGGTGGAGTTGGTATTGGTGCTCGATTCGGTGTTGGCTTCAACGGATAAATATTAACTCATCACTCCCCCGGCTCTTCGTCGCCCGCACACATAACGTAATAGAGATTTTTACGTTAAATGATAACTACTACTACAAATCAGCAATAAATGAAAGAATCCATGTCGAACCAAAATGTGTTTTTTTATACCCAATCCGACTTACCTATATATTTGTAAGGCTTCTGTAGTTTTGTTAACACGCTAAGGCAGTTCTCGACCACCGATCCGGTCCAGGTGTTGACTTTGTCATGCTGATATGCATTGCCTCCAATCGTCGTCTCGATTGCCTCCTTAATGATCTTGCTCACATCGTCCACAACGAACTGGTGCTGATGAAGAATTAACATTTTGGAATTAGTCTTCGTAGTACCATGCACGGGCTAGATCAATTCACCAACTGCGACCGAACGGTTCATCGGTGTAATGGGACAATCATCCGCGCTAAAAAGTTTCATCATGGGGGAAACTGTTATTATTTCCCGTGTCCCTACTTGTTCCTTGGGGTTTACTCTTTAGTTCTCTCCTGCAGGAAACAACACGGCCTATCAGCGTCTAACACGAATTACTTCGCGCCAAAGTTTGATCAATGCGCGTGGTTGTGAACATATACAATGCTCAGCATAAAATGCTACCGCTGCGTGTTCCGAACGAGGTCACAAACAAAATGTTAGTAATTTTCCACTTTTTTCTCGCACATGTTTGTTTGCACAAGATTGCCCATAGATAAATTACTATTCGTACGCTAGGATTCTATTTCCGCACATTTCCGCGGCAAATAAGCCATCACCGAGCCATACCGAAACGCCACTCGTTGCATGACCAGGTGCGATCAATCGCAAAGAATGGCATCATCGCACCCTGTATAGGGTGTCGTTGACGCATTCTTCGCGGAAACTTTCATCTTATCCCTAATACGACGCCATTTATAAGCCGTATGCTTAATGAAGACGTTTCAGTTGTTAATTTTGAACCAGATTATCACTCCCACGAACAACATAACGCTTCCCGAAGTAGGGCTTTGTAAACATTTTACATTTAATGACATAAAAATATATTTGCTTTTCCTCTTATGATGATTTCCTTAGTGCAAACTTATACTAAAACCTAGTAAACATTGAAAATATGCTATTCATACTTCCGATAAAGCAGGAAATGCCCCACAACCCAGAACCAAATCCAGGCCTAACTTGAACCACCTTGAAGCAGCGGAATGACGGAATTCTTCAACGTCAGCTGGCTATCGTGCTCAGTACGGGCTGCCCATGCAAATATTTCATCTTTCGGCACTGCAGTGACCGGAATTGCATTCGCAAATTGTACTCTACTTACCTCTTCCTTGCCGTCTTCCATAACGATTTAGTGGTGTGAAGGTATATAAATTTCACGCAATCACGCACTGTTTTGAACACGCCGAAGCCGCTAAAAGATGAAGTACATTAATTCCTAGAACTTTCCGTACAGCTTCTTTGCTTTTCTGCCTACGATTTTGACAGTCCTTTTGTTTCGCATTCCGTGCGCCCTTCGTTACCATGCGTTTATACTGTGTGTTTTCTTTTCTGCAGATTGTTGCTAGTATGAGACAATTCAATACTAACTTCTATATACGGTTTTTGGAGCACCAACGTACTAGTTAATTTTATCATATTTATCATGTATGATTTACAGAATATTATCAAAGACTCCTATCATTTTATCAAAGCTGATAACTTCCTCCTGGTATCTATAACGAACTTAATCTACGAAACAAAACCCGTTTTGTTTGCACAATAGAAATTGTCATTTTCGCGTTGACCAGGAAAAAAAATCATAAACAAATCATCTTTGGTAGAACACTAATTCCAAACGATTGTCGCGGTACAAGGCTGCAGTAATCAATTTGCAACGGTTGAAATATCCGGAAATTAAACGTTTTTATTAAACAATGGCTGGCTTTAATCCGGTGGACATGGTGGAAGAGGATGCGGCCGACTTGCAGTTTCCTAAAGGTACATTCTCCTTTTTTGTTATCGCCTACACAACACAACACACTGAACACGTTTGTTTACAGAATTCGAAAGCGCCGAAACTCTTCTGATCAGTGAAGTTCACATGCTTCTGGAGCATCGAAAGAATCAAAACGAATCCTCAGAGGAAGAACAAGAGTTTTCCGAAGTGTTTCACAAAACATACACCTACACGAACGAATTCCGTAAATTTCGCAACAAGGAAACCATTGCGAGCGTTAGAAGGTAAGAGGCCAAATATCACCGAACATAAGTGTAACCATTTATTTCATGCAGTTGTTTTTGTTCATTAGTTTGCTCATGCAGAAAAAACTTCACAAGTTTGAACTCGCAGCACTGGGAAACCTTTGCCCAGCTTCGCCGGAAGAAGCAAAAGCTCTTATTCCCTCGCTCGAGGGTCGCTTTGAGGATGACGAACTGCAACAGATATTGGACGACATCGGCACAAAACGCAGTTTGCAATACTAATCCTTGAGCATCCTACGTTTCTTAGTAGGGCACATTGTAACTAAATGCATCAGCCAATCCCGTAACTGTAAAGTGAATAGCGAAATGCAAAGATACATCAAATAACAATTTCCAGATTTCTCATTCTGTGGTTAAATACTTACGATGCAGCTTGTGCTTTCCGTACGCTTCCCGGCTAAGTAGTTTTGCCAGCTGCTGATGACACTTGCAGTACGTTTGTTCCAGTTCATCGACCTGTGAATTCGTAATGAAATCCCCCAACGTGCTGTTATCCGTTATATCCCCACGTGCGTCCATTTCGGTGTAAAGCACCGTGTTGTTCCATTCGTCGCGCAAAATGTGCACCAAGTTAAGCAACCGTATAACACCTTCCATAACGGGTTTGCTATCATCCTGCTGGAAGCAATGATCAAATATGGTCCCAATGTAGGACTGATGAACTGCTATCATTTCACTCAGATTATCGGCCAAATCGAGCTTCTCGTCGAGCTGTTCGCCAAACGATTGCAGTACGTGCGTCATCAAGTGAGAATGAATGGACTGCACCGAAAATATCATCCAAAATTTAAGCATAGCCAATCGCTTCAGTATCAGATCAAGCATCCCGAAGCTAGCGTACGGTGGGCGTTTTTTCTGAGATTCAGGAAAGCGCAACATTTCCAGCGTACCAAGGGCCCATTTCACTTTCAACAAGAACCGGAATACACTGTTGTAGCTAGCCATGGTTTCGTCATTGATCATGTTGCTTAAATCGTGACTGGGATTGTACAGCACGCATATTTCATCGATCGCCATCAGCACTACGGTCGTATCGAGCTTGTATCCAGCCGTACGATTTACCTCGACAGTGAAGAGCGATGTCATGTCGTTAAACCGTGACGCCAAAATATCGTTCAGCTGTATCGTGAGCAGGTAAGGATTGGCCCAACTTTCACCTGCTTCAATCCGCCGAAACAGATCGGTGTAGAAATAATCCATAAGATCGCTTGCCTCGAGCAACAGTACCTTACGAATGTTCTTCAGATGATCCATCACATGAAATTCGTCCTTATAGATGTACGTCACATAGTGGTTTGCTGCCTGGCGCTTCGTTTCCATTAGGTTTTTAATAGCATTAAACAACACGTGCTCAAGTGGAAGCTGGAGGGTAGAAATCGAGTTAAGAATCGTATAGAGCGTGTAAGCGTTCGAAAGCTTCCGAGTTGATTGCTCGATCACAGACGAAGGCTCCGCAGTTCCAGTCTGTCGACAACTCTCATCGACTAACTGGAGTGTGCTGTTGAACGCTACAAGTAAAAGATCATCATCACAAATTTCACGCATTTGTTTTCGAAGATTTTCCATAAGCGCATTTTCATTTTTCTGTAAGATAACAAAAAATATTAGCTAAATACTTGCAAAGCAACAGACTTGTTTATGCATACCTTTTCTTGATCGACGATTTGTGAACTAGTTCCGCAGCTTTTCTCTGTGGGATTTTCTGTGCGGAATCTTTCCAACTCTTTTACGATTGTTTCTAGAAAGCTGGCATAGATCAAATTTTCATCCGTTCCTTGTTCCTTTCGCATGTCGCTTATTCTGTCCAGACCATTCAGAATATTTAACGTGTAACCGGCCTCCAAGGAGTGATGTAGCAACAGTTTAATGATTGGATCATTTTCAATCACCTCCGAAATGGTGGAACTCACGTAAAATGATCGTATCTTGCATTTCGAGAACAACCTTGCCTGATACCCTGTCTGTAGACCGGTGGATGAATTTTCTGCGTATGTTTTCTCGACCAGAAATTCCTCTCGCCAATCGTCGAGTCTGCCTTCCGTCCACCAGGTGTCGATCATGTTCATGTAACACTTCAATGCAGCGAGAAGCAATGCAAAGGCAAGGTTTCCTTTTTCCAGGTTGGCGCTTAGCTTAACGCTTCGGAAAAGCCCAGACAGCAAATGCGCCACGGCAATGTGTGCGGGGAACTTGGTCCAATCCAGCACGGAAAATTTATGAATATCGTACAGTTTCTTCAGCACAAACAGCTCGGGTTCTAGATCGTGGAAGAGCTTTATGATTGTGTACGTTTTGCCTGGTTCCTGCTTAATAAGTTCCTTTTCGTGCTCTATCATTACCGCTTCTATGTTGTCCATGAAGCTTTTCACACCGGCCGCATAGCATTCGAAGGAGTGTGGAGCAGGAAGGCTTCGCGCCGTATGTTCCAAAATGCTGCTACAGAAGTTCCGCAAACGGTATGCAATGGTCATATATTCGGTGAAGTTCAACAGGAACGTTTGTATGCCGTGTTCGGTCGTGCTGGATAGTGACACATTTGTGTTGATCCATATTTGATCGTCATCGATGCGGAAGAGCTTACAATCGACAGGGTTGGTAAACATCCACAATATTTCCCTTAGCATGGAATACTCCGACACCGTCGAGACGGGGTCGCTTTTAAGAAATCCATGAGACACTTTTACGATGCGCTCAGTCCAGAAATCACAAAACGATGCCCCTCTGTGTTCGCTGTTTACTTCGACCTTGTACTGCGGATCGTCCCACCAGGCCTCTTGAACGTTGTTCTGCAGCCATTCCCCAGCAAACCCTTCATTAAAAGTTTCGTAGCTTTCTTCTTGTCTCGGAGGTTCAATCTTGTTAAACACGATCGGTTCGAGTAGATCAATGGCTCTACTGTCGAATTTGTTACCAACTTCGATGGATTCTATCTCCACTTCTTTTTGTTCGATACTGTTGTAGTTTCCCGATGCGACCTCTTCTAAATCACTCCAATCGCTCAGCTCCGATCCTTCTTTATCGTCGTACGGTTCAAGCGGAAGATTTTCTGCCAACAACTCCGCAATTAAATCTTCTCGCTCCTTATCCTGACAACTCACTTCCGTTGCTTCTGGTTCGAACAGCTGAATAATTTCACCAGTTCGTAATCGTTCCTTTAGTGCTCCAACCGGATTATAGGCTACGGTTAGAAGAAACAACAACACCGACCAGTGAATGTCATGAACATAGTGATCCAGACACGTTGGATCACTGATCAATTCTTCGTAGCATCGGCGCAGATGGCCAGCTTCAGTGGTAAAGTTTGAAATTTCCATGTTTTCTATAATCGCCTGCATCATTCTCCGTATTTCGTGGCTATTAACCGACAGGTACCGGTCATTTCTTATGGTACCCATGGTGAAATTATAACAGATGTTAAAGTTTTCTTCCGATTCCTGTAATCAAACATACAGCGGAAGGTAATTGACTGATTTTGCAACTAAATTTAGTGAAAATACTCACATCAAACCCGGTTAAAGATTTGATCAACTCCGGTACATATTGAAGCACCAGCGCTTGCACTTCTGCAAGCATGGTAGACATTTTTGTGATTTGTTACTCCAACTTCCACAGTTCAAATTGAATAGAACATTTTAGTCCCTTTCTTACGCGATATTATGAAAATGATCATAGGTACACGAACTGTTTTTCCCACTCGTTTTCACGGTTTTGTTGTGATTACATTCTTTCGCGTCTTTGCAACCAAAGCGTCCTTGACAGCGGCTGTCAAACTAAACAGTACGTTTTCAAAGCAGGAATTGCGCGTACTCAAAGTAAAATAGAACAGATATCAAAGAGATCAATTGTTGGTTTGCCTGCTCAAATATGGAGTTTCCGTTTACATACGCTTGTTCTTGCCAAAAAATCCAACATAAACTTACAGTCAACATTTTGCACGACACCAACTATCAACTGCGGATGAAGGATCGGTTGAACAAACTCGTCGATCAATCTTGGGATGAAACAGATCCGGAAACACTTGCGCAGCTGGTAAGTTAAGCCCTGTGACTGGCACTGAGAAGGTTCATTAATGCATTAATTGCTCTTTCAGACCATTGTACCCTACACCATCAGAAAGTTCGGCAATCTAAATGATCTGTGCGCCTCCAGTGAAGCTATTCCAATGATCCACAGCAGTGACAAGGACTTGGCGATCATGAAAAGTATTAGGACAGAAATACTGTCCGGAAGTACTTGCGCTTGTGAAGCACTTATGAGCCGATTGTCCACCGTACTTGACGCCGGAATGGGAGAAATTAATATAGTACCAGTACCGGAACAATCCTTGCTTGAGAAACTGGAACTGTTGAAGCCGTTTGTGCAAGCGTTTAAAGAGGATGTTTCGCTAACCAACTTCCTTATCAGATTATGGAAAATCGCGATTCGATTCTATTGTCCCAATCTCATAAAAGCCCTCGCACAGGTATACCCACAGTTCCTTAGCACTCTCGTAGATGAATTGATGAAAATTCATGGCATAGATTATGACTCGCTGCAGTCGTCGAACGAGTTTAAATTCCTATCACGTTGCCTTATGATAAGTGAATCCTTTTACGCCATACTCTCCTACATAGCAAAGCAGAACCGTTCTCGAGCCCAACCATTGATTAGCGCCTGTATTCGGGCTACCAAGGTTCAACTATCGAGCAAACAATATTTTGCACTGTTTCCGATGCGAATTAGACCCTACGCTATCATAATGAATGAAGTTATAAATCCGAACGATCCTGAACTTGAAATGCTTATCGGTCAGTTGAAAAAAGAGCAACCACATGATTACAGGATCCTCGTTATGATTTCTCCGTTTTTCTGCAGCCTGGACGATGCGTTACCAGAAGTGGATAGCGACCATACACATTGTCAAATTGTGAATTAAAAATTGTTATATTTGAAATCGAATCCCTTTGAAATTGTTTTGCCTTCGGTCGAATTCGAAAACAGCTGCGAACGGTATTTTCATGCGCATTTTCACTTTCTTCTAGCCTTCAAAGTTTGGTGCGAGCCGCTTTCGTCTTCGCATCGCCCTGTTTGTTCGCTTTTGACAGCAACTGCCAAGGAAAGAACTTCACAACATTAGACGGATCGGAGGTGCAATTTTGTGTGACTCGGAATTCTATTTCAAACAACTCTTTGCCAAAGATGAATCAGTAACTAAACAACTGTACTTAATACCTGTGTATCGTAACAAAACACCGTGCCTATTCTCCACCAAAAGTGGCCAATATCAGTGCATTTTGCTGTGTAGGTTCGCTTCTGGTTAGTGTTGGTTACATACCCTACGTAAATTGTTTCCATTATCCGGAAAGAAACTACTCAAAATCTACTCAAATAGGTAAGGGAATCGCCCATATACAAGCTACCAAGCACTTAGCAATCTGCAATGAACGGAAGATTAGCGATTAGTGGCATTGAATTTGCCGCAGGTAGGTTTCATCATTCTGCGTGCTTTTTATCGCTGACGTAGCTGATGTTCTGTACAGCAGAATAGAGGAAGAAGAGCAGCTGTTATTTACATTGCGCCAGCAATTTCTCATGCTTCCGAATAGTGGTGCAAATGCAAAGTGAGCGATAGGCAAAAGAAATCGTCTAAGCAGACTGCTGCCTGATAATCAGTGTTTGTTCCAGCTATCTTCTACAGTTGTGTTGCACCCCTATTTGCGCACCCACGCAGACCAGCCCGAACGGGTTTTGCTTTATCGGTCAATGTAAACAAAAAGTCCAGTTATGATTGCATCCTCCGTTTCATCTCGTATCTAGGTGCTCGCACGCTCCGTACGCAGCAGTGTTACTGATTTCACGCATGCAACGCGTCTTCCCACTTTTCTCTACAGGTAAGCACCACCACCACCACCACCATGGCCATGGGGATTGATTGAGCCGAGCGTGAAGGAAGAGTGTACCACGCGAAAGCAAGACAGCTCGCTTATCGGATACGGCGTTGCAGTGTCTTAAGATGCCCCAGTCGACGACCAATCAGCATAACGCTGGTGTGAATGTGAGCGGTGCGCACCAGCATCACTCGTATGAAACGGCTGCTGCGATGGCGAACGATTCGAGACAGACGATAGCCGCGGTGACGGCGAGCATCGGGCACGGGACTAGTGTAGCACCGCGATCTAGACCGAAACCAACTCAACACACTACAGGCACACCTTCGATTGGGCTCACGCTGGCAGCAATCCCATTGAATGCCTCACCGAAAAACGTCATTTCGCCCATTCCGGCAGCTATCGTAGAATGTGATAAGTTTGTGGCCAACTTTGACGATAAATTTCTCGCTGCTTCCATACCTCGACAAAGCCCGGCAGAGGGAGATTCGAACAGTTTTAAGTAAGAAACCATACTGCCAACCATACAAGACACGGTTAATGCATGTTCCTTTTTTCCTCGGCAGATTCGTGGTACCTTCTACGGCTGTATCGCCTGCTGCTGCCCTGCTGTCCCCATTCGAGCAAGATCCGATGTCGACCTCCACCACCACGGTTTCCATTCGGCCGAGGCCAACAGTGCTGTCGCACTCGCAGCAGCATATGCTAAGCAACTCAAACAGTGAAAAGTCGCTAGTCTCTCCTTTGTCCGGATCGTCCACGTGGAATCCATTCGGAGATCCTTCGCCATTCAGCCCCATCTCAACGCTCACCGAAGACCAACTATTTGGAGCCGAATTTGACAAACTTCGGCTCGAAGGTAGCCAAACCTCCATCGTGACCTCTCCGGAGGAAATGAAATCGGACCGTTGCGTTTCCTACTGGGGTTCCCAGCGCGGATCACTCTCGCAGGCCCTATCTACCGGTATGATTGCGACGAACGGAGGTTTATCTGGGAAGGATTTACTGACGCTCGAAGAAGATCCGTTCGGGTCCGCACCGTTTACCTTGCCGAAGCGTTTCAAGCAGAAAAGTAGCTCTTCGAAGTTGGCTTCCAAGATAAGTGACCGCTGGCGGTATGCGGTGGGAAGTGGACAAGGAGGAACGGGCAAAGAAAGTCTGATAGAAAACACACCAACGGAACCATGCAACAATGGCATCGATGTCGTTGGTATTGGTAACCCCCACAAGGACATGGGCTTAGACAAAACAGTACTCGGACCAAAGAATCTGAAGCTAGACGATCTCATCAGCAGCGGCGAAAAAGGATCACCTAGTTTCATTAAACTGCCGCTGGACGATCGCAACAAGTACGAAAAGCTCAATTCCAACGACATTACGTCGGACGACAGTGATTCAGAGTTTTATTCCGAATCCATCGGATCTTCGGTCGTAGGTGGTACAATCAGTGGAGCTGGTGGTCTCGCAGGGATAGGCCATATTCACAACAGCGGCAGTACCGGTGGTGGAAGTGCGAAAAAACACAGCTTCAAACAATTCGTAGAGAGTAACATTCCAGAAAAATTGCAAGCCGTGTACCATAAGGTGGACAAGAGCCAAATGAAAAACGTACAGCTGGTAAAGAAGTTACGCTGCAAAGTTGCTCATGCGAGCAAGGAATCATCAGTCACTGGCGTAACAGCAACCAAGGCCACTGACCGCCGCCTAGCGCGAAAGACTGGCAATCGGGAAGTACCGAATTCACCGGGAAACGGCAATGCTTCGGATGATGATTCGATCGGATCGGCATCGGATCTACGCGCCAATGATGATTTTGCGGAAGGAGATGAGACCAATGCAAAAGTTCCATCGCAAGAACCGACTCGCAGAAAACCGTTCGGACGTGGAGTGTTTGGCGGAGAGGGAAGTGTCGATGATTGCATTAGCGAGAGCATTAAAACGTGCGGTTCAAGTGCCTACCACGCGGAATGCGAAAGCGTGACCACCAACGAGGACAACACGAGCCGAATAGTGACACGGGTACGGGTAAAGAAGCGGGAACATTTGGATTCGAAGCACAGTGTCATCGATGAAGATGATTCCGCCGAGGAAGACATGATTCAGGGCGAAAAGCCGCTTCTGTTGGATGACGAGCTGGACTATGAATCGGCCGCCGAGAACAACACAAGTGGCGAAGAGATCCTAATGGACCCATTCACGCCGGAGGACGAAATAGTCGCTAAACGACAGCAAAACAGCCTGGAAGACGATGAAGCTGACGCAGAGTTGGATCCGTTTGCGATGGCTCCCTTTCGCAAGCCGTTCGTGCCAAAGCGGAACAATGGTATAAAGTTTCTACCCGAAGTCCATTCCATCCCGGAACACTGCCCTACCGGTGGAACGGTAGAGCTACTGTCGAACGATTTCATCACGTCTACACCGATCAAACCGACTGCAACAAGCTGCGAACCCGCGCATTCGGTGTGCTGTGACGATTTTTTCAATTTGAACGTAGATCCGATATCGTCACAGCGGGAAAAAGTTTCCCCTAATGCACGACGAGATCTATTCGGATTGGAACCGTTTCCAATCGCACCGATGGTTCCCGTAGTATCGACCCTTTCGCCAGGAGCGGTGACGGCGCTGCCAACAAAAATGGCTGTGGCATCTCCCACGCTACAACCAGCAGCGTTAGCCGGTGCCTTGGTTCAATCACCAAAAGCTCCTATGGCAAATGCACCTCAGGAATCATTAATCTCACGAGTTACCCTCGAGTCCGGAGGCGTAACATTGACCCACATTATCCCTCACATTAGCGCCACTGTACCGACCATACCGATACTCCCTGCCCCACCATCTAATGTGCCGTTGAGTTCATCGATGTCCACGACAGTTTCTAATCAAAACCAGCAGGCAGCTATGAACAGTCATCTCCATCAGCATTCAGCCGTTGCAGGACAGCAGCACATGACCGCACGGCGTAATTACGTAAACTTTAGCCAGATCCCTTCGCATAGCGTTACCTCTATTTCGCCGGACAACAACTACGTAAATTTCTGCCCAGATGATGAGGACGATGACGACGTGCGCAATCTGAAGTCGGACGATTACGACGACAACAGCAGCGATACGGTTGTGAAAGTTTCCTCCAAAGGATTTCTGACCAAAAAGCAAAAGGTAAGGTATAATCATTTGCAGGAGAAGAGCAGCACCAGCGCCAGTCACGGGCGCAATGAAGAACCTACGAGCACCCTCGGCCAAAAGATGAAAGCCAACGTTAGTGGCTATCGCAAAGCAGTTCTGGAAAGTGGCGTCGCAAGCATCGGAAAGGGCAGAAAAGACGACCAAATAGCCAAACAACCAAAAGGAAGCACCAAAACAAGCTCTAAAGCAATGGGATTCAGCAACATGAGCTTCGAGGACTTCCCTTCCGACGAGCTGGCGGATGAAGCGGTAGGAGCAGCCGATGGTACTCGGTTGACGAGTGGGGTTGGTTCCGGTAAACTGCTAAAGATGGCCCCGTTCGAGGTGATCCGTAATGAAAAGATGTTGCTAGAAGCGGAGAAGAAGTTCGGGTCACTGAAACGCCGTAGCAATCCGTTCTCCTGATTGTACGCCGAAGGGTACAAAAAACGAAAGTGAATACTAGCCGTTTGCTACGGTCAACAGGTCAGCGATTTTAAGTTATTGTTTCTTTATGTTTTACACCACTGTACCACTGTTTGATTCGGCCAAAGGGCACGAGTTTTGGACACCCGGTCCGTGTCCGTTCGGGCATTGATCGACACAATTCGCAGAGAAGTAAAAAAGCATGTGTACGATTCTTTAGAAGAACGCAGAACATGCACTGAACCAAGAGACTGGAATGCTTCGTAATGATGAGTGAAAATTAGTACTTTCAAGTTAGCGATTACACCACTGACCACACCGGTAGGGACATTTGGCCACGAACCGCACACACACACACATACACACATAGGCAGCGCTTGGAAGCAAAAGAAGCCAGATATACAGCCAACCTCATCGCTCCACTAGGCAGGCAAACAAGGCAAAGATTTTATTTAGCGATATTACCAAAATGTAGCATTATGGTACTTGTACAGGTATTGTGTGCGTTAGTGCAAGTGTGTCTCGTTGCGAACACGTTTCACCGCATTATTTTTGTATTATTTTGTTTTACTATGTACGTTATTTATTACACTTTCAAGTACAACTGAGTCAGTGGGTTGTAGCGTGTGTAGGTCTTACAGTAGAATCGTATTGCAATATAGCCCCCGCTAAAGGTGGCAGCTATGTATAGCCTATGTTTCAGTATTATCAGACAGCAAGGTAATACGCAAAGTGCATTTCTTTACATCGTTTCATCGAGATCGATAAGAAAGTAGAGCTCTGTGTTGCGCTAGAACTTTTATTCCATAACGATCGAGGATCGCAGGGTAAATGTTTTGTTTTTTTTTGTCTAGTGTGTAAAAAAAGAAGAACGTCTAGCAACTTATCCTTGCCTCAAACAATGCTAATCCACCTCCCCAACCTTGTTTATACAGACTGCAAATAGAAAAAAAACAATATTCGATGAATGCAATCCCCGTACGATCCGTATATATACATATAGTATATAATATATATTTATATAAATTACTTTGCATTGTGTTTTCATTGTGTGTCTCAAGACCTTTCGGCGAGAACTTTATTTGTGGCGCGTAAAGTACATTTTATACAATTTCATTTAATCTTAGTACATATACTTATCAGCTGTCGTCTACAACAATAAGCTTTGTCGCAGCTTCCGTACGGTCATATACACTGTTTGGTACAGTTGCTCATCCTGGTCGCATTCGACCTCGTGCGTCTGCAGGTTGATCACGATCCGCTTGCCCCGTACGGTCACTGTCAACCGGTCCGAATCGATAAATTTCTCCATCGACTGCTCCCCGAACAGTTCTTGCAATGTTTCGATCAGACAATCTTGATAATGTTTCTCATCCACCTTAGACATCCGCGTTCCAATGACGCTGCTCCCCGCGATGTCGCACTGCAGCAGACATGCCATCACCATGTCCGCGTACATGTCATTGACCGGTGTTGCTTGCCATTCGAGCGTAACGATTTTGCCGTCTGCCGTAAGATCGATGCAATCGCATACCCGTAACCGGGCCGTTGCTGTGCTTCCCTCGGCGACCGCGTGTTCAACTACGGATCCAGGTCCACCGGCACGTTCCAGCAGCAGCTTCAGCACTACCGGCGACCCAGGCCAATGAATGCTCTGCTTCTGTGTGACGATCGACATGCTCATGTCGGTGTACTTGGAGAGATCGGTTGGAGCCAACAGGTGGTACTTGAACTCGCGCTTCACCAATACTCCGCTCAATCGCTGGCAGTCGGCCGGTTCACCCACGGCCAACGTGCCCATTACTTTGGCCGTTTTCTCACCCCGGAAGTAAAGCTCCACCGGTTGTGTGTTGCGCGGGTTATGGAACGTGATTTGTACTTTCGGGTTGGCCTCATACTCTCGCATCAGCGCAGATTTCAAACGGCCCATCTCATTCTGTTCACCGTGCACGAGAACTACGTGGGTGGGTTGTAAGAGGCGAATAAATTCGCTCGTCTGCTGATAGTCCGTGTGTGCGGAAAAGGAAATGTAATCAACGGACATGTTGAGGGGCAACTTCTGTCCGTTCATGCTAGTGATTTCTTCCGGCTCAAAGAGAATCGTTTTGGCAAGTGTACCCTCAACACAGTAACCCGCTATGATGACACCATTTTTCGGGTCCGTACACCACGATTCGAACAGCTCCCGTGACAATCCGCTTTGCATCATACCGGGCGAAGCCATAACGACGCACGGGCCAACATCATCAAAGTGATCGATCCCCTTCAGATTCGATATGAACCGAAACACGAAGGGATTGTTGATGGCAATCTGGCGCCGAATTTTATCGTTCATGGCATTGATATACGTTTGGTACACGGCCATACATTTCTTCGCCAGCGACGAAGCATAGTAAATTGGAATCTCCTGAAGGTCGGGGTTTTGGCTCCAATATTCATCCAATATTAGCAGCAGCTCTTGCGCTCTGCCAAGCGCAAACACCGGAATCAGACACCGGCCGCCTTGTGTGACGATTTTCTGCACCAGCGAAGTAAACCTATTTTCGCGATCCTCTCGCTTCTCGTGAATGTGCGTCCCGTACGTCGACTCGGTGATGAGAACATCCGGTCGCATAGCGGGAATTTCTGCCGCCATTAGATGCCGATCTTCCTGGCGAGAAAAGTCCCCCGTGTACAGTACTCGGATGCCTGCTATTTCGATCATGAACATAGCAGCGCCAAGCACATGGCCTGCATTGTAAGCCCAGAAGCGTACACCCAGAATGTCACGTTCCTCGTGAAAATTGATCGTTTCAATTTTCTCCATGCTGGCTTCCAGGTCGGCTTCGGTATAGAGCATTTGGTCGGTGGAAATGTTGCTCACCTTGATGTAATCGGACAGCATCCATCGGTAGATGGCTTTAGTGGCGTGCGTCATAAAGCATCTTCCCTTGAACGAGGTCTTCTGCAGAAACCACGGTAATGCGCCGCAATGATCCAGATGGAAGTGAGAGATGAACAGCAAATCTATCTGATCCGCATCGATCAGATCAACGAAAGGCAGCGCATCCATCCCGGACAGCCCCGGATGGATACCGCAGTCCAGCATGATCTTTTTACCCTTGAACTCCAGCATGATGCAGGATCGGCCCACTTCCTGTCCCGCGCCAAGCGGTCGGATGACCATCAAATCGCTTTCCTCCTTCAACAACCGTGCTCCGTTCGAAGCGCGTTTCTGTGCCATTTTTGTATTGCTCCCGTTTTAAACACCGTACGGTTTCGTTTGAACACTTTTCACTGCTTAAATCTTGTCTCCGCACTCCAGTACAAGCTGCAAAGCTTTGGTAAACAATTGGTAAGCCGTAAAGTTTGTTGTACCACCACCGGGTTGGAAAACGTCAAACAAACTCGTAGGAGCAGCTGTCAAATGCGGCGTTTCATAAAATATGGGCATGTGCTGCGGAATCACGCGTGTTTATATTTTCGTCTGAATTGTTCGTACAATTTAAACGTAGAACAGTGTAAAGGATTTGAAAATGCCTCTACCAAGTGGGAAATGGGTCGATTTGTCCACACCGTTAAGTGCGCCGGTGCTCGAAGTGATTGAAGGACTTGGCTTTGCCAAGATGACACCAGTTCAGGTACCTATTGCCATGGAAGACGTGGTAATATCTGCAACATCGGCAACACGTATATAACACATTTGTTTTGTTTTGTAGGCTGCTACCATTCCACTGCTTTTGGGTTACAAAGACGTGGCTGCAGAAGCGGTTACAGGCTCCGGCAAAACACTAGCATTTGTCGTGCCCTT
This sequence comes from Anopheles funestus, assembly GCF_943734845.2. Taxonomy (NCBI): domain Eukaryota; kingdom Metazoa; phylum Arthropoda; class Insecta; order Diptera; family Culicidae; genus Anopheles; species Anopheles funestus. The sequence continues at coordinate 1,609,546 of NC_064598.1, forward strand.
GCTAGAGCTGTTGCTCAAAAGGAAGCGCAATGAGGAATGGAAAAAGCACGAAATCGGAGCAGTTATCGTTTCGCCCACCCGTGAATTGGCCACCCAAATACACGACGTACTGGCAGAGTTCCTAAGCCACAAAAAACTGTGCTGCTTTCGACAGAAGATGCTCATCGGAGGAAATGCCGTTGAAGAAGATGTACTAGCGATCCTGAATGAAGGTGCCAACATACTCGTAGCCACCCCTGGCCGGCTACAGGATCTGTTTGAGCGTAAAGGAGACCTGAATCTGGCCGCAAAGGTGAAGAATCTAGAATTGCTAGTGCTGGACGAAGCGGACCGTTTGCTAGACATGGGATTTGAGGCGAAGATCAACACCATTCTAGCCTATCTTCCACGGCAGCGTCGAACCGGGCTATTTTCCGCCACACAAACCAAGGAGGTAAAGGATTTAATGCGCGCTGGTTTGCGCAATCCCGTGTTGGTCAGTGTACGCGAGAAGGCTACGACAAGCACACCGAAATTATTGCAAAATTATTACATCTTCGTTGAGCCAGAGCAAAAACTGGTTGCGTTACTAGAATTTATACGCACCCAAAGCATTAAGAAAGCGATGATATTTTTTCCCACTTGTGCTTGCGTCGTGTACTGGTCGATCGCTCTGAAGGAACTCGTTTCATCGATGCAAGTAATGGCCTTGCACGGAAAAATGAAATCAGAACGATTCCGCATAATGAAATCCTTTCGCGAAGCTGGCAGCGCGTTGTTACTCTGTACCGATGTGGTTGCCCGTGGCGTCGACATCCCCGAAGTGGACTGGGTACTCCAGTGGGAACCGCCATCAAACGCAGCTGCATTCGTTCATCGTGTGGGCCGTACAGCACGCCAGGGATCGGAAGGAAATGCGCTCATTATGCTGCTACCCACAGAAGATGCGTATGTAGATTTTTTAACGCGCAATCAAAAAGTTTCGCTCAAGCAATTAGAATTGGACCTGTCCGGAGCAAAACTGGCGAAAACGTTAGAAACGTTGCATCAGCTCCAGCGGAACGATCGTGCTACGTTCGACAAAGCGAACCGAGCGTTTGTGTCACACGTGCAGGCTTACAGCAAACACGAATGTAACTTAATTTTACGCTTGAAAGATCTTGATCTGGGTAGGATAGCGACCAGCTATGGACTGCTGCAGCTACCCCGCATGCCCGAGATGAAGCCCCAGTTCAAGGATTCGTTCCGTGGACCGGAGCAGACGGTGGACGTATTCGCGCTCGTTTACAAGGATAAGCAAAAGCAAGCGTCCTTTGAGAGCAAGCTGAAAACGTACGCCGAGACTGGGGAATGGAAGGGCAAAAAGAAACTTATTCGCAAGAAATCCATTCCCTGGGAGCTGGCCAACAAGGAACGCGAGGAACGCAAGGAAATACGCAAGAAACGAATGGAAAAGAAACAGATACGAAAGGCCGCCATTGAAGCGGGTGTTGCAGTTCCGGCCAAAAAGAAACGAGCAAAATTTACGCAGGAAGAACTAGACGAACTGGCCAACGACATCCGGCTGCTGAAGAAGGTGAAAAAGAAAAAAATCACCGAAGAGGAATACGACGACGAGATGGGCATAAAGGAAGCGGATGATTGAATAAACTCAGAATAAGCTAAACACGTTCAGTTTTGTAATGCTAAATAAAGTTTCTATTCAATGGAATCAACAGTTCGATTACATTGTATGTCTTAAAACGATTTGGGAATTAACCCTGCGAAGTTAAGAAGAGGCAGGTTGTAAGTCTAACACACGTCCCTCAAGCACGTGTAACCGGTTGTTTGTGGCATTGGTAAAGCCTTCGCGCGTACTGAACACGATAAACCCATAACCACGACTGATTCCGGTCGTCTTGTCATAGATTACATTCGTCGAATGGACATGACCATACTTGGAGAAGTACGATTTAAGCTCCTTCGTGCTGACCGTCCACGGTAGGTTGCCCACGAACAATTTTTGCACGCCCCGGGCGATGGTGCTTGCAGCGGCTGTGGTGGAGGACATAGCAATAAAAGCTTTTCGATGTGTGTACTGTTGGAATTATCTATCCGATTGATTTTCGCACTATTTCTAACAAATGCACGGTATGGTTGCCCATCAACTCCTGTGGATCAACACCGAGATCCTCACTGAGATTGTCTAAACTGATTACGGAACACAGCAAATCCCACTTCTTCAGAAGATTCTCTATGCACCAGTCGGCACTTCGCTCCTGGTAGGTGCAGATGAATTTTGCTGCCGGATTTGCCTCGAGAATGAATGAAACCGTTACTAGAATGTCCTCAAATACCGATGGATCGTAAAATACGTCGGAACCGAGAATCAAATCCAGTGGTCCAAGCTGCAATACTTGCTCCAGAAACAGGCCCCACGTAAGACCGATAACCTCGATGTCCTTACCGGGTCCAGGCACCAGGTTGTTCAACCTGCAACAACGCTGTATGTGTTCCAAGGTCTTCGGTAGCGTACTGCAGTCGCTGAGTGTTACGTGAGCTCCACACTTGGCTGCCAGTAGGCCGGGCAGCGCTGTGCCGGCACCTATTTCAAGTATCCGCTTGTTGATGAGTGAGTGTCGTCGTTCCCAAAGAAACCATGCCAGTACTGGTGCGGACGGCCAGGTATAGAAGGAATATCCGGGCAGTGGAAGCTGCAAAGCGATAAACCGGATTACAATGTTGTTCCTCAAACGCAATGTAATGTGAGCGAGCAATTCGTGGTTTGACACTTGGTAGAACGCAAGCGTCAGGCCAAAACCAAACCATATCGACAAGCAACCGCTTCTAATGTTTCCCATGCAGAACTTACCTCCGGTATGAGTATTTCAAGCTTTTCGCCTACGTACGAGGTACCGTTTCTGGATTTACTGCCAAAAACAAACCTTTTTATTTGCTCGCCATCGTTTTCCATTTGTTGGAATTTGGTCATTTTCGTCCAAACTGACCCTTGTTTTGGCAATTGTATGGTTCGCACTGCGGTTGACCCATCGGCCATATATAAATTAAAACAGCGATATGTTTGGTGTGATAAGGAAAAAAATATCAACCAGAGATTTCTGAACATTTTTTTTTACATTAGAAAAAATCTGTTTTATTGCATAATTGACATACTGCTGGTAAATTACAATTGAATTTGATTAGAAATATAATTTAAACCAATATTGGTATGTGTTTTTTTACTGGCATCACTGCTTTCTCATTCAGCATCAGGTGAAACAGTATATACTGCAATAGTCCACTTGGAGTCAAAAGCACATCAAAACAAATCCCATACAACCTGCACGATTCAAGCTAGCTTCAATACCGTGCGTGGAATTTCATACTACATAACTCGGATTCAATCATAACCGAAGCAGGAACATATCGAAGATGCGAACAAAAAGCAAAGCAGATAAACAATAATAAAAAAATTACAAACACCCTTTGCTTGGCGAGCTGTCACAATCGCGAGGCTTTTGTAGGGATAAAAGGATCCTAAATTAGGAAGACCTCTTCGAAAATGTTCCGTAACAAGTAATTGTGTTTATTGCTACTCTTGCATGTAAGGAAAGCGACGAGCATAACGTAAGAAACTTTAACTGGTCGCAGGGAGTCCTATGCGAAGTCTGTTGTTTGCTGTAGGATTGAGAAGCTTGGCCATTTTACGGTACAGAACGTAATTGCAATTAGATCTAATTAATGTGATGTCTCAGTTGGCACCAACCAAAATTTGTATGCAAAATGCGGATGAAGGGCATAACATTGTCAGCTATATTGGAGCAAGGTGCAACAAGACGACGCAAATCACCCCCTAAAGAGGAATGTCCGAAAAAGCAAAAACGTGACTGTTGGCGAAAGGTAAACAATTGATTTGAATGCGGTGCTATGATGAATGGATGTTTTACTTAACACAAATTTTCCTTCTTTGTTTTTTGAAATCATAGATCGCAACAGTATTGAATAAGTGCGAAAGCAAGCGGACACTTGAAGAGCAACGCCTGTTGGAAAGCCAGCCGGAAGTAGTGAAACAGATCCTCGAGCGCCGTAAACGCAATGTTGAGTATAAGGAACGCGTGCTTGAGACGGAAGATGACCCCGATGTTATCGAAAGAAAAGCCTTAAAGCTAGCACAAGCTATTGCGAAAGCAAATCATCTGATCGTCTATACCGGGGCAGGAATAAGTACATCCGCGAAAATACCAGACTATCGCGGCAGTCAAGGAATATGGACGTTGCTTGAACAAGGAAAAGACATTGGGGAGTACGATCTTTCATTGGCAGATCCTACCTTCACGCATATGGCACTCTTCGAATTACATCGAAGAGGCATACTAAAGCATGTGCTTTCGCAGAATTGTGACGGGTTGCATTTACGATCCGGGTTGCCTCGATACTCGCTCTCAGAAGTGCACGGTAATATGTACGTGGAAGTATGCAAACAATGCAAACCCAACGCAGAATACTGGAGGCTTTTCGATACAACACAGTTTACCGCGCGTCATTATCACAAGACAAATCGCAGATGCCGGCGCTGCGGTGGACCCCTCATCGACACTATCGTTCATTTCGGTGAGCGTGGACAGTTGAAATGGCCACTCAATTGGGCTGGTGTAACGCCCCATACAGAGAAGACTGATTTAATCCTGTGCATTGGATCAAGCCTGAAGGTGCTACGGAAATATACGTGGCTGTGGGCCACAGATCGGCCGATCAAGAAGCGGCCAAAGATATTTATCATCAACCTCCAGTGGACGCCCAAGGATAAGGTGTCGACCCTAAAAATAAATGGAAAATGCGATCAAGTGATGAAACTGGTAATGAAGCACCTCGATATCGATGTACCACTGTACAACCGGGTGAAGGATCCGATATTTGCTCATGCAACATTGCTGCTGGCCGACGAACAGCACACAGCTTCGCAGCCAATGTTGAAGAAAGCCACTGCCACCAAAGAAGAAGCTGCTGAAGAAGCAAAGAGCAACGAACGAGAGAAAGAAGTCAAACTAGAACCGAACGCATCGGCCAGCACAGTCGTATCTCCGCAGCAGATATATTTGAACAACCTGCTTTTTGCGCAACAACAGCAAATTAGCACCAATTATAATCATCTCCTAAATGCTGCCGGACGTTCGGAAACGCGAAGTTCTCTGCTGCCCGCCTGCAGCTTACCGCCACTAGTGCCCTACTCGATGGCATCTAGTGATGCTGACCAAATCAAAAAGGAACCTATTAATCCTTCGCTAGGTAATGAACTAAAGCCGTTATCTTCTCCTCCAGTGAACGTTATAAAGATCGATACGGCGTCGAATCTGTTCGGCAATTTGCGACAAGTATTGAATACCATGAATTCTGGTGGAATTTCTGCTCCCTTGGATAGCAAATCTTTTTCAGTCCATGATGAAAAACATGACAACGCATCCCAGAGGGCAACGGATACGCTTTGTAAGTATACATTTATTTACCCTTTTATGTATATTTGGCCTTCGTTGTAAAACGATTACATTTGTCTGAATTTTAGTACAAGTTCCCGTACCACTGTTGCTACAGCCCGGTGTTACTCTAGTCCAACAATCATTCGTGGCGAATAATGCCTCAGAGAAGAATAAACCTAGCCCGGAGGCCCAGAAGAAACCACCGTTGTGTAACAAAATACAACTGATCGTAAAACCGGTAGTTGTAACCAATCCGCCAAGCTTGGTGCCGATAAATCTTCACCGCCCTGAAGATGTGAAACCAATTTCGAATGAGCTTGCTAATCAAGGTTCATCCAGTGCTGTAAATAATGCATTGAAAATGGAATCTACTGACGAACCTTCAGCGGTGAGAAAAAGTGTGCCAAAAGAACTTTGGCAGGATGAAGACATCAGCGATGTCGATAGACTAAATATAAAAAGTGAAATCACTTCGAATGAACCATCTGGTTCAGTTGATATGAAGGAGCAGTCTGTACCGATGGAGTTGAGACTGGAAAAAATCGAAGAAAAAGAAATGTTCAGAAACGCAGCTGTGGATGGAATAAAGCAGGATCATGAAAAAGAGGTTGTGCCAGCTGAATTAGCCGAAGATATCAGCACTATAACGGCACAAAACAGCATAGATATTGACACGTGGGCAGAAAAGAACAAAAACACGAGAGTATTATTAGATATGGAACAACTTAATCCTATTGCTGATTATACAGCAGACACTAATGGCAACACGCTGAATGGACCAGAGAAGATGTTAAATAATCCACCCTGTCCGGATCGTGACAAAGTAAACACAGATGATATAGAATGCATTTCTATACATTCATCATCATCCGAGTGTGACGCCGCTCAAAGGGAGATAGATTTTGAAACAGATATTGCCTGGCATACCGTTGGCGCTGCTAATCCTTCAAAAATGGTTACAGCACAATCAAAAGACGTTAGTGAACATACGAACGATAAGTTGAATATCGAACAACGCACCATTGAAGATGATGAGAATTATGAAAAATGTCAAATCGAAAAAATGGTTCAACAAGATCTGTTATCGATTGCGCAAGCAATTGAAATGGAACAATCGCTTAACACCCCATACGATTGTTCTACAATTGTTCCTATCGACAGAGAAGAAATTCAAAATGAGTACGATAAGTCAATTACAGGCACAGCTCCGAAGGATCTAGAAAAATGTGTTCCAGACGCAGTGCAAAATAGAATGGCACTTGATATTTCAACAATCGGTGAAAATAATTCGACTCTAGAACTCTCGACTGTTTCATCTCCTAAAAGAGACCAACATGATCAAGCAAAGGATATACTTCATCGGCTTAAAGCTAATGGTGAGTCTTCACCAAAAGATGGCAGTATTGAAGACACCTCAACGAACGATGTAATAAGTGGTGTAGAAGTTAAAGTCAACAACCAGGAATCAACGCATGCAATATCAAACAGATTATTAGAAAAACATTCTATTCATGATCTAAATGAGATCTTATCAGACATGAAATTATTACCTGAACCAATGGAATCAAACGGAAAGGATACCATTACAAGTGCAGAATGTACGGCATTGAACGTGAAGGAACAGAACAATGATGTGAGGCATGAATCGCATCAAATTATTAACGAAGAAACAACGGATTTAATAAGTAACAGTACGACCGATGCTGACCATTTATCACCTTTTGAAGCCAGTCCTCCAGTATTGAACCCTTTAATCGCAGTATCTAACAACTTAGAGTTTTGCAATCAAGATGGGTCGGCGGATAGTGAAATACAAGCATCCGTTTCTTATCGGCAAGGTTCGTTTGATGCAACGAAACCCGCAACTACAATGGAACAAGTATTGAGCAAGATAGCGATTGATTTGGGGAGTGAAGAATCATGGCGGAAATATGACACGTACGATGATGATCAACTATATTCAACCAGCAAAGATGCAATAATTTCAGAACAGCTTAAAAGCCTAGAAGAAACAAATTTGCAAACCCCTTTAAGTGAAGCGGTTGTTCAAAATGAGGATAAACAAACGGATGGCGCGTCACTGGCCCACAATTCCAACAGCATACAAATGAATGGAGATATCGAAAAAACTAATGAGACTTCAAATGGTGAATCAGAGGATGTGAAGCAACAGCAAAGATTGTCTGACCGACCAACTGAAAAAGATCATCCTAGGAATGAAAGTTGTTACCAACATCAAACGGAGAACGGTCGTGAAGATTCTAATATGCATAACCAGATTGATAGTTTAAAGCAGTTTGAATTTCCAACATCAAATGCAAAATCAGAAGAATTAATGATCGCTGAAAGTCACAAGACTAACCATCATGATGAAGTAAATAGTTTCGTGCCCATAGTCTGTGCAGGTCGATCTTCAATAGAAACATTTTCCACCTTGGATGATGGCGGAACTTTTAAGGATACTAGTAGTGCATACTCCTTATCGGAAACGAATAATGATCATGAAGACAAGCAACATGCAAAACCGGAAGCCGCCTTGCAAAAGATGGAGAATCAGGAACATGAATCGAACTCTTCATCGACCATTAAAACGAACGATGGTAGCACAGTTAATGAAAGATGCACAGAAGAAGAATTACCGCTGCAAAGGCCCAAAGCTGACACCGATGCAGAACCCATTGTACAAGACGAATGTGCGGCCAAACATATCCAGAAGTCGTCGAACCAGCATAAGGCGGACGAACAACTACATATGGTCTTGAGTAAAACGGCTGAAAAGGAAAGTTCTGTATCGATGGACTTTAATACCAATGGCCAACAGTCTAAAGAAAGTGAGTGATTTGTGTGTTTTATTATTTACTATATTTCATGCTATTATATTTCTTTTTTTTATTCCCTTACAGATTGTCTTCAAGCGAAGAAAGATGATCAGAAGTGCTTAGACACAAGTTTAAATTGTGAAAAGGCGCCACCAATTCACAAATCTACGCATCACCAAAATATGGTCAAAGTTGTGCTAAGCAATAGTGCTCTTATTGAGCTTTATGAAGCCGCTCCAAGATTCGCCGATAATTATCCACCGGCACTGAAGTTGTTAGCGCCGGTTAAATATTCGCTTCCTTCGACTCACGTGGCTGGCAAGATGTCCAAACCTGTCGATCAACAGACGTCGGAACATGTCACAAGAAACGATAAGACTGATGAGGTTAATGTTAACTTAGTGCAGCAAGATTCGACTCCAACTTCGTCCGGATTGAATACACACGATCATTCTACGACGATGCTCAGAAGTTCTCCGGTACCGCTCTGTAAGAAGATACAAATGCCTTCCGCATTGTTGCTTGCTCCGCCAATGCACTGCATCGGCAGTGCTCTGAAAGTGGCCCCACCAAATGGTGCTGGAAACAGTATTCCACCAGTCAGTAGTGTAGGAACAATATCTCCCTCATTCATACCGTTGCAAGGCGGTCTAACAACGAATGCCAGTGTTGCGGCGTACATGCTTAAGAACAACAGCATCATCAGCACGAACGCAAGGTTCCCGCAAGGTATTTTAGGATTTCCCGCCGGACTCGGTACAAATCTCGTACTTCTAACAAGTCCTCCCAAACATCAAGTGATGACCCCGAGCAGTAATCCAACATCCGTACCAACATCACCAACGGCCACAACGCCGACAACACCTGCAAAGTCTTTTCGTCTCGAGTCGGACGAACAGACGGACGAAGAGGATGGGAATAGTATTAAAAAACGGCGTTCCAAGCGCTTAGAATCCGCACGCCTGCATAAGCAACTGGCAACTCCGGAAAAGACTGACTCCGACACCGACACCACCATTGACCAGTGGTCGCCTCAGGAAAGGCGTCGGAACAATCGCGCTAGTCGATCATTCGACGGAGCGCATGAAAGTGACGAAATGGGTGACAGTAGCTGCGGTGCGGGACGGTCACGAAGCTTTCGCATTCGACGGAAGCCGGAGTTTTTGAACATCAAACATCCGGAGAAGAAAAAGAAACGTACGAATGATGAACCATCATTAGAGACAGCAACGTGTTCGAAGGCTTCGACTAGCGGGGGTTATCAGGTGAAGGTGGCAAACAACAGTGAGTCAGTGGCAATGACAACAATGGCCACATTACCTACTGCCAACCGATTATTTACGATCTCGGCTCCAGTTGCCTATTTTCCGACCCCATTTGTCTCAACGTTGGGAACCAGCTCAGACGCAAGTAAGTGTGTATGCTGTCTTTTTTTACAAATTATCGCACAAACTGCAAATGTTTTTTCTATCCTAAAGTTCGCTATTTACACATAGGAAAATGGAGGGGAAAAAATCAGCTCGTGATAGTCTAGTCTGGCCACAAAAAAGCTTGTTTATTTAGTTTACTGCTCAGAAATGTTTTCACTTTGATGTTATTCGAACGTGTCTTTTTGGAAACTATTAAAACGATAACATTCAACAGTAGTATGTGCACTAGTATGTTGTTAAAAAACATATTTTTCCTTAAATTTAAGGTCTCAAAATGATATTTAAATTTCTGATTATTATTTGTCGTTCATCGTTTCAGTTATTTCACAACAGGAAAAGTACAAACGCATTCTCACGTACTACAAGACCGCGATACAGCAACATCAACAGTCTAGCACCTCCAATGCACTACCACAATGGTACGATGTGAACTACGCCTACTCCGGTTTGCACAGCATTATACATCCACCGCCACCGGACGTTAATCTGTGGGGTGGATCATCGATCAAATTAGAACCGCAGCAACCGTTGGAAATCGAATGCAAGTTTTGCTTTGAAAACTATTCACAGTACAATTGCCAGTTTTATCCTCCCCAGCCTGCGGAATTTGTCGTCAAAGCTTTCCGTCGTGGCAAAGTAGTCGTGTGCGAATGTTGTGATTTTTCCGATGGTGAAGCGGAGAAAACACAACCAGAAATGGTTGCCGAAACCACTTCTATTGCAACGACATCGAAGGCATGCGGCAGTGGTGAAGTAAACTCTTCCTCTTCGATTGTATCAAGCGAGGAATTGCAAGACCAAACACGACGCCCATTGGCAGAGGACCATGAACCAAAGGAGGCGGAGGCTGCTACAATGTCTAAAAGACCCAAATGTGAATCCAACAGTATCGCAAATGGTTCTTCATCCACCGTCAATGCTAATGGCACTAATGGCGCCGCACACCGACCGAAGGTGAAGCCGGGATGGTATGGAAAGGGCTATCGGAAGCATCTACGGCGCAAGAAGCGCACGAGCCAAGGATAGAAGGGAGTGCAAGATTCCCGATTTTTATGTACATTATTTGGTATTACTTAAAACGAAAAGTTTCTGACTTTATTGAACGAAAAGTTTTGTGTAATTATGTCCCTCAAGGTTAGCGTGCTCAAAACCATTAAAATAGCTGGTAGAAATAGGAAGGTGCCTTGAGATAGGTGATAACAGCCAATTTCCAGCTTCTCTTAAGCGTGTGTCACCACCGTCTTGTGGTTGCTGGATTCGTATTTCATTGTGTGGAAGTATTTCGTAAGATTTTCATTTTTCTAACGTTCCTTTTGTTTGCTATAAGAGCTATCGACCCAACAGGTCCAACATACCTGGGTTTATAAAGAAAAAAGAAAAAAAAAGCAACTTTGTACATAGTGATTTGTAAGATTCAACAGTTGACCTTCAATGGTTATCTTGCATCGGGGTCCGTCCGTTCAAGGACAAAGTGCATTAGACTTGAAATGCATGATCCGTGCAACAGTTGAATGTTTATTGAATTAAACGTTCGTTATTGTTTTTTTTTTACTTTCTGTGAGTGTGGTGTGTGTGTGTGAAGCGATCTCAATTTTGCCCTGTAATATAGCGTTTATCCTTGATCCTTGGTGTGGTTTTAAAGGAGCCGCATAAAAAAATCCATGTTCCATTGCAGATCGCGTTTTATTCAACCTGCGTTGTAAATGTGATCGAGACAAAAGCAGATTTAAACACCAACAGCAGTCTATCGCAGATTTGAAGATTCAAACACTATTATTTCTATTTATTGTTGCATTTATTTCTCAAACAATATTGAGGTATTTGATTTTGGTTAAACTTTGGTTTGGAATTTTGCAATTATGTCGTCCATCTGATGTTATTTCGTGACTAATGTAGCGATCAAGCGATCAAGAACGTGCTGGTGAGAAAGGTTCAAAGTAAAATAAATAAAAATCAACTCAATTCAACATGAGAAATGTGCGTTGCTTTGGGTTAGTTAGTCTTAACTAAACGGATCAATTTCACAATTCTTCCATTGAAGGTAATATGGTCGACGACATACATTAATTTGTCTCTCTCGCGTGATGACGCCATGCAGCGTGCAGATATGGTTATACAGGTTTTCAACAGCCAATGTGGGAGACGGACCAAACAAGTCTGTAGCGATCTGCGCCCACAAGCAGTTTCATGGTCTTCTCAGTCCTCAGCGTAAATGCGTTGGCGACGATCGATCAGCCTCCACACTGATTATTACCCACTAGCTGTGGGAGATTGCGGTTAATATACTAACGAAAACATTACCATTTAAAGACATGTTTGTCGTTTGTTTCCCCCAGCCATCGTTTCGAAAATTGGAATCACGTGTGAGTAGCGAACTCAAGATGATGTCATTGATATCATCACCGACACAAATAAATGATCAAAATTTCTACTGCAGTTATTATTATATACTTATTATACACACAATTGTCATCAAAAGTTATTCCCAATTCCAAAAAACAAATGCCAGAATATTTCTTGTAGGTACAGAAATAATTTATTAAATCATTTCCTCTTGTTTTGTGGGGAAGAAGCTACAGCAATTATGCCAAATGACAATCATTGCCAGAGCCCCTTCCTGTGTTGTTGCTGTTGCTGTTGCTGCTGATGCTGCCCGAGAAGTACCCGTTTAGTACTCCTCAGCACCTTCGCCTTCTCCTTCGCCGGAGTCCATGCCGACCTCCTCGTAGTCCTTCTCGAGGGCGGCCAAATCTTCACGGGCCTCGGAGAATTCACCTTCCTCCATACCCTCTCCGACGTACCAGTGCACGAAGGCACGCTTGGCGTACATCAGATCGAACTTGTGGTCCAGGCGAGCCCAGGCCTCGGCGATAGCCGTGGTGTTCGACAACATGCACACGGCACGCTGCACCTTGGCCAGATCGCCACCCGGCACAACGGTCGGGGGCTGATAGTTGATGCCAACCTTGAAACCGGTCGGACACCAGTCCACGAACTGGATCGTGCGCTTCGTCTTGATGGTGGCGATGGCCGCGTTGACGTCCTTCGGCACCACATCACCACGGTACAGCATGCAGCACGCCATGTACTTGCCGTGACGTGGGTCGCACTTCACCATCTGGTTCGCCGGCTCGAAGCAAGCGTTGGTGATCTCGGCCACCGACAGCTGCTCGTGGTAGGCCTTCTCTGCCGAGATGACCGGGGCGTACGTGACCAGCGGGAAGTGGATACGCGGGTACGGCACCAAGTTGGTCTGGAACTCGGTCAGATCCACGTTCAGGGCACCGTCGAAGCGGAGCGAAGCCGTAATGGACGACACGATCTGGCCGATCAGACGGTTGAGATTCGTGTAGGTCGGACGCTCGATGTCGAGGTTGCGACGGCAGATGTCATAGATGGCCTCGTTGTCGACCATGAACGCGCAGTCGGAATGCTCCAGGGTGGTGTGGGTGGTCAGGATGGAGTTGTACGGCTCGACGACGGCCGTCGACACCTGCGGGGCCGGGTAGATGGCGAACTCGAGCTTCGACTTCTTGCCGTAGTCCACCGACAGGCGCTCCATCAGGAGGGAAGTGAAACCGGATCCGGTACCGCCACCGAACGAGTGGAAGATCAGGAAGCCCTGCAGACCCGTGCACTGATCGGCCAGCTTGCGGATGCGGTCTAGCACAACGTCGACGATCTCCTTGCCGATGGTGTAGTGGCCACGGGCGTAGTTGTTGGCGGCATCTTCCTTTCCGGTGATCAACTGTTCCGGGTGGAACAGCTGGCGGTAGGTACCGGTGCGTACCTCATCGACGACGGTCGGTTCCAGATCGACGAACACGGCACGGGGCACGTGCTTGCCGGCACCAGTCTCGGAGAAGAAGGTGTTGAACGAATCATCACCTCCGCCGATGGTCTTGTCAGAGGGCATCTGACCGTCGGGTTGAATGCCATGCTCCAGACAGTACAGCTCCCAGCAAGCGTTTCCGATCTGGACACCGGCCTGTCCAACGTGCACGGAGATACATTCACGCTGTAGGAGAGAAGAACAAACATTCCATCGGATTAGGACACACATTCCAGCGCAGTAGGGAGTATATCTCCCTACTAATTATATCGTTTGCTTGCATCTAATGTTCATCCAGCGCGATCACATTATGGCCATTGAATATGCCAACATGTTAATTAATGCTCAAGGGACTTGTCGCTATTGCCTCTTCTGATTAAAGATAGGAAATGCCAGACATAGGGCATATGTATCATTTGCCCAGGAGAGGCGAATTGCTGCGGTCATAACCTTTTCCTACTTTGACCTCGATATGCCATCATTTCTCCATGCGCACAGCAAACGGCTGCTTCCTGCAAATGTGGCTTTCTTTTTCCATCCCACCGCAATCCAAGATGGCATCGCATTGCGGCAAACATCGTATGACTCATCGCCAGCGGGTTCATCATTATCGATTCGAACCAACGCCCTTTTTCTCTTCTGCCTTCTGGCCTACATACACGAGTGCTTTCGGAGATTTTTCGAATACGATCGAACGAATATAATGCGCACCAGCACACTATAGATTTTCCACCCGATTCTAATGAAAGTGCATCGACTGCCGGAAATAGCAGCCGGCAAGCCAGATGAAGGCGATGACGTGGAAGCACCACAAAATGAGGTTAAGGTATGCTCGTTTCCGAGCTGCGACGGATGGTCGCCGTTATTGTCAAAGAAAAATACTTTCTAACTAAATCGAAAGGTTCTCTTTCACTGTTTACTTACCATCTTGAATAAATGCCTTGGTTAACACTTCACACACACAAAATGGAATAGATTCACGTTAATACGGGATTCCGCTTGGCGCAGCTGACTAGGACGCTTTCCAAACAGATACAGTTTGAATGGAGCAGTCTCGAATTTTCAGTTTTATACAACCTACGGGAACGCTTCGGAAACTGAAACGACGCTCTCTCTTCTAACGGTCTTGACTCACGCGCTCTCCGGTAATGGGATGGATATAACACACAGTTTAGTACTTTCAAACTTTGAAAACATTGCATGGAGCCGGAATTTCTGGCTTCAGGTCGATTCTGAGGGATACATATTTTATTCTTACTATGCTGGAGTCATTTTTCATCGTGGGTAGAGTTGTTTATGTTGTTTTAGTGCAAACATTTGATTCGAAAGGGCCATGTGCTTCCTGGGGGCAGTTTGACGATTTCCCGAGAGAGCAATTTTCAGAGAGAATGAAATGAGAAAGAGGGAACAGCACAGTGTACTATCTCATTTTGCTATAATGTAAATTTATTCTGATTTTTTTAAATTACGAATACAAACGATTGGTCCATCAAATTTATTTTATTTATCAACAGAAACGCATTATTATTAGTTACATTATTTGTGTAGAATAGCACAAAGCGATTAATTTTCCCAATATTAAGATAAAGATATACATTTAAAATGCTACAACTGCCGAGCTTTTGGACGTGTAAATACTGCTTAAGCATGATAATGCTCTCTTTTCATTCTCTCTGAAAACTGCGCTCTCGGGAAATCGTCAAGCTACCCCCCAGGAAGCACATGGCCCTTTCGAATCAAATGTTTGCACTAAAACAACATATACAACTCTACCCACGATGAAAAATGACTCCAGCATAGTAAGAATAAAATATGTATCCCTCAGAATCGACTACAAGCCTGAAATTCCGGCTCCATGCAATGTTTTCAAAGTTTGAAAGTACTAAACTGTGTGTTATATCCACCCCATTACCGGAGAGCGTGCGAGCCAAAACCGTTAGAAGAGAGAGCGTCGTTTCAGTTTCCGAAGCGTTCCCGTAGGTTGTATAAAACTGAAAATTCGAGACTGCTCCATTCAAACTGTATCTGTTTGGAAAGCGTCCTAGTCAGCTGCGCCAAGCGGAATCCCGTATTAACGTGAATCTATTCCATTTTGTGTGTGTGAAGTGTTAACCAAGGCATTTATTCAAGATGGTAAGTAAACAGTGAAAGAGAACCTTTCGATTTAGTTAGAAAGTATTTTTCTTTGACAATAACGGCGACCATCCGTCGCAGCTCGGAAACGAGCATACCTTAACCTCATTTTGTGGTGCTTCCACGTCATCGCCTTCATCTGGCTTGCCGGCTGCTATTTCCGGCAGTCGATGCACTTTCATTAGAATCGGGTGGAAAATCTATAGTGTGCTGGTGCGCATTATATTCGTTCGATCGTATTCGAAAAATCTCCGAAAGCACTCGTGTATGTAGGCCAGAAGGCAGAAGAGAAAAAGGGCGTTGGTTCGAATCGATAATGATGAACCCGCTGGCGATGAGTCATACGATGTTTGCCGCAATGCGATGCCATCTTGGATTGCGGTGGGATGGAAAAAGAAAGCCACATTTGCAGGAAGCAGCCGTTTGCTGTGCGCATGGAGAAATGATGGCATATCGAGGTCAAAGTAGGAAAAGGTTATGACCGCAGCAATTCGCCTCTCCTGGGCAAATGATACATATGCCCTATGTCTGGCATTTCCTATCTTTAATCAGAAGAGGCAATAGCGACAAGTCCCTTGAGCATTAATTAACATGTTGGCATATTCAATGGCCATAATGTGATCGCGCTGGATGAACATTAGATGCAAGCAAACGATATAATTAGTAGGGAGATATACTCCCTACTGCGCTGGAATGTGTGTCCTAATCCGATGGAATGTTTGTTCTTCTCTCCTACAGCGTGAATGTATCTCCGTGCACGTTGGACAGGCCGGTGTCCAGATCGGAAACGCTTGCTGGGAGCTGTACTGTCTGGAGCATGGCATTCAACCCGACGGTCAGATGCCCTCTGACAAGACCATCGGCGGAGGTGATGATTCGTTCAACACCTTCTTCTCCGAGACTGGTGCCGGCAAGCACGTGCCCCGTGCCGTGTTCGTCGATCTGGAACCGACCGTCGTCGATGAGGTACGCACCGGTACCTACCGCCAGCTGTTCCACCCGGAACAGTTGATCACCGGAAAGGAAGATGCCGCCAACAACTACGCCCGTGGCCACTACACCATCGGCAAGGAGATCGTCGACGTTGTGCTAGACCGCATCCGCAAGCTGGCCGATCAGTGCACGGGTCTGCAGGGCTTCCTGATCTTCCACTCGTTCGGTGGCGGTACCGGATCCGGTTTCACTTCCCTCCTGATGGAGCGCCTGTCGGTGGACTACGGCAAGAAGTCGAAGCTCGAGTTCGCCATCTACCCGGCCCCGCAGGTGTCGACGGCCGTCGTCGAGCCGTACAACTCCATCCTGACCACCCACACCACCCTGGAGCATTCCGACTGCGCGTTCATGGTCGACAACGAGGCCATCTATGACATCTGCCGTCGCAACCTCGACATCGAGCGTCCGACCTACACGAATCTCAACCGTCTGATCGGCCAGATCGTGTCGTCCATTACGGCTTCGCTCCGCTTCGACGGTGCCCTGAACGTGGATCTGACCGAGTTCCAGACCAACTTGGTGCCGTACCCGCGTATCCACTTCCCGCTGGTCACGTACGCCCCGGTCATCTCGGCAGAGAAGGCCTACCACGAGCAGCTGTCGGTGGCCGAGATCACCAACGCTTGCTTCGAGCCGGCGAACCAGATGGTGAAGTGCGACCCACGTCACGGCAAGTACATGGCGTGCTGCATGCTGTACCGTGGTGATGTGGTGCCGAAGGACGTCAACGCGGCCATCGCCACCATCAAGACGAAGCGCACGATCCAGTTCGTGGACTGGTGTCCGACCGGTTTCAAGGTTGGCATCAACTATCAGCCCCCGACCGTTGTGCCGGGTGGCGATCTGGCCAAGGTGCAGCGTGCCGTGTGCATGTTGTCGAACACCACGGCTATCGCCGAGGCCTGGGCTCGCCTGGACCACAAGTTCGATCTGATGTACGCCAAGCGTGCCTTCGTGCACTGGTACGTCGGAGAGGGTATGGAGGAAGGTGAATTCTCCGAGGCCCGTGAAGATTTGGCCGCCCTCGAGAAGGACTACGAGGAGGTCGGCATGGACTCCGGCGAAGGAGAAGGCGAAGGTGCTGAGGAGTACTAAACGGGTACTTCTCGGGCAGCATCAGCAGCAACAGCAACAGCAACAACAACACAGGAAGGGGCTCTGGCAATGATTGTCATTTGGCATAATTGCTGTAGCTTCTTCCCCACAAAACAAGAGGAAATGATTTAATAAATTATTTCTGTACCTACAAGAAATATTCTGGCATTTGTTTTTTGGAATTGGGAATAACTTTTGATGACAATCGTATGTAATAAGGACTGGGGTAGAAATTTTGATCATTTATTTGTGTCGGTGATGATAGCGATGACATCATGCTTCCAATTCTTCAGCCTTCTGTATATAATGTATAGAGGCAATTGAAAGACCCACCATATTTGTCGGTTCACTTTGTAAGCATTGGTCCATGCCATATTTGACTGGAATAAGAAGAGGTGTAGGGTGGGTCTCCTATAGAGGAACACTCCTTATAAGGGTGCATGTTTGCATCAAGTTCTAGTTCAATTTAGATTTCATGGTGCGTGACATCTTTAGAGTAATACTGGTCTAGATGGCCTCAGCATAGCGAGAGTGGTTTGAGGAAATCATTTTACGGCTCATTGCCTTTTAATTGTTGATATATGTTTTATAGTTCGTGCGTTCCTGCAACATGTTTTGAAAATATTTTAGATCTATTCCATTTCTTCAATACATACCTTAAGATTTTCATACATCTATAAATCGTGTGAAACCCTCGGAAACAGCTGTCAAGAAAGTTTATTTTAGATGCACCCTGTAATGCTGCATGGGCTTCAAACGAATCATATGTAAATATCCAACTAATCTAATCCGTTTATTTGAACGCTCATCGTCTGCTATATTGGATCGTCAAGTTTCTATTTGCTTTAAATTAGTGTTTATTAGTCCGCCTCATCTGTGAACAAGTTAGTTTGTATGTTTTTATTTGCAAAATTCTCCCGAGCTTTTACTTTCATTTGACATCTGATTAGCAAATGTCACGTCGCAGGGTAGAAAGTTTTGATCGGCACTTGAAAATGGGAATGCAGTGTTGTCGTTTGCGATACAGATAAATAATAGACTAATTATTCTAATAACGATGGCGTTGTGACGTGTACTGGAACGTGTGTGTACCCCTCGTTTGCCGGACCGCTACTGCGTACGCCTTGCCTTGAAGACAGATCATTATTGATCGGGAGAAGTGTTATCTCCAACGGCGGAGACGTCGCCTCAGATGAAGCAGTTCAGCAGCTCTATCTCATCGTCGTCATCCTTGCCGTACTCTGGTCTGGGGTCGGGAAAGCCCACTTCCAAGCAGTCGTCCTCCGGTTCCACCATCATAGACACCGGGATGTATCTGCGTGACTGGAGGAAAGCGCTTCGTTCGCCTCCTTCGTACAGGATAGGAAACAGAACGATACGGTTACAAGTACACTTTACCTGGGTGCTTGCGATACTGTGTGCATTCCTGCTGCTGGTATTATACATCTCCTCCAGTCCTTCGCCGTTGATCAGCGATGCACCACCGCCCACAAATAGTTTTTTGCGAAGTTCGGCTATAGTGTACAACCACACTTACCCGCTGACCAGTCCGATCATTAGCAGTGGCATATACTCGTTCCGGATAGGAATTATTGCCGATCTCGACACCAGTTCGGCATTGAAGAAGAATCAGTGGGGAAGCTACTATCTAAAGGGCTATCTGAGCTTCATTCCATCGAAACGGTCGGTCACAGTGTCGTGGGACGATGGCGATCCGAAGGCACTGCAATCGGGCTTTTCGTTGAAGGGCCGGGGAATGGAGCTGTCCGAGTTGGTCGTGTTTAACGGCAAGCTGCTAACGTTTGACGATCGTACCGGGTTGGTGTACGAGATCGAGGGCGAGAAGGTGCTCCCTTGGGTGCTGCTGATGGATGGGGACGGACGTACCACGAAGGGCTTCAAATCGGAATGGGCCACCGTGAAGGATCAGGTGCTGTACGTCGGATCGATGGGTAAAGAGTGGACCACATCGGCAGGGGATTTTGAAACGAACGATCCCATGTACGTGAAGGCGGTCACGGTGCACGGCGAGGTATGTTTCGGAACGTGATCTTTTCTTCTTTGAAAACCATTGCTGACAATATTCTGTCTACTGGTGGTATCGTTGCAGGTGTATCACTTAAACTGGATTAACAACTACAAAGCTATCCGCAAATCGATTGGCATCGAATGGCCGGGATACATGATTCACGAGTCTGGCGCTTGGTCAGAGGTGCACAGGCGATGGTTCTTCCTGCCAAGGCGCTGTTCCCGGGAGCGGTACAATGAAACGCGGGACGAGCATATGGGCTGCAACTTTCTCATATCGAGCGACGAAACGTTCCAAAGCATTCGCGCGATCGAGCTCAAGCGGAACGTCGTGCCATCGACGCACGGGTACTCGAGCTTTAAGTTCCTACCTACGAGCAACGATGAAATAATCGTTGCCCTGTCAACGGAAGAGCTGAACGGCAAAACGTCCAGCTTCATCAGTGCGTTCACCATCGAAGGCGAACAACTGATGGTGGAGACGCGCATCCACACCGAGTACAAGTACGAGGGACTTGAGTTTATCTAGAGGGCGCCCCTCGGGTAATGCCATTATTGTACATAGCCGATGTCTGTATTCTCAACCGTTAGCAGCTAGTTAGACAATGATCCTGCATATTCTGATCAATCGATAACGCTTCTTGGCTAGAGCTTTTCATGAAACAAAAACGACCGAGAGTGCGATGATCAATGAAACAATTGGGAGTATTATGTTTGCGAGATGTCTAGAAGCGTTAAATGCCAAACTTTATCATCACTCTGTTCCGTAGCATATTGTGTACAACAAGCACGACAAGCAGCAGCTTTGCGTGTATCCTCTCCGGCAGGATAACACATCTGGCTATCTGTTGGTATCCGTTTGTTGGCCGAAGAAACCATCCGTTGTGATATAGTATTTCTGTGTTTGTACAGCTATTTTAGTTTAAAATAAACGCCACCATGTCGCTCCGATGCAATAGAAGTGATACGTCTCTTATCTAACGTTTTAAGGTTTGGAGAAAATGTGTAAAGCATAGCTTGCTCTGATCAACGAAAAGCTGCATGTGTGCGTGCTATGCACATCCCCTTCTATTAAAGCGTACCAAAACAGAGAGCCCTTCAAATGCCGGTTGAACGGGGAGAATAAAATTCAGAGCATAGGAACGGTCGCTCCGAATATGGATGACATTTGCCGATCCTGCCGACGAAGGAGCACCACGCGTTTACGCTGAACTGAGAGATTATCCATTGTTGTTAGCCAACCTCTTCAGGATGGAGCTGCAATGCGACGAATCCTGAACGTGTTACCGTAGGAAAGCATTCACCGTTTAGGGCTAAATCGAAGGTGATAGCACTTTCTGTGCAGATTCGTGGTTCCAAGTCCGTGTCCGTGGTATGATTGTGCGTAGTTTGGTCAGTGCGTAGATAGGCGTGTATCTTTCAGCCCAACGTCCCTTAACCTTATCCGTGGCGCTCTAATCATGGAACGGTACTTTAGTTAAGCACTGTAAAGTGTTAGTGACTGTGACATTGGATGACGTAGTCTGAGGTGCAAAAGTGTGAACCACATGTTATCAGCGGCCAGGGTGTTTCTTTTGTTGACGTCGGGTTTTTGCTTTACTCACCCAACTGGTTCCGCCCGAACTCGTCGTACGTACTTTGAGGTCTTGATGAATTGACCCTAGAAATGGTGGAACTGTTACAGTTGTGTTGTGTTTAATAGTGAAACCAAGGCTGGAATAAAAGAGTTTGGTGTGTTTCGGTAAAGTGCTGTGATGTAGACATGTGGACACGGGCCACACGGGTTGAAGGGTGTGATGAGTAGGAGCAGGTCTGTGGATGATTTTGGTGGACAAAGCGACGATGCTATATTTAAACTACGGACCACTCTACTACTCATGTTGTATGCATTTGTCACCGAATGCATTGAATATTCGATCCGAAAATCGATCCTAGTACACTTTGATTGTTCGCGGATTCGTAAGTTCTTGTATGCGTTGCAATTATGTCACTGTGGAAAAGTCCTTTCCAGTACATCCTTTCGGTTTCGGTCGATGAACATGTCTCTCTGTTTCCATTCTGCATATATAAATGGAGTTGAAAGCGACCAAAAAACACACACAATCTTAATCAATTATTGTACCGGGAACAATAGAGTTGTTTGATGTGATCGGAAATGAACCGGGTTTATCGTTCTGCCTTCTCATTTCCGACTGTTTTGCCGGGCGTAGCTATGCGCAAAAGTAAATACATATTTTCTATTAAACCTTATCGCCCCATGAAACCGACGGAAGAATCAAAAGTTAAATTTATTAAAGCTTTTTTTGTTGTATATTACGCAAAGCATAAAACCACCCAACGATACTGCAGAAATTTACGATTTGCAGATTTGCGTGTCATTGTGTAGTATGCGGTGCGCGTTCGGGCTCTTGGGGCAATTGAATCGATGGAACAACAATCAATGTCTTCTACTTTATGTATATTACATGGCGCAAAAGGAACTCGTAAGAAACGTGCTCAATGAACACGAATTCCCCATTATGCTGTTATCAATTTGTGAGCAAAAAAGGAAACTATTTCTGTTTAGTATACAACCTTTCGTAAACTAAACTGGTCATAATAGAGTTGCAATTCTTTTATAGCTTGACATATTGAATTGTTTAATAGTACTTCCAGACGTTAATTACTGCCGAAAGCATTTGTTATGAAACAATTTCACGTCAACGATAATGTTGCCGCGGGTAGTTTGAAAGAGTACTAATGAACAGAAGCGCGTCGGATCGGTTGGTTTGAATTCGTTGCGACAAGCGTGCGTTGATGCGTCACTTACGTACGGAACCTCTTGCAACATGTGTGCTGCTACCGTGCGAGAAGAAACAATGGACAATCTGAAGGATTGGGAGTACGTCAAGCAGGGCATCACCATGTGGCTTAACAATATGCCTAAAGCGGCCGAGGATAGCTTTAAGGATCGGCCGTCCAGTGTTCACATTGTAGCAGGACATACATTCATATCCTTTATGGTAAGTAAATAGTGTCGTTCAACTCGTACCAGCTTCCAGTTTAGGGTAACGACGCAAAAAGAGCAAATTGTGCTTGCTGTATCATTGTGATACACAAGGAATAAAAAATCATATGCAGCTATTTTGTATACAGCGACATTGTTTTGTTATGCTACGAAAAGACGATAACACTAGGTAGTTTCCACTGGACAGACAAAATCTCAACTGCAAAACAATAACAGACAACAGAACAATAACTTTCTGAATAGCAATTTCCCTCAGCAGTGAAGACGTTGTACAGGATGTTAATGATAGGAAAAAGGTTGTCAGAAACAATCATCCAGCAAACGTTAAGTGGAAATAGCATGGATTTAAAAAAGCGGAACGTGCTACGGATGAAATTCGCCGAAGAATAGAGCTTTGGTTCCTATGGTTATGGTGATGTAGCATTTCAAAAGCACAGCAACGCAAGGCAAAGCATGCTACGTTTTTAAACCATGGTGAATTCAACCTGGCGCCTCCATTTCACACATGTGTAGCTGTGTGAAACTGTGCGATTTCAGTTGTGAACAATATAGCATCTGGGTGGAATGGATCTGCGTCCCACACATTCAACTTGGGAAGTGTCATTTGATAAATTGCTAGAACATTAATGGTGTATACCAGGTTGTGCTAGACAATTCGTCCCAATCTACACGCGGCTCTAGGTGTCACAATAGAAGCTAGACCCCTTTCATCATGGGTACACCGAAAGCGACATAATTGTTTGCACTGCACTCTCGCAGTTGTTCTGGCGAAGCGATAAGTGTGATAGAGACACAAACATAGCAGCAGAAGGTGCCTAATGAATCCGGTGCGACAAAGATTAATTACATCCTTCTGCTCCCATAGAAACCACATCAAAACTGTCCAGGCTTGCAGGGGAAAAATGGATTGAAATTTTATTGTATGGCTTTTTGCATTGGTTTGCTTGATCTACTGCTTTAACGTATTGGTATTGCTAGAATCGTATCTAGAGTACTAGCCGGGGTAGAACTCTAGGGCGGCGATTCCAAGGACGACCAACCCACGGACGACGAATCACCGCTGGGCGAACACGACGGGCAAGGAGCGCAGTTGCTTGGAGCCGTCCGACTAGATACCGTTTCAGATAGTCCAACTCCTGCTGGCGTTCTTCCAATTCCTCCGCAATCTGGCGTGCCTCTTCAATTTCGTCGCTTTCGTCCGATTCGACCGAGTCATCCGGTTGGTCATCATCATCATCATTATCTTCCTCTTCTTCTTCTTCGTCTCCTTCGGGGGCTACATCATCTTGTTCATCATCTTCCGAATCCTCTTCTGGCGCAGCTTCTGATTGTTCATCCTCACTTGGTGGTAAAGGTTCTTCGGCAATGTCCGGTACAATGTCTGATTGGATGGGAGCTTCCGGTTGTTCTGGGACCTCAAGATCCGCTGGCAATTCTAGATCCGATGACACTTCCGGGGCACTTTCTACCTCAGCACCCACGACCAAACCGACACAGACAACGAGAGCAAAGGCAATGATCTTCATGATGCTTAAGTAGACACTATCATGCGTACTGTCCCTTACAGTAAAAGATGGTCCGCTTTTTATAGGGGCAATTTAGTGTCGTTTTAAGGTAGATTCAGTTCCCCACTTGAAAGTGTGGTTAGATACACACAAAACAACCGATACCGTTTACCTTTCTTCGTACGTATATAGATAAAATTGAATTGTTGATGAAGTAGATGTCTTGTACTTGTGAAGCACTTTAGCAGGTAAACCCAATACGACGATTGCTCACGTTTCGGTGCGTTTCATGTATCATATATTAAACACTACCGAACGTGACAAATAATCAGTGTGATTTTCCATCAGATGATTCCTCTCTGGAGCTGAACGGCACGATACGCTACGCTCATGCATTATTGAGTCCAATTTTCTTTTACTGCTCTCCATTCGGATGTCAGAACGGGTCTGATCTTTAGGATGTTTAGGATTTTCCAACGAAACGAATTTCATGCAATATTAAGCACATGCTTCGCGAATTCTTGCACAGTTTTCCAACTCAATTCGTCTTGTCTTCCGTTTCACAGAACGCCGTAATTTCGTGGGAAACGGAAAAGATGAATGACGCCCAGACACGCCTACGAGAGCTCGAAAAGCAGTGTGCCGGTGATGTCGGATGGCTAAAATCGGTCCGTTCGAAACTGTTTGGGTCTAGCGAGCCTCGAAAATCGCTTACTGAGACACTGGAGGAGCAGATCATTTTGGCCGACAGTCAGCTCTGTCTAGCGATACTGGTCTCGTTGGGACAGGATATAGGCGGGTTCGTTAAAGGCGGATGGTTGCTACGAAAGGCTTGGAAAGTGTACCAACATACGTATCAACAGATTTATCAGCTGTATTCCGAGACGCTGGACAGTGATGGGGACATGTCCCTTCCCCAAGCTCCGTTACGCCACCAGCTACCAAAAAAGGATGGCGGTTCGGGGATGAGAGTGTCGCTCGATCTGGGAACTCCTTCGTCTACGGATTGGACAGTGCCGAACTCCACTCTTCAGTCTCCGGACGATAGCAAGTGGTAGGTGTGTGTGTGTGTGAGTTTGAGCGGTTTTACAACTACAGAATTTATTCGTTTTATTTACTGTACCTGCCATCAGGTCATCACAATTGGAAGCGTTGCGCAAATCGAAAACAACAACCTTCGAGCTTACGGACCCTTTCAGCGAAATGGCCTCAAGTGAATCCGACCCAAGCGGAAGTAGTGGCAGTGTGAAAAAGAGCTATACAACGGATTTTGTGGGAATTAACAGTCCATCAGGTCCATCAGGATCGAGTACTGAGTCACTGGAGCACGGCGTACCTTTCGGGATGGGGTGCAGTACTGTTCCTCGAGAACGGTTAACTTTGGACCTTAACCAGGGCAAGGAGCGACGAATACACGTACCGAATGGAATGCCGCCCAGGGCATCCACAAGCTGGCGCTCATTAACAGCCCCCTGTGAGCCAGGTCCTAGTGAAAGGTAGAGTGCATTTGGCGCTTGTCCGAAGACACTACGTCCGAAAACTTAGACAAAGCAAAAACTCTTTCTTTTCAGAACCATACATCCAGAAGATATTCATCGGTTAATGGGCGCGATCAGCTTTGGGTACGGCGTGTTTCAACTGAGCATATCTTTGTTGCCGCCGAGTTTGCTGAAATTGATCAGTTTTCTCGGCTTCGAAGGTGACCGGGCGATGGGCATTGCGTGTTTGAGTTTTTCCCGCCAAAGCAACGATATGCGAGCACCATTGGCCACGCTGGCTCTGCTCTGGTACTATACGATTGTTACGCCGTTCTTTGCACTGGATGGGTCGAATCTGAGCTTCGAAATTAGTGCCGCACAGGAGCTGATCGATGAAGCGAATGGTCAATTTTCCAAATCGTCGCTTTTCCTTTTCTTTCGGGGTCGTGTCGAGCGACTAAAGGTAAGCGTAGCATGGGAGTAGTAGTGCTAGTAGATAATAGTGTAATGATTGTAATTCTCTTTATTTTTTCGCTTTCCATTTCCGACACAGTCTAACATTCAGGATGCAATACGTGCCTACGAGCTGGCGTACCGTTCATCGGCACAGCGGGAGATTAAATTGCTGTGTCTTCACGAAATCGGATGGTGCCGGCTTATACAGCTAGACTTTGGTACGGCGATGAAAAATTTCAACGAGCTGAAGTGAGTTTGCCTTTCAAACGGTGGAATATCAGTACAACCGACACCCACTTATTGATTGTCCGTTCTTCCGTTCTAGACTGTGCAGTCAGTTTTCCAAGAGCTTTTATTCGTATCTAACAGCAATATGTGAAGGATCGTTCGGGCAGTTTTCCAATCTCGTCAAATGGCGGACGGAAATACTGGAATTGATTAATCGCTCTCCGCAGAAGGTAATTGTTGGGCAAAAAAAGGAAAAAAGTGCACTTGTTTAATGATTAATCATACGGTTCGTAGGAATCGCAAATTGAAAGGTACATATTTCGACGCAGCTTAAAGTTACCGCGTGCGGAAAGTGGCGAACAACCCAAATACAGAAGCACCCTCTACTGGAAGTATCTTGTGTTCGAGATGCTGTTTTTGTGGAACACACTAAGCAGCTGCAATGAGGAACAGCTGGAAAGCATGATTGCCGACTGTTCGCAGCCGACAGATGCATTCAGTGAACCGATGGTCGGAATCTCCCGCCTAATTTTAGGTGCCTGTTTGAGCTGTCTCGCGCGTTACGATGAAGCGATTCGTGCATTCCGTGAGTGCATCGCTATGAGAGAAAAGCTAGATAACCAGGATCAACAGGATACGCACATTTCAGCGTTTGCATATTACGAATTGGCCGTGCTTTTGCTTCGACAGCAGCAGCACGGCAATGATGGCGCAGTCGAAGCACATCGATTACTCATGCACGCGCAGCAAACCTTTAAAAACTACGACTTTGATAATCGCGTCAGCGTACGCATTCACACTTTGCTGAAGAGGTTGGATTAGGGTTGGCGGTTCGGGGAAGTGCTTTTTTAATGTTAGAGACGATATTTTTTCATGGTGCCTTATTTATTGAAACCCCAAATAGACACACACACACACTTTTAGGGCATAATTGGTAGGAAGATATTATGAAGATTGGAAGCTTTTTGGTAGCAACACGCTTACGTACATACTGGTACTCTTGCTGGTCAAGGAAATCAGATAGATAGCACTAGTTAGAATAGCATTCTATATTAACAAGAGCTGAAGCAAAATAGAATAGCAACGTTGTTGATGATACTTCCTACTTATTCCACAACACAACAAAAGGTTCAACAATCGCCAAGGGCAAGAAAGCGTCAACCGGAAACAATAAATTTTATACAATACCAGTTACAAACACAAATGTTCAACTGTTAATGTAGATTAAATTGTCCAAATAAAATTGAATGCTAAAAAGAGGGGTATGTTTTAACTGCATAAGCGAACTAGCGGGCTAGTCTGAAGGACATGAAACGGGATACTTTTAGGATATTTATTATCCTACTTCGAGGCGGATAATCCACTACACAAACTAAGCGAAAAAAAAAATTATTAAAATAAAAAAATATTAAATTTTCCAAGGCTATAGCCTTGATTTTTTTGAATAATTTTGCAAAATTTTATAAATTGATTTATTTTAATGCCAATTGGTTGCAATAAGTTTCGTTTCACTCAAATAATGTTTTAAATAAAAAAAAGAATAAAAATAATAAAATTTTTTGAAAAAATTATAAATTTGTCAATCTACTAAGGCTCATTTTTGCACCAAGTTTTGCCTATAACTCGGTCGGTATCCAACGAATCGCCAATCTTTAACCTGTGGTCGATAGATGGCACCCATGGCTACATTTTCTTCTTGGACGGCCATGCCCTCAGATGTCTGTGCCAGAAGTTGTTCGAGGAACCAAGTTCCATACCCTGTTTGAGGAAATGTAAAATTTTCCTCATTTTTGCACCAAGTTTTGCCTATAACTCGGTCGGTATCCAACGGATCGCCAATCTTTAACCTGTGGTCGATAGATGGCACCCATGGCCACATTTTCTTCTTGGACAGCCATGCCCTCAGATGTCTGTGCCAGAAGTTATTCGAGGAACCAAGTTCCATACCCTGTTTGAGAAAATGTAAAATTTTCCTCATTTTTCACCAAGTTTTGCCTATAACTCGGTCGGTATCCAACGGATCGCCAATCTTTAACCTGTGGTCGATAGATGGCACCCATGGCCACATTTTCTTCTTGGACGACCATGCCCTCAGATGTCTGTGCCAGAAGTTATTCGAGGAACCAAGTTCCATACCCTGTTTGAGAAAATGTAAAATTTTCCTCATTTTTGAGTAGTTTAGCAAAATTTATAAATGTGATATTTTTTAATGCGAATTTGTTGCAATATGTTTCTTTTCGCTCAAATAATGCTTTAAAAGAAGAAAAGAATAAAAAATCAGAAAAAAATTTAAAAAAAAATTTCAACTCGAAAATTTCATAAGGGGTACGTACCCCTTGCCATTTTTTTGAGAAATTTTGCAAAAAAAATTAAATTGATTTATTTTGATGCAAATTGGTTGGAATAAGTTTCTGTTCACTCAAATAATGCTTTAAATAGAAGAAAGCATAAAAAATAAGAAAAAAATAAATAAGTTCTAAAAACTTGAAAATTTCCTAAGGGGTTAGCCTTAGCTTTTTTTGAATAATTTTGCAAAATTTTATAAATCGAATTATTTTAGTACCAATTGGTTGAAATAAGTTTCTTTTCACTCAAATAATGTTTTTAATAAAAAGAAGAATAAAAAATAATAAAAAATCGCACATTTTCGTTCAACTCACTTATTTACTCTTTGCAATTCGACTCACCATGGCTACATGCTTACACTCAAGAGTGAGTAAAATGGCCAAACCTTTACTTATACGCTTATGCCGGGATTTTTTGATGACACCGAAATGAGTCGTTAAACGAGCTGACCCCTAATAACGACTCATTCACTCTGAGTTGATTCACTAAAAAATGTTGTTATTCTCATCTCTAGTTTGTTTCATTAAAGAGAATTTATTTTAAGTAATAGTTTATGGTTCTTGTTGTTCAACCATTTTTTTATGCGCATCATTTATGGATACATGCGTGAAGGAACGTGTGGTAAATTGGAATGATGCCCTAAATCCAAAGTAAACCAAAGTATTTATCAAAACTCTTTACTTAACACCATCTTTGGCGGCATGAACGTGAGACCACTTTTAATCACAATGCAGTTTTATTAGACTATTTAATATTTCATATTACAAGAAACACGGACAGAAACCTGTTTCTTCTTCTCTTTTTGTTTGGTGACAAGCGTTTGAGTTCTCCTAATATCGTGATGTTTAGTTTTACTTTGCTGATGTCCTTTGAACGTGACGGAAAACGTTTTTGACTAGAATCATAACATGCTCTATTCTTGTCTCTCTCCCTCTCTCTATCTCCACTGCAGGCCCTCTTCCTTTAGAAAACTTTAGACCCCGAACAGGGTTTCAACCGTGTAGGGATGGTCGCAGAATTCCAGAAGGAAAGTCACCTTCCCTTCCCCTTCTGCTCTGTACCACCACCGCAAAGGTAAATGTAGTTTTGGAAAGGTCGAGGATGCGCGTAAGTTTTGTGGTTGTTTAGTGTTAGCGTTTAGATCCCATTGCTTGTGTTAAAACAATGAAGGAAAGCAATTCCATAGTTGAATAATGTATCGTTAAAAATATCTCTTATCCACTTACATTCTGATTTTGGTCGTCATAAAGTCTTACAGTTTATCATTTTGTTGGTTTTTTAAATGCTCCCCATCTCACATTGATAATCCGTCCATCGTGCGGAACCGCACATCAGCACGTGATAAAAGGTGGATGCGAGCTTTGCTGGTTTGTTAATAGAGAGATTGTAAGTGACTTAAAATTGAATGATTTTTAATGGTAATTTGTAATGCTGGCTGTACTGTTCTGAACTATTCGAGTGCGTTGCATCTTCGTCCGGGACATTTCTTATTATAAAACGAGGTTTTGCAATGAACACCGTTTAAAGGTGATGAAGTTGAGCCATAATGATGATGATGGGGATGCTGTGGAAACATATGGGGTAGGTGTAGGTGTCTTACAACTATCTATTCCAAATACAGGAAGTGCAATTTTTTCCTCGTTTCCGAGTCTCTCGGCAATGCTAGGGCCCATTTGCGCAGTCCGGATAATACCACCGAGCTGACCACTAGCAGTGCACCAAGCACGGAGTAAAGGCTGGGCGTTTCCTTGAAAA
Source organism: Anopheles funestus (assembly GCF_943734845.2). Taxonomy (NCBI): domain Eukaryota; kingdom Metazoa; phylum Arthropoda; class Insecta; order Diptera; family Culicidae; genus Anopheles; species Anopheles funestus. The sequence goes on from NC_064598.1 coordinate 1,640,083, forward strand.
ACATGATCTGCCAGATGAAGGCAAACACGATGTCGGCCGATCGCGCGATTGCTACAGGACCAGCCTGTTCGTACTGCAGTGCGAGCGTCAGCAGTATTTGGCCACCGAAGCTGAACAGGGCCAACGCTATAACAAGAAAACGATCCGTTCCACACAGTGGCCAACAGAGTGCCCCAATGTAGTAGCAAACTACAAGCGTGTAAAGCAAGGCAAAGGCGCCAAAGTTGGACATGATAACAGAGAAGTGCAATCCTTTCAGGGCACGCAGCAACACGTACGCGTTCGCTCCGAACAGGGTCGACGACAGGGCTGCCACCGGGCCCCAGATGTCGTAACTGTTTTCCATCACCTGCTCGTCCACTATCGACACCTGATTGTCCCCAAAGAGGAACGGTGGTTTGGTGATAAGCACCACACCGATCAGCGTCAGGACGATCGTGATAACGTTGAACATGCCGCATGCCTCGCGAAGGAACAGCCGTGCAAAAATGGCAACGAACACTGGCGTGGAGAAAATGATAACCGATGCATCCGCTAGCGGCATGTGGCGGAAAGCGTAAAAGCTAAGCATAAGTCCCGTTGTTCCGACAAAACATCGCAGCACTAGTATGATACGCTTGCCTTCCGGGAAAAAGGTTTCCTCGCGGTATATTGCTATTGGGATCGATGGAAGCAGCACTCCGATGAATCTGCAAGGAAGGAGCAAAAATCTGAAGTTGAAACAAGATCGAAAAGTTTAACGCCAAAGCCCATCGGTACGCACCTGAACGTGGCCAGCTCGATAGGATTAACGTCAACAAGTCCTTTCACAATGACGGAGCAAAGGGAAAAGAAAAACGAAGAAACCGTCGCAAGGATGATGCCCAGATAAGGGCATGAGCATTGCAACCATGACAGGGACGGATGGCGTGTAGTGCCCTGCAACACACCGTCCACCAGCTGTTGCAGTTCGAGATGTTCGGGCATATCTGTGGCAATATATTAACTCTGGCCTTCCGTGTCGATTTCCAATTCGCTGTTCTAAGCGTTCTAACAATTCTACTCGCGATTAGCTAAAACCTTCCACGGCGTGGCACTGCAAAAAAGCGAAGTTCCGAAGGTTCATCAGTGGGTGTGGGTGTGAAATGCGCACCGATAAACAAACCTTCGTTTCGGTCGCATATTTTTCTACCACGGCGCTGACACAGGACGGAACCGAGTAGTGGAAGATTTTGTCGCACCATTAAATCATGTTTATTCGAAACACACTCAAGTCTGGGCACAGGTCACGCTCACGCAACACATTTTCCGTACCTATTTGTTATTAAACGGGATTCCACTGGTTCTCACCGTAAAGCTTAATGGGGAAAAGTGTCTGCTTCTAAAATCCTTCTGTTTTTTATATGAAAGCATTTAAGAATTCCTGAATCGATTACCGTGCGTGGAACGGAGGTTTGTTCAAAATCCTTTTTCACACCAATACACCCACAAATTGTCTGACGTTTTAGAACTACAACAAACCGTTGCACAAAATTGAAACATGTTTTTCATATAAAACCTTACGATTATTCGACGGAACTCGTGCGGAGTTGTATTTTTATCCCCAAAATTTATTACTTTAGTTTTTTAAAAAATCGTTCGTGAGCCTTCCAACTACATTTTCCTGTACAAATCGTCAGGATCGTCGAATCCTTCGAAATTCGAAAAGGAATGCACACTTCGTCATACTTCGGCTCGCACTTCGGCTTTTCGATTTGACAGCAGCGCAGTTTGTTTACAGTGCCAAAACAAATCAACCGACAGAACGTGAAAAAAACCTTCATATCACAACAAACAACGGTCTAGTGTTTCTTTAATTCAGTTCGTCTTTAGTGTACAAACGTTTTTTAATGTAGCCAACTAGCTAGTGATTACCAGAAGAACGAACAGACTCGTCGTACATAAAGGTAAGTTTATTATACGTGTATACAAAAGTAGCGATGTACAAAAATACTTGTATTACGTGCCACACTGCAGTTGCTGCGTATGTTGCATTGATGCTAACAATATTTTCTGAAGCGATAGCTTGTCCTTCTTCCTTGCTGAATATAAATTACTGCCTCTTTTCTAAACGTCGATGGAACCGGAGAAAGGAACAACCTGCGGCCGTTTTTAGTTCTCTTCGCCGGTTCCATATTGTACCTAGGGAACAACAGTACGGCCAGCAAGCTGCCCCATTTTACTATTACGGTAAAGATAATTTATAACGCACTGAATGTGTCATCAGCCTAGGTCCGCTATTACGCTGTCCAGGTCCGTTTGCAATGTGCAACACTCCTCGCGCACCTTGCTAATCTCATCCTTAATACGATCGACGTTCGCTTGCAGCAAATAGTTACCCTTCTTGAGCGAAGCCAGTCGTCCCTCGTGCCGCTTTACTCTGGGTTCTAGGTTGACCTTCTTTTTGTCATCCGGAGCATCCTGGAAAAGAAGGATATAAGCACATGAAGTACTGGCCCACTCTGTACCAACCAGTTACCAACGATCTTTCACTTACCTCTGCTTCATTTTCACTCTCATTTTCACTTTCCGATTCCGATTCTTCCGATTCGCTTTCCTCCTCCTCCTCTTCCTCCGGCTCTTCTTCCTCTGGTTCCTCTGGCGGTGGTTCCTTGGCTTCAGCAGCTTCATCATCATCATCCTCCATCTTCATCATGGCGGCCATTTTTTCCACCTCCTTTTGAAGCTTTTTATACTTTTTCTTCTCAGCTCTGCAAAAGCAAAAGAATAAAAAAAACTCCACTTGATGCCGCGGGTCAAAAATCCTCCTGCAAAGGAAACCTACTTCAGGGCGTACTGGTTGGTTTTCATGGCGTATTTCAGGGCCTGTCGTTCCGCATGTTTCTCTTCCTGTTTTTCCTTCAACCGCGTAAGTCGGGCCTGCAGCATGTTGACCTCGCGATTCAACCGTTTGGCCATCTTTTCTGCCTTCTTTTCCTCGTCCTCCTCTTCCTCCTCCTCTTCCTCTTCTTCGGGCTGCAGTTCCGGGGAGCTTTCCTTCTGGGCCGATTCCGTGGCTCTGCGATCATCCGTAATGCCCTGCACAAGTTAGACAGATAGTGAGTGAATTTGCCTACCGTCAATGTTCACGGTTCTACCATTCCAGCTATGTACTAAATTTTCCACTAAATTCAGCTATACTAAGACAAACAGGTGTAGTAGTGAATAATACGTAAAGCTGCTTCCAAGCAAACTGAACTGATCTGTTAGATCCTAACCACACCAATGACACACACACAAATCCATCCGTTGAACCAATACTTTACCTGATGCTCGTTCAGATAGAAGTCATCGTCCGTTAAGCACTGCGATTAAAATGATAGCAACATAGAACTTTGATTAGCTTCCAGTAAAGCCATAGCCGTAGTAGGTAAGAAGGAGCATTTCGTGGGGTTTGTGGAGTGTACAGAATATCAAAAGAATTGCGTTACGTTCCGTTCTGTTAGCTGTTTTGAACCGAACCCGTTAGTGACATTTGTTTCGCAAACCAAATGTTAGGATTGTTTCTTTTATCGGCCGTGACATCGGGCAACTTGTGATTGTGTTTGTAAGTTGTGAAGATACATCCCACCTCCCCATAACCCATTACCTGGAGTTTCCGTTCAAGGTCCGCGATCTTTCGTTTATGTTCGTCCACCTGCTTGTACGCCGTATCGAGCTCCTTGGCTACCGTTTGATATTTCTCCTCCAGCTGCTTCGACTGCTTTTGGGCCGTTAGTGCTTCGTCCTTGAGCGACTGTATTAGATCGGACTGTGGACCACTGACGGACGTTCTTTCCTCTCCGCTCAGCGGATTCCACCGTTCGCGGGACAGTTCTGCCTCGAGGTTCTGTACCCGTGCTTGAAGCCGTTTGTTTTCACGCTCCATCGCCTCGTTGTTGCGGAGCTCATGGGCCAACATCTGCTTGGTGCTCTGCAGATCGTCACGAACCTTATCAATGTCGTCTAGCTCGTCCTCCTCTTCGTCAGCCGGCGGCGCTTCCATGTTGGCACGTGATTCCGACTTGGCCAGCTGCTCCTCGAGCGTCATCTGACGGCGAAATTTGCGCAAACCACCCAGAATCGGTTTACTGCGATCGTTACATTTGGTAGGTTTAAGCTGCACGCCACCCTGAATTTGCTTCAGCAGCTGATTGTGTGCCGTCGCCTTCTCCGTCTCGAAGATGAACTGATCCTTCACCTTGGTGATCGATTTAGAGTTTATGATCGGATGCGATCTGTGGAAGGAAAGGTGGGAAAAAGCGGATACAAAATAAACAACTGCACGATCGAAGAAGGAGAACTGTACGGGTTCTATCTGGGAGCAACTAAGAGGAAGATGTTGTCGATCACATTAATCACATAGAAAGCAATGTACGCAATATCACGGTGACTAGACAGCTAACAGCAGGAGCAGGACTAAGAGGATTGAATCAAACAGAAACACATAGACGTGGATCGTGTCCTTCGGTCGATACACGCGGACAGGGCATAACAGGGTCTAGCGAAGGATTTGGCTGTGTGCAGTCTCTCTGTACCTGTCATTACACTCAACGTGTTTCAGTTTTCTGCCTTGCTCAACCTCCTTCATCATGTCCGACCAGTCCGGACGTCGACGTGGACGACGTCTGCAAGAATGGAAGATTCATAAAAGAACGTAACATTTGATTAGTCGTTGTTAGTCGAGGGTGATGACGGTTCACGAACACAACGTGTTAGTGACGGGTGAGTTTTAGTACGGGCGTGTGCGATAAACATTTTGGGTACACAGTGAAGCCTATCATCATGGGGGGGGGATCACATCTAAGAACAGTTGGTCACATTAATGGCAAAATATGCAATGTATGTATGTGGTTTGTGGTTTGTATGATGCTCGTATGCTTAGCTGCTATCGCATCGACACTTACTTAAGCTTGTCTAGCACTTCCTTCTGTTTGTGGGATATTTCCTTCTTCTCGAAATCCGGCGGAGGCTTCAAACTCGGTGGCGGCGGAGGTGGTGGCGGTATGTTAGACTTCGGCATTGGTGGTGGTGGAGGAACTAAGCGCATGGAGAATATTAAGAGTAAATTTGCTTATTTTTGGGCGCAGTGTGAAGAACAGGGGACACTTGAACAATGAGTCAACCCCATCCGTTACATGGCGATAATTGCCAAGCAAACAGTGCGCCCTATCTTAGATAAACTTCGTCGAATTGTTCCGAAGGTTTCTAGATCAAGGTCAGTTATTGCTGGGTCGGTATACTTACTTCTCTTGCTACTTTCCGATTTCAGCATCGACGGTTTGTGGGGATAGGCTTCCTCCTTCTTCGGTATGTCCTCCAGCAATGGTTTCTCCACCTTCTTCAGCTGTACCTCGGGCAGCTTTTCCTTCACACGGGGCGCCTTCAGGTTGGAGGGTACCTTGCGCAGTTGCACGCGGAAGTTCTTTGCCGGCTCGGGCGAAACGGACCGCTCCTTTGGTGGTGGGTCCTGTTGCGGCCGTACCACCTTCTTAAGCGGTGGCCTGACGAATACTTTCGGCTCCGGTGAAGATGACTTCTCCGACACCGATTTCGAGGACGGTTTGCTTTCGGTGTCCGACTTGTCGGGGCTTCGCGTTGGCGTGACTTTGCGCAGCTGCACCGGCAGCTTCGGTGGCTGCGATGCGTCAGCATCTTGGCGCTTCAGTTGGCTCGGTTCGGGCTTTTTTAATGCCGGCTTCGCAGGTGGCTCCTCTTCGGATTCCGTTTCCGTTTCATACTCGGTGCTGCCCTCCTCTTCCTCCTCTTCCTCCTCCTCCTCTTCTTCCTCTTCTTCCTCCTCTTCATCGTCGGATTCGGGCGTTGGTTCCTTGGCCGTGGGTTTTGGCTTCGGTTTAGCTACTTCTCGATGTACCGTCATGACGGGTGTCGTGTTTTTAAGTCCTACCGTCGGTTCGGGTTTAGTCAGTGGAGGATTAATCGGTTTTTTCTGCGCCACTACCACCGGTACCTTAATTTCCTTCGATTGCAATTTGGCCGTGGTGGTAGCTTTTGTGGCCGTATCTCCATTTTCTTTGACTGGCGTGCTGACGGCTTTCTTTACGGTGGTGGACGCTGGTGTGGCTGGTTTTGTACTGACAGTTGGAGAAGATTCCTTTGCATTCGGTTTGCTGGATGGTGAAGATTCCTTTGTGTCGGTGGCGGGTGTTACACTTGCCTTACGCGTCCATGCGGGGGGTACAGCTTTGTTGACCGTCTCTAGACGGTCCTTTAGCCATGGTGGACGACTGTTGACCGGCATTATCAACTAAGAAACGCAACCGGCGTTCGGTTCAGATTGTACTGGTGCACTAACAAATCTTCTGATTCACCACCAATTGTTTGCAAGACACTGTTTTCTGATTTGGTTTTGGTTTATTGGTTTATTTTTAACCGACACAGTACACCGTTTAATGGGGAATCTTCATATTTAAAAATAATCACATTAATTTAAAAACACCTAGCATGAATGTGTGCATTAAAAATAGTCTTGATTCATCATCGGCGATGGCAAAATGGGAATTAAAATATAACATAATAACCGTTTGATGATCTTGTGCTTGTAAATGCGTAAAAACGTAACACTCCTTTTGTTATCATTCGCGAAAAAGCAACGCAATTTAAGTCCCACAATGTAGCAAAATAAAAAAACAAATATCAACTTCGCTTTTTGTGGGGGTGGGATTTGCAATTAAAATTTTCTCCGATCATCCGCGGTTGATGGCGGAGATCTCTAGCTTTGTCGCCAGCCGTACCGATGACGTCTGTAGCATCGTTTGTCACACATCTTTTACGGGCAAGTTTGTGGATGAGCCAGCGAGGAGACAGCAGAGATGAAATGTTGGTATAAATAAAGGTGTACAACATTTGCCTAAAAATAAAATGCCCCCCTTTAGAGGATGAGGTGGCAAGGATGAGATGATGAGACCCCGTGCAAAAGCGGGAAAGGAAATATTCGCAATGGTTTGCTTCTTATCGAGAGAAGTAATCGTATCTCTTGGCTTAATACGTGAGAGTGGCTTTCTTTTTGTTCCTTATACACTACAGGTGGTCTAATATTGTTTCAGTTTTCCTTTTACCTGTCGATTGTTGTCACGAACAACGAGCTTCATTGGTTCCACAGTCTGATCGTAGAACGTACATTGTGACGATGCTCGACAGTTGTATTTTGGAATGATTAGCAAACATTCTACAAAAACTAACATTTGCTTTATATCAACAAACTAGAGCGCTCATATGTATCATATTAATACTTTCATGAATATGTAAAGCTTTCAAAACAACACATCGATTACTTATTATTTGTCTCTACCAACTGATGCTGATCTCGACCTTGGCCAACTTCTTTCGTGGGCTAGTTAAAAGACACAAAAAACATTACCTTTTGATGATATCCCTGTGTATTCCCGGACAACGAACCTCAAAACAACGTACAACTCGTATGAAGGTAGCAACTAGACTGATTTACTCATAAAGAACGAGCCGCAAAGCGAACTTGTCGCCATAATTCGATCATCACCTCGACAATAGGACAACAATTTTGCGTGGGATACTTTATTAATTATCTATTGCAAACTCTGCCACACCTTTTAAGCGACACAATTGTTCAAAAAACAAGTACTCCGCATTTTAATTTGGCTTAGACGATAACGGTAAGCATCATCATCCGTTTCGTCCATGGCATTGGACGTTTTGTTGATGCGAATCTCTACCCTTGAGATTGCCCACGTTGAACGTATCTGGTCGAATCTTAATTGGGCGATGAGTATAATACGAGTGATTAACTATTTTTACGAGGTTGCCCGCTGTCATCCTCTAGACAAAGTGGCGGATTGAGTCTCCGTCCATGTCGTCCACCAGCGTTCGCTGCTACGTACGTGTAATAATGCGTAACATGCGATGGTGTGGTTTATTTTTTAAAGTTGGCTAAGAATAACTTCTGTTCAAACAACTAAATTGCCGATGATCGTCGAAGAATATATGCCACCACTATCATACGCACCCTCATCATCCTGCACGTGCTTCATAGAGATGGAGGCGTATGGTCTTTCACCGGTTTTGTCAACAATTCACAACCCGTGGGAAGGCCCACACAGATGGCGGAGTATGTGTGCGTGTGTGTGCATCGTGACACGATCGGAACTGGACGACGGAACGGTTGTGTGTGTGTGTGTAGTTTAATTTAGAAGTGTAAATCTCAAAACCACCCAACGTTTGCCTGTTGGTCGTTCTTGGGTTGGGTGAAGATGTTAAACAAAAAGGTCAAGACGACAGTTTCATTGGAGGCCACTGAGCGCACAGCCATGGCACGACCGTTCAGCGTACGGATTGTCCCTATCCATGCGCTTGTTGAAGGCCAGACTACGACAGCTAGCTGCAGCAATAAATGTGACCCTACGTTCGGATTTTAACAGACGCACCCAAGGATTAAATAATTTTATAGCAAACAAGGAAAAAACAAGGGAGAAGTCCCATTTGCAATTGGGAAGGTTGCTCGTGTCGTTTCTGAGAGTTAAACCTTGACATGTACACTGGTTTCAAAGTAGCAATGGACACAGACGCAGAATCCGCATTGATTTTGCAATTAATTTCCCGAATGACGTCACTTGAAATGGATGACCATGGTATTGGATCGTTTTGCGTGTGTGGTGATTTAATGTGTCCTGCGACACGATACGTATGTGTGTGTGTGTGTGGCGATTAATATCACTAAATGGTGTGTATGTGTGTGAATGTCGGAGATTAATAATTTAAACAAAAAAAACTTTAAAAATACGTAATAGAGATCATGTAAAATCTCATATAAAATGGAACACTTCCTCAAACATTGGTGAGCAAATAATGATTGTGAGATGCGCCAAAAAAAAACAACAAACGGATTCTTCTTTTCGAAAGAAATGTCGAAAATTTCACTCATTACGAAGTGGGTCAGCACACGTCGAAATTCCACCCGCAAAGACGGATACGCCATCGCCTTTCGATCGTGTACCGTCTGTTGCGGTTCCTGCTTGCGTTTCACTATTCTTGTTGCGCACCGATGTACGATCACACTTTTCCCCTTTTTTCCTTTGGTTGGAAAACAATTTCACTCATTCACCCACACACACACACACACACACACACGCATATTGTGCGCACACACACACAACACTAGAATGGCACGGTTGCACGATAGTGGGATTTCCTTTTTGTTTCGATTTAGATATATTAGCTCATCAAATGGTCGAATCGTGCAATTTGCCTCACTTTTACACCCCTCCCATGAATACACACGGCCCACACAAAAGGATCACGCACACGTAATGACACACACATACTCATTCAGCCATCTGTACGCGTGCTACATCAGGTGAATTTGAAATTCCTGTCTGCCGTGTCTCGATCTTCGTCACTTGCAGCGTTACGACACGGGATTTTTGCAATACGAACGTTCCCGTTCTCGTTTTTTGCAACCAGCAGCACTTGCAAACACACTTGTTTGTGGTGATCGCTTGGAAACAGCACATAGCAAAGATCACATTCTTCCCGTCACCAGTGGGTCACAAAAAGGTGGGCCGGAATGGAAAGATTTCCAACCGTGCCACCGTATAATCTCCATCACCTTACGGAGTGGCGGCTCCCTATGCCGGCCTATTGCGTCGCTTCTGTGGCTTCTTTTTACACTTTGCAACTTTGCGTTTTTGTCCCGTTGCTGTATCTTTACCGAGCAGTGAAAATGCACCCGGGAGCTACCGTGCCAGTAGTGCCACGTACGGAGGGCGATCTTGGGCGACTGATGAATGCTCACGCACGATGATCACGATCGCGCACGGGATCCGGATCGTTGCGAAAATGCAGAGCAATGTGGCCGAACCGAAAGTCCGCCGAGAGTGTTCTTCTCCGACCGTATTTCGGCGGTCATAAGGTGGTTTTTTTCTCGAACTTCTCACCCCCCCTTACATACCTCCCAGCTCGGTTTGCTTGTCGCAGGTTTTGCTATGTGTGTGCACAAGAAATGCACGCGCAAAGCTAAAATTAAAATTCTTCTGGCTTGTGCGCGCCTCCATCGAGCGGTTTTTCCGTCCGGAGGAAATGCGGCACGTGGGGGGTGGGGAAGGAGGTAAAAAATGAGAAATTATGTCCGTTTTCTTCACGTTCGTGAATGCTCACGCTTCCCTTTATCGATGCGTTTTGTGCTCTCTTGCTCGCGATTCGGAAAATTTCGTCGAACGCACCTCTCTACAAAATCGTCTCAAAACGTTTGGAGATCATTTTGTGGGGGTTTGCTTTGTTTACCGATCGACCATTGTGGTATGCACGAGCGCCATACATTAGTTGTTTATTTTACTTTATTTTTTTGTTGTTGCTTTTGACTCGAATCGACAGATCCATCCCGTGCGTCCCAACCCAGCTGATGAGTGTGCCTGTGTACGATAAAATCCCAATCCCAAAGTTGCAAAGGGATGCCTGGTAGTGCGGGTTCGATTCCGTTTGTCAATGAGGCCAATAGCAAGATTACGAGTAGTGGGATATAAATTACGTGATACGGGCTACGGGATGTGTGTAAAGACCTTGATTCTTCAGATTATCGTCATCCAAGGGCACATTAAAGGGACGATACAAATAGGTACGCAACAATCTCTACTTATGTTTGCGATCTTTTTATTTTCTTATAAAACAAATTAGGAACATATGATGTGTTTATTGTTTGCACGAGGTAGAATAATTAACGCACGTAGTAAGTAAGCTATTATGGGGTTTCAAGAGTAAAACAAATACTTGGAATCGATTTATGAACCTTTTTAAACATTATTCTGATCCACAATGTCCGTCATTGGGTTGAAATGGGGCCACGTTTTGATCTCCTCGAACAACCGATCGCCTGGACATTCGGTGGAACGCACTTGTCGATGGCCGAGCAGGGTATAGTTCTGCGCTATGAGTGAATTGCGAACTCCGTACTCGATCAGATTTTGTGCTGCAGTAAGCATATTCTTCGGTGGCAAATTCGCTGTAACGAGATAGGGACAATTAGAGATGTTTTACATTCCCCCCCCCGAGTTGAAGGCGTTTCACCGCGCACTTACAAACCCAATCGCCTATTAGACAGATCCCAACGCTACGATCGTTGTATCTTGGAGCATGGGCACCGACTACGTTGAATCCTCGGCCCTGGTACACACGTCCATCACCACCGATAGCAAAGCTATATCCGATGTCGTTCCATTGGCGAACTTCCTGGTGCATTTTCTGCATCTGTTGCATTGCCGCAATGCACTGCAGACCGTTATAACATGCCGCCGGTGTGTACGAATGATGTATGATGACGTACGGGATCGGACCGGCAAAATGTTCAACCCGTTTCGGTGGCAGAGCATTCCAGAAATCGCGTGTCACATAGGGCACTGAGTCTGCAAAAAAAAACAACAATGTAATCGTTAATGTTGCTGAAGTCATTATCATCATTATCGTGCCGGAGATAGTAATCGAACGGAGGGAAAATTTTCCGTATTGTTTCGTGCATTTGCAGTTGCACTTTGTGGGCTTTTCCATTAGGGGAAGCTGCAGCCATCGGTCACGATCTCGATGAAACTGTCTACTGGCTACTGGGGGGAATCAACGTTTCAATTAACTACTGACTGAAAGTAAACAGATTTCCCTTCCTCTTCTAATCTGTGTTTGGTCAGCTGTTTTGTTTAGATTTGAATAAGCTTTTGCCGACGTAAATTGCTTTTAAATGATAAGAAGTGTTTTACATGTTGTTTCCACACGTGAAATTCGTACGTCATACGAATTGATTGTGAGGGTCCAAACTCATCCAAACTCAAAACTCTAGCGAACCAATTTCACTTTTTTATTATGTAAAAATGCATTCTGTGTGGCGTAGTGGATCGGATTGCAATCCGTGACGAAATTCAGTTCTTCATGTCAGGGGATTTTTGAACATGTATTGCCGAATGACAGACGGCAGATGATGACCAGGTTGAATGAAGCACTACGCACTTGTCCAGCCACTTAGCAAACACCATTGCTAAACGTTTGCTCAATTATTGTTTCGTTTTTGCTGTTGTTAGAGATTATTGTTAAATTACACTAATTCTAGCAAAACTTACCACATGCTTTACTGTCCACGGCAACGTACGTTAGGGTGAGCGCTATGGCAGTGACACACAAGTAAAAGTCTTTCACTTTGTCCATATTTTGGCAGTAGATCATAGGAACAGCTTATCCATTAAACGATCACTTCTTTTACGCACCGAAAGGTTCTTTTTTTTCAACAATTTATCAGACACGGGAACAATTGCTAGTCTCCAAACCGGTCATTTCATTAGCAAACAAAGCGTTTCGAAATTGTTGTCCAGCATTTGATGCGTCAAACAAATAAATCACTGTCTCACACACTGGATAAGGACAAAAGTAGGGCTTTTTGGGGAGGCAATGCTGCTTTGTCTGGTTTTTTGGCGTTTTTTTTTGGGTTCACAGTTATATTATCATTACTCTAACAGGTGTCCGAAGTGGGGGTTAAACTTCACATTACAAAAGTAGACGACACTCGATCGAATTATACTGCGTGCCGTGGTCGCGCAATTGTCGTCATTCGTTCACAAGTGGTATTTTGATAACACGGAAACAATAATGTACAGATGGATGACACTCTGCTTGTCTACAGCGATTCTGATCGCCAATACGCACTTATCGCCAATGGCTCTGGCGCAGGTTCAATTGATACTGTTGTGACAGCAAGCAGCCGGTGGGCATTAAATACATCCGCGCGATGTTGAGGTGTGTTGCAAATGCAGAGCCAACATTGCGTAAACGTAAGAGCGAGTAGAGGGTTTTGCGAGCGCGAGAACCACGATAACACGAGAGCAAAGTGATCAATGAAGATCCCCGTGAGTTGGTCGTGGGAAAGAGGAAGAGGCTTTACTTCGCGGGGATTCACCATGGGCCGGTGTCAAGTAGAGATACGATCGGCGTCGGAGATAGCTTAATGCCGCGCCAAAGGATAAGCTACGATGACCAATGTAGAGATGAGAATAACAACTCTTTTTAGTGAGTCAACTCAGAGTGAATGAGTCGTTATTAGGGGTCACCTCGTTTAACGACTCCTTTCGGAGTCCCGGCATAAGCGTATAAGTTAAGGTTCGGTCATTTTACTCACTCATGAGTGTAAGCATGTAGCCTTGGTGAGTCGAGTTGCAAAACGAGTAAATACGTGAGTTGAACGGAAAATATGCTAGTGAGTTGAAATTTTGAGTAATTTAGCAAAATTTTTAAAATTGATTTATTTTGATGCGCATTTGTTGCAATATGTTTCTTTTCGCTCAAATAATGCTTTAAATTAAAAAAAGAATAAAAAATCAGAAAAAATTTTTTAAAAAAATTTCAACTCGAAAATTTCATAAGGGGTACCCCTTGCCATTTTTTTGAGAAATTTTGCAAAAAAATTTAAATTGATTTATTTTGATGCAAATTGGTTGCAATAAGTTTCTTTTCACTCTAATAATGCTTGAAATGAAAAAAAGAGTGAAAAATAATAAAAAAAATCAAAAAATTAAAAAAAAATGAAAATTTTCCTCATTTTTGCACCAAATTTTGCCTATAACTCGGTCGGTATCCAACGAATCGCCAATCTTTAACCTGTGGTCGATAGATGGCACCAATGGCTACATTTTCTTCTTGGACAGCCATGCCCTTAGATGTATGTGCCAGAAGTTATTCGAGGAACCAAGTTCCTTACCCTGTTTGAGAAAATGTAAAATTTTCCTCATTTTTGAGCAATGTAGCAAAAATTTTAAATGTGATATATTTTGATGGGAATTTGTTGCAATAAGTTTCTTTTCACTTAAATAGTGCTTTAAATTAAAAAAAGAATAAAAAATCAGAAAAAAATTTCCAAAAAAATTTTCACTCGAAAATTTCATAAGGCTTACCCCTTGCCATTTTTTTGAGAAATTTTGCAAAAAAATTTAAATGTGATATATTTTGATGCAAATTGGTTGCAATAAGTTTCTTTTCACTCAAATAATGTTTTAAATTAAAAAAAGAATAAAAAATCAGAAAAAAAATTTCCACTCGAAAATTTCATAAGGGGTACCCCTTGCCATTTTTTTGAGAAATTTTGCAAAAAAATTTAAATTGATTTATTTTGATGCAAATTGGTTGCAATAAGTTTCTTTTCACTCAAATAATGTTTTAAATTAAAAAAAGAATAAAAAATCAGAAAAAAAATTTTAAAAAAATTTCCACTCGAAAATTTCATAAGGGGTACCCCTTGCCATTTTTTTGAGCAATTTTGCAAAAAAATTTAAATTGATTTATTTTAATGCCAATTGGTTGCAATAAGTTTCTTTTCACTCAAATAATGTTTTAAATTAAAAAAAGAATAAAAAATCAGAAAAAATTTTTTTTTAAAATTTCCACTCGAAAATTTCATAAGGCTTACCCCTTGCCATTTTTTTGAGAAATTTTGCAAAAAAATTTAAATTGATTTATTTTAATGCCAATTGGTTGCAATAAGTTTCTTTTCACTCAAATAATGTTTTAAATTAAAAAAAGAATAAAAAATCAGAAAAAAAATTTTAAAAAAATTTCCACTCGAAAATTTCATAAGGCTTACCCCTTGCCATTTTTTTGAGAAATTTTGCAAAAAAAATTAAATTGATTTATTTTAATGCCAATTGGTTGCAATAAGTTTCTTTTCACTCAAATAATGTTTTAAATTAAAAAACGAATAAAAAATCAGAAAAAAAATTTCCACTCGAAAATTTCATAAGGCTTACCCTTTGCCATTTTTTTGAGAAATTTTGCAAAAAAAATTAAATTGATTTATTTTAATGCCAATTGGTTGCAATAAGTTTCTTTTCACTCAAATAATGTTTTAAATTAAAAAACGAATAAAAAATCAGAAAAAAAATTTCCACTCGAAAATTTCATAAGGCTTACCCCTTGCCATTTTTTTGAGAAATTTTGCAAAAAAAATTAAATTGATTTATTTAGATGCGAATTGGTTGGAATAAGTTTCTTTGCACTCAAATAACGCTTTAAATAGAAGAAAGCATAAAAAATAAGAAACTCGTTCAATACAACGTTTCAACTCACTATCTCACTCTTAATCACGTTGCACATCTCTAGACCAATGAGGATCGGAAAATTCCTCGCATATGATTCATGGAGCTTATTATCGTCGCAAGTGTGTACATTTCAACTACGCTAAAGTATGAGTTTCTTTATGCTGGAAATGTTGAAGGATAAATCCATTATTCGTGATTCATTATTATTATGCATCTTTTCTAATACTCTAAACATTTATGAAAGTCGGCATTAGTAATAAAAAATCAATTCTCCCACACACCCCCCCAACCCCCAACCGTACACATGGGTAATATTTGTCAAATTGCTTGCAGTAATTTCCACAGAGCGGGAATGTACCGATTTCGAGGTGGCCGTTAGGGGTGTAATTTCTCACGCGATATACAACCTGCCTGCCGCACTGTACGAGATGATGGGAGGAATTGTTTCCGTTTCTGAGCCGGTCGACAATCGGCTGTTGTTTACTGTCGTATGTGTATAATCATGAAACCAAACAAATGAAACAATTTAAACGTAGCGGCAACATTAAAAGTAAAAAAATCATAATTGTCCAAGCTTGATGGAGTAATTATTGATTGAATTCTTATCAAAAATGCATTAGTTTGCACATTATCAAAGTCGATGCTACCGGCATGCCGACAACAATTGCAAAAGTTGTGTACAATTGATTGGAAGAGCAAGGGTTGTGAAAAGTGTTGTATCGATTTTAGTTATTTATCTCTCATTTATTTTCTCCTTCTTGTGTGGAACTACAAGCTCTATCGAAGTTTTGTGGCGTGCCATTTCTGGCTTGTCTTGACTTTGTTTACTCCTAGCAGTATAGTCAGTCTGGCGTACGTAGGTATCTGGTTAGGGATGGGATTTGATATGCGTTCCTATCGTGTAAAGACCGATGACGCTACCACATATACCACTGGGCCACCCCTATTTATCTATATTATCTTATCTTTATATTAAGCATTAAACAAAAGATAGCGGAACATAAAGCATATTTATGTAAGTTTCAATTTTATTTGTCATCTTTTTAGAAAATACTTTACCTAGAGGGTGCTCATGAAAAACAGTTCGACAGAATGCGTAGCGCAAAGTTACAAGCCGCTTTGGTGAAACGTCGTGAAGCTGAACAAATAAAGTATCAAAAATCGGCCGCCGTAGAACGATACTATGACCAGTGGGGACGCATAACAAGCCGCTACGAATCGTGGACAACACCGCAGTACTACAGGGAAGCGGAACAAGCGCTCAGGAAGCGTGAAGACGAAAAGAAAAAGCAAGAAGCATTGGAATCCAAGCGTAAACGTCTGAAGGACTTATTGCAGAAGGAAAATGAGCAGTTGCAGAAGGAGATGGAGAGTAAGTTAAAGGGAATTGTTTGGTTCCGGTATTCCTAAAACTTTTTTTTATCTTTAAACTATTTTTAGATGTATCCCGACCGAAACCAAAAGCAGTTTCCACCGAAATCTTGGAAGGGATCCGTTCGCGACTTCATAACGCGGAGGAGGCAAAAAAGCGCATAGATCTCGAGGCGAATTTGTACAGCAAGTGGCGCTTTGGCTTTGATAAGGACGCAATCATAATGGACTCTAAAACAACCCACCAAGCCATGGCCAAGTTGAATTGGATCGATCGGCAAGTGGAGCTGCAGCTGCAGGACGAAAAGGATCGTCGCGAGCAGCAGGAGCGTGAACTGAAGCTGTGCGAAGAGGTTCGTCGGCGAGAGGAAATTTTGCTGGAAAAGAACCGAATGCGTGAGGAAGAGATAAAGGAGCTTCGCAGCATGCAGGAATTTCACATGGCCGAACTTAAATCCCGCGAACAGGAAGCTAACGAGCTGAAGATGTACGAGGTGCGATTGAAAACGAAAAAGGAAGAGATGGCTACAGAGTTAGAGCAGCTGCGCGTCTACAACGATCTTCGACGCGATCGTGTAGTTGCGATGCATAACTTGAGGCGCATTAAAATGCTGCTACGCGAACGTTCCGAGGCTGTTCGCAACGACCTGCAGCATGACATACAGCTACTGCAGCGGATTAGCATCGGTAACCCCGCGTCGTCCGATAGCGCCGAAGGAATCGAGTATCTGCGGCGAAAGTTTCAGCTACAGTATGATCTCGAGGTGGAGCAACAAATGACAATAGAGAATATGTACGAATCGGAGGCAAAACATAACCTGTCCAAATGTGAAGACAAATGGAACAGTGAAGCGATCATACGCGAGCAACAGTTGCGCTGTCTGCTGGAGGATCGATTAATGGACTTTGAGACGAAACTGGTCGACTGCAGTCAAAGGCAACGGGAACTAATCGAGGTCCGTGAGCAACACATCAAAGCCATCGAGGGGGCTAATCAAAGACTGAAAGAGCTGATGTCGGATAAATCGCGCGATGAGTTCGTTACCTCGTCGAACAATAGTCAGTTACGGGATCTGCTTGTGCAGCGTGATGCTGCTGGCACAAACGCCGCCGAGAAACAGATCCAAAGACGACCATCAACACAGAGTTCGCAACGAAGCAGCACTTTCAGCAGCATTTTTCCATTTGACGACCACTGTAACGGATACAAGCTTCCTGAAAACCGAACCTATACTGGAAGAGGCAGTGAAACACCTCCCGGTTCCGAAGGACTGAGCGCACCGCGATTTGGGAAGAAAAAGGTGGCTTGGTGCTAGTGCGCTGCAACCTTAAGTATATTTCCGTCCAAGGGCAGTTTTTAAATCCGCCATGTTAGATGTAATATGTTTTTTAGAATGTTTATAGGATTAATTTGTGGTTGTGTGCTTTGGAAATATATTTTTATACAAAATATCTTTTCGCATCGAGCTTTTATCTTGTGTTTCGTTCAATTAAATTTATCAAAACTAAATTACTTTCTTATTTGTTTCAGTGTTTTTTTTTATTATTCGTTAAATTCTACATCCATCAGCCCACGCATCCCCAATCACGTAAAGTTTAACTTGCAAAAAAGACTACATGTATGCACGTTTGAGTGGAAAATGACGGGATTGAGCGGTTTCTAGTAAGGGAAAAATGAGTTTCGACAAGTGAGCCATGTTCAACTGACCACCTGTCGTTAAATGTGACAGGAAAAAAGACATACACCCTTCCTCTCTCATCGTACAGGTTTTCCAAGCGCAATCAAAAATGATTGCACTGGTCGGTGTTCTGCATTTGGTTTGTGATTCTGGCACCGGGAACTATGACGCGATAAGATGTACACATGTGTGTAAGGTGAGGAGTTTTGCTATCATTCCAATCTGGCTAACCTGTGGATCGTATTGCTCACTAACTCTACACCTATCGTCGACAGGGGGGAGAATATGCGAAATTCGTCACTAAATTTAATTTTCAATATTGATGTGTACGTATCATAGTTTTACGTTACAACGACTTGGTCGTCAGCAAGCTTAAGCAAGACATGCTAAAACAATATCAACTTTGTTGCTGATGGAATGATGGGTATTGGTACGAGAACTTTTCTAGCGTGTTGCGTATGCTGTTGAAATGGCATGTTTTAGTATGTCCAGTGTTTCCAACGCCAAATTGTAGTTGATCCATAATATTTCAACGATAGTCATTTCGTTTCTGTTTCCTGCTTGTGAGGAAAACGTCTTAGTACAAACGGGTACGTAAGACAAAATAAAAGACAAAATCCTTTCCCCACCTATTGTTCTTTTTATACGCGCGCTTTTATGTTTTTTATGCTATTTTGCACAAAGAGTACACACAAAATATAGATTTAATGCTGACATCTATTTTCTAGAGCGACGATTTTCACAAACACATACTCCTTCTTCTGTCTTCCTTCAAACACTAAAGCCTTTCGTCGAAGAAACAATTATGAGTTCAAGAATTCATGTTCTTCCGAAACCATCGTTACTTAAAAAGCTAGCTTTCGTTTCGAAGCGCCCTGCTGTGCGTCAGTTAAATGAATTGTATTGAACAATACATTCTCGAGCCCTCACAGGTCCCTTAAAACCTTGCAATCCGTACGAAGCACGGTAAGAATTTCAAGAAATCACTACCCTTGAAACGCTCTTCCATCGTAAATCGATTGATTCCAGATTGATCTACATGACAATTGTTGCTGCAAACTGAACCACGCCCGAGCAACGTGAACGTTCGTTTTCGTGTGCTTTGAAGCTTTTTCTTCCGTTCAACCTCTGACGGGTAGAATAAAGTGAAGACATCCCTTACCCTGTGTCTCGGTCTGAATGTGACGTACAGTGATGAATGTTGCGTATCCGTTGTCCCTTGACACTGTTCGTTTACATACATTTTTAAATAATAATAATGATAATTATTATTTAGTGTGTTATATAAAAAAATAATAATTATTAATAGTAGGACTACTACAAGGTCAAAACAGATTGCACTTCGATAGCCAACTTGGTGCCTTCCGTGGTTCGACTTGCGGCTTCAGCTGATGGCCACCTTTCGGTGGGTTGTTTGCTTCCTGCAAAGCGAAACGAAATGCGAAACAATGTTAGCAGAGTCGCAACAGTTACATTTTTTAATGTAATGTACAGCAGCTTACCATTCGCTTTTCCATTTTACATTTAATGTCGCGGGCAAGGGTGAAAAACGCATCGTCCACGTTGATGCTCGCCTTTGCCGAAGTTTCCATAAATTTGATTCCATACTCCACTGCTAGTTGTTCGCCTCTAACTCGTGTAACCTACGACATTTAAGATGGTTTGTTTTAACATCCCTTTTCTTGCGCGCCACTGCGTCGCTGCGTGATTAGTGACCATTACGTGTACCTGTCTTTTTTCATTAAGCTCACACTTATTGCCGAGCAGCATCTTTTCCACGTCGGCCGCTGCATTCTCCTCGATGTTTCGAATCCAGTTTTTGATGTTTTCGAACGATTTCTCCTGTGTGATGTCGTATACCAGCATGATGCCCATAGCTCCCCGGTAATAGGCAGTCGTGATTGTACGGAATCGTTCCTGTCCCGCTGTGTCCCTGTGAAGGTAAAGGATCGGAAAGTAAACCGTCAGTCGAATCGGCTGTATAATTAAGGTACTGTAAGGTAAGTTTACCATATTTGCAGCTTTATCTTTTTCCCGTCCAGATCGATGGTCCTAATTTTGAAATCGATACCTAAAAATAAAAACAAATAAAAAGATGTAAACAATGATCAAGACAAATTGAAAATGCAACCGAATTACTATAATTTTCGGGAATTAAAAAAAAATGTTTGGGCAAAAATTTAGGACGTTTTTATCTCAAAAGAAGATGCTTTTGTCGTTGCCACCTCGTACACGCTTTGGAAGTGCTTTCGCGTGTTTACGCGAATGAACCTAATGCGGTCGAAGCTTGCCAAAGATTCGATCGTTTTTGCTATACGCCAGTGAGCAAGACGAACCTCCTAAGTAGCGATTTAATCACATCGGAGCAAGGATGTTGCTGGGAGAGAAGTGGATTGTTAGGAGGAACAGCACAGGAGATGCTGCTTGTGTGGCGCAGTATGATCATACAAAGATATTTTTATCTTATTGTCATTCTATTTGCATTGCCTCCAATTCAGTCGCGCATATCCCTGAATGTGTTGCAAATTGTGAAGCTGCTCGATGGCATGCACAGTTTGCCATATTTTAACGTTTCCGTATCTGATCTACAAACCAGCCCCGTTGCCGTAATTCCAAACGTATCTAAACCAATCGACTGTGACGGATAGGAAGACGGATTAATACGAAAGCAGAAAAGAGGACGGAATCAAGGGAAGGTGCGAGTATTTTATTAGAGTTGTATAAATAACGCTCTTTTTAGGCGTATGAGCAGAGAAAAGATTTCATTGTTTTTAGATGGCAATGCGTTTGCTGCATCAGCAATCCATCGTTTCCTATTTGGAAATAATGCGTAACAATTGGACAGGTTTTGATAAGTTTAAACAAAACCAATCGAAGCAGAAATAGCTAAATGCAGGCAAACAAAACAGGAGAAACGCACCGGACTAGGGGCCCGATGCATCTGAAGTACAGCGTATCATACGAAATCAATATTTGATAAGGTGTTTAGCTGGCTGCCCCCGGAGTAAGCTTATCGACAATTGGCTAATAGTTCTCGTTCTGTGCATGCTGTTGAACATTTTGCAGTCGAATAATGTAATCATGAAAAAAGGAAAACAAACAACAGAAAACTTCTTATCAAACGCTCATGAATAGATGATTGTGGTGTGTGGCCGTATATCATCGGAATTCTACGTATGACCGATCTATCAAGACGCATACACGCGTACAAAAAAAGCAACATATCCGAAACAAACACTGCCCGATATATGACCGGAAACGGCCTCGCCCAAGCAAGAGGAAATTAGCCGACAGGAGATAGATTTTTGTGGTGAAACTACCAAAAGTAGCTTCATATTTTCATTTGGCTTCAGATCACGCTCCAGATAGTAGCGGAAGGATGTGAGTGGGTGGATCAGAAAGGAGGCCTCGCCACCTTGTCATAACGACAGGTGTCGTCGTCGTAGTCGTCGTCATGGCATTACTCATAGTAGGACCAGTTTCTTTATGTGTGTAGTAGCATTATTAAATCTTGCCTGCTTGTTGCCCGTGTCGAAGGCGCACGAATCGCACAAGGTCGCCATCATCATGTTTATTACTCACCGATTGTACTGATGAATGTGGTATTGAAGGCATCCTCCGAGAAGCGGAACAGTATACAGGTTTTGCCAACGCCGGAATCGCCGATAAGTAAAAGTTTGAACAGATAGTCGTAAGTTTTCGCCATTTCTACTTCGTTGGACTTTGGGTACCGGAACTGTGGGGGGGAACTAGCTGGGAGCTGGGTCGTCGACACTATTGCTTTGTGATCTGTCAGAAGGGAAAAAACACCACCCCGTTCCGCGACGAAATACGAGGGGTTTTTTTGCCAAGCGTCCACAAGACGTTCAATTCACACCCGGCAGGGTTCGATTTCGTTCCGACACTTTTACACGTCCCCTAGAACCAATTCACATACAGTTGGGTTCGCGGTTCGTTTGGAGAAGTTTCCGAAGTCGGCTTCAAAGATCGGAGGTGCGGTGGGTGCTCCTTGCTGCGATTGCGATGACGAAAACTTGCTAATAGCAGACGAACAACGCGACAGAGACAAATCAACACGGCACGAGTGGTATTAGTTGGTTAGGCTGGTAAGCCTGTAAAGCCTGCCCTGGAGCTGGTATTTTCGACCAAAAAAAACTTTCCTTTTACTCGTCACACCGTTTTCCTGTGCCTAGCGTAACAACGTAAAACGAAAACGGGAAAATGAGAAATAGACTTCGACGTCGCTTTTTGTTGCAATCACGCACGCAGCAAACGTCAAAACGGTACGTCAAACCACCGAAGGCACAACTATACGACGTGAACTTACAGGCCGGGAATATCAATAATTAGGCTTGTATCATAAATGATACATGCCCTTTGGAAAGAAAATGCACCTGAGGGAAAATGTTAATTCAAATTAGCTCGCCGATTATTGTTTCCCTGGCCTTTTATTTTGTTGGAATACGTGCTCAAGAAGAAATGGGCAACTAATTTTTACAGATAACAGGTGGAAGTAGCTCAAAATTTTTCAGGCAGGCGCTCAAAGCGTGGTGATGGGCGCGTTCGGTAAATGCGAAGTAAATTGGTCGAAAAATATGAAATTGTGGTGCAATTTTAGATAAAGCGTAACTCAGATGATGTTTTCCTTAAGTACTTGTAAAATTAAACATAAATATCAAATATGGATGATAAAACACGCAGCGAAAAAGCTCTTGAAAATGCAAAACATGACGTGATTGTCCTGCAGATCGACCACCGTGTCTCGGTTTGACGTTTCTACGAATGGATGCCAAGAAAGATAGACCTTTAAACATTTCCATTGCGGAAAAGAAGGAATTTGCAAGTGCGTCCCGTAGCAAAATTGTTTAGAACGGTGGCAGGTGTTTGTGATGTGATAAGTGTGTAGCTAAATCAATGGTTATGCTTTTGTGTTCTGAATTGTGCCAGTTAACTTG
Organism: Anopheles funestus; assembly: GCF_943734845.2. Lineage (NCBI taxonomy): Eukaryota > Metazoa > Arthropoda > Insecta > Diptera > Culicidae > Anopheles > Anopheles funestus. Next base: position 1,663,138 of record NC_064598.1, read on the forward strand.
ACTGGAAGGCGTGTATGTGCCGTGTTTTTTTATGTGCAATCAGCGTTTGATATCTGGGCGACGTATTCAGGCAGCAAGAAAGGTGCAGTGTACAAAACACGGGCAAATTGCGTTGTACTACCACCACGTCTCGCTGGCGCTGACGGGGTGAATTTTTCGCGTTGCCATTCCGAGTGATGGGGCTTTCCCGTTGAGCAGAAGAAAAGTTACATTGCAACGAGCAAAGTGCGGGCCAAGTGTGCTGATAGTGTGTTGCCCCAAAGAAGGTAGCTGCAGTAAAGAAAGTGTGACGCAATGAAAATATCGCTTCTGCTGACTGCTGCTTAACCCTTCCTCGGCGCAGTATTCAGCCTGAAATCATGTTACAACGGGGAAAGCGAAAAGTTTAGACGGTGGTAAACAAGTAAAATTCTCCCTTTTCCCCATGCAGTGTAGTGTGTTGTTTTGTTCAAGGATCAAATATAGCGAACGCGAGCGTGTGTATGTGTCTCTGTGCGAAAGTGGGGGAAGAAAAGTATTGCAGTCGTACGGTAGCTTAGCGCCTCTCCACGATCGATTCGTCCCGTGGAGTCAACGTCAAGCCATGAAAAGTGACATGAATGAGCTAGGTTCGGAAGTACTGGATAACTGCCCGTAACTGGAGCTCGAAGCCGGAGCTGAAGGAGAGACGAAAAGACAGGCGAGGAAAGGTCTCGATCTCGATCAACGCAATCACACACAAAGCAATCATGGGAGCGAAGGATTCGAAGCCGTCCTGCATCAGCTACGAGGAGGCCGTCAAACGAGGTGGGTACGATAGTTTTTGTGTCGGGTTCGTGAAACTGTCTCATCATCATGTCCACTTGCGACTGGGTCAAAACGTGATGCACACCTGCAGCATTCTTACATCCGTTTTCCGATCGTCCGATGCTATAGGCAGCTGGAATGAACGATGACGGCAAAAGGTAAATTGAGCGCTGCGATTGTCGGAATCACTTGTCCATCGCCAACACACACCGCGGGCCGCGAATGAAAGCTAATTAGCAAACATCACGTCAGCGATAGAGTTGTAATATAATGTTCCCTTTTACGCTGTGTGTCCGTCCCAGTGGTTGGATTGTGCGTGTGTGGGTTCTGCTATGGGGACACAATTTATTGCAGCATTACACTTGCTGTTCTAGAATGTGGTTAGACGATTCTCAACAAGCTCCTCTAGCACTGCTCCACGGCGTTACAGTGTTGTGTGGAAGAAAAGAGAAAAACAGTATAGGGCTGAACAGGGACTGTTTGATGCATAAATGAAACCCTTGGTTTGGAAGGTGTTTTTTATGCTGACAGAGACTATTTTACTGGCAGCAGAACTAACACGACAAAGGAATTTATCGATTTTACGTTATGCTGCAGTTCCGTTCCAATTTGTGTTTACTTCTGTTTCGAGGTGGGAATTTTTCTTTCCGTCATGAAAAACGGGTCTTTCGCGCAGACCACATTCTTACTTCTTTGTAGCATACATACGCAAATAGCAAATTTAGCTGCAGTTACTCTTTGTCCCAACCATTTAAGGGCAGTTGGGGATGTTTTGCTGAAGTCAAGGTTTGTTTTAAATATTCAAATCAAACAAAAACCTGACCGTCATTACACGGACGCAGCCGAGGCACATTCTTCGTTGTCCGGCATAGATTAGATTAGACAAGACACTGCTTCTGTTTGCCCGAGCGCGTCTTTAAGGAAAACTTTCCGTTGTGTGACAGTTTTTTTTTCACTTCAAAAATAAAAAAGGTTTCACTTCACTTAAAAGTTTCATATTGCGCCCATTCAGCGGGTCGGTCTTAAAGAGACAAACAAGACGGAGCAAATGTGGAGAAGAATGACAATGATTGAATCAATCACTTCCTGCTGCTCTGCTTGACGATGATGGTGGTATGATGGAATGAATAACGATTAGCTAATGCTTTCGTCATTAGGTCGCAGTAGGTTGATTACATGGTGACCATCGACAAGCAAAGATGATCGTACGAGTGTAATTTTTGGACCGACACAAGGCACCCCAGAAGAAAGGAACGGTTGTGTACTTTGTTTCGTTTGCAGTGCAAGTTTTCCACGCTGATAGCGCGTTTTATCGCTGCGTTGTTTTGCTAATTTTCTGAAGTTTTCTTAGTGCCGAGCCGATGAATGACGGCTAGCAAAGTGCCTTTTTTTTTGCTCAAACTTTTACTAATGAGAAGAAGGCAGCTTGCGGGACACGACATTCGAATCAAACAAGAGACAATTAACAAACAAGACACACAACTGTTCGTCTTCGGGTTTTCTTTAAAACTGTCATAGCGAAGCGATTGATTTGCCCAAGGTGAAATGATAAGCAGGTTTTAAGGTTTACATTTATGTGCTCTAATTGTGCCCCGAACGTGAGTGATCATCGTTTATTCTGTTGCCATTAAGATTATTTAAATTAGGAATAAAAAATGTATCACCACCGTTTTGAATGATTTTTTGTGTCATTTTTTTTACGGCGCAACGTTTTAAAGCTTCTTAAAAGTTTGTTTGCCCCGTTGGTAACCGTGTAAAAGAGTCAAATTCTTTTTGCGTTGTCCCTGTGTTTGTAAGGTTTGGTATCTTAAGCAGAAACAGAAATATCATACGTTCGTTGATGTTTGTTTGTTTGGCAGAATTTGCCAGTTGGTGACAATTTGGCTTTAATCAAAAGGCAAATATTTACACCTTTTGAGACTAAAACCGAGGAGATCTGGTTGCGTTGCCGCCTGAATGTTGATGTTGATGAGTGGAACGAGCGCTACGAAACGCCAAGTGAATGAACTTTTCCACGGCTTGATATGTGTTATGTGGTGCAAATAATTGTCAACTGTTTTATTCCATTTCATTCCATCCAAAACTTAAGAAAATGTTAGTTGTTTAAGGATTTGTTTACGTTCCTTCCTATCTTTGGTAGAACACAAATGTTTGGTAGAACACACAATAAAAAAGGGTTTTACAGATACTTTTGATAAAGTAATGATCCTCAACTAAAACACCGTAAGTACGGTGTCTCCTTCCGTCTTGAATTACAATTGATGGCTTGTAGCTTTTAAAATCATGAATGGCGATAGGGCGCTAATACCGTTTGGTATAAAAATTACATGAATAGATTGAGATTTTGCTGCTGGTTGCTGGGGATAATTCCGCTCGCTTGATTTGCGCCTTCTCGCACGGATAAAGACTGGTTGACATTGAAACACTGAGAAGAGCCGGCGGAGTCGGGGATGCTGATCGTGGAGGGAGCGAACGGAGCGCGCTAGGTCGGATGTAATAGAGTGGAACCAGTGAGCTAAACCCGGGCATTTTCCTGCACTTGTAAACACCTTCGTGTGTGAGGAAATGTGCTGAACGAAAGAAGGAATGAGAATGCGGTGCACAACGCAAACATGCAATTCCCGCTACTCTATTCTACCCTCACACACCAAGGGGAGACCCATGGTTTAACTCTCCATATGCCATTATACATGTTTTTTGTTGAAAAAGTGTGTTTTTTGCCGAAACATTATGAGAAAGTGTAAACCACGATGTGTGGAAGATTATTATGTATTTTAGTGTGTTGCCCCACATGACGTGTCTCCGATTGGGCTCGATTGCTTTACTAAGGGTTAATCGTTTTATCTGGTCCCAGAGCTATACCGCAAACAGTGTTGGGGTGTGTTGTAGCGGATTAAAACCCTCTCTTGGTTGGTGGTCGGTTTTGTGCAGAAGGGCCTACCAAGCAGCAGCAGCAGCAGCAACAACGCATAATAAGGCCAAACGTGTTTGGGGCTACCCATCGAAGGTACGTTGCTCTAGATGGAAATGAGCTGGGTGTGTCTGAAAGCACCTCCTAATAAATGAGTACAGATAAAGCGATCAGAATATATGTAAGTGTTCTACCAGTGTTTACGCCCCGATATCAAGCCGAGGTAGCGATATGTTGAGCTCATCGGAACAAGCACACACCTTGCCTAATGAAATATTGTTTTGGAAATGTTTATTTATTTTTCATTTACTCTTCGAACATTAATCACAATTTACGTGTTTTTTGCGTTTTTTTTTTGCAGTGACGGACTCAGAGCTACGACGAATCAAGGATGCGTTTAAACGATCGGCTGGCACTAGCGGATCAGTGCTGAGCAAATGTGCCTTTATGCAGGATGTTCTCGGCGATGGCGTTCCTTCGGTGGTGGCCGATTGGCTGTACACGGCATGTGGCGGTACCGCCAAGGGGATCGCCTTCAAAGAGCTGCTCTGTGGCCTCGTTCTACTAACGAAAGGAACGCAGGATGAGAAAATTAAGTAAGTAGTTGTGTGGGCGTGTGTGCGGGGAGGGACTGATTGTAGAATATCGAGAATACGCGTGTATGCAATGCTTACTTCAAGGACGAGGGCACTTTCTTATCGCGGAACAGTTTGATAGTTGCCCCATTGTTCGAATTGGCTATTCCGTTTACGGACTCTCCTCCAATTTCCAAAACCATGTAACCCCTTTCGCCTATCCAATGTCCAACGCTCCCATCGGCAAAGCCGCGCTAGTAGCGCGTTTGGCATGTGTAGAAGTTTATTTATATTGTCTTGTTATCGACAGCTCTTGATATCGCGTGGTATCATCATTGCTTAAGGGGCCAGGCTTGATATCAGTGCTTGTGTCTTATCGTCGATAGCAAAACGCAACGCGATCATTTCGATTGGACGCATTTGCAAACGATGGAAAGCATAGCTAGCGTAGAACATTTATCCCCAAAGGCTTAGGAAAACGATGATATAGCGCTACTACTTGTCACAGTTACTTGCGGATTTCCGTTTTATCTGTTTTTCTCCTGAGTGATGCAGTTGTTTGTGCGGTCTTTGTTTTTTGTTTCAACCCACACACCAATCTATTCGTCTATGAGCCTTTTTTGTGTGTGACCGTATAGTGGTTAAACTGTTACGGCGAAACATTCCACATGTTGCCGGAAACGCTAATTGAACACCTTTTTGGGTCGTATTGAGAAAATCTGTCGAACGAAGGAGAACCGTTCCAAGGGTAGGCAATTACTCAATTAGAATGTAAGGCCACACCTGCAGAATATGGCCGGCGTTTTCTAAGCCAGGGTTGTTGGCCTCTTGTCAATGGGCAGATATTTCGCATTATCGTTTAACGTAAACGTAACGTGTTTTTTACTAATTGACCCAGTTTGATTTTTCGAAAGAAAAATAAGTATTCCCCTTAGTGATACTAGTGTTAGGTCAAGAGCGAAATAGGTACCTCAATCGCTCCGCTCATCTTATTGTGCGCGCTCCCGCACAGCCCACGTGAAAAAAGGTAGCTCCGTACGGAGCGCTACACACAGGAGCGATTGTGCGATGCGCTCCCAGAAGCGAAGTTTCGCACCACAAGGAGCGCTACACAAAGGAGCGATTGTGCGATGCGCTCCCATTTGAAAATTTCCTTCGCATTTTTTTGAGCAATTTTTTTAGAAAATTTTTTAAATGTGATATATTTTAATGCGAATTTGTTGCAATAAGTTTTTTTTCACTCAAATAATGTTTTAAAAGAAGAAAAGATTAAAAAATCAGAAAAAAAATTTTAAAAAAAATTCAACTCGAAAATTTCATAAGGCTTACCCCTTGCCATTTTTTTGAGAAATTTTGCAAAAAAAATTAAATTGATTTATTTTATGGAAAATTGCTTGGAATAAGTTTCTTTTCACTCAAATATTGTTTTAAATTGAAAAAAGAATAAAAAAAAAAAAAAAATATAACAACTATAAAAATTTTAAAATTTCATAAGGCTCATTTTTGCACCAAGTTTTGCCTATAACTCGGTCGGTATCCAACGGATCGCCAATCTTTAACCTGTGGTCGATAGATGGCACCCATGGCCACATTTTCTTCTTGGACGGCCATGCCTTCAGATGTCTGTGCCAGAAGTTATTCGAGGAACCAAGTTCCATACCCTGTTTGAGAAAATGTAAAATTTTCCTCATTTTCGCACCAAGTTTTGCCTATAACTCAGTCGGTTTCCAACGGATTGCCAATCTTTAACCTTTGGTCGATAGACGGCACCAAGGGCTACATGTTCTTCTTGGACGGCCGTGCCCTCAGATGTCTGTGGCAGAAGTTATTCGAGGAACCAAGTTCCATACCGTGTTTGAGAAAATGTAAAATTGTCCTCATTTTTGCACCAATTTTTCCCTATAACTCGGTCGGTATCCAACGGATCGCCAATCTTTATCTTGTGGTCGATAGATAGCACCAATGGCTACATTTTCTTCTTGGACGGCCATGCCCTCAGATGTCTCTACCGGAAGTTATTCGAGGAACCAAATTCCATACCCTGTTTGTGAAAATGTAAAATTTTGCTCATTTTTGCTCAAAGTTTTCCCTATAACTCGGTCGGTATCCAACAGATCGCCAATCTTTAACCTGTGGTCGATAGATGGCACCCATGGCCACATTTTCCTCTTGGACGGCCATGCCCTCAGATGTCTCTACCGGAAGTTATTCGAGGAATCAAATTCCATACCCTGTTTGAGAAAATGTAAAATTTTCCTCATTTTTCACCAATTTTTGTCTATAACTCGGTAGGTACCCAACGGATTACCAATCTTTAACCTGTGGTCGATAGATGGCATCAATGGCTACATTTTCTTCTTGGACGGCCATGCCCTCAGATGTCTGTGCTAGAAGATATTCGAGGAACCAAGTTCCATACCCTGTTTGAGGGAATGTAAAGTTTTTCTCATTTTTGCACCAACTTTTGCCTATAACTCGGTCGGTATCTAACGGATCGCCAATCTTTAACCTGTGGTCGATAGATGGCACCAATGGCTACATTTTCTTCTTGGACGGCCATGTCCTAAGATGCCTGTGCCAGAAGTTATTCGAGGAACCAAGTTCCATACCCTGTTTGAGAAAATGTAAAATTTTCCTCATTTTTGCACCAATTTTTCCCTATAACTCGGTCGGTATCTAACGGATCTCCAATCTTTAACCTGTGGTCGATAGATGGCACCAATGGCTACATTTTCTTCTTGGACGGCCATGTCCTAAGATGCCTGTGCCAGAAGTTATTCGAGGAACCAAGTTCCATACCGTGTTTGAGAAAATGTAAAATTTTCCTCATTTTTGAGTAATTTAGCAAAATTTATAAATGTGATATATTTTCATGCGAATTTGTTGCAATATGTTTCTTTTCGCTCAAATAATGCTTTAAATTAAAAAAAGAATAAAAAATCAGAAAAAAATTTTTTAAAAATTTTCAACTTGAAAATTTCATAAGGGGTACCCCTTGCCATTTTTTTGAGAAATTTTGCAAAAAAATTTAAATTGATTTATTTTAATGCCAAATGGTTGCAGTAAGTTTTTTTTCACTCAAATAAAGCTTTAGATTAAAATAAAGGTTAAAAATAACAAAAGAAATATTTTTTTTATAAATTTTACAATCTCCTAAGGCTCATTTTTGCACCAAATTTTGCCTATAACTCGGTCGGTATCCAACGGATCGCCAATCTTTATCTTGTGGTCGATAGATAGCACCAATGGCTACATTTTCTTCTTGGACGGCCATGCCCTCAGAGGTCTGTGCCAGAAGTTATTCGAGGAACAATGTTCCATACCCTGTTTGAGAAAATGTAAAATTTTCCTCATTTTTGAGTAATTTAGCAAAATTTATAAATGTGATATATTTTCATGCGAATTTGTTGCAATATGTTTCTTTTCGCTCAAATAATGCTTTAAATTAAAAAAAGAATAAAAAATCAGAAAAAAAAATTTTAAAAATTTTCAACTTGAAAATTTCATAAGGGGTACCCCTTGCCATTTTTTTGAGAAATTTTGCAAAAAAATTTAAATTGATTTATTTTAATGCCAAATGGTTGCAATAAGTTTATTTTCACTCAAATAAAGCTTTAAATTAAAAAAAAGGTTAAAAATAACAAAAGAAATATTTTTTTTATAAATTTTACAATTTCCTAAGGCTCATTTTTGCAAAAAATTTTGCCTATAACTCGGTCGGTATCTAACGGATCTCCAATCTTTAACCTGTGGTCGATAGATGGCACCAATGGCTACATTTTCTTCTTGGACGGCCATGTCCTAAGATGCCTGTGGCAGAAGTTATTCGAGGAACCAAGTTCCATACCCTGTTTGAGAAAATGTAAAATTTTCCTCATTTTTGCACCAATTTTTCCCTATAACTCGGTCGGTATCTAACGGATCTCCAATCTTTAACCTGTGTTCGATAGATGGCACCAATGGCTACATTTTCTTCTTGGACGGCCATGTCCTAAGATGCCTGTGCCAGAAGTTATTCGAGGAACCAAGTTCCATACCGTGTTTGAGAAAATGTAAAATTTTCCTCATTTTTGAGTAATTTAGCAAAATTTATAAATGTGATATATTTTCATGCGAATTTGTTGCAATATGTTTCTTTTCGCTCAAATAATGCTTTAAATTAAAAAAAGAATAAAAAATCAGAAAAATTTTTTTTTAAAATTTTCAACTCGAAAATTTCATAAGGGGTACCCCTTGCCATTTTTTTGAGAAATTTTGCAAAAAAATTTAAATTGATTTATTTTAATGCCAAATGGTTGCAATAAGTTTCTTTTCACTCAAATAAAGCTTTAAATTAAAAAAAAGGTTAAAAATAACAAAAGAAATATTTTTTTTATAAATTTTACAATCTCCTAAGGCTCATTTTTGCACCAAATTTTGCCTATAACTCGGTCGGTATCCAACGGATCGCCAATCTTTATCTTGTGGTCGATAGATAGCACCAATGGCTACATTTTCTTCTTGGACGGCCATGCCCTCAGATGTCTCTACTAGAAGTTATTCGAGGAACCAAGTTCCATACCCTGTTTGAGAAAATGTAAAATTTTCCTCATTTTTGCACCAATTTTTCCCTATAACTCGGTCGGTATCCAACGGATCGCCAATCTTTAACCTGTGGTCGATAGATGGCACCCTTGGCCACATGTTCTTCTTGGACGGCCATGCCCTCAGATGTCTGTGGCAGAAGTTATTCGAGGAACCAAGTTCCATACCGTGTTTGAGAAAATGTAAAATTGTCCTCATTTTTGCACCAAATTTTGCCTATAACTCGGTCGGTATCCAACGGATCGCCAATCTTTATCTTGTGGTCGATAGATAGCACCAATGGCTACATTTTCTTCTTGGACGGCCATGCCCTCAGATGTCTCTACCAGAAGTTATTCGAGGAACCAAATTCCATACCCTGTTTGTGAAAATGTAAAATTTTGCTCATTTTTGAGTAATTTAGCAAAATTTATAAATGTGATATATTTTCATGCGAATTTGTTGCAATATGTTTCTTTTCGCTCAAATAATGCTTTAAATACAAAAAAGAATAAAAAATCAGAAAAAAAAATTTTTAAAAATTTTCAACTCGAAAATTTCATAAGGGGTACCCCTTGCCATTTTTTTGAGAAATTTTGTAAAAAAATTTAAATTGATTTATTTTAATGCCAAATGGTTGCAATAAGTTTATTTTCACTCAAATAAAGCTTTAAATTAAAAAAAAGGTTAAAAAGAACAAAAGAAATATTTTTTTTATAAATTTTACAATTTCCTAAGGCTCATTTTTGCAAAAAATTTTGCCTATAACTCGGTCGGTATCTAACGGATCTCCAATCTTTAACCTGTGGTCGATAGATGGCACCAATGGCTACATTTTCTTCTTGGACGGCCATGTCCTAAGATGCCTGTGGCAGAAGTTATTCGAGGAACCAAGTTCCATACCCTGTTTGAGAAAATGTAAAATTTTCCTCATTTTTGCACCAATTTTTCCCTATAACTCGGTCGGTATCTAACGGATCTCCAATCTTTAACCTGTGTTCGATAGATGGCACCAATGGCTACATTTTCTTCTTGGACGGCCATGTCCTAAGATGCCTGTGCCAGAAGTTATTCGAGGAACCAAGTTCCATACCGTGTTTGAGAAAATGTAAAATTTTCCTCATTTTTGAGTAATTTAGCAAAATTTATAAATGTGATATATTTTCATGCGAATTTGTTGCAATATGTTTCTTTTCGCTCAAATAATGCTTTAAATTAAAAAAATAATAAAAAATCAGAAAAAAAATTTTTAAAAATTTTCAACTCGAAAATTTCATAAGGGGTACCCCTTGCCATTTTTTTGAGAAATTTTGCAAAAAAAATTAAATTGATTTATTTTAATGCCAAATGGTTGCAATAAGTTTCTTTTCACTCAAATAAAGCTTTAAATTAAAAAAAAGGTTAAAAATAACAAAAGAAATATTTTTTTTATAAATTTTACAATCTCCTAAGGCTCATTTTTGCACCAAATTTTGCCTATAACTCGGTCGGTATCCAACGGATCGCCAATCTTTATCTTGTGGTCGATAGATAGCACCAATGGCTACATTTTCTTCTTGGACGGCCATGCCCTCAGATGTCTCTACTAGAAGTTATTCGAGGAACCAAGTTCCATACCCTGTTTGAGAAAATGTAAAATTTTCCTCATTTTTGCACCAATTTTTCCCTATAACTCGGTCGGTATCCAACGGATCGCCAATCTTTAACCTGTGGTCGATAGATGGCACCCTTGGCCACATGTTCTTCTTGGACGGCCATGCCCTCAGATGTCTGTGGCAGAAGTTATTCGAGGAACCAAGTTCCATACCGTGTTTGAGAAAATGTAAAATTGTCCTCATTTTTGCACCAAATTTTGCCTATAACTCGGTCGGTATCCAACGGATCGCCAATCTTTATCTTGTGGTCGATAGATAGCACCAATGGCTACATTTTCTTCTTGGACGGCCATGCCCTCAGATGTCTCTACCAGAAGTTATTCGAGGAACCAAATTCCATACCCTGTTTGTGAAAATGTAAAATTTTGCTCATTTTTGAGTAATTTAGCAAAATTTATAAATGTGATATATTTTCATGCGAATTTGTTGCAATATGTTTCTTTTCGCTCAAATAATGCTTTAAATACAAAAAAGAATAAAAAATCAGAAAAAAAATTTTTAAAAATTTTCAACTCGAAAATTTCATAAGGGGTACCCCTTGCCATTTTTTTGAGAAATTTTGCAAAAAAATTTAAATTGATTTATTTTAATGCCAAATGGTTGCAATAAGTTTATTTTCACTCAAATAAAGCTTTAAATTAAAAAAAAGGTTAAAAATAACAAAAGAAATATTTTTTTTATAAATTTTACAATCTCCTAAGGCTCATTTTTGCAAAAAATTTTGCCTATAACTCAGTCGGTTTCCAACGGATTGCCAATCTTTAACCTTTGGTCGATAGACGGCACTAAGGGCTACATTTTCTTCTTGGACGGCCATGCCCTCAGAGGTCTGTGCCAGAAGTTATTCGAGGAACAATGTTCCATACCCTGTTTGAGAAAATGTAATATTTTCCTCATTTTTGCACCAAGTTTTGCCTATAACTCGGTCGGTATCTAACGGATCTCATCCTCTCTCCCTAAGATGCCTGTATGCCTGTATAGATGTCTCCGATGTTTCTATAAATATGCCAATCTCCTAAGGCTGTATAGCCTTAGGCTCTTGTTTTGAAGTAATATTGCAATTTTATAAATGTGATATATTTTAATGCTGCAATAAGTTTCTTTTCACTCAAATAATGCTTTAAAAGAATTCTTTTTAAAAGAAAAGAATAAAAAATATCAAAAAAATAAAAATACAATTTTCAACTTGAAAATTTCATAAGGCTTACCCCTTGCCATTTTTTTGAGCAATTTAGCAAAATTTATAAATTTGTTTTATTTTAATGCGAAATGGTTGCAATAAGTTCCTTTTCACTCAAACAATGCTTTAAAAGAAGAAAAGAATAAAAAACAAAAAATAATTAAAAAAAATTCTAAAATAAGGCCATAGCCTTAGGTAATTAGGTCAAGAGCGAAAGAGTTATTTCAATCGCTCCGCTCATCTTATTGTGCGCGCTCCCGCACAGCTCACGGGAAAATCGCAGGAATCGCTCCTGTGTGCAGCGCTCCGTGTGCAAAAGAGCTACTTGACCCAACACTAGTTGTAACGTAAGAATTCGAAATTTTACTAATGAAAGTATCATGTAAATTGAACAGTACATATTCACATGCGTTTCACTAATAATCTTGTTTTGTGTTTGATTTATTTTAGATTTCTTTGGACGTTGTACTGCAACGAGTCTGGCACGCATATTCTCAAACAGGAGTTCCAAAAAGCCATACAAATCGAAACTACCTACCAAAGCAATGCCACCAATAGCACCAGCAACACCACCAATTGTAGCAATAATAATAATAACAATCAATCGGTAGTGAATAGGAACAATCAACAGCAACAATTGCACTGGAACCGGTTTCAGGTGTCACTATTCGGCCAGAGCGATCGTGTCACGTTTGAGCAGTTCAAATCGTGGATACAGATGCACCGCGGCGCGACGGCCTTATCGAAATGGCTGCTGCAGGATGCATGCGTAAACCTCAGTTCCGAGCTAGAGACCCCTACATTTTACCAGAGTTTGGCCGGAGTTACTCATCTGGAAGAGCAGGACATAGGCGACCTGGAAAAGGTGTTCTGGTTGCTGAAGGGTGCCGCCGTCACGGGCCAACTGGACTTGGAATCACTCGGACCGCTGGTCAGTCCGCCCGTTCCAAAGGCGGCTCTGGGTGGGGTATTTCTAGCCTTCGACGAGAATCACGATGGACACATTGATTTCAAAGAGCTGTGCTGTGGGGTGAGCGCCGCCTGTCGAGGGCCCAGCGTAGAACGGAGCAAGTTTTGCTTTAAAGTATTCGATATTGATCGGGATGGTGTGCTGAGCTTTGTGGAGATCAGGCAGATGATCGACATATTGTTGTCTGTGGCTCGTGAAGCAAATGCTAGTGTGTATCGGAATCTAAATCATGAAAGAGTGCTTGCAGAGCTGCACCGACGAGCAACGAAGGGAATGGGAAGTAAAGAAAACGCTGGCGAACTCGAAAGAGCATCACTGGATGGTGTCTGTGCAGCGAATATCCCAGAGTTTAAGTTCACCCAAGAGGATTTCCTGATATGGAGCATCGAAAGCAGTTCGAATCTGGTCCAACCATTTCTAGACCTTTTGTTTGAAGTTTGTCACATAGTGCTGGGATTGCGTCCCCAGTGTCGCCATCTAGAAGGGGACATAGTTCGTGGCTGGTTATCGCGAGAAGTCCGTCGTGGTTATAAAGTTGGGCAGTTTTGGTATTTGATATCGTCAGACTGGTGGCAGCATTGGTCCCAATACACTCAGCTGTCATCGCCCAGTTCCTCCTGTGTGCATTGTAAAACTACAGGAACAAGCTATGCGAACAATCGCGCCAATGCCAGTGCTGGTGGAGTGCACTCTCTAATGCCCAACGGAGGAGGTGGTACAAGCACCGGAACGGTAGATGAGGCAATGATCTGTGATGAAAGCTTTACGTCCAACTCGACCGAGAGTATGGGCGATTTATTGGGAACCGGTGATTCATCTAGTCTGGGCTCGGGAAGCAGCGGAATTTCGTACGGCCGGCATGCGGGCAGTGCACCTGGTCCGATCGATAACAGCTGTCTTATAGCACCTAACGTTTACAAACAAATACCGACACTTACTGGTGAAGGAGGTCGCTTGAAGCGAGATCTTACTTTGGTGCAGCACCGCGACTTTGAACTAGTTCCGGATTCGCTCTGGAAAGCATTAGCGCAATGGTACGGTGGTCCGCTGCCCTTGCCAAGACAGGTTATTCAGCCTCACAGTATTGGGGACGTCGAATTGGAACTTTATCCGCTGAATTTGAGGATATTGCGTCATCAAAACCAACCAGCACAGCACCACCAACAGCATGGACAGATGGCCGGAAGTAGTGCATGGGCCAGCATGTCAGGTGGATATGGCGCATTAACGACGGGAAGCTATCCAACCACTGTATCTTCGGTACCAGCGGTTTTACATCCCCCGAAGAAATACCTCGCTTATACGGCTGCCTTCAGTCGTTTGGCAACTATAAAGCAGGTAGCCGAGTTCCTATGCCAAAGATTGAAGTTAAAACCGGAAGACATCCGACTGTGGCATCTCGTACCGACTCCGACGGGTATCAGCGAATTCCCATACCTGCTGGAGGAAGATCAGTTGACGCTTCACGAGCTGTCAATTGGTGATACTGATCAGATTCTTCTAGAGATCCGCAACAAAGATCTCACCTGGCCGGAGGAACTTGGTTCGTTGGCTCTTTCGCAGGGTACCGGCAGCACCAGTATGGATCGGCGAGGGACAATTGCTTCGATCCAATCGCAACATCCTCCCGGTGCAACGGGGCTACACAATCTGGGCAATACGTGCTTCATGAATGCTGCTCTCCAGGTTCTATTCAACACGCAACCACTTACGCAGTACTTCATTCAGAAGAAGCACCTGTACGAGCTGAATACCACGAACAAGATGGGTACGAAAGGACAACTGGTACTTCGTTACGCCGAACTGTTACGCGATGTTTGGACGGCTTCGACACGTTCTATCGCCCCGTTGAAGTTGCGCTTTTGTGTCACGAAACACGCGCCTCAGTTTTCTGGCGGAGGACAGCACGATTCGCAGGAACTGCTCGATTGGTTGTTAGATTCATTGCATGAAGATTTGAACCGCGTGATGGAGAAACCGTACACGGAATTGAAAGATTCGGATGGACGTTCGGATGTGATCGTAGCGACGGAAGCATGGAGTCAGCATCACGCTCGCAACCAGAGCATAATCGTTGATTTGTTTTATGGGCAGCTGAAATCGAAGGTAACATGTCAGGGTTGTGGTCGAGATTCGGTCCGATTCGATCCGTTCAGCTTGCTAAGCTTACCACTTCCTGTGGAGAATTACACATACTGTGAAGTACTCGGTAAGTCGACCCGCTGTAATTGCGTTGTTACGTCTATTGTTGACCCTTGATTTATACATTGCAGTGATGTTGCTGGACGGCTCCGTACCAGTGAAATATGGTCTACGGCTGAATTCAGAAATGAAATACTGGGACCTCAAGAAACATTTGAGCGAATTGTGCGGTTTAGAGCCGGATCAAATG
This sequence comes from Anopheles funestus, assembly GCF_943734845.2. Taxonomy (NCBI): domain Eukaryota; kingdom Metazoa; phylum Arthropoda; class Insecta; order Diptera; family Culicidae; genus Anopheles; species Anopheles funestus. The sequence continues at coordinate 1,678,170 of NC_064598.1, forward strand.
TTGATCTGTGAACTATCGAACTCGCAAATTCGACTCATACTGCCTAACGAAATTCGCGTAAAGCCAAGCACTGCATGTGAGCTGTACGCATACGAACTGCCAAAGGTCGACAGTATGCTCCGATCTCGCGCAGGCTCTGAGCTGGGTATTAACATCGAGAAAGGACTGAAAGATATTCAGCGGAATCAAGGTATGTAGCACAGTACTTAATCGCGCAAATGGTAGCATCGTTCGCAACTTTGTGGAATTCATGTCCATTTTCTGTATGTCCCATTGCCATTATGTGTGGTTTTCGTTTTCTGGGCATTTTTGTTTTGTAACGGAAGCAGGAGTACTTCTCCTCCAAGTAATTTTTGACCATAATACTAAATGATTTAAGATATTGCTTATTACAATGCTGATTTTAATTGTGTTGTTTTTCTTTTTCGTTTTTGTTCCATCATGTTTTTGAATCATTTTCTGCTCCATTTTTACTGTTCTGTCTCACGCTCATCTACAATAATTTTTCCATATGGCATGCCACTTCTCACAATCACTGTTGCCTCTTCATATCTGTGTGTTCTTTTCATTTTCTCATGTGAATTCAATGCCTGAATTGAATTATTCCAACTATCTCACCATTCTGTGTCGTCGTTCTCATCAATTCGTGCCTCATACCATCACCACTTCTCAATGAGGACCGATACATCTTTCTTCACACAAAATCGTTCCGAAAATCTGTACCGTACTGCAATCCAGCTCTTCTAATACCATCATTAGACCCGCACCAGCTTACGACAAGCTCGATCACCACCACGATCTCGTCCACGTCGTCGTCTGCTTCCTCCTCCTCGACGGCTACGACAGACGACACAACCGCCATTACCGGTCGTAAACCGGGATCCTCTACAGGTGGTGGAACTAAACCATTGACGAACGGAGTTCTCTACAATGGTAGTGCAGCCGGAGGAGGAGGGGCCGATGGTGGAAGCAGCAACGGAGCGACGGTGGCTAACCGCAGGACTTCGGCCACGTCGAAGGTAAGCCGGTGCTTTGGCAACACACTCTGCATGCCCCCGAATATGTTGTGCTTCAAGGTATGGTTGTGTATATAAGTTTCTTTTTTTTTTACTCAATAGTCTGTGTTAATATGTACGTATATATTTAGCTAGCAAAGTGCAATTCCTCCCGAAATGTTTCATTTGAGTTGAACAGAACGAGTTGTAACGTACTCAGATGCAGTGTACATAGTTAAAACTAAAATGAAAATTGAATTTGTCTAAGTTTGATCATTCTTCTTGAAATTTAACATCGCTCAAGTGATACAATAATTACGATTTAAATTTAGCTTTGCTTCACATTGCTTAACAAACTGTACATACGCGAGTATTGTAAATGCATGTTTTAAATTTCATTTTGGTAAAACCACAAAGAATCAAAACGTTTATATTTCAATGATTGTAGTGTACTTATTGCTGTAGCCGTTTCCTAGGTAAGAATTGTAAATATCAGTTTTATGCCTATTTTTTCAGTTTTGTTTTATTCTTTTTATAGATTTTTTAATAACATTGCGGTTGTTGGCTGTAGTTAGAAAAGATAATAAGGTTTCAATACCCACAAATATATCGGCATTTGAATAACATGTGTAGAATCTATTAACCCTAGTAATGTAGTTGGTTTTAAACCATCCTCGCGCGAAAAAAAAAACATTTCAGGGGGCATTTATTTATTTTTTTATTATATTTAAAATTAAAGCACACAAAACAGTGCTAGTTTTTCACACTATAAAGCAGTGTGTGCGTTATTAGTTTGCAATAATAGTATAGCTAGAAGAGTAGGTGGCATCGCTGCTAGTGAAGAAGAGAGATGTGCGTCTATAGGACGCGTTTTAACCTCTGTATGATGTTGAATCCTTACTTACAGCACATTCCGGAAATCAGCACCAGTCCAGACAGTACGTTTGTATATGGTGCAGGACAGTACAGCGAGCTGACCGGCTACGGTAGCAACGGGTACGGGAATATTAGTAGTGGACTCAGCAATCAGAAGCATCACACTCATGCGTCCGCCACACAGCAGCCATCGAAAGATCCCAACCGATCGAAAACGATATCAACGACCAATTTGTTGAACAACGCCGATAACGGTTGGAGCAGCGGTAACGGCGTACCGTGTGACTTGTCGAATGCGCACCATCTGCATCATCCGTACGAATGTAACGATTGCGATAATATCTACATGGGCGAGGACATACCACCTTACGGCGATCCGCAGCAGGGCGATGCGATAAGTTTAAGTGCAATTAGTAAGCGACCGCATGGTTTTGCCGGTGGAACAGCGGGTCTGCGGAAGACCAACTATCTGATAGCGGTTCATCGGAAGCTCAGCCGACAGGATACGTATTTCCTGTCGCACCACAAATCCAAGCCTGGGCTGTTCGGTGTGCCACTGCTGATTCCTTGCTATGACGGGGTCACCAACAAAGAGCTGTACTGTTCCGTATGGTTGCAAGTGGCCCGTTTGCTCAGTCCACTGCCACCAACACCGCCCGACCAATCGAACCACGCTACCGACTGGTGAGTCATTGATTAGCTTGTATTTTACGCGCCTTCGGGTGATTAAGCGCGCACGGTAGTTGAATGGGCGATAAATAATAATGATCTATTTGTCTTATCTTCGCGCTTGCAGTGATGATAGTCTAGGGTACGATTTTCCGTTCACGTTGCGCGCAGTAGGAAGCGGCGGTCGTATGTGTGCCCTGTGCCCGTGGTCACGTTTTTGCCGTGGTTGTGAGATTCCTTGCAATGATGAACCTTTGTTGCAGGGACTGATTTGTTCGGCGCCCGGTTCAACAAGTAAGCACTTTGTTTTTTTTTTTGTTTTACCGGGGCTAAATTTACATGCGTAGTGTGAATGTTTAACGTGACACTTCGAACGATTTGTTACAGGTAATAGCTCCACACCAAATCTATCTTCTCGCGAACAAACACCGACTTTACGCAGGAAGGGTTATGCGGCCAGTTCATCCGGCAGCTCATCGTTAGATGGAACTACCAACCAACAGCAGCAACCATCATCGATGGGAGCTTTACCGATGGCGTCATCAACGTCACCTGTAGCTTCGCTGCAGAGTTCCATCAACGCACGATCTATCCAGATTGCCATAGATTGGGATCCAACAGCACTTCACTTACGTTACCAAAGCACACGCGAACGGGTATGATATTTTCAGACGAAGATTTTCCCTTAAAGCATTAAATCGATCCTTCTTTTCAGCTATGGACCGTACACGAATCGGTGGCGATATGCCGCAAACAGCAAACGGAACCCGTCGATCTGGACCACTGTCTGCGGGCCTTTACCTCAGAGGAAAAGCTGGAACAATGGTACCACTGTTCGCATTGCAAGCAGAAAAAGCCAGCCACAAAAAAGCTGCAGATCTGGAAATTACCTCCCATTTTGGTAGGATTTTGGTTTATTACAATCGAATGAGTCTGTTAATTGAATGTAACTTACCGTTTCCATCACTTCTGTTGCAGATTGTGCATCTGAAGCGTTTCAACTACGTCAGTGGCAAATGGGTAAAGTCGCAGAAGGTAGTCAATTTCCCGTATGAAGACTTCGACCCAACACCTTACCTTGCTTCCGTGCCGCAAGAGACGATACTGCGCCATCGCGATTTGCTCGAAGGATTATCCGCTGGGCCACGTGGAGATGGACGTAATCGAGACTGTCACGAAGAGTTTGTAGAGTTCGATCGCGAAATGTCCATGATTGATGAAGCGAGCGATGAAATTTCACTGTCCTCACTGCGGATAAACGGTCTGAGGGATAGCGAGGTGGGTGGCGAAAGTGACGATGGCGGTAACAACAACCATCGGCAAGACGAATTAGATGGCAAACCGCGGAGCAGTATTATAACGCCGGCCATCGTCGGTTCCAATCACGTTGCAAGTCCTCGGCAGTTACCGGACGGTGACGTGCTGGGCGGTAGTAGTTCCTCAGTCGGTAATGAAAGTCCTGCCACATCAACGTCTGTGCGCATAAAGTCGGCATGTTCGGTTCGCAGTAGTGATTCTACCCGTCGACAGCGATTAGTGTCTACGAGTCTTACGAAAACTCCTATCATTGATGGGGAACTGACGGATTTTCACAAACATCATCTGAAGCCCGATTGTGATCAGTTCGAGTTGAAGTATCAGCTTTACGCCGCTGTGGTAAGTTGCGCCTGTTACGCTGTGTATGCAAAATGATTCTCAATACGACTGTTTTCCCCTACAGTGTCATTCGGGAATGCTTAACGGCGGTCATTACATCTCCTATGCGGCCAACCCGAACGGTTCGTGGTACTGCTACAATGATAGCTCATGCCGGGAAATACCTACAAGGCCAAAGATCGATCCCAGCACGGCCTATCTGCTATTTTACGAGCGGCGCGATTTAGATTATGGTCCGTATCTACCAAAGGTTGATGGAAGGCAATTGCCCAGCGAGGGCCTTCTTGACATCGATGACAGTGATAATGATTTAAAAAAGATGTGCTCGCTTATGTAAAAGGATATGATATTGTGCGCATTGATACGATGAAGGATTTTCTCTAGCGAGAAAATGAACAATCGCCCGACGCCAAGATATGTAGGGTAGCTAAATTGAAACAATTTAATTCAATGTACGCCATTCTTTCATCATGCACACGCAAACTAGTTCCGGACGTAGTTTAGCTTAAATTGATAAAATCAAAGTATAATCAAAGAGTTTCACGTCGTATGCAATCGAAATCGGGATTGTTTTTTGCGATCCGTGCCTCTAGGGAGTGTACAACAGAATCACTAGGAAGGTTAGAGCAGTAGCGCCGTGTGTAACAGCAAGACATGATGGTGCATGTGTATTGGGTAACGGGTTGTTAGAGGTGTGCTTTCGATAGGAAGGGATTTGTGTTTGTTCGTCGGTTCATTGCCGGTGTCGGACGCATCGTATTTTAGTTTTTACGCGTTGCTTTTGCATACATTGCTATAAGCTTTACATTTTTCTACGAAAAATATAGCGATATAAGCGATACTAATGGATTGCCTGCTTTAAGTTGGCCAATGCTTCGAATGCGCGTTAACAACTTTCGATGCGCTGTTGTGATGTACTATTTGCAGAAAGGATGATTTTGAAGCGAGCAAGCGAGATAACATTCCACATTCATATAGCATACGGTGAGAGCATACGGTAGGCCATTGAAAGCCATGGGGGAATGGGAATTGTGCGTTTATTGTGCTTAGTTTTTGTTTTGCGCGTGAAGCAAGATTCAGGAATTTACTAATGGTATATCGATATTGTAAGCAATAGATATTATGAAAGCAGCGGCAGCCATTAAAGCTGGTCTGCCTCGTTGCCGCGCGCGAGATCTGTCCTCGTTTATGTGTAGAGTGCCTCACACAAACCTCCAACGAGCTGTATTGTGTCTGGTTGGTTCGTTATGATATGCTTTGGTTTTCGTTTTTACTATTTCGTTAGTTGTCCCTCTTTATTGTTCAAAGCCATTATACCAAGATATTGCAGCAAGGAAGCTGCAGGAAAAAAACTCACGGATATGTTGTTACACATAAGCACGTTCCTTGTTAAACTGTAATACGATTGTGCTAGGTTGCACACGCATGTGTGTGTAAGCTTTGTAATTGGTCTTCTATCGTTCAAATATCTCGTTACGTTTCACGTGTCATTCTTTATATTGTTTCTCGTTCGCAATGCATGTTATTTAATAATGCGGAACGATTGCGTATGACTTTGTTCAGCATCACCAGAGAGATCAGAACGTTTGATCATGGATCGTGGAAGCAAGCGGACACTACTGGTGTTGGTTTGGGTTGATCCTCTGTTTAATTGTTATTTTTTGTACATTCATAGGCTTTTATTTTGGTAGTTGTTTAAATAAAGAAGAATAATCCATACAACCAGGGACTGGACTGTTCGGACAATGAAAAGGAAAGAAACAGCTTTGTGGACAAATTAAGAGGCTTCACAGTTAAACATTCGTATATTAAATTATGATGCTTTAGCGGTGCACGTCCCATGAGAAACTGTTTCGGCTACACTATACAGCCAATGGCTACCGTAAACACACCGACCGGAAACGTTGTAAATGGCCTCTGCAATTAGAACTGACGAGCCTGGGAGCTAAATCCCAGCCCCACACCACGCATAGTATGTGTCACCTGCCGTGCTACTTCGTACTGTTGCTCCATCGTAGAGAAGAGCTCTTCCTGTTTCTTAATACTATCTCCCGTCGTTTTGCCACCGTTCGAAGCACCAGTTGCGGCCGGTCCTGTACTAGTGCTTAACCGTGCCGAGAGCGATGATGAGGAGGCGGCACCCGTAGGTACAGGAGATCCCATTTCTTCGCCCGCCTTTGGTACCGAATCCTTTACGCCCATGAGCCGCAGGAATTTAGACGCTACCCGTCCGTCCGTGTCCTGCGCAAATTTGGCCTGCTCCCATTTACTAATGTTGGAGGACACTTCCTTACTTTCGGTTGTTTTGTGGCTCCAGAGCAATTTGCGCTTCTGTACCTGATCGGCGTACCGGACCGGATTAACGACACCCGGATTATAGTACGATGGGAGCGGCACACTGTCCACTGCTTTCTGGTTCTGCTGCAACACATCGATGCCCATCTTCTCCAGCTGGGCCGCTTTAGCATTGTTACGCAGCAAAGCGCTACGGGACAGTAGCAGGGTAGCCTGCACGGCGGGATCTTGAGCGGGCGTTGCCATCGATAAGCCCACCTGTCCGGGCTTCGCATCGTTCGAGAGGTTCAGTTTGGCGGCCACAGCTGGAGGAATCAGCGAACCAATCGGAGGTTTTGTTGGGATGCTCATCAGCGACGGTATGCCTGCAGTCGAAGCGAGTGGAACTGCACCTAGCAGAGACTGTGAGGCGGGCGGCGTCGGTAACAGTGATGGAGGTTTTGTGGGAGAGCTGGAGCATTGCGTAAATCGGGTTGGTGTCGGAAGCAAACCGCCAGCATGGGAAGGATGTGATGGTATCTGTTGTAGAGTGGCACGCGACGGTGAAGACTTACTGCGCGATCGCGATCGGGATCGTGACCGAGACCGTGAGTCACGCGTCTTCGACGAGCGTCTCCTTTCGCTAGACGACTGACGTCTGCGGTTTCGTGATTCGCGTGAATTTGAGCGACGATTTTTACGATGGTCCTTCTTGTCGTAATCCCGACCGCTTCGTTTATCCTTACGATCATCCTTTCGATCGTAGCCACGAGTGTCCCGTCGATTATTGTCCCGGTCATTGGATTTGCTGTAGAATAGAAAATTAGGAATAATGCAATATGTGTCACCCAGTTGCAATTGATTTCTCGTTCTACCTCCAGTTTCCTCCCCGACGTTGATCTCGATAATCGCCACGTGAATCTCGAGCTGTACCACGATCGCCACGATCGTAGCGATTACGGTCTCGATCTCGATCTCGCTCCCGTTCTCTGTCCCGTTCACGATCGCGATTACGATCACGGTCCTTTTGGCGATTCTTTTCGCGTTCTCGTTCTCGATCACGTTCGCGCTCTCGATCGCGTTCACGGTCCCGATTGCGCTGGCCACGTTCGCGTTCCCGCGTGCGATCACGTTCCTTTTCCCGATTTTTACGATCACGATCGCGGGACGAGCTACGATCTCGTTTGCCAACATCATGCTTCGGTGGGGATGATTTTTTCTTCTCCTTTTGGTCCGCTTTTACTGGACTCTGAAAGTAAAAAAAAACGTTTAACCCACCAAGCAAATTAACATGTTGGTAGCGTATTGAAGAGATCAGGGACAACATACCTTCCTATTGCTACTGGTGCCAGCGATTGAAGCAGAAGGTGTACGACATTGATGACCTAGCGGAGATTTCGATTGTCTGTCTTTGCTATCTTTGTTTGCCGAGGATGTTTTCGGTGCCTGTTTCGCCGGCTCATTTGTGCCATTTTTAATCCGTTTAGTTCGCACTGTTGCTGGCGAAGGACTGCGAGAACGAGACTTCGAACCGGAACCGTCCGTTGAGCGCGAACGCGAAGAGGATCGTGAACCGTGCTGATCGTCGGATGAGGACGAATTCTACAAAGAAAAAAGTAAACGCCATGCGTACGTCCCAGCTATTTTATACTGCACTCAATCCACTCGCAAACACGCACCACGTCATAGGAAATGTGGCGATGTGCTTAATTATCCATTAGCAGTGACGGAGATTGAATCGAGATATTCAAACTATAAGCGTCACGTCTTGTGGTCTGGACGAGCATATTGTTTGCAGTATGTGAGAAACAGTCCAATCAATCCTTCTTTCCATAGTTCGATACGAACATTCACGAGGCATATTGTTGGCGTTTTTGGCGCCAAGGAACAGAATGTGTGGTTTAAGATATGTTACATTCTTTGTAAATTAGGCTTTAAAAAAGTAACATTATTAGAGATTGTGATAGAGAAGAATAAAGCGTGAGAAACGTGTTCATTTTCGAGTTAGATTTCTTGTCTAGGCCATACTTACACAGCAATGCATCTTACTCACAGCGGATTGAGGAACGATTTGGTGCTGAATGTTTTGCTACTATCAGTGTTCCAGAAATCGGTCCCTATGTCTTCAGCAATCGACAACACTTGAATGGGATCTCTCTACTGCTAGGACGTGGCAGGCACTGATACGGATGACTACCAGATGACCGTGTTTCCAGTGGTACCGAAAAGCACCTTCCAGGAAAGCTTATGTTTCCTTTGATAGAAGGAATTTTCGGCCGGAGGAAGACCGCTTGTGGTGGGGAAGTTGGCCTGACGGTATGGTTGGTCGCACCGGACGTTGCTCTTGCAAGGTTCTTTTGAGTTTGTGTGTGTTTGAGGGATTTTGTGGCTTATGCATTTTTTAAGGGCTAAATGATTGTGGTGTTCTTTGGACGACAACATAATAGGCGTCAGAATTATTGGCAATAACATCGAGAAGGTTCAAAAGAATGGAACGTAATACAGAACGGGGTTGATATCGTTTAACGTTTGGAGAGATAGAAAACACAAACATCGCATAGCAAATGGGAAATTTAAGTTCGCAGATATTTTGTTTCTGTACGGTCATTGAAAGCGATTACATCTTAAGCATATTGTATGTTTTTCTTTTCTTTTTTGTTTTAGAAATCGGTGGACAATAATTCAACAAAACGTTACAGATAGAAAATGTGAACGAGAAAAGCTAAACCACAACACATTCATATTTACCTCATTCAGCTCCTTGCGTGGTTTATGCTCGTGCTTAACATCCTTATCCTCACATTTCTCATCATTACGGCGTGCTGCTGATGGTTTGCCAGGATCACTTCGTCTTTTGGGTGATTCGGTCGACGTGGAGGAGCTTGATGAACCGGTCGGTGACGCGGTCTGTTCCTATGGGAAGGGGCAACTATTCAGGACATATACAGGCAAGATAGGCGAATTGTGTTAATAGAATGGTCTTCACAACTGATGCATGGTTTGTTCTTTGGCTTTTGCGGAAACACCTTATCATCCCCCATATCACGCAAATACATGGGCCTGCGATTCGTGTTGAAGTGACACATTTGTGACCTTGAGCAGTACGTTTAGTGAGAGGTTTTGCATTGCTAACAATATAGATTATTACGTTGCCCATTGTCAAACCATATTTAAACAAAACATAATCCTCGTCGCCCTACTCCATCCTCCGGTGTGCCGGGGTTCACATCCCGTGATGCCTATCGGCTCGATCGCATAAGCAAACATTGTTTTGCAATTTAGCTTTATGTTCTTTGAAAAATCGATAATATTCCGCGTAGAATGCACACTCTAGTGTGAGAAAAGCAAAATCACATGGGAGATGCTTTCCGCACATCCAGCCAGGTACCGCCAGAAGGCTATATTTAATCTTGAAAATATCTTTTTTTAGCAATTCTACAGCTTCTGTCAATTTCCCTTAATCGTACATTTCGTACGTAAGCTGTACGCATCCTATAGTTTCCATATATGGCTTAGCGCCGTCCCAAAGAAAACGTTTACTATGCTTCAAGCGCGTGTAGTAATTTGTATTCCCCACAAATGTTTTTTTCATGTGTAACAGAAAGGTAAGACCAAACATTCAACATTAACTATTTACCCGATTCGAATCCATGTCCTCCGATTCTTCCTGGTCCGCTTCGTAGTTACGTAGAAAGTCCATGGTGTTTTCCCACGTCTAGCGGACGGAAACGGAGCAAGTAGAATATTCTCGGACCTCGGAACCGGCCAAAAACAATCTCACACGATTTCTTACAGGTTGCCGGACAGTGAAAGTAGTTGAAAATAGTTTTTTCTGTTGGCACAAATGCACCCGAAACAAATAAACAACTTGACAGAAAATTCCTAGAGAACCTTTTCAGGCTTCTTCTACATATTCTATACATGCGCAGCTTTTGCTCTACGGTGCATGTGCGTATGTGTGTGTGTGCGTGTGTGTGTGCGTGTGTGTTTATATTTGACATGTTTGTCAAAGCGTTTATGTTACAGACTTGGCTACTAATAAATCAAATCGATTCGTGAAATTCAAATTGATAAAAGGGGCCAATATTTACTTAATCCAAGTGCGAAATATATGCAACAATACTTTTAAGTACATACAGGAGAGCCCTACACGTTTGGAATGGTGTTAAGAATGAAGAATTTTCACCGTAGCGTCGACCACTATGCTCAGCAGTATTGCATGCAAATGTTAAGGTGCACGTAAACGGCAGCTATTGGGAGGCAACCAACAACCACGTGCTAGAAGCGAAAAAGTTGCTTATCTATTTGAAAATGTCTATGAATGTCTACGAAATGTCTATGAAAATGTCTAAAAGAGTCTGAGCTTAGAATAGACATTTCCCCTGTATCAGATTCAACTCATTTTATTTTTCCTCGGAATATTTCTTATCAAAATTATAGCTTTCCATCGTATCGCGGACAGCTTTCAGTTCGTTCAGCAACAGCAGCGCATCGTTACGGTTTAGATTGACGGTATGGGACGTTTTCTTTGGCAACCCGTCGACTATCTCATTCTGTATGCCAATCTTCAGCTGAATGCAGTCGATCGTATTTTTCGGAATGTTGCAGCTAAATGTGTCCAGTTGATTGATGCTAAGACTTTTCTCACGCAAAACGGATCGTATCTTTAGGACATAGGCGTCAAACAACCGGCAGATGATAACCGTGTGTTGCTTTGGTAGCCCCAGCTGCTGCAGTTCCGTGCTGAATTCATCGCTATTCATGTTGTAGCGGGAGGCACTGGTTAGCAGAAATCTTAGACAAGCGATGCCTCCCTTCGGTGCATCCATGGAGCCCTTGGTGATGGAATAGATTTTGCCGATTTCGTTCTCCTGCAAAGAAGTTAACGCTTAACACGGATAGTAACACGGGTCAAGGGAAGGTTTTCAACCTGTCACATTACTTACCGGTATTTCCGCTCCAAGGATTGACTTTGCCGTATGTTCTCCAAGATCATTCAGTTGGTTCGTAGTGAGCAGGGCCAGGTTGGAATGGATTTCTCCCAGCACCCAATCGGGACAGTCGCCATCGCCGCAAAAGCGAAATTTCTAAAACGGCAAGCAATAGAATAGAGAACGGTACAGAACATACAAGCAAACATCGGGGAGAAGTTGCCAGAAGTGTGCAACGAATTTAGATTGCCGATAGTAAAGCATGACAGGCAAATGTTTGGTTGAAAACTTTCGCCAACTTCATTAAACGAAATGGGCCAGTTAACTGCGGGGCAAACCGGCAGTTTGAAAGTTTCTAAGTTCGCGTAGTACAATTGGTTTAATTACTCCATCCGATGACGTACGATCCTGCGGACCTTTTGGCAAAAGGAACAATTTACTTTCGTTGTAAACCGCGGCACCCAACAACCATACGAAGGGGGTAAGGGGGAAATTTAAACGGGAGTCATAAATCGATGGAACTTGCACCTGACGCACCTTTGCATTTAGCAAGAGACCACACCGAGATCATGTGCCGTGATCACAGCAAAACAGCAACTACGAAGGAGATATGCTTTCGTCACGAAAGCACTAAAATGGTCGAATGAACAGTCAGAAGTTGAGACGAATTTCATGCTTCAAACGACACAAAGGGCATAGGATGGGATATTCCGAATGGCCTGGTGACACTGGCTTTGGTGCATGTTTTCAAATGAGTGCCAACGTGCTTCATCGGTTCCAGTCGGTTGAGCAGATTTGATTGCATGTCGGGAGCATAATCCAGAGCGCTCGCCATCATTACCTTCCGGTTGGCCATTTGATGCTCCTACCGGGAATCGCACCAAATCGACACCACGGTCCGTTTCTTTAAAGGTGAAACTTTTCATTACGCACGTGTCTCTGGATTGGAATGGGGAGCCGTGGTGGCGGCTAAATGAATTCGAAGGATGAGGCTTTGACAATGGAAGTAAATCTTAAACCAGGCGCCTCTGTCCCACTCCCAATCCCAGCAGCGCATTTACATTTTTCGTTTGTTAGAAGTACTTCAATCGCTTGTAATTGTCCGCAATCAAGGATGCTTCAGTACAGAAGTAGCAGCAGCAGAAGCGGTGGCGTACTCTCCCTTTGGAATTATTTTACGAATCAATGATTTGTGTAGGTTCCACCCAAAAAAGGGATACGCAGCCGTCCCGCGGAGCGATGTTGTACCTGATTTCGTTTTTCGGAAAGGAAGGGAGTATATAAAAAGGACATCCGCCGTTCAACAGGTGCGTCAGTTTGCGATTGACCGTGACCGTGTCGACATGCAGCAACCGGTGTCGCGTTCGGTTGCCTCAAAGTGGTTTCTGTGAGAGAAAGACACATACACAGACACACAGACAAACATTTTTGTTCTTGGGACGAGCGTATTAAAGCGGACAAGGTGCTGTTTTCGGCTGTGATTCGGTTTGGTGCAGTGTGTGCGGAAGGAAGCAGGACACCGCATGGTTATGTTTAGTCTGGTTTTGGCCACGGCTGCGTTTGTGCTGGCCGGGGCACCACAACCATGTCGCTGTGATCGTACACCAACCGATGGCAGCGATTTAGCGCTTCGAGCTACGCTATCGAGTGATAACGGGTTGGATGGAAATATTTGGAGAAGGATCCGCGAACGAGTCCTTAGCGGAGGTGGAAACAATTTGATTTCAGGCGTTAAGCTGCTAACACACGACGCACCATCCACATTCCACGCGTGGAACCGGCCCGGTGTGAACCCGAGCGAGCTGACGCTTCTGGAATCGCTGATCAATCGTTACCGGAAGTACATGGTGGAGAGAGTGGTTCGATTTGATGACGCGTGTTCGTTGCTGTTTGGTGGTGAGCCGGTTGACAAAGACCGGGACGACGACAACGGAGAACCGGTACAGGTCGGGGACGAATCGCGCCCAGAAATATCTCGCAACAGAGGTCGAAGCGATGGGCTAGTGGATGATAGCGTCGGAAGTTCCTTCAAGGGTAGGGAAACCGATGGTGGTAGCGGTGGTGAGTCGTTTCGACCGGAAATCAACGGTCTGTTTATTTGATTTTGGAAGTCCATTTCTAGGTGCCGATGTTTCGTCAGGTTCAGTTTGTCTTATTTTTTTGTAGAACCATTTATTTTCGTGTTCTGCACACGGAAGCTCGCCGTGTGTTAGGGCAGGGATTTTTTGTACGAATGTCTATCCCTCACCATGGGTGGCATGTTTGCTTTACTAGTTGTTGACGGTGCTGTAAGCCATTTTAGCGTGATTGCTTTTTGCTCTCCGCAAAAGGTGTGGTGCAGAGGAAAGTTAGTTGAATTAATGTAACGCAATCATGCAATTATGGCATGTTCGTTCGGAGGATGTGTTTTTAAATGTGCACACTACCCGGGCCCGGGCCAGTGTGCGCTAGCAAGCAATTAAAAAAAAGAACACCATTGAGGAAGCTAATGGAGATGTTCTGAGTACTGTGCATACATACATCGATGGCATGGCAGATCGATTTTGTGACGAGAATTCCGTGAAAAATCATAGTTATTCATCTCTATTTCCTTTCAGCATCGAACAAACTGCAACGGGACGGGCCAATTGCTGATACGTTACTACTGAGACGACCGACCCTTAACGATTTATGTTCCAATAAACCGAAGCAGTATTACCAGTGTCTTTTGGAGCGCTTCAACGATCAGCAACTGATCGGTATGGTGCAGGATTATCTAGAATCGTACTGCTTCCGGCAAGACCCATTCGAGCGTAGTACGGCAGCGCTACAGAAACGTGACACACCGCGCTATGTGTCGAAGCAAAAGTTCCACTCGTGGGGCGGTAAAAGGAACACGGCTCAGGTGTTTTATCCGTGGGGCGGTAAACGCACCGTTTCGCGGGCACACAAGCAACCGAAAGTGGTCATCCGGAACCCGTTCCATTCGTGGGGTGGCAAACGAGGCGGAATGGCGGTAGATTCGTCCTCGGTTTGATCGAACGAACGTTTTCTCGACGCCGTTGCTTCTCAGGTAGTAGGAAGATTTTCACACTAGTAAGATGATGGAATCACGCCAGCAGCTATCGTCACCGATCACCAGCCGTTCGAAGCTTACCCCTCCGGTCAGTGCATGTTTTGCGGTATTACTATTGCTATCGTCCAGTTGCTAAGCCATTCAATGCTCCCGTAAGCAGTTCGCACACTTGCAAATACTAACACATACACACACAGAGCAGCAAGGATATTTGAATAAACTTTGCGTTTGCGAACTGAACCGAGCACGATTGTACGTTTCATGTGGATGTTGGTTAAAATGAAAGCAACTTACCATGCTGGTAAACGGTGATAAGCGGTCAATATGATAAGCGCAAACGACACCCTCGCCACAGGAACCGAATTTAGTGTGCTTTGCTTGTGTACACAGAGGTGTCTTTGGACTGAGTTTATCGGTAAGTTATTGAACACAATCTCCAAACACTATTTGGAAGCTAAAAACTAGCTTTAAAGGAGTGATAATCCGAAAACTTTCTCTAATCACTGAGTTCACAACAGAATGAGTTTGTTTTGTTTTGTAGAGCTGCGGCAATAACAATGATAAAGGTTCGTATACATACGGCGCTGTCAAATAGTTGTCAATCTTTGAAAAGATCAACAAGCTTTAACATTCTCACAACTAGATGGCGCTACTATCGTTGCAGAGTTTTCGAAAGCTCGCTGTACACAAACTGCGAGTTTACTAGGACACGGTTTGTTTCACTGCACGAATGTGCATCTTTTTCTTTAAAATTTCACAATTTGAATGATATTAAAAACTATCCTCACCTGCATAACATGTAATCAAACCTGTTCAATTGTAAAGCTATTCGCCCAAAGAGTGTCCCTTTGCCTTCGAGACAAATGGGGCTAAACGGTTAAATTTGTTCACTGCATCATGTAGAGCCAACGGGCAAACTGTTCACTATGGGAAAGAAATTGCATTTGAAAGTATGTTGCTAAAGCGTTGGTAAAGTCTGCTGATAATGGGCGGCACAGGATTAGGGCAAGACACCGGCAGAGTTCAGTGAATTTGCGACGACAGGCAAACCGTCGGATGAAGATGTGTGAAAAGTTTCGGCCAAGATTCCAAATCCTGCCATCACCTAGCACAAGAAGCTCTGGTATGTGCTGTAAATTCAATCAAATGTTTAGCAAACTTTCACCAACTCGTCGAAACTACCAGAGGATATTAGTGAGTGGAGTACGAATATGCAGCTAGCAGGGACGGGCGAGTAAAACCCAGTCCGACTGTTTTACTGAGGGCGTTAGCCATAAGTGCATGTTTTAATCTTTTACGTCGCTGATAATCCGACAAAGGATGTCTGGTCCTTTATTCGTTTGAATATGGATTCACAAGTGGAACAAAGTTATCTGTAACGGAAGGCTTTTACTTCTCGATTACACTGCTATTGGCACTCTGCTTTTTACTCAAATAATGCTTTAAATAGAAGAAAGCATAAAAAATAAGAAAAAAATAAAAAAAATCTGAAAACCCGAAAATTTCCTAAGGGGTTAGCCTTGGTTTTTTTTTCGGAAATTTAGCAAAATTTTAAAAATTGATTTATTTTGATGCGAATTGGTTGCAATAAGTTTCTTTTCACTCAAATGATGCTCTAAATAGAAGAAAGCATAAAAAATAAGAAAAAAAAATTAAAAAATAAAAAAACCTGAAAATTTCTTAAGGGGTTAGCCTTGGTTTTTTTGGGAAATTTAGCAAAAATTTAAAAATTGATTTATTTTGATGCGAATTGGTTGCAATAAGTTTCTTTTCACTCAAATAATGCTTTAAATAGAAGAAAGCATAAAAAATAAGAAAAAAATAAAAAAATTCTGAAAACCCGAAAATTTCCTAAGGGGTTAGCCTTGGTTTTTTTTGGGAAATTTAGCAGAAATTTAAAATTTGATTTATTTTGATACGAATTAGTTGCAATAAGTTTCTTTTCACTCAAATAATGCTCTAAATAGAAGAAAGCATAAAAAATAAGAAAAAAGTAAAAAAAATCAAAAAACCTGAAAATTTTCTAAGGGGTTAGCCTTGGTTTTTTTTTGGGAAATTTAGCAAAATTTTAAAAATTGATTTATTTTGATGCGAATTGGTTGCAATAAGTTTCTTTTCACTCAAATAATGCTCTAAATAGAAGAAAGCATAAAAACTAAGACAAAAATAAAAAAATTCTGAAAATCCCAAAATTTCCTAAGGGGTTAGCCTTGGTTTTTTTTGGGAAATTTAGCAAAATTTTATAAATTGATTTATTTTGATGCGAATTGGTTGCAATAAGTTTCTTTTCACTCAAATAATGCTTTAAATAGAAGAAAGCATAAAAAATAAGAAAAAAATAAAAAAGTTCTGAAAACCCGAAAATTTCCTAAGGGGTTAGCCTTGGTTTTTTTTGGGTAATTTAGCAAAATTTTAAAAATTGATTTATTTTGATGCGAATTGGTTGAGATAAGTTTCTTTTCACTCAAATAATGCTTTAAATAGAAGAAAGCATAAAATATGAGAAAAAAATAAAAAAATCTGAAAACCCGAAAATTTCCTAAGGGGTTAGCCTTGGTTTTTTTGGGAAATTTAGCAAAATTTTATAAATTGATTTATTTTGATGCGAATTGGTTGCAATTGGTTTCTCTTCACTCAAATAATGCTTTAAATAAAAAAAAAATCGAAATGTCTCACCAAAGCGAAAGGATCGTCAGTGTGTTGCATCAATACGCAATGCTTAGATGCAATCGAGCGAGCACTGCGTCATTGCAAATGCAATCGCGCCAAGTACACCCATAAATGTATGACAACGGTCGCTTCGGCAGAGGCAGAGATGCATTCCCCGGACTAAAGGAGCTTCCATTAGTGGGTACTTTCGGTAGCGCCAATTACCGCGATGCACTTTCTGCTGCATCTACAAGTGCAATCGTCGATAGAATCGATTCCATTGTGGTTGGCTCATTAAAAAATGGGGTTGACTGTTGTGTTGCCATTGTTGCTGTTTCGTAGCCGCGGACACGAAGCACGGGAATGAGCAGCAGCATTTGAGAAAGGGATCTGTTCAAGTGTGTACCGTCGCCTCGTGCGAGACATCGCTAGAACCATCTTGAAAGAAATATTTGGAAAGGTTGCATGAGTTGTCCCGGCCAACCAAACTGGCGATATTGATGAATGGAGAACGTGCGCGCAAGAATGTTGCGTAATGTTGACCATCGATCGCCACCGAAACAAACGATCTTTGACCTTGGCGTTGCTGTCGCCTGACGTCGGTTGTTGTCTAGCGGAAAAAGGGAATGGAAGGTGATCCCTACACTCTGGTAAGGTAATTTCGTAGCAAGCATAAAGAAGGGAAGTTGACGCGATACGTTTGAAGGCTCGTTCGCAACCAGACGTGTAAACAATGTGGGCAAATGGTACATGACGGGTTGAGTTGAGGGCGTCAGATATTTAGAGCAGCGACGTGATGAACCAGCCACCGTACGACGTTCAAGGTCTTTAGGTATGCTCGTGAGGAGTTCGGTGCCGTTCGGATTGGAGCGGAAACGGCAGGATTTGTGTGCTTGTGTGTTTTTCTGATGCTCAATCGATGAAGAATGCGATAAATGATCGGTCGAAGCCGGACAATTGCGTAGAGCGACCGTGGACGACATTCGCTGATCTAGATACGATCAAGGCAGATGGGAAATGGATCTTGGACGGGTTTTGAATGTCATCCAACACATAAGAAGATCATTTGATTTAGAAAAAAATAATTACACGGTCATTTCTTGAACTGAACGAAACGATCATCTGCACTCCTTCTATGTCTCGCTACAACAAACACACAACCTGATTACTGACTTTCGAACACGTGACCGAACGACAGTATTTGTTGAAAAATGAAGTTACCTTACATCCGCCGTCACTGACCACCCGTAAGGAGGTTGGGCCCTTCGATGTTCGTGACGGAAACGGAGCAAATTGAGAGCATCGTTGAGCTCCATTCCGGACCAAAAACCCTCCACTCACTTTCGACGGACGGTGAATGGGAGAATGGATGACGAACAGTTTGGAAGTCTGGCTGGGAATGGACTTTAACGACGGGTGGATAAAATTCTCTAACAGTGTAATAATGTTTTCCTCCCCCCAAAAATTTCCCCATTCCAATATGGACACCATAATTCATTTTCTTTTCACTGCACCAAAAGCAGCATGTAAAACATTTCTAGGGCTTTTGTGATGTGACAGCTCGTTAAAGCATGCGTTCGTGATGTATCGAAAGCGAAGGGACAAAAATAATGAACTAGGAGAAGAGGAGAGAAAAAGAGAGAGAGGAAAAAGCTGTAGCTGCAGACAAAAACTGAAATTAATTTATTGTTTAAACGCCAACAGGAGAATGGTGTATTGAATGGTAGACAAACCGCTTATCGTGGAAGCGGGGAGTTCCACGCGATGGAAGGTTTGATGTTTGGACACGTCGGAAAGCTCCTCTCTCCGTCAGTGTCTGAGCGTTCTCCAGCTGCAGGGATTGAGATAATTCGGTTAACTGCGCTTAATTAATAGCTAATATTTACCTTGCCGAGCGCGTAACGATTGCATCTCCTCCTGCAATCCGGACCGGGACGATGTTTGGTCAGTAATTTACATAATATCGCTACCATCGATAAGCTCGGATTTGTAAGAGAGCGGACGATAGGAATTGATGTTATAAAGGCTTAGGAGTAGATATTATAAATCATCAACCTGGTGCAACCTGGAACGTCTGGTGAGGGTCTGCAGTACCGTGCGAGTACCGTTTGCCTATTAGGGAAGGAAAGTGAAGGTAGTCTTCTTCCCGGGCCAATCGAAACGAATCCCTCGTGCTGATGAAATGCTGCAAAATAAACCTATAAATGTAATGGAGCAGCAAGAGCTGAAGCTTTCCGTGGATTGATTTGTGCTAATTAAATTAATGTATCACACTGGTACGTAAGTGCTGGCAGGTCGCCCGTATGGTGGATGTCTTGTAAGCGAAGGCAACCCACCAGCAACGTACATAGAACATACCGTTCTAATACTTCTCAAACAACCACTCATCCAAACTCCGATGGAATGTTCATCGATTGTTGGCTCGTGTGGGCAGGCTAGAAGTTGTCTAAAACTCGTCGCCGGGATAGGAACGATGGCGGTTCCTTTCGTAATGCGGCAGCAAATGAAACGACCCGCAGTGCATACAGTGCAATATGCACATGAGAATTGAATTCTCTCGGATACGGAAAAGAAACGTGTAATGGGAAAAAGGGAGCGAGAGAGAGAGAGAGAGAGAGATCCGGAGATGTGTGCGTGTAGGAAAAGGAAAGTACATAGTTGAGGGATGCCAAAGGCGTAAATATTTGAGTGGCAATGATTTTATAATGTGTTCTCAAACACCCACCAGACCAGGGGGTGGGTGGTTTGGGGACCGCTGGATGGGACCGATTGCTAGGCGCCCGGATGCTGATCGTGGATAAGAACGGAATGGATTGGTCCTAGAGTTTGGAGGATAATGGGTGTAATAGTCCGTGAAGTTAGTGTAAAGTTGAGTACCGAGGGATATGAACCACGCAAAAGGGGAATGCCGATGGTTACACGTGCTAACACGTGCTCGGCGCAGTCAGGCATATCTGCATGGTACTAATCAGGAAAAATGACGATTCCATTAGTGTTGGTGTGATGGCATAAATTACACTTTTGCAAACTCTTTTTCCCGCCCATTGTCGATTTGCGATTTGACGCTAGTTTTGCTATCCTTGATGGCTAATTAAACCATCCTTCTGTGGGTGTGTCCTTATGGAGCAGTGGTGGGAAAATTAACGTTCATAAAGTTTTGTAAATAACAAAAAAAAAAAGTTACACAAACGCTATTCTAAACTCTGCTTTAATGAACTTTAATATTAAATAGCATGGTTCCTATCGGGGATGCTTTGTTAATGCCAAGGTGGTCTTTTCCAAGGTGTTTTTTTGTGTTCGGGCCATCGTTCGTCACTTTTTCCCAAATCGACCAAGATGGCATGCAATTTCCCTGGACGGTGACGAAGGTCTGGATGGAATTTGTCGAGACACGCCACAAGTAACGACATTATTATTATTCATTACAATGATTAATTACACCTTTTTTTACGCGTCACTCGCGGCTGAAGGTGTCGAAAAGTGGTGGTCCACTCGGCTCGAAACATGGCCACACTTCACAACACGAATGATTCAGCAAGGAGGAAGGAATTGAAGAAAAAACAAAGCGCTGTTTTCGGTAGGTAAATAACGTTCGGTTAGGGTAGTTTAAAGAGATTGCAGGCTATTTAAAACAGGAAGAATAATAACGCCAAACGATGACGACGAGCGGCTCGTGTACAAGTGGTAAATCGGAAAAAAATAAACCTGGCCCGTTCGATGCAGGCAGCAGTGTAGCAGGAACAGAAGCGAGAAAAAAAGCACTTTAACATTACACCATCGAAATGGCGAAGGGAGTGAAAATGGATGTTTCGGTTTGGGTTGCGTGAAACTTTAGCGCCACATCGACACAACCCGTCTTTGATGTCGATTCCAGTTTAGCAGCATTAGCTCATCCACACATAGTAAACCATTCGGGGTTCCCTTTTCCCTCGCAAAGGTGTCGCTTTTAATTAGTTCGTTTCGTATGTCGCAGACCCCCCCTTACCGGGTGAAGGGAACTCGCTGTTGGCAGCAGATTAATTGCCCTTCAGAATATAGATTGGTAGCGGTCGATTGAACGCGCTACTCGTGATCGAGAAAGAGTGGAAGACATTAAACGTTCCCCCGGCCACCAACAATTAGCTTCTCGTGCAGGATGTGACATATTGTCACACAACAATTCAGGTAGCGTACGTACAGATATATGGAGCTGCGCATCTGGTGTTGCGTGTGATGAAACACGATCAACACAGTTCCAGATTTACATATCAATCCGACGTAGCGACGTACGGACGAGAGCGAACCCGCGTGGGAATATATGTGCGGAACGGAAGTGAACGGAAGAAAAGAGGTCGTTCGGAAGAATAATTTATGCACACCGAGCTAAAGGTAAGCGGAAACCCTCCGGCTAATCGCACGAACACGGTTGTTATCTTTGGGTGGAATGTGGCGTTAGAAAGGTGTGAAGAACGCACCATCAGCCTCCAAGCGCAAGCTTGCACTGTTGTACAGAAAGATCGAAGATCAATATGGTTACGATCGATCAACTGGAATGTCATTAGGAACAAACCTGTTCGTTTGCTGCAGCTCCAAGCAGCTGGTTTTCGGTTTTGTTGGAATTGCATATCGGCTCATCAAAGGAGGTAGTGCATTACGCCACACAGATGTACCAGTCAATTCGCAGCACCGAGCAAAAACCGCGAATGGCGAAAAACTACCAGGGTAAAGGCAACCCACGCGCGATCGCGATTATGATCTTGAACATATGTGCGTGAGAGTACGTGTGTGTGTGTGTGGGTTACGTACTCCGAGGTCGCACATGAACAGCATATTACGCCACCAAAGTGCGGAAGATAAATGGTGATGTACACCGAAAATCGGTTACAAAGACGGGTATGTGCCCGTCGATACGGTTTCCGATAGGAACGTTTGCTACCCAGGGAACTGGGTATGTTTTTAATGATATTCTCCGTGCAAGTGCGTTACTTGATGAATCCGTCCTCCGCCAACAGTGGATGGGAGACACACATTCTGATGATTGCAAATGTGGTGATTGTTGTTCCTAAATGGTTTTGTGGCTGAACAGCTTTGTGGATCTGTTAGCAGATCATCTTCTACTCCTTTAGGCTGCAAGGTTACATTCGCTCGACACTGAACTTCGGTCGCTGCAGAGCTGAGAGACACTTTCCAAGAGGAATTTGCCCAAAGCTTGGCGGCTCAAGGTCGTCCATCTGTTTGTTTTGCGATGTGTGTGTGTGTGTGTGTGTGTGTTTGGGGTTTTTTTTTATTACATTCTCCTTATTCGCACATATCTGCTATCTTATGCTTTTGATGGCTGAAGGATATTTCTTTGAATACGTTTGAAGAAGTAGGGTTTATGTGTGTTTGGAGAATGTATGATTTATTTACAAAAAAAAATGCTGGACAGAAAGGAAAAAAACACGAAAGATAACAATTAAAAGCTAGATGTGAAGTAATGAAACGAAAATGTAATGTCATTCGATTTGATGCCATTATAATTGAAGTAACTTTCTCATTGTTCACTCAGCTATAGCGCAAGAGTGAAACTTTAGAAAGATGAGTTAACACAAACAAAAAAGACAAAACGACAAAACCAACAACACCCAACGTCCCTAACAATATCGAATTAACAAAAGGGTGTACAGCCTAAGAGAGACAGTGCTGTAATTGCGTCACCCCCAACAATGCGGGATAAAGGGCACCAAAACAAAAAAAGGGGGGCACAAAACAGGGAAGGCCCCAATAATTGAGCACAGGTGCACACGAAGGCAAACGCGTGCCAAGAAGAAAGATAATCGTGATGAAAACGTTGATGGAAACAAGCAAAAGCATAAGAAGGCAAAAGCTGCTATATGCTGGCGAAATGGCATAACTAAACATAGCAAATGGAGACCACGCTCATTGATCATTGATGACTTCAGAGACTTGGTGGATGTGGGTCGTGTTTTCTGTGCTTCCCAAGGCCCAAAATGTGACAAGCCGCTTTTGCCGGATCGGGTTGCTTTGATTGAAGTAAAAGCTCCGGAAAAAGAGTACATATCGTGTCGACGGTCGTGGTTGGGAATGGTCGGGAATGTGGTCGTTTGGCTTTGGTAAATATTGTTGAATGCACACGATGCTATCTCTCATCTGCTGCTGGCAGATAAATAGAGGACATTTTTGTGTGTGTGTGTGTGTGTGTGTGCGCCCGTGCTAAAAGGCAGCAATCGATACGGGAAATGGTAATTGAATCCACTGCTTCAAGAAGCTCCCAGCACCATTACCCAGCACCCATTGACCCAGGCAAACGAATGGGTCGTATTTATCATAGCTGGTATCATTGAACCAAAGCAAACAACCGAACACGGAGAGCATCGATTGTTGTGTTGCACATCGAAACATAGCCGGGGAGCGGCCGTCGAAACCGTTGCAGACGAACGACCAAACAAAGCATATCCATCACGGTGTTTCTTGAACTTATGTTAATTAATTTTCACGTTCACGTGCCTTCTAAAGTAGTGTGATTAGATAAACGTTCGACCGATTACCGATGAGAACTGACCACTCGGGACTTTCAGTTTTAACCCGACACGGAGAGTGATGCGTTTGATGACATCGGGTCAGCTTCATCTTCATCAACCGGCACCGGACGGTTCGTCTTCGATCGGTAGGGTGCTCGTTATGGTTTTGCCTGCTACCACTCCACTCTCGTCCGTATGTTTGGCCGTGTTTCGTCATGCCATTCGCCGCCAAGTGCGCCGCACATCATGTGGAGTGTGCGTTTGAGATGAAATTGAAAATTAAGCGACCTTCGAGCTCAATGTCTGCAATCGCCACCGCGTACTGAAGCTACCGATCGAGGAGTTTCGCGTACATGTTACGGACCGGATTAAGCTGTATAGCGGTAACAGTGGTCTGTTGGTGTGATCGATGGAGTACCAGAGACGATCACTAACGATCGTGAATAAATAAGCCATCGACAAGCGTGGCAGGAGGGAGCCGTACAGTTGGCCGCGTTTCCGTGGTTGTTTGTTGAATTGTGCTCTAACGAAGATTTGGGATGAAACAGTACACACGAGCATAATTACACACTAGCAGCATAACGAAACGGCTAGGTTGAGAGTATAGCCATGGAGAGATAGAGAGAGAAAGAGAGGGAGAGAAAAAGGAGCCCCACTCCATAACTAGAGTTCTTTGTTGTTGGAAACACAAATCTCAAATTATTAAATTAAATAAAAATGTCTCATATATAGCGGGAAAACCGAAACGTTACAAAAGGTGTATTATTTTATTTTAAAAAACCTGTGTCGGGTGTCAATTAATTAAACCAATTACGTGTCAGAACCGCAGCGGCCCGGTGGTGCATGTGATAAACGGTGCCCGTCCCCACGGCAGGGCCGGGTTCAAATCCCATCCGGACCGTCCCACCGTAGCAAGGATTGACTATCCGGCTACTTGGTAAAAATAAGGCTAGTAAGCCAGAAATGGCCGGCGTGACCTGTTGTAATAAGGTCGTTAAAAGCCAAGAAGAGAGAGAGAGCCGTTTCAGAACAGATACTAGTAGAACAAGCAATGAATGGTTAAAGCAAAAGCCCAGCAACAACTTATGTGCAACCACCGAACAACACGTGCGGGACGCGTAACAAACCGACGCCGTCCCTATTTTGACGGCGATCTTTCGACGGTGGCGCAATATTGCGAGCGTTTAAAAAGTTATCATCATCCACTCCGTTGACAATGATGATAGGTCGGTGATTTTTCTTTCCCTATCTCCCGTCCCCGATGGTGAAGACGGCATCCGAGGCCATCAATCGCCATTGCTGGAAAGTCGCAAAAGTGACTGCAATTAAGTGGCCCGTCATAGTTTTATTGCCGGTTCTTTTTTTATTAGACTCATGCCCCTTTTCCCGATAGTGGACATCATTTCTTTCACCCGAGCAGGTTTTCAAGTGAATGGATTGAATGTTACTTTTCTTTTCCCTGGTTTGGTGATGCCGCGCGCGGCGAAGCTTGATCTTACGTTGATCTAACTTAATTCCCCAATGCGCATGGAGTGAAAGATGATGCGAATAAAATTTAACCATATTTTAAACATTCTCTTCGGAGCATTCCGATGGTATTCATTGGTAGAGGTTGATGCAATGTTGCGCTGGTTCTTATTATTCATTGCTTCTGGATGCATATAAATCGACCGAAAACAGCGTACAGTTTCGCGACTGTTTCTATTGTGTGGCAGGGAAAAAGGTAGCAGGTGCCAACAAAAATAACAAAAAGAAGGGGAAAAAATGGAAAATTGAATAGCCCAACATGTTTGCAGATTTATGGAGTAGATTTTTTTATGTTCGCAAATTCGTAATGGGGTTCGCGCGGTCCTTGGGAAGGCCACGGTGCAATGAACGGTGAGTGTTGAAAGTGCATACCCCTAGGCTAACGCTTCATCTCAGCAGATAATCTATGTTTAAGGTAATCTTTCCACTATATCTTTAGCAACATCGGTTTGTTAGAAAAACATCGTTCCTAAACATCGTGCTGCGATTTGCGGTCGTAGCAAAAGGTGCAACTAATTGTGCGCTGCTTAAAATGTGATCTTAGCGTTTTTTTTTGGGTTTTGTTTTGACCCCACGGGGTGTGACCGGGCCTGGTGTGCGCTTGTTCCCGCATAAATTAGTTCCGTTGTTTCAGCCTGTTTGGTACGTAAACTGGCACTGGGTTCACCATGGCGAAGGTGTTGATGGTGCAGTTCTCACGGGCTTGCACAGGCTACCCAGCCATCTTGTACATTAATTTCAGGGGTGAAGTAATGCTCCTACAAAACCGGGTTTGACACCGACACCGAAATGCATCCTGATAAGGTTTTGCGACGGAAAAGGCAGCGAAGCAAATCTACCATGCTGTTTTCCGATCGCAATGGTAGCGAAAGAAAAATCATCCCTCATAAGCGCTTGCGTAACTGAAATTGCTAATTGCATTTACGAGTATTGGCCGTAAAAATCAAGCCGGGGTTGTTAAAACAACCGTAAAACATTGTCACTTTCAACTGACCAGAGGTCAGCACCGAGGTATGCTGTACCGAGATGGATGAGAGTTGTCGGGCGGAACTAAGCGATGCAGCGAGATCAGTTGTAAGTGGACTTATCAAAGCTTAACCAGCGGCGGTCGATTGGATGGAATTTATAAAGGTAAAATGAAATAAGTGCGAAAAAAATGTGTGCTAATTTAAAGTGCGTTTCCGAAAAACATCAATACAGCGAACGGATGTGAAAGTGAAAATTAATTTGATAATAATTAAATTGAGCGCTTGAAAAAAAATTAAAAGGTTTAATTCCTAGAAATATGCAGGAAGTTTCAATTTATTTTAATCGATGGTGCTATACCTATCATTGGCAATTAAATTACACCGCTTGTAATTATTTTGTTTTGACAACTTTGTTCGGGAACATTGATTATTGGTTTGGTAAATATTGAATGCTGGAATATACTTAACATATTTCGCTAAAAATATCCATTTTACCCACCCACGGTTCACTTATCGATTTGTAAGTAGTAGTGCCTGTTGATCACGAAGTCACCATGTTTATCAAAATAAAGAAATTTTAATTATCTTCCTGAATAACACAAAACCAACAGATTTGTATATCTATTAATTTAATCAGCGTGTCTACAAATAAAAATTCCCTTCAAATGGTCACGCTAAGGGCAGCGTTATGTAAAGAGAGCCACAAAAGAAACGAAACGCGATCATGAATGGATGGTATTATCTTTACAAAGTAATCGCCACACGCCCAAGCGGTGGCCATTGCAAGGGTGTTTTGAAAACGAATCTATCATTAGCGTCGACGAAAGATCGTACAAAAGCCGGCACTCATTCCGTATTGGTAACGGCGAGTCGGATTGGTATGCTTGGTCCCGTACTGGTGCATTATCGGACTCAATCGAATCGATCCGCTCCGGGCCGCTCTCGTGTCGAACGCATCATTGGACCTGTTTGTAGATAAAGCGTCGGTAACGTGGCGGAAGGTAACGTAACATGGAGGTAAGAGACGTGCATGCCATTCGATTGACATCCTACACTAGTGTAAGCGGTTCGATTTACCTTCCTGGCACCTTCCTGGTGACTCTTGGTGAAGGAATATGCTCTCGAACTGGAGAAGATTCGTCCGAAGGGCTCCGAACGGCGGGTAAGAAGAAAAGAGAAGCGAAGAAAGGATCCCTGGGCATGTGTATGATATATTTTTTTCTCTTCTACTGTGTGTGTGGTTGCCGTTGTCCCTTTATTGTCGGATGGTACGGTTAACGTGTCAGTTCGAGTTACAAAAGCGTCCGTAACACAGTTACGGCACCGTTTGGACCCAAAGGAACGTTCACTTTCGATACAGGTGAGCGTTAGCCCTTGCGCTTCCACGCAAGTCACCCGTCGCTGCCAGTGCACTTCTTTCGGTATGGTAAATATGATTTGTGTCGAAGCCATTCGGGACCATTGTGCAGAGAGAGAGAGAGGGTGACAGTAGGGGACAGAAGAAAAATGTGCACCGTTAGTGGTCGTCGATCAAGATGGTGGAATAGATCGGGCGGGAAGAATGCGGAAACGATGATGATGTGGTGATCGCTTCTTCTGGCCAGTTACGATCATCATGAATCCGAGTCGCTTTTTTACGTTTCACCGTCCAGCTTAAAGTGAGCTTATTTTAGCGTGATCGGGCTAGCTAAAGGGCTGAAGGGTTCGTAGTGGATGATGGAGATCAACAAATGATCATTCGACTATTTGAAGTTGAAAGTGCTTCTTTTTCTTCTTCATGGCATCTGGACAAGTGCATACGTTTTGCGGGTAATTGCTCGTCAAGGTTCTTCCTTTCACAAGAGTGAATCGTGGTTTCCATCCATGTGCGAGATGAAGTTTAAAAGCTGTATGCATGTGGACGGAAAGCTTCGTTTTTTGAATGGCGCTCAGCAGCGCCCGGATGCTACCGTTTTGTTCGGATTGACTTTGCATCGGTCATAATTTATGTACACGCAACCCCTAACTTCAATAAGAGTTCATTTCCATAACGGTCGATTGTTTGCGGTTCATTGATCAGGTGGGGGGCTAAATAGTGACAAGTCGAGGGAAGTTTTCCCGCGTTCATTGAAGCCTATCGGCGGATATTATAAACCGTTTTTTTTGGTTAATTATTGCTCGCATTAGAACTTAAGAAGGTGTATGCAGATTTCATGCAGCTGTTACCACAAACAAGTGGAACTCTTTCGCCAGTGGCACGAAATTGACCTGCATGCAATTTTGCATTTTCGCGATCTCGAGCATCAGGTGAGGATACAATTAAAGGTGTCAAAACCCTCCGAAGATCACCTTCGCTTAAGAGCGAACCCCATATCCAGCGGCGGTCGATCGTGAGCAGTTGCTCCAATATTACAACGATCGGTCGCGCATCTTCCTATTGTACAGCCGGCGGCCCAAAAGCATGATCCATTGACCATCGTTGCTGTCGTGCGCGCTCGTGCATCGGCATGAAATATCACACATTGGTTAGTTCACCAGAAGACTGCAATCACCTTGAGCGTCCATAAATGGAAGTCTAAAAATTTATTCTTCTCTCGTGATACATTTTTCCTTTCATGTTACGGTCACGTGAACCATCTGAACTGTTCGTGAGCAGAGGAGGCAAATAAGGTTGCAAAAAAAAAAAACCTAACAGTATTGACCATTTTGGTCTTTTTTCGCCATCTAAGCCGGTATAGTTTGACGTGTCAATTGATTGATGGTGGAATGGTGGAGGTTACGCTAGCGAAAAGGACTCGTCCATTGCGACTGTTGTGTTTTAGTGCTATTCTTCTTATGCTACGCCACCGAAGGAGGTGAATGGATTGTTTTATAATTTTGACTGAGATGTTTTTCGCATCAAATTTGAAGTATGTAAGTTTAACAGTTTTCGTGTGAAGAAAATTGTGGAATATGGCACCCGCGGTGGGAGTGGGAAATATTGGCAGATCACTACCGATCAAGCCACTACGACCCTTAACGCGGTTTGAAATAGCCAACTCCAACACCATCCAACCGCACAGTTTGCAATAGAAGTAGCAAAGCAGTGGAACCGGCCAATTATCGAACCATAATTGCAAAAACCTTGAACGATTGGTAGGATAATTTAAGCTCTTAAATGATTAATTTAAAAATAATATTTATACAATTATGGTTAATCGTAATGTGTGCGAGGTAAAAGCGCAATTATGAAGATGCCGCGCCGAGCTATCTGTTTGCATAATAAAGTAATGTGCAAAATACAATTATCCATTTACTGGCCGCATCGGGGTCTAAATGCTAATAAACATTGATCTCATTTAAGAAGTGTGTCTTAAGCCAGCTGAAAGTGTTAACGGTTCCCTCTCTAATGATTAATGGCTCTTTTTGTGTGTGTGGTAGACCGTACACGATTGATACACTTGTTTCTCGCTAGAGCAGACATGTGAAACAACAAAACGCTCACAGCAACGCGATCGTTGAAGGTGATTCTATTCTGTCCCAAGTGTTTCCGAGCCCGCATAATGTAGGCTCATGATCAAATGTAGTTCACACGACTAGTACAGTTCCTCGACAAGCTGTTTCGCGGTGGAGTAGCAGTAGTGGGAGATGAACTCTTCACCCGCTCACTTGTACTGTACTCGTGCGGGATTGCGGTTCGACGAAGATGCGCGGGTACATTCGTAGCTTCCAAGCACGCGAGCCGTAACTGAATGCAATCAACCCTTCTTCCATGGGTACGCCAGGAATTGTGCGCAGTTTGGCCAGCGGTGGCAACAAACTACAATCTCTCTCTCTGGTGGTTAAAAACGGCAAAGCGTAAGTACACAGACGAAGCGCGTTCCGATGAGCTGCTGCGGGTGAGCACGTGCAACCGTGAATTAGAGAAACAGAGAAAGAGCGCACCGTTTCTTCATTTGGCCTGTTTGGCTGCTGCTGATGATGATGTCGTTCGATGCGGATAAAGAAACATCGGTACGGAAAGGGAATGAGTGAAAGAGAAGCTTAATGCAGACGGAACAAACAGCGATCGCACGAGACTGCAACGGGCCAAAGCGCACGGAACCCCCGCCGGGGGTACAATTGGTGAAGATTCAAACGGTCCGTGCGACACCCGACATGGAACCAGGGGGTCGGAGGCAGCGACACAGCTGAGGTCTCGTTTTGGGGTTGTTTTTCATAAAATTCAACCACACTACGAATAATGGCGTTATTTGGTGTTTGAACCTTCGACATAGCGTTCGTTTCGTGTCGATCGTGTTCGTCGCTTGATCCTGCGTTGAAGTCTTTGGTTCCTTATTTCGATTGCATTTGAAAACTGTCGGAAGCGGTGATCGTTCGGTGGGTCTTTCTTAAAGGAATAGTGACAGTGTTTACGTGAACCGTGCCCGTGCATGGCGATTGATGAATCTCACGATAAGGATCATTAAGCAAACCGCACAAAGCATTCGGTGTGGGTGATTGATGTACGTGAAAAGTGAAAAAACGACAGCATAGACGCGAACAGTCTTAGTGGCATAAGCGAACCATACCGTTCCAGAACAGGTGCAAATGTTTAGCTGAAACGATCACGCTGTTATCAACGGGCCGCCGGAAATCATCTGTACCAAAATTCAATAGTGAGTGGATAACGATCGTTGCTGGGTAGAGAGAGACCGTCAGTGCGCGAAGCTGAAGGTGTGATGAGATTTAATAAATCATTCCAACACTGACGCTCCCGTTTGGCGCTCGGCGCATTTGTGAGCAGTTGATTGTAATCTCGGGAAGCAAATAGGTGTTGACTTGAACGTGCCCCTGTTAAGCTTATCGGTGAAAGGCAACCGAAAGGTGGGAGTGTTTTGTGATTTTTTCTACTTTCGCAATGTTTCTGATGCCGTGCAGCTGATGGCAAGAATTTGAGGTGGATTAAAGCGCTCGATTGGCTTAAGTAAATACATTCCCGTTTTCGCAGCAGCAGCCGCCTAGTGATCTGCACCTTAATAGCTTATTGTACGCTATCTTTCGCAACAGGGGCTATTATTCGCTACGTAGTATAGCTTCTGCCAGCCACGGGTACAGTGGATTAGCTCTTGGAGTAACTTTTAAAATCGATTACACCTCGAATCATCGTCATGATCAGTCCGCAGCGGCTCGATCGTGCTCTGATGGCAGCTAATTCGTGTAGATGAAAGGAGATTGTACTTTGTAGAATGGTGTCTAGCAATCGATCATCTGGAACTGGGTTTAACATCCACAAGACAAACGGGAAAACAAACCACGGCCCTGTAACTTGCGCGAGGGAATTTACGCAATCGGGAGCTCGTAGGGTAACGATCGTTTAGAACGTTAAGCTACGAAAAGAAAAATCGCATTTTACACACTACCGTCGTTAAATTGCTTAATTTCACTACGGAGCAAACCATCCCCACGGGTGCTGTTAATTTTCTCACTCATATGCCCCATGTGATCTATTGTTTCACGGTGCCGTTTAATGGTGTATCAGGGTTTCACACAATCACGCTCACTCGGTGCTGCCACCGGTTGGTGATGGTGGCCATAAATTTGGCGGTTTTCCTTGGACCGGCGTATCGCATCCATCTTTTGTCGCTCGGGCTACTGGCATTCAGTGGCAATGCGTACACCGTAGCCGGTTGCGTTCGTTTTAATGTTTACGAAATTATGCTAATGTGTGCTCACACGGGTAAAAAGGCAGATAACTTCTGGCGACCATACACCGCAGGCAGACGGGAAGGAAATCGGCCAACGCGAAGAAAGAAAATAACACAAATATTATATGCAGCACGGCGCCCAAAACCTTGACGAGCGGTTGTCGTTACTGCGTTTGCGTTTTAGTTTTTATCCATCGCGTTGAAGCGGCTGTTCGTTAATGTGCCACCGTTGGGATTGTTATCGAAACACTTACGTCGGGGGGAAAAAAAGCAAATTTTATGGTTATGGAACAACGACGTGTGTTTGCGCGAGTAAAAGAGACTTTGGTGCATTGAGGTGGGTCAATTTTTGGGTGGTAGTGATGCAGAGTCATCGTTGGACACTGCGTAGATAAACGTAACAAATGAACTCATCTTTCCCGTTTTGAGTTTTCAAGGTTGAACCATGGTACAAACTTTCGCCTTTCATTAGCTGAGTTTGCATTTCACTGTGCGATGGTGGGTAAAGAAAATGGGAGCAAAAAACAAAAAAAAGTCCATAAAAGTTTGAAACTGTTCTGCAAAAAACGTGAAGCAATTCTTAAAATTGCCCCTAGAGTATCTCTTGCTTTACGCGATGAGACAAACGTGGAACGCAGCGAAATGATGAAATAGTAACATACCGATCGTTCGTTACAATTGCTTAGCGAACGAAGCAGGAGGTCCATGCGGTGCAAGAGTATCAGAAAAGAAATTGTGAAGAGGATTCATTCAATTTAAATTTTTATGATTGCTGCCCCCCCAGCCCCGTTCTAAGACATTCCAGCATCCATCGCAAATGCATCGCAGCTTGAATTTGTTGCATCGGTTTTATTTGAACGCGGTACGTTTGTTCTACTTGTTTGTTTTTGTTCTGAGAATGACTCAACTCGAGTTTCCATCGTATCTCTTCTTCAGCCCGGACGGCAGCGGACGGCGTTTGATTGTGCGTTTTTGCACTCACTGCTTTAGCCTCTCGTGGCACGGTGCATTTGTTTTTTTTGTGTTTGTGTTTGTGTGTAGTGCATCCTTGGTACATCCCGTTGATCCCGTCCTTCAGATTGGATTAGACAACGGAGCGAATATAAAAAAATTCTACTACCGGCAAATGTTGAAATATTCGCCCCTTTTCCCAGCTAAACGAATGGTATTCGCTGGACGGAAAGGAAGTTTAATTCGATTAGAAGCATTCGTCTGGATTTGTGGCAAGGTTCAAGTGCCACGGGAACTGCAGAATGGATTGATATTGATTTTCTGTTTCATTTAAAGCACTCCTTCCTCGCATCGAACCGATTGTTGCCGATGGTCTAGATAAGAGCCGATCTTGGATGGTCTGTTACGCAAACGCACTGTACGGACAATAAGGAAACAGTTGATGAATGCAATTAGTAGATGAATTCTGCAGAATAATGTACAGACTATTGATGTGCTGCTGTCAGCCTTGAGGAACTGTTTGCCATGGGTTGGAAGTTTAAAGGTTTATAAACGCCTTTAAAATTAATGTCGAAACTAAGCCAGTAGGGCAGCAAAAATATGATGTATAAATTTGGAGAAAAGAATTCGCAAAAGTTTAATGTTAATTGAACAATGAAATCGAAATCGATCGAGATGGAAAAGGGTTGGCGTGGACATTTGAACATAAAATAGTTGACTAACGAGGTTACATCAAAACCGAGCTTGGCGTTAAATGCTCCATTTGCCGCTACTTTCTACTTTCATCTCCTTATCCGGACCGTCTTCAAGGTGTTCAACGCACCCCAACTGAAGATTCATTAGATTAATGCAAAAGCACACGGTTCCAAGCACGGCTGAACACGTTTAGTTTCAACGGTGAGTTCTCATAGCGCGAGCATCATAAAAATAGATGAAAAGGGATTTGTAAACATTTCGCGTCGCGGCGCACAGGAGGTAAAGTTAATTGGAAAGGTTAAATTAACGCCTGTCGAGGGTTTTTTGGTGCCGAGCGCTGATTTCGTGGTAGAAGCTGTCACTATGTCAACTGGTAAGCGGTCGTTCCGGCTTTTCGGCGACCAATCTGTGTTAAAGGGTGACCGTTAAAGATTGTAATGAGTAATTAAATTTTAATTGATAATTTAATGCTTGTGGTGCACGGTGAGCAGCGGACGAGCAAACTCCGTTTTTATGGGCTAGATTATATCAAGGGATAAGAAGATTTTCAGTAACTTGCTCAAGTTGTTGTGATTTATGGAGGGTAAATAGTAAGGTAAATATTAAGGAAAGTCTGCTGACTTCAGTCTGGTTCTATATATGACGCGAAATAATGTTTTGTCCAAATTGCTTACGCATGCATGTGAAACCAAATACCAATTCCTATCTGTTGCCCAGAGCGATAACCATGGCCTACAATTCACCTAATCGGACCATTGAGTAGAAATGGTCAATTTTAGACATATTTAGGCTATTACATCACTTTATCAAAGGACCTGCCTTGAGCAACATGGCATAAGAAATGGGCCTAATGCTGTTCGAATGAAAATCTTTCGTGATGATGGAAAGTACAGTTCGTGGAAACAGCTCCCTTTTTGTACAAAACAACTGTTCAAAGATGAGACATAACTTTGAGGGCATTGAAAACTGGAGAATTTTTGTATTGAATAAAATCCGTCGTAAGTAGCAACCGTGGCTTGAAACGATTTTCCATTTCCAACGCAAAGGTATAAAAAATGGTACAAAACCACTAAACAGAAAAAAAATCACTTTGGTTCAAAAGATCTGAAGCTGTTCATTAAGGGTGCATTTGGAAATGTTACGCTTTTCACCAATTTCAATTTCCATCTTGCAAACGTCACGCGGTTGGTAGGCAACGGACTGGCACAATAAACACAAATTTGCGCATATTTGGAGCGGGTTCTTTGAATCCGACGCCTGCGGACGTCACGCTTCTACATAAAGTGATTGAAACACTGACCCTGAAATGATACACCAATTCCATAATGGATGTTATGTCTGGTGGTTGAAATTGTTTCTAATAGCACAATAAATGACGAATCGTTAATGATTGGTAAGGAGAGCAAGGGCAATTGTTGCTGTGCGTCAGGAAATCAATACGCCATGTTTAACCCATATCCCAAACTTGTTGGACAAACGTGAACCTTCTCAGAACACTCCCGTCGAAACGCTCGCGCACCAATCTGCATATTTCCGAGGTTTGCCTTTGGCCACGGTGCATGACCACGATGTGTGTGTGAGAGCGTATGTGTTGACCACATACGGTGGTGGTTCGCATCTCCAACCGTTCATACCAATCCGGAAAGATCATCCGCCAGGACATGGATGCTCTGCGCTGAAACGTGTCATTTTGAACGGAAAAGGATCGCCACCGAACGCGATTGTCACCGTGTAATGTTTGCGGTTAGAAGGTGACAGACTGGACAGGTCAGCGCTTTTCTCTCACACACTGACCAAGCGCACGTTTTCCTTCGCCAGCAATTAAGCTTGGACATTTGATTGCGTGTGCATAGGTTGATGTGATTTGCACGTGCAGGCGACCGAACACGGTTACCGTACGGAACCCAGTAGGAAACCAGGGTTGCAGGGTAAGAATCGATTGCCTTTACCTGTAAATCGATCGGAGGGGGCGAGCAATGAAGGAAGAAACGGTGCAATTTTTATTGGATTTCCCTTTGGAAAACTTTTGCACCCGCCCCGAGGACAAACGATGTGACGATGCAAACTGTTGCAATGCAGGCAATGTTATGTATGGCGTTTGTGTGTTTTTTTTTACATTTCCGATTAGACGTTTGATGGAACGGTTTCGAAACGAAATGGAACAAAACCATTGAAGGTGTTGTTGGGGAGTTGCGGTTTTCTAAAGGAAAAAGTGACATATTTTGACGCAGTTGTCAATATCAGTTCCCTGGACGAGCAATCAATTTCTCGATGGCAGAAATTTGTAGCAAAAAAAAGGTGAGAAAAATTAAAAACGATGCTATAACAAGATATCGTTTGCTGGAATTTTTCGATTGGTGTTACCTAAGCCAAGGGTTTTGTACGATCGTTCGCTCGCCTCCACAGTTATCCTTTTAAGCTGTAAAATCTTACTTGCTATAATCCACTGTACGCTATTTGCATAGTTTTAGGCGCCAAGTTTTAAGTTTTCCGAATATTGCTATACAGTTTACCAATAAATAGATACGTGCGTTCTGTAATATTTCTACAAAATGCCTGTTCAACATCAGTATTGAAATTGATGCGAGGTTAACCCATCGATTAAGTTCGTCGCCGGAATGGAAAAAAAATCACACACCCACCCACACACACACCCGCGTTCGTGGTGAACCAAATGAATGGGATTTAGCACGAAATTGACAGACAGAGCGCTAGAACGCTCAATCATCGCTCGGCAAACAGCCCACGCCATCAACGAGCGGATTGTGGTTGGAAGGATTTATGAGCAAACTGGCATGCAGCGGGTTGATTGGAGAGTATGTCACACGACGTATGTGCTTTCCTGGACGGTGGCTTACCGGTGGATGGGAGTACTACAGGGAGTTACAGGCAGTTGCGTCCTTGGTTGTAAATAATTTAGCAACGTCGAGCAACGATTTGGCGACGAACGCGACCGCGACTTATTATCGGCTTTGTGTGTGTGTGTGTTAGGGGTGGAGGGGGTGGAGGGGGTGGGATATAAACACAGAGAAAAGTGTGTGTGTGTCGTCTCAATGAGTGCGAACGGATATTATGGCGCTTTCACTGTAAAGCTGCCATGTGGCACTAGTAATTTACAGTTCATAAAGTTCGACCCTTCAGAGTGGATGCTGGCAGTCGGTTCAGCCCCAGTCGGTGAGCCTTACGAAGCCACCACCAAAATCGTTCATCATCATCCTGTGGATCGGTATCCGGGCACGGAAGCTGTTGGATGCAAACGCGTGGAAAAGGAATCCGGAAGCTTTCGTATAAACACACACAGACACACACACACACATTATATACAAGACTTTAGCCACTTCCGCTTGAGGACACACGCACACACACACACACACCTACCTAGCCGCACCCACAAATTCAACAGTCGATGATTGTAACGTGCGGCGTAACACGAATTTCATAAATTCAATTTTAATCCGCCACGGCTAAGCCGGTGGAAATTTATGGGTGTGATTTCGCCCGGTACCGCAAGTGAGCGCGTGCGTTCGTTTGTTTTTCTCGCGGCGACGGTGACGGCTTCAGACACTACGGGGCATCGGGGCACATTGTTGGGCACGTTGGGCACCACAAAAACCACGAAGGCACTTTTGCAAACCGATCGCCAATGGTTTTGCCCCTTCCCTCGTGTGCGGCAAACTGATGTCTCACCGTTATCGCTGGAAACAGGTGGATTGATAAGTTCGTGGTGTGGCAAACATCTCTGCTCTGTTGCTGAATCGTAAACCGGGTGCATTGATACAAATGTAATGATGCGACTGTAACGAACGATGGTAAATATTAAATTATTATCTAAAAGGTATGTGGAACTTCGCTTTCCGTTCGATTCGAGACGGTTGGGAATAGTCAAAAAAAAAAAACGCAACCGAAACTGGCAGTGTCCCACGTGGGGGTATTATAATCTCATTTCCAAATGGGAGATGGAAATTTATTAGCAGCTAACTACCATTTCGTGACGTGTGCGCGTTGATAAATGGCTCGCGAGCGAGTTTTGGGGCGGTGGCGGAAAGCGCCCGAAGATGATCGGAAAATAGCGCCGATGGCTGAAGACGCAGATGAGCTTCGGGCGCGGGATGATGCTGCAATAGCTGTTCGGGCTCCCGTTTGCCCCGTTCCCGGGCTGCCATTCATCATTCTGTCAAATTGAAAAAAAACGCGTACGTGTATGGCACACGCGTTGCCACGGTGACGGTCGGCAGCTTTCCGATGAGCTTTCGGCGTATTGGTCTCCCGCCCGGGTGGCTGCACCATTGACGGATTCGTTTTTCATTTGCCGTGTTGTTTTGCCCTGGGATTGTTTTGTGTTGTTGGATTTCTCTGTACACACGGCTTCCAGCTTCAGTTGCGAGGGGTTTCTGGTTCAAACCGTTCTGTAATACACGATGCTTATCTGCGTGGGTTCGACGGTGTGTAAGATGGATTTTGAATGCAAATTTTTTTGCCAGAACGGAGGAGATGAAAAACAAAACCGTAATGAGATAGGAGCTGTGATCTTCATTAATGAAAAGATGACAAAACGTTTGTGAACTACCGTTAAACCCATTTTACATCACTGCTTCTCTCGACGGGTTGTTTCGCGACGAAGGTAGGTTTTTGGTTGGAAAATGATTGCACATTGCCGTTTCGGTTGGGAAATATGAAGCGCCGAGGCTTAATGATCGTACATCAAAGTGCAGCGAGCGGGCGTAAATGATGTCTTTAATTTGAGCAGCAGAAGACCCCGTTTTTTTCCTACCGCGTGGTGTCCGGCCGTGCGAGCTATTGCCCACACATTAAAGATGGTGGCATTGAAGCTTTTAATGTGATTTACCACAAAACGTAAGCGCTAATGCCTTGATGTGTCTATCGGAGTGGCTAATTCGGTTCTTCTGGAATACGTGGCACAGTGCAAATGGTGAGCTTACGTCAACGGAACACGTTTTGCGACAGACGTGCGTGCGTTATGACCAAAGCTAGCTGCCAGCAGGCTCGAAGTGGCTTAGAAATGTAATGTGGATTAGATTGGAAATACTTTTGCTAAGCCAAATGGGGGAACAAAGTTACAACAAATCGGGAACAACTTCGACAGTGATGTCATCGATTAATCGAACCTGTCCCAACGCAAGTTCCTTGCAACGAGTTCGTGCCTGCCAGCGCAGATGCGAATGTCGATGGATATCAATCGGGGCTTCAATTTATATGGCCAATGGGTTTTTACTGTCCGGTGTGCGGTGTACGACTTGGAGCGTTTCGGTTTTGCGGGTTGTGGGCCCCTTGAAAACGTGTTTTTTCCGTTCTTCTGTCCAAGCAGCAGCTCGGTCCAGCATCCAGAAAAGAACACCGAGTCCGGTGCTGGACGAGATAGCCGTTTGGTCCATAAAAGTTTATCGACCGCCCGAAAATTCGTAACAAATGAGCAATCGGTGTCAATATCTCTACCGGGCTGAATGGGCATTCGTTTTCATGTAGATTTTCCACCTACACAGAAGCATGGCTAGCGGGAAAGACTGTGTGTTAAGGATGGGTCTAATATTGGGACTCTAGCGGGAAGCTGCAGAACCGGGAGACGGGAGCCAAACGGAAGCGACAGAGAACGATTAATGATCCGTATCGATGATAAACATGATGTGAAAACAGATGAGCTTTTGAGTGGAACAAGGGCCGGGAAGATGCATACTGGAACGTAGTTGTTTAGTTTTCGTTTCTTTTTCTCCTCCCCCAGTGTGGGACATCATTAGGATCGAACTCGTTCTATTTCTCTGTGCCAGAATTGGCAGAATTTGAGAGGAAAAGAGAAATTTGGAGACAAAAAAGACCGAGCTAAAGCTCATTTGGAAAATGTGAAGTTATTGCGTTAAGATGGAGTTGTAGATATATCGAAGTTGTATATTATAGTTGGTTAGTGGCAGAATTTTTATGACGTGTCGAATTTGGAACATGCCAAACAAATCTTGTGTTATCGCAATGTTAAATCAAATTGAGTAATTTTGAGAAGTAAATGTTTTCGTAATATAATTAGTGAATCGATTATTCCTGGTCCGTGTCGTCGAGGTTCTGATAGCATCGGGCTGGAGAGTTTCGGGAATTCACACTAACGTCCGCCCGTATCATTTCATGGCACTTAATCCTATCCAGGGTTAGTTGCAACTTGACCGCACCGCACCGTGTGTAGCACAGTAAGCAATTGAGCGTAGGTTAGTGCTGTTACGCAAACACGGCGAATTGATTATCAGCCGCGTCCGCGTCGCATTAGCGCATTTGGAAAGGTATGCCACAGTGTGGCGTCGATGGACGTCTCTTGAAGTGTGTTTGACGCATCGCTTCATCGATTGCATCGCACCGGTCTTGGAGATTTTGCTGCGGGACGAGCAACTTTGTTGATGCGATTGTGCACTTGAACCTGTTTGATCAGCCAGCGTGTATGTACGTGCGATTGCGTTTCAGGGTATTGAAAGCCCTGGTCGGATCAGACACGGTGGCCACATTATAGGTTTGAAAGCTTATACCTTTTGAGCCCGGTGCGGTATGGCGATTCCAGTGCTCCCGTATCTCTGGTTATGTTAATTAAATTGACCTTTCGATAAGAAGATTTTGTAAACGTTGTTTCGTTTGTGATAATTTGCTGAAAATAGAAACTTAAGCTGTAATTAATATAAATCTATTCACGGCTAACAGTAAAACGTTTTGTAGAGTAGACGTTGTGCCATGAATGTCTTCAAAGAAATTGTCACTTTTGTGGAAAAGAATCGACTCTTCCATGAAGCAACATCACACTAAATCTATCTTGGACAAGGGCTAATGAATTGACCTATCATTCTGCTGTGTCGGCCAACTGCCGAGAAGTGAACGCAGTCTTTATTTGTTGAACCGTTCCAAATCCTAATAAGTTAATCCGTGCGTATTTATATGGTCACGTCCCATAGTCTCACAGCAGCCGTTCGTCAGTACCGTAGTTTTCATAGGGAAAGTTACGATTACAGAGTGCCAGCACAAAGAAAAAAAAACGACTAAAAGTGATAGTGATTCATAGTACCCATGATGGACTTAACGAAAGATCTGGCGCCGATTCGTCGGTCGGGAGGAGATAATCATCGGAGGAAAATTATATCTCTATAAATATTTTCCCATCGGCGGCACTAAAACCGTTTCACAGCGAAAGGGAACACATGCGGGATGGAGCTCGGATCGGATGTGGATGTTGCCGAGTTTTTTTTTGCTCCGTTTCACTCCCGGTACAGGCCGTTTTTGTTCAGCATTCACTCTCCGGTGCCTGGTGCTGCCCGCTACTGTGTAAGTGCTCGTTCCGGAGAAATTTATTGGCGCTATCATGCTGAAATCAGGTACTGCCACTTCTGCACTGTGTTCTGATGCAGCCAGATTCTTTTGCGCTGCCTTCGATTCCAGCAAACACATCCAGCGGCCAGGTGAAAATGGCCGGCAGCAGAAGAAGGAGCATTTTTTAAATAAATAAAAGCAAAACTGTTTTAAACTCCAATAACACTTAACGACTAAACCAGAGCCCTGGTGAACACCGCAGCCGGCAGAGAAGTGATATGGTGCTCGGGACTCGCATGGCACGGCGAGCTTTTGGGGCGTCCACCATGGAACACGGTTGGCCACACGGTCGTGAACGAATGGCTTTTCGTTTCGGCTAAAGGGAAAGATAGTTGTAAGAAGCAGCAAACTATGAGCACACGGCCGTTAGTGATGTGGAAAAGGAAGTTTTCCTGCCCTGGCAAGATATTCGCCCTTTCCCCTTGGACCAAAACCAAACCGAAGGAAAATGGGATCGTGGTTTGACTTTACCGGTTTTGAGCGTATTTTTCTTCCCGCTAGCCGTAGGTGCCAGATCCGTACATTTCATCACAAAACTGGCTCGCCCCGTAGTGTCGTTCGGGCCGATCCTCGAGCAGCGAACGTCTGGCCGCACATCGCACAAGACGAGGGAGAACATTGTAAAGAAATATAGTACGGTTGAAAATAACGTTCTGCTCATGAATATTAATTTCGATATTGTTGTTGCCACCAACCCGGGGGGGTTTCCATCCGAGTGTGCGTCGATTTTAGTGGATTCCGAGCGTTCGGTCACGTTGTGTCGGAAGCTTGCTACAGTTGCCGTCGTGCACGGTGTGAAGGCTGAAGTTAATTTTTATTGTTTTAAAATTATCAATTATCGTAAATTTGAGCACTTTCTTCGCGTTTGGATGGAAATGGACACAACCGTTTTGGGGGGGGCGGGGGCGGGGTTGTGTTTTAGTACTGCGGCCAGGAGATGAAGTATGTAGGGTTGCCCTGTAAAAAGGAATGGAATTAATTTAGTCAAACAGAGATCGTTGGATCTGTTGGAGTGTAAATTAATTGTTTATTGTGGGCCCTTAGAATGTGAGCGAGCATTTTCTACAATCGTTTTATAACCGTTATCGAGAGTGTGGTAATAATGAGCGAATAGGTTCAGATGCCGGTTTCGTGTGCGGAAAGTGTTCCGGTATGATAAAAATAATGAATAAAGCATGTCATAAAATTAGCTACCGTGAATTGTGGAGTGCTAAAAACGCATTGAAATGAGTGGCGATGAAAGGAGAAAAAAAGGGTGCAAGCATTTACAGTGCAAGGAATTTTTCTCCGCACCATGGACAGGCACCGGTAATGCACCGAAAAGTGGGCGCAACTCGGGACTCTTTAGAGCCACTCTTCGTACACAAGGAATTCACGAGTGAGAACTAATGAAGACTAATGATGGCCGGTATTTTTGTAGCAGGAGCGCACTACCGAAAAAGTTCACTTGGAACGAATAGCCACCTTCGTATTTCACCTCGCAGCTAAGAGCACTTCATTCCATATGGCCCCGGTTCCGGTGCAAATTGTTTCACGTCGAGTCCAGCAGGACGATTGCTGCCTTGCGCGGCATCCAGTGTGTCCGCACTGTTGCAGGGAGTCGTCTCCTACGAGTGGACACAATGTGGCTAATGAATAATTGACCGTGGTTTCTACACGACGGCACTGTCGATCTCGAGTGGACCCGTTGCTGTGGGAGTTGTCGAAAAAGATTCGACGTGCGACGGTTTGCTGACACAGACACTGGCACTGGAATGGAATGTGTCGTCGTCGTCGTCGTCGTCATCGTCTTTTCGTTGAATGTCGACCGCGTACGAGTTCATCAAAATCCTGCAACAGCTTCGGTATCAGCTGCGTTTGCTGGATTGCTTCATCTTTGCTTGATTACGGTCGGACATCGAGACAATCCAGTCCGGTTTTTGGGGTACGATGCGGTTTTGTGGTATTTTTGCAAACATTCTGTGACGTTTTCTATTTTTGGGAATGTTACTGTACCAGTGGCTGGACCGTTAGGGTGGAACCACTATCGTCGGCAATTTTTGCTGAGTGCTGGCTAATTGATCGACATAAAGTCTGATAGTAGCGGTGAACATGCCGTCACTTGTTAGTACTTCAAGAGCAGAATGGCCGGAACTTTGCTAGAAGACAGTGTTTTTTTGTATTATTACAAAGTAGGCTTAACTATCCTTTATGAAAAAATAACTTATCTAGGAGGAAAAACGTAGCCATTTTCTACCAGATAAGTTATCAAACCTGTTGCTAATGTG
This sequence comes from Anopheles funestus, assembly GCF_943734845.2. NCBI lineage: Eukaryota > Metazoa > Arthropoda > Insecta > Diptera > Culicidae > Anopheles > Anopheles funestus. Next base: position 1,721,179 of record NC_064598.1, read on the forward strand.
TTGCTTACACTACTCAGATATTCTGAACCGAGCTATCAATCAAAATACCTCTTTGTGCGCTATTTATGGCACCAAAAAGCTCACATGAAAGTTTCCAAAAACCCGTATTTATTATTAACCGTACGTCTAATGGTACTAGCATACTGGGAGGCATTTTGGAAGAGCTGTCATTTGCTCAGATGGAGTGTAAATTTTTCATTGACCTCACACATGCTCGAGACAGAGTGTACCAACCGAAGTTGGAAGTTGTACAGTAGAAGCTGCAATCTAGTACATTATAAGACGTCGAGGCTTTCAAGGGACAATCCTTCAAATCCTCGACAAACACTCGTCACAGACCGTTAAAGTGTCGTCTGGGTGCGATGGACGACCGAACGAAGCTGACCATCGGGAATGGGGGGTTGGGATTTGCTTGTGCAATAATTTTTCGCACCTCGCATCCATTTCTTTGAGTAAAGAGAAACGTGTCCTCGCCGTGATGAGGGTTCAAGTTTCTGGTTGTTCAACGTCTAAACAAAACCGAACAGCCATAACGAACCGCTTTTCGGGGGCAAAGAATAGACAGAAGTAGAACATTGCTTTGGTGATGCTTGGATGGAGTGAATGAAGCCGTGAGATCTTACAGGTGTTTCATCCGGTAACGGGTAAGATCCATGATGGTTTTGTCGTGAAATACCATCGGAATACTGAATCACCCTTGGCGTCCAGTTTTGCCGGCAGTGCAGGACGAAGCTTTCGAGAAAATATATATGAAAGCAGAAAGCTGTTGAGCTGGTTCGTCCGAAACGGTCGTCAGGAGCGGATCCGGATATTCTGCGGACTGTTGCTTGAAGAAGCTGTGCAACGAAGTGCAATGAAATCGCAAAAGGGTTTCCCGGCGAGTCTTGGACGTATTCATACAGCACAGCATTTGTTTCTATTTTGTATGACTTCAATTATTACTTTCTATTCCTTTGTCATTTTTCATCATGCTCGGTGGGTTGGGCCACCCAGTGTGGTTCCCTTTCCCTCCTTTCGTCCAGTATTCGTTTGTTTGTTTGGCACTGGAGATGCTTTATTCACCCTGGTTACCACTATTTACCATCGTAGATTTAACACCGGTTTCTTTGGTGTTAGTTTTTACAATCTATCTCTCTCTATCTCTCCCTCTCTCTCTCTCTCTCTCTGTCTCACTCCCGTTTGGCACTAAGATTGGCTCGCTGGCTTAGAGTGTGCAGGGATGGGATGGGATGCGGTCAATGTAACTCATCTATCCTGGTGCTGTAAACTCGAAGTCTGCTTCCCAACCGGTGGAGGTCAGGATGGGACTCGGTTACCTTTGAAAAAAGATACCTGCTTCGGGTGACACGACGCCGTAACACAATGGCACTTGGGTTTCCTTTTTATCCCTTTAATTTTCTTCCATGTTGTTGTTTCATTATTATTTAGCTTTCTTCTCGTCTATTCCCACTAGCGCCTCGAATCATGGTGCTTCTTTGCGCCATTACTTTGCCACCAACCCTGTCCCACACACTTCTGTATTGCCTCGGGCAAGTACCATTCAGCCATTCAGTCAACAATCTGCTATCGCAGAGGAAAAAAAGGTTTTTGTTGCCACTTTTCACTAGCTTTCCCTCATCCGAGTGGTGTGTTAGCATCGGATTCGGTTCCTTGAGAACGGGTGTCCTTTCACTGTAGCGTCCAACCCATTTTGCCGTCCCTTGACCAATGCCGGTCCGGAGCGGTTCCGTGAGGAAGGAAGCTAGAACTGTCGAGGATGTTTATGTGGGTGGTTTGTTTTGTCCTTGCGTACACGGGGAAAACAAAGCTCTTCTTACGGTTGCCACCGTTCCAATTCCACCCGGCAGAGCTGGCAAAAGGTGACCGAGCGGAAACGGAAGTATGGCGTTTGGCTGTGAAGAATCATCAACAGCAAGCGTAACAATAACAAAAGACAACAAAAGTAACCCACCACGTTGAGTTCGGGCTGTTCGGTAAATGTGCGGAGAGTGAAAAGAAAACAAAGACATCTTTATTTATTCGGCTTCCTTCGGGGGACAGACTTGCCGCTGGACGAAAACCCTGTACGGGAATCCTTTCTTGGCAGAACAGAAAGGATTCTTTTCACACGCCGAAAAGCTGAAGGCATCATTTAAAGGGTTCTAGTGCACCGGGGTACGTGAAACAATCCTAGGTGGGTTGTAGACGACGCAAAATGGGTAGATTTACATTTGTCAGCGTGCTTTCGCTTGTGTGCTTTGTTTAAATTAAAAATTTCTCCGAGAGGAAATTGGAAAAACCTCATGCACAAAGACATCATGTCCAGCAGTGTTCTAGGATTCTCCACTGAAGATAGAGTTGCCTTTAATTGACCGTACCATTATGAGAGTCAAGAGTAGAGATGTGCAAAGTGAGTAAGAGTGAGATTGTGAGTTGAAACGTTGTATTGAAACGTTGTTTCGTTCACTCATCACGAGGAGTTTTAGCGACTCTTTTTTCACCTACTCACTCACGAGTGTAAGCATGTAGCCGTGGTGAGTCGAATTCTGTTTTTTATTTAAAGCATTATTTTAGTGAAAAGAAATTTATTTCAACCAATTCGCATCAAAATAAATCAATTTTTAAATTTTTGCTAAATTTCCCAAAAAAAACCAAGGCTAACTCCTTAGGAAATTTTCGGGTTTTCAGATTTTTTTTATTTTTTTCTTTTTTTTATGCTTTCTTCTATTTGAAGCATTATTTGAGTGAAAAGAAACATATTGCAACCAATTCGCATCAAAATAAACCAGTTTTTAAAATTTTGCTAAATTGCCCCAAAAAAAAAACCAAGGCTAACCCCTTAGGAAATTTTCGGGTTTCAGATTTTTTTATTTTTTTCTTATTTTTTATGCTTTCTTCTATTTAAAGCATTATTTGAGTGAAAAGAATCTTATTGCAACCAATTCGCATCAAAATAAATCAATTTTGAAAATTTTGCTAAATTTCCCAAAAAAAAACAAGGCTAACCCCTTAGGAAATTTTCAAGTTTTTAGATTTTTTTTTATTTTTTTCTTAGTTTTTATGCTTTCTTCTATTTAAAGCATTATTTGAGTGAAAAAAAACTTATTTCAATCAATTAACATCAAAATAAATCAATTTTTAAAATTTTGCTAAATTTCCCAAAAAAAAACCAAGGCTAACCCCTTAGGAAATTTTCGGGTTTTTAGATTTTTTTTATTTTTTTCTTATTTTTTATGCTTTCTTCTATTTAGAGCATTATTTGAGTGAAACGAAACTTATTGCAACCAATTCGCATCAAAATAAATCAATTTTTAAAATTTTGCTAAATTTCCCAAAAAAACCAAGGTTAACCCCTCAGGAAATTTTCGGGTTTTCAGAATTTTTTTATTTTTTTCGTATTTTTTATGCTTTCTTCTATTTAAAGCATTATTTGAGTGAAAAGAAACTTATTGCAACCAATTCGCATCAAAATAAATCAATTTTTAAAATTTTGCTAAATTTCCCCAAAAAAAACCAAGGCTAACCCCTTAGGAAATTTTCGGGTTTTCAGATTTTTTTTATTTTTTTCTTATTTTTAATGCTTTCTTCTATTTAAAGCATTATTTGAGTGAAAAGAAACTTATTGCAACCAATTCGCATCAAAAAACTCAATTTTTAAAATTTTGCTAAATTTCCAAAAAAAAAACCAAGGCTAACCCCTTAGGAAATTTTCGGGTTTTCAGATTTTTGTAATTTTTTTCTTATTTTTTATGCTTTCTTCTATTTAAAGCATTATTTGAGTGAAAAGAAACTTATTGCAACCAATTCGCATAAAAAAAATCAATTTTTAAAATTTTGCTAAATTTCCCCAAAAAAACCAAGGCTAACCCCTTAGGAAAGTTTCGAGTTTTTAGAATTTTTTTTATTTTTTCTTATTTTTTATGCTTTCTTCTATTTAAAGCATTATTTGAGTGAAAAGTTTTTTTTATGACTCAGAAATGAATCGTTAAACGAACTTACCCGTAATAACGACTCATTCACTTTGAGTTGACTCACTAAAATAGTAGTTGTTCTCATCTCTAGTCGAGAGTCTTCAGGATCATGTTGAACTATATAGAGCGCCATGTGGCGTCTGTCCATCGTACCGAGGTATTTATTCAATACAGGTAGTCGATGCTAAGCACCGTTCTTCATCTCAATGAAATTTAGCATTTGTGGCAAATATCACATCGCAAGATGATTTGTGCTCCGTGAGTGTTGACGTGCATAAAATGGCACAAACATTCGCTATGGACGGGCATAATCGTTTATGATAAATTAATTCATTGGAATGAAATTAGCTTGGTAGGCTTTATCGGGGACGATAAAGAAGCAGTTGCTGCACGAATAGCATTAGTTTGAGTGAATGTACTTCGTTACTGCAAATACCGGGTTTCATTAGGGCCGAGTGTAATTGGTACACATTTTGCTAAATGTTTCCATCAAGCAAAAGCCACGAAATCATTGCAATTTCATTGAAATGCTTTATTCCATAAAGCACATTCCATCAGCAATTCAGTAGCGAGGATTCGTCTGCCATACCATCAAGCAATATAGTGCATGACCACAATGCCAGTCTTACACGTTCGAGTTCCGAGGCTCCGAGCGAAGCGGTCGTTCGAGATATCAATTGCATTTACCATGCATGGAACTCTTTGGAGGTTTTCCATGATACTTTTCTTGGTACCTGACTGAATTGCAACCGATACACACTCACACACAAACACTGGGGTTATTGTTTGTGCGTAGCCACACATGAATACTTCGGTGCTTCGATTCCGGCCATTCTCCAAGCATCGGTAGAAGCGATGATGATCTCCTCTAGGGGTTTGCCCAGGAGTATCAGAATACTGCCAAACGTTGCTGAAAGTTCATCAGAGATGCCTGAAATCGATTCGATTGAGTTTCGGTTGGGAAACGATTGGGAGGAACCTGGGAAGCGCAGTAGTTCCGAAACTGGTGAAAGGTGGCCAATCTGGTGTACGTGTATTTATCTGTGTTTGTGTGTATGTGTGTGTGTGTGACAAATGTGGATTGTCCAAGGCGAATCTGGTATCTATAATCGGATAAACATATGATAAAGTGAGAATAATAAATCAATGCGGATGATATTTTCCTTAGCGTAGGTGCTGATGCTCCGGGGAGTGCTTTGGAGTTTGTAGGAAGATTCTCGGACGCTTGCCGGTTTGGTACCATGAATAAGTTTCGGCCTCATTATAACAAATGTCGACCGAACAACAACAGCTGGCACCGCTCGAAAGGGAAGTGGTACGCATTGAAGCCGTTGCGGTTGAGCAAGTTTCGTACGAAACAAAACTTTTGCTCACACACACACCGAACACGTGCGTTATGCATTGAATTTCAATTTTCCGAAACCGTCCGAAAGCCGGCACAAAATTGCCCCATTGGCCGTGCCGAATCAGTCCGGCCGGGATTCAGTGTTGCAGTGCCACGCAGGGCTGCCCGAACTGGGTGGATGAATAATATCCTTACCGGTTCTCACGTTGCAGGATGTGGGGTTAAAAGTGTGAGACCGCAAATCGGGAAAGGGAACCAGATCGAGCGAAGGGTTCATGAGCATGAGCTTAAGGAAGATCATTTGCGGGTAACACATCGGATACATCAGTGTGAGCATTTTGAGCAGTGAAACAAAAGAAGTGAATGACCAAAATCCTGATTTTCATTCGGTTTAATTACGTTCCCGTATCCGAAGTACGGGTTGGTTGTTTTGTGGCTAAGGGGGTTCACTGTTCCACCAGATACTGTGAAAAGTCACCGTGGGCGTTCAATACCAAACAAGCTATTGTCTTGATTCTTGGGATTGGTGAATGCATTTTGGGTTTGGACCTTTGGTATGTTGCAATTGAGCGTTGAGAGAAGGTTTCATGCAAATGTATTTTCTGTATCGACAGCATCGTACGGCGGGGAGGGAATGTTTTTCGCACTGGATTGTGTATGATGTAATAATCTGCAAAAGAGTTTCATTTCGAATTTACAGACCACCGATAGAGGATCTTCTTCACATAACAGGATGAAGGTTTCGCTGTACATAATACTAATCTCGATCTTGCTCAGCAAGTACTACGCGTTATCGCACATAATCAGGGTGAGCATGGTGCATTGTGTTCCTTACAATGTAGAGTACAAAAGTGATCTGGGGATTTTCTCGTTGCAGAAACGGCAGCTCTTTCGCGAGCAAGTGCTACCGCATGCTGGAGGCAAAATACCGGACTCTGCATTTTTAACCGATCGTTTGGCGCTGAACCGGCTGCAGAAGGATGGCATTGCTGTACCGGACGGGGTACTGCTCGAGCAGCGCCAGTACCAGGTGTTTCCGCATCAGCATCGCACGGCACGGCCAACGTTCCGTGTCGTCCAAACGCCGGATAATCGGTACATCTCACCGGAGGGAGCGTACAGTCACAATGCGCTGGCAACGGTCGAGACGACGTACCTGATTCCGCACGCCGGTGACAAATTGTTGCTGCATGATCATCCCCACCATCGGCAGCCGCACTATTCCGTCCCGAAGGCACCGATCCTGAAGGAGTTCCGGTTGCCGAACTACGCTTTGTTCAATTTTGACTACAAAAAGAAGAAACCGCACGTTGGGACGGTGCCGAACTCGTCGTACAAACACTATCATCCACTGAAGTTGGACGGTGGATGGCCTCAGCGATTACCTCAAGATTTTGTAAGCTACCATGCAGGTAAGGGTCGCTTGTAACGCAGCCATTGCATACCTTTAGGCGTTTCGCAGAGGGTAATTTGATACGATTCGTTGCAGCTGTCGGTAATGGGCACAATTATCCATCGGCCCACACCGTACCGGGGTCGTACGGTAGCGACATTGTCGGCAGCGTTGGAACGGGCAGTAGCTGGAGCGGTGGCTGGATACCGTCCACGGGTGGTGGTGGTGCATCTGGCGAGTCGTTTGCAACGGTGAGTTGGTCGTCTATTTGAAAGCGCTCGACAAAATCAGTGCCGCTTCGTTTTGTGCCTAATCGGTTTCGCGAAGTACTCACGAATCGTATCATTCAATTATCCTGTCAACGTCCGTTTCCCTAGCAACCGCTTGGCAGTTTCGAGGACTATTACAGTCAGTTGAACGATAAGCACCGCTTCTACCGAAATGTAGACGAACCAGCAAAACCGGCCCCGTTGGTGAGCGTGCGACCGAGCACGGTACCGAAGCCCAGCACCGTACTGCACCGAGATGATCGTCAACGTGGCCATCCGCAACGCCATCAAGCTTAAAATTGACTTCCTGCAGCGGGTCGGGGCTGGGGGTAGTCGCTGGGATCCGCTCATCGTACCGGAAGTGTATGGTTGGAATAACTGGCGGAAGATGAATCCATTCACTCATCCATTTCACCGTACATTAGACATAAGGATCGTCAGGCGGGCGGACGATAGGCGATCTAAAGGGCCTACCTGCTACCGGCTGATGGTGAGATTAATAGAGTGATTGACGGGATCAAACACCAAAACATCGAGCAGGCGGCAGCGTCTACTTTAGCTACGAGCCGCTTCGAGCAGCCGAACAATAAACACAAAAAGAACGTTTGCTTTCACGCGCTGGAGATTGTGATTAGATAAGTGACCATAAGGAAAATAAAAACGAGAATGTTCAAGTACACACGCCACCGAGCAGATGGTAAGGAGCAGGAAGTGCGAGATGAGTGAAATAATAAAGCACTGAATGAAGATAAGTATCGGGCATCCTTCCGTGTCCGCTCCGGGAGACACTGTGGCGATGATACGGCCAACAATGATACCCAACGTCCTTGACATTTGAAGCCACCAACTGGCCGTGAAAGTAGAGACGAACATTCTCCACTGTTTTTTTTTGTCCATCTCATCACGGCTTACGCTTACGACGCTTTCAGTTGTGCCTTTTGATGATTTGTGCTGCTGCACGTCTCCGGTTCATTTCCATTTTGGGGGTTTCAGTGTCCTCTCACCGGTGCCCGTTGACAGAAGAATGAGTATCACATTCCTGCTTCTACTCTACTACTTTAATGGTGCGTTGTGGGGTTCGGGGGACAATATCGGTTGTTTTTTTCTCTTCTCCCAGTGCGACAGAGATCGAATGATGGAGTGAGTGAAAATAAGCACAGAAGCATGGGAAACTGCTCCATCATCCGTGACGTAAATTGGGCAGCAGAAGAGCGAAAACAAAAACAAGCCGTAGCACGGAATGGTGTGTGTGAGCAAACTGGCCCCCGAAGCCGGACCATTGCCGCCATAATGATATGCAAAATATTGCAATAAATTGAATGTAGGATTCTTTCATTTCATGCCTCTGCGGTGCGCTACCGGAAAGCCGTACTCGGAAAACGAATGAAGCCAATGTGCTTTCGCAAAGACGATCAGTTTGATGGAGGCGCCTGGTGCTTTCAGTTTGATGGAGGCGCCTGGTGCTTTCAGTTTGATGGAGGCGCCTGGTGCGCGGTGCAGAGGAGGTTGGCTGTGATGTGGCAGGATGAGTGCGTATTATCTCAGGGTGTAAATCTTGTTCCATTTTCTCACCACAAGCAGATAAGTTAGCCACTGTTGGATGCGATTACATGCGGTAGATAATGGGAGGAACGGTATGGGAGATTTGCCAACCAATAGGCACACTTGGAATAGGCATTTGGAATGGTCTCGTTTGTGGTGCCATTGTACAAACATATGAATAATGAAGAACCAATAAACCCTTCACCTGAAGGGCTGGTTGAAGTTGCCGCCCCCTTGCCCGGGGAGCTTGTGCCGATAAGCGTCCACCCGGCGGTCCTTCCGCAAAAGGAGCCTCGTACACGTTACTGTCAATTTGTTGTTGAGCTTTGCATTTATTATTGATTTGTTCGAGCGTACGTTAGCGCCCCCCCGGGCGGAGGCAGTGTCGGTGGTAGATAATGAAATCAATTTAGTTTTGCGTTAAATATTCATAGACGTCAAATTGAAATTAACGACTATGGGTCGGATAAAAGGCGAAGCCTGTTTGCTTGCGTGCGCTGTTGCTAGTGTTTTCGAGAGAATAAAATCAGCAAACACACACTCTGGAGCCCGGGGGGCTCGTTTGGACAATGATTTTACACACACATACACCCAAATTCATCCTCATCTGCAGGAAGCGTTGAATGGAAAAGTTTTTTCTGAGAAAAAACTTACTTCGGTTTTCGTTTCTTCAGTTGCAAAGTCGAGAGTGATGTAAAACGGAGGGTGTAGGTGTAAAGTTTTGTAAAAGACGGTCAAACGGCTCGTTTTCGAGGTCAATGCAAAAGAATAGCTGCAAAATAGGACAAGGCTGTAAGGAATTTGCTACAGGGTATCCGTTCCGAACCCAGAGAGCGGTAGCCGAAAAGTCAAAGTTTATAGTCGTGGATCGTGATCGAACGAGTGCGAGTGAAAAGAGGAGAACAGTGTAGTGGCGTTTGTTGATTTGTTAAGGTTGTTGAAAGGGAGTGTTTTTTTTGCCCGTAGTAAGGCAAACTGCGCCAGAGGGTGTGGTTCATCAAGGCTAATGGGCAACTGGGGATGATCAGTGCAGTGTAGCGGGGCGTTGAATTGTCGGAATTGTTGAAATTTCGAAATGAAACAAATGATCACTCACAATCAAGCGAACGAAAGTATGGTCAACTGTCCTTAGCCAGTGTGAAACCACAAGATGGAGCACGCCGAGTGCAAGTTTCTGCTTGTTAACGGAACGATTTTAAACAGAGAAAACACAACTTCACTCACTTCTTGCTTCTTGCGCTGGTGTACAGTAGGAAACAGTTTTTCACCCTTAAGTGCAGTCCGAAATGGAACTGGTCACAAGCCGAATGGTCCAGAAAACTATTCTCGAGAACAATTTATCAACAGTTAATTTTGCTCTTTTCTCTTCATTTGCTTCCTGGCCCCAACTGTTCCTTTTTGTGCTGTGAAAATGCAATCAGTGCTCGTTACGTGGCGGAAGGGAAGGTGCAATGCAACACCAGCATAATGATGTTGATGGCAATGATGATTAAGAAGCCTTTTGCAGTGGGGTTAGTGTCATGCATTCATGCCCGCAAGATAAGATATGTTTAGGTGGTTGTCCAAATCCAACCTCTCGCCCTTCACACCTGCTCACTGCTCACTGATGGTTTATTATTGTAAAGCAGATTTTGAGCACTCGATAATGTACGGCCACTTGCTGCATTAGCATATAAGCAATCCTTCCGTGTGTTTATGGATCTCGCACGCGATCGCAAAGGTGTACACGAGTTTTGGCTTTTTGAATGTGCCTGTTTATGCGACGGTTTATCATCATTAAACCGAGATTTAATCATGTTTATTTAATTGTTATGGGAATAATTCATAATTACCCTTGATTCGCTCATTAGTCACTCGTGTGGCGTGTAGTGTACGATGTGTTGGGGTTTTTCATTGCGCTTAAATAACCAGCAGTCGGTAAAAGAGTGCCGCATTCGATTGGCACGTGTACAAGCACGATTGAATCCTTTTAGAATGACTATCGCGAGAACCCAAATTGACCGATGCACTTAATTACGGGCGTTTTTTTATTGGTAATGCTTTAAAAAAATCATTTTTATTTGATCTCTTATCTGCTTTCTTCTGGTTTCTGGTATGTTTGTATTTGTTTTCGCTCAAATGTATACTTCTGTTTTCCCAACCAGTGAATTTAACCGATTGTGAGTGTCCTTTTTTTTGCTGACCAATACAATTAATTTAATGTGTGTATGACTTCGGTGGAGATCTCACTTTCAGCACTAAAGTATATCATTACCGGTTTTGTGATGGAGATGATATTGACTGGTAACGGATGGCGGTGAAGATGGTTAGCTCTTATTGAACACATTCCCCTTGAAAGTGGCTTCTGACCATTAATTTGTCGATGCACTTCTGTGAAATTAATTTAATTTTGAGTGATTAAATATTTATGCGATAGGATAACATCCACGCTTAAAAGATCGTCAGGATATGGAGTTCGGGAACAAAAATGCATAACTGAATTTTGTCGTTGGTTAAAGTGTGTCAAGGTGTAAAATAGACAGCACTGACAGCATTATGAAAAACCTCTTTCGACTCCTGAAAGTATGCAATTAATGATTAAATCGTGGTTAGATCATCATATCAGCACGCTCATTTAGTGAAATGCCGAAAGATAGAGGATAGATGGATTAATTCAGGATATTATTGTTATCACTAATGATTGTATCTTTTATAAATTACTGCACGCCCTTTTGAAGAATATGCCCCCCCCCCTATATGTTGCTTATTTGAAGAACATAACGAAAACATGAATATCGTGTTTTGGGGACAGAGACAAAATTACCATTCGCTCACTGATTTTCTTACAGATTTGCAGATTAAAATTTTATAAGCAGTTCTCCTGCTGTGTGTGTGGTTAGTTTCATGTTCGTAAGGTTGTGCTAATAAAATACAGCATCTAGCTTGCGAGTTTGGTGATTTTGCGATACATTTTATGGTGCGTCGAACGCGCTGAGTCTTGTTTAGATTTTTCTCTCTGTTTACTTTCAAACCGTCACTTTGGCGTGTTCCATTGTCTTGTCTGTGTTCTTCCGTCGTTAGATCCCAACTCACTATCGGTGTACGGGGAAAGCGTGTAAAGCTTTAGAGTTTACTGTAGTTTGTAGCATTATCACATCGGAGCACGTACGATGTTTGTTGAATCGAAAATGTGTTTACGTTCAATAGAGGAACAACAGCAAACAACAGACAACCTGGCAAATAGTTCCGATGGAGTTGTAAAATGTTCTGTTTTATAAGAGCATTAAGTAAAAAATCAGCACAAAGGTACCTTTTCATGTTATTTTTATACTTTTACGTACAAAACAAATCATAACTTTTTTCCCAAAAGTGGAATACGCTGATTAAAATATTCAAACGAGCACAAAGAACAGTGGGGGGATTATTGCGCTGTAAAATGCTTTTTTTTGTCCGACTTCTAGATGGATAATTCAAAACAATACTTTCCACGGAAATGGCCCCGGATACAGACGAGGGCAGGTTTTGATAAATGGCTACCAGATTCTACGCCTAAGCAAGTGTACCCGCCGTGCCATGTGAGGATAAATTTAGCCCCCGAAATGTGACTTCCACACCGTTCACACGGACGCGTCTGACCGCTGTGTGTCACCGCTTCACCCATGTACGCCATCGCGTTTTGCATAAGCGATGAAGAATGGATTGGCAGCTAGCAGCAGCAGCTACATTGCGCCACATGTTACCCGCTACGCTTGTCTGTAATTTGACAGATTATCATCGACACTTTGCCGTGGCTGTGGCTGACGAGGACGGAGCAACATTAGGTCCATTCGTCCAACCATTTTTCGCTTATTTTCCATCATTCGTCCGAGGTGCTCGTGAAAGCTTTCCCTGATGATGATCAGCTGCGGCTGGTCCCACCATCGACGGTGTGGCATCGTTAGGAAATTCAATCACCTTACATGTTGCGAGCACGAGTCCCAACCACAACCCGGTACGACGAGACGGAGAACGAACGACCAGTGAGAAAGGCGACAATATTTGCTCATGCCGGCATTGGCGGCTGCCAGGCAGAGTCTTGTAGCTTCCTTTATTCCAAAACACGCGTTCGATGATCTCAAAATATTGTCCTACTTCTTCGTGCCTCACTTTCCACTCTCCTGTACCTTGGTTGATCCATCCGAATTGCACGAGTAGCACGAGGTGTCTTTGGAGCGAAAAGCGCTCGAAAATCCAGGCTGCTAGCGGGAGCTCCCGTCCACGGGGCTCACACCTTCATGTGCTTACTAACACTTCGTACGCTAACGATGCCCTCTGGTACCATTCGCGAGGACGGCGTTGTTTATGAGTCACACGATAAAAAACGGTAATAAAATTACATGCAGCCACTGGGCGATGGCAACAGAGGAAGGAACATCGTTGCGTGCTGTGGTCTTAAATAGGGAAAGAGTGCTGTCGCCGAAGTACCTTCACGCAGTTTTATTTTGGTTTGCATTCCATAAACATAGTCCGGCGTCTGTGTGGTCGGTGTTCGGTTCGTCCATATTTTAAGGGGTTCCCTAGCAGCTGTTCAGTTTATGAGTCTCCATGGCTGATGGGAGGGAAGCCAGAAAGGATAAAGGACTGGTATTTTCACCGCAAAATTTTTGGGAGCGAATCTTATCTTGAGTTGAAGTTGAAAGGAGCTTCGCGGCTAAGGAAATTCACCAGACTGTAAATGAATATTGAGCCAGTACAGTATGGCTTTTCCAGATTTTTAATGGTTCGGAAAATTTTACCAATATAACCAATGTCTTAGTTTCTGCGAAGTAAAATAAACAAATTATGACGAACTGGCGAGAAAGGCCAGTGTTCACAGGTTAACGGAACATCGTCACTAGGATTGATCGTTTTCAAAATGGATACTGCAGGGGGTGTACCCCCCAAAAATTGACCTTTTTACCTGGGATCACTACGAAATTGCTGTCTGGAAGCCCAAAAAAGCGCACTGCCACATTCCTGGAAGGCATTGGCATTGAATGCCTGCCAGTGGTTTAATGCTTTTTGCTCCTTTGTTTGTTAAGTACTGCATCATCAGTTGGTTGGCAATGTGCAGCACAAAACGTATTGGCCTCCCTCCCACCCTCCGCCTCATTCACCCACAATTCAAATGGTCCATCAAAAATCAGTGGAAAATTGAGGTCAAAATGAGGGAAAAACGGTTCACATGGGACGGCAACCATGCTGCTCCATGGAAACGGTGATGGTGGTTGTAATCTCTTTCGTGGGAATACAGCAGCACATCATTGTAGCAGCTTTCTTTGCCATTTACTTTTTGAGGGTCTCTGTGTGTGTGTCTGTGTGGCGGTTGTTGGTTTACCGTTCGGTGTATGCAGAAGTCCGAGATTACTGGCGCTCTGGTCGAGTGAGTAATAACTTTTATTTATGCTCCTTGCTGTAATCTCCTGCGAGTAGGCGGCAATTAATTCCGGTTCTTGCAATTTTCCACCACCGGTCGGTGGTCGATGGAGGTGGTTTTAACCTACGAAAGAAAAACAGTCGCTTGGGAGCGAATGGTACGAACCAAAAAAAAAAAACTAGAGTAAAACAAACCACCCGATGGCCGGTATATGAGGTGGTGAGATTTTTTGTTTTGTTTGCATGTTCTTCTGATTGGTCGGTTGGGTCGGATGGAAGGAAAATTCACTCACCGAACCGAGACCGGTTGTCCAAGGAACCTACCATCCCCCCCCCAAGGCACATTGGCTGTTTTTGCGGGAGTAGTTATCAAACTCTTCGCGTCGGTGAGCTATTGGTGAAGACAGCCAGCAGCACTGAAAACCACTTCCCCGGGGCCACTTCCCTTGGGGGATCGTGCTGGTGCTTCGTGCTTCGCTAGATCTAAGTTTCATCTTTTCCAGTGCACTTGAATTCGTTCGCTCACTTTGTAAGGACGTCGTTGTTGTAAGTTTTGTTGATTATCTTGAGAATCTCGAGTGGGGAGCCGTTCTTTCTTTCGTGCAGCTTCTTCGCCAGCCGGGGATCTTGGGCAATAGCTAGCAGCGCAATGGATAAAGCTAGCGATCCTCACCACAAACGAAGGCAAACTCTTGAGAAACCGTTCTACGGGAAAGGTGTCGGTGGAAGAGTTTGGTGAAATAGTTGCAACTTTAAATTGTGCCACTCCATTCCACAGCCCGTGCTCGGCGTGCCATGGCAGTTAGTTTTTCCACTCGTGCACCGGAACCAACCTTTAACATTCCCGTTGGGAGATCCGTCCTCTACAATTTGGTCCATTTTTGTAGGGGTTGAATCCATCCACACTCCCTCATCCAGTGCTCGGTCAGAGGCAAGCTTGCCAAGGGTTTTGTTTTATTGCCATTTGCCATTTTCGCGCACGATCGACGAAGTGGAAAGCCTCGATGGGAAATTGCTCCACAGCCAAACACCTTCATACACATACATACAGCGTTGCGTGTGGCAATTGACTAAAAGTTTTCGGGTGTCATCGCTAGTATCTTTACCGGCATGGGGAGCATGAATGCACTTACTTTAAACGATTTTTCACGGCCCAAATGGTATTGAATCGTGGAGTGCATTCGAATGCGGGCTCCCCGGACTGATGGGGAAAACCCATCGTAGCCGGAAAAACTCTCGTGAAGGTAGTTTTATGATTTTCGTCAGCAGTTCTTGCCAGGCCAGTGTTAGCAGGCGGTGTTTCATCGATGGAAAACTTTCTGCACACATATGCACATCACCTTGGTGATGGTGCGAGGTGCGTCCTGTTCGTATATAAAACCGGTGACAATGTGGATAGCGATGAAAGAGGCGCGAGAACGAGGAAGGAAAAAGTGATAATTTACTCGTAAAAATATTTATTGTTTGCATTCCAAATGAGAAAAGTTATTATAAATGCATGCTATCAAGCGACCCGTCCCTCGTGGGAGCCAGAAGAAGTTTTGTTTGGGAAGATGTTTTCCACCGTAACCTGATGGTTGTGCAGTGGTGTGCAGTTGGATTCTTCACGATGCTGCTCAATTTGCTACGCGCGACATACGCGTGGACGCTTTGTGTAGGCGGACATGCGGATTGAAATGGATTTAGTTTCATGAATTATGAAGCATGATGGATGATTTACGCTTCTAGCACGTTCGTATTGCGTGGTTTTTTTCTTGTTGCGTGGATGATAGAATAATAAGGATTGATGAAATAATACCTTTTTGCGTTTGATTTAAATTTATCACCAATAGCTTAAGGTTCAGGTTTGAAATCATAACAGCGGATCAAAAGTCATCGTGCTGTGGTTTATACGAATTTGTGCTTCGTGGTATTCATTAAACGTAGTTTGCCGTTTAAATGCTGTTGAACTTTCTCAGAAGTGCTTACACGCCATTACACTCGTGTTGGACGTGCACGGTACTCGTTCCGGTTAGATACTTAGTGGTGTGAACAAACTTGCGGAATTCGGATGCTGAATTTTCTTTCTAATAGTTACCGGGCGGGATTTTTAAGCGAAGAAGAGGGATTTTGTTTATTTGTTTTCCCTTTTATAACCTTTTCTCTGAGTGCCCACTGAGTGCCACCGGCACTCACAATACGACAGTTGCTGAAACTTGACGAAACCAGCAAACTGTCGGTTTATACCACTATTGTGGTTCTTGTGTAAACATACTCCCCCCCATGACAGAATGTCATAACAAAGGCGAAAGGAACTAGCATGTGGTTTCACCGTCCGCTAACGGCAGTAAGCAGATTTTGTTGATCGGACGAGTGATGATCCCTTTTACCGTTTGTAGTTTTACCACACGTGTGAGCTGGTCCTCTCCAGGATGAATTGCAACGATGCGTGCTAGGGGCCATCGGGTTGTTGGTAAGGATTCATCCAGTAGTATAACCAATCGGCCGGGGAGTATATCGTTGGTTCGGTGTGATCTTCCTATTGCTTCACCCCTTGTCAATTGCCGTAGCTCCGCTGAAAATGCGTCTTGCTGTGCTAAACGACATAGCACAGTTTTAGCAGCTTCCATGTATTCGGGAGTGATGACTAAAGGTGATGCGAAGTGTGTTGGTGTTCGTTGAGTGCGTGCCTTCTCCTTAGTGTTACGTGTGAAGCGAATGCAGTATGCAACGATGCGCAACAATCGCGTGTAGCTGGAACACAACGTAAACCAAGGGTTAGTGATGGTGTTTACATAGGCAGCACTCACCTGACGAATTTCGAGATTCGTATCTTCAGCTGGTTCAGGATTACAGTTGGGCCAGTTGGATGCGGGTAGTGCTAGCCATTCCGGACCGCAACTCCACAGCTTACTCTGCAGGAAATCTGCTGCTGACATGCCGCGTGATACCATATCGGCAGGGTTAGTTGAGCCGGGAACATGCCTCCACTGACGAGGATGAGTATAATGCTGCACCTCCGATACTCGGTTGCCTACGAACGTTGCCCACGTGTTAGGTGAGGCGCTGATCCACTTTAACGTGACGGTAGAATCGGACCAAAAGAATACTTCTGCTGCGTGTAGTCCCATCGCCTTCTTGATTCGATCGTAAAGATGAGCGCCTAATACTGCAGCACACAGTTCCAGTCGAGGTAGTGTGACACGCTTAAGTGGTGCCACTCGCGACTTGGATGAAAGTAAAGTGGTGCGAACTTCCCCTTGCTCACTTTCGCAACGAACATAAATGCAGGCCCCGTAAGCTGCTTCAGATGCGTCACAGAAGGTGTGTAACTGCAATTTACTACCAGGTAACAGCGCATAGCGATCGATCTTAAAACCGGATATGAGTGGCCAATCTTGCTGAATATTTTTCCATTTCTTGCAGATAGAATCAGGAACAAGATCGTCCCAACCAGCTTTCTGCAACCACAACTCCTGCATCATGATTTTGGCTCGTACGACAATGGGAGAAATCAGGCCAAGCGGATCGAACATGCGGGCTATGTTAGAGAGGATGCTTCTTTTAGTAGGACTTGCTGTGTCGGTGTCGATTGCGGACTCGAATGATAGAACATCATGTTCTGGCTCCCACGAAACTCCAAGAGTCTTTACCGTTTCGTCGGGTATAAACTGTAGCGCTGACTGTGTGCCGATCTGATCCGCAGTTAGACCGGTAAGCACCTCTAATCGGTTTGAAGTCCACTTCCGTAATTCAAAACCACCCTTTGAAAGTAATTCATCTAACTCTACTCGTAGACGCCGAGCGCTTTCGATCGAATCCGCACCGCCTATGAAGTCGTCCACGTAGAAATTGCTCTTCAGAGCGGATGCGGCAACAGGATATGTGGTTCCCTCATCGTTTGCAAGCTGCTGCAAGGTTCGAGTTGCAAGGAAGGATGATGGGGACAACCCATAGGTTACGGTGTTCAGCTCGTAATACTGGATCGGTGAATGCGCATCAAACCGGAAACAAATGCGGGCATACTTCCTATCGTCTGGATGCAGTAGTATTTGGCGGTACATTTTAGCAATGTCTCCAACAACTGCCACCTTATACGTGCGGAATCGTAGAATGATGTCCAACAAATCATCCTGCACTGCAGGGCCGACACATAGCGCTTCGTTGAGCGAGTATCCAGATGATGTTTTCGCTGATCCATCAAACACCACCCTGGTTTTTGTTGTTGTGCTCGAAGCCTTGAATACGGGATGGTGCGGCAGATAATATGCTGATTCGTCGTCAGCTGGAGCTTGTATCAGCGACATGTGCCCTAGCTCCAAATATTCATGCATGAATTCATGGTATGCCGCTTTAATATGAGGATCGCGTTCTAGGCGCCTTTCGAGCATTGTAAAACGTCGTAGAGCTGATAATTTCGAAAGACCCAGCTTTTCTTCAAAGTCAGGCTGCTTTGGTAAACGAACAATATAACGACCAGTATCGTCTCGTTGTGTTGTATCTTGGTATAATTTTTCGCAATACCTTTCTTCGGGGGAGTAACCATCTCTTATTTGTAATTCTTCCACTTTCCAGAATCGCTCGAGTGATTCCTCAAGCGTGCTCATGCAGACGACGGAAGATGCGTTGGAAGTTTCGGTGTTGTTATTACATGCTGATGCTGAGCCGGTCACGATCCAGCCGAACACACTTTCAATGAGGACAGGAAGGTTATGCGAAATTTTATATTGCGCCCCGCTCTGGAAAAATGCATGATAATGCCGGGCACCGAGGATAAGATCGAGCGGTGCCGACTTATTAAACTGGGGGTCGGCAAGCATAAAATTCGGCGGAATTTGCCACTCGGCGGTGCGCACATCATGTGCTGGCAAATCCCCAATCAAATTGTCCACAATCAAGAAATCAGCATTCAGCTGATATTGGCCCGTTCGGGAGGAAATCTTCGCACGCACCGATTTCCGCACCGGGGTGGAAGAGTGACCCGCACCGATGAGCGTTACGTTGACCGTATCAAGTTTCAACGCTAACCTCTGAGCAAGCCTGGTGCTCATCAAATCAGGCTGCGAGGCACTATCCAATAGTGCTCGCACTGGATGCAGAGTACCATGTGAATCAGCAACGTGTACCACGGCAGTTTGCAGAAACACGTGATCATATGTTTGCTGGCTTGCGTGTGCTGCTACGTGGTGTCTTTGGGTGTTTGTGGCGTGATCGTCTTTGTTCTGTGGGTGGCTTACCGGAGCATTTCGCGCAGCTGGCATGGTGTTTGCAGTGGGAAGTGCTCCTTGTGCGTTGTGTACGTTGTGTAACAGTGTATGGTGTGCTGAGTGACAGTGTCTGCATTTGTATTGCGAGGAGCAATCGCGCGCTCGGTGGTTGTCCCGCAAACAATTTAAACATAGTTTATTGGACATGACCTGTCGATATCGTTCTTCCGGACCCATAGTCATGAATCGCGGACATTTGGTGATGCTATGCTCTTGCTGGCATATTATGCACCTACGTGTTTCGTGAGAGGTAGACGGAAAACTAGCCAGCCGAGTGAGATTCGATTGTTTGTGTGTGAAGTGCGTGTGATTTCCGCTAGAGGGCGCGTCGGTATTGTTTACCATCAGAGTTTCGAGCACTCGCATTCGGCGTTGCAAAAATTGCACCAAGCCTTCGTAGCTTGGATTTTCATTTGTTGATGCAAATTCCTCCCAATCGCGCAACGTTGTTGTAGGCAATTTTGTGCAAAGCAAATGTTCTAATACGCTACTCCAAGCATCTGTGTTTTCACCCAAGTGGTTTAGCGTTTTCTTGTGCCGCTCGAACTCATCGACAAGATGGTGAAGGGTTGAGGCACTTTCCCTTTTCATGGTGGCCATTCCGAATAAGGCTTGCAAATGACGCTTTTTTAACAGGTACTCGTTAGAGTAACGCTCCGTCAGTATTTTCCATGCTATTTCATAGTTTGCGGCACTGATGGTGATGGATTCAATAACCTTGGCGGCTTCTCCCTTTAAGGATGCGCGCAAATAGTGGAACTTTTGGATCGGCGGTAGGTCGGGGTTATCATGTATTAAGCCCTCAAAAGTGTCCCTATACGTTAGCCACTGCATGTAATCACCATCGTATTCAGGAAGCGCGATGGTGGGAAGTTTAATGCCTACTAGGGGGCTCGGGCCAGCGTTTGGTGTGGAACTAATGCTTCGAGGAACATGCACCCTTTTAGCCTTTAGCTGGGAATGTGCGCGTATCAAGCGCGGCTCAAAATCATCGCGTAAAGCGGCATTGTGCGCAATTTCTTCTTCGGTGATTGCCAAATCCTCTAGCTGACCTTGGATTTTCTCCAAGTCAATGGACAGCTGGTCGAACTTTGTTATGCGCGTTTCGACCTCGATAGCGTCTCGTTCCGGGAGAAAATCAAGGAGGAACTTCTCGTGGCGATCTAATGAGACCAGCAAAATTGCCCTTCGGGACGATAGAATGACGGCAGACGCTGGCATGATCAGACACGATGGAAATAGCTTCGTCAGCGGTAACGAAAAAACGGGAGTGTTGTGTCGCGATAAAATTTGCGTTATGCGTAGGAAAAAACAGGTCGCGAGAATCCGCAAATTAATAACCAGCAATTCGGCGTATCCTGGTCACGGCACCATGAACAAACTTGCGGAATTCGGATGCTGAATTTTCTTTCTAATAGTTACCGGGCGGGATTTTTAAGCGAAGAAGAGGGATTTTGTTTATTTGTTTTCCCTTTTATAACCTTTTCTCTGAGTGCCCACTGAGTGCCACCGGCACTCACAATACGACAGTTGCTGAAACTTGACGAAACCAGCAAACTGTCGGTTTATACCACTATTGTGGTTCTTGTGTAAACATGGTGTTTAAATAGTAAATGGACTTACGCATTCGGTTTGGTTAGGACAGATTGAGATGCAGCTGCACCTCATTATTACTGGGGGTGTTGTTTTCTTTACTCTACCAGCGATGGTTCGCCGTGTGCTCAAATAAACCCCAAGGACAGTAGGTAGGATGAATTGCGAAATTCGTACTTATTTAACCAAGGAGCTATCTTTGCACATTCACCTCAAGCTTCACAACAATTTCCACGGCAACCTGAGACTAAATACTGAAAGATCGACGAGTTGGAAATTCTATTTCGCATCTGTGCATTATATTTCGTCCCGGAGCGTATCGTGGTATTTGACCACCAAATACGCTGGCATTGTGATCTAGACGAAAGGAAGAATAAAATGTGGCCCGATGCTCCAGCGGAAGCGCCAGAGCAAATTATATTACCCTCTAAGCGCTCTCCTACGGTGCTACGGTGCATGCCACCAAGGGAAGGAGAAGCACTTTGTGCTATCGGGAGCTTTTTTTGTCATTATTTTTGCACTAAACAAAAGAAGTTTTGCATTCACGGGGTGCGGAGGCTTACATCGCGCCAGAGTGCTATGATAGGATGCAATTTTATGCAGCACTCATCAGTGCCGTCATTTACTAGCAACCGTTGACCACGGTGCGGAGGATCGACCGTAGCGCACAACGAACCCCACGCTGGAAATGGTGAAACGGGCTCAACCGAGTGCAAATGGGAGAGTGAGTGAGTGAGTGAGGTTCCAAAATGTGGCGCAAAGCAACATAACCCAAAAAACGGAAAATGGTGTCTTCATGCTGTTCCAGCGACGTCATTCGCAATTCGCTGTGAGCAGTTGGATGGTGAGATGGCCTAGACGCAGTCTGCATGATGCGAACTAATTTAAAAGTACGTCAGCCATCGCTAGCGTGTCCTTTTCACTTTGCAGGCGAGTCCGACATCGGTCACAGTTTGGTGTGGTGGGTTTTGTGGGTAGTATTTTTGTCTTCTTTTGTTGGTGTTTAGCTAGATATGATCTCTCTTCCCGTAAAGTATTTAATGTTTTGCTCTCACTTATTCAATGAGCACAAAACGTTCCCCGCGGTGGGTGTGATGAAATGCTCACTGACAGAGTTTTGGAGCAGTCGGAAATCTGCAAATTGCATCACGAGTGATACGTTTATCAGCTTTAAGTGTCTAACTAGTAATGATCAAGATATCTGATGTGGGTTTGTAGTAGAAATGAGAAAAACAACGCTTTTTAGTGAATTAACTCAGAGTGAATGAGTCGTTATAAAGAGTCCGCTCATTTAACGACTCATTTCGGAGTCATAATAAACACCTAACATAAATCTTGTAAGGCCTTAGGAAGATTTATTGACAATTGATTTAATGATTATTAATTTTTTTTAAAAAAAATTGCAAATTTCCTAAGGCTATAGCTTTACCTTTTTTTGGGAAATTTAGCAAAATTTTAAAAATTGATTTATTTTGATGCGAATTGGTTGCAATAAGTTTCTTTTCACTCAAATAATGCTTTAACTAGAAATAAGCAAGAAAAATAAGAAAAAAATTAAAAAAAATTCTAAAAACCCGAAAATTTCCTAAGGGGTTAGCCTTGGTTTTTTTTGGGGAAATTTAGCAAAATTTTAAAAATTGATTTATTTTGATGCGAATTGGTTGCAATAAGTTTCTTTTCACTCAAATAATGCTTTAAATAGAAGAAAGCATGAATAATAAGAAAAAAATAAAAAAATTCTAAAAACTCGAAAATTTCCTAAGGGGTTAGCCTTGGTTTTTTTTGGGAAATTTAGCAAAATTTTAAAAATTGATTTATTTTGATGCGAATTGGTTGCAATAAGTTTCTTTTCACTCAAATAATGCTTTAAATAGAAGAAAGCATGAAAAATAAGAAAAAAATAAAAAAATTCTGAAAACTCGAAAATTTCCTAAGGGGTTAGCCTTGGTTTGTTTTGGGGAAATTTAGCAAAATTTTAAAAATTGATTTATTTTGATGCGAATTGGTTGCAATAAGTTTCTTTTCACTCAAATAATGCTTTAAATAGAAGAAAGCATGAATAATAAGAAAAAAATAAAAAAATTCTAAAAACTCGAAAATTTCCTAAGGGGTTAGCCTTGGTTTTTTTTGGGAAATTTAGCAAAATTTTAAAAATTGATTTATTTTGATGCGAATTGGTTGCAATAAGTTTCTTTTCACTCAAATAATGCTTTAAATAGAAGAAAGCATGAAAAATAAGAAAAAAATAAAAAAATTCTGAAAACTCGAAAATTTCCTAAGGGGTTAGCCTTGGTTTTTTTTGGGGAAATTTAGCAAAATTTTAAAAATTGATTTATTTTGATGCGAATTGGTTGCAATAAGTTTCTTTTCACTCAAATAATGCTTTAAATAGAAGAAAGCATGAATAATAAGAAAAAAATAAAAAAATTCTGAAAACCCGAAAATTTCCTAAGGGGTTAGCCTTGGTTTGTTTTGGGGAAATTTAGCAAAATTTTAAAAATTGATTTATTTTGATGCGAATTGGTTGCAATAAGTTTCTTTTCACTCAAATAATGCTTTAAATAGAAGAAAGCATGAATAATAAGAAAAAAATAAAAAAATTCTAAAAACTCGAAAATTTCCTAAGGGGTTAGCCTTGGTTTTTTTTGGGAAATTTAGCAAAATTTTAAAAATTGATTTATTTTGATGCGAATTGGTTGCAATAAGTTTCTTTTCACTCATATAATGTTTTAAATAGAAGAAAGCATGAATAATAAGAAAAAAATAAAAAAATTCTAAAAACTCGAAAATTTCCTAAGGGGTTAGCCTTGGTTTTTTTTGGGAAATTTAGCAAAATTTTAAAAGTTGATTTATTTTGATGCGAATTGGTTGCAATAAGTTTCTTTTCACTCAAATAATGCTTTAAATAGAAGAAAGAATGAATAATAAGAAAAAAATAAAAAAATTCTAAACACTCGAAAATTTCCTAAGGGGTTAGCCTTGGTTTTTTTTGGGAAATTTAGCAAAATTTTAAAAATTGATTTATTTTGATGCGAATTGGTTGTAATAAGTTTCTTTTCACTCAAATAATGCTTTAAATGGAAGAAAGCATGAATAATAAGAAAAAAATAAAAAAATTCTAAAAACTCGAAAATTTCCTAAGGGGTTAGCCTTGTTTTTTTTTGGGAAATTTAGCAAAATTTTAAAAATTGATTAATTTTGATGCGAATTGGTTGCAATAAGTTTTTTTTCACTCAAATAATGCTTTAAATAGAAGAAAGCATGAATAATAAGAAAAAAATAAAAAAAATCTAAAAACCCGAAAATTTCCTAAGGGGTTAGCCTTGGTTTTTTTTGGGAAATTTAGCAAAATTTTAAAAATTGATTTATTTTGATGCGAATTGGTTGCAATAAGTTTCTTTTCACTCAAATAATGCTTTAAATAGAAGAAAGCATGAATAATAAGAAAAAAATAAAAAAATTCTAAAAACTCGAAAATTTCCTAAGGGGTTAGCCTTGGTTTTTTTTGGGAAATTTAGCAAAATTTTAAAAATTGATTTATTTTGATGCGAATTGGTTGCAATAAGTTTCTTTTCACTCATATAATGTTTTAAATAGAAGAAAGCATGAATAATAAGAAAAAAATAAAAAAATTCTAAAAACTCGAAAATTTCCTAAGGGGTTAGCCTTGGTTTTTTTTGGGAAATTTAGCAAAATTTTAAAAGTTGATTTATTTTGATGCGAATTGGTTGCAATAAGTTTCTTTTCACTCAAATAATGCTTTAAATAGAAGAAAGCATGAATAATAAGAAAAAAATAAAAAAATTCTAAACACTCGAAAATTTCCTAAGGGGTTAGCCTTGGTTTTTTTTGGGAAATTTAGCAAAATTTTAAAAATTGATTTATTTTGATGCGAATTGGTTGCAATAAGTTTCTTTTCACTCAAATAATGCTTTAAATGGAAGAAAGCATGAATAATAAGAAAAAAATAAAAAAATTCTAAAAACTCGAAAATTTCCTAAGGGGTTAGCCTTGTTTTTTTTGGGAAATTTAGCAAAATTTTAAAAATTGATTTATTTTGATGCGAATTGGTTGTAATAAGTTTCTTTTCACTCAAATAATGCTTTAAATGGAAGAAAGCATGAATAATAAGAAAAAAATAAAAAAATTCTAAAAACTCGAAAATTTCCTAAGGGGTTAGCCTTGTTTTTTTTTGGGAAATTTAGCAAAATTTTAAAAATTGATTAATTTTGATGCGAATTGGTTGCAATAAGTTTTTTTTCACTCAAATAATGCTTTAAATAGAAGAAAGCATGAATAATAAGAAAAAAATAAAAAAAATCTAAAAACCCGAAAATTTCCTAAGGGGTTAGCCTTGTTTTTTTTTGGGAAATTTAGCAAAATTTTAAAAATTGATTAATTTTGATGCGAATTGGTTGCAATAAGTTTTTTTTCACTCAAATAATGCTTTAAATAGAAGAAAGCATGAATAATAAGAAAAAAATAAAAAAAATCTAAAAACCCGAAAATTTCCTAAGGGGTTAGCCTTGGTTTTTTTTGGGAAATTTAGCAAAATTTTAAAAATTGATTTATTTTGATGCGAATTGGTTGCAATAAGTTTCTTTTCACTCAAATAATGCTTTAAATAGAAGAAAGCATGAAAAATAAGAAAAAAAAAAAATCTGAAAACTCGAAAATTTCCTAAGGGGTTAGCCTTGGTTTTTTTTGGGGAAATTTAGCAAAATTTTAAAAATTGATTTATTTTGTTGCGAATTGGTTGCAATAAGTTTCTTTTCACTCAAATAATGCTTTAAATAGAAGAAAGCATAAATAATAAGAAAAAAATAAAAAACTTCTAAAAACTCAAAAATTTCCTAAGGGGTTAGCCTTGGTTTTTTTTTGGGAAATTTGGCAAATTTTTAAAAATTGATTTATTTTGATGCGAATTGGTTGCAATAAGTTTCTTTTCACTCAAATAATGCTTTAAATAGAAGAAAGCATAAAAAATAAGAAAAAAATAAAAAAAATCTAAAAATTTGAAAATTTCCTAAGGGGTTAGCCTTGGTTTTTTTTGGGGAAACTTAGCAAAATTTTAAAAATTGATTTATTTTGATGCGAATTGGTTGCAATAAGTTTCTTTTCACTCAAATAATGCTTTAAATAGAAGAAAGCATGAAAAATAAGAAAAAATAAAAAAAAATTCTGAAAACCCGAAAATTTCCTAAGGGGTTAGCCTTGGTTTTTTTTTGGGAAATTTAGCAAAATTTTAAAAATTGATTTATTTTGATGCGAATTGATTGCAATAAGTTTCTTTTCACTCAAATAATGTTTTAAATAAAAAAGAACTCGACTCACCACGGCTACATGCTTACACTCATGAGTGAGTAGGTGAAAAAAGAGTCGCTAAAACTCCTCGTGGTTAGTGAACGAAACTCGTTCAATACAACGTTTCAACTCACTATCTCTTTCGTACTCACCTTGCACATCAATAGGACGTTTATGTAATTCATTACATGGGCTACATGAGCGCCAATACTAGAAAAAAAGCATTAGAAGAGGAAAAGATTTGCAAGGTGCTAGGATGATGTTATTTAGGTAGAAACTAACTCCTTAAACACCGGAATTCCATTTCTATTTCAACCTACCACATCTCATCTTTCCATGCGGCAAATTTTACCATTCTTTACGACTTCGCTTGTCCGATGCAATTCGAATGACCTAATCTGGTAAAGTCTAAATTGGCTGCACACTATTGAAATCATCGTACAACAGACAGGTTTTACTTTTCACCAGAATGTTAATGAATGTGAAGCCATTCTTTTGCTTTTTATAGGACATTGCAAATTAGATTCGCTTTTGCCTGTGACAAAGTTGAGTCAACCATTACCCAATACAAAAGGAAGCGATTTGTTTAATACGATTGATAAAATCAAACCGAGAATCCACCGTAATTGTTCCCAAACTCAGCTTTTGAAAGAGTTCGTGTTTGGTGGAGCTGTTCCGGCGTGGCGTGAGTTTCACTTCCGAAAAGGGTCGCGTCCGTGTGTATGATGATTGTAAAAGTTTTGCACAGTTCGATATTTCACGCATCCCATGTGCCACCGCCGATGCCCTTGCGCGGGGGCTTGCAAGCGTGTAGACGAAGTGGAAAAGTTGTCGATCGATCTCGATTTGGGAAGTGCTTAAGCGTTTGATTGCTGGAAGAAAAATAGGAAGTGTGTGTGTAAGCCGTCTGTGGTAGAAGAGTTTGTATTTTTACGATATTCAAACCGGAAGTAACTGGGTTTCGGTAGGAGCTCCTATCCCTTCCGTAAAGCTCTCTTTGGCACTTTGATGGCGTATTATTTTTTTGTTCTGTTGTAACGCAAAAAAAAGCTTAAACTGAAATTGTTATGATGGGAGCTGAAGTCGGGAGGTTCTCCAAACTTCCCGTCCACTCTCATCGCACTCCACGTGCCATTACAATAGTCCGCTTCAAAAGTGTGATAGAGAACGTATAACAAGAAACAAAACAAGGATAAAAAAGCGGATCGAGCGGAGGAAAGAGTTGTAAAACTTTGTATTCGTCGTTGGCCGGTTATGAGCGTTATACTTCTCAAAGGCGTTCCCTTTTTGGATGTGGATGGAGTTCCTGGACCTGGAGGAGTGTCCTAGAAGGAATGAAAATTTTAACGATTCCGTTGACAATGAGATCGAAGCTAGCGAAATCGGACAGCGGAAGACGATACGCGTGATGGTGTGGAAAATCATAGGAAAACTTTTTTCATTACTATCGATTTTCATTACTGGTTTGTTTTGGATCGAGAGCTTGAAGGTTTCGTGAGACACACTCTGGTAGCCGAGCCGTTGGAGTAAGCTCTAATTCTGCGGTGCACAGTCCAAGCCACCACTCCAAGCACCCTTGCTGCAATAATGGGTTTATCCGTTTTGCTGTATTTTTGTTTTCCAAAGTAACGAACACTTCCGTTCCCTTCACTCTGGGGTATCCGAAAGGCAGAAAAGTTACCGATAAAGGTTTGTGTCGTATGGTGCTTTTCATTGTCCTATTGCTGCTGCATTTGCATTTCGATATGCTTATTGTTGGGAGATAGAATGGTAAGGAATGCCAGTGCATGAAATCTTTTGTAGATTGTAGGGTTCATTGATTTTACACTTCCGTATTTTATCGTACGTCTTTGTGCGCTGTACGAAAAGAAGGACGTAAAGGGTGTCCCTGTCAAAGAACGACACGACAGGGTATTGCGTTGAACAAACTTTCCAATCGAGGAAATATAAATCCAAACAATCGTATTCCACGACACATAACGGACTTATATGACATACAGTCAGCGGCTTATGCGGATACTGGGAAGTGGTTCTGTGACAGCAGCCAGGGATAAGCCATTAAAGAAGTCAGAAACTCGACGTTATGGTTCGAACTCGAAAAGTTCCAAAGTTACTATTGGTGAATGAAAGGATAATCTGAAGGGAACTGTATATTGACCCAGTTTCGTGTGAGAAAGTGTGTCATCTACTAACAGCCGAGCAGCTTGTTGTAGGAGCCGCGTTTATCATGACTCAGTTGATTAGGCTTTGCAACGTTTTTTCTATTTAAATATACTTCGTTGACATTTTTAACTGAAAAAGGACCAACCGGTCGCAGCTCAATTGCGTCCACATTCAGCTGTTGCATATCGTTTGTGCGACAATTATGTTTCACGGATGGGCATTAGGACGACGGCGGCGGTACGGAAATGTTGGGCATTTTTAACAGTTTCATTAAACGAGCATCGTTATTACGTTTGATATTTTACTACTGAGGTAGTGGAAACATTAACCAGTGAAATTGGACAAAAAGGGACGGAAAGTGAGAAGAGAAAAAAAATCACTTTGAAACGGATTTTATTACAGATAGGCTTTGGAGTGGAAAATGTTCAATGGGAAAATAAAATAATTTTACACCGGTACGATCACCGTCCATGCCGTAACAAGCGTATTTTTATCGCCACGTTCGATGATTATGAGAATCGGTGTGTTTAGGTTTGGGGTTTGTGTAGGTAAAATCGTGAATATTACGGTTGGAAACATAAAGCAGCATACATTATTGTGGAATAGTGTGTATTTCCATTGCTAGCTTCACGTTTGTATCGTATGGAATAAATTGATCGAGTGCAGACAAAAGATCGAGCGGGTGTGCGGGAACATTTCGTCGACAGGTTGTAGTGAACAATGCCATTTTTTTCTTTCCCGCTCCCTATCATCATGTGGCGCATGTGGCTTTTGTGGTATTTTGATGTCTGTAGGAAATAGTATTTTAATTACTGCATTCTGGTCGTACTATTGGGTGTAAACGAGGTGGAAAAATTCGTTTGATCATTATTCAAACATATATTGCATATCTGTTAAGCGAACAGCACAAAAAAACCGGGTGATAACTTTGGCAGTAGTGTGTTGTGTAAAATAGTAGTTCAAAAAATATTCCCGTTTTCGCACACGAGGACTGTACGTGAATGAATATTGAAATGAATTGTTCCTGAAAACAAAACAAAAAAAATAAAATCCCAAACCATAATTTGACCCAATAGTTTACCCTGCCCACTTTACACCTACGTCTATGTAGTATAATCGACGAGCCATGAAAAAGGGATAGTAATGGACATAGTTGTCAAATCTGTGCCGCTTTTGTACTTTCCACTTTACTTGCAAACCGTCGTGAAGCCCGTCGGTATGGATGGAATTCTTTCAGTCGAAATCAAAATGGAACCAAGTGAGTGGAAAAATGGACATTGTCACATTAAGTGGAACTAAATGGACTGATTTCACATTCTTCGTGTGGGGGAAAGAATTTAGCACGAAATGCTTTCCCCAAAAAGTGACCCTAGTCAGGACTGCGGGTTGGGTAAGGGCGGGGAAGGGAGTGCCATTTTGTGCAATAAAATCATAATCGGTGTCATAAAATATCGCGTCCGTTCATGCCAAATCGAATTGAAGTGAAGCGATGTGAGAAGCAATTGATTGATGGACAGGGACGGTCACGAGTCGTTTGTTTGCCATGGACCGGACCCGGAACTGTCGTCTGGTGGCATTTGGGGGAGTAGAAAACGCATATGTTGTTTGCAGAACCGCAATCATCCATCCACCCGTGGGTTGCAGAATTGTGCAAACTTCACCAGTTTGCAATGATTCCGAATGTTTCTTCACTGTTGTTGATGTAAACATAACGTACCGGTAGTGGAAGCGATAAGAAAATAGTAGCCACAAGTAAGCGAGCTATTCTAATAAATCAACACGAGTTGCTTTGAATGTGGTGCGCTGGTCGGTTACGTCGGTCCGAGCAAGTCCGAACTGTTGAGCGAAGGGGCAAGAAAGAATGAGTTGTGATAAAACTGTGCTACGGGTATGAAGTTTGATTTATTTTTTGTCCGAAACTAAACTTACGAGCTTACGAGCCAGGGACCTCTCGTTGACTCGCCGAGGTTACCAGTTGGCTGAGCAAAAGAAAGCGTTGGTTATCAGTAACGGCAGGAGGGAATTACTTTACCACGAACGAGTGATTCCGTCGGTAAAGTCGGCAAACTTCCTTCCGGGTGCCGGGAGGGTTGGTAACATTTTGCTCCAAAAGTCAGTGATGGGTAAGTTTGAGTCGAACAAAAAAGCACCGACAACAGAAACAACCGCCCCGTGTTCCGCCCAAAAACCCAGGTCCCACCGTTCGCCGTGTGCCGACAAAGCATAATTTCACCCAGTTGCACTAGAAGCAAAGTTTATTATGATAATCATTTGTAGAAGTGATTAAATTTCCTTCCTTAGATCGTACAGTGAAAAATCGTTCCGAGAGTGGGGTAAACGATAGCTAGGAGGTCGTTGTAACGCTTCGTGGGTGTGGTATGTATGTGCTGGTACTGCTAGTCTTCGCTGGCCTGCAGTCAAATAGTTTGTGAAAATGAGAAACTGCTCAACGCTTCTGGTTTGGCACTCTTAACCGAAAGCTCGTTCCACTCGTGTTGAGCTATAATCTTCCGGTTCCTTCATCATTTCTCGTCGAGTAGCGAAATATCCACCGGTTTTTTGTGTTGTGTTGTTTTGTTGTCGCTCGGTAAAGCTCATCTTGCACCGAAGAAAGTTTCGTTTTGGGTGGATAGTTTCTCCTCGCCCGGCACTCTCCTCCCAACATTTTTCGTTGGGACGTTTTTGTTCTTCGTTTGTTGACTCGTTTCACTGGCGCTAGAATCTCGGAGTTAAGGGGGCACCATCTTAACCGCATCCACTGCAGTGTCGGAAGTTTGCGTCAACTCAACAGGAACCTCATGAGCAGTAATTTGTTACTTTCGGTGTCTTTTACCTTTTTCCCCCTATTGCAAGTTTTGCCCGGTTAAAGTAAGCAACTATGTTTAGGCGAAGGCAACACGGCTCTTTCGATTCTTTGGTGGTCGGTTTGCCCGTTCGGCCATCTCTAGTTCCACCGTCGGTCGGCGGTATTGCATGCCTTCGCGCGTGTCATCATCGGAGAAGTTATCGTCGAAATCGTCATCAACTTGGTACGCAAAGTTGGTACGACCTCCGGCACCGAGACCGTTGTTGGACGGCTGGCGACCTCCACGGTTGGTACTGCTACGCTTCCGATTGCCTCCACCATCTCCTTCGCTGTACGATCGAGATCCGGGAGAATTCTGCTGATTTGGTGGTTCGTCCGGATACCAAAGATCTCCACCCGAGTCGTACGGGTTCTGGCCTCGGATGATCGATTTTCGGATCTTACGCTGTTCGGCCATCGATTTGCGGCGCGTATCGAGTACGTTGAGCGTTTTGCGGCTAAGTGTGAGTCGGTGGCCCAAGTCCAGTTCACCCTCCTTGTAGTAGTTGCGCTTGAAGTTCGCTTCCAGATTACTCCAATCCTGTTTGTTCTTGTGCTGGTACAGTATGCGATGGATCGTATCGCGTCGTCCAATAGCTTTCTGTTCGTCTTCCAGATCTTCCTCATCCCATTGTGGTTTGGGACGTTGCAGACGGCGTGCAATCTCGACCGCATTCTCGCGCAGTTCCGCATCGAGCGACATGTCCTTTGCCTTCTTCGAGCAATACCAATTCAGCTCGGTCGAAGCAAGGATCTGCGAGATCGTTCCGAAACGATGCATCAACATCGCGATAAACTGGATGATGAGGATCAAACCGAAGAACAGCACAAACACCAGACCGATCGGTTCGAGCTCGAGGTACTCACGGCGAATCATAATCTCAACGGTGCTCTCGTCAAAGCTGATCTTGTTCTTTACGTTGAACCACCACTCGACGTGTAGCTCTTGTTTTTTCAACTGTAGCAGAAAGATGACCAGCACAAAGAGTGCGTTAGCCATCACAAAGGCAAACACGGCCAGATCGCGCAAGCCCTTCAGCTGTGACTTCATCTCCTCCTTCTGTTTCTCCGACAGATCGAGTGGTTTGAGATACTTCTCGATTAGCTCAATCCAGAACAGTTCTTCCGAGGCAGATATCGTTTCAGTATCACCATTTTTCAGGTCCACATCGTACAACCAATCCGGAAGATAGTTAATCTGCTTCTCAGGCTGGTTCGCGAGTGAATGAAGGAGGCAAGCGTGAGGAAGAAAAAAAAAACAAGATCATCAGCAAACAATCATCGTTGTGTGGTGTGTGTCTTCGAGTGTTCATATGTCCCGCAGTCAAAGCTTACCTCTTCCAGCGAATCATTTTTCACCGTCTGGATCGGTGACGTAGCGCCGGAGGTTGAGGAAGGCGAGGACGGGCCGCGGCTACCTTCCGGACGATGCATATCGAGACTGCCGATGTCATCATCTTCATCGTCTGATCTCATTACGCTGACGTTGCCGGTTAATTTCCTGAGAAAATAAATACGGATCCCCGTCGGTGAGTGAGTTGAGTGTAAAAATGGTGCGAGAACCGACGAAAGGAGAGAGTAGCGACAAAAAACACCGCGAGGAGTTAAAAGAAGCGGAAAATCGTACGCTGGGAATCCTGCTGATGCGCTCCGGGAAGCATAAGGTAAGATTCGCTTTCTGCTTGATAGCAAATGCTTCCTCCGGTCGCACGTCCCCAGTTTCGGGGATAGAGTGCGGATGTATAGGATCATGTACAAGCGTCGACCGGGGGTTCGCATTTGCACGAGAAAACCAAGGGTGAAGATTTTAAAGACTTAGCGAAGCAATAGGAAGCACGTTACGCTGGATGATAGTCGTACTCGGAGTGAATGAAAATGGCAACACCAGTTCCAGCGGTCGGGCTGTAAAAATATTGGGTAAGCCAAAGGACGCAGCACAGGACGAAAGGAAGGCACGAACCAGGAAGGATATCCGGTGGGTGATAAACGCAACGGCAACGACCGTGCGCCGTGTTTAGTGATGCGCGACGACACGGGAATTGCATTTAGAGGGTTCGTCCTTTCCGTACCTGTGGCCTGGTGGATGTGCATGGGCATGTCGTAGATGTTATTAGCGCAGTGTTAGCGGGTGATCGGAGGGAGCGTGATGGTTTTTGGGTAGAAAACTACTTAAAATTATGTGCAAAATTGTAAACGCGAGCCAGGAAAATCATCAGCGAGCAGCATTTTTTCCTCCTGATTCCAGTGCTGGAGGGTAAACTCCTGAAGGGCTTATACCATGTTGCGTGATGTCGGAAGCGCAAGGTTGGAAGCGGTCGTTAGGGGTGACAAATAAGCGTGCAGTGTAATGCAACGACAGACATCAGGCAGCCATCGTCGCCGGTATGGCTCTCGTACGGGGATATGTTGGGAGGAATTTTTTCCGAGACAACGATTGTGTAAACATTCTGAGCGTTTTTTCATTCCGCTTCATGTTTTTACAAGGGTGACAGTAAATAAATGCAAATATGCAGAGCCTCTTAGTCCCTTATTCAGCATTCGATGTACGAAAGGAAAAAGTGTGTAACGTTATGAGCATAATGTGGGCCCATCACACGCCTTGGAGGAATGTGAAAACGGAATATAAATTGTATTTTAATTCGATTGAAACTCATTTTCCCGAGGGAACCATCAGCGAATGTGGATTGACGAATTGCAAGGCCATGGATGGATGGATAGGGTGGCGCAGAACATGGTTACGGTTTGGTACTTACATTTCCAGTGCCTTCATTTTCACACTTATTTCACTGAGAGATGCAGCAATTTGAGCGATCTGCTCTTTTTCGGCACTGGCCTTTGGGTGCGTGCAGAGCAAACAGCGAAACAGTCCATTGATGGAGATATCAATTGAACCATTCTCCTCCTTATCGGGCGATCGGAGATAGCCAAGAATTTTCTGCATCTTCCCCGGCGGTGCGGCTGTCGGTGGTGGTGCCTTCTTGGCAGCGTCCACGGGATTCTCGCGAGTTCCCCAGGAAACGTCGTTCATGTTGAACACGGAGTAGATGACGAGCAACATGTACATGGAAGGAATAGTAATGTAGTAGACGAGTCCCGCCGGCAAAGCTTCCATTTCTTGCGGATGAAGCAGCCCGGTGATAACGATTTGAAGTGCAACGGCAAGGAAAAACACTGAAGATGGTGCAAGTATACCGTCCTCCATCACCTGCACGATGATACCGACGAGCACGGCCATCATGACGAGCGAGTAAATGGCCGATATGAAGAAGGCCGCAATCAGTTGGTACTTTTGCTTCATCCAGTAACAGATGGCCATAAACCCGGCGAGTGGAACGCCATTCCATAGGAACGAGGTCCAGATGTCGATACGAAACACGGCAACTAGCGCTCCCACCATCATAAGGAAGATCGTGCCCGGGCCGAGGATCGTACCGAACATGAGCATGCATTGGTAAACAATGTACGGCATCGAAATGCTGTTATTGGTCTTAACGACACGACTCGCATCGGCCAGCAGATCGAAAATGTTGGCTATTGTTGAGGGAACCCAGCGACGGCGCTGATTGTAGAACTCGTTGAATCCTTCCGGGGCATGAGTGTAGGCGTCGGAGGCGGCCGAATACTCGACGCGGAACTTTTGTTTCAACAGCAGCGTACACAACCATCGATCTTCGCCCTGATCGTACTGTACGTAGTGTCGTGCCTGATCCGACTTGGTGGTGTACTTCTTCATGACCGAGTTTTCCATCAGTGCCCGACCGCGGAAGAGCGAGAAACAGCCGGGAGAACACAGCACGCAACCGATCACGTGTTCCGTAGCCTTCTGCAGCCAATGACCAATGGCATATTCGAAGATTTGATACCATACCATTGGTCCCGTACCGACCGGATGGATGCGTCCACATGCCGCACCAAGATCAGGATCAACCTTCATACGACCGACCAGCAGCGAGACGGCATTCGGCTGAAAATCAATGTCCCCGTCAAGGGCCAACAGGTATGTGTTTTGTGCGATGACCATCTTTCGCTCCGGAGATGTGTTTAGCTGCATGATCCGATAACCGAGCAGGTAGTACATGTACATGACCTGCGACCAGCGTTTCTTATGTCGTATCTTGTTCTTGTCCTTCAGATGTGCAATCATTTTCGTCCGCCCGGGCAGTGTCCAGATAAGGCGACCACCGTAAGGTGTCACTATTTTGGTGGGTGGATACACACGCATCTTGGTTTTGTACACCTCCAAAGCCGCCTCTTCTATGTGGTTGATAAGTGTTTTCACGTAAGAGTTTAGTGGAGAAGCATCGGCACTCTCGCACTTGGATTTGTCATTGACGAAGGCATCGTCGAAGAAAATATGAGCTGCAAAGCAAAGAAGTACGTTGAAATGCATGAAACCAGTGCTTGAATCCCGCGCCCTGTACATACTTTCAAGATCGTAATAGTCCGGATCGATGTCATCCTTGTTTGCCTGAATGTGCTTCATTGCCATCCGCCGTGCGCACTGATCTTCGTCGAGTCGAAGGATGGACTTTAAGAACTCCATCAATTCCTCCTTGTTTTCGTGCCACATGGTGGCACAAATGAAGATCTGTGGGATGCGATCGTACGGCTTAATCCGGTCGTCCTTTCCTTCACTAGCCTTCGCATCGATTTCGTTCGCCTTTTCGGTGTCTTTCACTTTCACCATATCCTAAAGGGGGGAAAAATATTGTGCTGTGAAACTTTAATTCCACATTCCCCCTTTTTTATTCATAAAGAAAGAGAGAACGGCCTGGCCGTATTGCTTTCCACATTCCCCCTTGTTTTACTTACAATTTTCTTGACAAAATCTTCCTGATCCTCTCGTCGCCGATTCATGGCAACGCTTTGGTCTATTAGGAGACTATTATACATCGGTGTGACAAACAGTTTCTCCGTCGAAGCGTTTCGATCACTTTTCGCCATCCAAAGATGACGTGTGATCCAGGTTTGCGATAGCAGCCACAATAACCACAGCCAGGAAAATTCATTCACCACGTAATCAAACAGATAGTAGATCGGTGGCATGCGGAAAAAGATATAATCCGGTAAGATGTTATCGAACGCACAGACATCCGCTTCTCGTAGACCACAAAACACAAGCAACAAGGTGACAGAAACTGGAACTGTTAGGTTAATCGGAAACGCCATCGAGAAACTTTGGATTTGAATTTTGCATGCAAATTTGCTAAAAATGTAACACAGGTACGCACACAGTATGTGTGTGAGGGTGGTCCAGATGATGGCGTTGCTTGTGGGGAAAATTTCATGAACCTCCAGATCGGACGTGATGGACGAGAGGTCAGGAAACTTTTCGTTCAGCACGGCTTCCATCTGCAAAGGGAAGGGAGAGGATATAAAACAACGCCAAACCGTACGCAGTTTGATCGTCCATTTTAAAGGCAATTAAACGATATGAATTAATTAATAAAACCATTTTGTGCAACCAGCACGGGATTATTATATCACATAGCGTTTAGTGTTCGTTCGTATGAAATTAAGGGTTTTTTTTTGTTTCAAACATATCTGACCGAACTACGTTGATGCTTTGAAGTGAAAGTGGCATATGGATACAATTTCCCCCCTTTTTCTCTAAGTAAATTCACGCAGTCAATATGTGCGAGTGATGTTCCAGCTCCCAATGTGCAAATAATTTAATTCAATCTGTTCCACCAATGTCTGCCTGCGTACAATCAGGCTGCAGCAGTGGAATGGGAACGGTGAGTGATTTCATCCGCTTTGCGGATGTAAAGTACTCGTTCAACCAATTAATGTGATTGCCGCTCTGCAATGGTGTGCACTTGTTTCGATGAAAAAAACAAAACCGAAAATCAAGAAAAAAAAATGCTACAAACGGGCGGAAAACAGAAGATAATTGCGGCACATCAAATTGAAGTAAAGTTTGTTTCACGGTAAAATTATGGTACATTTAAGGCTGTTTGGTACAATTCCCTCCAGCATGCGGTAACGTATCCGTAGCAGCGAGTCGCGTTTCGTCACTGTTTGTACTGCAGTACGTGGTCGATTGCATTTGTTTTTTTTCAGGAGTAAAGTGCAAACAAGTTGGCAAAAAAGTTTACGCCAATTGGTAATAATTAAATAGGGTTTCATTAGTGGGGGAATTATTTTTCCCCCAAAAAGGAACACGCAGCAGTTATTATGCATTCCTGCATGCATTTCATCAAACTTGGAAAATAAACAATGCTTTGTGTGTGCATTCCGTTGCGTACATGTTGGCCAGCAAATATGATACTTTAATCATACCTATGACAATGGCACACAGAGGAACAATGCTATTATTTTGTACGACAGAGAATGATTTGACATCAGTTACATAGCAGACATGGATAGCTTAAAGTAAACCATTATTGAATGTCGATTTAAAATCCATGAGACACGCCAAAACACACTTTGTAAAGTTTGTGGAAACACAAAACGATAGCTAGAGGTATGTAAAGAAAAATGAAATGAACATTTTTCCCAACGCCTTTTTCTGGTGTCGGGATAGATGAGTATAACTTTGAAAAAAAAAAGCTTTACTTTGTAAACCGCAATGATAAAGTCTTATCAATTGTTAGCTCTTTAACAGGCTAGATAGGGCATTTGGTTGCCATTTCTCTTTGGTGATGCATAAAGCAAAGTGACAACAAAAAAAGAATCATAAATGCACTGCATAAAGCGAATGGTAGAAGCATAGGAAATATGGTGTACCACGTTGATGTCTGCGGCCAATCGATCGTCAACCATCGCCAACCGTCGCGCGGTTATCGCTGAAAGTGGAACGAACGCCAGAATCATCATCACAGCTGGATTAACGATTTATCTAACGGCCTCAACCGTTAGACACGAGCCGGCGAACAAATGTACAGTGACGCTGACACGGTGCTGGATTTTATGGCGCAGCGGTTACGTCGATGCCGGCGATGATACCGCCATACTATCGGAGCGGATCAAAATCCCTCCCAGCGCTCTGAACACACTCCGTGCTGAACGCTAATGGCGTATCTGATCCTTCGATTCGGAGAAATAGTAATTTGCGCGGAAAGGGAGGAAAAAAACAATTGCAACGTGTAAAAAGAGACGTGAAAGGACGAGCAGATCACGCTAATCCGGTCAGCATCATTGTAGTCACGTTCTTGTCGAATAAAAGCACAAAAAAGGTGCAATAAATTTAAGGCAACAAGAGGGAGCTTTTTCATCAAGCTGCGTGATCTGTTCGACACGACGAAGCGATGATCGTTGAAACAGGGGAACAAATTTCGGTGGACGAATCTTTACAAGTGGCTGCCGTGTTTGCAGCTTCAATTACCTCGCGTACTGTAATTGTATGATTACCCCAGCCGCTGGTGAACATCCCGAAGAAATCGGATACCGATTGTTCCGAGAGATAAATGCAGGCCCCAAGGAAGAGAAAAATTTTGTATGGTGCGATCAGTAGGTAGGTTTGGTATCGACAGTCGGTTAATTTTTCACGTATAGCGGCAAATGAAGCGATTGGTCCTGGAATTTGAGAAAAGAAAAAATGGATGAGATTGTTAGTGGCTGCGACTGCTAAGTACTTGTTGTGGTGTGCCAATACATACGCAGAAGACTTTTCTGAGAAAGGTAGTTTTCCCACCAGTGGCACGATACGAGAAAAATGGCTCCAGGAATGAACCACAATTCAAACTGGTTGCTGAGCAGTGGCCACACAACGTAACCGGTAAGCTGGGCACTGATAGCAAGCAGATCGAAGACGTATTTGAACGCCAGCTTGGATTCCTTGGGCGAACGGGATAGCAGCCCTCCAATGGCCGGTACTAGGCAGACACAGTTCGTCAGCATGGCTGCTTTAACGACGTCCAGGTTCGGGTAAACAAGAAACGCCAGGATCGCCAATCCAATCACATGGAAACTTTCCATCACCGTAACCATCAGCAACTGTCCCCAGGATGGACGTGGAATGTTCTTGAAGAAGCAAATGCGTGACGCCCGGATAAAGGTCCCAATCTCGGGAACGGCGAAGGAGAACACAATCGCCCACATCCAGGCCACTCGTTGTTCGCGTGGAATATACGCTTCGAATTGTTTGTCAGGTTCTGTAATGAAAAATCAATGTCTTGTGTATACGAAAGTAGTTCTAAAAAAGTATTCTTTTAATTAATATTTTCATTCGATAGTAAACGTCGCATTGATAAGTCACGCGTTATGTGAATCAACAAGCATGTAACATTGCGTGTTTTGCACCGTATGAACTCCTTTCGCCTGTACTAGAGAAGGGTCGTTATCACTGTTAAATACTTCTTGCTCAACACCTTGTGCAGGTTTGCGAAACGAAAATAGACACATCACAAATGCATGGTCTGAAAGTTTACTCACGCCGGACGTCACAGTAACGATTCTTGGTACCATCCTTGATGTTGGATACCATCAGCAGGAAGGACATCTTGGCAAAGCACGCACTGGCCAGTATAACGAGAAACACGAAGATATAGGTAAACACCTTCAGCCCTTTGATGAACACGACCAGATACTCCCGGCTGGCAGCGGAACCGGATGTCTGCGGTACTGGCGGATCCTGGAACGAGTCCCATAGTTTGTTGTCCTGCTGGACTCTGGAACGAGAACCGATCGAACCGAAGCGGTAAGTATCGTAGTGGCTAACGACCATCTGCAAACTGGTGGGTGGGTGGGTAATGCTTTCAGGCGAGGCGTTCAAGCTGGGCTCGATATTGTTAATCAAAACATCAAACACAATTTAATTAGACTCCATCGGTGGTGATAAATTTAATGGCTTGCAGGTTAGCGTTTCAACCCCTGGTTTGCTCTTCATTGTCCTCCCCAGGCTCTAGATACTGAATAGATGAATAAATAAACCCGCAGCAAAAGGTGAAGTACGACAAAGACGCCCTGAATCGGTCGGAATGTCATGTAACACACAACTAGATTCGCAAGCACCACGATTGTGGTACCGTTGCGTAAGCGCTCTAGATTGCCACAAGAAATGGGAACAATGGCGTTCGCCAATGTGATCGTACTCGGTTGGCGGCAACATGCCAAACCGGAAGGCCGTCTGTATCGCTACGCACTGCAGCAACAATTAGTCGGCGTCGGAGTCGGAGTCGGAGAAGCGAATCTTCTGTCCTGTTGCGGGAGCACTGCGAGGTAAAATTTATGAGCCAATTGATTTATGGTTCTATATACGGATAGTTCCGGAGGATATTGCTCGTTCGCTACCATTCCGTTCCGAAGGTTGTAACGGGTGGCATGCAAGGAAAATCCCAATCAATCGAATCGCGGTATCGCGGATCTTATCTGGTGGTGACTACGCAATGCACGCTTCCGGATTTAGATGGAACCGTGCGCTAGTGGCGGAAGCAATTCTTCCCAAATCGCAGTTCAGTTGTACGTCTTCATTTTGGGTTGGGGTCATTTGGTCCGCTGGAAAAGTAGTAACGTGGTTCGCTAATGCACTACGTCTAAGGTAAGGGGAAAAAAGTACTCCGTCACTTGTTTACTGCGTAGTGAAGTGATCACGGGGCGAAAACAGGCGGGGTTCGAATTGAAAACTCAAATTGATTGATAAGGTTATTGTTCATGCAAGTAGGACGAGAAATACGAGCAGACAGGGTTGGAAAATGTTTCCAATCAATGCGTGTAAAAGCGAAACGTTGTTTACCCGTGACTAGAGCTGATGTGCTGAAGCGGACAAAAGTCCGCACACTTTTATTGCCGTGGCTTCGCTGGTCGATCCCTTGCTGGGGCGAGACTAACAGCAGAAGCCTAACCCAGTCAATGTGAGCCTACCCCCCATTCCGGTGGGGCGGTGGATGGAATTCGCTTTATTTACTTGCACCGGGCGTTTCCTTCAGGTGAACGGATCCCGGATCTTTTTGCTTCTTCTGCTCCGAACTCCGAACCGAAAATGTTATGAGCGAACGTCAAAAATCTGGATGAGCGTTACAGGGGCGGCGGAAGCGTTCACATTGGAACACATTGGTGGTCGGGATGGAGACGCATGGATCATTTCAAAAAATTTTCGCTTCTACAGTACCCGGGCCGTGTTAACGGTGATGGTTTTTCACATCAAAATTCGGTTGATGTATGACGGGTGACGGGTGCGTGTTGTTTTCGTGATTCATTCGTTGTGCGTTCCGGCGTGGAGCTTGCGTAGTGGGTGAATGGATGAAATTCGATTTTAAGAATTCCGCAGCTGGTGCAAACGTTCACATGCACACGCCACACTTGCATGCCAAAGCAATGGTTGTTTCGCTAACTGGAAGGTACGTTCCACGAAGGTAAGCCGGAACAACAATGTGATCAGAATTCAACGTAAGGATAATGGGTATGGTACGCCT
This sequence comes from Anopheles funestus, assembly GCF_943734845.2. Taxonomy (NCBI): domain Eukaryota; kingdom Metazoa; phylum Arthropoda; class Insecta; order Diptera; family Culicidae; genus Anopheles; species Anopheles funestus. The sequence goes on from NC_064598.1 coordinate 1,762,557, forward strand.
AAAGGTTGCCGTACAGTGGAAAATGACAAGTGTTGTCGAAGGTGCTTTTCCTTGGTGAAGAGATTTTTATAACCATTTGATGTGAGGACACAAAATACCTTTGAAAAGTCGGCGCCATTATACCCTGTTTATGGATGGTTTTGTGAAGGAAAACATCATACAACAGAGCTACTGTTGTCGACTAAAGCTGTGTGAAATTGATTGGAGTAAATAGTATACGGCATTTGTGTGTGTCTTTCGTTTAAATGATGACTGTATTGTTTCGTGTTGTAATAGCAATTCATTCACACGTTCACCTACAATCCACCTTTGAGTGGACCTGCCAAACAAGCCGCCTCGCCAGAACCACAGCGACAAGAGGTGGTATAATTTTGTAAAACAAGTTCGAGCAACTCTCGGTACATTTGTTGCACGGTAAATCACCCGTCGCGTATCATAAAGTTTAGCGTGGCCACCACAAAAGGGGAAGGAACGGATGGCAGAGGACCACCCTTACACCACTCCAAACAGTAAAACCACTTCAGATGAAAGCGCAGCAGTTAAAACGCAGACCCGTGGCCGTACGTTTTCGCTGTAATGGCCGCTGATTACGGGCGACACACAGCGGATGCTTCGCCATCATAATTCCATTAAACGAGTACCATCTCACCATCGTCATTTTGCGAATATCCGCACGGCCGTGCACCCACCAACGGCACACCATCCGCACGGCGCAACGCCGTTTTTCGGCTGTGGATAATTGAAGGAAAACTCGCTTTCACGAAATATGATCAGATTTCCATAAATCTGAATACATATTCTTTAGCCCACGCTTTAGGCGGCCTTCCGTATTTTTGGCGTTCCTGTGGGAGACGTCCGATATGGGGGGACTGCTTCACGGTCGGTCGGCGGTCGGTTAGTGGATTCGATTTTCTTGGAGCTTTTTCTTTTCCTTCTTTTTTGGCGTACCTCCTTTTAGTAATGATGTTTTCATCATCACGAGAAGGGGAAACCAAAACCCACTCCCGCGTGGCTGCCGGCTGGGAGGAAATGATTGGAGTGCCCACAAACTTTATCGCCAACCCATCGTCTGATGCCGAAGTGGAGGGCGAAAAAAATATATTATTAGGAAAATTTCTTATTGAATATTCAATTGAGTCAATTTTTATTAAAACTGAATCATATTTTTTTTCGCGCGCTCATATTTTGTGTTTGCGTTTTCTTTTGCTTCTGCTTAAGCGCATGTTTCAAGCGCCAATTCCAGCTCTTACCCTTACAAGGGGAGATGGTGGGGGAGATACCGTGGGAAACGCAAAAGTTTTCTTCATTTTACGTACTTTTTGATCATGACCGTCTCCTCGTCATCCTCGTCGGACGATTCGGTGAAGTAGTTCATGGTACCGTTGTTCTTCATTCTGCACTCCCGTGCAATACCCGACTCGGGTGATGCAATCGCTTTTCAATAACTTTCCACTGTGCGGGTGTGCTTTTTGTTATCACATTCACTGGGTTCCACCCTCCCAGCGGTCCACCTTCCGGAAGTGGAGTTTAATGATACGAGGTCAATTTTGACACCTGCAACCCTACACAAAACCGTCGGAATGTCGGAATCGGAACGGGATCGATAATCACATTACACTTGGGGAAGTGTTTGGTGGTTCGGTTTTGAACCCTTTGGAAAGGGAGTTGTAGATTTGTGACACACCTTGAGCACCGAAAAGACGAAGAAAACACAAAGAAGCACACTCGGAAACTCACACGATCCTTTCGGTAATCGAAATTCAATCAATTGGGTAAACAAACACACGCCTTCGCCAACCGTATCCCTGGACACAGGGATAGAGGAACACGCACCGATCGAATGACCACCGTTTGTGGTTGAAAACGGGGGCTTGGCCCAAAATGGTTTCGTCCGTACGGAGGGATAAAACGCGACTGGTGACTCTCAACGGTCGATGTTTCACCGTCAATGGACTGTGACAACCTGCCCATGTATATCATCCGTCGCGTCATATGTCGCTTATCAATTAAATGCACTTTACTTGTTTCCGTAGCGATCGTACAATTGATTGTGATAGCAGAGCGCTTCTTCCAAGGGTGTTCCACCCAAAATGTGCCAGAAACTGGACGAACGAACGCCACTAGTTGTATGGTGGCGTTCGGTGGATACGCCCGAAAACGCACCGCATTTCAATATCCATCAAATCAGTGTAATGGAATGGCGCTGGTGTTGGCTCCAGGGGAACCATCCAGCGAAGGGCCGTTCGGGGTACTTGGCGCTTATCAACTTGTTGGAATTGATTGCTTCCTAAAGATTGCCAACCTATGGGATCGTTATCGTTAGCGGCAGCAACAAGCGAAAGCACCGTGTGCCGGCACCGGCACAGCATTCGATGGCCCCGAAAGGGAGAAAAGGGCTTACGGCTGCATTAACGGCTTCTGTCGTGCCCATAATCGTTCCGGTATCTGGTCGTTCCGCTTGCCGGCGAAGGTGCGGGTGATAAGTGATCGTGTGAGTCAATAGTTGGTGCGGCTGGAATGGCCGACCGTTTCCTCGTGCCCTCGTACGGTACGTGCGAGGCTCCAAGCGGAATGGTTGGTATCGATAATGAACCGTTAAAATAAATTAGAACATGCCGCGGGTGGAGATATTGTTTGAAGCGAACATCAAATAACGGTTTGTGAGGAAGGAAATCCGCTCTCGTTCACGTCCACAGGGACGTGAAAGTTGCAGGCAGGGGGTTGTAACATGCGAAAGTGAAACACGAGGGTGAAAAAGATCACCCTGGTGTTGTTGAGTTTATTACTGGATTGGATGATTATTGCCTATCAATTAGACACACGTGATGTGTGAGCACGATTTTTCGTACGATTAGAGTACGATACGTAAGCAATGCTGATGAAAATCAAACATTCGCCGATTATAGGTTTAGTGAAAGAGGAAATAGAAAAGAAAAACACCTTTCCAATGGGTTAACTGAGCGAGCTTTTAGAAGGGGAAAGCTTAAACTTAAACAGTACGTAGTTTAATTTTAGGTTGAAAGGAGCTTTATATCATCCCCTACAGTACCTTTTCTGGAGGATCACTCCTTGATCCGTTTTACTACTTGAGTACTTGATGCGAGTGGTGGTACACAATGCCATTGGGATGAAAATTAAGTGTAACAAAAACCCAAATTTTCATACGATACAACCCAAAAGTTGCGCTAGATTTCAAAAACGTAACGTTATAGTTGGTGTTGATTGTTGGTCGGAAAGTTGTAGTTCCAGGCCCTGGTAAAAGGAGCTATAGTACAAAGTGGACCTATATTTACACTACCCGGAAGTGTATCACAAACAATCATAAAATGTTAATGGACCGAGTAGGAAAAGCTAACAATGGACGTGTGGATAAGGAAGAGGTTCCAGCGTACGAGCGTGTGTCCTTTCTTGTGTTGAGCGTTTTTCGGCAGTGTAAAGGGGACGCCCATAAGGGGGTGGAAAGAATGGCCTGACCTTTGTAATCAGGTGCATACTGGTTTCGGTTTCGGGTTTACAGTCGATTTAGGTTACAGTCGAGCATGTAAAATGGAACAGTTTTTGTCTAAATTTAGTACGACATGCATCGGGAAACCGCAACCGAACTTGAGCTTCCTGCTTCTGTCCCATAGTGGGTGGTGCTGCTACACCTCCATCCAGGTCAGTTTTACGTACGCTGTTCGTGAGAAGACTATTGTTGGTTTGTTTCTTATAAGCTGAGTTGTTTTGATTACCAAACCAAATATGTACAGAGTTGTTACCTTGGGAAAGTTTCTCCTTTCTGTTTTCCCCCTTTTGTTGCGCTTTATCCAGCAGAACGGGTTGTGGACCTCCGGATTTGTCCCTAGTGCTGTTCGATAATAGCAAATGCTCTCGTGTGAAGCATCTTTATGGCAAACGGTCGAGTGTGATATAGTTTCCCCCCCTTTTTTCCTCCAATGATCGATGAGTCGATGCGATGCAAATGCGAGAGACATCCATTTGTACACGGTGCAGGTGAGGTACGCAACACTTTTACGCGCACATTGTGCATTAGCCGCTCTAACAGGCGAGCTGCCAGTGGCTGTGCCCGGTAGTGCTCGCGATGGTTTTGTAAAATAAACAAGCTAATTTATTAATTATTAAAACAAACGATGGCAATACCATTTGCGACGGTATTTACAGATCGATTTACACACAGTGGCCGAAAGCCACTACAGGGGTTGAATTATGGGGCTTTACGTTTTTGCGGAATTAGTTTCCACAGCACCGAGATTGAATGCGACGCTTGGCGATAATGGAAAATGGGCAGGGCATATATAGGCATTTAGGGCCAATCTGAGCACGTGCGAATTTTACGAAAAGGGAGATATATGCGATTGAAACTAATGAAAATTTATATGCCCATTTTCATGGTGAACTAATTTGTGCACCAAATCCATAACTCTGTTCGTTGTACGTACGGGGTGGACACACACCTCGGTTAAAGTTTCGTAACGCATCAATTCAACACTTCCCTGTTGTGTAGTGTGTAAATTTGTGAAAATACAAATGAAACAAAAATGGACCAAAAAATATGGCCGAAGGCAATGCATTCAGTTCAGGCTTTTATACCATTTATTTTATTTTCTGTAGCTATTTTACTCAAACCGACCGACAGCGAACGATGTTTGATTTTGAGCTCCCGTCAGTCATGCTGCATCTGGTTCTGTTTCAGATCTCCCCGAGTGTGCCCAGGTCGTTTGTTGTGGGTTGTAATCGTGCACCGCCCCGCGTGATGGTCGGGCGTGTTTCACCCTTTTTGCTTTGCTTTGACGTTTGATAAGAGGCTGTACATTTGTAGCGTTTTTCAGTTTTTTTGTGTTTCGTTGCATCGAAGAAGTTTTCTGTATTTGAACACGGGGAAAGGCAAATATTCTACCATGGCCATGTACACAGCGAATACCAACCAGCAGCTATGGATGCAGCGTGAAACATAAATCAAAATTAAAATGTTCACCAGAACGAGAGCTGGAACAAAAAAAAAATATATCCCATTTTACCTCTCTCGCTTTGAACATACAATCCTTTGATGTAACACTTTGGCGCCATTGAGCATTGTTTTTCGGACTTTTCGGTGGGTGGTTGGTGCACACCCAAGTGCGCTTTTATTTGCTACTGCCACCGCCGGAGTTATGCTTTGCCGTTTTGCGTTACAGCTCACCGTGCGGTGGGCTAGTGTTAGACGAGCCAGCTGGGACTAGTTGCTGCTAGTTTTATAAATATTTCATTCATATCATTTCTCTCTTTTTTGTGTGTGAGTGGTTATGATCGTCGGCCTGATTTCGATTGAAGTTTTGGTGGGAATCGCTTTAAACAATTTGAATGTTGTAGCGCTTTGAGTTGTTCGAGACATTAGGCCTTAATACGCTATTCCAACGGGCTGTAAACGGAAGTTTTTGATGGGGGAGAGCGGAAGTGATTGTGATGAAAAAGAATGTAAAAAATGGTTCATATATTTCCGAAAAAATATTTACAACAGTAACAGCGGAAAGTGGATAGATGGAACATGTAAATCTCAACGGTAAGAAGAAAGAACCTTCCCTACCGGCTGCCTCTAGACGTGGATGAGGAATTTCTGATGCTGGTGCTCCTCTTCCTCTGGTTTGCGCTTGGGCGTGAAGGGGTTGTGTTCGGGATCGGCATTCAGATGGTAATAGCTGGGCGCCTCCTCACACTTGACATTGTACCACCAGTCGCAGGCGAATTCCTTCTGATTGAACAGCGTGCCGTTGGTGCAGAGGAAGGACGCACCCTGGTGGCCCTCGCGCCCATCGTGACAGGTGTGGTAGGCCTGGCAGCCGGTTTCGACGTTCGCGTACATGCCGGGGATGGCCGGCACGTTGCCACAGTGGAAGCTGGTGTGAGGCACTTCGTGGTAGATCGGATAGTCCACGCCGGGCACGCCAGGAATTTTGCTAAAGTCCTGCTTGTCCTCCTTCTCGTGGTACGGCGCATGCAGCTCGTCCTTGGGATTGTAGAGCGAACCATAGTAGTCCACTTTGACGCACTGTACGGCACAGAACAGCAGCCCAACGGTGGCAATGGCAGCGAACTTTAGCATCTTGTCACCGTCGTTATCTGCGAGGCCGAGAGAAGATAGGAGTGAAAGAGATTGGAAGAAGGGAAACGAAGCAGGGCGTGAGATAATGCACGGTAACCAGGACGGCATCGGGTCCTCCGGGTTTGGTTTCAATGGCACCGCTTAATAGACTACATTCAGGCGTAAAAAGAGATGAACGAGCTGAAAGCGTATTCGTGCCACAGTGTGAAGGCGACACAAAAAGTGGCCTGCTGACCGAATTTGAAAGTTCATTCAGCGTCCACAGCCTCCAGGGCCGGGCGTGGAGTCGTTCGGAACCGGTTTTCATGTGACGGTTCATGGTACGAGCCAGCGTTGGTTTCCGATATTACGCAATTACCGCCACCATTGCGCCGCCACGGTACGGATTGCACTTTCGCACGACCCAAGAGACCGGTTCGGGTGACCGTGTTTGAGATCGCCGTGAAGGCAACACGAAAATCAGATCAATCATAGGCAATGCATTCGCACGACGGTAGGGTACGGTTGAATACGCTTGGTGCCAGCTTTTTGAGGCACCCTGTGTGCGTGCTTTCATGCTCCGGCACGTGACGTGATGGTGGCCCGGTCGCAGTTGGCGCAGTTCTCGATGTCAAACGATCTCAGCCGCAAGACGATGTACCGCCCAGTGTTGCAGTAGTAGCGCTTGGTTTTATTGCGCTTCTAACGCAAAATGTCAAATTATTTACGATCGAGCAGAGCATGGAATGAAGCGAGATGCGAACGAGAATAGTGGATCCGGAGGCCCCGGAACTGGGAAGTTTGAATGCCCTTTGAGTAAAGTACATCTCCAGCATCTTTTTGCAATCGGATGCATTCTGAGCCGGGGAAGTGCGGGGTTGATACTTAGATCCAATGGTGTTGAAGCTCCGTTGCGGTCGGGCTGGTGTTGGAAATAAAATTTGAATTTATGATGGAGAAGTAAAGTGAATCTTGTTCCACAATCGAACCAAGAGCACTGCAAAAAGCTCCACTGCAAAAAGGGGTGTAGTCTTGGTTTGTCCCGTACGGAGCAAATGGGCAAAGATTCTGGCAAACCGGCTTGCCACCGAGCAGGGGACACGGTATCATAAATTATCGTGGCCAAAGATTTACTTTTATGATCACATCACATAACAGACCCGGGACAGAACGTTCACTGCAAGTGACACATCCGTCAGGCACTTGTGAAAACGAGCTGTATGCTACGCACTTGCATTTGACAGGATTGGAACGGATAGTTCTACGGCATAGTGACTACGATGAAGCGAAATTGCAGTCCCATCTGCTGTGTTTGAACGTATCTATTTTCCCTGCTTGGAATTGGAAATGAAACGAATTGCCAAACGGAGCTGTGTCTATTATTACGTAGCATAAAATCAAATTATTTCTTCCTTTTTTCGAGTGTCAAATTCCAGTGATCCAAAGATCATTATTACACGCTTAAACAGAACACGATTTTATACGTCTTGCACCGCACAACTTAAACGAGTTCTGGGCGAAAGTGTCTCAAATTTTAGAGAAGGGCAGCAAGGGTCGATTCGCAATAGGTGCCTTAACGGGTTTGACAAACCCAATGCTTATTCTCGCTCTTGTTTGACGCACGGCAGAAATGGGTTGAAATTAATCATATGCATCGTTTGGCATTCGATTAGTTTCCCCCAGCAACGTCAACCGGTGGGAACGGCCAAAAAAAGCAAAATTCACAAATTATCAAATTATCCATTTGTTTCTGGATAAAGCAAAAGGATCATAGGACACTCCCTTCAAATGATGGATCTTTGCAAGATGTGTGTGTGTTTTTTTTCGATCAAGATTGATGAAGAATAATAAAGCAAAATCGAAGTTTTTCGCTACTTGGGCTGAGATCGGGATACGAAATTACTTGGCGTTGCGAGCACTCGACTGTCCCGAGTACCCGAGGCCCGACGATGGTGGTTCTGATTTATGGATGAGAAATCGAACTTTCTATCAGTCTCCCGGTTGAAACCGCAGGCATGCACGAAAGCGTATCAATTTTTGGTGTGTGCCCTACGCCTGACGAACTGGCTGGTTGCGTGTTTGATGTGATGTCTAGAGGTCGTCCGAAGGCGACGACCGTGGCGAATGATCTCACACACGTACCATCATGCCAAAAAAAAAACAGTCCCACCTTGCACCGTCGCTTGTAATGTGTCTCCAAGCGCGTCTGACATCTGGTGGCTGATTCGATGAAGATTCACGGCAGTCGGTAACAAGAAATCAATTTTTGCTGGCATCCTGATCTGATTGGCCCCCCGGGTGAATTCGATTGGTACGTGGAAAAACTCGATGACGAACTGGAAAAATGCTGCACGGGTGCTTTGGCGTTTGGCACGATATATTTATCACTCGCACATACATCACCGTCATCATTCGTGGATGACTAGGCGGCGGTAAGGTGTCGAAGTTCGGCACGGGAATCTCAAGTAATGTGGCACACACGGATTTGGTAAACGGTAACGTTATCGAGCTCGAACTTACCCGACTAAGGGATGCTGCACGAACACGAAGCAAATAGGGAAGATGACGCTACTTGTCCCCGAAATGGGTTTAAGAGGTTGTTTCGCACAGAAGCCGAAACAAACCGTTCCGCTGAAGCACTAATATGAAACTGATTAAATTGGGCTCGAATTTGAACCGAATCAACCCCCAAGTCTGTCCCCCCACCCAATTCAAAAAGCAAGCGAAGCCACTGCCACCAGATGTCGTTGCACTCAGCGGATCGGTGGGTCGGTGGGTAACATCCCTTCCACCGTGCCAGCGATTGTTATGAAAGTAACATTTGCCAAGCCTAGCGTATGTGAGTGTTCGTGGAGCCTAATGTATCAAACTTTATGCTACTTTAGACCCATAATTTGAGTTGGTAGACAAGACAAAAAAAACCCCGGTGAAGGCAGGCACGATAGTTGAGTGGCTCGGTTTCAACCAGCCAGGTGAACATGTTTCGTCCGGTATGGGTGGAAGGTGCGAGCCATCGAAAAGAAAGGGAAAGGAACAGAGGTTTATGGTGCTTGCGTGGTAGGGAGGTGAGTCAAATGAAAATCGCATCATAGCAGCAGAAAACAACTTTGTGGGAACGCGTTTCTGCACACCAGAGCATGCACTAGGTACAGACACACAGAAGAAGGCACAAACACTCAACGATATGGATGCTGTATGCATCACTGTTGCCATCGCATTGAAATCGACCACTTTTCCAACTTCGTTCGCGTGTAGTTTGTTGTTGAATCTTCGCGTAGCGTGATCAACCACGTGGCGGATAACTTTATCTTGCAGGCTTGTTTGGAAGGTGTCCTTAACAACATGCTTCTTTCGTTTACTGTTCGTTGGAAAGTGTGAACAGTCAAACATTAGAAGAGGACTGTTTTGAGGTTTAATTCCAATTTGATCTCTTGGTGAGAACACTTTTGAATGACATTAAGTAATTTTCAGTTAAAGACGTTTGTGGATCGAATTTATAATTGACCGAAGAGATTTTTGAAAATACGAACGTTCATTAGGTAAAGTTTAAATGTGAAGCTGTGGTTTTGTTTAAGAATTCCCTTGGAGAAAACATACGCACATTATGGACTGGTTTGAGCAAATTCTTCCAGCACATAAAGGGACCTGACTTGGCTTCGGACTGTAACCTCCCATCCCGCATGCCACAGCAGCTGTGAGCGTGTGTGAGTGGAGTGGGGAAACAAAAGTTTTGTAAATTAAATCGCTATGCTGCAAAAGCACTCTTTAAAGTTGTTGCAAAGTTCAAACAGTTGCGATTCGGGTACCCTGCCTCAGGCCACCGTGGCGTTCAAACATCACGAGAGCGGACAATCCGGCCTTCCTGCTGGATTGCGGCGCGTGCTGTGCTGTGGTTGATTTGCGTTTTTATGCTGCTTTTGTTTTCACTACAGCGTATATTTACACAGTTTGGATGTGTTTTTATGCTCTCCTCCTCGCGTACCAAACCGCCCGACTAACGGTTGCGACTGTGGATCAACACAACGGCCGACGGTTGGATTGAAGTAGATTTTCATTGATTGCACATCAACAACAGACTGGCCACTGGATGGGAGGTGTGTTGAAACGTTGCGCTGAACAGCGATGCGAAGCAGAAAGAAGCGCACGTGAAACATATGTAAAGTGGCACCTGCACCTTAGGTCTGGCGGAATAGTGTAAAATGTTTCCAATTGCGGACGGACCGATTTCGTGGCATATGATTGCATCAGATGATTACGGCAAAGTTCTGTTTTGGTGCGGATTGCCAACGGATTGGCTTTCATTTCATGGGAGCTTGGAACTGACCTTCTATCCCTGGTCTGGTGGTTTCGTTGAATGTAACAGGAGATAGATCGGCTACCACACCCCCCCAGCGTTGCGAATTAAATGGTAAAAAGGAAGTTAACCTTCGGTTGCGAGGTTAGTCGTACCTGTTCTGGATTCGCATGGGAGTCATTTTTGGGTGTATTACACTGCAAACAGCAACTTTCACACGGAAAGATCATGAAACAAAGAACGCAGTTGGATAAAAAATTGTCCAACTTTTACGGGGGCGATCGTCTAGATCGCGAGAAACTTTGGCATTTCTCGTTCACCTTGGACTAGTAGTTGGTGTACCGCAAACGATGCAATGTGTTGCTAAGCAAGATAACAAAAGGAAAAAGTGAGATAATAATTAACGTTTCACTGCAATCGAAATCGAAAGTAGCTAATGTAGGAGATAAAGCAGATAAAAAGCATTGCTGGAGTAAGTGGACCATGCAGCGTATGGTTCCGATACTGGTTACATAGCTTGTGGTGAATGTTTGCACGTACATGAGCACTTGAGTTGTTGCTACTTGAATGGCGTGCTGATATCAAGAGCAAAAAAACCAATGGTAGCCTTGGACTTGTAGCGAAATTGTTTGTCAAAATATTTAAATAATGACGAACAAATACCAAACCACTAACAGTTTGCATGAGTTATCTTAAAAATGGGAAAGCAAATCGTTTGAAGTACCTGATTGTTGTGATAATTACTATTCTTGAAATTATGTTAGTTTACTTTCTGGTAGTTTAAACATTAACAAATGTCTCCTATGTCGATCGACATGTGAACACTTGTAGGTTAAGGACCACAAACACGTGTTTGGCATGTTTAACATTTTCGAAGGGGAATGAATTGTAATTTAATCAAGCTTGTATAAAAAGAGGAAAATTGTGTGTGAAATCTTGTCGACAACTTAATACACAGACATCTGTCAGGAGGTAAGAGCATTTGTACAATTGTTAATCATCACATTGTGAACTGGTGTCATATCCCAATATCGTATCTTTTATTCAAATATTTGGTCCCCAATTAGAAGGTGGCTTTTGCTTTGAAAAATTCTTTCAGGTTTCATGTCGGGCTGTGGTTCCGTTTGAAAGATGCTATCCCCAATCTTCTTTCGGAGTCCGGAGCGTGCGTGTATAATAGTGTCCCAGGTTTTAATCGATGTCAACGGGGTTGCACATGGCTTGACCGTGTGTCGACTGTCGACTGGATTATGGTATCGCTTAGGAGTGGATCAGAATGGTCTTGTCCACAGCACTGACTGTGGAATAGATTTCATCGATGGATTCGTAACAACCGGCCGGCTCTTGATCATCGCCCTCCGTTCCGGACAGTGTGCATTGAGGATATAGTTTACTACGATTGGTGAGCTGGATGACCCCCGTGTGTGGGTGCTGGATTGCGATGCAACACAGGCGATAGGCAACTGTGGGACTCTGCCAATGGTTTCTGGCCTGTAGAACCTGTAGCAAAAACCGCATCAAACTCAACCGGAAGAGTGAGAAAATTGGTTTTGCAAAACTCAATCAAACGGTCTCCATTATTTTGGTTTCCTGATGTCCGTACCGAACAAAACGAATGCTTGGGAATTCGTGCGCTCCAGGAAAGGACTGGCTGTACCGGTGTTCGGCACAGACGTCTGGGGCACGGCTTGATATTGAATCAACAGTCCCGGGAATTTGGTGTGGCACGGTACGGCACGATGGTACTCACATTTCGGGCGATATCGGGGTTGTGTTGTTATTTTGTTTCGATTCCGAAAACGTGCCCCGTTTGTTGGGGTGTTTGCGTTTCCAACTCCACCCTAATCACCCATGGTTGTCATGGTTGTTTAGGGGAGGAAGATTTTTCGCCGAAACCCTGAAGAACTAGTCTGGGGGGGTTTGCAGTAAATTTACAAGCTACAGGCTACAGGAAAAGAAGAGCAAAAAAAAAACAAGTGTACCAAAGAGAGAAAACACAACAAGAGCAAAAGGTTCTCCGACGAATCGGAAGGAGTTGAATTGCTTTTGGATTGGTTTTCGTGAACGACAAATGCAACCTCGTAATGGCTGGCTTCTTTCGAAAACGAATTCCATTGAGAAGGAAATTACGCGCCACATGAAACGCGCACAGATCGCAACTCGGTAATGAAGCTATATTGTTGCTGTGATCGACGTGTTGCGGCGGTTGGGAAAAGGATTGGTTGCGTCTTTGTCATTGTACCACAGATCACCCAGAACACACACACACTCGAAACAAACCATCTCATTGCGTATTGACCACAGGACAAACAAGATGCAATGATATTAATCACATCTTTACGGTTTGCTGAGAAAGTTAATTTATGATACGAGCACTCACGTATGCTCGTAAGCTTATACTTCCGGTTTGCCATATCCGTCTGATGATGATCGGGCTCCCGTGCCGACTCTCTGGGCACGGGCCTATTTTTACTCGGTACGCTCGGTACACGTCGTTGAGCAAATTGTTTGCCATTTTATCCATGCTCGGACAGCCCGGGCGGATGTGTTTCGACGGTGAGTGTACGGTTTGAGGTTAAGTCCGACTTCCTACTCCACGTTTAGCAAGAGAGAGAACACGACTGGGTGGAGGTTCTGTCGCGTCCCCATTTAATCTTATCCTTCCATCATCGTTTACTCTACTTATTTCCGTATCACAAATTAACTTCTCTATTGCTTCTTCTTTGTTCGATGGGTTTGTTCACGTGAGGCGGTGAGGCAAAAGCGTCGGTGTAGGCAGTAGAGACCGGCGAAACAATGCTGCGGTAGTGGGTCGGTTTCCGGTAAAACAGACCGGTGTCCGGACACAGCCATTTCAGCGGCAGGCTTCAGACGACCGGATGGTGCACGGCTGCTCCCTCCCCAGGGATCAACGAGGGCCTTTTGTTCTGGAGTACGTTACGTAATTTACGATAAAGCATTTATGGTTGATTGTTGATTTCAACAAACGAAGTGAGCCTCCTTTGTGGACACAGTGTGTAGAGAGTATAAATAAATTGAATTCTTGCTTGAAGCTACATACTACAAAAGAACATCTTTAAAATAAGAATCATGTACAAAAGAGGTCGCTGATAAGAGTTTTGAGATTTTTTAATTTTATTAGCCTATATGAAGAACAATCCGTGAAGCTATTTGCTTTTCCTAGCGCGATGTGTTTTAGCTTAAAAACGAATTTTATTATCACAATAGCTACACTGCATTTATGTATTATTTGTATCATGAAATTGGGCTTTTATGACGGCACACGAGTTATGAGGGGTCTGCGCCTCTGCTAAAGAGTTTATTGCTATTTGCGGCGTTTAATTTTGCATTTTTTTATGTTCACTCTATGAAGATTTTGCATTTTCCAGGTCACACCGTTTATTGTATGCAGCGTGAAATTGATCCAAACCTTCCGCATTCTGACGAGGAAAGCAATAATTTCCTTAGTTTTCTTTGCCTTCCTCGGAAAAATAGTCCAAAGTTTTGTTTCGTCTCGTGATGAACGGTCATTTTGGCTGCATGCAGGGGAAGTCGGTGAAGCCATCACGAAGACGGCTGAAGCCGGTGAGAGGCGAAGGCCTTTATGCGGTCGCCGAGGTCTTGTCTGAGGGTTTGCTGTCGATGTAGCGTTTTCCATTCGGGCTTTATGTGCACGAAGAGGTTTCTTTGTTTTTTATCATCTTGCATGCAAAGTTTCCTTCTGCTGGAGGAAAAGGCTCAATAGTGTAGAAAGGAAGTCACTCAGCAGGAGGTCCACGGTGCGGCTTACAGGTCTGGAGCGTTTAACCGAAAAATATTGAATTTTAAGATTTTTCTTCGACGGAAGCATCGGCATTGTGGCACCGTGAAGATGATGTGTAAGGGTTGGATGGAGCTTTGATGCTTCGCCAGTGGATAGCTCGTTTGCATTCAACGCCAACGCCAAAACGGATGCAACAACCGTTTCGCATCCTGTTGACCGAAACTGGAACGCGGAATTCGGAAAATGGTCGAGATAATACCCACGGCGGGTGGGATGCAAAGGTGGAGCGCGAAATTGGTGGTTGAGCGCTGCCTGGAGTGGTGGTCGGGTGCACAAATAGCTCCGAAAAGCTTGTATTATGCAAATCATGACCCTGGCATAAAGCATAACTTGGAGTTTTTGGGTGGAAGGAACCGGCCGGCGGTTTTTGGGCGGTGGGTGGCTAAGGGGTGGCACATAGAGCTGCAGTTTCCTTCACATTCATTCAACTATGACGCCATATTGGAACGGGTTGGTACGTTAACTGTGGTGCTACGTGTATGAAAAGCTCGGAAAGCCGTGGAAAAGCGAAGCGTTTGAATTCCTTGGAACAGTGTTGCCTCGTAAAGCGGCAACGTGGCGTGACAGAAGAGATTAAACCTGGACGTCCTGGAAGGTTTATGGAAACGGTGGAGCGATGTGCGATAATGAGTGGGAACCTTTTATGTTTTGTTTTTTCGCCTGAAAAGTGCCCCAATCCTGGGGCTTATCGTTTATCTCGAAAGAGAATTTTCACTTTAATTACTTCTTGGTACAGCCGAGCGTTGCTAAAGGTGGAGGACTGACTCGCGATATCGCGTTTTAAATTAACTTCCGATCGTATCAATCTGATGCAATAAAGCGAAATGTGCTCATTGTTGTCCGTTATGTTATGTCCAGAGCCAAAGTTTTGTATCGACGAAGTGTATCGAGTGTATTGGTACTGGGGCAATAGTATCGGTTTTCCACGAGTTGGTCATTCACTTTTCTGAAGTGCAACATTCGCCGTTCGCCGAAATCAAATCCTTTCAATGATCGGAAAAGTTTTAATCTCCGTTCCTTAGTAACGATCAGTCCTCGGAAGCACGTGCCCCTAATCGAGGGTTCGATTGGAAAGTTTGCCATGAGCATCAGCGTCCGTGCTGCGATAGTGTTTGTTCGTGCAGCAAAACATGCTCATAAAAATTGTTTAAAAATTATGCACTCAACGTGCCCGGGATGGCTGATGGCCGGTGTTGAAGGGCTCCTGGCGAAGGGCTTATGGTTTCGGTCGGTCCATTTGCCATTCTTCGATACGGGATGCTGTTTAACGATCTTTCAGTCTTTTCTTCTTGAATTGATCTTTGCAAATTGTGCCGTTCGTCCGTTACGCCCCTTGGTTCCGTATACCATTTCGCACAGCCGCATGGAACGGTATTGTGGCCACTAGGACGCTTGAAGAGTGGCTTCCGACAGCGCTCACTCCCTTTTGGGGAGCGAGTCGCTCGGGAATTTCTAGCAAATGTGGCCGATCCGCATGACTGACCAGCAGACGCACATACACACGCAGATATACCTTCATTTGCTTTGCTTCAACTATCGACAGCTCTACGCAGACATTGCAGTCAAATTTCTTAACTTTTGGCACGCTGCCAAGCGGCAATGGGAATCCATTCCATTTCTTTTAACCGGGTCTTGTGGATGTTTCGAGGTATCATTATCGTTTGGCTGCGAAAGGAAGGAAGCGAAACCACGAGCGGCAGAGCATCTTGCTTGATTGTGATGGGGCTCGATGAAGTCCCGATTGTTGGTTGAAGTTCTTCCCACAGGCTGCCACCCTGCCGCGTGCCGCGGGGAATCCGACGGGAAGACGGCGCCACTTCTCCGCAAATCTCTCACAAAAAACCCGATGCGTTCGTTTCGAATCCAATGCATTATCCTGAGTGTATCGCTCATCCTCATAATGGGTCGGATGTTTCCTTCCTCGTTTCCAGTATACGGTATACGGACATACGGTATGGCATGGGATATGCAAGGCTAACCATTTTTATGCACCTCGGGCTGTGTGTGTATGGAGCGCATTACCGGATGTGCCATGGCAAGCGTAAATGTGTGGATACACGAAGCGAATGTGCTTGAATTTGCAAAAGTACCGAAAGCTAGTGCAAACTTTCTACCATTGAGCAGTACACAGTAGGGCAAGGTGATCTGGTTTAAGTGAAGAATAATTGTTAAAGGTTCGTATAAAAATGGACGACCGGAAAATGATATTAAACAGTGAAGTTGGAATTGATTTTCAAACACGGTCAAGTGCACACACTGTAACAAACGAGAACTATAGTTTGAGTTTCAAAATTAAGAAAAGTGTAGATCATCAAATATGCATAGCTAATGATGATACGAAATGTGTCTTTTCCTGAAGAAAGGTTTATACAACAATATGTATACCTTTTCTGCGTGATTCGGTTCGGTGTTCCATGACCATATAATATATAGTAGATACTCTTTTAGGGTATTTTTCATGAGACTTCATTTTGTCCGTGGGTGTTTAATGCTCGCTGTACACTTTCAACACCAAAACAGAGTGCAGAAAAGAAAGATCCCCAAAATCGGATAGAGTACGTTTGTTTTGCTAGTTGCTCCATTGTCATTATTGCAAATGTGCTGAAATTGAATTGCAAGGAGAATGTATTTCGTTTTATTACAGGATGCTACTGCGGTGCAGAAGATGATGTTAGCGTTGGCTGGCGAGCGAACTGGTAGCGAGCCCCAGAGTTGCCAGGTTTGTACCGTATTCGGACGGTACTGTTGAGTAGGGTTAGGACGCGTTCGCACTGTGCTCTTCACACCTCTCGGGTTGTTCGGGTTTCTTTTGAAGAGGATGAAAAAAAAACGCTTCCGTATTGTTTCCTCTTTTGATCATAGTTAAGAGTGCCCGGAAGCTCGTGCAATGCGATTGTTCTCCGTTCGTTAGTGTTGCAAAGGGTCACGAAAGTAGGAAGGAAGCAAGAAATTTAATTTTCCAAAAAGCTAGACTATAAGGAATCGAAATGGCAAATGAAATTGTACTCTGTTTGTTTTGTTTCCAATTATAATTGTTATTAGCTTACTGCATTTCTTATGATTCCTCTAAAATGTTCGTGTAAAGCGGGTCCAAGAAAAATAAATCTTTTAGACAAATCTTTCCGTTTATTAGTTTTTCACATTTAACTCAGTTTGTACACCGTCTGTGTAGACGAAAAATAGTCAATCTAATCGTTCAGACGTCGATTTTCTTACCACAAACGGTTCGCATGAATGGCGACTTTTATCACTTTGGCAGAGTGACGAATGAGTGCTGAGAGATTTTAATTGCATTAGTTACCTTTCAGAGGCCAAGAAACAGTTGGATTGATGGTGAGACCAAAAACTCAACATTTTGGTGCGTTCAATCAGGGAATGTCAATGCTGTGACAAGGTAAATTTCGGTCCGAAGTTTGCTCTCGTCGTGAAACTATCGAACTGCCAGATAAGCAAACAAATTGGACAATTCAAAGGTGTGGTACACAAGAGTTTATCACATTTTTTTTGTTCTTCGTTTGATCGTTAGTGGTGGTCAACCGACGAAACGATGCAGACGGCTTCAGCTGTCAACTGGAATCTGGATTCGTACAGCTCCGGGAACTGCAACTGCATGCACCGGGATTTTAGTGCCCGAGTGGATGTCACGTCAACAAATGCAGTGTGAAATCCATGTGTGTAATTGCCATTAAATTTATCTTCTTAATGACTTTTCGCATCTCGTCGCAGCCGATAGCCGACATGGGGCCAAGGGAGCGGACATGTTTGTTTGCCATGTTGACCGGAAAAGGGTCCTGGGCGTACAAAAGCAGACGAAGGGATGTGCGGAGCGTAAGGACGTTTCGTAATGTTTGAACGTTTAGGCAAATATCGTAGTCAAGGCACGATTCTCGCCTTAAGTGAGAAAATAGTCTTTTAATACAACGACCAGTGCTGCTCGGTACGGGTTCCCTTTGCCAGTAGTGTGATAAGAATGGAAAGGATTGTGAAAGTATGTGCGAGCGGGGCTATGTTATCCCATAATCCGTTGGCCCATCTCGTACGCGTTGGCCAGCTGTACGTTGCTTCTTTGGAAAGGGCAGTTTCTTACCTTTGCTCCTACTAAATGCCTTCCGTTTCCGGGCGAATCGTTCGGGCGTTGGGCGTTGGGCGAGGGACAAAGGAAAGGAAGCGAAAGGAAAAACACTCACACTCATAAACTTATTTAGACTGTCATAAAGCGAGCTATATTTCATTTTTTACGACCAACCCCCGAAACCCCCGGACGGCCCAGTACCGTTTGGTGGGTTGGTTTTCGTTAACTCCAACTCCATTCCGGGCCCGGCTGGTCGGAGCTACAACCGGACCCTGCTGGTCAGACACTTTCCGGACGTTGGGGTTTCGGGGAAGTAATGTTGCGGATCGTTTCTTTCAACACTTTCAGTCCATTGCTTAACGCGCTGCCGCATGGGGCAGGTTTTTCGGGTTCTGGGTAAAGAGGTTGGGGTTCGGGTGTTGTCTTGCATGGGGAGGATTAGTTGGGTTGTAGAGTATGTTCGGGATATGTGTGTGCGGCACTTGCGTAAGCGGTAGCTGGTGTCATCTTGAGATAGGATTTAGCGCCGGATAAGAAGTTCGATTTAATAGAAATAAAAGCTCGTCCAGCTTTATTGTTTTCTCTCGTACGTACGACGTACTGGCCGGTAGAGAGCGAGAGAAAACGGTGCAATGGAACGGTTTTTTGGGGCATTTCGGACAGCCGCGCATTTCCAACGTATGTTAAGGGAAAGGAACACACGTATGTGGAAATTAGATTTCCAGTGAAATAAAACCAAATGATTCCATAAAACGGCGAGAGCGCATTTTTTTTGGAGCGAGCAAAGCTCAACAGTAGATTTGTTCTGGAATTGAGGTTTTACATGCAGTCGGTGTAGCTGGCTCGGCCAGCTTTCAATTGGTTCAAAAATGTGTACCGTTTTACCAGCTCAGGAAAAAAAAAGAAAAAAGACAGTCTCCTTCCACCAGTAACTAGAGTCAGTCCGTAAGGAATGTGATTCGTTCCGTCGAAGAAGCGCTCCGTGGGCCGGGCGTAGTCACAGGGATTCTTCTTCGGACTCGGTTGGTAGGAATTACCGGGAAATTGTTTATGACTTTTCCCATGCAAGGGGAAAATAGGCACATGATTATGTTAAAAGCTCGATACATTTGGTAGGATTTTCCTTTTCCCCCGTTCTAGGAGTGTATTTTATACCATCTCGGTTCCGTGGCGTGGCGGAGAAGGTACCGTGGTGCAGATTAAGCTATAAAGCAGATGTGATTGTTTCGGATTGTGAGTGGATTTAGGACTTATCCTCACACCATCGTGCTGACGTTTGAAGGCAGTTGACATTTAAGCGTTTTAAGAAAGCCCATTTTGCCGTGCGTGAGTTTTTCCGGACTATGGGGCGCCGAGTGCCAATGCAACCTGAGGAATGCGCGTCATCAAGCGGGAACGCAAGCAAGTCGCATTTTGTTGGAATTTTCTTTTGCGGCTGAGATTTGTTAGGATGGGATTTTTTACCCCCTTTAGTGGTTAAGCCACATTTTATGATGCCCTAAATCGGAGTGTTGAATAAAACAGTTGAACAAAAAAGAAAAAGAAAAATCTTCCTGTGGTCGACAACTGCGGCAGAACAAAGCTCTTCGTTCGCATGAAAATTATGTTCAATCAAGAAGAATGCCAAAAGGAGTACGATTCAAAAAATGGATGAAATGCTAGAACGCGGCAATACCAAGGCGGGTTCCGAGACGATGGCTTTAAAGTGGCGGAAATCATTTATGGCTGTCGCGATCATTGAATCTGATGTGCGAATGTGACGCGAATGCGTTATAAAATTTTCATATTCCTCTTTCTTCACTGCACACGGACGTAAAAAAAAGACAATGGATTACAAGAGCGCCATAGGGTTTGTGTGTGTGTGTGTTGAATCTTTTCTTGGCTGATTGAAATTGCAAACCCGCCCGGTAGAGGAACTATAGTGATGATGCGGTAAATATGCTTTTTTTTGTGTGCAGATGAAAGAAAGACGATTGGAAGAAAAGGATTAGAGTTGGAAAAAGGTTGACTGGTTTGTCGTGGCCAATGTTAGTGTGAGTGGGAATGTGTGTTTAATACGGAAAACGGTGAAATAATTTGATGAGTTTGCTTGTCGTTCTATTTGCTCGGAAGATCCTTTCGGATTAAACATCTGCCGGGGAGAGTTGAAGAGGAGAAGAAGGTTTTACGAAACTCATTTCTGAAATGGCATTGTAATATCTAGAAGTATGCTAATCACTTATAAAAGTAATGTTCCAATGTGCCACACTATGTGTTGATCTCAGAAAAACATAGTAGAGACATATTTTATGAATGATCAGATGTTTTAGTTCTATACGAAAGCTACTCGTTTGCCGTATACTTCAATTATTTTAAAATGACATCATATTATAATATAATACTGTATAATTAGGCAGCTTTTCTGCGCTATCTGAAGTTTTCCGCATAACATTGGGTCTACAATGGGGTTTGAACATTTCGTTGCCATCTCTATTTTCGCCCCAAAAACACACGATAGAGTGTCAAAATCTCCGCTCTTGCAAACGTGCACGTAAAACTTGAAGCTTTGACGTATGACGTTACAACACACTCAGCTTTCGTTGGGACATAAGCTGAGAAATTCTGTTCGTGTCATTACGTTCCGCTGTTAGGGGTGGGTGGGAAAATTCTAGCTTTCCCGGAAAAAAAAACATCTTCACGTCTCCCAGAGCTCGTGTTGTTCGGTGGGTTTTATTTATTCATAAAACTCATCATCGTCTGGGCGGGAACATTCGGCTAGGAGCTACACATGCACACGCTGCAACATGCATCTGGAGGAGTGAAAACTGTCACATGAAAAGCGATGGAAAACCCGGATGTTGAACGCTTAGCGTGTTGGATGGAGGGGCGAGACAGTTAGGAGAGGTAGGTCCGGGAAGCACACGTTCCATCGTTTCGGGCCAACTAGTTGACAATCGCTGCGAATCGTGTGCGAGAAAGGAATGGAAAGGAACAAACTGCTACTGCCAGGCAGCCGGGCTGCAGAAGCGAAATATGGCCACCCTGTGCTTAAGCCCACAGCAGCTCCCATCTGTCTGCCAATCTGAAGTATTTCTCATAATGCATTAAAGGCATTTCGGTTTCGTTTTGCAGTTCGTATTTTTATCCCGCCCCCCCACCACGCTGGCCGGCCGCTACTCCGTGCCACCACTGGCCCGGTTGCCATATATTTGTTCTTTTTCTAGATTTGGTCTCGTTTGTTATGATTCTGGGCTTTGCGGTTTGCCCGACAGAAGCCAGAGAAGCACTCGGTGGCTGTCGCCATTTTCCGCCGCTATTCTCGCATAGATCTGGGGATTTTCTCGGATTTTATTTATATATTTTCTTCATCTTATTTGTCATTGTTCTTTTTGGATGACGGGGCGCGCCTGCAGTACCATACCTAACTAGTTCCTGTGGTTGTTTGGATGTAATCCGATTTGGGATCATTTTGCTGTGTTGTTTTCGTTGTGTATTGTTTTCGCTTTTTTTTGGTTGTACTATACTTTGTTTCGGTCCGTGGGAAAGCGTGAGGCTGAAATGCACGGGGGAAGCTTTCTATTCGTGTTCGTTCGGTGCTGCAACCGAGTAGATGGGATTCCGATGACGAATGCTAATTTTGTAGCTACCTAAAGTATGCAGGATGCATTTGTTGTAGATATCCCGTACCGGATCGGATGCAGTTGGCTGGTGTATGCATGTTTGGGATAATTGGCAATTTGTTGGAGTGATGGGCAACCGAATTAATGCTAGTTGGTGTGTACAATGAGAAAGTTTAGGGAATATGTGAAGATGAAATTAATTCGAATGTAATTTCCGGTTTGTTGTTTGAATTTTTGCAAAACAATCCTGTAGTGAGATGTTTCGATATAATTTTGGGAAACCCGTACATGACTGGGACGTAAATTAAATTTGCATTTTCTAAACACTTTCATCTACGAAATTGCATTTAAATTCATTACCCTCTTGTTGGAAAGTGTATAATTTGTTTCAAAACCTCAACACTGCCGCCCGGTTTGGTTGGAGGGTTTTTCTCGGTTGCTATGGAATCTGTTTAGATATTCCTAGTTCAATTACGCAGCGGTAGTACTCTAATGTCCGAGCAATAATTAATCTGAATAACCATAATTTATGACTGTATTCATTCTTCGAGCCCGACAATTTACCACCCCCAATAACGGGTGGCTTCCTACATCAAGGCAGTTTGGTACGATTTGGAAGAAGAACCTCTACTACAAACCGTACAGTTGCAGCTACTTATGCATTTCGATCAATTAGTACTGCCTATTTGCTATGCACAATCAGGAAAAGAAAAGGGAACACTGTGTGGGGTGCGTGTTTTTCATCTTTCCCTGCCCTTTTCAGTCCTGCTGGCCATCGAAACAACAATGGGCAACTCTGGTCCAACACTGAACAAGCGTTGAGAAGTTCTGTGGTCAGCAGTTCGGGGTTAGGGCAACATCTTCCTCGACGGGCCGCTTTTACGCTTTTGCGGTGGCCTGTGGCCTGAGTTTGCCGAGGTCGACGACTAATTATAGAGGTAGAAAATGAATCTGTTCGTCCATGTCCTTCCCAGGGCGGGTGGCTTCCCGGGCTACACCACCGTGACCGTTGGAGCCGGTTTGAATTTTGCAGCGAAAACTGTACAACAACTACTCAGCAACAAATTAACAAACAACCCGAAACTTTTATCCAAGATTTTCTTCTTCGACCATGTGCTGGTTGCCGACTAGTGTTTCTCGCTCATTTTCTCTCGAGCAAGGGGCCAACAAGGCTTTTCATTCCCTTTTTCGCAAATAAAGAGCGAAGCCTTGTCGTTGTGGGCCGTTTTTTGGTGGGCTGCCTACCGCTTGAAACCGGTTGGTGTTTTTGGTGTTTGGGAGAGGCCATGTTTGAAAGTTGGCTTCGGTATTTGGAAGAAAGCAACACGCATTCGGAGAATGGTTTTTCCATTGAGTAAACAAGGAAGATTTCTTAGCATTATTCCGGGCAGGTGAAAGACGCGCACCAGGCAAAAAGGGATAAGGCCACAAACTTGTTTATAGGCTCCACCGACCCGCTTACTACTAGTTGGGATGAAAAACCTGAGAACAATAAAACTTTGAGCAGCAGCAACAACCGAGCCGAGCACGAACCAAAATCCAAACGCTGGGCCCTTCGTATAGTCGCACTGAAGTAGAGCCAAAGCGTAACACTAAGCGAAACTTTAAACAGTTCTCCTTCGTTTTTGGGGAAGGCAGCAACCGTAACCACCGGATCGCGACGGAGACGAACGGACGGCGTAAATCCTATAACTAAGAATAACCCGAACGGTGCTGCTCATGGAACAGAGAACGCTCAACTTTTAATGTACTCCGCTAAGAGAATACCAAAGCGTTCCTTGGATGCTCCTGGACAGAACGGTACAGAGGACAGACGACAAACGCTCGCATACGCACATGCAAAAAAAAGACGGAATGGGATAAAACTTTCCGAACCCAAAGTAGTTCCTAACCGGGTAAGTCGGGAGTTTATACGACTTTGGTATGACTGCATCGCAGAGCTGTAGGAAACCTACTGCCGTCTACCATTTGCAGGTGAGGTTCGGGTTGTTTCATGAATCTTCGAAGCAGTAGTTGGAAGAGATTTGTTTTTATTATTTGCATCGGATTAGTGGTGGGAAATGATGTATCTATGCAACCAAAGACAATGGCCCATTTTTCGGGTGTGGTCGGGGGTGGTTTTCGTTGCATTTTTTATTTTGTTATTGAAACAAAGCGCTTAATAATGACATTTACTAACAAACCTCTTTGAAAGAAGCCATTTTGCCAGCGGCGTTGCAATAATGGAAGGGTATGTTTCTGTCATCAACTGGCTGTGATGATTCGTGATACAGGGTCTGATTAAAACGAGATCAAAGGTGCATATGCACCTACTTGCGTAGTATGATCGATGTGAAATAATGGCTTACTGTGACAGGAACGGAGGGGGCATATTTTTTTTCGTCCGTCCGTCGTTGCAACATTGGGGATTGGTGTAGGTTTTTAATAATAATTTTAGCCTCCGTTCCATCGACATGCCCCCGGGTGCTGGTGCAGATGTAGCCGGTTTCGTTTGTTTCGTTTTTGCGTGTGACCGTTGTACAATCAATGCATGCAAGCGTCACAGTTGGGGCTTGCTCGGTGATGCATCAACATTTGATCGAATCGTTGCTGCTAAGCTGAAGCTGGGCTGAAGGTGGGCAGATAGTGATAGTTTGTTTCCTTTCGGGCACAGCGAGTGCAAAGTGTGTTTTGGGCAAAGCTCCGAAGGCGGCATTGAGTAAATTTTAGTTTTATTGCGTAGGGTTCTGTTTGTGTTGAAGAGCCGCTGGAGCACGTTATTAAACGCGATCCAATATGAACGCTGCGCGGTATCATCCCCGCGGGGCTTAGCAGGGTCGTTTATTGGTTCGTTTTTAAATTGAGTTTTTTAATTTCGCAATCCGCGTCCTCGGGTGGGTGGGTGTAGGAAATGCCCGGAAAATGCTAACGCACGTCATTTTTTTCCCCCTTTTTTTGGTAATTGGTTTTTATTCTGCGCTTATGTTTGATGATCGTGATGATGAAACGATTTTTGAGAGTTAGTGCATTTTTGGGGAACAAATACTTTTTTTTCTCTCTCCGATGTTTAGCTATACTTGCTACCAACAGGGACCAAAGAGGCGTTTGTTCAGCTGCCACGCAGCATTTGCAAAAGAATTTGTTTGTTTTACTTACGGATGAGCACTATTGTGCTAAAGATTGTGTGGATAACAGACAAGAGCAAACTGTTTGAAAATGAATGTAAAAACGAAACGCAGCGAGCGAGCGGATGCAGCTTATCGTATTTAACTGAATGTGCATTGTTTTAAAATTTGCATATCAACTCCATCGCAAAGAGTTTATTTTCGTACGGGAATGCTCGCGAGGGCTTGTCTTCGTTTTTGGCGTTAAATAACAGCAAACTCGATTACGGAGCATTGCGAACAAATAATTCCTTCCCGCACCGTTCGATTGCGTGGTGCATTGTTTGATTATAAATTGATGCTTTCTTCAGCGAGAGCGACTTCATTAGGAGTGTGGCAACAGACTTTTCGTCGCAGAAACATTTAGTGGAAGCTATCAGAAAGTTTTACGTGACCAAAATCAATTTATTCTGCACACTGCCACTTCACTGTGCCCGCGGACAGGCACTTGCACCCGGATAAAGTTATAACCTTTAACATTGTTTTGGTATGGTGGTGGAGTTTTTTGATTCTCCTCCCTTTTCCCATATAGATTGGTTGAATTTTTCCTGAATATTCGTGTCTTATTTGTGGAGAGAATGCGCTGCTTGCAACAAAAAAAAAAGAATCAACCGATCAAAATTGAGAACGCAACAAAAAGTGAACAAAGTGATGAAAAAAAAATCACACATAGAAAGGCTGGTTGTCACCTGGAGAAAACATGACCCCCACACGTGTTCTGCCACCATACTTCCCCCGGTGTTGAGTTCTTTTAGAAGTCGAACGGAATTTTAATTGCAAATTTAATTTTGACCTCCCCGGTCGTCCCTTCGGTGTTGGTGTGTAGCGAATACAAGCAGAATCGTTGTGTGAAGGGACGTTATTCTGCTGTTGCAAAAATCTGAGGACAATGTACGCCAATGCCGTCCAGCAAGGGATACGAGATTTGCGTTAGCCCGTTGCGCCTTAAAATGGCTTTATTATTTGTTTGTGTTGCTGTGTGTGTGTATGCATGTCCTGTACCAGTGTTCCAGAAATGTTTGCCCACCGCTGCTACTATGGTGCTGTATGTTTTCTCTAGTTAATGTTTTTTTCTCCATCGTGCTTAAATGAAAATACGTTTGCAAAATTAGCATTTCCAGTGAACGGAGAAGCTGTCTTTTACGCCCATTTCACACTTCTTTTAACGGAGCCTTCGGGCCTGCGTTTGCCCACCTCGGCGAGATACTCATTTTCCGTCTGTCAGGTCTTTTGAATTTCAGCCGGGACGCATGGACCTAGGGTGACCAAAATTAGCTTTCGTTCTAATGAAGATTTTCCCGCTGTTGTACTTTGTTCCTTGCTCGTGCCTTCGTTCCGATACGAGTTCCAAAGAATTGGATCGAACTGAATGAACTGCTAAGTGCGACAACTTTCATAAGCATAATGCTGTCAGCAAGGGCATGTACAGTAAGTTTTTTCCATGGTGACACGAAGGGAAAGCACGTGCTACAGGGGAGGGGGGACAAGCGCAAAGGCCGCGAAATGAAAATGACCTGCTGCTAAGAATAAAGTACACGATACAGTAAAGTAACGGAGATTTGTGCTGTCTTTGTGCCTGTCGCTTAATTAATTATCGGTCTTTGGTGCTCGTTTCGCTTTGATAACCATAGTGATTAGTTTCGCTTTTATGAGTGGGGCCACGGCAACGAATGGGGAACGAATATTGAAAACAAGGTAGGCAGATATTATTGTAGAAAATTGTTTTCTAATGAACATAGCTGAAAAATATAATCGGAATGTTGTATGATCGGAGAAATGAAACTGTATATGGGCGTTCAGTAAAAATAGTTGCACATTTCGAGAAGTATCAAGATACCCCTGACGTTGGCTTTGAATTAAATTTCCCACCTGTGATGATGGTAAAACAGAATTTACCAAGAATCGATACTTCATTTCTGGTGGAACAAGAATCGAATAGCTTGCAGGTATAGTTTCCAGGTTTTATGCAAAATGGAACCAATGGTTTTGTGATTTTTCGGTTTTCTATCCAACAGATCGATGAATAATGGAGTTGCCGTAGGCGCCACTAGGAAACTTTTCCGAGCGAAACGATCGATACATTCCGAAACCGATCGGTTCCGGATGTTCTCGCAAACAGAACGGATTATTCAACGGGAGCATCCTCGCACCGCCGGCCACGTTACAATGGCTAAACACCTGCAGACACCGGAGAACCTCCGAAACATCGTTGCCAACCATGAACCTCAACCACGATGGTTGTGGGTTGGGGTTTTTTGGGAAGATGATGGCCTTTTAGCTGCTGAGATTCGATTTTCGTTCCAGCTTTTAGGACCAGGCCGGGTCGTGGCAGGGACGACACGGGCGGTCCTTACGGTGGTGGTAAAATATTCAAATTGAAATGCATAAAAATTGAAATAAATAGTGTTTGTACGGGGAACGGGATCGACCAAGATTCCTGTTGGTGGCCAATGCCTAACGGCTACAGGCCGTCCAGAGCTCGCCTGGCCTTGGCTTGGGAGGTGTTGCGTTCGGCGAGTATTATGGATATTGAAAAGTGGTTCCTGCAGGAGTGGTTGTGGCGGAAAGGGGAGGTTTACGTTCGGTTGCCCAGGTCCAGGAATTGGCCTGTAAAAGGTGTCTCGATTCTTTTGCAACCTCCATTATCACAGCAGCAACATGGCAGCAAACGGTTTAGCAGCAAACCCGGACGAATGGGGGGAAAAAAGGTGTGCACAAAATGGATCATAACTATCTTCCGGATGAAAGGATGGGAAAGAAAGCATATCCCGGAACACCGAAACGATCCCCTCTGCGTGTGTCGCTGACTGATGTAAGTGTTGCATCGTTTTCTAACGCCCAGTTCTCGGTTGGAAAGAAGATCTTTTACCCCTTTAGAACCCTTTTCCGTGGAACCGTTCGTTTGGTTGTGGTTTTATTCCGGCCCTGGTATAGTATGTCTGTATGCTAAATACTGCCGATTTTATGATGTACTTTTATTGCGCTGGTGGTTGTTGTGATAGAAGCTCGTCGTTATCTAACTTTTCCATTTCCAAAAATCAAACCACTTCGCCTAGGATATGTTGTCCCTTCCAAGAATATCACGACATTGCTGCAAAACTATTATCACTCCGGCACGGCATGGATCTGACAAGAAGCTGCCGACTTCGCTGAAACTTTGTCTACGACTTTTCCTTTTTTTCGCGAAGCTGCTGCCCGCACGAGCAGAATAAATTGTGGGTCTTTTATGTAGATTTTATTGCAACCAAGCCGTTGGTAGCCTGTCTTGGTGTTCTTAGTATTAAGACGGTAGCTTATGACTTCCGTTTAGCGTGCAAGTCTGCAAAGGTGTACCATTTGATTATGTCCTGCCAGCGTGCGGGAAAGGTTTGAAGAAACAAAATACAAAACATAAATGCTCGAATCAATTTCGCGATGGGTTTTCCTGCATCGAAAAACGGAAAATACAAGTGCAGTGGCGTTTCATGGCCATTTCTCCCAGGAGCCACTGCTTGCCATTGTCAGATTAGACATACTTCGAGGCTTTTTATTTACTCCATGGACGAGATGATTGCTCCTAAACAGTACGAGCGTCGTTTCTTATCAGATAGATCGGGTGAATGTGTATCGTTGGCAAGCATGGCGAGTATTAAATGCGTGGAAAAATAATCCAAATCAAGTACCACCTATTCTTTGATACACACACACCAAAACGGGCGCTGAATTGTGTGAGGTGTCCCTTAAAGACCTTGCTTATCGCACCGCACAGACATTTGGATGGGAAGGCAGTTTTTGTGTGGTTCCCTTTTTCTAACACTAGCGCCAAAGGAGGTCATAGGTTTCCAGGATCAAGTATCATTTTCCTTCCTATTCTCCACAAAGAAAAAAAAAGAAAATCCTCATTCCGACCCACGTCCCGTCGACCACAGAAGCCCAATCTAATCGCGCTGGAGAGGCGGTGTGGGATGGAAAAGTCTGATAATGAGAAAAGCCTTTCGTTCGACAGGCAGCATAGGCGAAGAAGATTTTCAGGGACTGGTTCCCCGATAACCTTCCCATGATACCTGTCCTCAGTGGAAAACTCTTAGCAACATTAGATTAGGGTGGTATTTTTGGCTCAACGAATGTCCCGGCTAACGGTGCAAGAGGACCAGGCCAGGAGTGCTACGAAGCGAGGATTTAATATGACCATGTTTGAGGCAATGTATGAGAGTGTTTATAATTTTAAATGAGCCTACAATAGACACAAACACACGAATGCACTCCGGTACGGTGGTTTCCACATTCAACCCTATTATTGGGTGCTGATGGGTAGAACATTTGCATTGGGGTTTTCGCTTCCGAAACCTGGTGAGACGGAACACACGTGGCATCACTAGACACTTATCGAAAGTCTGAAGGTTTTCGCCGAAATGGGTTACGAAAAGGTGAAGCTAATTTCGATAATATCCCTACCGGCCATCCCTCTTCAGTGTTTTGCTTCTTTTACGACTGCTCAAACTTCACGCACGCATGGCATGGCCAGAATGAGCTGCCAAACGACGCTAGACCGGCAGACAAGACCACAGGACAGGGTTGAATGATGGTCTACGGCAGCCAGGCTTGGCGATGTGGCAACTTTGTCTATTACCGGGTAATAGTGATTTTGTTTTGTTGCTGTTTATTTAGCTGCTTATTTATAAGCGCCTGTTTGGCAGCCATTGCGAATTGAATGGGTTTGCGATGGAATGATGGGAAAGTTTGACCAGGATTATGGCTTTCCAAGGCTGTTCGGATATCTGCATAAAGTTGTTTGTTCCATTAGCAAGACGCGTAA
The DNA here is from genome assembly GCF_943734845.2 of Anopheles funestus. Lineage (NCBI taxonomy): Eukaryota > Metazoa > Arthropoda > Insecta > Diptera > Culicidae > Anopheles > Anopheles funestus. The sequence goes on from NC_064598.1 coordinate 1,792,341, forward strand.
AAGTGTTGTGAGATCATTTGCTCGCAACTGGGGCAAAAGGTTCTTCGTCGAAACCAGCAAAACTCCCGTCAAGAGCAGCAGGTGCAGAAAACAGCTAGTTAATGTTTTTTTTAACTTAATTTCCGTTTTTTTTTCAATTGCTTTCGCAACTAATGATCAACCCGGAGTACGTTTTACGGCGTTGGCGTTTGTTTCCACCATGGTTAATCAGATTGTGTACCAATTGTTTCGAACGTATCCTGCTTTCACCCGTAAACGAATTCGCTGTTACAAAGCTTTCCCTTATGTTATCGGTTTTTATCGTCTTGTTTTCCGCTTGTACCGTGGGACGCCTTGCCGTTTTTCGCACTGTATTGTAGGAAATTTTTTTGTGTGTGTGTTTTTTTTGTTCGGGACTCCATTCCAATTGTCCTCAGCAATATTGTTTGGCTCAATATGAAGATTGCACTATTCGGTTTTTGGGTTGGGTATGTGCAAAAGTCCAAGTCACATCGGCGCAATAAAAACAACCAAAAAATGTCTTTTTCTACACCGTGACCAGCAGCATGGTGTAGTGCGAGGAGCTGTGAAGGAACGTAAGGAACAAAACCCGGAGATACATTTGTTTTCCTTCCAATGCATGGAGTGTGCAATTCGTTTGCCTTCTGTCGTCTGAAGGCTTTTTATGTGGCTCGGTTTCACTACCTTGTCGGTTCACTCGATCCCCGATTACCAAAGTACCCACTTTGTGTGTGTGTTTCACCACAAGATACCGTGTATGTAGCAACATCGCATAATGTTACAAAATGACGATGTCAAGTGTGTTCTTTTTAGTGTCTGCCGTCTCGCACCATCCCGCAGCCATTCGTTGGCTAGTGGTGAGTGTGTGATCCATTCACTCGCTTTCACTTGCACGAACATAAATGGGTAGTCGCCCGAAGTCGCCGTCAGTTGTCTCCAATGGCCACCGTTTGAAAGTTTGAGCAGTATCATTGCCTTCGGTTGCACAGGAATGGGGGGAATGCACAGGATGTGTGCGGAATGCTGAATGTTGAGAGCGGAAAAAAGTGCCACGATTCGAAGAGGAAACAAACACAAACAGCACCGCAATTTGTTTGGACATGTTAGAATTATGTGCTGAAACTGGCGCCTTTTTGTTCGTACCGTGTACCGTTTTTCTTGGCAGCATTGGTGTTGGATGCTCTTGTCACAGCTTCCGGCAAGCATCTTGGTAGGAAGGAGCACCTTTCACTATGTGAAGACAGTGTTGCTTCCGCCTGGTGGGGCGCTTTCTATTGTGACAACAATTTAGTTGTATTTTGCCATCGAGGCATTCAGCTTAGTTAATCATGTTCAATATAGTTGCTTTCATTCGGACGAGTTTTTGAGCGATTGCTGGTCAGCTCTACAGTTATGTAGTATCTTTCTTCAACACACTCAAGCATTATATTCCACTCAAAAGTGTCAAGAGTGTATAAATTCAAAGCAGAACCCCGGTTGCATGCAGAGACAAACGGAAGAGCAACTGGAAGTTCCATTCTTGCACACTGCCCGAGATGAAAAAAAAAAACATTATACTCACTTGAGGGACTTCGACAGTGGGCAAACTTTTCTTATGCGAAAAAGTCCACCGGAAAAAGTAAGAAACGTAAAGAGCGCAATTTTTCCTCCCGGTACAGCTTCTGATCGACTGGTTGACCGTGTTGTTTCGTGCGATGGATATGGGGACGCTGCATTACCATCGTTGGTAGTTGTTCATCTTTTTTTTCCGTCCGGGGAGGAAGCAAGCAAAATTCGTTGCCTCGGAAAAAGCTGATATTTACTTTTATGAGAGTGTAAGCCGGTGGAAAATATGCGCTTTATGTGGTTGGCGTGTGCAGTGCCGAGTAACAACTGCGCTTAAACTGATGTAGTTCCATCCTTACGAAACGATGGTATGTGTCCTTACGCGGAACTATTTCCTGGAGTAGAGTCGTCTCAGCTTGACTAAACGCACCCATGTTCGTTCGTGTCGTTTTTTTGTTGTTGTCCGGAAGCGGACAGAGCAGAAAAACTTGCTTATTTATCTACATACTGCTTCTCTTCTTCGCAGTGGAATGATTGCTAGAGTGTACCGAATGTACCGAAAATTTGGAGTTCCAGCAGCAACGATTCTGGCTGTTCGTCTCCCGATTCTACCCGAAACTTACGTGCTTAAGGAACACAATTCAGTCACTTCCAAGCATCGTACCAGCTGCTTCGTGAGTGGGTGTCCTTTTTACGGGTTTTTTGGGGGTTCCTCCAACCAGCCATCCCCCTCTTCCCCATCCCCATTGGATTATATGAGCGACGATTGCTGAGATTTTACCGAACACATTGCCGCTGAAAGCCAAACCGGATGAAAAATCACCGCACATTTGAGTGAACCTTCTTTTGTATGCATGAGCATAACTTACGGTCGATTCGGAGGTTCTTGATGTGATTTTTTTTTGTACTTTATTTGTATTGCACCAGCCTGTTTTCTATGTCTCGGCCATCGCTTCCTTGGTTGGAGGAGATATTGCTGGATATTCGCTGGTAGGTAGTGTGGCTTTTTTGGAGTTTGGATGCACGAGGAGGAAATGGGAAAACATTTTTCTTCGAGTGCTGTCGGTTGGAAATCTATCCGTGTTACTGAGCGAGCACGAATGGATCGGTGAGTGACAGTGGGGCAGGAAACATGGCCGGCAACAAAGCCAGAAGTACAATAGTGAAGTAGCGGTGGGGTAATGGGTTGATGTGTGGTATTGGGAAAATCTTCGTTAGTGCATTCTGTGGCTTCACTGAATCGAAGCAAAGGATAACAAGTTTGACACGAGCGAACAAAGACGAACGGACACGGTAGTGAAACATGATGTTATTTATGGTGAGGGTTGACTAAAGAGCTGGCGCCCGACGAAATAAAAACACGTTTATGATAATTTGAAGGATGCTTTCGTTTTTTTCCCTTCTTCCTCTTCTCTGTTCGCGCTAACTGGCATGATCGTTGTTATGAACTCCATTAACTCTTATGTATTGCGTTTATTTATACGACCTATGGCAAGATTAAAAATGAAAAATACCTTATCGAAACAGATAAAGTATCGTTAAACTGTGGTGTAATGAACAATCAATATTTCCTATCAAAAATCTCCATCAATCATGCATTTAAAAGAGCTTCGTACTGTGCGGTATGTAGAGTTAATAACGCTCAAAATAGCAGTCGCACATAATTATTATTGAGTGAAATTTAATCACTCTGCCGCAGGACGTCCGGTAATTGAAAAGCTGATTTACAAAGAGGTTCCGAACGCTTCGGAAGGCAAATGGAACTCTCCATGGAACTCGTGTGAAACTTTGCCTCGCATGTACCTATGACATATGATACAGTGGGCACGCGTAGCACCGTTTGACTCTGCGCCACGGGATCGCGAGCGTGGTGAATAGTTAACCTTCGCTCGAGCTGCAGCTGAGATTGGCGGTGGCGTGACCCGAGGCGTAACGGTTGCGAAAACGGTGCTGCCGTATCAATTTTGCAAACGCAAACGAATGATTGCTCCTCAACAAGTGCGAAAATTGTTGAAATATTTATAACCTCCCAGGCGACTAGTAGGTACCCGATCGAAGGTAGTTTGGTGGAGCATAGTGAGTTGATGCAGTAAGTACTGTAGTGGCGCTGTTGTGACGGTGGCCCGTCAGTTTGGCTTTCACAGTCGAGTAAACTTGCTTCCTGCGGGTGGCATCGATTGCACAAGACCGGTGAGTCGATGACCATGCAGTACAGCACACGGTGCAGTGCAAAAGTGTAACGACAAAGTTATGACTCTGATATTTTGCTGTAATAACGGAATTATCTCGACACCGCTTAGGATCGCTTCGGGTGGACAACGATTTGCCGTTTGCAGCGCTCTTACCCGGGCTGAAGTGCGAAGGATTCGGCAAACAAAACATATCCTTTTCCACGGTTGGCACAGACATGTCATTTCCTTTGCCAGCGGCTCGCTCGGGTGGGCTTTGGTCGACTTTGGCATTCGTTCGCAGCCGTAACCCACGCCTCTGCCGGAGCAATAGGTAGGATTGTTCCACTGCGGAGACACATCCCGTTGGGCGTTGTAGCGGAAAGGGAATGATCGTGTGACAAAACTGGAACTTCGGGCTGAAGGTTCGGGTATGCAAAATGGAAAGTCGGAAGTAGCTGTCATCAGCAGGTTGGCTCAAATGGTGCTGCTACCGCACCTTGGGAGACGTGTGTACTCGGTCGTTGTCGAATCAGATTCGTTTGCGGTACACACCGCTGGCATGCCGGATCTATGAACTGTGTACCGTTTACATTCGTCGAACCGGGAACAGTTCGGCGCGTGTACCTTGCGCCACCTTGTGACTCCGTGGCTGACACATTGAAATTTGTCAATATTTATAAATTCAAATTTCATCTCGTTCCGAATCGAAGAGAAAATCGATCGAAATTGCTCCGAAGGGAGCAGGGGAGAACGTCATTGTGCTGTGCTTTTCGCATGTTGCTTGTTCATATGCGGCGCTAGCGGGCATAAGGGTGGGGCGGTAACAAGCTGAATGAGAACATTCGAAAGGAGGTGGAAAATATGCTAACGTGTTGGCATCGTTATTATGTGGCTGTGGGTGAGAGATTTCGTGGGTTAAAAAAGTTTCATTGTTATTCAAATGGATGTTGCTAGGCGTTTGGTGCTCATTGGTGCCGAACTCTGGTGCTGAATTTCGGTACCACTGTTGTGCTGTACCGTGGTCGTCATCGTCTTTTCATGGTCGGCAGATTTCTGTGTGTCGGTTTGTTCTGTTGGGATTACATTTTGCATAATCGCAGCGCAGCAGCGGGCTCGTTGGTTGTCGAAAAATGACGACATTTTGAGAGTAAAAGCGTGTGGGTGCAGAGTACAAATAAAGTTCTACTACCTAGTTCTACCTTCAGATAAATGCGTACTAAGTGCACCTCGGAGTGGGTCGTTTGTTTTTCGCGATAGATAATATTATTAAGAGATCGTTAAAGATTTTTGTTTCTTTATTTAAGAGACAGGGAAAATCGATTTCTAATCAAAGCTTGTATCTTATATCGTGTGATTTACACGATGGAAAACATTCATCGTAGAACCTAAGATATAATCCTTAATATCTTAAAAGAAGAAAAAGCAATCCTAATCGATGTTTTAGTTGCATGCTTCGAGCGGAGCTCATACGGGATCATCTTTTGCCTCGAGAGTACATTACTATCCCATCCATCTTCAGCTGCTGATGAGCATTAGTGTGAGGTGGAGCAAAAATCTGGATTACATTCCCATGAACTAATGTAAATATGGTGCTACCATCCGTTCCGTTCCGTTCCAGTTTTATCGGGAGGCAACAAATGTACATGCAAACATGTGTAAAGGCGAGCAGCAACTAAATGCTGTAGGTTCATCGTTACGAGCTCAAGGGACAAAGGGAAAGATCTTTGAATGGCCCCGAGTATCGAATCGATTGAAGGAAGTGCTACTATTTCCCTGCGGTCCTGTTTTTTTCTTTGCTGTCCTCCGGTTTTCTGTTCGGCACCGAGCGCCAAGAGGTCCCACCGAGCAAGGGAGGTCGGTGTCGGAAAAGCGCATCTTTCTGGGAAGATAAATGAAAAGGATGCTCGGTCTTATCATAAATTTTCTATGCAATTTTCGTTTCCCATTTCCCTGCGGTGTAGCATCGGTTGAAGTATCTGGTTTCATAAATGATCATACGTGTACTTGCTTGCCACTGTGCTTGTCTGTCCGTGTCGAGACGGAAGCGGAAAGTGTGTATGTGGGCGTGTGTTTGTGTTTGCCAGATCCTTACAAAGTGTATCCAGGCTGTGTGAGATGGTTCTTGTCAGGGAATATCTTTATTTTATTTCTGCTTTTTTTGGCACTGCTCGGAAACGTCCCCACACCAACAAACGGGACGGATCGGTCTCGATTTGGGAATGCCATTAGAAGATGTGGCTCGGATACTGTGTGCGCCATTGGGCGCACCAAACCGAGCGACTAACGTCAGTCAAAATCTCTGGCACCCGAACATCCGGTGATACCGCACCTGAGAGTGGTTTTTGGCTTAGAGCCTTCGGTCTGGAAGGGAATGATGGCGTGACAGGGGAAAATGCAATCATCCTCCTTCGGTTTCGTCGTTTACTGACGAGCCTTTCCCGATGGGCTGTTCGATTCATTCTTTGGAAAGATGTCGTATTTTTTTTAGCTCTGGCTGTCGTTATGGCCCAAACGATGTAGGAGTTGCGAAAGAGGTAAAGTACCGAAGGAAAAAAATAAAAAACAGAAACCCAACGCGGAAGTAAGAAAGCATCGAAAGAAGCCGTCTTTCCTTTAGAGGTCACCATGGAACGTCGTAGCAGAACACAAAAGACAGGTAGCGCCGAGGAAGTGAATAATTTATAGAAAAGCCCTTTGAAGCAAACCAAATGCAAAATGCCAGCCAAGGGTTCAAAAATGTTCCGTGAGAAAGATGCGCTATCGTCAATCGGTGCAGGTTTGCAGGATGTGAACGAACCTCGTAAAAACCGAAGTACAGACATTATTTTTGGCACCGTGCATCGGTGGCACCGCTGGGCTGGGCCGGGAACTGATGATTACGAAAATGATGCCACGAGTGCAGTTTCTGTACCTTCTGTTTTCGGTCGGGGATGTGAAGTAAGATCAGCAGCAGGAACATGATGGTTCCTTCCTTTAGGCTCTGGGAGCTGGCAGTTGATGAGATGTGTATGTGTGTGGTTGTTAGGAACGGAATGCAGTTTAGGAGGAAAACCCCATTGAAATGGAGAAAGGATGTTAAACGAGACTGTAGGGGTTTTAAGGGAAAATGAGAAGAATTTGTCGATTTTGTCGTTGCTTCGAAACCGAACCTCACAATGGCCCCTTTGGTAGATTATTTTCCTGATTTGTGTTGGGATGAAATATGATTTCCTTGAAGCAATAGTTACGGAGCGCTTACAGCTACATACGTGGTACAATATTGGGAAATGGAAATCAGTTGCTGAAAATAAAAATTCAATTCCCAAACTCCCATGTACCGATAAGAAGATTATGCTGTTGGTGTGTGATTTCATATTGTAAAGCAATGAACTCTGAAGCTTTACCACCCGAGTGACGAATAAATAAAAAAAAAATCTGTGAAAACCCGAACCTCGTTGACATTGACCGTGCATCTTGATGACCTTTGCAGAAAATGGGAACAAGTTCATTTCTCCTAAAAAAAATACGGATGGAAGCGGTTGAAATGGTCGGAAAGTTTTTCGAGGAAGTGGCAACAAAAAATGTGTCATCCTTTTCGGTTTGGAATTCTGGCCAGCGCTTGCGAACAGAAGCGTCGGTTCGGCAGCGAGGTTGACCGCGAGGAGCGTTCATGGAATGGGAACAAATTAAAATTTATTGCTATCTACGGGCTATTATCCCTCTGCATCCGGTGGTGATCTGTGTGACAAGGCGCCCGAAGCCTCTGATAGTGGGACGAGCAACACACACACACCCACAAAGCGACAAGTTCTGTTCGCTGATAAAGGATTCTGCTTTTGCCATCGGTGCTCACTAGGGTCCCAGGAAAAGTCCATGCGATGTGACACTCACTTTAAGATGAGCTTTTTTTTGAAGCAAGCTCACCACTGTAGATCCTTTCCAAAGCGTGGTGTAGTCGTGTCGGGTCGGTTGACGGTTTGGGAAAACTGCCTTAAGCCTTTCGGACGACCCCGAGAGGATAATGGGCGCGTCCGAAGCTATAGTGGACTGGGGCCGTCCGTTGCCCCAGCAGGGATTTACAGGAACGGATGGAGCTGTCTTTTTTAAATGTTCATTTCCGCCGTGCTTTTGGTTTTCTTTTGTCCCAACGCTGAGGTCCCGTCCCTGCAGCAGTAGCAGCTCCGAGGACCGAGAAGCACCGTGGGCTTGGGAGGAGATTGACGAGAAGTTTAGAAGCGAGAAGAAACCCATGGCAAATGCCTTTGTTCCGAGTGTGGGAGAGGTTTAGGACGCATGGAAAGAACTTTACAAGGAAAAGATCGCTAAAAGAAAGCAAAGTTCATTAGAGGCAAAAAAAAGAAGAACCAAATGTACCAAAGAACCGAGTCAAATGAAAAGGAAACGTTGCAACGAGCACGAGAAATCCGACATCCGACGTAGTGCTGTCAGTTAGTTATTCAATTTAATGGAATTAAAGTGTCACATTTGCATTTAATTTATGTTCACAGCTCTGGTCCGTCCCGGTTGCGCGTACTGCGTCGCTCGTTCGGGGTTCGTGTTTCCCACCGACGCCGCTGCACCGGTGTGCAAGGTGAGCAAGGTTAACCTACGGTACGGGGTTTTTCGCGCTACGCCGCGATGGCACGGGAAATTGGACCCCGGGACATAATTTGTGCCGAGTGACTTCCTTCGCCGCAGGGATAATTTCATTGCAAAACTGTCGCACAGCAACAAACGGTGCTGCAGCTCGGTGCAGCGGTGCAGCAATTACAGACGTGTTGCGTCGCATTTCCACGTGTAAAAATGGGGAAATGGAGTCACCATCGTGACATCCACGGCGGTCGACTATTACAGGAGCGTCAATGAACTGCGAAACCGTGCATGCTTCATGGCAGGATTAAGCTGTTACGGTGCGGTACTGCAGCTATCGTTTCGGAAGTACTAACCGTGTTATGGAGAACTTCCAGCCGGGAGGCTGTTTCGATTCTTTAGCAAAACACGCGTAACATGGGTTAAGTTGCTGATCTTTACACAGGACATACCGTTTATACAAGAAGTTTTGTGTGGGTTTTGGTTCGCGTTCAAGTGAAATTGCTTTAAGTATTTGCTTTTCTTTTCATTCAGGTGTTTCGAGCACTCGTGCAAAAAGTACTAGCCCGAAAAGAATGTGCCTGGAAGCAGCATTTTTAGTTATAAACGGGCGCTGTAAACTGCACATTTATTCGCACTAAAATTGTGTAAATACATGTAAATCCTTCCGTTCAGCTTCCGTTGGCTTCGTTTCCATCAAAAGTTGTAGAATTATTTTAATTGGTCGGTAAGGTATCCTGGAAAAGTCGGATCAGTCGAGACAAATAACGGACGGCAAGCATTTGGTGTGGGGCTCAACTTGTTCCCGTGAACTTTCCTATGGCGATTTTGCATCTTAATTGGTTTACCCTTCTCGACAAGCGTAGGAGAATGTTTCCGGCAAGCTTCATGAATACGAAATTTAATTTACCATACCACTCCACGGCGCATAGTTAGCCCTAACCGAAGAGGTATTGCAAGTAATAAAGCATTAATGTTTTTCCTGGACACAGCCGGACCTAGTTCCTCTGAGTTGTCTAGGATTTTTGAAGAATTCTAGCTCATCCCTTTCGTTGAATGACATGTCAATGAAAGAAAGGATGTTTCGGTCATGATATGTTTATTTCGTCTCGTGGGGTGGGTACATTTTTAAACCCATGTTGCTAAGCAGACTTACCACTAATTGGTACTAAACTGAGCGCTGAGCTTTCCACAGAGAATCGTCATGTTGTGTCAGCCATTTGGTGATGAATAGTGATCGTAGTCAGTTTAGGTATCATTCGAATCCATGGTTGAAGGAGTTACAACCGACAAATTAACACACTCATACTCGTTGCCCAGTGTATTAGTGGATGAAGTTGGCTCATTTCCGCAGGAGAAAGTGAACTCGTTTCATTCCTTTGAGCAACGCATTGGACTAAACTTGTACTACATGAATGGCTTTTGCAGGAGTGATATTTTACCTGCCGGTCGGTTGCCGAAGGTGGCAATGGGAAGGGTATAAATTTTCACCCCATAAATCACTCCACCTTGTTAATCTTGCAAATATTTCACTTCCCCCAGCCTGGAAACACCATTACGCCCATTACCTGTCGGCATCCTGCGGGCGGAAGCAGGATGGAATTTGCTTGTTAAACGCCTGGTAAATATTTATCCTTTCGCAACTTGCACTGAAACTAGCGAGTGAAGAGGCCGAACAAAAGAGTTCCGTATTGTGTGGGACGGGCGAGTGTGTGGGAAAAAAGTGCACAGCAAAAGAAAAACACAAGACAGCACGGGAGTTAAGGACGAGCTTGACAAAGGACGAAAACTGGCAGGAAGCAAGCTGGCAACTTTGCTAAGACCGGATCGGTACTTAGTTGATATTGGAAGTGGTGTGCTTTTTATCAACGGGTTTTGGAGTTTCCTGACAAAACCTTGGTTCGTTCGTTCGCTTTGAATGTAGCGAAATCAATGAACCATTGGCTCGTAAATCAATGAAACCTCCGAGCGTCGGGTACCCGGCCAGGAAGCGGGATCCAGGATGTGAAAGACTTATGGTCGGGCAAGGAACCACCACGGGAAGGAAACCTTTGGCGTGCGGCAATGTGTAGTAGGCGAAAGCAATGTTCAGATAAGGGAAAAAAATCCTTTTGGGCTGACGGGTTCTGGGAGCAACTGACAGGAAAGTCGACGGAATCAAGACGTTATCCGAAAACAGAAAGACGCTCGCCGGCGTGGTCCAGTGAGCTTTAAGTTCTGGCAACCCCACCGTTGTCCCGTACACCCTGTACACCAGCCGTGACAAAAAGGAAAGCAAAGCGGATAGGCAGAAATGGAAACGGATGTGATTTTTTTGTTGTTGGTAAAGTGCACAACAGGCAGAAACAAGCGTTCATGGATGATGGGCGTGGGATTGCGGGCATTCGAATCGATTTGCCCCAAGACAGCAGCCATCGTCAACAGCAGCAGCAGCAACAGCAGCAGTTTCTTCAAGCTTCATCGTCGTCGGTATGGAGGAACCTTAACGGAAGACTGGATCGTATCTACCTCACCAAAAAGGGGTACTCGTTGCAGAAGACATGAAACCCGTCTGTTGAGCGCAATGGAAGCATCCTAGCAGGAAGTCGGCTGGGTCAAAGCCTCCAAATGCTACTGAACTACGGCCGCACACAAGCAAGGTGGCTTGCGAGGCGAAGCAGAAGGAATCCAATTTGTATATTTACTTATTCATTTAATCAATACACAGCCCCGACCTGGCGTCGCATTCCACGGCCGAGCATCATCGTCTGCTGGAAGGTGAAGCTTTACGAACAAGATTGCGGTTGCTAGGTTGGCAGCCGTGAAGTACTCAAGCAGGCCATGGAACCATGGACAGGGTGGTAGAGCGGTAGAGAAGAACGATTTGAATTAGATTCTGCAGGTAACACGCCAGCCCCCTGGCGGCACGGATTAGCGTATCGAGCGCTAAAGAGGACGGTTTCGATTTCCGATTGACGTATTGAGTTATGGGCTTTCGTTTAGATTGTAAAGATAGTTTTAACTTATCAAACTCACCTCCCTCCCTATGCTCCATCCCTTTTTCCGTTGTGTGTTTGCCGATCTTGTCTCGTTGGATGCTTGATATACGGCAAAGGATGGAAGATTATTCACTGCACGCGTAAGACACTTTACCGTCCAAAGGAGTCAAACTTGTGCTGGGTAAAGTAACGGAATGAATGATTGTGCTTTGTTTCGGAGAGCAATTTTTCCTATGAAACTACGACTAGCGACAAGAAAAGCGATACGGCATACGAATACCGAATCAGCATAACCGGCGAGTGATGGATTGCAAACAAATTGGTGGCGCCTCGAACCGGCAACGGGTGGAATGGTAGAATCTGCGTCATTAGGGCCTCGATATTCGATTTAATAAAATTTGTTTTCAGCACCACATGGCACTAGCACCAGCTCGTCTTTATTTTCTTCTTCGTCATGTTGACACGGGGAAGGTTAATGTCGGTTTAATGAACTGTAACAGCAACGTCAAGGACGTTCCAGCTGGTAGGAAAATAGCTCCAGCAGCCAAAACGCACCGGTTCGGTTGGGTTCGAATAATTAATGAACTGTGCATTTTCCCATTTCCTTGGCTTCGATGCAATGGGGATGCGATGTTTTGTTCGATGATGTGCGTCGTGATTTCAGTTCCTTGTCCATCGTTGCCATGATCGTAGCTGATTACACGTTGGAGGGGTTTGTGGTTGTTGAGAGTGTTTTTTGTTTTAATTAATGTAGATCACGTTTTGTCGATTTATTTTCGTATTTTTTTGATTCGCTTTTTTTGTGTGGCAACGTCACACGTCACACGCAAGAGTTCCTTCCAGGGATTGGTATCTGATTTGGTGAATTATCGGTTTTTTGGACGACTAATCGCACCACGAGCAAGCGTTGCAGGAAACGCGTTGGTAAAACGATCAGTTTATATGCAATGAGAGAAGTATTGGATGTTAAATTGAAAAGTACGAATTTTTAGTCTTCCATGGGATGTCACTTACATCATCGGTTCGTTTAGTAAACGTGCGTCCCCGTTAGTGAGGTATATTAATTTGATTAACCTTACTGCGAGGGGCGTAACAAATGTGGCCGGCACGAGAAGGGAGCAGAAAACTTTTAAATTATAATCAAGGGATTGTACCTGACAGGGTGGCAAAAGAAATCAAACCTTCTTTCGTTGGCAGTGTGCAGCAGGGCGGAGATTGAACGGAGGTTATATTAAAAGTTGCTCCTAAAACATATCATTCCCCGCTGTTTGCACGAGCATCGCAGCATCGAACAAGGAGGTGGCGCGCGTTTTCATGAAGCTCGATTTTGCAGAGAAGCGTAACGAAGCTGAAGCTTAAATTCAATCTAAACATAATTCCTCTCGGGAAATAACATCATCTTCCCATGCAGGGCAGGATATGTCCTACGTAGTACATCATCGCCATCATCGTGCTCGCTTCGTCATGGACAACGATGGAAATTTTTCACTGCACCTTGACCCTTTTGCGTTCGCTTTTCCTATGACAGGGTGCGTTCTTTTAGGGGGGAAAGGTTTCGCTTGTAAAGCAACTTTCGCCGTGCTACAAAGTGAGCGTCCCAATTCTGGTTTCAGGATTGGCTCGGAATGAATGGATGGTGACATGTGAATTCTTGAAATTTCTTCACCAACACTGTGCAGACATTTCGCTACACTCGCCCATACACATACAAGGGACATTGGGCTGTACATTAGAGACGCTCGTCATGCCCTTGCAACATGACATGTCGCCTTCTTTCTTCATGAAGAATGCTCTCAGACCGTGTGGCACAGTTATCCCTAGCAGAATGGTGCAAGTGCGATTGAGTCGTGAACTCGAGGGAGGCCGGAAACTGTTGCTGCTTTTACACGGAATGAATACATCCGGGACGAAAATCGCTTCTGTCTCGCTAATCCCAGTCGAATATCGGAAGCGGCTGGAAGCGGTTCTTCACGTACGTTGAGAGGAAGATTATCTCTTTCCGAGTACACCCTTGATGGCAGCGATGCAAATACCGGTGGATACGTCGTCGTCGTACGGTCAGGATTAAAGCAAGGGCTTCTGATGCTGCCGTACGATGGTTGCGTTTCTGTGTGCTGCCGGGGCCATCTTTTAGTTGTGGCCGAGAAGTGTGTGATTGAGTTATATGGAAATACAACTTTTCCAACCCAACTGTGGACGATGGTGCCCGAACGGGGAGCGATTCGGTTGCATGTGAAGTAAGAGTTAGCGAAGGAAAAATGGCACTGTGTGTATGTGTGATCGGATGTTGATTGGAGGCTTTTGGTGAGTATCGTTGCCGCCGAGAATCATCACTGAAGTCTTCGGAGGATTACGGTGCTGGTGGTCGGTGGACGAAGATCGAGGATGTCGTTTAAGAAGTACAAGGCAACCCGTACAAAAGTGGAAGCAACAGCATCAAACATTCATGACATCTTGGACGGGTCGGGTAAGGGGCGGGAACGAGGTTAGAGGCGGTTAGAGGGAGTGAGAGAAACTAAAAAGAAAGCAGAAAGACGCAGATATCCTTTGCTCATGGAACGGAAGTACGCTAAATTGATAGTTATTCAGCGTAAAATTGAAAATAAATTGATCCTAATCGCAGAGATACGTCCGATCGGCGTCACTTTTTCCGTAGGTCATGGATGAGGAAATTTTAGTGTAAAAAGAAGCTATGGTGAGAAAGAAAAAGAGATAGAGAGAAAAAACGTGTGAAAGCATTGAAAAAATATGACACGCAAGACAACACCGTTTAGTGTGAAAAACGGGTAAAACCGATCAGCAAAAAAAAAAATGCGAGTCAGCAGAAAATTGTTACTACTGTCACATTTGGGCTTCTCTTCACTTCTGTCCTCACTATCGCCATGGGGATGTTTGCGAAAGGGCAATGAAAAGGTTTACGGATTTCGTTGAAAGCATTGGCAAGATTTCGATTGGATCTTTGATGGAGGAGATTTAATGCACAGTGACTGTAAAGATAAAAGGAAAACTATTTCTACCGGCACGAATGACGAAAAGCAGACATTTCCGGATATTTAATGATACCATTAAGTAGTGTTGAATTAAGTAGAGCTGCACGAAACGTTTGCTTTGCATTGAATTCCGTCTCAAGAAGACTTGAAATTGCCAGTTTAAGAATGCTTAAGGCAAGTACCATCAATTTGATTACGTTTGCTAGCTATTTGTTTACCGGTCTTTTACATCAGTAGTTAGGCACCGTTCGGAATTCGTACGATATCTTAACTTATCGCATTTTCAATCCAATTCTTGATTGCAGTTTAGCTGAAAAATGGAAAAGTTTTACATTTTGGGTTGTGTTTCGATTTGAGATTTTTTTTTCTCCTGTCGGCGATGTCGAGCATCAGCAAGGGAACAGAAGTACCATCGTATCTTTTCCCGCCTCTACATTGTCATTCGGGAATGAGTTGTTCAGTGTGGTGGGCTTTCCTCCGCTCGAGGGATAAAGGAAACGTTGATTTCCAATTCCATGGAACCGTATTCCCGACAGATAGCTTCCACCTATTACTTCAACGCACCTATCGTGCTTCTCGCTGTCCACCAATTTCGGAGCCATTTTGTCGTTGATGGTCCGCACAGGCCTGAAGCATTTTAAGCCGGGGACTGATGCCGGGTTCTGGATGATTAGATTGGTCGCTTCCGAGCGGTTCGAGTATGTAAGCTGCATGCATGTTGCTACGATGAGTTGCCATCCGGATGGTGGGTACCGGCTACCGACCGGCAGTCCTTTTGCAGAACGAGACATCCTCGGGATTCTTTTTTGTCTCCTGTCTCGGAAGTTTAGCACAAGGTTTCGGATGGATTTTCCATTCCGAGCAAATGGTCGAAACGATTTGGGCCCCAAAATTCTATTTGGTTGATTCCGAATTGGAGGCTGCTCGTGCTGGTTATTCGGATCGCATAACGCGATGCCATCGTCGAGGGCGAAGTTGGATGAAGGTGAGAAGAAAAAAACCTTCGGTCGGATTAGAGCTGGCCTTACGGATGCTGATGAAGAATATGAATCTTCTCGCCTCAGGTAGTTTTCACCTTCGTCATGTGGAGCGGATGTTACGGGGCGCAACGGTTACGATGAGGCAACGGGAGAACAAGAAGGCGGACGGGAAAATCCGTAACCCAATTTACATAATATTTCTTCGGTCTAACACAAAATGCCTAATAAAGGACGTAGAGTAGTAAGTAAATGATTTATACATAATTTATGGCTCGTAATTCTGCAGAATGACATCGGGGGCAGAGCGCAGTCACGGCCGTCGATCAGCGGTTTGTACCCGGGAGCTGACCGGTTGGCCAGCTGGTAGGTTGGGGATTTTGTTTCACTTTTGCATCCCTCCCTTTACAGCACCGCCGAGCGGTTTCCAAAGAAAAGCTCCCTGGTGAGGGTCAAAGTTCGTGTTCGGTGGCACGAAAGTTATAACCCAAATAAATATCCCGGTTGCTCCCGGTGGTCTTCCAGTTCGCAAGATGGCCGGCATGTTGACTAAGGTACGTTACGGTAGGGTGTGTACAATGTGATGGGTACATGGATTCACGACGGTTGTTGTATCTTTTTTTGTTCGTGGTCGTTGCGCCACATTACACGAGGGCCTAACAGTGCTTATTAAAAATTCTTCACCCTCGAAGGTACTTCCCTAATTCTTAATGCACAAGCCGTTGCCGTGGGCAGTTAGTTGAGACCGAGTTCCAAAGTCTCCATTGTCGCGGCTTTTGTAAAACGCGAATTTATATGTTTTTCCTTCAAATGGAAATTTAGTGGATCAATCTTTCAACATTAGTTCGGTATGCGGGATGCTGTGAGTGAACGAAGAGCTTTAAGCTTGCTGGCAGCAAAGGTTGTGTTGGTAAATCTAGTTTGCGTTACGATTAACCGAACTAAAGTAACACCGAGTAAAAAACTTGATGACGGGCCTGCTACCTTCTTCATAATTCAACAATTTTACGACTGTTTCTTTCGCGTGTCCTTTACACCCCGTCGCTTCAAATCCTGGAAATACGTGGCTTGTGCACCACAAAGCTTGGCCAAGAACTCTACCTTCAATCTGGGTTTTTGGCTAAAAATTGTGTGACTGTTTCTGTGTCTCTCCTCTTCTTGCCTGCTCTGCCTGAAAAACGTAAGTCCGGAAAAGCTCGTTTATGTAATTTTTGATCAGTTGCGTTTCTGTTGCGTGTGTATTGGAGCGAGCATATAAGGGTGGTTTATCCCCTATTCAGGCATGCATTGTGGGCCGTTCCGACTCACCCAACGGTGCTGGTCGCATTTGCACATGTTTGCAAGCAGTAAATGATGGGAAGAGAATAAACAAACAAACCTCTGAGCACATTGGCCGTTGGCCCTTACCGTGTGGCGCAACGTGTTTGAGCGATCGATGGCTTCCAGTTTTGTTCTGCTGGAAGGGACAGCTTTTGTGGGTGAGCTTTCCGAGGGCACATCCGAATAGCACAATAAAGTTTTACGAGTGTAAATAAATTTCAAGTGGAGAATAAATTCGGAATACATTATTTCAATTTCCTTCATCCGAATCCCACCGCCCAAGATTGGAGCTTAGTGATGTCGTTTGATGAAGGGAAGGTTTGTGGAAAGACTTTCCCATAGCCATGAGAGAAGGAGAGAAAGAGATATTGAGAGAGTACGAATGAAGTTGGTGAAGTCGTTGTACTACGGAAATATCGCTTTTGCATAGTGGTGCTTTTCATTCGATTCGTAAGTTCTCACGTGATCTGTTTTCCGGGATGGTTGTAAAATTAAATATCGATAAAGCTCTGGCCAACTGGTTAGTTTGTTGTGATGCTGACTTTTTCCTAAGATTCGTTTGAGAATGCGTCCGATCAGAGCTGGTTATAGAAAAAAATATATTTCCGAAAATCAAATCATAACAAAAAATCCCTCGTATGAAACATTTTACAGTTCACTGCCCTTTCCCGAGCGCAATGCATGTGATGAGGATTCTTTGTTCGAAGAATAAGAATATGTTTTTTTTAAACCAATTCTGTCTTGGTATGCGAAGGAAGCGAATTTATTTTCCCTTAAGAATGTTTCCGAAAACCCAGACAAGTTCTAAAAACTGTGTTTTGAATGAATTGAGAGCTGTTCGCGGAAAGGAGGAGTGGAATGCCAGTTTACGTTATGTCGTTAACATCGCTGTTGACCAGTCTGGGTTACAGTTAAATGGTTGGTGGAAAAACCATGATGCAGGGAAGCGAAGTGGTCGCAGTGGCAATTTCCAATTTTCCATTTCGCCGAACGGTTTCTCGCCATTTGATTGGAAGATTTATGAGCGGTTCGAATTGAAATCGAATTGAATTGAATTGTATTTTGCTTCATTTGGCGTTTCATGGTTCGGGTGACTGTTGCCTTGTGTTTCTTCGCGTTGTTTCTTGTAACGTGTTCGCTTCATATCGCCATGATGCTATGCTTCACTTTTAATCGTGTGTTATAGAAGCTGTTTCCGTCCATATGCACAGTTTTGTCCGATTCGTCAGACGGTGATTGCAAGCGTTTTTTTTTCGTTAGATGAAGCTATACATTACTAGCATGACAGATTTCTGTTGTCAACGGATGACAACGAACGGGATAGAAGGAATGGAAGAATGAAGAGAATATTTATTGTTTTATAAGGACGTATAACAGCAACGATCACTAAGCCGTTCCTTGCGGCAGCACATGATGTTGGAGTTAATGCAATGCGTATCTGAAGAATCAATTATGAAATTAAAACGAACGGATTGTAAAGAATTAAAACTCTTTTATCGTTCACGTTTCAGTTCTTCAGAATTCAGAGGGAATGACGTTTACGGAAGGCTGAATGCGACATACACCTGTACAGAGGACAGTCGAGTAAAAATGGATGTTTATCATTACCATGTTCACAGACCGGAAACTAATTACCAACTAGTTGTGCTTAGTGTGGAGACTGCATTCGTTGGAATTAATTCAGTAAAGCAGCTTTGCCCTTTTCATTACGGCTAGAGTGGGTGCTAACAGTATAATTTCTCGAAAGATGAGCAATTTTATGAAAACGGTCTTGACAATTAGGCTTTTCAGGGACTCGTTGTATAGGAACGCAATGAAGCTGATTTGAATTTAAATATCCCCATCATATTCTGCCTTTCATAACTCGTTAGAACATTCATTGAATTAAATATTTGTCTCGTTGTTTCAACGAATGATGTGAAACATTTCCTGATTTTCTGGTGATGATGATTAGCTCTTTCTACGTTAGAAAATAATATGATATTTAAGTTTATTACATTCTTTAGAATTTCTGTCCGTTACAAAAGGTGTACAACGAAGGAAAATAAACGGCATTAAAAGAATTTCAGACATTTTTCCACACTGCAATACGAAGCATGCTTGTATGACAGAAAGAAAAAGCTTGGTTTTCTTCGTTGCTTGCCGTGCCGGTACCATGGGCAGAACTTAGTATGGTAGGATGTGTTCATTTCAAAGTGAATTTACATAGATTTTAGCTGTTGCTTCGAATCGGAAACAAACGTTCGTTGCGTTCAGTTGGTAGGGATTACAGTGAAAAATAAAGTGAATATTTGCTCGAACATTTAATTGAACATACGCTGTGAGATACGATACACAAACTCATCAGGGAAAAAGCATCAAACCAGCTCAGGGAGTGAATTCACCTTTTCACCAATACGGCCGTACTAGAACGGTCCGGAAACCCGGATGGATAAATTATGATGACCTGTGTACACTTGGTCCGGGGATGCTGGCCATTTCTGACCACGAGCTCAACGCATTCGTACATAGGATTTCAATCATGTAACCGCAAATGAGTGGATGGTTTTCAAAGCTCGAAACCCCCGGAGCATCTGTGTGTAGAAAGAGAGACAGACGATTAAAAGACAGCAAAAAAGCGGAAAGCAAATGTTACCATACGATCGATATGAGGCTTTTCGGATACCATCGAGCTTAAAGTTGAAACGAACAAACCGGAGAAAAAATATGAACTTCAAAATATTGGTGAAGATTAGCATTTAATGGTGTGGCATTGATAAATGGTTGTGGTCAACCGAAACATTGAGCGCTCGTACACGGATGCATTATAGCATTATGTGGCGATACATCCAAACAGCCAGGAACGAGCTTGAAGGATTCAAACCATCATACGGCATAGCTTTAACGCTCATGAAGTATAATCTTTTGCAGCGCAGAGTGTTTTACTTTCCATCTTTAAGCTACTTAGAATGTATATTACGATGTCGGTTGAACGTTTACAGGAGTACAGGAAAACATGCTGGAAAGCACTCATACTTTGGTGGATGCCATCGTGCCATGAAAGGATGCAGCCATCACTTTGATATCGATCTGCACAGCTCGATGTGGGAAATCAAAATGCCCGAGCACTGCTCAGTGCTGCTGCCGGGAGGTACCGGAGCATAGAAGCTATCAAGGATCTAGTGCCACAAACAGGCACAAAACTGTGTAATGTTTGCTGGCCGTGTAAACCCTGCACATTCGCACACGCTCGCTCACACTAATTAAATGTATTCAAAACAAAGCGATCCGACGGTTTTGTGGCCTTGCGGAGTTGCCGGGTGTGGTAAGGGACTGTTCGGCATCGTACTCATGATCTCGTGTTATGCCAGCGGCAATACCATTGCACGTACACGGTGACAAGAGTCGTCGAGCGAATTCTCTACTTATCGCACGGAATGGAAACGATGCTGATGCAAAAGCTCCCCATCGGCAAACCGGTCGGAAGGAGCGCAGGCATTGGCAAACCGGTGCATATATTGCGGCTACATGTTTGGGGAATGCTTGGGTAAATTTATCAAATGCACCGGGCAAACCGACGTCCGGCATCCACGAGCGAGCGTAAGTTGAGTCTGAGCAGTGCTGCATGCCGCAATACGATGTATTGAGATGTTGCGTCTTTTGCTGGAAGAACGAACCGAGGTACTCACGGCCAGGGTGACCGGGTTCGAGGGCAGTTACGTGCAAATGCAGCTGGATGCATCATCGCACCGTGGGAAACGATTGTTCTAATGCTTAGAATTACTTATTTATTTGCGAATTTAATCGTACGTGTTGTTGTGTGGTTTACAGTTTGGGCAAGGTGGGCAGAAGCGTCACGGTGAGGTAACCGCTAAACCTGCCACATTTTGCTAAGCCTGCCTTTCGAACGTTTCCTACCACATGGCCGTACCGCGTACGACTCCAATCATCACAGTCCTTGCAAGCACTGTTGCACAGTTTCTATCCATGTTGCCGTGGGAAAGGTGTTTTGTCTACCTTGGATCAGTATCTTTGGTAGGATTGCTCCTTAAATTGGAACAAGTGTGCTACTCGTTACTCTTATCCTTGCCCGTATCCACACCGCCAACATGGCCTACAAACTAGACGCGAGGGAATGATTGTCACTTCAATTAACGATGCCAACGATAGGATCCTTTATTCGATATCTTTCGAAACGGTAGAACGCCCCGAGACTTTGGTGGACTGATTTCTTCGTTGATAGTGCCAAACAATAAGGGTCGATTGTAGGGTTTCCGAAGGGTCGGTATGATATTCGATCCCGGGGTTCGCAATCGCTGTACCATCGACAAGCAAGGGGCATACCTTTGGGGTGTTTCTTCGGCTATACTCCCCAGTGTACTCAGGGGTCGGGAAGCAGACGGGAATCGGTCGACGGTGGTTACGGATCTACCTTAATGCGTCGTTATGCTCGGTGCAACAGCTGTGCGAAATTTCAAGACATTTGTCTCTCGATCCGTTTGCAGAACGTCGGCATCGTCGTCGTCGTCGTGGGTGATGGTAAATGATCGAAGATTAATTACAGAAACATGGATAATTGGTATGTTAACATTCTCGTTTCCCATTTGAAGCCAGCCGTTCGCTAGGCGTGCAAAGGTAGCGGTGGATTTACTGGAAGCAGTTTCTCATCGGTTTGCTTGCCACAATGGATATTCGGTGCTTTGTGCGATTGTTAGTACGGCTGGTTGAAGGAGAATTTATTTCGAAATGATGAAAAGAAATCGTTTACCATGATAATCTTAAACGTTTTGGATTAAGAAGTGAAGAAGCGGACAGTGAGAGTGAATTTTTTAAAAAACTTTCATTGAAATGAGTTGAAATTATTTTGTGTCTTTTTTTAGAAATGTTTTGCATATGGTTTTTTGATATGCAACTTCATATATATACGATGATATAGAAAGTTCATAACATCACGACTGTCTTCTGACGACTTCGAAAAACAATACTACATTAAGGGAGAAAATTGCAACCTCCCATTGGAAAGGTAATGGTTTGCGCCTTGAAGTAACACTTTTGAACCACCATTGACCATGCTCGGAAAGCTTACTGGTCGTCTAGGGAACTGTTGGTTGGTAGCAAACTTTTCAACATAAAATGAGGTTTGAGTTTTGAGGAAAGTTTTCATACCGGTAAGTAAAGTAAACTTCAAGCTTCATTTGGCACCTTTCTTGAGTGTACAACGCTGTAGGGTGTTGATTTAATAATTACAACATTGCTGCACGAAATAGTTCGTCGTAAACGGAAATCCTTTTTTGAAGTGCTGATTGTTGAGAGGTGTTTCAGAAGAACGTTTTTAGTCTTGGAAGCTTGTTCAAAATTATTGTAGCTTAAAAAAAAAGATTCCGGGAACCGAATTCCGAGCAAACGAAGTAATTTACTTTAAACTGTTGTGTTATACAATTTTTGTTTCAAAAACACCCCTTTAGAAGATAGCTTTGCTACAATAGTTTGTATGAACTTTTTTTTGAGTGCATTCACTGCAGCCCAGAAGTATCCAAAGCATAGGCATTAATAGGAAAAAATAGACGAAAATAGATGCAAACTCAATTCAGCTATTGAACTTCAAACGGGGGAGGAAGAAATATTGAATAACACAGCAAAGCAGAGTCTTTTTCGAGAGGAACCCACCTTAGAGGCCGGTGGCGAATAGTATCCATCAGCTTTGCTTTCAGTTACAGCACGAACTACGGAAAAGAAATTGTTCAAAGAACATGGTTCTGTTTTTAAGGACGCAAGCAGTAGATCTGCCACAGGAAAGTGCATAAGTTACCTTCGTGTGCAAGTTTTCATTGTTTCGCTCGCAGGATATTGGGTACGATGGTGGCGTTATTTTTTGTGTTTGTTCCCGGCCGTCAAGCACTTCAGTATCCGGTTTTATTCTACCCGTCCATTGTGTAAAAGGGGCGCTATTGGGGGGAAAATAAACTACACCTAGGGTATAGAAGAAAAAAATGGAATTGAAAGCACAAGAAGAAAAAACGCCATTCATGAAATAAGAAAATTCATGTTCCGGTCCGAAAAGCGTCGAGCACTTTCTGCTCTGCTTCTGAAGCAGTAGTTTCTGTTTTGTGTGGGTTTTTGCTTGCGTTGTTTCATTTGAGCCAGCTTCCTGTCACTTCTTTTTACAGCTTTGCTGCAAGGGCGATAGAGAGAAATTCCATCTACACCTTTGCCTTTTGCCCGGTAAGGGAGTATCGCAGTAAAAGCTAAAACCCGGAACAGTGAATGACGATGAAAAACAAACTGCTGCCGAGTGTTGTTGGGTCGTTAGTTTAGATGATGGTTGATCGAAAAGTGACACAAGCAAACGTAATGCTACCTTGCCCCCGCCCCGTAATCCGTGTTGGGATCATTTTAAGGATAATACAACCGAGCCAATCATGGCTTTTCATCTCTCGGCAGCGGGAATGTGTAAGGAAAGAAAGAAAAAAGGCCCGTTTAGCTTGAAAATGCAACTACCAAAGTGGAACATTGTATGATTTCACTGACAGTTGCACATCACGGGTAACAAGGGTACTACCAACACATGAAATGCTCCCACTCTCGCAGTGGAAAACAGGAGAGCCACAGGAGCAGTAGCTACAGATTCGGTTACGGATTTTGAATTAAACTTCAATTTGTGCTTCTTTGATGGGAGAAATTTAGCATAAACGATTTTGTTCCATCGAATCCATCGAGAACATGGTGCAAAAAGGGTCTTTCGTACAGGGTAGTTTGTAACTTTTGCACCCATGTTTTGAGTTGCTGTGGGAGCATTCGTAACTTTTCTAATCGAACCACCGTTTGGCACCGTTTGGGTGGCCAGCTGGGTTCGATGGGTGTGGTTATTTTGGAGTGTTTTGCTTGTTGGCAAGACTGATAATGTGTAGAAGAGTGAAGGTTGTTGCAGGGACAACCGTGTTGGCAAAGAATGGTTCTTTGAATATATTTTTTTTGTGATTTTTGTCCGTGTGTGATACAGATATGGATGTACGTATTTAGAGTTATATAACTATTGTTGTTGTGGCTGAAGATTAAATTTTGATTGTATTTTTACGACGAATCGTAAATGGATCAATATTTGGTTTTGGAGCTAAATGGTGATTGGAAATATACAGGAACGGATTTTAGTCGAATCTTCATCAACTATATAGGTTCTAGTTTAAATGATAGATTGTCACATGGAATCGTTTCATGTATGGTAAAATACTAAACACTTTCAGGGCGGCAAAACATTTCAATGCAAAGAGTGTTTAATATCCGTATTTATGTTACGGCAATCGCACGGTTAAACGCATTGAATGTAAAAGATGAAATGGATTACGTTTCCGTGTAGTAGTAAAATATGCTTCATAGCCCAAAAGGATGTCTCCACTGTAACCGTAAGCCTAGTAATTAGTTACAACGTGATTCATTTGGCAAAACACAAGCAAGCAATGGCCGTGTGTATGGCTTTCCGTGGCCCCACGAACGTGTGAGCTTACTTAGGGCTTGCTGGTGATCAAGGCCAGACCGTAGATACTTGCTTCCGTTCAATCAATCAAGCGAAGTGCTCGTAATAGGCTTTGCTGATCGTTCAGCATTTTTCATTTTATTATTCGTTACAGCCACGAGACACGAGGCGCTCGGCAATCAGAGTGATTATGGTTCAGCATTACGCATTCTGTTGGATGTTTTGCTGGTAGCGTGGTTTGGCTTTTTCCGGCCGTATCGATATCAAAAGAAACGACAGCGTTGGATGGCTGGATGAGGATGTCCAGAATTTATTACCTTCAAAGCAGCGTAATCCTTCGATGGACGGTTTATCCCGATCCCTCATACCGTTCACATTGCGCCGTCGTGCGCATATTGCGTTATTTGTTACGTTTGTATCCATTTGCTGGTAGGTTTATTAAGTGAAACGTTAGAAATGAGTGCGAATTGCTTCCGTGTTGGGAGTAAATTTCTCGTGTCTTTACCTGATGGAGACGCCTGGTCGTTTGTACAATTATGCATCACTAAGGAGTTTTCGTGGTGCGTTGTACATATTAACGTATTTTAAAAGAATGAACGGATTACTTTTAACGTGAGTCCTGGTGATTGGTTAAAGTATACCAAATGGCGACGTTTTGACTAATAAAAACAGTCTAATAGAAACGTAATAAAATAAAAATGAAACAAGCAATTGGATTCCTTGACCCCACCATGAAGCCTTTTCGTGGTTAGCCGTACTAGTGTAGGTCACTTGGTGTAAAATAGGGTGGGGAAAAAAGAAAGACAACCCATGACAAATGACACGGAAGTCTGCAGAAAAAGCGGTAATCACTTGAGCTGTGTAGTAGTGGTATTGATTCCTGGCAGCAGCCTTTTCTGCCGCACGCCACAAAGCGGAAGAGTAAATGCAGCAAAAGTAGCACGGTTGGTTTGCCACGCCGGGAATGGGAATTGAAAAATGTGAAACAAAATCAGCTTAAGCTGCAATGGCAGCGAAAGGTGAATGTGGTTGAAAGGTTAAATGGAATGGAATAAAGACGCTTAACCGTGGCGACTGCCGAGGAGTACCAGTACCAGGCCATTTTGTGGTGACATTCGTTCGAAATTGGCCAAAGTTAACCATGGGTTAGGGCATTTCGGTGCAGGGACACACACACGCACACATACATATATACCAAGGGCCCATCAACAAATGGAAAGGTTTGATTCTCATCTGTCAAGTGAAGTGAGCTCGGGTACGGAAGTCTGTTAAGTGCAGGTGCTAGAAAATTGCACCGAACCATAGATGGCACGAAACTCCTCAAAGTCTTCCGGACCTCCCTTCCGCGCTCTCCCAATGAGTGATGAGGTGTCGCATTTGGTGCTACCCGTTTGCCAGAAGACTTACTAGCGTGGTAAAATAACGAGAGCTCATTTTAGCACACGAGACGGGCTTTTCCACGTGACGCCACATCTGCGCGACGAGGCGGAAGGAAATTCAAATCCATCCACTCGTACCTTCGTCCGTAGCAAAAACCCTCCGGTACGGTAAATGGTAGGTAAGCTTTTCTTCTCCGGGGGCACGTGAGACTCTAGAGTCCGGAGTCGAGACCATTAAGGCGAATGGGTCGGTACCGTGTGTTCAATAATGCAACAAAAGACGAACGCAAGCATATGTTTCAGCGTAACTGCCGGGGGTGGGTGTGTTTTTTCCCCCCCAAAACCTGTGTGCTGTGAAAAATTCATAAAAATGGGTCTAATGTCGGTTGTTTTCCTTTAAAATATGTTACTTTACAGAAGCACAATCGAATCTTCCAAATCTACGTTTTGCGTTTGGGATTAACCGATGTTTATGAAGAGACAACTGCTGTCCCGTGAAAGAGAATGTAGTCAAATGGTTTATCTACGATTACTGACATCCGTTCGGTTGCTTCATTCGTGAAGGAAATGTGATACAGGGCAACGGGAAGCTATAAGTTAAATGGTAATGTGAGTGAATGGTTGAATGTGTATGTTGTACCAGTTTGGCAAATGGCGACTCCAACCATAATGCTTACATGGAAGTGATAACCCCGTACCAACGGCCATGAAATATACAAACATAATTTCTCTGATCTCTTCTTTCCTTAGCTTCATGCTGTCTTTTCTGCTCGTCTTTTCATAGGATGAGAGAAGCATCATCTTGTAATTTAAGCGAAAATCATAAACTGAGCAACGACATGCGGGGAAATAAAACAGAAACTAAAGCGCAAACCAGCCAAGCGCAAGGATACATATAGCTGTGGGTGGAGAAACAATCCCATCGCCACGACTCATTCCGAGGCCGATAATGGATGCGAAAAACAACAGTTAGAAATCTCGCTGTTTGTTTGTTCCCTTTTTCCGTTACATTGTTGTGACCACTCTGTGATTTTCATTCGCATATTTTTTTTTGCTCGTTTTCCTTTTTTTCGTTCTCTTAAGCTCTCTCTCTGTCTCTCTCGTTTTCTCAGTGCATTGCTTCGTTTGACAGTCGGAAAGAACTGAGCGCAACGACTGGAAACAAATCTGCACAGAATCGACGGCACAGTGGTGCAAAGATTCGTTTATGTTTACAACTTTGGTAACGACTTATGAAAGTAATAATAGCGCTTATAATGAGACTATGCGACCAGATAGCGCCAAACGCGCCGTACTCTCGCGCGAACACCCGAAGACGCGTGAAAGTTTAGTCAAATAAAAGCAGAACTTTCCCCAACGTCTTCGCCGTGGCCGAAGGACTGGCGTGTGCGTGTGTATTGCTTCCTGTTTGAAGCAGTGAGGAACGCCGTGTCGTGTTTGTTGCTTTTTTTTCTGCTCGTTTTGCTTGGTTCCCTTTTTTCACAAATCCCAAGGAACAAGCTGGACCTGCTGTCCAAGCGGAACCGGAGGGTATGTTGTATCGTTCGCAACAGCTTTCCACTTTCGTGTCTTTTGTGATTGTGGTTAAACTAGAAAGATAAAGTGCAGATTCACTGGTACTGGGGAGGTGGAACGACATAACCAAAAAAAAGGAAGACAAAAAAAAGCTAGAAAATATCTACAAACGATCCTCCAAAAAGGATAAAACGGCTCGTTGTGGAGCAATTCAGAGGCGAAAAATAAACTAAAAGCGTGTTCTATTGCTATCGTGGGTGATGCCCTTCTTCTGCCGGACAGTTTTGTGTGTGTGTATGTGTGTGTGTGTATGGGTTTAAGAAGGTACACTATGGACCCTCATTCAACTGGAGGAGATGGGGTTGGAGACAAAATGTTGTTGGAAGTAATATAAGGCAATAAGCGGCGACACTAGCGAAAGGAAAGCAAAGCTTTATGAGTTTGCTTTTTGAATGGATAATCGCAGCGGAGGCCGGACATTAACGGGAGAAATTTGGGAAAATTATGGCTCAATAAATCAGCACACAAAGCAGCAGAATGGAGCAGTCGGGGCTTTCGTTGCTCCGGCCCGAGGTCATTACAGTGCGTAAGGAAGCCTTTCTTTCACGGGAAGGATCGTTCGTTTTGATTGATGTGGTTGGAAAATTGCTTAAGGAGGAAATTTGTACGGACTCGAATGGGGTTGTTGTCATCGACAGGTCAAACAGGGCACCACATTGCAGGCCACTTTGTAGACGGATTTTATGTAAGGTGTAAGTGAAGTGAAATACCATTCCCAATCAACAGATACCGGATTTTAGACGCCGAAATGTAGCGCCGTGCATAGTGATTAATGTTAACCGAATAGACAAATTAACGATTGGTTCGTCATAAATTATTCACGCAACGGTGAGCCATGGAAAAGGGAGAGCGCCGAGCGATAGAGAGCAAATTGGTTTCGTGGCCAAGCAGCGCAAAATTGAAATCATTTCTGATGAATTATGATACCCAGCTGGCCAGTAATAAGCGAACGGTTGGTGGTTGTGGTGAAAACGCATATGCATTTCTGTTTGCTGAACTTCGCCCGCTTCCATGAAGAAATCTTTGATTGTGCAACTGACTCGTACTTAGATTTATCAGCTGCTGAGGTTCTTCCGGTAATCGTAGTTCACCAAAATGTATGAGAACTGGTGAGATATGGAGAAGTGGGCAAAGTGAGGAAGGGGTCTTGTGTAACTTCAAAACCGTGTCTTTACACTTTGCCACAACTGTCATCTGATAGCGCTAATCGGATCCGAGTTGTCCAGAACATGCACTTGCCAACCGTTTGCTAGTTCTGAACACGGGATGAAAGGCTAGTTTGTCAAGGATAAACCTTGATGCTTAGCAGTTTAGTTTTTTCCCCTGGACCGGGACCGGGATGAGTGTGCTTTACGTAGAGAAGGAAGGAGAGATATAAAGTAAATGTGTTTTCACCATAATTCTACGTGCTCTATTGATGAGGAATGGAATTGAGAAATGAAGAAGAGAAAATCACAAATAGCAATCGTATCATAACTGTTCGTACAATTTTTCCAAGCACCTTCGGTCATCGATTTTGTTTGTGACGTTGCGTGACGTGCGTGACACATCACCTGGAGTCTTGGGGATCTGACTTACACCTACTTACATAACATTCCGGAAACGGGATGCTTCCTGCGTAAGTATCCTAATATAAGAAAATAACTACGATCAACATTTTTGAAAAGTTGAACATCGTTAGAATCACATAAGGAATCTATGATAAAGTAACAATTTTAAGTCAAATTTGTGTTTAGCTATGTTTAAACAATTTACTATCAAGTAAACAATCAGCTCTACAGTAACATAGTTGTATCATTTTTTTCTCTTTAACAGAAAAGTTCCGGAAATAGAAGGTCAAGAGCGTATTACACAACAAGCGGTTGTTACATAAGAAGTAGTGGTTGCAACTGTTGCCACGATTTCTTCTCACACGAAACATAAACTGCATAAGTAGTTTTGCACAATTTCACTGTTGAGTATTGGCCGGTGTTCCCTTCTTTCATGCTAGCCCTTATCCGTCGAACGTTCGTACGTGATTCGATTAACCAATTACTGGCCTCAGCGGAACACACGCTCTTCAGCAAGCTCAGAGAACTAGCTCCAGGGCGAAAAATCGTGCCAGGGACTGGAAAATGCATTCGCTTGCCATTTTTTTCAAGCGCTGTTGGATTGGTTTCTGTTTCAAATTTTAATTGCTTCGTTTCTCAATCTTCTTCCTTCGCTCGGTGGTCCTCCGCTCGAATGGACAGAAATCGAAGCTTGATCTCGTGTACTCGTAGAGCGCTTCTTAAGCTCGTTTGTTGAAGTATATGTAATTACCAACTTCCGAAGCCCTTTTGCTGTCATGTGTCGGCACCCGTGGGACATTGATCATGTTTCCGGCTGTTATGTTTTATGCACTGTATCATCGACTGTCTCTTTTTTTGTTGTTGCTTCGAACCGCTTCGGTTGGGGTGCAGTCCGACGGGTTCTTTTTAACTTTCAGGTCGTACGTGAGCCATTGGTGTCAAGTTAGTTGGTACACGACCTTGCAACGAAGGAAGCAAGTATTAGCAGATTTTCAATCGTTTACCACTTCTCATTCCGAAACGTGGTGAAGCATGTGTTTCAGTATCAGTTTGAAAGAGCAGCGACACACTAATTGAAGTATGAGAAGTTACAATACGTGTGCTACGAGATATGGAGGTGTTACCGCTTCACCGAATGAAATGTGAAACGACACAGTTCGGCTGAAGGATACAGAGAATAAAGCCACGACCGAACGACTGCACAATAAATTGAAAGCATAAGTCAAGCGTACGGTTAACGGGCTGCAGTTGGCTCCGGATGTGTGGGGAATTAGGACCAACAAAAAAGCATCTATCGGAACTTGTATTTCGATGAAATGTAATTTAATAGCACATCCAGCTGAGAAATACATAGAATAGGGTTTTTTAGAAAACGAAAATCATTTAAATGAGTGGTTTAAATGTAAACATAACATCAAACTATGGATCACGGTAAAAAAAACAAATGAAACAAACTGACTGATAAAATAAGTTTTGTAAATGGAGCTTTTCTGCGAACATAAAAATTGCAATATTTAAATGAAATGTGGCATTTCCATATTGGTTTGCCTCATTATCATGTGTGTCTGGAAGTAGTTTGAATTACTTCGTTTCACAGAAATCTGCAAATGCAAATGCAATGGAAAATGGAATAAACAAAACCATTCTATAAATATTGCTCCAACAACGTTAAACAACAACTTTTGGAATATAATATTTTTTCCGTCAAAAGCACTCACTTTATTTTTAGTGTACATGCATTCGAAATTGATTGAAAAACAACAAATGCTTCACTGGTATTCAATTAAATTCGCTTTTTGACGCAAGATTTGATCATATTGAATCGAATGTAGATTTTCGAACAGGAATCTTAGTGCTTCCTTGCAGGACAAACTCACATAGAATTGATGAGATGTTCGGTGATAGGACAAAATTGTACCAGAAGAGTGCTTGAGAAGAGTGAGATTGTCCTTCGAGAGACAGAGTGTATGAAATATAAATAAGACTTCTTTTGAAGCTCACGAACAAAGAAAAAAAGAAACATCCCAGACATCAATAAACAGAACGACCGGTGTGAGATTGTATTTTGTGTCATTCTTTTTTCATATCACCGTGCTGGTGATATGTTTGTGAGTGAGAGTACGACAGAAGCCTATTCCGCTGTCTGACATGCCGTTCCGTGAGCATCTGTCTCGGGTAAGAAAAGCACAAATTTAGCCATTGAACGTGACTTGCGGCCAACCGAAGTTTAGTGGCTA
This sequence comes from Anopheles funestus, assembly GCF_943734845.2. Taxonomy (NCBI): domain Eukaryota; kingdom Metazoa; phylum Arthropoda; class Insecta; order Diptera; family Culicidae; genus Anopheles; species Anopheles funestus. The sequence goes on from NC_064598.1 coordinate 1,823,082, forward strand.
TTAAAATTCATAAACTTTCTTTCAATTGGTCCATGTGTTTGTGTCGAGAAAGAAAGAATGATGAAAGCAAAACAGGTTGAAACTTGAGAAATGAATCACCGAAATGTTGTGTGAATGGGGACGAACGCAAAATTTGGGCAGACCCAACTGGGATGGTTGAAAATTGCAATTGGATTCGGTGACTTTTTTTTCCTCACTACTGTGAACATCATTTTGTCGTCGTTTGCGTTCTGGAATGTTAGATATTTCGAAGGATGTTTTTTAAACGAACACATCGTCCAATATCGACAAGGCTTCGAAACTTGCTTTCCATCGCTCTATTTTGGTAACACGTAGCCAAGAAAGGCGAAGGCGGAGTTGGAGCGGTTCATGACTCCGGGTGAACTTTAGGCCCTTTCCGTTTGGCTGATCGCAGATTGGGATTACAAACGAAAAAAAAACGCACGTAACACACGTGAAAAGTGCGTATGCTCAAAATCCATCACTCCAGTGGAAGATTTATAGAGTTTTGTGCCCTTTGTAGGGATGAAGTATCTTTATTTGGCGCCCGCGAGGCTCTTCAGTTCGCCGAGCATGGGCGTCAAAAAGGTGGGAAGAAGCAAGAAATAGGTCGGAGATCGTATCGCGAAAATATGAACCGTGCACCGTGGTTCATCACGAAGGCTTTCGTCGGGAAGGTGGATGATGATTTATGAAGTAACAGCCAATCTAGGGCGGATCCTAGCTATCCCAATTTCCTCTTTTTGTTGTTTTTTTTCAATCCCAAAACGTAACGAATCGTAGCTATCGACTAGAAGACTGGGTGCTGGGTGCAATATTTTGCCTTGAGGCTTATTGCTATCGACGTATAATTGATCGCAAAACCTTCAGTCGAACGGAAAAACACCATACAGTTTTGCGATTCGATTACTTTCCAACCCGATTTTCGTGAGTTAGCGTTCTCTGTTCGGTATCCTTTCTGAAGGGCAGCGACTAACCTTGACCAAATGACGCCAGCATGGCAGTGCACCGTGGTGGGAATGAAGCACCCAATCCCTATTTTGTACGTAGTCAGCAGTCGTAAAATCGCGCTATTGAGGGCATGGAATGGATCACGTGTGTGAGAAGGAATCCCGAGTATCCGCAGTGTGGTTGGCAGTGGCAAGGGCGTGATCATAAACGTGTTAAAAGAAGACACGGTTCAGCCGGTTCTGTTTGGTAAGAAAGATATTATTGCCTTTTAAAGAGCGATCGTAAAAACAAACGTTATCGATGGCGTTGTACTGGGCGGTTGCACGTTGGTCGTAATACAATGGTATGGTTAGGTGTTTTCCGGACTATCTTTGTAGTCGAACCTAGCAACGGATAACCGATACGGTGCTTATCTGCGTTACATAAGTTGAGAAACACGTCCAATCTAGAGAGCCTCCAATTAATGAAAGTGAACAGTGCGTTCCGTGTCCGTCAATTCTCGCATCGGTATTTGTGTTGCGTATGTGTGATGAGTGCATGGCTTCAATTCTTCTTGTAGGCCTTCATCAAAATCCCTTCACTTGGTAGTGGAAACTTTTCCGAGTTTCGTCAAGTCATGGAAAAATAGAGCATATAAAGCGCCAGTTATGACAGTATGTTAGGAGGCACGGCCATAGGACGGGACGAGATGGGGATGGGCTTGAACGACACGAAACAAAACTCCGCTCACTCTCGCACCCGAACAGGACGGTGATCCATCGGTCTAATCAATATCGTAGCACTGGTTCATTGGTCGTATATTGAAGTTTTATCGTAAAATCTTCCAAAACGACCATAATTCACCGTGCGGACAAGAGTTTTCGTTTTTCCCCCCCAACCGAATGGTTTGGGGAAGTAAAGGTAGTAAAGGCATCACAGAAGACGATGACGACGACGACATTGACGACATCGACAGCGACTTGTCGACGTCTTGGTCGATGGTATCCTTGAAGGTATTGGTACTACACGACAGTTGAGTTGGTTCTTCCTGGACTCTTTTCGCATGGTTTATGCTAGAATTTGCGTCACTCGGATCATACCCCATGCCGGGTACGGGGAACCAACATCGATCTGGTGCCACCGGAATCTGCTGACAGTGAAACTTCATCGAACGCCGTTGATCCTAGAACGTTTTGTTAGTACTTCAGCATTCAGCCTTTTTTTTTTGTTTTCTGGCGCTTCCGTTTTTGTTTTGTTGGTTGGTTTTCGGTGCACTTTTTGTTGTGTTTTGCCGTACGTTATCCGTTAGTTGATGTCCTGCCAAGGGTTGGATGCTGACAAATTGATGAAGCACGTCTGAAACAAAACGAAACTAAAGTTGGTGGCAAAAAAAAGATCGGGCATTATCTAGCCGACTATCCTCCATGGGGTTTTTTTGGGGCAAACGGAGCGGAAACAATCCGGAACAAGCTTGTTTCTTGTCTTATCTTGGTCTGATCATCATGAGCTTCACTGGACACACACTGCAGTGTAGCACAGACCGTGTTAACCTTGGAGCGAACGCTTTGTCTTTGTCTCGGCGTTAGTGGTTACGTTGGGAAGGGATAAATTAATAGGCTAATCGACAAGGAAGAGACACAGTAAAGACAGGCTGAGAGCAAACGATATCCCGGGCGAATCCTGTTCTGTTGGAAGTTTTAATGACGAAATTATTAAGACTGAAACCATGTCAATCTGGCAGCAGCGGGTGGGGTGTGTAGAAAGGTTGAGTTAATTTTCTCCATGACCAGTCTAGGGGTGTTGAACGTTCATTATGCGTGTCCTATGTGCGTTTTTTGGGGTATGAGCTCGATGAGAGAGACGATAGGTTAATGTAATATTGTTGGCAAGAGTAGTTGAAAAGTGAAGTGCAGTATTGTCAGAAGAAAAAAAAAACATTCAGCAAAACCTAATCTCTTTTTCAAATCAAGTTTTCGAAAAGACCCCTGCAAATCTTCTGGAATATTTCGTCGTAGAACTTTGCTAAGTAAATCGTCCGCAAGCGAACTTGAACAGCTCAAACACAGGTAGACAGGTGTACGTAGCAACACGGTGTAAAATAATTGACAAGTTTTTGCATCTTCTCTAGTGCACTCATCCCCCGGCCTGATAATCCAAAGTATGATGTACATCAAAGACTGTGTAGATGAGATTTGGAAATATGTTTTGCTTTTTTGTGGCTCTGGCAGAAGAAAAAACTCATGGCATGGCACTCACTAAGATGTGGTTCACGTGAGATGAAGGGAGACTTTCTTCTCTGGCCGTATCTGCTCGCTCGTGTACGAGATCGGGCCAACGGTGTTCCGCCATCAGGATTATACGAGCACCGGAAGACGGGGACGACCGGGAAAGTTTACCTTTTCCGGTCAACTTTGCACTACGATGTAACGAAACTTACCGGGACGTCGCCCGGTACTACCGGTAACCTCCCCCGGCTAACTAAAACGCGCTTATCCGCCTCAGGTCGAATAATGTCGAAAATTCCCTGAGAAACAAGCGGCACAAAAAATGTTGCACATTGAAAGTGAAAACTTTAGCACAAAACTTTTCCATTTCACCCCGAGGCTGTGTTTCCGAGAGTGGTACAGTTGTCCCGGCATGAGCATGTATGTCGAGCCGGTGTGCATGCGTGAACAGAACGGAGCAGAACACACATCCCTGAAGAGCGAGCTAGCGATCGGTTTAGTGTGCCATAATCCATCTTATTCGCGTGGCCTACCGCAATCCGACAACTTTCTGCACCACGAGACAACGGGAGCAGTGGTCAGTTTTTGATGAACTAAGCAGCAAAACTCCACAAGGAACGTAGAGTCAGCAGACCATCAGCTCGTGGCACTAATTCTGACGAAATTATCTGGAAGTAATATAATCTCCACAAAAAGGGGTAGCCTGCACATGGTAGCTTATCCACGGGCGGATGGCGTGGGTCCAAAAGCGCCGAAGAGTGTGGGAATGTTGGCACAAGGTCGAACATCGGACAAGGACGATTCATATAGAGAGACGACGTTCGGCAACTCGTACTCAGAGTTCCTTGGCGCTGGGGCAGATCCTCGAAACCAAACAGTTCCCAACCCTGGCCGGGTTCGAGTGAAAATGAGAGGATTTGCTAATGAATTAAATTCACAGGGAAAATGTATGCACTATCGCTTAGAGCAAACATCGCACATAAGACTGATGATGGTGTCGTTGTCGTCACTGGCCGGGCCCCGTTCTGTGAGTTCGATGCTCATTTATTGTTCTTCCCGCTATTCGACTCGTGTCCTCTTCGGTGTACGTGTGGCACTACTAGAAACGGATTGGTCAGCGAGACACAGGAGCATGATTCGATTCCCCGTAGCCTTACCCGAAAGGTTCATCAATCTACCCGGTATGCTGGTTTTTGACCGAAATGCCACGGTGTCTAGGAACCACGAATTCGGAGCCTACGAATGTGCAAACCTTGAACCTTATCTGTTTGTTAGCCACTATAATTTCCAAACAACTCAAACATGTTTATGCTTCTTGCTTTGCACTTTGCATTCACTATGCCTCTTCTGCCGAAACGACAATCCTTTTGCAAAGCATAGAGACTGTCAGCATCATTACCAACATCAACATTGTGTACCGCGAGGCTTTTACCCGGGGTCGGTTGTGCATTTACTACTTCTTCGTGCCCGCATTCGGACATCCACAAATGCACTTCAATCCGATCAAGTCAAAGCATCAAAGCGGAAGCAATCTGGCGCTGTTGTGAAACGAAATGCTGCGAGGGTTAAATGCGCACCTGAAAGCATCTTGATCTCGACCCTGGGTGGAATCAATGCTGTTAGTTGGGCAATACGGTAAGGTCATTTAATTTGACCGCTATTGGAACAAAAAAAATGGGATCTTGTACATAGATGAAGATATTCACAGAGCAGAAAGACTTCAAACTTAAAGTTTGCAAAAATAATAATGTAATAAAAGAAATTTTGTATTTGTTTGAAAGAACAGGACTGTATGTCATTTGCCATTTATAGAATAAGAATAAAATCGACAAGAAATTCCACATGATGAGTACCAAAAATTTTAACAATATACGAAGCATTCACGGTCATTGTATAAGGATATTACAGCATTTCCCAGTTCCTAGAAGCGAAAGCAATGTAATAACCTGTGATTACGTCCAGCGGTCCAATATCGAAACTATGCAGAAGCTGTGAGTGTCTGCAGAAATAGCTCAGTCAAAGTTGAATCGCTTGTTGAATAATCGCTCGCCGAGACACGGCTTACGTGTGATCATTTTTCATACGGTCCAAACACATTTATTCAGACCGGTGCGGAAAGCGAAGAAGGAGTGGACTGGGTTGGCCCCGGAACGGCTTGCTTGTTGCTTTGGGTGAAAAGTTCAAGCTAGTCGGGTAAACACTTTTGACTTTTCAGTTGACTTTAACATGCTGCTGAGTAATGATGGGAAAGTGTCATAAACGGAGGCGTGAGTGTAAGGAAAGCGAGGCTGGGCCGACATTACCAGTACCAGTGCAGTGCTGCAGCAGTTCACATGGCGATAGGAAAACGTATTTCCCTAGCGATCGTCAGCAATCGGATGCACTCGTGAAGAGGAAAAGCAAGCAGATGAGACGATTTTCTTCGAGGTTGAGGAAAGAATCTTTCCAAGGCAAGTATGTAGGAATACCTACTCCAGGTTTCGTGCTTCTTTTGCAGGGCCTGCGAGCTGGGTACCCGGTTCGGTTCTATGGTCTGTTGATGAAACTGCAAAGACATTCCATACCACAGGATGGAAAGCGGCACTGGACTCGGTTGAGGGTTGTAGGGCGTTCGGCGGGAAAACCTTTTGTTTTGCCTGTCTTCAGTGATTACGTACGATGTTTACAACAAAATTCTCGAGTCCTGCATAATCACCATCATCTTTCGCCTGCTCGGCAGACTCGGCAAGAAAGACTCAACCGTGTTGTTCAGTGCCTTACAGTCTCATTACACTTCGGTGCTCCTTGTGCACACATGCACCGGATGCGATGAAACCGGTTGCATTGATAGACGAAAGCAGCACCATTAGACTGATGTCTTCAATGTAGGATAAATCATAAAATCACACTCTTAGCAGCTGGAACTCATTCCGTGTTCCGTTTCTGCGTATCTTGAGTGTAGTTTTAAAGCTGAGTATCAACCAACGAAAGAAAGGCTAAGCGACAGAACCGCTCGTTTGTTGATGGATTCCTGAAATAATATGTGTTTTTATGTGTAAGTTTGAACGACTGAGTTCGAGTACCTGCCAACGCAACTTTGAATTCTCATCGCATCGGAACCAGTACAACAGCTGAAGGTTTCATTTCCGGTTGATAGAGAAGAAAACAAGAATGAGGCTATTTGTAGAGATGGGTCAATCGTGTAGTGAAGACATCCTCGGGAAAGAAGAAACATCAAAGATGCAGTTTATGGTTTTATGTCGATTGCTGTTCGTTGACGTTCGACAATTTCCCTTGAACCAACATTCTTGCATGCATTGCATCTTAAGAGCGGCGCAGATTTCTTGCCCCCTAGGTTTGTGCTGCACATACGGCAGTTCTGTGTATGATCCGAATCTAATCCGAATCAATGGGTGGCCCTAAACAGTAAACTTCTACTGGAAGTTTGCCTGGAAAATGGAAAGCAGGTCGACAGGATGTTTTGCCGGGGAAACCTTTTCTGGACGTTCGGGGTAAAGGAAGAAGGAGAGTTGAAGCCTTCTGTAGACGGAATGTTTCGTTGAGGAATAATATGGGATGGTTGTTTTTCTGTGCCACTGCAAAGAACAGTTTCCAAGACGATTATCATAATATTTGCCGGTTTGAACCGGTACAGAAGGTCCTTTCCGATGTGCCGCGCTTCCGTTTCCCAGCAGATGCACCTTCCAAACAGGTAAGCTGATTTTTCCGATCGCATTGCGTCAGTGTGCATGTAACGCGCCCGCATCCTTTGTAAAAGATGAGTCTCTGGTCGTCTGGGTAAAATTGACATAACATGCCACTTCGAATCGAAACGGATGCGAATTTTCCGTTTGAAATTGTTGAACGATATGCATAATAAAAAATATATATCTATTGTAGCATATCTGCTAAACATCAAATCATTACGGTACAAGAAATATTAAATAGCACATTGAAAAGTTTAAGATTGATACAGAAACAAATCATATGCAGGTAGAGACCAAGAGGGACCCTTGTAAAATCCCTTCATGCGGGCAAAATAAACAAACGTACAATCCGAGGAACATTTTTTTAAGAAAGCCATAAAATACGAAACACGGTATTTGGCAACATGAAGAAAACTAAATATGCACAGCCGTACAGGCAACAATATACAGAAACTAATTGTACCTAGTTAGGAACCAGGCAAAAACCTAAGAAAACAAATCATAAGAAAAGCAGGATGCGTACATATGTTCAAAAGGACAAAAACCATAAAATCAAGATAACCCAAAAATCTAGCGAACGATTTAAAGGAAGTAAAACAAAGATCTGGAAACTAAGCGTAAACAACCCAAAATTCATTATCAATGTTTAATCAGCTGCAATCATAAAATGCATCGGTAACGATTACAAACGAATAGAAACTCAGAAATAGGAAACATCCGATACATAAGCACTTATGTAAAAATCATGTAAAAATAGCCAAAACTCACAGTATAAAATAAACCAAAATTGTTAGAACGCGGTCAGTCACGAGTGATCGATCGCAAGTCGACAGTTATCAAAGATCAGTTGCACAACTGAGCTACCAGAACAACCTTGCTGTCTTATTATTTCAAGAGCATCGAGAGTCCCCCTACCCAAGGTAAGGCCTCGATGACTCCAACGATTAAGAGAACAACTTTACAGTGTAAAGTAAAGTAGAAGTGAAGTGTTAATAAGAAGTCCGAACAGTATTCAATTGAAAGGAATAAACTTTTTATATTACACTATATATATAAATACTAACGGTAACGAGTTGAACTGAAGGTTTATAAATGTTGTTTTATTGCCCGAAATAGTCCGAATGAAGTTGTTTGTGCGGTTCTTTTACAGCCACGGGCTCAACATCACGGCAGGTTATCGAAATTGTTCATCCCATAAACATTATGTTGCATTTAATCGAAATGCACCGGAGTGACCGGAAAGCGCGGTTTTTGCGTGGCAGCTTGAAACAAAGTACGGTGATTTAATGAAAACATTTTCTTCATCGAGCACCAAAAAAAGAGACACCATTTCGTGCACGATTTCCATACCGCTTAATCACCGTAACGGCAATAAATCATTATACTTGCTGATGAAATCTCTCTTTGAGCTGTTCAATCCTGACACGCGGGCGCAAATTAATAATTCTTCCCGCCTTTTTCCCGGTGCCCCCCCTTCCACTTGTCCGTGATGTGCGGCGACAGACAAAAGTGTCAAAAAGAAAAACTTTGCTCCCCGCAAGCGACTGCTGCCAATCCGTTAGCACGCGATTTTTACTATTTTCTTTTATTTTTAGCCTCGGCGGCATACAGCCATTTCAGCTCTTTTATCCGAGTGTTGTGGCTTCCTTGAGTGAAAAGATCCGAACGGGGGTGGGGCGGGTGAAGTGCGTGTGTATGTATCTCATAGTTGCATTCATTAATTCACTCCTTGGCCACTGTGGGTGCTGATGTTGACGGTGGCATGTTTTTACTGGATGGTGTTGGTTTTCGGCTTTTCGCCAGCTAGTTCCCGGGCTAAGCGGATCATAACTTTACCTTTTGCTATGTTATCATTTAATTTTTTGCCTTACCTCGTAAACATATCCTTTGCAAAGTAGGCCCCCAAACATGTCAGCGAGCATTTTTTTTATTCAGGATATAATTTTTCTCCTCTTTCGCTGTGTGGTCTTTTCCGCGTCGGTTGTTGTCGTTTGTCTTTACTGGTGACTTTTGGTAATCCGCAAACTTTTTTCAACCCCACTGTGGTGGCGTTTGTTCTGTGAGTTTCCTCTTTCCACCTTCTGTTTTGCTTTTCGTTCCGTTTCGTTTCGGTCTTCTGCTAGCTTACCCTGCGTTAGGTTCTACTGCCAGTGTGAAATCTTCTTCGACACTGGAAAAGTCCAACGAGTCGTCGTCGTTACACCCCAAGTCTTATGCTCACGAGTCAGTGAAATCCACTTTGCCATCGGTAAGAACACGCGGAACGGCCAAGAAACAATTTTTACTGCGACCATTTACAGGCGGTTATGTGAGAGGAAAAATCAGCTCAAAATTCCCAAGAAAGCTACCAGTTACGGTGGCCAACAAACGAAACGAAAGTAAAGTCGGAAGAATGGAAAACTTTTACCGATAAACTGTCACCTTAATACACCGTGCCCATGTCCTGTAACCGTGCCCGTCAGGCCCGTCAAAAGAAAGCCAGCAAGTAAACAACATATTCGAAGCTGTGTCCCTAAACTAGGATGGACGGAGGCAAACGACCCCATCGAAAGCATCGAGATACAGAATCTGGACAGTGGAGGTAAGGCGCGGAACGGTAAACAGTTTGAAAAAAAAAAGACGAACAGACACAGACGTAAAAGTTAAAGTGAAGCAAAGCCTTAGGATTAGAATATCGCTTACGTTCGAATAAATAAATATAAAGGGAAAAAATGCGGAAAAGATTTATGCTGTCATTATACTTACGGACTTTGAACTCGAATGGAGGTTCAGTGTGTGTGTCGTTGGACGTTCGTCACCGTCTCCATTCCCCGGGGCCCGAAGTAAGTGTTGTGAATTTCTGCGCATTCCTGCACCGTGAAAGCATGGATGAGTTCCGATGAGTTGATCCCAGCCAGCCAGCCGGCCACAAAGGGAAACCTTCGTCTGTGGGCTGCGGAGGGGAGCATTCGAAGGAATCAGTTTGTGGCTGATTTCCTAGCGAAAACTTTCAGCAAATGTTGGCCGGACTGTTCGACGTCCATTGGCCGGGGAAATGGAACGACGACTGAAACCATACCCGGGAAAACTACGTGCAGTAGCCTTGGCTTGACCAGGCAGGTAGGCAGGCGTAAAGACAGACAGATGAGCAAAGGACACTGTGTCCTGTCGAGTGAATAAAATATTTACAAAAGGAACTGTAAGTGGAAAACTTTCGTCGATAAACGGCAGAAAAGCGATAGTATCCGCACTAACAGCCAAGGCAGCAAATCTTGCCCCAACAGTAAAGCAAATCACTCGAATCACGCGAACGTTCCCAAACACGGAAACTACGAAACGGAACGCCCAAGAACACCAAGAGTCCTTTTTTTATCTTTCATGCGAAATTTCCGCCCTAATGGTCTAATGATACTTGCTACCCGTAGGTAGGATCGAGGAGGATTTCTAGCAGCCGATCGCTGTCGCTTTTTAGCCGCTTAGATGGTTGGGCAGAAGGTGCGAGAAGCCTCGCCAACTTCTCGCTGCACGATGGTGAGTACGATGGATCAAAGATTTTTACCGAGAACTTGTGCGAAGCGTCAAGGTGAAGCTGTGAGTGCAAGCTTTATTACTTTTGACGGGTGTTAACGTAACGAGTACCATTGAGGATAAGCGTGTTCCGCGGCTTCCGGGTGGATGGAGCGTGTTTAAATCTTGAGGTTGTACCAATCTTAAGAAATCTGTACCTTCTTTTTCGTAGTGTAAAAGAAAGAACATTAGTAAGCGAAAGAAACTCTGTTACAGAAATCCTTAAAGTAGACGTGAAGATGAATAAACGCTCAGTTGGGGAAAATGCAGCAAAAATTTGAGCAATACAAGCAATACCGTAGCAAAGGCATAGTTTTCCTGGAGTTTATTGGCATTCCATCAAATTGTGCCTCATTGTCATGGTTAGCGTCCACAGTCCCAAAGGTAAAAGCTCTATTATCCTTCATTATTATCAGTGCGGAAGCCTACCAGGTGTTCCCGACACATTTTGCTCTTGTCGAAGCGCACTATTATCATTCTTAATATGATCATCCTGCTAAAGCTCGGGACAAGCTATCAGTGCTAATGTCCATTGGCGGTATGCTTCGTAGATCCATTGACCGGCACCATCCGGGGGGATCGATTCAGTAATCCTCTAAAATATGTCGCTGTCAACACCTTCGGGTCGGAAGACTGTTGGATTCGGGGAAACGCAAAGGGTGCAAAGAGAGCCTTCTAACTGCCATTTCCCCTCGAGAGACCTCAGAACGCGCGATAAACACTGCACGAGCTCGGGAGAAGATGACGGAACTCGACGCTTTGCCGTGAGTCCTTTGACGTACGTCAGTGCCGTACACGCATCCTACCGGATGCGACTTTCGTGTGTGAAAGCTTGCGTAAGGTGAAAAACAAAACGAGCTGGACAAAAAAGCTCCCCGTCACTCAGCAAATTGTTTTGCCAAAGGGTGTCGTCTACGGTGCGCAAGCGCTTCTCGGCAACGGTACTCACGGTCGCGTAACGCTTCGTAACGCTTTGGTAGGACACTCGCACAGCTCGTGTCGGGGCTCCCGGTGTGTCCGGAAACCTTGGGAGGTTGGATGCTGCCACCGCGCTGTACTGCGCCTGCTCATCATGGCGGTAAATATTGGCAGCCGAAACGAACGGGTGCCGAAGTTTGACAGCTGCTCACAGGCCGTGTAGACCGAGCGTTACCAGGCACTTAGCCGCACAAATTCGGTAGTCCCAGTCAGAGCCAGCAATGTTGTCCGGTTGGTAAGGAAGCGCGATTTTACGACAGTTGTCATCGTCCTCGCCCACCCGAACGCAAGCACAGTGCCATTGTGTGTATCGGATTTTGGTGGCGGATTTTGCAGTGCGGTAGGTTGTGACCGTAAACGCACCAGACGGGTGTACCGAGTGGAAAACCGAGTGGAAAAGTAAATTTAACGCCCCAATCTTTCACGTGTGTGTAGAAGGTGAAGGAAGTGAAAATTGCGAGAGTTGACGATAGGCGGAATGATGTGTAGTTAAACATTTTGTTGTGAAAGCTTTAGTACCAGCGGTGATCTACTCACCTACATATTACATATGCAACTGAACAGTGAAATGGTAAGCCAGTGGAAAACGTGTAGAAAATATCCGTACCTGAATTGTTTGCCACTGGTACGGTAAAGTGATTCGTCAAAGCAACAAATCAATGACATCTTCAAGTCTCCTCGGCTAGGAAGCTGATCGGGCTGACACCGCTGAACTTGTGTTGCGTGTGGTCGTGCGGGTAAACTGAATAAAAGTATCTGCTTAAACCTTCAATGGCAGGGAGAAAGGCGCGAAAGGAGCCAAAAGTTAGTCATCGCCAGCAGGCGGCAAGTTTATGTTTATTGTGATCTTTTCCGGAGTCTATTCTGCTTTCGAAAGTTTCTTATCCTGCTCCGGATCCACTTTCTTTCCGCCGAACAATTCCTTTTCCAGCGCGGAAAAGCAGAAAAACTTGTTTGTGTGCATGTGTGAGTGTATGTGCGTGTGGGTGTGTGTGTGTGTGTGTGTGAAAATAAAGTGCGTGTCGCAGGAGGTGAGTGGTGAGCGAAAAGGAGGGAAAAGTTTTGCTTTTGGGCGAGAAAAGCTAGCACAATAAGTGGAGGCATAAAGCACTGGGTAGCGGCGGCTAGAGCCGCACAGGAAATGAATCGTGCAGGAAAACCGGCGTTCAAGGTAGTTGTGCATGAAAAGTCAAAAAGGACGACGACAACGGCAAACCGGGACAACGTGAACCGTCCAGAGGATGGTGAATGTTTGCAGAAAAGTTTCATCAAATTCGGCGCCTAGCCAGACGACAGGTCACATCCGACGGCATGGTTCACTGTTTCGATCCATTGTTTATTATTATTTCCTATTATCAGCCTGCGCCTTGTTCGTGATTGAGTGATCGGAGCAGATGCATCAGTCCGCCGTGCGCGGTCCGGTGAATCGCGCTCAATTTCCGCGCCGTTCAATGCTGGGCGGAAAATCTGCTGACAGAGTTGTTCGAACTTACTGTTCGGACGGTGAAATGAAAGTTTCGTGGAATTGGGCCATAGTACCGGAGGGAAGTAAAATTAGCGCAGGAAATAGAAGTAAGGCTCGGTGCAGTTTGACGGTTTGCTCTTTTTGTTGGTTGAACCGAGTTGGGCGAACACTGTGGAAAGGATCGTTTTCTTACATTGCGTGGGGGAATCCAGAAAATCGTTAATGTGGAAGTGTATTTTAAATTGAATTTTATTTCGTTTCTGTGTAGGATGTGAATGAAATCCCATTGCATGCCGTTTGGCGTAGATGTTAAGTGATAAAGTGTGTTAAAGTTGATAAAAAAGTGCTCCGAAAACCGCAAATACCACGAGTTGAAACATAACGAAACCGAAACCCAAACACCTCCCAACCGTATCCTGACTCCTTGCTGGCCAAACGGATGGTAGAAGAAGCTTAGGGTCGTTTGCGAGTAAATTTAGGTTTCCTCCTTCTTATCGCAGGCACGTAACGCGGCGTGTCCCTTTTCGGGACCGCGTCTGGGACCCGGCACGCCCGCAGGGGCTTCTTCGCGATATGATTGTCCATTATTTGAGCCGTGCTCGGTCTCGGTCCGTCTGTGCTTAATCTGCATAAAAGCTTAATGAAGGAAAAAAGCGAATCGGCTCCACCGGCTTCAGCATTCCCCGGTCCTTTGGGCCATCTGGGAACGGGCATATTTATTCGTGGCAGTGAAAAAGGAGAAGTGAAAGCGAGTCAAAAGTAACGCTCCCGCAAGGTGGGGACGAGGTGTGATGAAGGAGGAGCCGCAAAAAAGCGGCCCAATGAACCAGGAATCAACGAGAGTGCTATCATAAGGGTGAGGCTCAGTGTTGGGAGATGGCGTAAAAAAGCTTTCCGTCGGAGCCGTCGGTAGTTGCTGCGAATGGAAATCGGGAAGACACCGAGGCGAAAATCTGCGAGACGCTGCTTACTTAAAGGTATGGTTGCAGTTGTTGTTCATTTTGCTAGCAAATTGATTTGATTTGATGAATAAAATAATTAAAATCCATTGCACAACAAACTTATTATGACTCGTTAGAGTCTTTTTGTTCCTTACTGTTTTATTGGAGAATTTTTCCTACGAAATATCCTTAAAAACGGTACCTGGAAAAAACCAATGTCACAAGAATTAAGACGTTAAGTCGGTATGGCTTTGCTCCCTTCCAATCAATTGCTGAGTGATGTCAATGCATTGTCCGGCAATAAATCTTGCCTTGATGCACGGTCCAGACATTACAGGAATAACATCAAGAAATATGTTTGCTCTCGAATGAAATATGTGCCACCCGTCAGAAGAACGAACGGAGGGCACACGCAGAGGTGGGAAATAGTCGTTCCTTTCTTTCACGATCCATGGTGACCTTGCAAGACATCCAACGGTAACGAACGTAGACGCGAGACTAGTGGTGATCCTGGGAAAGTTGAACCGTACCTAACGACGAAACACAGTAACGAATCGAATTCCTCATTTGATTGAGATTCCTACGAAAAGGGCGGCAGCACCGTCGATATAAAGACTCTCCGATTCTCCTCAAAACGGTCCTGGTGGTCACCATCACCGCGGGACTGATAAATGAGAAACGATTTTCATCTGGAGCACGAAACACCGTTTCCACCGTTCCATCCGAGCGGGTGTTTGATGGTGGGAAAAAACTCGTCTACAAGTGCCCCGTGACTGGCCACTCCTTTTTCTTCTAGGGGGAAAAATCGATTGCACTGCGGGGAGCAAACTGGGGGGTATGATATTTTTCCAGTTTTGATTGATTGTAGAACATTTCCGCCTACGCACGAAATAGTCACACATACGCACACATAAGGGAGAAGCTTACACGGTCACACGGTGCGGCACGTAAAATGAATGGTTTCTACGAATGGAGTTACAAACGGCGGTTACGGGGTTTTTTGGAAGGCTCTACCGGTTACCCCGGTAAAATAACCAACCCGGTCAATAGATGCCGAACAAACGATCCATTATTATGTTTCGCCAGTTCTTAGCGAAAATGCTCATGGTGGAGATTGCGACGACACGATATCTTCATTATTTCTATTAGCGAGATTGGTTTGGACGTGCACAAATGATACAATATTGACACAGTCCTCGGTCAGCTGGAAGTAACGTACACGCTTCCTTTGATCCTGCCGGGGCCATTATACTTTTCTGCCGAACGCTCAAGAATTCTATTGTTACCGTTTCGAGCCACCATAACGCAGGAAGGAATAGAACTGTGGCAGCTTAAGGGTGCTTCCCTTTCATTAAATGAACAACAGAAAAGGTTCTTCCTACGTGTTGGCTTCATCGCCCACATTTAAGTAGGCGTATTAAGTTAAGCAAGAATGTAAGTTTGTCTTCAAGATTTTGGGAAGAAATCTTCACGCACGATGTTGAGGAAAAGAAAAATAACAGTTAAATAAATCAGGACGCGTTGCGATAGATATGCAGGCAGTGTCTGTGACAAGGCTGAACATTGCACCCATAATTGAACGTCTCTCACGTGCAGTTGTGTTGAATTTTTGCTCCAACAAAGTTGTATTTACAAAATTTGCTCAAACAAACGCAAACTCAATTACCTTCTTCACACACTTTCGCAAACGGGTATAGAAACGACGGAAGCATTCTCGCACTGCTGGCGGCCACGAAAGTTGCACCCGGGAACTGGTGGAAGACAAATTTATGAACAACTTTTGCTGTCAGCTTTTTTTTGTCAATTCTCGGTGCGCGTGCGAAGAAACATTAAAATAAGCCCTTTCGCTGTACAGGTCGAAAAGTAGGAGAGAAAACTACAGCAGACAGAGAGAATGTAAATTGTAAGGGTAAGGATGGTTTGTGGAAAAATCACTCCCAACATGCAGCTTTACAAGCTGTTACAAGGTACACATTTGCATAATACAATATTTATGATGATGACTAGTCATGTTTGCTAAGAATTATCTCGTTAGTGAAACATGAATTAAATATTTCGCGGGGTGTTTCCGTGTGTGTGTGTGTGTATGTATGTGGCCTGGGAAAAGCGCAGCCGGATGGAAGTGATGGCTCATCACTTCTCTTCGTGGTAGTGTAGTACGGGGTGTTTGGTGAAAATTGAATTTTCCACAATAGAGAGAGAGAACAATACAACACTGTGCTCACACTAAGCTCCCAATCCACCACGTGGACACACAATACACATCCCATTTGACGTGTGTACTGTTCGCGAATCGATGAAGTGAATGGGGCTTTTGTGATCGACCCCTTGTAAGCTCGGTAGGGATGGGAAATGATTTGCCCTTCCCGCTCATCATGTATCATGACAAAACTCACATCCTTCAGCAGGCACTCGAGTCGCAGTTCAAGTCGTGCCTGCATGGTGTTTAGTTCGCACGATGGTAACATCATTTCCTTAGCGTCCCTCCGCCCTTTTAGGCTCGTCATTCACCCATTCAGCGTCATCGCTTCCGATAAGCGTCATCCAACCCGGGAAGGCAGCAATTTCACACATTTGATTCAATCAAGCACACGTTCCCCTGTGTCACATTCCTAGGGCCAGGGTAAAGGATTCTGGGCTCTCCAATGTCTGAGTCCTAGTCCGTTTAGTGCGAGCATAATGCTGCTCTAAGTGCGGTCGATTTGAGTGCTTGCCTGCATGACGGGTGGATAAAGATGGATGAACGGTGGTCGGTGTGTGTGTGGTGTCATTTCTTAAAAGCTCGTCTCCACAATACAAAGGGCGAGAATGGGTTGCAGTTTACGACTGGAGTGAGTAGTCGTTCTCCAATGTGACATAATAAGCCTTGAACTGCTGTGGCACTTGGCTAGGCCTCGCATATTGCGTCAGTCTCGCGATCTCGAACCATACCGTGGCCGTTTACTCCTTTCTCTAGAGCAGAAAGGATTCTGCAGTAGTTGCAGTGATTGAGTCCGTCCGTCGGAATGGGGCGGGTTCGGTACACCGGTGCCGGTGATGCTATTGTGTGCCGGTGTGTTTCGCTTTGCTATACATTATGCTGTGTGGCAGGGTGGCAGGAAAACGGCTAACAATACCGTCCATGATCACTCGAGTGTTTTATGGAATCAAACAATAGCTCGCTTTCAGCGCCAGCAACGTTTTTCCCCCCACCTACGTAATTGTGCCCGTGGAAACCTTGCAAAACCTTCTTGAACGATAGCGTTTAAAGGCTCAAAGGGAACGGCCCATGCTGGTGTGCGTGTTGCTTGCTTGCCTGGTGGATTCTGTCGGATCTATGCTTGCAGGCAAATGGCCAACCAGCAACGGGTTAAAGGCGCGGTACACGGAGAACTAAAAGAGCGGAAATCTGTGAAAGGAAAATATGCTGATTGTGCATAAAATAAGGCAAAAACCTTAATGGGGCAATGGTCTCGACGAAAGGAACGGTAAGGAATAAAGATAACAGACCGAACAGATGAGTGCGAGGAGAAAGGATTCGTTATTTTTTTTGCGTAAAGTATGTCTACTCCCGACGGTAGTTGTGATCTGAAAGCTCAAGGTTTTCTCTGAACATTTATCATTCTCTTTGGTTGTGCATTTCCCCTTAACAAGTGAAACGGCATCGCAAAGATCAATTGCACTGTTGGTGGTCAAGTTTGTTCAATTGAAGGGGTTTTTGTTGTTTTTTTCTGTTGTCCATCAACTTGGTTGATGATAGTTTAATAATTTTTTGCACGATGAGTACCAAGACTGAACCTTTAGTACTAAAATCAATATTTTTTTTGTCGATGACGTGCTTCATGGCAGTACCTTTATGAGTAGGTACTGGAGAAAAGGTCATCAGAAGTAGCTTTCTTTGTGGGATACACATTCTTCAAACGGTATCTATCGTAACGATTTTTGATTTCATGTCCCATTTTCATCGCCCGAACCATCTTAACTAACCTTCCCGTGAGTCAAGTCGTTTACTTGATCGAAGCGTCAAAGTGCGGAAAGGCTACGGTGTTCCTTCCTTTCCCCGGTATCGAATCAACGTTACGCACAGCTCACTCATAAGGATCCAGCAAGAAGGATCGTTCGAAAACTAAGACACCGCCTATTGGCAAAATTGAAACCCTTTACCACACCACCGTACACAGCACCATGGTCGATTGGGCTTTCCATTTTGTGTTGCCCGTTGCCTGAAGCTTCATTTCCGGTTTCTTCCGCTTTTTGAAGACAGATTTTCCCTTTTTTTGCGTGGGGTGAAAGAATTGTACAGCTTTCAACCTGGGTAGAACGGAACCACAAAAGGTTTACATTTTCTTTTGTTTCGGTTTGTTTGAGGTGGCCTTCTTGTGGCTGTGTTGCGTACGAGAGGGTAAGTAACCATTTCTTGCTAGTGTTTGGGCCTTAGAGCTTAGATGTGTCCAGGTTTTTGGTGACTTTTTTTTCGCCGGAACCATTTGAAACGGGTCAGATGGTGTTCTTTGTTTGCATGCACACGGTGTCCATGCCAATGGTCTCTGATGGTATTTTCGACAGTTTCGACATACGGAGTCAGTATGGGGAAGGCATTTATACCGCGTTTGCGTAAATGTACCCTTTATTTCTTTTATCTTTTTACTGCAAAAAAAAAAATCACAATATGAAAACATTTAAAACTGTTCAAAGTAATGCCTCAAATAACTTTCAAGATATCTCAAGATTAAAATATTGTAGAATATCGTCTTCTTTTGTTTCGTTTTTGTTGGGCAAATATTGATCGTGTTGGAAGTAATTTAAAATACGCACTAAATGAGCAATGCAGTATAATAAATCGTTTTGGTCTACGTGCTTTACCAAAATTATCCATCGCACTGGTTTTGCAATGATTATTCAAATTGGCGGCCGTCCGAAATCTGTGTTGAGGCAGGCTAGAGTTTGTGTTAAATGTTGACAGAGCGAACAACACCGAAGAAAATCCATTTCCTAAAAGGAAGCTACACGCACCTCGACGTCTATCAGAAGTCGAAGAATTACGTGATAAAAAGTACTTTATCATAATAAATATGTTATAATGTGGTGAAAATGCGGCTAAGGCTTTGTGGAACGTTAAAACCAACGTTACTTCGCGCCATCTTGTTGCGGCCAAAAAACGCGGCTTGGGACGGATTCCATAGTCTTTTCTACAACCACGGTAACACAGGTCAACATGTAGCCAAAAAACAACAAAACCCGATGGTTGAAACGATTGTCTGCCAAGCCGGCAAGGTAAATCTAGTCTGATGGATTTCGCACTGATAGCGCTCCGCGGTTCCTTTCATTGCGGGGTGAACCTCCGATTATTTTTTCTTCTTGTCTAATTTCCACACCGGAGCATTGCAAATGGCCGCGGTAGGTCATGGTAGAAGGGATGAATTATGGATTTAATCTTCCGAACCCACAGCAAGCGCCTGGTTTGAACGTTTCTGACAAACTGTTACGAGGAAACGGCACGAGATCGTTTTCGGGAATGGGTTGGCACGGTGTTGTAATGGTATGGTTTTGGTCCAAAAACCTGTCTCGTCCTTTCTTATCCGTTTTACCAACAGTGGGCATACGAATGGAGGTAGTCGAACATCGTACGGTAGTCCGACCGGCTCTCGGCTCTCGGCTCTGTCCGATGTGCAACATTGGACGCTTTGACTGGCTTTACATATGGCGGATACGGATTGCTACGAGTGCATTTTGGTCGACTAGGACGAATGAATGACGAAAGAAGCTCACGTCGAGATATCACTGAAAGGATAGTTTTGTGCCGGAACTATGGCACTTGCTAACCGAGAGCGAGATCCTTCGTCACGATACGGTGGCACAGTCTAACGAGTTCCATTATCCCATCCATCAGCAGGGCCAGTATCGCTCTATTCCTCGTTCCAAGGGTGGGTTGAGGACAAGCGAAAACGATAGACCTGAAGCGGTAGTCCTTAGTTTCAATTCACGGTTGGCAAGTGGCTTCCCATTCGGTAGGCGTAACGAGGGCGAACGAGTCTGCCTGTCGTAGGTTTAGAAATGATGCATGGCTTTTGTTGGAAACCGGGACGGGTGATACGTGGGTCATGGCAAAGGCTCGGTACGTAAAGTAAATCCAGGTCGTACACCAACCAACCAACCAGGTCGCTGTCTGTCACCCGTCCACTGCCGTGCGCTCCAGGAGTTCTCTTTTGCTGTGGGATGATTCCTTAAGCTTGCGTTTTTCTTCGTTCAGCGTTGCGAGCGCTGCCCGGAGCTGGTTGTAAAGGTGAGGCACAGGAAAAGTCGACATGCTACTTGTTCTCACCGTATCTAGCCTCCAAATGCCACCGAACAAAGTATGCTCCATTGTACGCTTCCGGCATTCTCCAAAAAGGACATAAGAAAGCGAAGTGGTTACACAAGGAAAGAATAGAAACCCGGTTGGAAGGGTAGATGGTCCGAACTGTGAAGGCGTGTTGCAAAGCGTTTGTTGTTTATAGTATCATATTCTTCTCCGTACAATGGTGACATTTTTCTTTGATACTGGTCGGATGGTAGTGCAGGGTTTCGCTTTATGTACGTGTGATAAAAATCGAAAGCTTTTGCGCTTTAAAGGTGCATTGCATCGGTGTGCAAAACAGATTTTTTATCGATTATTTATGGATATTTTTCATATCGGAACTATATTTATATATGAGAAAATCGGACAAATTCGAATATTCGTATTCGTTGTATTGAAGACTTAGTTTGCGTATCATAAATACTAGCTCACTTAAAGTGCGCTAAAAACTCCAGCGATGTGGTAATTGAGATGGGTTTGTGTTTTTTGCTTCTTCTCCTGGCAGCCGCACAAGCCATGGAGTTTGCATGGTTGTGCAAAGCATCTGTTTTTCTTACCTGAAGTATGCGTCAGCGTCAATGCTCACGAATGGCAACGACGAAAAGTGCAGGATAATCTGTTTTACAATGTGCAATTCAGTTTCCGGCGAAAATGAACTAAGAAATGTGGTGCATCGTCACCAGAGGGAGAGCTATTTGGCTGCAGTCCATCGCACGCTGGATGCAATCGGTGCAATCTAATGCACACCAGCCAGCCAGCCAACAGCTGGCACCGCTGGGGCTGGATAGCAAGGGCTTCTACCGACCACCGACTCCTTGCGCCACGTGGTGGGGCGAGATGCAGCTGAATGTTTTATCGCTTCTTCAGCAAGATGCGCGCGAACAAAGAGGAGAGCAAACAATTATTTCCGAAGCTTCAATCATTCGGTGAATGCGTTTTTTTTTGCGTTGCTCCCCGGGTGTGTGTGCGCTGTTGTTGAAGCTTGTGGTGGTTTTTCCTTTCTGTCGAATGTTTTGCACCACATGCACACATCGGTCGTTGTTCGATTCTTTATCTGTACAACCTGCTGTGTGCGTTGGCAATGGCTGAGGATGTGCAGGAGTATCTCCTCTTCACTGTGGAGGTGGATAAAAAGCATGTTGTTCTACTTTCGGAAGCATTTCCGGAGCGAGCTTTGGCAATCTTGCAATTACCGATGATAGCGGGGGGAGGAGTGATTCGTTGTGAAAATGCACGATGGGTGGGATAGCTGAAGGGCTGAAGACGCACTGGGTGAAATTCTGCGTCTCCTGGTGCAAAGTGGCCTGGGTAAATAAAAATGTGTTGTGCACGTACTTGCAAAAACCGAGAGTGAAGAGGCACACCTGGAATTTCCCTCTGGGAAAAATCTTCCCACTTCCCAACCGTGGACGGATGGGAAACGACCAGAAGACTGTGGATTTTGATGGTGTAGAGTGCACGTTCCAAACGAAACAATGTATGGCACATCATCATGAGCATCATCAACTATATGGCATGATGATTGAAATGATTTTGCCCAGAACTATCGCTCGCAAACTACATTCAACCCCGTGGTAGGAATCTGTCTTTGGGCAACATTTGCAATGAAAAGCGAAACCTGCTCACTTTCCTTCGTTAAATAGTTACCACAAGAGCCGGCGCAGAGCAGTGACAGGTGAAAGGATGGAAAGATCTCGTTTTTTAATCGTAATAGACGCCTCGAGAACGACCAGCGACAGATGCGGTAGAGATGTCCGTGTCCATTTGCGAAACTCTGGACAGCTTCTGTTTTCTGGGGGAAAATTTTAATTGCACACTCACCAACCACTGGCGGTCATTGTCGGACCAGAATCACTTGATGCTTTTCTGGGTAGGGTAAACGTATGAAATGGATCCCGGTTGGCCTCGGGATGCACTCGACTGATTTTCTTTGCTGCACTTGTACGGATTTGTCTACACGGTGAAAAACACTTTCCCACACGATGGGGGTTTTTCTGTGCCGTTGAGCTTTGTTACGTTTGCCACCGTTGCCAGGCAATAAATCCTTCGTCGGTTGCAAACGGCACTATACTGTTACGGAAAGATCTGCTTGTATATGCATTTACTGACTAAAGAACAATTGCGATATACACTCAGGTTCTTATTATCCCTGATCTCATCGTGTATCTTTTGTGGATGGTATTGAAGATACATTTAAAGATGCGATTCGTGAAGGACAATCCTAAATTTTATTGTAGCTATAATTTTGTTTGGCATTATAAATTAAGGCTTTTAGGAAGATTAATAAAACTAATGATTTAAACGAATCCCTACAGGATTGGTTTACGCTGAAGGAAAGACTCAGCTCGAATCGAACACACAAATGTGCAATGTTCTTTATTTTTATCGCCCGTTGCTAGCGGTGAACGAAGAAGTTAAATTATTTTATCAACAGCTTTTGAATACGAAACGATCGCAACCAGGCAACCCGGGCACGGCGTTGGTAGGATTCGCGCGCGCACAAGAAACTGGTACGAGTATCTAATAATCCTTTGCATACACTTACCCGCACTCAATAGTGAAGAGAACTAAAAAGGGACACTCATCCACGCCAGGGACGGGTGTCGTTGAAACAAAAGCTGAATACTTCGTTAGCTCTGACTATCGTTAACCATCGACAAGCGCTGTCTTTTCGCCACCTTCTTTCGCCACCATCTCGCAGAGTGCCGGACCGTTATGTAAATGAAGCGCTGAGAGTGTACACGGGGCGGCGTGTATTGCGGCGTATCACCCCTGGAATCCGTATCGTAATCCAATCCACGTCCCTTGCCACAGCATCACAGCACCGGTATGGAGAATGGTTGGAAAAAGCACGAGCTCTTTAACCACAGGACCGCAGCGCCGGAAGATGACGGCGAAAGCGGTGGAAGCTGTGGTGCCACGGGTTGTGGGAGACGATGCTAGTCACGCCCGGTTGGACGTTGGACAATCGTTTTGTGTACTGGTGGTACTGGTGGGACACGCCAGAGCGAACAGTCCGTGGCAAGCACGGAAGTGATGCATTAATTTTTGCGCAGTGAACTATAATTGTTGATATGATGGGAACGTGTCCTGAGAGTGAATTTCTCCAACCGAGGCGAAGAAAGCTCGGATGTGATTGTTTTCTGTGCCCTTCACAGAATGCTTGAATCATGCGTGATTATGATGAGTGTGAATGTTTTCGTGGAAGATAGTGCTACGAGAGTTTTATGATTTAGTTTTGTTTGCAGGAATGGAACTGAGCTTTATACTATCAGGCTCAGAATAGGGGTCAAGTTTAACCAGTTTTTTAACACTGTTAGTGTACATTTTAGACGAATAAGGTTATCTTTCTTTATGAAATGATCAAACAAACCAAATAAGTCATGTTTGAAGGCTAGATGAAGCTAAACCGACGGACTTCAAGATGTGGGCTATCAGTGTTTCATTGCACCAATCTACCACACTGGTGGTTGCGGTGCCGGAGCCATGTCGATACCATCGAAACCGAAGCCTTCCGTCGGCGCTACCGGAAGGAAACAAAACAAAGCATAGCACCGTGGTCTATCAGCAAAGGTGGCACAAGTATCGACGAACCGCAAACTCGTGTACGTCACGTGCTCTCCAGGGTCAGGACGTCAAAAGCGTGTCATATTTCAATTGTGTTGCTGTGATTCCGCTGTGTTACGTGTTGTGTCGTAGGGATAACTCAGTCACATGAACAGTGTGTGTGTCCTTGACATACGTACCTGATTGAAGAATGTATAACAAGCCCAAGAGAGACGAAGGCAGGGGACCAAGTGGAGCAAAACGGGATGCAGGTGGGAAATTAATTAACATACGACATGGTGTAATAGTGATGAGCCTTCAAGTGTGGATGCGGTAAGTTGTCAGTAACAGCAAGATCCTGGCCTATCAGCATCCGTAGCGTGCAAGAGGATTCCCTCGCGCAACGAAAGGGTAGTAAGGGTGTCGCGCCAAAGATGGAAACCGTGATGTTTACAAACATTGTTGACGCAAGAGTTAGCGCGTGCCATTTATTTTTGTTATCCCTTGATACAGAAATTTCATTTTGTGTCACTCTCTGTCGGTACTGGCGGGTACGAGATGTGGACAATGAACTAGGTTGCACTATTTTTTGATGAACGGATCAACCTCAACTTGTGGTTGCTTCGACACTGAGTTTGACTTTGAGTGTCGTCGCACGAGTTATTTCATCGATGCTGATAAAGTTTTTCTTCGGTGACACCTTCAAACGAGACCGAGACAAACATTCCGGGACGGGTGTCGAGACGTGAGTGTGATTCTCGTTTGTCGGCGAGTTGTCTCTCAAATGTTCATTCCCAACAACCCCCCCCCCCAAAAACTCCATTCCCTGAGGTCGACCTAATTTCGATTCATCTGGTATGGGGCGCACATAGCGGCACTTTGTCATTCTCATTACTGTCAGCCGTTTGACATTGGTAGCGAGAAGTCTTTCGCACGCAGGGAGGGCGCGAAAGAACTGCGAAGCGAATGTCGACCGAAAAAGGAAACTACGTGACGTGTTGTTGCTGGGGCCGTTTGGGCGCCACCGACGGGCTCACGCACCCGAGCAGGATCAGGCATGTGCCAAACATTTGAATTTCTCCGGTAGTGTGAAAAAGCTTCTTCCTGCACTGTGTGCACGAATTCCTCGTAGTCACACGATGCCGGAGAAAAAACATTCATGGTTTTGCCACGTACCGAGCGCCATTTTGGTTGGATGGTTTTTGGTGCGTTACGCAAACGAATGGTAATGTTGTGATGCTTCTCCTTTGATTCGGTGTGATTCCATCCAGTCGTTTGCATTCACATAATTATACTTGGTTGCATGCACCACCTTTTGTTTCACAGTTGGACAATAACTTTTCATTCTTATTCCATCTCACCGGTTCGGGATAATTGAGCAAAACGTTCAGGGACCACAGTTGAAGAAAGCAGCATCATGATGAAATCACTCGATCGAAACGGGCTTCAGTTTTAATTCTGTTTCGAAAAAGATGACATTCACAATCAAGCTTACTTAAGCGTGTGCGAGCTTATTTGTGTACATGTGCCGCCGCCCAGACGTAGGGCGGAATAACATACTCAACCATCGTGACGCACCCATACTGGGTGTGGTGCAAAAATATTGTTCTCCAGCATAATGCTCTTATCAACTCCCAACCCGAACATCGGGAGGATTAAAATTCATTACACAATTGGTTGTTGTGAACGGATTGCGACAGTGTGGGGAAAACTTTTACCAACTCTTACGGTGAGTTGAAGCCGTTTTGCGTGTGTATTTGTGTGTGCGCAATTGTGTGCGTTACACCGCAACGGATTGCACGCATTGCGATGGGGAAAGAATTTATTGGAATTATATCGACTTGTGCAAATTAATTAGTTGGCCGATTATGGCTTTCTCGGTACGCCACCAACGATGGTTGTCATGGGGTAAGATTACTTGAAACTAAATAAATTAATCAAGTGTGGCATAATTTTCACTGAACCAGCTGCTACAGTGCTGCAAAATCTGCATTTGATATGTTACAATAAACCCCTCGGGAAACAACTGGCCATTCGGAAAAGCTTTCCGGTAAGCGCATTCCATTCAACTAAAGATTGACGAGTGTACCAAAATAATGGATTATATCCGTGATATGTCGAGATTGAATGTTGGGTATTTGTTCACCAACAGTGTGGAGTACCTTCTGTATTGTGCGTCTCAAGCGAGTATATAAATAATCCTGTCCTATTTTTCCATCAAACTTCCTCAAGCCTCAAGTAGTCGGTCACGACACCTGAGAATGTTTGAGCAACCGAAGCAAGTTGTGCTTGTTAGCTGAATATCCATCAAGTGTTGTAGATAAAATATGTGAAAGCGGAAAATTAATATTCTCTTGGAGGAAATAATTGAAACCGAATCTCTTGGAAAACTGCCTTCGATCGTTTGTAGTACGCCCGTTGCCGTCGAGCGAACGTTCTTGACTTGGAATGAGGTAGTGTACCCAGTAAAGGCGAACGAGGCAACATGGTACGTGGGATGAATTTTTATCTTAATTAAAAGTTCGGCTATCTATCGATTGGAAAGGCCTTCGTCGTCATCGAATGTTTTCGCACATTTTCCAAAGCGCATCGAATTCCAATCGCAGTGGTGGCGTGAAGAGGTGGATGATGGGCGTAGCGTGGCCAGGGTTTTTGATAATTTTGCTCTAAAAATTTACACAAAATCAATAGCATCGCCTACAAGCATGTTTAGAAGATGCAGGAAAACGATATTCATCCCAGTTGGGATGCTTTTGATCGAAAATGTTAGGCTGTAGCAGGAGGATTAATGAGCTCTTTGTGGGATAAACGGTTAAAGAAGAGTCATGAATGTGGAAGAAGACAACTTAAAGTTCATATTTTGATCTAATAAACCATCTGATTAAGATTTACAGATTGGTCAACGGTTATTTAAACGATGGCGAATGAATTTCATTCGTATGAAATTAGTACAAGTAAATATATTAATATGCCCAGCTTCTTAATTCAGTCGTCTAAAAAGAGTTCAGTAACGAAGACACGCTTGAAAACGTTCTTCGTGAAAGTCTTCAAGATATAACGGTGCTGTAGCTGAAAAGATTAGAAATAAATTCACAGAAAACTTTCATTCATCGGTGTAATCCGCTTTTCCACCCAGGTTGCGATATGAGCCGATCGACGGTGTTGGGCTGTATAAATAATCCAAAAAGAGTAATGGAAAAGGTGATAGGCTGATGGATAAAAAGGCAAGCAAGTAAAGCCATCGCCACCGTCACCAATCGTACGGCTGTTGTGATATGATTCCAAAATGAAACTTTTGAACGGATCGGATAAGGGAGGGTTTTTGATTATCGTTTTTCACGAAGGCAAAGCTCTTTGCCGAACCGGTTACGATGGGCAAGAAGGAACAGCCTTTTGGGGGGAGGACGAGGCCCTAACCGAGTCCCGAACCAAGCAGCCCCATGTTGTCCCCGAAGGGCCCGTTGGGAGGTCAAATTATTATATTTATCAAAACCACGATTTATGCTAATAGGATTTCGGGACCCCGTGCTGGTAAAGGCACACGTAAAAACAACCTACCCATTAATGGGGACTTTCGATAAGACGAGCAGCTCGCATACATATTTATGTGGGTACATGTGCATCCATTTCCGAACACGACACCGGTCTTACTGGGGTCTCGGGAGTGGACGGGGCCAGAGCGTTAGCTGCAACCGGATCTCAAGATAGCAGTGTTATCCACTCCAATTTCATGTGGTACATTTCCTTTCGATTTCATTTCCAGGGGCAACGAACGTGTGAAGCGGGATAGAAAGAGCCGGCCAGCGGTTATTCGCTCGATAGTATGTCGACAGTTTGTCTTAGCAGTTGGGTTCGTTACTTGAATTGACTGCAGGAGTGGATTAGGTTTACTTCCGGTAATCGTGTATTTTTTTGTTGCTGTCCCGATTTCCTTTTCCCCTTCACAGTTACAGCGGCATAAATGTCCGATCAAGAAGGACAGGCGAAAACGGATCATCGATTTTCAATTTCCATGATGCAAGTTGAAGGAGGCGAAGTCGTTTCTATCACTTGGTCCCTTTTACTGATTTTTTTTACTGACGCTGGTGGTTGGGAGAGTGAAAGTTTTTCAATTCATTTTTTTGTGAGTACTCCAATGATGGAAAGTGATGAAAAATTCTGAATTTCCAATTTCAACGGCTTTTATATGGTTTTTTTGTGTGCATCATCATCTACGATCTTCGTTACTTCCCGTGCTTGAATTGGTTTTAGGTGGCAGCTAATCCTTCGGGATGCGGAGGTTTGGTTTCGCTCGAATGTTCCCGGGGATGGGTTCCGGATGTAGATTAGCAACCTCGAATGTTGCTATATTTCCGTGGTACGGGTAGAACTGTTGTTAACGATCGTCCAGCCGCAGTTGAGTTGACCCTGTCCAATCATGTGCTGCCCGTTTTGGGGATCCAAACATTCCCGCACCACCGCCAGCAACCGTCGGAAAGGTTACTTTCACGACGTGGAGTGGTAAAAATTGGATTACTGCCCAGACTTTTACCCTAATTTTCTTTTGGGGTGACTTGATTTTATTACCACCTAGCGTAGCGGCGTTGCTCTCTGTTAACTTTTGTTGGAGCGGAAAGCGAACCTTTGGGGACGGAAAATCTTTCAAGTTGAACTTTACGACTCTTGCAACACCAGAAGCGTGGCTTCTGGATAATGTGCACGGCGCACTAGTGAGGAAGAGTTAGACGGTCGGGAAGAAAGGTTTCTTGTTTGATGGTATTTCGGGACGCTGATCGTTGTGCGATGGCGAGTGGGAAATGTATGCGTGCTGTACGATGTTGTAAATTTCCGGCAACGGAAGTTATCAAAGTGTAACGGTTTGTTTTTCGCCATCGTACCGAT
Source organism: Anopheles funestus (assembly GCF_943734845.2). Lineage (NCBI taxonomy): Eukaryota > Metazoa > Arthropoda > Insecta > Diptera > Culicidae > Anopheles > Anopheles funestus. The sequence goes on from NC_064598.1 coordinate 1,851,596, forward strand.
GGTTCCAAGCTACGGAGCCCATTCGTAGAGTGTTTGGACTTTGTTTGCACAAGAAATTTGCACCATAAATATCGGATGGGTGTTTGCTGTAATAGTCAGTCCGGAACGGTCTTGCCATCGCCCGTTTCTGGAATCGGTCAACGTTACCTGTGCCTAATTGGAAACAGGCTCGGGGCAGTACCATCAAGCGCAACAAAAATTGCGTTTTGACTGCTCACCGTCACCGTTTGACTTTATTTAGCTAGTAATCCAATTTTGATTTGTTCCCTCTCCCGATGCGCCCCTGTTGGGATGGACCAAACCGACCAAATTGATTTACCCCAAAGCGATGCCCTGTCCCCGCCCTTTGTCTTATTCCTTCTATCCTTCGCCAAGCATCCCGATTTATGTTTTGGCAATTAAGGAAAGGCGACGAAACTGAAAAACCCATAAAACGGTCGAACCTCATCTGCATACTGTGAAGCGTCGATCGCCCAACGGAATTCTAATCCGAGCAATTATCTTATCGACGGCGACGAACGGGGTGTCCAACGAGGCGCAACACCATTTTACCAGGTCCCAGCCTGGCTCCGTGGGATGAAAACAGTTTGTGGCCATTTCGGGTGAATGCTAAATTGGGGTATCGACAAATCAATTTATTATTCCAGACAGGTCTCACGCTTGTTGCCGAGGCCCGTTTCAAAATCAGACAAAATAAATCAAAGATGTAACTCCCACACCGGTTTCTGTACCGGTGAGCAGGGGTACAAAAGTTTTGTGGTTAAAATCCGAAAATAAATATCCAGTGACCTGATTAACTTTAACAGGGTTAACGCTAGTTGTTAAATTAGTCGCAATACATTTTGCAGCTGAATGTGTTCTTTTTGTTGTTGTATGTGTTCCCCTCATGTGATACACGCGGAGGGTCATTGTAGAGCTTGTAATCACAGCGAATCAGCAATGTCAATTTTAATTGCAAAAATAATCTCCCATCAGTTTAAGCCAAGCGTTTGCGTAATGTTTGCGCTCCTGGTCCTTTCCCGTCACCCGTCCGTAGGTTCAGTTCCAATGGTTAGAAATTACATACAGTAGAATTTGCTCCGGTCAATGGTCATCTTTCCGCTTGAATTCAGTGCGCAACAAGGACTGTACGATTACCGGTGACCAGGCGTCTCCATCAATTATGATACCGCAACACTATCACAGACACTCACTTATTGGCGGTACAGGTGGAACGCTGTGGATGCTGTGTATGTGAAACGGTCTATTTCATGCGGAATAAACCACAAAACGCCATGCACCTGATACGCCCATCAATCTACTACCTTGCCTCTACTAGCCTTTTCCCGTGCCTTTCCGTGCGTGCCTGTGGAATTACTCACGCGCGGCATGTTATGGCCGGAGTGAGTGCAACCATGCTCTAAATTATACATATCTAATAACGAATAATTGATTCATATGAAAAATGCCGACCGCTCTTCGGCAGTATGTACCGGTCTCTTCAAATTTAGTTACCGATATCCGTTTGCGCAGAAGTGTTCGTCTAAAATGAGTGGTGGTGCGTGTGTGTGGCGGACACGCTACTAAACATCGAACCTGCAAAAATAAATGCAATCCCCAGCAAGCTCTGATCGGAACTGACAGTTTGTGGTTTGTTTTATTCGTTCCTTCAGCGTGGCCAGGAATATATCGGGAACAAATGCAGCGCGCAGAGGCACGCGCGCGCGCGCCAGAATGAGCGAGTGTTTGTTGATGCGTGCTCGCTGGTGTTGCGGTTTTTGGAGTTTTCATATGATTGGGAATGAAATTAGAATCAATGTTTGGACAGATTATATTACAGTGGGCTAAACAAACTGCACGGCAAATGTGTATAGCGCACAACAAAATGCTGCCACCTGCCACCACATTACATTCGGGTGCATGTTTGCGTGCGTTATTTTTATAAAATGCTTTCAAAACATAAACATTCTGTACCCGAATTTGATAAACGGATTGGTGGGAAAGTAAAAAATAAAACAAAAATAAACAAACGGATACGAACCTTCCTTTAGGAAGGCAAACTCACGGTTTGCTGCGGTTTGTTTGTTCCTTGAGGAAACGCGGAACAGCGTTCGGCCACGTGGAAAATTTGAAACATCACGAGCCGACCCGAAGGCAAGAAGGCGTACATAAATCATGATGCCCATTTTGGCGTAACTGTTTTCCGTTCTCTGCATAACGATGAAGTCCGTTCTTAGCTGAAGCTGTTACGGCCTAAGAATCCTCTCGAGCAAGCAGCCGGGAACGGCGACAGGATGTGCGTTTGCGGTGGTAAACCGAACCAACCCGTGCCCAAAAACGGATGAGTTCCATATTTTAACGATCAGGTCAGGGAGAGCTAGTGAGCATTAATATGCCACCGTGTCGGCGTGCCTGGAAAGGCAATAAATTCACCTGAACACAGGGATGACTACAGGTTTGAGGGTGAAATTTCACCACCAGAACATCGCCCCTTGCATGAACGATAATTTTCTTGTATTTGGCCATTGTTTTTACGGCCTCTCTCTCTCTCTGTTTGTCTCTCTCTCGGGTGTTGTTTATGGTGTCGGTCAGCTGAACTCGGTGGTCGATTAATCTTCGATCAACACAAGCCATTTGGAATTGGAACGATGATATATTCGCCATTTCACGCCTGTTCTCAAGCGAATGCCCATTTTCCATGGTTACTTGCGTCCTTAACATGGGCAGCATACACATATCAATGCGTTGAAGAAGTAATATAAATCATAACCTTTTCCCGGAAGTTCTTATGAACAGCATCATATTAGATGCGTTGGTTCGTTGAGTGCTCAACGTTGAAATGGAACGAAATTTTAATAGCCAAATTTAGAATTTGCTTTACAAACGGTCAAGATCAGGACATACTAGGTATGACATCTTTACAAAATCAGTTAAAAATATCCGAAATCTAAGCATGCAAATGGGCGTTTAATCATCTGAAAATAAAACTCAATTCAACAGCAGCAACGTCTTGAAGTTCTTTAAAGTATAGCCAAAGATAACCCAGTAAGAAAAAGTGCGTGCTGTATGTATAAATCTTGATTCATTTTTCTTCTGTGTGTCGAAACTTTCGGCCGAGGTATTTTCACTTGTCTTTTTTATACTGTGTAAATCCACTTCAAAGGATCTCGTTATAATAACTTCTCGCTTTTTGGTCGTATCAAAAACTAATTTCATTGTTTGGTTGATTAACTAAGGTTATCCTCCAAGCCGTTCTCCAGTTTGCCGGCATTCGGCAGCGTTTGATGGTCATTGCCGTTGTTGGGTTGGGGTGTTGTCGGGCGTGTTCCGTGACTTTCGGCAAACAGCCTAATCCCAGCGCCGGCAAGCAAACATCCATCCGTCGGTTCATCCATTTTCTCGCCACAGAAATGGTACGGACCTTTCTTTCGATTGAAGGTCATCCGGTGTTGGGGAAGGGAAGCCTTGTGGTAGACATTTTAACACAAACAACAAGGTCTCGAAGGTCTATGGTAGAAACAAGCGTCCGTAGAGATACAGTTAAAGAGGTTTGCTCTTTAGAGCCGGTAACCGAGTCGTAGACATGGTGCTGGCCGGATTAGATTGGTGGAAACGAATGAATGGAACGCTCACTTGGACGATGGATGAGGTTGTACGTTTTGCGAAGAGGACGTTTAATAATTTCATTACTATTGTTATTATACGTTCTTATTTTAATCATCGTTTCATTATTGCGGCCGTCGTCTAGCGCATTGTCTGTCTTCGATAGCCGCCGGAGGTATCACACCGCAGGCGGTAAACAACACAGAGAGCAGAAATAAAGAAGCCGAATCTCCCAGCAGGGTTGCTAACTTTTGTTCCACAAAGTAAAGCCGGAAACCCATCGGTTGTGCGGTTAAGCGTGCCTCACGACAGGGAGACTGAATTACGCTCGAAATCGCACGGAAGGGGTTATATGGTGTACGCCGTACTCGGACTATTGACTGTAGCTGACAGCATCCATCCGGCTGGCCGAAGATTGGAATCACGTCCATCGAGTGTATACTTAACGCCACACAGTAAGCCACACCTTCGTAAGAGCATTCGGCACACAATGTGGTGCTGTGTGGTGTTCATGAAGTGCTTCCTGAAAACACTTTATTTCGGTTGTATTTAGAAAATCCTGTCAGGATGGGCTGGTTGAAGATGATGTGTTACACTTTCCCCCTTTTCCAATAACAAACACTCGATACACATGTTCAAGCTTTTTCCGTGCTTTGGAAAGGATAAAGAAATGTGTGCCTGCAGGCAAATGTTTGACATTTACCCAAGTGAAAAGTTAACGACATGCTTCCAAAGTTCCAAAGGTTAACAGCTTTCATTGTTGCAAATAATGAAAAAAATAAGAATTACCTGTCTAAAATCAACCAAGGATTGTTTTTTGGTAAAAAAAACAAAAAAAAAAACAACTCCTCTCCATCGAAACAGAAACTGTGTAAGCTCACTTATGGGTCCAAGGTTACGCCTTAATTGCAAAATGCGAGGCAGTTAAAAAGGGACCAAACCGAAGGAAAAAGCGAACGCTAACTGACCGCTTCATTTTCACGACGTCAATGGGTCGCTCAATCCTGTTTGTATTTTTTCCCTTTCGCGTGGGTATTTTTGGGTTCGCAAAAGTTTCTGATCCATGTTCGGGGGGGTCGTTGGTAGAACACAGGCTGTCACAAATACGGTCGAATCCGGTGGGCTAGTGTGGGCTTTGGGCTTCGGTCGAATATCTTAATCAAATAATTCACCGAAATCCTCGAATGTTGATGAGGACTGGTCAAGATACAAAACAAAAAATGGTTACATAAACACCAGAATACAGCAGGTGCAAGGCCCTCCCAGAAATGGGAGGAGGGTGGGACCATAATAACAGATGCTGAAAGGAAAGGCAGAAGATCATTAATAACAAAAACCAGCCGGAAAACGAACTCGGGATTCCTTTTTGCCCGCTCACAGTGAAATGGTCTGTGGGCGAAGTTTTAACATGGCAAAAGCAATACCTTCAATTTCCGGGCCCTCATGTACGTTTGATGGTGGAGTAAAAAGAACGACTTTTTGAGGTGGAAAACATGCACAACGCGTGATGCCGTGTGCTGACGCGAGTGTTTCCAATCGGAAGAGGGACTTGCGACGCTTATCTAAACATTCACAGCGTGGTAAGTGTACAACCAGGCACTGTCCAACAAACCGCGGCTGTATTGCCGATGATGGCCATCATTCATGGATGATGTGTGTGTGTTTGCATCAGGCGCCATTTTCTCTGCCTCGCTGTTGTTGATTCGCTGTTATGTTTCCTGCTTTTTTTTTTGCCCTACCGTGAAATATCTGATTATTTTGTTTGGAAGCTTTTGTGGGAAGCTGAAGTTTGGTCTCAAGCTTTTGTTATTGTTATTATTGTACGAGTCTTTTCACGCGCGATATTTTTGGCGCAACAGCAGCATGGATGGATCCGCCGTGTCCGATTGGTTATGGCCAAACCGTGGGTCAAGCACGGAGGTCAGCCGGTCAGAGATCGTGTGCGCATTGTTTTTACTTACCGTAAAATTGGTAGCTTTTCCATATTTATTCGGTTCGTTGCCTGACGTTGTGGAATCGATTCACAGCAGCAGAGGCCATTTTTGGAATGCCACTGACAGGCGGAAGCTGATGAGTTCGACACGCGCAGTGGGCGAAGGGCAGATGGAATGCTGAAACATCGCAGCATCATTGGCCCGTGGCATGAAGTTTTCATTTCGCCGTTGTTCCGGTGCACAAATGTTTGTCAAATAAAAGCAAAAGGCCGCACTACGAAACTCGACCCAATTCAAGGGAGGCTCATTGTGTTCCTGACAGGATATGAAGCTGGCTTCGTACCCGGCCAGTTGTTGCACAAAACCCGTTGCAGGTATACGTGGCCGTTGTAGTGAGTACGTGTTGTAGTTTTTTGTTTTTTGTTTTTCGTACATTGATATTCTTTCCTTCGGTATTTTTGATGTTTGGCTACTGTTGTTCGCTTTTCGCAGCGCTGAACTGTTGGTTATTCTTATCGCAAACTGCCATAACGATCATTTCGTTGATGGCCGATTTCCGGAAACTAGCGATAGAGCGAGTTGATGTTAAACAACGAATTCGTGGAGGAAAACAAACTCGTGCGGAATTATTTAACTGATAGGTTTCCAGTTAATAAACGTTTAGCAAAAAAAAAACAATACGCTGGGAAATTAATTTTTAATAAAGCTTTTTGTATTTGTGCTGAATGGGTATGAATTGAAACAAACAAATAGGTTGTCCGCGATGGGCTGACGTTTGGAATCCGGTTTTAAAAAGCATCTGATTGAAGCACCTTATCACTTTCTTCATCTTCGCTTTGGGAAACTGCGATAAGCAGTTTACGAGCAGTTTAAGAAAACGATAAAATGAAACTAATAATCCTGTGACAAACTGTGGGACCGCTGTGTTTGCTGGCTCGTACCGTAAAGCATTCTTTTTAATGTCCCATCCCTAATTTCGGTCTGTTTGTGTTTTCGTCTCTCGGCTGCATAAGCGGCGTCTTGAACGTTTCAAAAGCCATCGTGTTTAAACCGTTAAGCCGAATGGTCTCTTAAGCCCCCGGGGCAATAAATCAGTTTTTTTTCTTTCCGCTTTGTTCCTACTCCCCCCCCCCCCCCTCCCCTTTGCTCCCGGGGCTTCGATACCAGGCAAGCAGTCTTTCAGAATCATTTCTTCACTTTCCAGGCTTTTGCTTCTGAGCTTTGTCATTTATTTTTTGCATTTTGCAAAGAAAGCAGTAGAGCGGTGAAAAAACGTCTGAAAGAGTGAAACGGTGAAATCCTTTTCACTCGCCGAGCATCATCGACAGTCGGAGATTAGAAGTAGTGCGGACGAGGAAACCGATGGAAACCGTGAAACCGTACGGTTTTTGGTTCCGTTTGAATCTGCTTTCGGTTTTGAAGCCATTTGCAACAGTTTCCAAAAACCCCTCCGAGGCAACAAGATGAGCTGTGTGTACATCGTGTGTTTTCGTGGGGAGCAGGCTGACTTTTACTCAGTGTTTCGGCGTCAAACGCAGTGGAAGTTGAGCGAAAGCTTTTCCCTGTTTTTTTAAACTCTTTTCATCAAATCTGATATTTTCCATCTACTGTCAACGACTCATTCCAAGTGTTGGCTGCCGGATAGAAAGGAGTACTTTACCATCCATTCGGAGCGACTTAAAGCTTTCAGTATTTTTTCCGATAACAGCTGCAGTCGCACGAATGTAGCAAAGGCAAGAGCTAGACTGTTGTGGGTAAGGCAGTAGGCTTGATTTTCGTTTTGGACGTTTTTGTTGCCCCCGGGAAATAATTTCATTTTTCATCCGTCTCATTCCCACCCCCCCACGCACTCCTCCTATTGGTATTCGATGAAAGCACCAAAGTGGAGATCGGGGACTGATCGACTCAGCAGCGATGACCCAAATTTTTCCAGAATTTCACTCCGAATTCCCCTGCGGGAGTCGATCAGATCGAAACAGTGAAATAAAAGCGCAACACAAGCAAGTCGATTGGTAGTCGATTGTGGCAACGAGAACAAAAAAAAACGGGAAGGAAAACCCCGACTGCCAATCGGGTGAAATTCAGCAAAAATGCTATCCCACATCAAAACGACTTGAGTAGCCGGCTGGAGCGCTTGTATGGTTAGGGTGATTGTTTGCTTACCAACTAGGCAATTTCCTGGCAACCCATTTTTTATGGCATCTCGTAGATGTGGAAAAGGAAATGTGATTGTATTTCGGTCAAAGATGGGTTTGTGTGTTGTGGTGTTTCAGTTTTTTTCCCAATTCAATTTTGAAAGTATTTAGTCTTTGGTGCGTAATTTTATCGAAATGGTTCGAGGCATGATCCTTTATAAGCATAATGACAAATTGCATTTTAATTTAACTAGCACGTAGGAGAGCAAGTATATAATTTTAGTGTTTCTTTCTTATCTGAAGTGTTTACTTAAAAACTTTTCTTCATTATATTCCAGGTGAGTTTCGGCATACCAACTATCCAGGACTAGAGTACGTTCCCTTTTCGGCTTCCTCCGCGGGCGGCTTACGCCTGTTGTGCAGCTCGATGGCTTCCTCGAGCGTATTGGGCAGTGTGACACCGGTCGTTTCCGGAAACTCCAATATTAAAATGCCCGACAGCACGGCCACCGTTCCAAACAGCACCATCGGCAACGGTGTCCAGAGGGTTTGAAGCAGTGGCATCTGTGGGGCAAGCATGGAACCGAATCGGCCCACCATCGAGCAGAAGGAAATGAAGCTCTGGCGCAGGTTTGTCGGGAAGATTTCGGCCGTATAGATGTAGAGCGTGGAGAAGGACAGCGAGATGGCCATTTTGCTCATTAAAAACAGGCTCACATTCAGCCAGGTGATGTCTGAAATCGGAAACCGGTGCCGATGAACAAACGCGCATTGATGAGTGTGGGTGCGATGGGGAATGGGGATGGGAATTACGCCGAACTCCTACCTTTGAGAGCTGTCAGCGCCAGTAGGCAGAACACGCCGGATAGTATCAGCGAGCCGCATTGCGTTTTCCGGCGGCCGAATCGATTCAGAATGAAATTGATAGCCAACGATGGCGGTATCTCGGCCAGTGTGATGAAGATAAAATTACTGTACTTGTCCCCGGCCAGCGTGACCGAGTTGAGCGTGAGACCGTAATACACCATCGCGTTGGTGAACCAGCAGAACGCACAGTTGGCGATACGCAGCAGCAATCGCCGATGCTGGCAGGTTTCACGCACCAATTGGAGGAAGGATTTTCTCCCGCCGCCGTCGCTCTGTTCGGCGTCCAATTTGGCCTTCTGCTGCAGGTAAAACTCGTCCAGCGTACTCTTGGGCAGGGGCGGTCGACCGTTAGCTTTGGCCACCCGTTGCAGAATGTTAACCACGTCCGATTGCCGATCTTTGGTCAGTAGCCATCGAACGCTCTCGACCGTGGTGTAAAGCAACGGAATCGACAATACGCCCGGCACAAACAGAACGATCGATAGCGTACGCCAGTCGCGGAACGTCATTGCCAGCAATCCGAGAATGGCTTCGGCCACTGCGTACGCTACGAGGATGACGCTCTTCACGATGACGCGTAACCTCGGTTCGACCAGCTCCAGGCTGAGGATGAATGCGGTCGTATAGCTCGTTGATCCAAACATTGCCTCGACAAACTCGAGCGATAAGAACGTGCGGTAGCTGGCAGCGAAAGAGCGAATGATCGCAAGCACTGCACCGACCCCGACACACAGCAGCAGTGTCCAGCGCCGGCCAAACCGATCGGATATAATGCCCGACATGGCGAGCGACACAAACTGCCCAATGCTGTGCACCGTGCCGACGAGTGTTACCTTCCAAAGGTTTTCCTCGCACATTAAGTTGAACTGGAATTAAATAACATTAAGCGAATAATTTTATCCGACACCGCGTTGAAGGGATGACCGGTTCGGTTCACTCACATCATTCACGATGGTCCTTTCGGTCGGATCGGCGTACACGAACTCGGTGCAATGTTCGATGGCGCTTCGGTTAAACCGGCTTTCATCACAGACGAACTCGCCACTCGACGGTATCACCTGATAGCGTTCACATTTCGTCGGTAGTTCCGGTTTCCCGCCAAATGGTACCGCTGCTCTTATCCAGTCCGGTTGAAACGGTGTCGTTTGTGATACCGTTTCACACTCCGGAACGGTGCAGCTGGAAAGGGTTTTTTTTAAATATTTTGTAACGCTTAATTCGGCGTCATCCTTGCCGAAGGAGGAACACTGCTTACCGGTAGTGAACGTCGCCGGCAGTAAACACATAGCACAGGTTTGAAAATGCGGTAAAAATGACGGGCAGCAGAAGGAGGGTGCACTGCCACAGCTGAAATGGCCCAAAGTGACCTACTTCCTCGAGCAAATCGTCCAGCTCGACACGATCCGGCGCCGGTGCCGTTGTCTTTGACATCTTGCGGCTGCGTCGTACGTCGGTCGGTCGGTCGGTCGGTTGATCGGTTTGCCACAGACTAGAGCACTAATCACAATCGCGCACAGCAGATACGCAACCGCTAACAAACTAACCGAGAAACACCTGATAAATCTACGCTCGTACGATGCACACGCAGACAAGCAAGACAGGCTCTCGCGGCCGCGTGCTTTAATTCCGGTGTCGTCGACTTATCAGCTGTTTGTTATTATGATCGTCAATGGCAGCTGTGCGCCGACGCACAACAAACCGCGTTGGCAAAGTAGCGCGATGCTGAGCGGCATCAACCTTCACCAACACACATGAGCAACTCTTCCGCTTAACTATCGTAACGCTTGGATAGAGCACACGGCCGAAGACAGTCGGGGAGACAGTCGTACAAACCTGAACCAAGGTTCCCGCTGCTCAAGAGCAACTAACATTATCGAGGAATTCCCTGTAATGCGTGGACAATGTTGTACGGGGCGCACTTTGTATGGCGTCGCACGACAGATAAGTTTATCTGCGTGTACAGTCAACACCCCCCGATTCAAACAGTTGGCAAGCGTGAGATGTGCGACCTTCCGCGTGACTTGCATGACTTGAGGCCGAATCCCCACAGAGCAGTGCGAGTTGTCAGCTACTATCAGAAGATACTTGGGAAGCAGACCAACTGTCCAATATCGGAATGATTTCGTTTTATGAACATGATTATCAGATTTGACGAGAGCAACGAGTTTAGTTGTGGGGCGTCGCCCCATGACTGTGTACATAGAATAATGATTCTTTCCATCTTCTAAAACCACCTTCTGTTTTGTGGAAAGTGCACTAAACAATCGTAAGCTCGTAAAAGCTTGACGCTTGACTGTGTTCTCGAACGGCAAAAAAAGTCTTCTCCCAATGAAGTGTCGCTACCTTCTCTAGTACCTTTTTTATGACCTTCTTCAGGAATGAAAGGACGCTCACTATCCGGTCTGTGTACGTTATTCTTCCTGTCTCAAAAAAGGCGGCTTTCTTTCTTTCTTTCTTTTCTGCTATCGACGGAAACCATCGAACTAACCTTCGACCACAAGAAATAAATCATTCTACCTACCCACAGGGAATGTGGAGCCTATCGTACCGGAAAAGCCCGGAGCGCATTTAGAATCACATCGGTCCTATGGGTACTTTCTCTTTCTCTCGAAACCGCGTTCCTTCGTGTCGCAGCCCAGTTCGCCCAACAATGCCCAACCACCCTATCCTACAAGCAGAAGAAGAATTCACATGGGGACGTTTCAAAGCCTCCGAACGGTTTTGTCATGTAGCGCAAAGGGAAGGGTTTTCCTTTATCATTGTGGAAGCTTGTGTGTGCTTTTTCCGTTTTCCGTTCGTCCAGCCTATGGACAACCAAGATGAGAAGATTTTTTTTTGCAGCTCCTTTCGTCGACATTGAGGTTTCCTTCGGCACCGGCTTACGGTGACATTAGGTAAACCAGGCACGATTTTCCACTTTTCCGCGCCACACTCGATCTCCTGCATGCATCCACTTCCCCGTTTGGTCCACCTTTCTGGGTGACATTCGTGAAAACCGGCGACGACTCGCTGGATGGTGACATTTCATGTTTTCTTTCCATCTTTTCGGAAACCCCTTAACCGCCCCATTCGTTGGCAACTCAGATGTCAGATAAATTCGCCACCGTTTGACACATCGGCCCACACATGGGTGTATGGGATGCGAGTACGCTCTTCAAATAGAAGTGTGAATTTATGTCCAGCAAAGCGACATGTTTCGGTAAGTCTGCATCGATCGATTGTTTCCGGCCAGAAAAAAAATCGTTGCACGTAATTGAACGTAGCCGTAATGTTCGTGGGTGAATTGAAGGGCAAACAGAAATAGGAGACAGGGTAGGGCAGTAAGATCGGGTTGCGTAAAACTGCACGATCTTGGCAATTGTCTATTTGAAGGGCACTCACGCGGTACCCAGCGAAGCAAGCCAGCTGTTGGTAACATTAAGTGCCCTTACACCTGTGCAAAAAGAACGCGCTGGATGAGTTTTCGTTTTTTTTGTCACACCCAAAAAGGTTGGACATTATGTCAGCACACGTGGAAGCACTTAATCGAATTGTTCAATTACTTCACACCATCGACGTGACTTTTCATGCGTATCGGGCGCATAATTTAAAAGTACCTACCCCTTAGCTCAACACAACACAACCCAAAAAAAAAAACGAAACTCATCACTCCAGCTTTGGAACGGGTTATGGCATTGAGTTGAAACATAAAAAAGGACCCTACTTCACGTCACTGTGTGTGTTTGGCTTTGTGCGAAGAATGCGCCCCGTTACGGTTACCGCCATTACGCGAACCAAACACAACCGACGACGAGCAATTATTGAAAGGAGATCGCTAGTGGAATGGGTCGAAACGGATGGATAATGGGTTTCTTTATGGGTTGTTGAATTTGTCCTCGAATCGAATCGGAAACGGCGAAAGAAAGAAAGGCATCCTTCGCTGACTTTGTGCTGAATCGCGCGCCACAGTACCATGGCAAAAACAACAACCTGTGGAAATTGTCGAACAACCTGTTTCTGTGGTACGCTCGAAAGAAAATTACTTTCTTGTTTTGTTTTTTCGCGTGGATTTTTTTTTTCTACTTTGTTTGATTTCTCCCAACACGTTGGTTACTTTCATTTCTTTTATATTTTCTTTTATTTATTTTCATTTTAGCCTCCCCTCCCCTAGAGCAACGCTCACTTAGGGCCGGTTGCTTCGGGAGGCGAGATGGTCTTAGCCATGGTGGCGTTCAGCGGGCGTCCTCCAGAACCTTGTCACGATCGAAGTGTAAAATAATCATTATGCAAATGCAAAAGTGGGAAAAATACACGAAAACATACAAACGCGTCTGATTACGAGAGTCCTTGATGTAGCTCGGCCCGTGAAGGAAGCCGTTATACGGGGAGAAAAAAAAAGAAAACAACGAGGAATCGCTATTGCGACGGTAACAGCAACGACATCGATTCACTGATTTCATGATCCATCTATGCCGAACGGTGTGTTTGTTGCTGTTGTTGTTTGCTGCAACCATCGATCGATCGGTTCAGTTCGTTCGTCCTTGTGCGAGATGTTCGAGTTGTTTGCTGAACGGGAATTCGTGACAGGAGTCATGGGGAAGCCTCGTTGCGCGACGTCTTGTTCTGCTGCTTTCCGTCTATGGAGCTCGTTCCATATTGGTTCGTTTAGCAAGACACTTCGCTACAACATTGTTGCTGGCAGGGTTGCCCTGGGCGATGCCAGTGTAGCCAGTAAATATTATTATTCTCCTTCTGTGTTTATATTTTGTTGTGTGTGTGTGTGTGTGCTTGGAAGTTACTTTTTCCGAGCACAAAATGAACGTTGGCAGAGGAAAACCAGCTTTGCCGTGAGTGACAAGCCCGTAGCCATTGCGCTCGTTCGCTGCAACACGCCTGGATGAGTGCTTTCAATTAGGGGTTAAGAAAAACTTCATCCCAAAACGGAGTCGTCAACGTGGGAGTGGGTCTTCCCATCGTCATCGTCGCCGCCTCACAGCTCTGTGCGACGAGGTACGAAAATAAATAAAATCATTCCGGACTGTGCGTGTGAATAATTGTTGCAAAGCGGAGAAAATAATCATGATAAAACTGAAGGTGAAACCTGGCGTACCTTACTGGGGACAAAAAAACGACGAAAGGCAAACACTGTCCCTTTTTGTGGTATAAAACTTCACCAGATGATGGTGTGAAGGGTGTTGGAGAGAGATGGGAGAAAGGGAGAAGGATTTGAGGTAAAACTTTGCAAAACCTGACCCATACCTCGTCGTAGGGTTTTGTGTTGGGTTTTGGGTTAAATGTATGATTGTGGTGCCGAATTCCGGCGGTTTCTTGCGTGGCAATCCACCCAAAAACCGACCAAAGAATGGCAGAAGAATTGGTGGCTGCGGTTTGGGTATATCTCGCGGGAGAAAAACTTGTTGTTAGAAGAGCATTATCTCGTTACAATTTCGGCATGTTTCTTTGCAGACAGGGCGAACTTTACCCATCGCCCTTTGATGCCTTACCCCGTTTGCCTTCGTTCTCCGATGCTCCCCGAAAGGGAAGGGTTGTCGTTCTGGATTTACGAACCGTTGAACTTGTAAGTGGCCCACGATCACATAGCGGAGGGAAACGAGGGACGGTATATTTAATTTACATGGTGAATTTTTTGAAATGTTACACATTATCGTGTTGCCGTGCTTGTGCGGAACACAATTACATCTTGCGCGAGTGCCAAATTACAACACAAACGTATACGTCACATGACGTCGCCATTATGTTATCCTTGTCTTTTTGTCCCCATTTTTGCTGCCTCCGTCTCCGTGGAGCAATGATTTTGAACGTCGAAACTAGCTGGGATACACTCATTAACACGAATGGATGTCAATTAACGCAATACTTTACGCCGGCCCAACCCGTTTTTGCACCAGCACAATGCCATTGATGGGAGACATTAATTGAGGTGATTTTATTACAGCTGGGTGCACAGTGTGTTGTAAGTTTTGTACGTTTGAAGCACGGGAAAGATGGGAAATTTTTAATTCGTTCCATGGTGCGTTGTACACAAATTAAGACTCATTAGCTTGCTCACCAAAAAAAAAAAACGCACACACACATGCTGCTGAATTGCTAGCTAATTGTTGTGGCAAGAAAGATGGCTGTCAATCAAATTGATGTAACCATGTTATCATTTGTGTGAGTGTTTTTTTGTGTTGCTGCGGTGTCCGTCCAATCGGAACGTTTTGACTTCAATCGTCGGAGAGAAACGAAAAGCTTTTCTTTTGTTTTTTCCCCCTTCGGGACATGCGCGAAAAATAGCCAAACCGTTCAAGCAAATACTGGATAATTAACACAAACCATAAGATGAGGAAAACAGCTATTTTTTCCTTTTTTTTTGTAATTTTGTAGCAGAAAGGACATTGAATTCGCTTTTCCTTCTGGTCTGATTTGTACCATTTTCTCGTGCGTTTTGTTTGTAACGAATCGTGTTGTGAGGTTTGGGTTCCTTTTGAGAACGAAAATAGACAAGATCCTTTTTTTTCTTTTCAACATAAAAGATCTGTACTTACTTCACAGCTCAACAAGACGAGAGCAAGAACAAAAAAAACCTAGCATCAAAAAGGGACAAAATCCCTTCCACTGTTTCGGACACAATGTTTTCTTCCGCGAAATAAACTGTTTATTTTTTCCACCTTCAGACTGCACATTGTCTCTGCAGTGCGCGATTGTCTTGCTGGTTCGTTTGCAAGATCCCGCTTCCAGCTGAATTAATTTGAATTCTACGATTAATTATCATCGTCATGCTATACTTCGCCCGTGCTCTGGAAGTTGTTCAATACTTTTCTTGATGTCCGGTCGGTTTTGTCGTTTCGCTCGTGGATGTTTCGCTTTGTTATCTGTACGTTTATCTTTTTTTACGTAAAAATCTTTTTTACGTGTGTTTCATTTTTTCCTATAAGCTCCATTTACAAAAAGCCGTCCTTTTTTTGTTATTTTTCAGAGCTGGGGTATCTTCCTCACCGTCCTTGCAGGTTTCACATAAAGACATAATTTTTCATTTATGAAGCTTGATGGATGATGGCTGGCGAGTAACGGAAACGTAGTACAACAACAAACCAGCTAAACTCTGCAAGCTGTATGCGTGAAGAATGATTCCATTTTTCATATGAAATGGAAAGTTTTTAATCAATAATGTAACATTGGCATTTTTTTCTTCTCTTTGGGCGTGAGTCTCATAATTGGAAGCTGATGATGTTTGGGTAGAAATTTGTCAAAATACAAATGATGTTGCAAGCCGTAGCAGGAATAAAAAAAAAAGAAAGAGAAGTGAATGCTTTTTCCCCATCGATATTACTTCCCTTGAACGATTTATTTCTTTCCATAACTCTTCCGGTTTTTCCGGTTACTGCCTGTGCAGCAGTAAAATCTGTCAACGAAACAAGTCAGTCAAAACATGGGTGCAGCACGATTTTTGGAGAAGCTTTCTTGCCGGATTTCTCCATCAAACTGGTAGCAATAAAAGCGGAAGCGACGATTCTAAGGGCACAGCACGAACGTCCCCAAACGTCACCGCAGCAGCCACTATAAATAACGAGAATAAACATACAAGCGAAGCATATTTATGGCGTGTGTATAATTTTATTATTCAATGATTTATTTAATGGATCCCTTTTTCCGGATGTCTGCTGTGGCTGGTTCTTATCGACTTCTGGTTTGTGGGGTGTTTTTTTTCTCAGAATCGTTAGTAAGACTTTGGTTTTATTGTTTAAATCCATTTCCGTATTCGTGTGGATAGGGATGGAAGCGAACAGTTTATGACCATTTTCCTTACCGCATGGGAAGGTGTAAACGATACCGTTTTGGAGCATGAGTCTTACAAGAAACATCAACCACATACAAGTACAGAACAGAGGTATCGAATCGAACGACTGAAGCAAGTTTTAATTTACATTAATTTGTCATTTCTAAAGTAATTTAAATCGTACGTATGTTTGCGTAAAACAGTTTACTTGCCATGTGTGCGAAGCGAATTCATCTGTATATGATCATGTTAAAATAGGCTGGGTAGTCTTTCGTGTTGGACATGATGCAAAAAGTCAAATAATTACAAAAAAGAATTAAAAAAAAAACGCAACAGTGCATCGTAGGACCGCAAATGGAAAATGTCATTAACACAGTGTGGTGGTAAGCTAATTCCAAACATGAAATCCTTTGCGTACTCACTAATGAGTGATCGCAATCAAACTCCAGTCTCCGGTCTTTGGACAAATTTGGCGTAGGGACAAATTTGCCATCAGAGCCAAATCCCTTTCATGTTTTTCCCGGTGCACTTTTGACAGCAACAGCCTAATCAACTGCACGTGGCAGCTGGCAGGTGGAAGGAATGCAGGCACATCATCACCTCCCACCCACCCTCGGTACCAGTCCCAATTAAAGCCAATAAGCCCACATTTGGTAACTCGGATCAGCGTATCATACAGCGCCGGCAACATACGCGTCGAGTATCAATTGCAGCGTGAGAAAGAACCCGCGGGCGGGGCGAGAATGAATTTTCAAAATCCGCGTTAATGATAATGATGAGCCAAATCAAGAGCAGCGATGCAATTTGAAGAGGTGCGAGCATTCGATAAGGCAGGAGACCCTAAGCGGGGTGGGGGATGACGTACCGATGACAATAATTGTTAGCGCTTATTGTTTTGTGTGTGAAAATTGCGTTTAGAAACCAAACATCACACTGTCATTGGCATGCCGGGCGGATTGGGGTGGTCGGTGGGCTGCACAAATATTGGCCGCATGTTTCCTAATAGTTGACCCACTCACACACACAAACACAAGGGTGAACACAGATCGAGCGGTTAATAGCAAACGCACTAAACAAATCCGCTAAGATCCTCCCCCGGGGATATTGGTGGCGTGGCTGGATTGTTGGCTGCTTCTTTTTATAGCATCAATTTTATTGAAACTGACCAACATCAAACATACACATAGGCACGTGCACTGGACCAATTTGCAGCTGTACCCAATCGGAACTCATTATCATATTTTGTGCGTTAAGCCTGCGTTTTCAGCTAGGACAATGTATAATTTTTAACTAATAAACTCAATAATTATATCGTGCCTTTTGGCCGTCAATTAATGGTCGATCGCACGGGTGAACAAACGAGCGGCGAGACGAGAACGGAGACGAGCAGTCCCTTTTTTTGGGGCAGTTCGAGAGTGGTAGGTGTGGTACATTGGAAAGTTAATCGGTAATTAGTGGATGGAGGTTTTCGAAATTAATCAATTTCGTTAGAAAGAAAGTCAATTACCAGTGCTGGTGTCCTAGCGAGAAAGAAGCTTATGGAGCTTATTTGCGGTTGAAATCGGATGCTATATTGAATATTGTGAAGTACATATAACACCAAATACAGGGTAATTGGAAACTGTTGGAGCTTTGTTGTTTGGGCTAAAGGGAATTTGTTTGTTGTAAATAAAAGCGAACTTTAGCGATGAGTATTATTAAAATGATTCCTCAAATAAAAGCGTGTTTTCAATTAACTGACTCCTACATTTAGTATGCATGAAATGAAAACATGTTTTGTTTATCGAACGTCTTTAGCTAATAAAATATACATTTTTATTGAATTATTCCCCCGACTTCTTTATGCCTTCATCGTTCCAAAACTCCAGCTGTTTGTCTTATTCCAATCGTCTAGCAACTGGTTTTACACGCTACTGGTTACAACAGTTGATAGCTATGTATATTTCTGCATAAGGATACAAAATGAAACAAAATGCAAACAGCAATTTTCCCGACTAGCGCAATATGTTCCCATTACTGTAGCGTTTAGTGTGCGAGACACACAGAAAAAAAGCGAGAAACGGCGAACGAAAACACTCGCTGCTAGTCGGGTCGGTTTGATAGGAAGGTTTTGTTCGTCCGAGTGTGCACAAATATTGAACAAGGACTTTGGACCGACGCTCCTGCAACCTTTTTCGCCGTTTTGCACCAGCGACGGGACGAACTTTTACCAACGTTTGCTTTAAGTCGCGCTGAAACAAAGTCAAACACGTCAGCGAGGGATTTTGCTGTTTTTGCCGTTCTGGCGAGGGATCGGGAAGAAAGCAAGAAGCAGAAAGGGGGAGAGCGAAGAAGCATAAAAATATACTACTTCTTCGTACACTCCTGCTCACACTGGCTACACACTGGAAGCTCCTGGTTCCCTGTAAAGAAAGGGAACATTTTAACAGGAAGCCGCTGTGTGACGGACAAACATGTAAAGCGCTGGAAAATGTTGAGCGAACGCGATCGATGACTCACCAAGAATGAAGTCAACTTGGGTAGACAAGCAGGAGTGAAAATTTGAGAAAACATCGAATCGAATCGCTCTGCTCGTCATAGGTAAGCTCCGGATGCATGCTCACGCTAGCAACTATATACACTAGCAAGAAACTGCTACGAGAATTTTCCTAAAGTGGTAAAAAATACGTGGCGTGTATATGCAAGGGAGCCTGGAAAAATATCATCCCCAGTGTTGTTGAAGCAGAGCTTTGCACTAAGTAAGTCATTACATATTTCCGGCGGGAGTCGAGAATCTTCAGACCCTTCTGTTAGTTTTAAAACAGTGGCGCTTGCCAACCGTCCACGGATGGGGCTCCTATGTCTTCCAGAAATCTCGACTACCTTCTGGTGGTTTGTTTTGGTCGGTTCGGTCCTTTCACAATCCCTGTCTACATTTTGGGGGACAGAGGTTAGTGCACGTGGTACGGTTTGCATGAAATGAAATATTCATAATTAAAAAGCGTTCTCACATCATTCCCGGGGCTTGAGCAAACGGTAGCAGCAAAGCATCATCTTCTCGGAACATGGGTACTGGACCCCGGGAAACCAGGATACCCCGGTCCCTGGGACCGGTTACCGTAGCGAACACATGCATGAGAGATGTGAAGTGTCAGATTCGCTGTAACACGTGACTCCGTTCCCCGCGACGGCGACGAAAGATCAAAAGCCCTCATTTAATCACTTGTAATGTTTCATGTCTAACGAGGAGCTTCTCTCCAGCAACAGAGCCAGCAACTGGCTCTTTCAGCCGTTGGTTGGGTGACCCAAACGGGTGTGCTCGGGTCGTGGTAAGCACACACTAAACTTACCTGGGATACGATAATGAGCCGTTGACGAACAGAGATAGGCCCTGTTGAGCGCCGAGTGACGTTAGGACGTGCTTGACCGAATAAGCAACTGTTTGAACAGCATGAAGCGGTCGTACATCATGCAAGCACTCCGTTCAATCCCTCCGGCAATTGTTCCTTCTGCACGGTAGCATTGGCTGGAAAAAATGTGGTACAAGAAAAGAAAACCTATTAAAGTCTTCAAATTAACAGAAGCATAGACTAATACTTTTTTAACTATGTTTTAGTATCTAAAATGAAGTCATTTCGTAAGACTGTTCATGTCTTTTTAGCCTGGAATTAACTCAAACTTTCGTTCCAATTGTGATTTTTGGAAAAAAATATATACAAAGAATACAAACTGATGGAAAAAATCACTGTTGGAACGATTACTTGCTTCAACTTCATGCGAACCGGACAACCGTTATTAAGCTCATAATTCGAATCTTTGCGTAGGATCTCTGTCTCGCAAAGGCAAGAATCGAATCACTTACTTCCTGGAATGGGCTCATTTCAAACCACTCAAACTGAAACTGATACCATACAATTTCCTAATTTCCCATTCTCAACCATTCCTTCCTGGACTGGACGGACCGGATGGAGAAGGTCTGTGGCAACATGATTGACAATTTCTTCTTACCGAATGCGGATGTACGGATTCTTACGTAAGATTGGTACCATATACTTTCCACCCGGATGAACGTTACGCGACAATTCCGAAGAAGCTGTAATAAGGTCCAGTAGTGTAGTGGTGTGCGGTTTGTGCGGAAATCTTTTGCCAATGTGACAAGCGCCGTTTTGTGCAAGTGGATGATTTTCTCACGAAGTTGTTGTGAAAAGCACATTCACATGCGGGTCTTCGTGCGGGTGGGTTTTGTCTCATCGGAGCATACATCGGGTGTGATTCATTCCAAAGACGAACCTCAAACTAATCCTATTTCCCTTTGGTAGCTCTCCATTGAAGCTGTTGAATGTGACCTTCGGTCGTCGGTTGCGATGGAACTCGCCACGAATTCGTCAAACAGCGCAAGGGTGGTCAGACGTCAGTTTAATCTCACTCACCAAGATGGAGAGCAAAAGTGGTGTAGATTTCGCCACCACAATGGATGGCGTTAATACGGGTTTTGGGGATGTGTACGGTGCGTTTTGTTTGCGTTTTCGCTGCAAATAGCCATAAACCGATGAAAGGGTTCTTAAGTGACGATATTGGTCCTCGCTGCGGAACAAAGGCATTTATTATCAGCAAAAACCCTTCGGGGATTGGTTCACCCTAAAGCTTAGGTTTGTCTTTAGAAACGTTGCCCGGGCAGAGAATATGGGTGCCTGATTCATCACCAGGTTTTCCTATAATGGTCCGTGGAATGGTCGTTCGAGTCGGTAGGCTTATAAAAACTAAATTAACTTTCCTTCCACCCCTAATGCGCCCGATGCAGGAACGGGCCCCTCAGTACACACTTTGTAAAGCGACTTAGTGGTTGGACGTGCAAATGAATTTCACTAAACATTCGCCTTTCGCCGCTCACTTGCATGCCCATGGTCTAACAACCGATGGTAATGGGCGATTCAATATTAACTAACAACTTCTCGGAAGCTTTCCAATGAGATCACTGTCGACACTTTAGGCACAACATTTGCGTCTTGTTTATAGCTGGAAAGCGTCGATCTACAATCCCTCCATCACTTTTCCGCTTTCGGTCAACCGTGGTGCGCAGCAAGAGCGGAAAATGCATGCCTGGGATCTTTCCCCCCTGAGGTGGCATTGATTTTCCCGGAACGTGCCAAACTTCGATAGCCGGCCGGTGTGCCAGAGAGAAACACTCTGGAGGATAATCTGTCGTAAAATTAATTAATTATATAAACTGTTTTAATTTAGCTTCAACCATGGTTCAAATTGTATCAGCATTGCGAACAGCCGAGACCAGAACCAGTGTTTCGGCGTTCGGGCAGGAAATTCGCACCTGTATTGCGAGTTGCCTTTAACGCCGTTAACAAAATCCCTAATTGGAATTATAAATCAACAATCAACACAAGGCAGGGAAGGTGTTGAAAAATTCGCAGGAAATCAACCCGAAACTCATCTAACCGGTGAAATGGGAGAGCCAAACACGGTGGACCTATGGCGGTTATGGGGAAGCGTTCCAAATTCCAGGTGAAGTTATGCATCAGAAAAGTGAGATATTGTTAGCTTAAAGCGTTGGATCCGAAACGAACCAAGATTTATTCCGATCATTTTGATTAATTGAATGCCAACCCTTGGGCTTAAAATGTATAGCGCCCGTGTAGCACGAGAGCATCGTACCGTGCCTTATACTCGAGGCTTACAATTCCTATCGAAGAAGATCCACAAGGAGCTGAAATTACAAAGGAAGATTAAATTTTTGTGTTTTCCTGTGGACACGAGCACCAGAGTATGCGGATTGAAACAGCAATATTGAAAGGAGTTTCAAAGCTTATAATGAGGAAGGACCGGTTGGGCTATTTTCCGCGAATCATTACCAAATCAAAGCTGCAGTTGAACGTGAAATTATTTACAGTACATTAGTACTACCGGAACCGAATAGGTAAAATAGCGATAAGAAAGGAATCAGATCAGTATGCAAATTTCTGTCAAGATTTCGTAAAACCTAGGCACAAGCTGTTGAGTATTTTATAAACTCCATGCTTATATTGGTAATATATCGCTGCCAAAAGCTGCCACAGTCGTAACGAACAAAATAAAGCTCTTCATAATAACTTAAAACGTTATGAAACCGAATCCAGGGGCAGAAAACAAAGTGGGAACAGTGTATTGAAATTTATCCTCCAATAATCCTGTTCAAAAACCGGAACAACACTAAGAAAGGTTTTATCTCCGATGAAAGCTTTACTAACCTCGACAAATCTTCACCCGATTGCTGTTTCATACTGCGAGCTCACTAGCACGGTAGACTGTGCTGAACCCAAAATAGTTCCCCTTGAGTGCATCTGCTTCATGACTGTTGGTACTGATATAGTCTGATTCTGACGCAAACCCCTGTTAGCGGACGCCCATTCAAATTCAATCAAGTGAAACTAATTTTAACCGCCCTCATTATCAGACAAAGCGGCTCGATCTAATCTTTATCGTACGTTTTTGCTGTCCCTATCCGGTGTAGAATGAATTACTTAGCCAACGAATGAGCCGAGCTGCTGTGGCACTCTCGGCGGTGAACGCGGGCAGTTGGGTAGTTGTTGGGTGCTGTTATGTGGACAGTCATCTGCCTAATAGCATTCAAATGGCTTGCTTTCCATCGTCACGAAAGGATTAGGATGCGGTCGGAATGCTACACGCTGCTGAGTTTCTGGGAAGGCGATAAGCAAGAATAAAAATAGCACTAGCGTTTGTAGGATCAAAGCCAGGGCAAAGAGAAACGTTGCTGGAATTACTTAAACTCGGGCGCAAAAGCAACCAACGAGGATGAGAAGGAAGTAAAACAAAAACAAACGAAAAAAAAACCATCAACTTGATACTCTTTATTATGAAGGGTTGGCGCAAATCCAGTGCCACACCGACATGCTCGATGTTCATTCGTGTCCTCGACAATCCACAACCGTACAGCTGATGAAAGATAAGCGTCTCAAGATGAAGGCGAGAAATTTGATGTCCACTCCCGTGGTGTAGCTCGATTTGCACCGGTGTGGCAGCCAACTAGCATATTCCCAGGCTGGCTCATAACAATAAAAATAATCGTAATAGTTTCATTAGTTTAAATCCCATAAAACCTCCAGCATCTGCTAGATTTGCTCTGCTAGACCTGACTGAAGCAGATTAACAAAAAAAAAAAAAAGAACTGCATCCTTTTGTTTGCAACCGTCAACTTTGGCTCTGGTGTTGTCTTTGAGATTCATTGGTAAAGGTGTTCGGTTTCCTTTACTGCAATCAAACCATCTGCTGTCCAAAGGATAAAGAACGGCCCATTCTTCCACATGCCATATAGTTTTTTCTTTTTCTTCCTCACCCCATGGGCTTATAGGTCAGTGGAAAATGGTTTCCCGCCGGTCCAATTTCTCACCTACCGCGTACGGAGTGATTCTTTCCGAATTTGGATTTCAATATATTCGGGATTATGAGACGGACCGGCGACGGAGAATCTCTGGTTTGCCAACCAGATGTTGACCAGGAATGGACGAAAATAGTGCCGAACTCACAGCAGGAAGTTCGTACCCAACTCTCATAATCAGCATCGCAGCGAAAAATTGCCGAACTCTACACCGTAAAGGCCGACCCGGCGATAAGAATGGGCAAGCTGTTGGCAAGCCTCGGCAAGTGGAAGTGATGAAAAGAATTCGTGAAAATTACGAAACGGAACACCGGGCCAGGACAAAGTTCCGAAGCAGTTTGCACCATTGCACGTCATGCAACACTGCATCCGGGCCTGGTGTTGTGATGTGAAGGTTATTGAGGCCACCCTCATGAACGTGGCATGTGGCATGGGGAAAGCGTTAAAAACTTCCCACAGCAAGTGACAGAGCGGCTGGACGAGCCACAAATCAGCCCATACTACTCGGCTGCCGTGCCGTGCCGAGAATGGGGTTTGCGTCCGGGAAAAGCAGGTGGAAAATGTGAAAACAAAGAGAAACCCCAATGGAATCCGTGGAAAAGACTAGCAATGAGCTGAAACTATGCATCTTTTGTGATGTTTCGTTCTTATTTTATCTCCTTCTTTTGTCACTCTTTCCTTTAGTTCCGTTTTGTGCTTTATGTTATTTTTTTGTCCAGTTCATCGTTTCATATTTTAAGATGGCTGTCGACATCTGGTGCGGTTATTTTCTATATAATTTAAAAGTTTTTCGAAATTGCCTCCACCAGGAGCCTAGGGAAGGCAAATTTTTCCTTTCCGTGGAGGGTTTAATGCGCCCTTTTCTTTTCAACCTCTGCTTAGGCGCCAGACGGTTGGAATAAATCTCGCTGCAAAGCTTGGCCATCTGGTGAATTTTACATTATCCGTATGTATACTTGCGATGGGTTCTTCTGCCCTCTTTCCATTTCTGGGCAGCTTTTTGTGTTTTAAATTTCCTATTCTATAGCTTTGTATGTGTACCCAGAAAGAGTATATTGATTTTCTAAGTGATGCGCTTAAGAACATATCGAGGTATCGACATTGAATGTACACAGCACTCCAGGCAAATGTATTTATAGTATTTATGTAGTTTTTTCTCTAGTCAAATGGAACACTTGTTTGACTTAATTTCGTTTCAATAATCTAATGCTCTCTTTGTGAAACTGCTACATGTACCATCGTCGCTAACAAACACTTTACTTTGCACTTTGTAACTGACGTCTTTTGGTCTTCAATGTTGGCACTAAAAGACGACTCCATTTCAAGCACTAAATTATGCACTAAGCGTAATAGACGGGTAATTCAACAGCGGACGTCAGTGATCTTCAGTAGTAGTAGTAGAACTTCCGTTGTTGGTACAAGCAGAGTAGCTTCGTTCAGTCAGTCAGTTTTTGGTGCGATGGTGGAAGCAACCCGTTTGTTATATGAAGCTAGCAGATAGTTGGGGAAGTTGTGCAAAATATCTAACTCTTGACACCTTGTGAAGAGGCTATTGTCGAAGAATGGTTTCTATCTGTGTGCCTGCTCCCCTTTTCGGATATCCGAATAAACGTTTCTCTCAAAGAGACAGCTTTTGAACCTTACTTCACGTGAAAATTCACTTGTGCTTTGTTGGGTTATAGCCGAATTGTATTGTATGGAACAATGAGCTGAGCTTCATTGCGTTTTGCTACTTCCCAACTAATATGAATACAGCTGTCAGACTAAAATGATCAATCAATTAAATCTATTCACAACACTTCCCATTCCTTCAAAATGGCCAGCAGAAAAACTATGCAAAAACTAACTGTCAAAGTTTCCAGTGGTTCGGTCGGAATTTGTAGATTGTGTGTCATCGACTCCAAGTGCACGGTTCAAGAAATTGTAACTTTCTTTGTGAAATTGAAAAGCCATGTTTTAGCACGGAACGGAAAGTTAACAAGCATACGTGTGAATATGAGAACCGGTTGAGGAAATTGTTGTTTCAAGTACTGTTTGTCACTCCATGGCCCATGGTATCACGCGCAGCAGCTCTTGACATCGAGAAATTTCTTCTCCAAAACTCCACAACACATGAGCACACGAGTTCCGCAGAAAGTGTGCACAATGGTACGGTCGTTTGATGCTGTCACACGAACCGACCGGTGTGTGGCCGCCTACCGCACAGATCGATGAGTTTAGCAAATAATGATGTTATGCGAAAGTGGCAAAGTTTCGTGCGTTTGTTTCAAACTTCATCTCGTTTCGTTTGTGACGGAACGGAACCGGGAGCGAGTAGTGGAGTGACATTGGAGGGACCAGGAGGTCTCATGGCAGGCCTAGCTTGTTGGCTGCTTCGTCTGCACTCATGAATTTTACATGATGCTGTAGCTTTCAAATATTGAGGTTAGGGTGCGTTTGCGGTTGCTGGTGAATTATTCCGGCGTACCTCATGAACCTCAATTTCGTTGGCACTGGTACAAATTTATCCATTCGGTCACAATCTCTCGGTGACACTGGAAGAAAATTGCTGTCAGCTGATGATATTCACTTGAAGTTTGTTCACATAAATTTCCTGCTCATCCCCCAAGCGAATCAAAAAAATATATATAAAAAAAACACTCACACTTAGGCACACCTGCATATTTTCCCAGCACAGGCTCGGGAATGTTTTCTACGATTGCAACCGATCGTGTGCGGGCTGAATGTTTTTGTTTTGTTTTTTTTCGGTAGGCCAAAAGACAATAACCCCTTTTTTGCCGGGAACCGATATATTTGACTGCATTACCAAGCAGTACGTTTTGCATTTAATTTACGTTGTTTGTTAGAAATTTCCCAATGTCTAGTGATGCGTGTCGTTTGATGAAATATTGATGAACTATGATGATAAGAAAGGCTGTTGCCAACTGTAAAAGTGGTAGGGTGAATTGAAACAAAACATATTTAGTTTTCCTTTTGTGTTCGTGAATGTGGGATGTTCACAATATTTTCTTTTCGAGTAAAATGTAAATGAAAGCATATTTACAACACTCGCTAGACCATTACAAATAGCACTTTATTCTATCATATTTCCGGAGAGGTTCTATTCCACTTACTGTACACTGCTTTGTACAGTCTTGTGGTAAGTACGTTACGCTGATATGGTTTCCCCAAAACCTTATCCGAGAACGGAGTACAGCTTGGATTTCGCCGGGGGCAAGATTAATAGTCGCATCAGGCGCAAATTATGTTGGATGTTAGGAGCCATTCCAAGCGTTTCGTACCGTCTGTCATCTGGAGCAAGTGTGCTCGAATGCCACCCCTTTAGTTTGTCGTTGTCAGAAGTCCTGCTTTGTGCCGTGTTGTATCGCACTTCCCGGAAGAATCTAGGTTACCGGGTCAAGTAACGAACGAATGAAAAATTATGCTTTCTGCCCCCTTGATTGCAAAAGAAAATGTTTGACAGATTAAGCACCATTACGGAAAGCAACGTTCGTAGCAACGCAAGTGCCAAACCAAAGGTTAACTAACTACTTTAAGCATAACAGCGAATGGGAACTCAACAACAAAAAAATCTTCTCTGATGATTTTTTTTAACAATCTGGTTTTTGAACCATTATCAAGACCTTCAGTTCTGATGAATCGACTCGGAAATAAATGCCGCGATCGGTGAATTGGGAAGCATATTGACAAAGTTTGCCCGGAAATGGCATCGCCGATTCCACTTGAAGGGGAGATTCGATTCCTGATAATGCCCATTGTTGTGCATCAGCCGCAGTGGCAGTTTGGCCATTCTTCACGTATTGAGCAAAGTTTGTCCAACGATTGTTGATTGGATTACGTTGCCGCTTGTCGATTTATGATGACTGATGATGGACCATCGCACAACTGATTCGAGTGGCTTCTGGCCTTCGAACCTACTGGCTTTTTCCCCATTTGAGGTGCCTAATGCGAACGAAACCGGAAGCCGCAACGGAAGCAACGTCGTCCTGTTGCCATCGGCCGGTTTTTGCTTCTTGCTTTGCTGGTTTCTTTACTGGGCTCAACGGTTTTTTTTGTCGTCCTGTCTCCTGAACCGTCTCCAGTCCCGAAAGCTTAAATACACAGACAATCAGAAATCAGTGGCTCACCATCAGTGACATAATTCCTGAAGCATTTCGGCATTTTCGTCTGTCGATGCGTGCCGTGTTGGTCGAAGATTCGCGACCCCGGGACGATGGGAGGGGTGGGACACCAAAACGGTGCGCTGGTTCAGTCTCGTGACCGAAGGCGTACAAGTGCAGAGGAGAAGTTCATTCGCCGGCTCGATATTGTGTACTTACCAATCAAAAGAGTAAATAAGCGCCCTCTGCCAGATGAAATCAGCAATAAATCTCGAGCAAACATTCCGAACGCACCGGTACTAACTGTACGGTAGATGTGGTTGAGATGGATAGATAAACGTGGAAAGGACAGTCACGGGCTCAAACACACCGATTGAATCGTCAATGTGGACATACTGTTTCACTCCGATGGTCACTTGGATGCTACGGGTGCTTCTTCCACGATCATTACTAATGGCACGTGGCCACTACGAAGCAAAGTTTAAGTGATCTTCGCTAATGAGGTAGTTGAGCTGCTGCTGCTGCTGTATGGAATGAGCAGTCGGTAGCCACAGTGAAGGTGCAACAGTAAATAGTGAGTCGAAACCTTTGTTCTGCGTTGCATTTCATCCGTCCGGATGGTTTTCATTTTAATTAAAACATTTCACACAACGCTCGAACAGGAATGCTTGGGAGTGTGCCACAACACGAAGGAGATATCCAGCGAAAGGAAAGCCATCCACCGGAAGGCAGAAGATGTGAATAGTGTCGGTGGTACATTTGTCTCTGTTAGCCCAAATCCTCTTACCGGAAGACCATTTCGTTTGCAAAACAAAGATTTTAGACTCTTTTGGGTAGACCCTGTTCCTTGGAACAGAGTTCGGAACATCTACGGAAAAGGGGAAGTGAGTAAATTTTTCCTCGAAATAAACCCGCCCCAAAAAAAACCGACAAGGTGAACTATTTTGAATGTAAAGCAAAACAAGTCACCTTGCGTCTTTCGAAGGTAAACTTCACTTCACGCAGTGTTTTTTCGGGGGCATTTCTCCCAGGTGGAAACCATTCTAGCATTCCTGGGACGCTAGCTTAGGCAGCGTATTATTTCGTTTGCTTTCGTTCTTGCTAGCTGAGCAGAAGACGTAAAATGGGGAGAGAAAAAAATAACTGGCAGCCCGGCTGTGACGCCTTCAGCCTTGTGCAAGTGACATTTCCCAAGGCTCTGCTTGCTTCGTAATTCACATCGTTGAACCGTATCAAACGGGGAACTTTGGTTGATGAATGTGTCTGCGTAACTGGAGCGATAGAGGAAAGAGAGGATGAAATGAGCTTGGCCCCTTCTCAGATGACACTTTTGGCAGGAAACGTAGTTACTGCACCGCCGACTAGAACGTGTTTACCTTCCCCGGCAAGCTAGAAAGCAACTGATTCCTGTTTTATTTATACACCAAGCGGTAAAGGAAGAAAATAAAAGGACATTCGCCTACGGTAGCATCTTTCAATTTACACCATCGAAACAACGAACGAAGAAAAACCTTCTTTACCCGAAGGTGCTACAACTGGTTCTACGCTCCACAACAACAGGATACAGCAAAAGAGTAATTTTCTCCGCTGCGCTTTTAATGTGCAAAACATCGTCGAACACCGACCGGGTACTGGGAACGGGAGATTCGTTTTTTTCCTCCGACTGTTTTCAAAGCAAAAGCTCCACGGATCGTATGTTCGCATCCGGTGAATTGTATCCAGCCCCTGGCAATGTTTGATTCTGGAGGAACAAAACAAAATTGGAAGCCTCTAATTAGTCTCCGGAACATGAGGAATTAAAATACAACGATGGGCCACAAAGCAGTGGTGCTTTGAGCAGCTAGTTTGTAGCCACACAAAGCAGTAGGGAGAAATCTGCTGCAGGCTAGCTAGTGACACACTTTTACTCGAATGAAGAGTGTTATTATGCAAACGCACTAGCCTTGGTTTCTGTCCTATTACTGCTGTAGAGAATCAGCTTTTATGTCAAAATCAGCCAAGGATGGCTTGAAGCTATAATCAAATTATTTAGAAAGTGTCACACCCTTGCTGACGCTGCGACGCTGAATAGGTTTTCATCCCTTTGACTGATTGCTTTTTTCGGAAGCGAACAATTTTTTCCACAAATTACGATAACGAGGATTGGACCTTTTTCGTTGGGGTGAAAAAAACCTGTTGCCTGGCGGAGTTGTAATGCATTTGCTGGAATGTTTAAAATGTAATCATGCGCGTCTCCTATTTTTTGTCTCGTTATTTACGCAACGTTTTTTTGGCATTCCATCAATCGAATGGTATGGTTGAAAGGATGGAAAGAGTAAAACCGAATCGATCTGTTCTTTTTGGGATGAGTTTCATAGCGCTAGAACACCGCCATCGCAGTCGGTCGAGATTTGTTTTGCAATGGATGGCAACAAATAAAAATCTTGCACGTGTGTGTCAACCGCTCGCGAGTACCTTTATTGCGATATGTTTCCCGTCGAGAGAAGTCTTCGATTGTGAGAGATTGGGGATTTTTTTGTTTTGTTTCGTTTTCGAGATTTACATATCCTCTTCTCACATGTATCAGCACTCTTTACGTTAGACCCACGTCCTTAAACTTATCCATCCGTGGAATCGCTATGTCGACCAGCTTTTAAACATGCCTACGTATAGAGACCCGATGGAGGCGCCAGGTGGTTTACGACCCACTGCGATGGAGACGCCTGGTGGTTTACTCTTTTTTTGTGTGTAAACGTGTGCAAGAATGACGTAAAGCCTTCCGCAGCACGTGCTCGCCGAAGGCTTGTGAAGAGCAGCATGCATGGTTCGGTATATTCTCCCCCCCACACCGGAAAATGAAGAAAGGAATGTGTTGATGGGCTTAACGAAGGAAATGTTTAGCTCGAAAATTCTAACGCACATTTGCCTTTCACTTTACTAAGTTTCGTAGTCGAATTTTTGTACCAGCGCGCAAAGAATGTGTTGCGCTTTAGAGCGCTAAAAATCACCGCAAAGCTCCACAAGTCACCAACCGCATCCCATTACCGTAAGGAAGGTGGGGGGCCTGGGGAAACGATCCGCATGAATTGGATGGGGTTAAACAACCGAAAACCCGAGGGAGAACAGAAAAAAACCGACAGCGGAACGGAAATATAAAGGACGACATCCATCACATCCCGTGGATTTTAGATGAGTGATAGCGGTTCAGAGGGTTGATCGAGCGGGTTAACGGGAAAAGCTCGGAAAAAATCACAGGGTAACAGGGATGGTTGGCCCTTTTTGGGTGACATCTTAAGGGGTGAGCAAACCAAACAAAAAAAAGGGGTTTTGGGATACTTTTTCAACAGCACAGGGCAAAAGTGTTTGCGGTGCGCAAAGTCAATTGTTGAGTAAATATGGCTATGCTTCGTGTTTTTTTGCGCGCTCCAGCTCAAAAGGTGCTGAAAAGGGGAATTTTAACCAATTTTCACCGGCAAAAAAGAAATTCTGGTACCATGGAGTTGCATTCACAGTCGCAATCCTGAAAACCGCATACTAATGAGATAAATAGCTTATTTTTCCTAAAACCTTTCCACACGATAAAGATCTTGGAATTAAAAATTAATCCTTGTTAAAATATTTGCCAACACATGTTGCTTTGCGTACAAAATGTTTTTTTTCTTGTGTTGCTGTGTTGATGTGTTAGAATTACAAAACCTTTTTTGTTTCAGCATACATCCAAACGTGGGATAAATAGGTATTCATTTGTGAAAATTTTCATTACTGCTAATTAATCGTTGTAGGTGCAATTAAACGCGTCACATTTGACATTTTTTGGACGTTTAAAAAACGCCAAAAAATGTTGCCACAGTTTTTTGTCTTACGAAATCATAATTAAATACGTTTTTGGAAAGAAATCGTAAGTTGTATAATATTTTTGGTTGACAAAAAAATTAAAGAAAATTAAATCCCACAACGGATGCTATTTACTGGCGAACAAAAAAAAATATTTCAGACACAATACGTTTCTCCACTCTGTCTCGATTGCATTTTGACGCTTCGAAAGACAAGCTCTATCCCGTCCCAAGTACAAAGAGAATCGAAATCATCCGAAAGCAACGTTGCATCGATGATCGAGGTTTAACGGCGCGTTCGCACACCAACGCCAAGTCCTCGGAAACATACTCCCACCTGGTTCAAAATTCAAGAGTTAATATTTGATCAGTGCTACTGTTGCTGTCATCGTCACAAACTTCCTGCTAGCCACTTGACATTGTGCGAAACGCGATATGCAAGTGTCACGCCCACGGCAACGATACTCTAGAACACGATCCAAGAACGACGATTGCTTCTAGCGCCGTCGCGCTTTTACCGTCTATTCCACCCTGGTATGTTGGATGTTTTGCCATTTCTGGGTTCCCAATCCTGAGAAACGGAAATTCAATTTCTTTCGAGCAGCATGTTGTCGGTTCCGTCAAGAGCAGCTGCTAGCGCACAGTCAACCAATTGTGCCGAAAAGCAGCGCAGGTCGCTCCAAGTTCGGTACGGATCAGGGCGGAGAGGGGGCGGGACAAGGTGATTCAAGTTGTTGTTGTTGAGCACTGCGCAACAAACGACGTTACCATTCGTTACAATTTTCACCAAATCACATTAACCGTATGCCCGCCGTAAGCTTCACCAATCGTACCGATGTTCGATATCGGCAGCACAGAAGTCATCGATGCTGTTTTGTGTCTATTAAAATGGGAACTAAAATTCCATGAACTGTTGTACCGGATAATGGAGCAAAACAAAAACGGGCGTAGGTGATCCGTTTTTGCGTATGTTTTTCTATTCGATTGCTTAAAAGCGTAAAACACTGGATTCCAGGAATGGAAAAGCCTTTTGCAAGTGCTGGTTTTTCAGGGTTTTATGTGAGCCCATTAGACTTTGTTATGGTGTATCAGTTTTTGTGAGCTTATCGTGTTGTTTTTTTTTTACATGCTACTTCCAAATTCCTCTGTTGCATAGATCGCATTAACTGACTAATAGCAAACAAAAATGATGACCAATATAAATTCCATTGCGATCGAACGGTACAAAACAATGTCGAATGGTACGCAACAAAAGGTTTTCCTAGAACAACTCACGCTGAAAATAGCAAACACTAGACGGGGGAAGAAACATCCATACTGCTTGTATCAACAGAAGTTCGAGCACAAGGACGTTGATCGGCGGGGAAGGTATGTTTTAGATGATTGAAAATTGATCCTTTCCAGCACCGCCGAAGGCAAATGGACACTTTTTCTAGCCGATGCGGATGATGCTGTGGAAACATCACGGCCCCAAATGGCCTCAAGCAATGTCCGAAACAGGACGACGGGTAATATAAACGCGGGGGATAGCCTGAACAAGTTCGGACTAGGATGAAAGAAAACCCCACTTCCCGGGAAGAAGTTTCGGTTTTCGGGAGTTGATGAAACAGACAATTTCATCTGTACGCTTCAATGAGTTGTAAAGCGACAAAAAATGGCCCAAAATCCGTCGTACAGATAATTGTCCTTAAACGACACGATTCACAGCGCAACACATTACAGACCGAGTGTCCAGGACGGGGGGCGAGATTTTCCAGCAGCCTGTCACGTGGTGCGGGTACACCCGACCCAGCGAGCACACAAAAAAAAACCAACGCCCCAAGGAACAAAGGACGAAAACATTCAGCAATGAGCGTCGAAATGGTTGGAAAGGAATGACATCACGTAGCAGTGATTGTTTCAGCATCCCATCACTCAGGGTGTGTCCTTTCAACCGTGGCGTCCTTTTTTTCTCGCCCCTTTTTTTGTTTGTTTTGAAGGCTTGCTTCCCCGGTGGCACATTCGCAACGCAAAATGGCTCGGGAATGTTGGTTGGTTCAATGTTGTTGTTTTGGTTATGTTTCCGGGGACGTGGGAAATGAATACTGGTGCGCAGAACGCAGAACGGGTCAAGGTCGATGTGGGGATTGTGGGAAAAATGAAGCTAAACTCCACACCATCTCAGCTACTTGGGCCGGAAATGAGCTTCCGTGTCGATGTGTATGCAGAGTGAAAGATACGTGATTAATTGATGAAAAGGAAAACAAGCTAACCAGCTGCTCTGCTGGTTTGCTGTTCGGTTTTTGGGAGTCCTTTCCCAACGAGACTGGTCAATTATGTTTGCCCTCGACGAAAGGTCATTTTTGGAAAATCCTACCGACGGTTCGTCAAGATCGATAAAGTGTTGATAAGGGTCGAGCAGCCGCTTTATGGTAAACGGCAAGCGATTTCCCATTCCGTTTGATTTGATCAGGACCAAATGCGGGTCGATCGCCGAACTCGGTACGCTGCCTGTCCCGTGACGTAAGTAGCCTGCTTTAGCGCTTTGCTTGATTTATGGGCTGCTATTGATTGATTGATCGCCTGTTGATGGATAGATGCAGTCTTATCGAGCGTGTTCTTTTGTTTCACAAATTAGCGTCGCGGTTTTGTGTCGGTTCGAAGTGCTTTACATTCGGCCGTACCGGAGCGGTCACTCTTAATAAATTTGACCATCTTAATTTCACCTCAACGATGATGAAACGCGTCGTGGGGAAAACTTTTCCGATAGATTTCCATTACCATCATACAAATGCGTAAAAAAATACCAATCCAACAAAAATATATATCTGTCATAGCAACGCCGTTTAGGGGTAATGGAAAGGAATTATCCTTATTATAAGTTTCTCATTATAACCTGGCGCGAGCGTTATAAAGAGATCGGATATTTCAGCAAAGGGTACGGGCCACCACAAAATTCGTCTCATTGGAACCACGCTCACGTCACCGTGAAGCGGAGGAAACTTTCTCATAATTGATATTATTTCCACGCGACATTTTAAGCCCGAAAATTCATGAGCTCCAAGCTCGTGGCCAGCGGTGGAGTCGGCTTCACCTAGCGCGGAAAAGTTATTATTTCACTCCGATTTCCGGTGAGACCTTTCTGGACACCGAGCACACTGTGAATGGGGAGCGAACGGTTGTTTTGGGGGAAGTATCCCGAAGGAACTGCTAACGACATTATCCCAATTCCCAGCGCGCCCGGTGGGATCGGTAGAATACTGGGAAAACTCCTGCTGCATACACTGTGAGATCGACACTAGCAGCTAGCTTGCCAATAGTGAACGGACGGTTCGTATCAGGTTGCAAGGAAGGGAACACTGAGGAACAATGCTGAACATTGCACATCGAAAAACGCAAGACAAACCAAAACCGAACTCCGGTCGCTTCATTCCGCGCCAATACCCGGACAAAAGTTTAACAATAAATATTAAATCGCATTGGCAATTTTCACTTTACTTCGCTTCCGCGGAACCCGCCACCAGCCGAACGTGCAGAATTGTCCGGAATAGTCTTCTTACCACCTGAAATGAGAAAATGAATCGATACTGTCCTCCAGGTGTGTGGGTTGTATTGTGTAGTCTATTTCATTTTTTGCTTTGTTTTGGTAGATGGGATATTTTGTGGCGATCGAGTGCCATGTTCGAAAAAGTTAGCTTTTTTGCAAATGGAGTGAGATTTTTTGGAGCACTGGAACTGGGTTTTTTTGTAAATTACTTTTTTTTGAGTCGCGCGAAGTTTCTATTTGCAGAATTGATCGAGTATGGGTGTGGGAGATTACGGACGAGGAAAAATGGGTACAAACAATAATTGAAATAAATTAATTATAAGGTATCGGGAAATGATCGGCAAAAAAAACATTTTTATCAAAACCATGGCAAAGTTACTGTGCGAATAGTGTCAGACAAGGGTTGGGGTGAAGATTATTTTTAAGCCTCTTTTTTCAGCCGGAACAGATAGAGTGCAGAAATTTAATAGAAAGAATTATACTGCTCACTGGTTCATTGGCATGTTAACGGTGTTCCCCTTTTGGTCCTTAAAAATTCGTTCCTACCAGATTCGTTCCTGGTAAGCAAATTTCGTTCATTAACCTACTTTGATTGAGCGTCTACAGTGCGTCCACAGGCATACAGGATCGAATTTATTACAATTACCCGCAAACAAAATGGCAACACACCGAGATAATGGGTCGCTGATTAGCACTGATTTCGATTAACAGTGGAAAGAACTCTAATTAAGATTTGGCTGAATGCCCCACCGACCGCAGTCTGGTCTGGTCTGGCTGACACACACTGGCGGATGCGTTTTTGGAGAATTTAATTTCCCTGCTTACGCAGCACGTGCGTGTTTGCTGCCTTTGCTGAAGTGCTTTCGCCGAAACCTTGGTACACGAGACGAGAAACCTAATGAGAACCATTCACGCAATGGGAAAACTGTTTCCCAACACAAGCTTCCCGCTCGGTATGAAACCACAACTCACGGTTGTTTCTTCAAGCAGGAGGCACTCCGCAACATAAAATGCCACGGCGCGGTTCCTTACGGCAAAAGGCAAAACAGAATGAATATCATAAATTTGCACATGATTATGATCGGGAGTGCTCGAACAAAACTCGCGCACCACTGTGTGACCTTCAAGTGCGGGTCGCCTTTCTCAGTTCTCCCGCACCCAGCACACAGGAAATGAGAAGCAAGAACGAAGGGTCCGTGGTCTAATTTATGGAAGTGGCTCCCTATCTCCTCCCCCCGCTTCCTCCCGCCCGGTGGTGAGTCCTCCTCCGTTTTGAGGTTAGTTCTGGTCGTGAATGTGAAATAAAATACAATGACTGTGGAGAAAATACGAACTGCCTGTGTGTGAGGGGATCACCACGCCGTACGACGTCACAAATGGGTCTGGTCCATGCGTATCAAGTAACAGCAAACGCACCGAGAATACATACATATATATCGGAAGCTGTGTGCTGTGTCTTAGCGAGTGAATTCTATGTCACTTTTAGCGAGTACCGAAAGGGAATGGTTGAAGCATGTTTAGATCTTTTATTACTATCATTCAATGAGTTTGGGGGGTGCGTCTCCATAGCGACGCATTTCCGCCATTTGCGCTGTGCGCGATGGGGAGTTAGTTAGGTTGCGTTTCAATTCTACCATATGTTGCTTTTACATCGATCCACAAGCTGGCAGCAATACAGAAAAAAGTGTCTCTTTTTCCTTTGGCTACGTTTTGCAGTTTTCGTGTTATTTCGTGAAACAAATCCAGAAAGCACGCACACATACCTCGACAAAAAGCGTTTGTTCTTCAGAATGCTAATAAAACGCAAACATCAAAGCATCTGTCACATCTGCCTTGTCGAGAGCTTTTTTTTATTTGCCTTTGTGTATTGAAAATTGGCACAAAAGCACAACACACTCCTTCGCATTGTGTGGAAGGCACAATAAACGGGCCATTTCAAGTAAGTATGGTCCAATCATAGTTGGTACAGTGGTAGGGTGTGATTGTTAAGGAAACTCCTGATGTTTATTTATTTCTACAAAGCTTCAAACAAACAGTTTTTCCTTTAGCTAACATTTTCCAATGCCTTTGTGGGCGTAAGTTTTCAACCAAATTTTAAACCGAATTGGGCTTAGTTTTTTTAAAATGACTGTTCCACATTTCCTACTGTCAGTGTGCCCAGCAGTATAACAGCGGAACAAAAGCGGACCCGTTTCCATTTGTTTGTTCCCCTGGGTGCAAAATCACGAAAGAATGCTCATTATCACTACTGCAAAATGGGCCATAGATCGGCTTGTAGCTTTGTTTGATGGCAAGGTAACGGAGCAACATTTCCTCATTAGTATCTATGGTCCGCGGTTTGTCGATTTGTGCCAGCCCGCTCAGGGACATTTCTTTTCCTTACCATCCGGGAACCCTGTTGCAACACTAATGGCAAAACGATGGTTGGCAAGCATTTTCATTTTAACCATTAGTTGTGCAACCCATCAGAAGGCAGGGACGCACAATAAGTCTTCCCCTGAGCGCGTTCGGTGTCATGGGGTGACGAGTGGTCTCGCACGGGAACCACATGCTTGTTTGTTGTTCTACTTGTGTTCGCCACAGGGCTTGGTTTCGTAGCCACCGTAGTGCCGTGCCGGAAGTGGAACTTTGTCGTTGGGAATCTACCCCTGCTGGCCACGAGTAGTTCCACCGCAGTTGGTGGTAGTCGCCGTGTCCCGGGCAAAGCAGGCCAGGGAAAGCAGAGTGAAAATATTTAATATCGAGCACAGAGCGACTCCCGCTGTAACGGAAGTCGGCGGTACAAGGCTGTGGTAAAAGTTTTTAATAAGCTACCGCTATGGGCGCCTTCCGGTTGTACAACAGCGGGTAATTCACCTTTCTTGCTGCTTGCTTTCATTACTCGGCGTACGTTGCAACCCGGTAAGGGTCCACAACCATCCTGCAACCGGACTGCATGGTGAATGCATTTAAATGTGTAGCTTTTGCTTCGCCCTGCAGTGTGAAAAATCTGTTCCTCGCGACATTTCACGACGGGACGGTTTGTTCCGTTACCGTTCCATATGACCGTGCGCTTTGTTTGGCGACCATGGTGTGAGGGCTTTTGCTGCATTTGCATGCATTCGCCCCGTTGCAGTGAGGCGAATGTGACCTGTCACATTTGAGCTGCAGCAGCACCAGAACATTGCATGTTGCAAACGCGGGCCGAAGGTTGTTGACTGGTTGAGGGGGCGTGGCAAGATTATGAATGTTATTTCTTAACGATATCATTTCCCACTTGCCACCGCGCAGAACCAGAACCAAATGAGGTGGGGGAAAATATACAGCGTGTTAAAAAGTGTGCCAACATCGGTGGCGTTAATGGGAAGTATTTTCTTGAAGACGAAGTCGAGAACCTCACCTCAACCAGGTTATTCTTTTTATACAGGGTGGTACAGGAAGGAAGTATCGTTAACATCTATCCAACCACCTTCACCACCGGGGGTCCAATTATTATAATAGCTGCTCCAAGCCTGCCGCCCGCTTTTTTCGCTGCCCTGCCCTGGTTCGGACGCGTTGGTTCCCGTTCGCCTTTATTACACTTCATTAAGTTGTTGTTTCAGCCAAGTGGAAGCGTTTTGTAAGCCATTTACAAAAACAGGCTCTACCCTTCGGTTCGGTGCCGTATGCAGTTTGATGATTTGTGAACGCATTTTACGATGTTGATTTAGCCAGGTGCCTGTGCCTGGTCTTACCGTCGTTCCGTTTCGGTTTGGGAGTGAAAAACTTACGAAGGTAATATACGATTTATTGCAAACTGATGACGTTATGCTAATGAAGCAAAAAGTTAATTCCCACTTCCGGCACTCTCGTTTACAGAGCGCGGGAGTCAAGTGGAAAAACTTTTTTTCCGATGTCGAGCATTGTTGTTCGATTATTGGAAAAGGAACTATTTTATGCAGCAACAGGAAAGACCATTTAATAACTTTATTTATTTAGTTGTTTTTCAGCAGACTCGCTAGTTTGTAAACGCAAGCAATTTACGATCTGCGCTGCACTTTCGTTAACAATTATACACTGATTTCTGTGTGAGAGAACTGATTCGCTGGAGATAAAGTTATAGCTTAGATCCGCCCGACGGTTGCGGGAAGTTGCTTTCGAGCGAATCTTGGCGTCAACTCACGAACGATCTAGACGCTGGCAATGGCTGCGGAAGAGTTATGGCCTTTTCACACCATTACCGGCTCACGGACGGACATAATAGATTACAGTTGAAGTAAAGGATAACAGCAATAAAAGAAGAATAATAAAGCTATAAATGAAAATTTATTACCTTATTCTCTGCAACCTTCTGCACATTTGTTCTGCTGTTTCTTATTCTCCATCCCTCAAACTTGAACTGCTTTTGCCAGGGCGTTATGACTGTTCCGTTTCCGGTTGACCAGTTGAAATTTTGTGTTATTTTTTTATCCGCATTTCTTGTGTACTACCCGGCGTAGAAGTCATATCGTTCTTTGTAGCACAAGAAATCCGAAGTTACCCTTTTTTTTTAATCTTATTTCATTTTCACAGGTAAAGTTGCGTCCAATATTACTGAATTTATTTTCTTTTTTTTTGTCGTACAGAACACCGAACGATCACGCACATATCAACACGTTCCGCACATTACTCACTAGAAACAAACAATCATACGAGCTTTTTTTCCCCCCCTAACGCCATCCAGCTACTAACGGAGCTTTTTTCCAGAAGGGACACACATTCCAGTGAAGAAAACTGAAGTGCTGTAAAAGCGATTCCATTTCCAATTAGCCTTTCAGTCGGCCCCATAATCCATCAGCGCAAGATGCAACTCGTTTTTCTCTGTTTTTCCTTTGGTTTCATTCCCCCTTTTTCCACTTCAGTGCCATATTTCCACCATTTACGTTCTGTTATCTTCGTGTGACGCTTCCATCTCTATATTGCGACAGCAATGTCGATGTGGGTCGGCCGGTTTTTTTTATCCCCCAAAAGGCAAAACGGGGAAGGATGATCTCGGTTCTACACAAACAAAAAGTGGAAACTTATTCATAAAGCTTTTTTTGCCTTATGCTGGCGGCCATTAGGGGGTTTTGCGTTTTCTTTTTTTGCCATTCACTTCACTTTTCACGCTTGCCCCAGTGCCGACTCGTTTGTCTTCAGTTCATGTTGGGTGTGTTTTTTTTCTTGTTATTGCTCATTCCTTCGTGTTGTGTTATGACCAACCAGTAGTAATATTTATTCGCTCGCCTTTTCACCCGTGGGGGGGAGGCTTTTGCGCTATTTTCTTGAACAAATCTGTGAGCGTTTTTATCATTCCCTTCGCGCACGATGCTTATCGACGGAACGTGCCGTTTTTGGCCTGGCTCTCCGAAATATGAATATTTATGTTTACATCACCTCTTAATTTGCTTTCGTCTGTGTATATATGAGCAAATGGCGATGATGGTTTTGGTTCCGAAAGGCAGATTACAATGCGCGTTTTGGGGCATAAAGGAACATCGCACGCACCGAAACCGAACGGCCGAACCATGCCCAGCCGGAAGTGTCCCCGTCCTTTCTGTACGTTCATTTTCTCTTTATTTTTCTTCTGCCTTTGTGCCCGTTATCATTCATTCGCCCCCGTTTGTTTCCGTTTTTCATCATCGAAAACGACGATTTCGACGCGGTTTGGGCAGCTGAAACACAGAGAGAGAGAGCGACATAATGGAAATCCTAGCACAACGATGGAAAAACTTGCGTTCATGTTTATTTATGTGACTTGGGTTGACCTTTTACCTCTCACTATTGGCTGTGCTTTTTCGTGAGTTGGTACAAGAGCAGCAGCGACTATTACTACTGCTACAACAACTACTACTACTTCCCTGTCAACCAGATCATTGTCACAATCCAGTAAGATTCGTTTCTGTTTTGTTTTTGTTTATCGCACGCCCTCGCCTATCGCTGAGCCGCTATCTGACCGTGTCCTTGTACGCCGGAAATACGCTTTTAAGATAGGCATCGGCGTTGGCGTAGGAAGAACAATTGTTTTACCATTCCGACGAATGGTACCGTTCCCTTTTGTGTGTCGCGTGTATCGTACATATCGCTTTTCCCGATCGCAAGTTATGCTTCTCCGCATAACTGGAAGCTTTGGACGAGGCCTGTCCAAGGAAAAAGTCTCGCTTGTTAGATCAAAGTCTCCGCCGCAGCGTCGTGGGTCGATGACGAGGGAAAAGTCAATGTCTTCCATCTTCTTTTGCGAGAGCCATTTAATAACTTGCTGGCCCGCCTTCCCATGCTTACCTCCTCCCGGACCACCCAGTGTGTGCGGGGCGGGCTACTTACTTCGAATGTCATTTTATGCTCACCAGCACTAAGGCGGAAGCCAACTTGGCTCGGGCTGTTTGACACACGATAAAAGCCTGCTGAATGCTGAAAGCGGCTCGGTCGCAAGTTGCACTCGCTTGCTTGCTTGTCGCCGTGATTACACGTTTCCCTCCTTGCTCTTTGCTTCCATTCCGACGAATGAAGTTCGTTGTACTCCGGCTGAATATGCCATCCGAGTGCCATCCCTCCCAAGGGGCGTTGGGAATGAAGCGAGCAGCAGCTCAATGGCGACAGCAGCCAGCAGTAACATTCTCTGAGCTTTGGGGAAGTGTCTATCCACTTCGTTGCTTCGTGCACTCCCTGATTTGGAATATTACGCTGCTTGGCACTTTACCGCCGGACACCATCGACACAGCAGCACCCACGAACGTGTACCACTCCTCGGAACCATAAATCAACGACGAAAACATAATTTAGATATAATGCAGCGCCGTGTAAGAAATATGATCGTGCACGCAAAAAGGGAAAGCAACTGGCGGGCGGCAATGTTTGAAAGCAACCAGTAAATGTATACCAAAAGTTGCTTCAGTCTCGGGAGGAATGTGTTTGCCACCGTGTGCTTGTGTACCAGGCGTACAAATGGTACAGCAGAAGGCGCGAGTTTTGATACACTGGTTTCCACCGTATTGCGCGTTCGGAAGCGCAGAAAAGAGTCTTTCGTCAGGTTAAGTCGTGCTGAGAGTATCCACTTTTGCAATCCAGTCTCGTACTCCCGGGAAACGGCAGTAGCTCGCAACCCATCGCAGTCAGCTGGCCACGTCGTATCCTGCCACACCCGCCA
Source organism: Anopheles funestus (assembly GCF_943734845.2). Classification (NCBI taxonomy): domain Eukaryota; kingdom Metazoa; phylum Arthropoda; class Insecta; order Diptera; family Culicidae; genus Anopheles; species Anopheles funestus. The sequence goes on from NC_064598.1 coordinate 1,893,800, forward strand.
GTAGCGTCACTCGCGCCTGACGACTTACTGCCACAGCGTGAAAGCAGCGTGAATTTATGACGCTGGAAATCATCATAAAAATCAGAGTTGCTTACAGCCAGGCCTTGGCCTTAACTAGGATTTGGTCCCAGCTTCTTCTTTTATCGGTGGATTGGGCGAGATGTCCGGGAGGTGAAGAAGTCTGACTCTTGATGCACTTCCAAGCGGTCGGCACTTGCTGCATAGAAGATCTTTAAAAATTACCAATCATTTCTCTCACCAGTTCCGGGTGGTATTTCGTTGCATTCCGTTTCGTTGTGGTCGTTCGCTTAATGAAGTCTCGTGGGATAAATAACCCGCCAAAGCAAAGTGTCTTTTGAATGCGAAATGTTGTGCCTTGTAAGTGGTTTTGATATTAATTAAATGGAGCCACAAAACAAGACGTTCTCATGTTGCTTTTGCGGTTGAAGTTGAATGTAAAAGCTTCAGTGTACGAGAATAACGTCATAGGCAGTGCACAACTTAGGAGCTTCTTGAGAGATTCTTTTAGAAATTATTCGCATTGTTCTATTGAGCACAAGCCATGTAAGAAATAAAATTGAATAAATGATACAATTTTTTGTTGGATTTGTAAACTTCATGGAATTAAAAACATTTGCAGTCTAGAAATACGACGTAGCAAAACTAACGACTCTCGATGCCCTTTCATCTGCATTAAAGAAAACGCACCGCAACCTTCCTGGAAGTAATTCAAAATTTATGCAAACACACAACATGTCGCTGTGGGGTTCCGATTTTGCTCAAACGAAACCAATTTCTTACCACATTCATGGATAGTTTGGCAAAGCGGTGAAAAAAACCCAGATCGATACAACGAACGGTTCAAGTTCTACCTTCATAGATCACCGGTTACTCTACTTGAGCGTTCAGTTCCGCCCAGCCAATTGTTTTAGTAAGCAGTGGAAAAGTAATCACAATATTCGTTTTACATCCTTCCGATGGTTGCAATCCGGGTAGATTGTGCGTATGGAAGCTTGGGCTCGTCCTTGTCTGCCTGATCAATATGCATGGCTTGGATAGAGAGTTTTCCTTCTCTCTGCCTTCAGTTACCTCGATGCAATCCGATCCATCCGGCATCGGATCGAAATATCGAATTCTAGCCAGCTACCAGAACCAATACAGAAAAAGGATAATGAGCTCAGCTATTACACTTGCGGGCTACAAGACGGAGGAGCTAGCCCGACTACAGTGGAATTGTTGATAGAGCTGCATGGAGGGAAAAGTGGTTTTGTGGAGGAGATTGCTACTCGACAGCCAAAGTTGTTTGTTAGCCAACGATAGAATGGTACGGATGGCAAATTAATAAACAAGAATTATCTTAAATGAGTCTACCCCGCACGCCAGACAGGCGAGGACTACCAGCCACCGGCGAACGCCCTTTTTTCCGGACGCAGCAATTCGACGTGGGTGAAATCACTCAGAAGATTAGCTACCTTTTAGCCATTTCCTGAATCGGTGAGCGAAGCGTCCCAGCCGTAGCTGGGAGGTGAACACGAAGGCTTCTGGGAGGGTTGGGCACCATTTCCTTCACTACCGGAGGTTAAAATGTATTCTACCGGCGCGTGTGATGTAAGCGAACGACCAGGAAGAAATCAATTTTAGTGGAAGAGTAGCTTTTTCACACGAAATTACCCTCATTTGTGAGATCGTTTCTGTACGCACCATTAACCAAGATAAGCAGCCTCCGTTGAAATCGGTTCACGGGCAAAAGGGAGCGGAGGAGTTATGGATGTAACGAGACAGTTATCATGATTTCCCCCCAGCCATCTCTTGGCCGGTTGCAGGCACAAGTTCGCTTCGCATCGAAATGGTGCTGCAAAAGTTCAGCCGAGCGATGGATTGGAATTGACGAATGAAAAATGTCAAATGGAGCCCTTAACACAACTCGTTCCCCATTCTTTCTCTCCCTCTCTCTATGCGACTTTCGATGCCAGACGGTTGATTTCGTGCCATTCTAGACGGCAAATAACTTTCCCAATTAGTTTCGTAATGGCGAGATAACAAACTTTTGCCAAGTCAACCAGTTTCCGTCCAGCCTGCAGTCTAAACCGGTGTGGACGTCTGTTTATTTACTTTGGAATTCTTCCTCGATTTGCACTGAAAAATATGGCCACTTGACGAAAAACCTTTCAGAATGGTGTATTGAATGCCGTAAACGCAGGCAAGAAGTCAACCTTCCCCGACAAGAAAGCTTTCCACGGAGAGCGGGAGGTTCGCGCTCACTTTGGAGTTGTTCACCAAAAGTGTTATTTGTAATTGTTGCGGTAGGTATGGGGAAAAGCTTTAAAGTACACACTCAAACACACACACAAACAGTCGGACGTAAAGGCGAGGAAAAAACCATTCAGAGTGTGCTATAGCCGACACGAAAAAAAAGGATCGGAAAAACGCAAATTGACCGTAACATGTTTGGATGATACGCTTCATCAAAGTCTAATCTAAAATTCAAACGCGCCCACCCCTAAGGGGTGGATGCAAAACAAATCCAATTTCTTCCATTTAAGCTTTTCCAATCAATCGGACTAGAACGGACGGATGATTCGGTTTTCGAGTGGGGGGTTGCGATTTAGAGTGGTCTTATTTTCTCCAGCACATTTGTTCCGAATCCGGGAGTCTCATTTAAATTTTGTTTATCTTCAAAACTGTACTGTATTGGATGAATGTGTTTTTATTCATTTTGTGTGTTTTTTTCCTTGTTGTTGCTTCACACCTTATTCGATAGTCCTTTTGCAATGGGATCGATAGCAGAAAGGATTTTTCGTTGGGTTGTTTCCGTTCTTTTTTTTTGGTCCCCGCTTCCCCGGGAAAAAGAATTCCGGTTGGCTTTTTTGGCTTAGGTGCGTTGATGCGAGAAAGCATTATTCCGACCATTCCACCTTCTTGCGGTGTGGTGAAAAATGCGGCAGAGCAAATAATCGGAAACTCCACAACATTTATTTCACATGTAAATCATCCTTCACCGCATATACCGAGCGGGGGTTTTTGTTCGGATGTAGGAAGCTATCGAAACCTTCTCGCACCACCGGTTGATGAAAAGCAAGCCCCGTTTCTCCGGTCTTGTGCCGTGCAATTTAAGCTTCTCCTTTGCCGGATTTTCCTCCTCTAGCCATGATAAATTTCTCGCCCAGCTGTGGCAACTTTCTCGCAAAGGTGTGGTGTCGAAAACTAGAACCTTCCATAAAGCGGCGTGGTCGAAAAGTGGTCTTGCTTCAACGAGAAAAATCGATTCCTTAACTGTCTTCGTGTCGAAGGTATTACTGGATCGTTTGCACCAGCCCCAACTCCACTCCAGTAAACCCGGGCAAAATGCATCAGTACTTGCAAAGCTCCAGCTGCAGATCACCGTCAGCGTTTCGTGGTATGTTGGTTGGAAGTTGAAGCAAACAAAAAGGCGAAAAAAGAGCGGAAAACAACTGAAAAAGCTGCTCATGTATAATCTAAAAACAATGTTTTCCCAATCATTTCCCCACTGTTACACATCGTCCACAGTTTTGCGATAGGTACGGTCGTCTGCTGACAGCTCTTTTCTCAGCTCCCCGGTACAAAAGCCGCCCCCCCGCAGGTTTCGCCACAACGGTGTAATCCGATTCCGTTCGGCGAAACCACCGCAAACGTGCCAACACTGACTGAGCATATTTCCTGAGACATTACACCAAGAAGCGTAGAAAATACGGGAACCGATAGCTTACACCAACTGCCGATGGGAACGAGCTCGAAGCGTAGTGGGTCCTTTTTTGTTTTGTTTGCTACCTACCCATGTAGCCCATGGGTTTTGTTTGGCAAAAAGCGTGCGTTAGTGTTGCGGAACAGTGGGGAAAATAACGCCATTGTGTTATCGGTAACAGTCTAAGCTTGAGTGCTTTTCGGGCATTGGTTCCGTTCATCCGACACCTTCCGGGGAGGAAATGCGTGGCAATCAACCACCAAACGGAGCAGGAACGCCAGCGTCGAACGTTGCTCCATTTGCGGTTAATGCGAGTGCGCCATATGCGAGTAACATTGTGGAGCAACAATCAATCCTGGATGTAAGCGATACTGGAGCGATTTTTTTTCTATCAAACGTACCACAACTCCACGGCCAACACAGTCGTGATGTAAATTGTACAAAATCTGAACACTGTGGAAGTTAACATTTCGGGGAATAATGTAATATTGTAGGTATATTTCATGCTTACGTTTTTTAAGCTCTTTCGCAAACCACGAGCTGTAGAGCTTTCCGAAACGAAACCATGAATAGGGAAACTACAAAATGGTGCACAGAAAGCCACCCGGTTTATCCACTCCTGCCAAGTCCTCCTATTGGAGGACTTGCCAAGTGTTTCTACTCTCTGATTTCTATCCATTTCCGTTAATCCTTTTGGAGATTAATTACGCCCAGCCGAGACTCAAATGGAGGGTAATGCGTACGAATGGAGATTAATTTTCATTTCCATCAGCTGTTTGCAAAGCTCTCGCTCGCTTGTAATTCCCAGGCCAGTTTGTTTCGGCCGTTTTTTTGGGTGCATTATCCTTTCACTAATAAAAAAAGTATGAGATTTTCCCTTGTTTTTTTTATTGAAAACCGTCGAGCCTACATAAATTCAAAGCCCTCGGACAGAGGGTTACCGTCTGTAGGGAAATTGGACGATGAGAGCTTTGCCCAACTCCACAACCACAGGCAGTAGATGAAGAAAGGGTAGTCTGGGGTATATATTTTTCCTGCCCTTGGGACGTACACCAACCAGCTGTGGCACCGCCTGGAGTGTACCGACATGGAAAGCGTTTTAAAACGAAATAATTGATGAAAATTTCGACTCATCTTTCGCCACTCGACCATCTAGATGAAAGCGTTTTAATTAAAAACTTTTACCCCACCTCCAACGAAAGTTCATATTCGATTCGAGACTAACTTTTTTTTTCCTCTCTATATGTGTTCTTCTTTTCACAGTATTGATCACCGTGGACATTGGTGGCACTGAACTCCATCGTACCCAACTGTTGGACGTGCGGCTGTAAACAGGGGACGAAATTGAGAAGCAGAAAATCAATTGAATTTGCTTTCGGTTGTTACACACTGCTACAAGAAGGTGAATTGACCCAGTGTGACCACTGAGGGACTGGACTGGAGATCTCTAAAAAAAACCTCAAAAAGAACGCATAAACTCCGTGTGCGGCGTGTACGAAGCGAATATTCGAAGCTACAAAGCAATGAGCGTGAAAAATTTAAACCCCGAAAATAGTGTGCAATCGTAACGTTTGTGTGAAGTGGTCATGAAATTAAATTAAGTATATTTTAAGCGATTGAAGTACCGCGAGCAAAATCAAGCGCGCGCGAGAGAGAGAGAGAGTGGGACAAGATGCTGCAGAGTGTAAACGGACGGTCACGGGGACGACCGTACGGCCACGAGTGGCCATTAGTGCTTGAGAAGAAAGGGTCCACCGTTGCCAAGGGTCGAAGGTGGAGGCCACTTTACCGGTGAACGAGCAACGGTCGTGCTTTTGCTACCGAAGGACGGTCCGGAAGGACGAGCAACACTCGCTACAGCAAAGTCTCCTCCGCACCAAAGTGCTACGAACCGGTGGTACAAGGAGAACTTGAAACCGTACCAAAGTGGTGAAGGTGAAAAGGAAAAATCGCTACCCATTAGTCACAATCGCAAGCGGAAGCGGAAGTGGCAGCGGAAGTCGCTACGGAAGTGAAACGGTGAAACTGGCAACGGAACCGTGACGGGAGTGGGAGCGACACAATCGGAAGGGAACAAGGTACGGGTGCGGGGTAGGGCGAATTGTTACCAATTCAGTTGAAATTGTGATTTATTTTATTTATGCCCGGTATTTGCTTCGAGTTCTTGTCACGTTTTCTAAACCAGTAAATGGAGGGAGCTTTCGATGTCAGCTAACGAAGTGCCACGGACTGTTGAAGAAGCCATGGCGGATGGAATTGAGTTTCTACCTTTGGAAAGCATATTAGGTTTAGCAAACATTCGAACGATTAGACAATTGCAGCGACCTGATTGGAACAGCCGTTGTGATGGCTTTTTTTTTTGGTTTTTGGCTTCTGCTAGGAAAAGCTCGGGCAACACCGATTGCCAATGATAACTAGAGCACTCACTCCTTCTATTTCTCGGCCATTTGTTCTGCTTCTTTTCGTGTGCTAATGGCAAACGGGCATGTTTCCGGTCTGCCCCCGAATTCCGGTTACCTTTCATTTCACACTTCACTTTTCTCCACGAATAAAAAAAAACGCGAAAAATTACTGTAAAGACTCGCGCAAAAGAACAAAAGCGTGAAAATGTATCATTATTAATAGCTAGGCCGTGTGCTAAGCTTACGGTTGAATTTTTATTTTGGTTTCTGTCTAATGCCAGTTTGCACGAGTACATAGAAAAAGGTCAACGATGTTGGGTAACACTCGATACAAAAAAAGTGTGAACTTTTCCAAGGCAAATGGAACGATGGTGAGATAGCAGAAAAAGAAAAATAAAACACACACAGAGCAAGACCCCACCAAAGAACCTTCTTCGAATGCACGGAAGCATGCAAATTGCTAGGCAAAAATAGAGCATAAAACACACAATACAAATATCTTTAATGAAGGTAATAAATTCAAGCCCCAAAACAGGCACACCGGGAGGGTGAGCTAAGCCGTGGCACATTTCGTCTGCGCGGACTTGGCATCGGGAGAAAAAACAACAAAAAACGGCCCTTACAAAAAATAAAAATAAACGAAATTTTTTAAAGCTTCAAACGAAAGGACATAAAGCACGATGAAACAAAGCGTCGCAATAACACTTACTTGAACGAATCTAATAAAAATCTGCTCTTTCTTCTCGCTTGAGCTCGAGCGGATGAGAGCGCCTGACGGTTCGGGAGATTTTTTTGTTTTTGGTTTTTTTTTGCAACATTTCAAAGCATCTATCATTATATTCATGTCCCGTTACAGGGTGGCAGGCAAAACCAAGTCCCTAAAAGGAAAAAAAGCGAAACAAAAGTGTCGTACACCCAAAGGAATAAACGCCGACAGCGAAGGCGGACGAGTATGCGCAGGCAAATTAACGCAAAACCGAAACGGCTGACGTCATACTAGCTAGAAATGGAGTGCAGTGCAGTGAGGAAAAAGTGACAAAATTAGCGACAGTGTGTGTGTGTTTGACGACGAGTGAAAAATAACCGAAAGGCTAAAAAGCCTACGAAACAAAACAAGCCAACCAAACGACCAGCGAAGAGAAGAAGGAGAAAAAAAACATTCGTTGGAGGTGCAAAGGCGTCCATCGTTTATTATACGCACACCATTATCGTTTGGTATCACAAAGCAAAAAAAAAACTAACAAAACAAAGCAAAACAATACAAAACGAAAGACAACTCAACCTCGTTACCGACGCCGGAGAGACCTCAAAACAAAGTTTCGGAGTGATAATTTTCCCTCGCTTCGGATCCTCCCGGTTGGTGGCAGGAAACGATTTGCCACCATCATGCTAATGGTGCCTATGATGGCGCTAAAGGACAACAGATCGCGTAGTCGCCGTGTGGTGAGCAGCCGATGCGGTTGCGGCGGTGACTGCAATCCATTCATTTCCACACCATCGACCGTATTTTCGCGAACTTTGCTCGTTACCTTTCTGCTGATGACGTTCAACGTGAACGTATGCCAGGTGGTACAGGCCGCGGCAAGTGCTAGTGCCAGTGCCAGTGCGAGCGCGAGTGCCGGAATTGAACGACGACCGAGCGGTGATCTCCAGCGGCCTGAAAGCTCTAAAATGCATCACTACGGTAAGTAGTAGTTTTTTTTCCATTCTTATATCCACTAATTCGTTTGTTAAAAAATATTATTTTTCGCGTATTTTTGTCTAGTCGTTTAAATATTCAATACGTAAATTTATTGCTTATTTAAAGTAGTTGAAAGTTTAAATTTGTAACGATTTTGTCACCTGATTTATAGAAGTTAGAAACGCTCCTAACAAAACGCCTTTTTTCCATTCAACCGTTAGCAACCGTTAAATGGGCTCGATCGTTTCTATGCCTCCATTTCCGGTGCCCATGTTAATTGGCCTTTTGCTCCAACATCCTCCTGACCCCAGGTTGTCGCCGTCAGCAAAATTTAGTTTTTCCCACTTTCCATTACCCTGCGCCCGTACACAGCAACGGGAAGGCAATTGAAAGAGTTTCGGCAAAAAGTTACAATTGAAACTGGCACTTTGGCACTGCCTTTACTACCGACCGTCCCATCCAACCCATGCCCTAAAAGCTCACCATGGCAATTGCGCCATTGCGCGATAAACAGATCCATTTCCAAGCAAATCTGTTTGCCTTCTGCGAGTGCCTGCGTTGAATTGGAACCGCGGCCATGGATCGTCTTGCTGGTGTGTGCATAAACAAAACAGCACCGAAAAAAAAACAAGATAAAGCAGAACAGACACGCGACAACCCGTTTGGAAACAGCAGGCACAACACGTATGCGCCATTGCACACGCACACTTATTTAAGACGAGCGCTCCCGGGGACCGGGGGTCCTAGGCCCCTGTCGCATTCCGTGCAGCAGCCGTTCCTGTTCCGGTTGGTGACATTAAATGGATGCGATCAGAAACAATTTCAATCGGTACGGCTATAATTCTTCCGGTTTCCGCAGGACCGATGACTTCCCTTTTATTTCCTTTTTTTCCTTTTTTTGCTCGCAGTACCACGAACACCGATCACTTCGGGAACGCAGAAACGAAACGTAAAAGATGGTTTATCTGTCGCCGAAGGGTAGAACCGACGGGTAGAGTTGGTGCTTTCAAAACTCTCGCTACGAGTTACTATTCGACCCTTCCCTCCCCACCCCTTCCTCCCACCATCTTTGGGTGGTACCCGGGAATTCACACCGCGCAATGGCGAATGGTCGTGTGAATTTGTAGCCTTGCAGTTTTGCCAGCATCGGCACCAGGGCACGCTGAATGGCACGGATCGCTCTCGGTTTGCAAGCAAATAAAACAAATAAATCCTGGAAATACATTGCCCCGAAATAGGACCATGGCAGCGTGCCGAGGATCGTTTTTCTTCGCCGACAAAAATACAACCAAAAAAAAAACACAGGAAAAAGTGTTACGTTTCATCCTGTGCCTGGTTTTTGGAACGTTTTCTATGTCGTTCATCAGAAGAAGAGAAGAAAAAAAAACACTCTGCTCGGAATGAGAATGTTAGCCAGACTGACACACCGTATGGTAGGGTTGGAAGAAGTCAGTGCTAAAAGCCGCCCGTAGGGAAGGATGGCGATAAACTATACGGCTCGAAGGTAGCAACGACACGCGACATGCTGGTGATGATGTACGACAGAGTGAATTGAATATTAACACACCTAACCAAGCACACTGGGTGGGTTGGACAAAAAAAGTTTTGGCTGATACAAAAAAAATTGAGTAACTCTGAGCTTGAGGGAGCCTGTGTAAATGATTTGTGGAAGCGTATTTGGGGTTAACCATTCAAAAAAAATTCAATCATTGGAGTATATCAACAGGAGCGTGTTCTGATGTATTTTAATTAAATAAGTACCTTAGTTCCCTATAGCTGGGTCTTTGTAATGGAACAAAGGCCCAAAAAAAAAACAATTCATTCCTTGAGCGAATGGAATGCATCAAGATCATCCTAGCTTCATAATCGATTGCAATTCCATTGCTTGGACAAACACATGTTTGCACAGAACTCTCCGTGTCCGTCTGATGTCAAGGTTTAGCTTGAAAGAAGCAAACAACAGAAAAAAAATGCAAATTGTATGCCTGTGTGGTGAAACTTTGATTACTTAATTATACATTGACCCAGTTTTCCACTGACCACACAGCTTTGCAGCTGTGTGATGCTTTTTGAGAACCAATGTATATGTTTGCTATTTTCCCTCAGGATGCCGTTTTGGAAGGAAAGTTATTTGGTAACTTTAAAGGCAGGACAGGTCCGATTGAAGCTCATATTCTCACACACCTACACACACAAAGTAGAACACTTGAATGCAACGCCATCTTTCTCTCTCTTTCTCTCTCACTGAGGGGAAAAATACTTTCCAAAGTGTCATCAAGCACGCTTGCAAAACGTTTGCCCGGAAAATCCGGAACATTCAAACGAAATAGCAATCGTTTCGGGTGGCCCTTTTTCCCGGGCAAAACTACTATTTGCTCGATTTCGATTTCCCTTCCTCGCAGTCTCATTCATTTCCCTTTTCCTCTCCCTTGAAATGTGAGATTTCTTTCCCATGCACGACGACACATCGACACATTTCTCTCTCTCTCGCTCTGTCTCACTCGACACATTTGAGTTCGATCAATCCAAACGCCTCTGGGCGTCGGGGCCTGCCTCCCTGGTAAGCAATTTCATTTACTGTAATCAATTTCACCGATCGACACGAAACCCACAGCTCATGCACACACCCCACACGCAACGCACACGCTCGTGTACGATGGGATAAAAATTAGCAACATTTTGTAGCAACAGCAGCGAGCTATCCCAAAGGCACGTGTTCCGATTTTTTTTCCACATCGTTTTGCCGAAAAATCTGATTTATTCCTATCCGTTCAATGGCGTAATCGTGTGCACTAAGGGTTGATGGAATGGGTGGGGAGGGGGGAGGGGAGAGGAAAGAGGGAGAAAGGGACAGGTTTCAGTAAAAGCCAATTTTCCTCTCCCGAGGCTAAGGCAGTGTTGGTTATTGGCAAACATACATCGATGGTGGCTTCAAATCAACCTCTATAAAAAAGATCCTCACGATCCACCATTTCCATTTCCAATACCCTCCTTCGCAAGCTTTGGAAGTGAAACGTTAGAGAATAAAAACTAAACTTCAACCAAACTCCATATGCGGGTCACGTGGCAATAAATATGTTTTTGTTGAAAATGGGAAGCCAGATAGGGCTCGATCGAGGGTCCTTTCCGGGAGGGGAAAGCTGAAAATGTGGAACCGTATCTGGATATATGTATGTGTGTGTAAATTTTATTTTCACGTACGATCGGTAACACCCCGTCGCGAAATGTGGATAGATTTTGTGTCCTTTCGGATTTTCTATCCTCCCCCCCACCCCAAAACCACTCGCTAAACCAGAGTAGCGAGGCGTGCGTGTCGCGATTCATTTCGCGGTGGGTTCGATTTGAGTGGCTCACCAATTGCGCCGCACCACCATCCAGTTATTGGGGTGGTAAGTTTTTCACCCGTGTACATTAAATCTGATTTTGTATCAATCGTCATCGTCGTCAATGTCTATCTTTCTCTCTCTCGTGCCGGTACAGATACGGTTTTTGCGAATCGCATTTGGCACTGTCGTCGATGTTTGGATTTCGGGACAGCTAAATCAAATCAGATCACAATTTATTTGTTTTTCTTGCTTTTTTTCTTACTTTTACCGGTAGCTAAATTTAGGGATTTTGATGAAAACTCGATGCACGTGGATAGCATTTATTTGAATATTTAAAAAACAAAATATTGATAGAAATGGCTACCGAGAGCTTTGCCTTTGAACCTACATACGAGCAGACTGTGCTGTAACACAGCTTGTAGTGAAATATTCTTGTACTTGTTATTGATTTTACGAAGAAACATATTTTAATCAAAATGTGTAATTGAAGTAAACAAAAAGTAAAACTTCAAAAAGTCAAAGTAACTCAAGTAAAAGATTCATGTATTGTGTTGTTAACAAATCAAAACTCGCGCACCGTACAAGAATCACCATGAAAAAATGGGAACCCTATTTTCAATGCATTATTTTCCCAGCCAAAGGGGCTCAGATTTGAACCAACCCTCCAGAGACAGCAGCATCAAAAACGAGTTAATCTCCACCAGCGGAAAGCAAAGCATCTCGAATCATTGTGGGCAGATGCCTATTGCGTAAAGATACGGACGGCGTCTGTTTATTTATTGCTCGACCGCTGTTGCGTTGGTCCGTTATCAGGACCAACTTTTGTTCACTCTTGCTGAGATCCCTTCCGTACGGTACATGTTTAAGCGATAATTTCCTCTCGCTTGCTCGCTCATGTAATGATCTTTTCAATAATTCAAACCACCCCAAACCAGAATTGTGGTTCATGCTCGGTATGGATGAGAATATTCATCCTATATGTGTGTGTGTTTATATGTGCGCGTGTGTGTGGGGAAGATTTCCTTTGGGATCACTTTTGGGAAAATTAAAACCTCCGCCTTGCGGGTCATGCGTATCCTCTTATCGATACCATTTACTTCTTTGCACCAAGCTCTCCATTTACACCGGACGAGCATTTTGAAGGGATGGGAATGATAACTCATAAATACGAAAACATCTCTCCCGGGTCCAACGCAAGGCAGGTTTGGAAAGGGTTGTAGTAAGGATTCGGCCGGGTATGAAGCCTTTTTCCGACGAAGGACAGCTAGATCGGGATGGGAGCTGTCGATATTTTTCTGGACCCGTTTCAACTTTGGGTTTTATCGATGAAACCCTAAAGGTCGTGCTGGATGCTTTTGTTGTGGTAGTTCGGGCTGGAATTTCCCAGACATGGACGTCGCCGCACTAGGAACGTGCCGGCGATGGAAAGCAAAGGTGTAAACTCAATCAACGCATCTCCAATCGATTACCCAACCGGAAACCCTCCCCACCTGGAAGCAGGCGAGTAATTTCGATTTTTCCTAGTTCGATTCCTCCATCCTCGGCAACAAGGGAGTGATCGATTTTAATTGATTACCAACATTCAGGTGCCATTTTCATCCCAATCTGACCACGTGGTCCCTGTCGTCTTGTCGTCAACAATTGCGGTTTCTCGTTCCAGCGCTAATCACCACGTGGTCGGTATTGGTTAGAGGTGTTTCTGATATTCACCCGCCTTCTATTCTTCTCTCCGCTTCGCTCCGTACCGGCCTTGTGCAGAGCCATTAAAATTTAATTTCTCTCCCGTTTGTTCTTGAAATGGAATAAATTGTCAGATTTTCATACACTTGTTCTACCATTGTGCGAGCGATGAGGAGCGCCCGTAGAAAGCTGTACCGTTTCGATTAGTCGGCCTACCATCAAGCCGATGTAACATCTCTGTTTAAAATGGTCCTTGTTGATTTCCTTTGTGGCAATGGAGCCCATTCAGGGAAAAATGGCATACAATGATGGGTTCATTGTCAACGGTGGCAATTTTGAAGCGTGCGCGATGATAACGCCACCAACGACGATGCAAACGATAATGAGGTTGATTATGATGAGAACCGTTTTCGAAACCCTCACCGTGGTTACCGTGTGCCGTTGTGATTACCTGCACAATGATTAAAATTAATTAATTGCACTAAATCTTGTGCGCGGCCTTGTGGCTCAACGGTTTCACGGAAAAAGCGCCATTTTCCGGCCAGCCGCAGCGTGTCCCCAGTGGGGGACACCGAACGTGTTCCAACTTGTAGCGAATTCGTTTAAATTGCTTTTATATTCTGCGGTCAATGAAGGATAATGGAGGTAATGGGATTTTTTTTCAGTATGAAACACTGATTGCTGTGATCGTTCTTAGTATTGTAATGGTTAAGGATCGTTCGGTTAATAGCGAACACGACAAATGTTAAGGGTGATGATTGGGCGTAATGAAATCAACCTTGTGGCAGAATCATTCAAGAGTAAGCTCGTAAGGATTATGGTTTTGATCCCGCTGGGAATTAGTTTAACATTTGAAAACCGGTGTACGACAATAGATAACAATGAAGGGAACAGATTACACGAACACACGTCCCTTTACATGCAATGTTTCACCAGCAGCAAATTAATTCCACCTACCCCAAAAACTAACCCGTATGATAATTTGACGAACTGTTCTCCACTTTTTCTCCACGGTTCTCTGCCGTCCACGGACTGGCTGCATAATGTGATCCCGAACAATACGATTACAAACTTGCTTGTGCGAATCTCTCTTGCCCGATTACCCCGTCACTCGCCGGTAACCATTTTGAAACTTTTCCGTACGTGCATTTCCCGCAGCTCTATTATGCTTCAACTGCTGTTTGCAACACGGAGTCCGGTAGCGATACAACAACAACACTGCGGCAACGTTGGAGGGCGTAACGACGGGCTGATCAGCGTCTTTCAAAGCTTTTGCACCAAATCCACCGCACTAATCGCCGCATCGACAGCCATTCATTCGCTAATCTCCATCAATTCATAGCTAAAAGACGTGATAACAGCGAATCACAAGCATCATCGTCCAGCCACACCGAGAATCCTTTTGTCCTTCGAGCGAAACCGGCGCTACATCAGAGCGGTGAAACTTGTTCTTCTGCTTGTATGTTGGTCTCGACCGTGGCAACGAGAATTGGACGGACATTGTTCTTCTAATCCACCGCACAACTGACACCCTCTGCCCGATGGCAAAAACGGGGCCACTACCATGCAGGGCCAGAACAATATGCACAACTGCAGTCTCAACCGTGAAGTTGTTTCTACCAGCAGCGCCGATTCCGTTGGAGTTCGGCGAGCGATGGTTCCATTTTCCGAGCGATAGATGGACGAATGAATGCATAATTCATCCACATTTTGTCAAATTTTCTCATTCATACACACCAATATAGAGGCGTATATATATGCGCACAGCGCGGTGGAAATTGTTGGAATCAGGTTTCACCCATCACACGAATACCTGTTTCTCATTAGCAAGAAACCACTCACCACTCGCAAGGTGTGTGCAAGGTGTGTTCCTTTAGAACTTATGACACAACTGTCGTTAGAGAGGAAGACCATTGCCGGTGCTGATGCGGCCATTGCACCCATTTCGGATGGTACGAATCGCGCACCAAACTTTATCCTTTGCTTCACGGACGATATCATCGTGGCACGATGGCCTGAAACCTGTAACGCTGAGTGTAAAAGCCACATGAAGGATCACTGATGCAGTCACTTGCATCACTGGGAAGCCGCGAAGGGCGCACGCATGGGACAAAAGAGGGTTCAAGAAAAGTTTGTTGCTTCGGCTGCTCGGCACGATCGCTGAGTAAGAACCCGGTTACCTATCATCGTGCACTCGGTAATGCTCTCGGCGAAGATGAATTTCGACGCCCCCAAAAACTTTCACCAACATTGGCAACTTTGCTTTCACGCTGTGTCTTGTGGGGGCCTTTTGCTCCCGGTACCTGGCAGTGACCGTTGCTAAAGCCGACTACTGGGTCGAAAGTACTCCACGACTTTGCCCAAGGCTCGGCCCTGCAGCTTTACAACAATTTTTGGTGTAATTTATTTAAATTATGAATGAGCCAAGGCAGGCAGATGCAGCTTGTGCAGCACCCAGACGAGAAAGTTTCGCTACAGGTCTTCGTCTACGAGGCCCGTCTTCATGTGGCGTGATTAAATAATTAAATAATTTCCTCCGTACGAAAGAAACACCAAAACCGGGTCACGGGACCGGAGTGGCTTCCCTTCGGACCGTTTGACTTGTCAAAGGTCTCAGATAAAGGACGTTCAATACGTGATGTCGAAGCCCGTTCGGTGGCCACCCTGTACCGAGCCAGATTTTGCTCGAAACATTAACCACTTCTTCCGTCCGTGCAACGACATCTTGTATCCGTTCCGTTGACCGCAGCGCCTGGTGAAACCGAACGGACACAGTGAAGGATGAATAATTTGTAATTGAATTTATCCGCCAGCCGTTTCCGCCAACGTGCGTAATGCTCTCTCTCTCTCTTGGGTACAAGTTTTGCTTAAGAAATTCGTTTTAAATGACGAACATCATCAGCAGTCACGGGTGGGAAGGTCAGCAACAAAATTAGATTAAGAGTAGTCTGAGTCGGGTGAAGGATGTGACGGAACTTTGGCTTTCGGGCAATCAAGTTGGAGCAGCAGGAGGTGGAAGGTGGATGTATGTTTGGGGTTTTTGGGGGGACAAAAAGATTATGCTCAGATATGACCAAGTAATGAGTGGCAAATTGAGTAAAATAAATGACACCTCCAGCATGCCGATGGTCATTTGGTCTCAGTACATCAAGTAATCGACATTCGTCCACAAGCTTGGAATAATAGCCTTCAGCTGCCCCTTGTCGAGTTTCATATTAAAACAAAACATGCTAATTTTAAACACGTTCAACGTAATGCATCATGAAGAACTGATATCGTAGAACCGATAAGTAGTTAACTTAACTTTCTTTTTACAGTTACGAAAACCTCATGGATGGCTCAAGAAAACTCATCTCTCGTAGTCAATCAAAAAGTCAAACACAAGTACAATATTTGTCCACTCGACGAGCTCCTGGTAATGCTTGACGTAAAACACAACATTCGCCATACCGTATGCTAACAAATTGCTGTACTGAAAAAGGGGCCCAGCTGCCACTCACCTCTTCTCCAGGACTATTCTTTGGTACAATTTGCGTACGGCGCAACATGACTCCCAGCAGCAAGGGATCGACCGTCGGCTTGTGCATCGAGTGTGATCTTTGTAAATTTTGTACAGCTTTCATGTGGAATGTTCATTCCCTGATGCCATGATGCCGGAGCAAACGGTCAGTCTCTGCTGTTGATGAAACTTTCCGAATCGATACACTCTGAATCGGTTTTTGGGGGGGTTTTTTTGCTTCTTGACCAGCCCATCCAGCAGCGTCGATGCATGTTTGAATGCCACTCGGATAAATAGCTTCATCGAAATCCTGTTTCACAGTGCCAGTGAGTTCTTTCCATAAGGCTCAATGATGCTCGAGGCTTGGCTACACTCTGATGCTTGCAGACAGCCTTCATCTCCTCTGCACACACACTAAAAAAAAAAACACCCGGAACACTGATGCTGAGGCTGTGTGTTGTACCATGCACGATGTAGTTTTGCAAGTCGAGCCTTCCTAAGGCAGCAACGAGCTAAGGGTGTACGGGGCGTTCTTTGCTAGATGAATTGTTGTCAGATTGTTTTCATCCGTATATCAAGTGGCGTATCGAATGGATTGCCCTGAAGTGTGGAGTGTTTTTCTACGTGCTTCGTACTTTGACCGATGAGTAGAATTGCCCGAACGCCGTACGCCAACAAAGTACGCCGGAGGGTCCATTGGTTGTTGTTCTCATATTAGGAGTGATTCTTCGCTGTAACGCTTTTCATTTTGCAATACAGAGAGTATATAAAACAAAGGCTTACCTTTTTGTAAGAAATTGTTTAAATTTAAACACTACATTGATAATGCAATTTGCTTTAAACCATTGTTTCAACAATTCTATCCATGAAACTTCAACAAAACAATATGTTGAACAATAGTCTCTCCTGACCATAAACGGATGAATACAACCTGACCATTCTACCAGGAAGAAAGGATATCGTATTACTCCCTCACAGTGTAGTACATCTCCAGTTTACAATCTGCCGAATAGTTCGGCCACCGAACGGATTAGACAGTAAGTGAGCTTCGATTCAATTTTCTTAGCTCGCTTCTATTATCGACCATGCGTCAAATCCTTACCGATTGGGTTACGATGCGAGCGAGCTATCTTGCGAATGCCGACAGCGAATGAGATTGGGGAAACGCACGCATGAGTTTCATTAATAATTACGCCCTCCCAAAATATCTCATTTACTGCCGGAAATAATCTCTGCTGCCGCGCAGTTGCACGATTAAATGATTCCCAGCGGTGCTATTTTCACCCACCGCTTATCGTGTTTTCATGCATGTTACGAGAGTTGTCTGGGCGAATGTATCCGGGTGTGAACACCCGAACAACACAGCCACGAATGGTAGGCCACGTTACCGATTAAACCAGTAAACGTAATAAACATTTTTCATCCCCTTTCGCCTTTGGATCGTTGGTTGGTTTTTGGAGGGGGGCAGGTTGATGATGTGCCCAAAATCCTTCTACTGAGGCTTACACTACCGAGTGGACTACGTCCAAAGTGAGGGGAGAAAAGCAACATAATCTCCGCTACCATCCAGCGTATCATTAATATTTCTTATTATGATGTTATTTTGGTGGTGTTTCCGGTTCGATTTTTACGTCACAACACACACACCCCATTGGCTCGATAGGGGGTGCGCTTTGTCGCATACTCTCTTAGGCAAGAGAGTCATTGACTCACGTTGCTACTTTATGGTGCCGTTTGTTGGAGGGTACTAGATTTGCGTGCTACACATCCATTCAAGAGCCACCAAGCGGAGACAATGGCGCATCGAGCGTATTCCATTATTCATCCACCGCAGGGGCGAGTGAGTCGATTAGGCCATCGAGCCAAACAATGAAAGCGGGTCCTGTTTACTACTGTTTCCACTGCAAATTTGTGTGCTGGTGTACATTACATTGTTCTGCGAAGGAAAAGCTGATCATCGAACAGATAATTAAATGAACATATTCCATGTTGAGTTTGCATTGCGACGAGTTAGGTCAGATTAGTAGTGGAAGTTAGTTAAGTGGAACGATAAAGAAATGTCTTTTGTTCGATGATTATCCCATACTATGTATATGTGTGAAATGATATGTTATAATTTTATTTGGAGTCTAATAAAACAAATTTGCGTGGCAAAAATAAATTGAGTGGAGCTGCTCGTACCGTGGAATTTATTGAACACTTTGTGGAAGTTTCCATCAAACAAGCGTGATGGTAAATTTTCACACATTTTCAAACACACGACACATCAACCATTTTCCCAAGCAATGAATAACTGAGCGTTGTATGAACAGAAGCAAAAAAAAGAAGAAAAGCCCGTTTTTTTCTATTTGCAACACTGAAATCTTTTTCCATTAACTCGATGGTTCCGTTAAGTAAAGTACTTTTTACCGAACACCTCTCGCAAAAGCGCACGAAATGAAGCAATTTGATTTCAGACAAAGTTTATATTGTTTGAGCATCGTCGAGAGCGGCTCGTTTTTCAGCCACAAGGAACGTGGCTCAGCTTCCAACACCGGTAACACACCTTTCGTTTGATTTTTGTTATTTTTTTCCGTTCCTTCCTTCATCTCAAATAGACTCGCAATTAAGCGCAAAAAGAGAAACAGAAGCTAAATGTGAAAAATGGAAAACTTTCCATAATTTCCATGCTAATTACGCCCGACGAGTTTCGAGGAAATTTTGGGCGCATTGCTACGGTACGGGAGGGAGGGTTCGGTGCTATGGCACCATTTTGAAGGCACAGCAAAAGCCAAAGACACTGTAGAAAGGGAATTAAAAAAAAAACGCTCCCCGAAACCTAGGCAAACTTCTTTGCTTCCTTGATTGCCGATTCGGCTGAATGAAAATGGTGCAATTTTGCCACCTTCACCTTCATTTCCTTGCCACCTTTTCCGGCGGTGTGCTTCGACTGCTTTCCCTAGCAAATGGTAGCCACCGTTCAATCACGCAGTGAATGAAAGTTTTGGAGTATTTTCTTGAGCCGCTCGCATCACTAAAGGATTGAGCAAGAAAAGGCTTTGTTGACGAAGGCGTTGACTAGGCGTCGTCGAGTGTTGGCCGTGCAGAAATACGGACATAAATTTGCCACACCTACACACACACTCCTTTTGCCACGTTCTGGAGTGTGCTTAGTGCTCGACCGGAAACGGGCCACCGCCATTGCACTCGTAGCGCCGATCGGCAGCAAACGACCCGAACTTCCTTCCGGTCCCGATTGCCTCGATGGGCTGGAAAATCTGCCTGTAAATTATTGCTACCATTAAATTATGTGACATTAAATCCACAACCACTCCAGGACTTACGCCCCGATGAGCCGCACATGCCCCCTTCTCCCCGCAATGCACCTACGGACTCGCAAGACATTTTGCAGACCCGTCCGATTATTGTCTCACATATTGCTCCCGGTTTGTTCGGTGTGTCCTGTATGGCGTGTACTTGAGACGGGACCGAATCTGCAGCCAATATCATTGCTTGGTTGCTTATTCGCCAAACAGGCGCGCTGCCTATTTATGGGCAAATTAAGTTTAAACGTTCCAAACGGGTCGTAGGGCCTGGTATGCTAGACACAGGAGAGTGAGTTCGGCAAGTGGATGGCACACGGGGGGGTTACGATGCAATATTTATTTATGGATTCAATGAACGTCGTTTGACGACAGCGTACGCCTTACGGGACAAAATTGTTCTGTCCCGGCAACCGAATTACACGTGTACGTACACATGCGTCCTTGGCAGCACTGACTTACCCGATTTTCCGAAGTTGCCAGGAACCATAATTCTCTCGCGCGCTCGCATTCTGCTGCATCGTAAACCAACGTGAGGCCATTTCACAACCGCCAATGATCGATAAGTAGCGTGTTGTTTGCAAGGTTCGCCCATAAATCAAGGAAAATTCAGTTGCTTTCCCTCAACTCTTGCCTCTCTCTCTCTCTCCTTCTCTCTTTCACTCTCTCTTTTGGGCAATAGATGTGATGTGGTCGGATAGGTAACCATAGCAACGCATAAATATACCCCATCTGTGCAGGTACTTTGCATGTTCGATCGATCCATTCTCCTTGTTGACGAGATATCTTCCCATACGGTGGCACAGGTTTAGAGCAAGGTCACTAGGCAAAAGATCTTGCTCATAATCGTTCCGATTATTACGCACTGAAGACGGGCCGCACATGGACGATGGAGCCATTTCCTGGAAGATGAACGCTGGAAGATGCCAATTAAATCGAGTTGTTACCCAATTTTGTGGCTCCGTTAGCGCTAATGACTTCCTGGGCGACAATGTTTCGCAAAGGTGCGCGTTTTGCGCTACCATCGCACCGCGGAATAGTAAAACAGCCAGTAAACAGTAAAACCAGTCACCCGCAAATGAGGTACAAGTAATCACCACCCAATAACCTTGTACACCTTGTTTCGCACCATTAAATGTGTTATACCAATCGATCGGAAAACGCATTTCCTCGCGAATGCGAAAAAGCGCAGTAAAAATGACGTTGCACGTGCGCGACGATCAAATAAAAATGTTTTTACTTCATTTTCTACAGGTTGTTGACCGAGCTACACGTGTTACTTTTCATGGTGGGGAGTTTTTTTTATTGTCTCATTGCATGTGTTTTGATATAATTTATTTCCTTGTATTTCCCGGTACATTGTAACGAGGATCTTGTAAAATAATACACGATTAATGGAATCCTTTCAAGTTTCAACCAGGTGAAGCATACTCAGCGCCGGAAAAAGTGCGTGTGCGATATGCACGCCCGGCGAAAAATCAACATTGAAGCGCTACACTCTTTATCCTTCCGCCAAGGTAAATTGCCTTGTTCCGCCGTGCCCGTACGGCGCACATTCAAAAGGTAAACATCCACCAACTGTCGTCGTTCGGCGTCTGACCACGGCTGGCAATGTTGGCCATTTTACGCCCGCAAACCAGGCAACCAGGGGGCGCAATCTGGTAGGCTCGGGCTCGAACAACATCATCCTGTAACCTGTAACTCAACACCTTTATTACCGTAAAGCACACCTTTACGGTGAAGTGCCGGATGCCCATTGTGGCCTTATGCAACCCCGTGGGCGACGCGAGGGCACCAAATCCGGCCACATATGCAAATTAATTCATTAAACGTGATGTGTATAAAAATTCCTCACTCGCCTGCACACGCTACCAAACGAGCAAAGGCTGCGAGATGCTCGCCCACTGAAGGCATTGGCAAGTTTAATTAAAATATCAAGTTCCCATTCACCGAACGGTGGTACGGCGGTACGGCACGGTCATGGGGACGAAATATTACACGCCGTTGTTTGATGCCAGCAATAAATGGGCAATATTTCTGTGTACCTCATAATGAAGAAATCACTTGAAAGCATAATATCCACACTCACGGCTGCTCGCTCGGCTAAGCAGGGAGTTTTGGGTGAAATTGTGAAACAACTTTCACCGCGCTCATCCGCTCACCTGTAGACATCCTTTTTTTTCGGCGGGCGGCACAAGTAACTAAAGCCGCTGCACGTGCACGCGCGTTGCTCGAACCGCTCTGGCTGGGGGGAGAAACAACTTTCTGCCACGGATTTCCCACTCGACATCTTTCACATCAGAAGAATGAAGCTGGGTAAAGGTTGCGAGATTAAAAATGGAAACAGCCACTCCTTTTTGCCATCGTTTGTCAGCAACATATTTCACCGTCGCTAAAGTCGGTAATCTTCAAACATGCCGAACTTCAGGAGGTGTTTCGCGCTAAGCAACGTGAGACTAATTTTAAATTCCTACGCAAACCGTCTCTTCAAAGGAAAACGGAGGGCTGCTGGCACACTTAAAGTCAACGTTTCCTGGTACAGAAAACCTCAAATTGTGTGTGCCTTCCACAACAATATTAGTGCAGCATGCCTGCCGGGAATGGATTCATTTACATTTTATCAATTAACTAACCGCCGGCATCCGGCATAGCCCCGGTCAGATTGTCGCTGTAATTTGAATTTATAAACTCACACACACGCGTGGTGGACGAGGTACCGGTTGACATAAAGGTTGCATTAATTGGATCGATCGATTCGGTGAATTCGGTTTGATTATGATCGTACGGGTGTTTGGCACCTAAAGGGTTGATTTGAATTAGTACAGGAATTACACACACTTTAGGAGTTCAGGAATTACACACATTTAGGATTTCAGGAATTATACATAAAGCTAGGACGTAGTATTAGTAATATGACTGTCAGAAGATGACGATAAAATAAAAAAAGGATTAGTAGCAATCTAAAGGTCGACTCAGCAACATCCCATTCCGTCACTTATCACAATCGCACATGAGCTATCGTTCATTGGTCCTTCGAACCGGATCTGTAAAATCAGATATTTCAACCGGATACAATCGGTGATAAGTGATTTAATCAATAGTTTGCTGAGCATCAAGTGGGAGTGCACGAAATAGTTAAATTTCGTACAGAACGGTGTGTTCTCCACTCCATTCCAGTGTGTGTGTGCTACTACTGCAAGGCAACCGTCGAACGATAAAGGTTCACAGGCTAAGTGAACAGAGAGTGCGTGTGGCTTACGATACAATTAGCGTTATTACAAAACGCTGAATTTGCACCGTTGTAAGCAGTCGAAGAAGATATCACCGCCGTGATCATTGAAATACGCACAGAGGTTATTGTCCAACGCAGTGTGTTAGTGAGTGTGAGTGCTAAAGCCATCGCACATTAAGCGACGCCAAAAAGTGCGTGCATTCTAACGCGTACGTAAAAAGGTTGTCAAGGGTGTACAACTCAATTTGTATTTGAGCCTATTAATTGCTTAAAAAACAAACCAATCGGAATGCCGCCAACCAGTGACAAAAGAGTGAAGATTATTAACTTGAAGAAGGTGGAAATCATGAATACCCTTCAAGATTTCGAGGAGTTCGTGAAGGGGTTCGACGCCGACATTGATGCGTTGCAAATACCTGGCCGTTCAGAACAGCTGGAGGAACTCGTGAGTGAGTTCAACGCACTGCGTAAAGAGTTCAACGAAACAGTGGACGATGCGGATGCATTCGATGCGATGCAAAGGGATCGACGAGAATTCAACAAAAGGTATCACGAGATAAGAGCCTTTTTCTTAAAGGCTAATACGAAGTCAGGGCCTTCGTGTCTATTTAACAGCACACAGGCAAACACAACCTTCAGTGCAGGAACACAGCCGCATCTTCGCCTGCCAAAGGTTGATCTCCCGAGTTTCGACGGTGAGATAACAAAATGGTTGTGTTAAGGATCGATTTTCATCGATGGTGCATGATTCGACAGACATGCCAGAAGTGTTAAAAATGCAATATCTGCTCTCTGCACTAAAAGGTGATGTGGCTCGTCAATTTGAGCATGTTCAAATAACATCGGACAATTACAGTGTGACATGGGAAGCATTGTTGAAACGATTTGACAATACGAAGGTGTTAAAAAGGGAATATTTCAAAGCGTTCTTTTCATTGGAGAAAATGAGCAATGATTCCACGGAAGAATTAGCACGAGTCGTGAACGAAGCGTGTAGATTAGTCAGGGGATTAGAGCGGTTGAATGAACCTGTTCATACATGGGACACGCCATTATCAAACCTACTATTCTACAAATTGGACAAGAAAACTTTAATGGCGTGGGAACAGCATTCGGTGGATGATAAAACAGACGATTACAAGTGTTTAATATCGTTTCTTGAACAAAGAGTGAATATATTAAAGAGTTCGGCCCAGAATGTGACAAACAATATCCAAACCAATTCCGTCTCGGTGACCGGCAAACATGGAAAACGAGATGGCCGGTATGTTGCGTTACCTGTGCAACAAGCGAACATTATGAAACATGGCGTTGCGAAATGTCCTATGTGCAGTGAACAACATCATATACAAGTGTGTGAACAATTCGTGAAATTGTGTCCGATAAATCGCGAAGAAGTTGTGCGGAAATTTGGCTTGTGTTTCAATTGCCTGCGGAAGGGACACTCATCGCGTGATTGTAGGTCGTCTTTCGTGTGCCAGCAATGCAAACGAAAACATCACACAAAATTATGCAAAATGAATAAAACTTCAGAAACTGAAATAGCTTCGACATCTAAATTAGCGGCTATTGCTCAAGATACGGAGTCTAAGAAAACGGTGATCCTTTCAACAGCACAAGTGATTATTTTAGACGTAAACAATCGACCACATAAAGTGAGAGCGTTGCTCGATAACGGTTCGCAATTAAACTTTATTACGGAAAGCTTGGCACAGGCACTAAGATTGAGAAGAGCGAGATCAAACGAACAAATTGCTGGAGTTGGAGGAGTGGTAATGAAGGTAGCAGGGTCGGTTGTTGGTACGATCGAGTCGCTGGTCACAAAATACTCAGCATGTTTAGAGTTTTTGGTGTTGCCAAAAATTACGTCGGATCTCCCGTCTCAAACGATTAATGTGAATGGATGGAACATTCCTAAAGATGTTCAATTGGCGGACCCGAGTTTCTACGAACGAAATCCGATTGATATGTTGATCGGAGCTGAAACGTTTGTTGAGTTGATAAAGGCAAACCCGCTTAAGTTAAATCGTGGACTTCCAACATTGCTAGAGAGTGAACTGGGTTGGATAGTCAGTGGTGCATACAATCAACAAAATGGTAGACAATCCATGGCATGCACAGTGATTAGTCAAAACGATCAAGACGACATAAAGTCATTAATGCAAGCATTTTTCAACATTGAGGAAGTGCAGGAACAATGTTTATGGAGTGTTGAGGAAGAAGAGTGTGAAGAACATTACAAATCCACTACAACGCGTGAAACCGACGGAAGGTACAATGTGCGACTACCATTCAAGTCAGGGAAAGAATTGGGAGAATCCGCGGAGATAGCGACACGTAGATTAAAAGGACTTGAACGGAGGTTCGAGAGAGAGCCACAGATGAAAGAACAGTATCAGATGTTCATGAGCGAATACATTCGATTGGGGCACATGAGTGTCAAGGACAATGTGAACTCTAATGAAGGCTATTATATGCCGCATCACGCGGTTTTCAAGAAAGAGAGTAGCACGACAAAATGTCGCGTAGTGTTTGACGCGTCGTGCAAAACATCTAATGGTCGTTCTCTAAACGACATTCTAAAGGTAGGTCCTACAGTGCAACAGGACTCTACACACATCCTTTTAAGATGGCGACGTAAAGCCATAGCGGTAGTGGGCGACGTAGAGAAGATGTATCGCCAAGTAGTGATTCATAAAGATGATCGAAAGTTTCAACGTATCCTTTGGAGAGAACATTCAAACGAGCCTATTAAAACGTATGAACTTAACACCGTAACTTATGGAACCGCGTCTGCACCGTTCTTAGCGATACGTACGTTGAATCAAACGCTAGAAGATCATAAAGACAATTATCCGTTAGCAGCATCGCGAGTGAACGATTTCTATGTGGATGATTTCATTTCTGGCGCAGATACAGAAAATGAAGCGAGGCAACTGTGTGAAGAAACCAAAGCCGCTTTAGCTAAAGGTGGATTTCCATTGCGAAAATGGGGCTCAAATCGTCCACATATTCTTCCTAACGAGTTTGACAGTGTTCAACATACCATTGCGTTAAGCTCAAAGGAAGATTCGTTATCGACGCTAGGTCTTGTGTGGAATCCTCTCGCCGATACATTAAGCATAAAAATATCAGCATCGGAAAGTAATCAACCATGTACCAAACGAACGGTACTCCGTACGATCGCCAAAATCTATGATCCATTGGGGATCGTAGATACAGTGAAGGCTAAAGCGAAGCAATTTATGCAACGTGTATGGACATTAAAAGGGGTAAACGGAAACACAAGTGGTTGGGATGATGAAATTCCACAAAAAATGAAGCAAGAATGGGTAGAATTTGAGAGGCAATTGGTGCTTCTACAAGAAGTACAAATCCCGAGACATGTTTCAGTAGAAGGCGCAAAGGTTATTCAAATCCACGGATTTTGCGATGCGTCTGAAGGCGGTTATGGCGCGTGTGTGTACGTGAGAAGCTCAAATGAAATAAAAACAATCTCGCGTCTATATGTGTCCAAATCCAAGGTGACTCCATTAGCCACGAAACATTCGATAGCACGATTAGAGCTATGCGCAGCCCATTTACTGAGCAAACTATTAACTAAGATTCGGAAGGCTACAGGGGAGACTTTTCCGACATTCTGTTGGACGGACTCGAGCACCGTTATTCATTGGTTAAATTCTACACCTATTCGTTGGAAGACGTTCGTTGCCAACCGTGTATCACAAATACAAAAGGCAACTAAAGAGTGTGAATGGAGGCATGTGCCCGGAATTCAAAACCCAGCAGATGCAGTATCGCGAGGAAGAAATCCTGGTGAAGTTAGCGAAGATAAGCTATGGTGGCATGGGCCAGATTGGCTTATAAAGGACGAACAGTATTGGCCAAATACCTTAGAGTCAGACGATAGGCATGAAACGTCGAAAGAAGAAAAATGTGTGCCTTCGGTTTTGACAAGTGTAGTAGAGGAACCTAGTCTTATAAACAAACTGTGCGAAAGAGTAAGTTCATTTACAAAACTGAAAAGAGTGGTGGCGTATTGTTTTCGGTTCATAGAAACTTTAAAGGGAACCAAACATCGCGTAGCTTACTTAGAGGTGTGTGAACTAAGACGAGCCGAAATAACTGCAATCCGTTTAGTGCAAAGGGAAGTCTACGCTAAAGAACTGGAATGCTTAAAACGGGGACAGCTTGTGATGCGAACGTCGTCACTAAAATTCATCAATCCAATAGTGGGTGAAGATGAAGTGTTACGTGTGGGAGGCCGTTTGTCAAATGCTGACATACCGGACGAGCGAAGACATCCTGTGATCATCCCTGGAAGGCATAGGTTGGCAGAGTTGATTGCCGACAAGTATCACAAAATACTCCACCATGCCAGTTTGCAGCTGATGCTGAGCACAATTCAGCAGCGGTATTGGATCATGGGTGCGCGGAACGCAGTCAAACGCACAGTACACTCGTGTGTAAGGTGTACCAGATGCAGACCTTCTTTGGTGCGGCAGCCAATGGCCGATCTTCCGCAGCAACGTGTACGACAAGCGAGACCATTTTCAATTAGCGGTGTGGATTATGCTGGACCGATTTACACAAAGGGATCACATCGCCGTGCAGTGCCTACTAAGTGTTACATTGCAATATTCATTTGTTTTGTAACAAAAGCTGTACACATTGAACTAGTTTCTAATTTGTCCTCTTATGCATTTTTAGCCGCACTGCGTCGATTTGTCGCCAGACGAGGAAAGGTTGCGGAGTTGCATTCGGATAATGGTACCAATTTCAGAGGAGCGAATAACAACCTGCGTGATCTGTACAAGCTACTAAACTCCAAAGAACACCAAGAAGCGATAATCGGATGGTGCTCTGAGCAAGAAATTCGTTGGAAGTTTACACCACCGGCTGCGCCACACTTCGGAGGCCTTTGGGAGGCAGCGGTCAAATCAATGAAATTTCATTTGAAACGTGTGCTAGGTACAGGGCAACTAACATACGAAGATTTAACAACACTCTTAACCGAAATAGAAGCTTGCTTAAATTCGCGTCCAATAACAGCTATTACAGAAGATCCATACGATATGGAAGCGCTTACACCAGGGCATTTTCTCGTTGGAAATAGTTTACAAACGGTACCAGCAATAGATATATCAGAGATACCAACAAATAGGCTCAATCATTGGAGGATAGTTCAACGACATATGCAACATATTTGGCAACGGTGGCACCGTGAATACCTGCAAACTTTGCAAAAACGTGCAAAATGGAACAATAACCCATGTACAATTGTCCCTGGAAGATTAGTAGTATTACAAGAAGACAATGTGGCAGTATGCAAATGGCCGTTAGGAAGAATTACAGAAATACATCCAGGAAAGGACGGCGTAACGAGAGTAGTCACGGTGAAATGTTCAAACGGAAAGGAGATTCGTAGGCCAGTGCATAGAATAGCTCCTTTACCAATTGAAGAGAATTAATGATTGAAAACGAAATGAATTATTAGTAAACTAAGGCAGTTAATTAAAAACATTCGTTTTTGGTGACCGGAATGTTTGGCACCTAAAGGGTTGATTTGAATTAGTACAGGAATTACACACACTTTAGGAGTTCAGGAATTACACACATTTAGGATTTCAGGAATTATACATAAAGCTAGGACGTAGTATTAGTAATATGACTGTCAGAAGATGACGATAAAATAAAAAAAGGATTAGTAGCAATCTAAAGGTCGACTCAGCAACATCCCATTCCGTCACTTATCACAATCGCACATGAGCTATCGTTCAACGGGAAAGGGTTTCCGTTTGACATGCTGATGGGAAATTAATCAAGGAGGGAACGACATTGTAATATCTCCGTATAGTATTAATTAGTTAAATAAAGTTCGTCTGTACAGCGGTGTTCAGTAACAGATCGGATCAGGAATTTTGCTTTTCGCTTTGCGAGTGAACATCAATCGTTTATCATTCGATTGAACGAATTGAAACTATATCTACCCATTGGACATTGCGTGTTTTGTTGAACAAGTTCCAAGAATTTCTATCGCATTTGTAATGATTAGCTATTTGATATTTTTATGCAACTTAGTTTGGAATTTTATGTTTAAACTTGTTTAAAAATGTTCCCCTTTACCACACAGGAATTACGTCAGCATCTTCCTCGGCTTCGTTGCACCATGCCGGCAGTGGCACGTCAACGGCGTCATCGTCGTCCGGGTCCGCAGCAGCCCTGGTCGCCGGGGGACTCTCGTCACCGTCATCCTCACTGACGGGACCGGCGGAAAAGCCCTACTTTGACGATATCAACTCGCGCAATGTTACGACCGTCGTGGACGACACGGCAGTTTTGAAATGTCGCGTAAAGCACAAAGGCGATAGAACGGTAGGTCATTAAATAACGATATAAATTATATTTTCTCTCACACACACGCAGATAGTCCTTGTGGCATAATTGGTGCACGGGGTTCGCATCGGCACACAAACCGAGCCCGGGAAATCTGTTGTTCAAGGGGGTTCTCTGGACTGACGATCCATCGTTGTGCCAGCGTCGCTTGTTCATTCTAATGCATTCGCTGCTGGACATCCTTTTATGAACATCCTTCTGTCACATACCCGCATGATGGCTCGATGATGCCACAGACCCACTCGCGCCACCATTTAGTGTGCGTGTGTCACTGCATTAGCGGAAAAACGGTACCAGGATAGACCGTCATCGTCCATCAAGCGACCTCACAGTCAACGGTTTACGGCCGTATATCTTTTATTTGTGTGACCGAAACCGAACGCGGAACATGGGTTGTACATAAATATTTAACCCTCCAGCCTCATTTTCACCCACACGGCAGTGGCTGGCTGGCTGGCCTTTCCAGCGTGTGTGTGCTCGGGAAGCAACCAGTTTAGCAGGTCTCGATTGTTGTGGCGTGTTCCGTCATCGACAGCTTCTAACAGGCGACATCGGGAGCCACAAAGAATCAAGATAGCAGAAAAGACCCACGGAAAAGGCGTCACCGTCACACTGGCACTGGAGCGCTGGAAAGTGCGAAACGGCGTAATTCATTTCACTTCCATGAATAATGATTTGCATAATTAATTCCCCACCCCGTAAGGTCTCCCCGGCGCTGGGGGGATATGGGGATGCACTTCACACTTCAAGGAGAAAGTTCGTTTTTGTGGCTGCAACTGCTTCTTCTGGTGGTGCCGCTATTGCACTGCTGGTGGTTAGACCATATAATTACAGTCAGCCCTGTACGTGCAGGGATGACCGGAACTGGGGTGCATTTTCACCAATTTTCATTTGCTACCAGTGCGCTTATGCTGTTTGTTAGTTTTATCGTTTCAGTCTTTCCCACAATCGGGGGCGCGAATCCCATGCCACAGCTGCCGGCCATTCATCGGACTGGCCTCTGTTGTTCTCTCTATCTCTCCATCTCTCTCTCTCTCTCCATCTCTCGTACCTCACCCAAGTTTTGCAACTTGATAGATGGATTGATGGAAGTGTGGAACGTGATCCAGTCCTGGGTTTGTTGGTTTTGGGTGCAAAGTTTCGTTTTATAGCGCAGAACTGCTGCTACGTAACCATTGCCGAAAGGCAGCGCGAGAACTAAAACTTCTCCCTTCCGCTAATGCAAAACGATTCCTCTCGGACGGTAGAACCTTCCCGGGCGGTGGAAGAATTAAACGAGCACGTCGGCGCCATTATTTGCGGGAAATGGGCATTCCTTGGCCGTCGTCGTTACGAGTCAAATGGTGGCAACGCGTTTTTTCCATCATCCTGCACGGTTACCGGGTGGTAAAACGGTGATAGAACACACTAAAAGATGTGTTTTATTTTACTTTTTTTTCTTCCCACTTCCCACCATTTGCTAGATTTCGCAATCAATCCTCCGGAAATGTGTGCTGCCTACGGGGCAGAACGCTATGCATAAACGATTTTTGAGCTCATTTTCCTGTCAATTAGACGTCGTTAGCAAGACCGATGATCATGATGTCGGTCCGGTTTGGAGTGTACCAATTTGAGGCCCTCTGACGCGATTCAAGATCGCGTAAAAAGGGATCGAACATGTACCAACTTTCGATGCGCTAATGTATATTGCCCTTGCTGCGAATGTGGCACCAACATTCGATTTGCTTCAAAGTCGATTTCTGAATGCATCGCCTTCGGTACACTTACCGCTCCGCGTCGCCTGGCTGGAGCGAGGTCACTCGCTAATGGTGAGTAATCGAATTGGATGATTTTAAATTTCCACATCTGTCAATTAGGGGAATTCAACAGGGTGCCCACCTTCATTCATCCTCTATCCCAGCGGGGAGCGGGAGGTAAGGCGGGAATTTGCCTGTGGAGTGAAAATTAAATTTCCCTCAATTTTGTAGCACGCCTGCCCCCGAACACAGCCCACTCAGCGCACACTCGGAACTGGTGTAACATTTGCCAACAAACAGAATTACCGCATTTCAGCTATGCTTCTTGCAGCCGACCGAACGTTCGTTTCAACGATTCGGCCCATTCTCTAAAACCCCATGCTGAGTGGGTAATTCGGCCAACAACTGGTGTAGAGTGGAGTGTTAGTTTTTTTTATTTTGGATACCATACCGTAAACCAAGCGCCTTTTTCGGTGGCCGGAAGCTTGTCAGTTCGTTATCGTCGACCGAAAACGTGGTAAACGGTTTCCCTTTCCTACTTCCAACCGGCCACAACCTTCAGTGCAGTGGACTAAAAAGATCGGGTATATTATTTAGGATCATCGTTATCATCAGGCTCATCATCATCATCATCGCCGCCGCCGTCGTCATCTGTCGGAAGTGGTTGGACAGTTCAGTTGGCGATGAATTTCAAAGAACTGGAGCATAATTCGTCCGACGCTTCATGCCAAGATCGACTGCTCAAGTGGCGAACGACGCAGCAATAATGCTCGCCGATCTAAAGCCAATGAAGATAAGGAATGCTACTCCTAAAAAGGCTCCCGTCCCGGAGAATGGTATGACCGTGTACCGAGATAATGTTCCGCAACCACGGCCGTAGTAATTAGGCCGACACGGGTCGACCTGCACATAGCGGCCAGAGTGGGAGTTTGATAAAAAAAACACCTCCCAACCACTGTACAGACATGGGGTGGAAAAGTTTTCTCGGCCCAAGGTTCCCTTCACCCAAACCTTCTTACCCAGCACTGTTGGAAGCCTTCAAATACAATTATGTCCGGTTTTGATTGATGACTTGCCGACAAACTTTACTCCACGTTTTTTTACTCTCTCTCTTGTTGCCATCCCTAGACGCAACGGCCGACGAACGACACCGTTCGGCAAGGATTAAACGGACATGATAACGATGCCAAGCATGGCGAAGGCAATGCACGTCGCATTGCGTCGCACCGATTCCGCAACCGAACGTGGTTCATTATTATGTCGACCAAAAACCGGAACGAAGCAGAGAAAAACGAGCCTCAAATCTGTGAGGTTAAGAGTTTGATAAATTTTACCCAACTTCCTACAGCCTGCCAACCAGCGCCACGGTGGTACGGATTGGAAGTTTTTCATTGCATTTTCATCATTCGAAGCTGAGAAACTGTTAACGTATTCCATTTCTTATACGCCAGTGTGTGTCTCCGATTCCAACAGATTTTATCAACGCCCTCGGTGGGACGACTCCGTTTTCCGCTTAGCCATCATATTGATAGGCTTGGGAGTGAAAAGTTCCAATTTGAGTTGAAAATGAGCTTGAAAAATTATAATTTTTTTATGCATTTCCATCAATTGTGAGCTGCCTAATCCAAACGCAGAGGAGGCTTTTGTCACCACGAGCGTTGGTTTTATCGTAAAATATTCATCAATTCGACTTCTACCTGAGAGGGATTTCGCAGCAGCGGGACTGACTCGGGTCCAGGAGGGTCCAAGAGGTCTAATGAAAAGAATAAATTCCGGACCAAAAAGCATTGAATCACGGTGGCTTGTGATGAATAAAACATCGCAAGGTAACATCGCAAGGATCCATATTCACTGGTGAACTTATGCCCAAGTAGCAATATCAAGTTGACACCTGGAAGAGTCTCGTAAGCTGGAGAAATGAGACGAATGAATAAAAATTATCATCTCCTGCCGGTGGCAATCGTAACGGTACGCTGCTGGAGGTGAGAAAAAACGACAGCTGATACTGCACGGTAGAACTTTCCTTGACTCGGGGGGGTGTCAATTTCATCTTGCAAGAGTTGTGGAAATGCAGAAACTATCATCTCCATGCTAATATTATCCTTTTTGGATGACGGAATAGTTTCACCAATCAGCACTACTGGGGCAAGTTTTTCACCCTCTGCCCATGCCCTGCAGTGTGGCGTTTATTACGCAGGAAGCATTTTTGTCCCAGCAGCTGACTCTGCTCACATGGACAATGATGGAGTTCTATGCTTTCTTCTTCGTACAGTTGTCACATTACTCAAGTGCTCAACTGCAATGATTGATGAGTTTTATCTGCTTCAATCGACGGGGAAAACAATTTGCTTCAAATCGATTTAGCTCGAATCGATTGGGCCCTGGAATCGTTCGTTCATTTGGAGCAGTTCGTCCATATGGGGCTTGCATTGCGCATGTGAGTGTTTCGCTAATGGGCGTGTGTTGAGGTTAAAGCCAGTTCAAATCCTACCATCTCCATCTTATGGCTGGTATGTGCTGTTTCGATGGAGCTGAAATGAACGATTTAGGCGTATTTGAACCCATTCGTAAGAGGGAGTTCATGTTTTTTGAGTCACTTAAGTGACTCCTCCCTGTGTTGGCTCTCCCAAACTGTGTTGGCTTCTGTTGACGATGTTGATGATGCTTCCTAATTCTTTGAATTCTACGTCCATATCATCCACACTGGTAGGCGTTTTTTGCCCGTTCCCGGCGGTACGAATCCTCTTGTGAGATTATGTTAATGCTTGCTAAACGAGCATATAACCCCAATCCTAGTCCACACCGGTGGACCACTCTCCTCCAATAACCGAGCTTAGGATCCATTTGCTTCGTATGCTTATGTACGAATCTCGACTCTGCCCTTAATAGGCCCTTGGCAAATCCAAAAACAAAAATAATGACGTCTTTGATGATGATAATACTGCGACCGTACGAGGCAATGCGGGAAATGTAGCTTTCAAAATCCACCAAAAAAAAAGCTCCCCACCGTCTCCAACGAAAGACTCTCGCTCACGCTTATTTAAGGACCGTTTGAAAAATCAACGAGCGCTAAACTTTCGCTCGTCATTGTCTCACCGCACAAAGCAAAACAACAAACATTACTGCTCCTGAGGTCCCCGAACGTTGTCACGAGTCTACCAGTAAACGGTCAATTAGCCGACGTCGGCGATGGCCAGCGAAAGTTTACCTCAACTTCCCGAAAAGCGGCAAAACCCTGGGAATTAATTAGCATCGGCGTATTGGTTGTTTTTCTTGGAAACCACGATAATGTGGCCACTTTTTCACCGGCACTAAACCCGTCTACAGGTTTCTTCCCTTTTGCAAGATGGTCCGTAATTGGCTATCCCAAGCTTAATTTAATCAGCCAAACGGCCAGACCGAAGAGTCTCCATCGTTGTGTCTGTTTTGTTCCTTCCCCCCCCTACCCGAACACGTCATGTTGTTTTAGTGGACAGATTACTGTTTGGTAATCATTTACTGAGTAAACAATGGCAAACAAACCCCAACCCCGAAAGTTTTTCGACGAGAAATCTTGTCGAAAGAATAGGGTTATAGACACACTCGCTGCCTTCAGGGACAATCTCTTTCTCACTGACTGGTGCGAAGTTTTCCTTCCCTGGATGGGATTAAACCGAACCAGTAGGACGAAGGGAGCGGTTGGGTGGAATGGGGCTAAAAACAGGGAACACGGACCACCCTAACCTATCTGACTCCCATTCCCAATGGTTTTGTGAATTTGCTCAAGTAATCAACATTCCGAACGCCGTGACCGAATCGTCGAGATGGAAAACCCTTGTCTTGCCTTTTTCTTCGTGCGAGTCGACACAGCTTCGTCTGCACAGGCAAATAGCGTTCCAATTTTTTTTCTCCGACCTTTACCCACACCCGTACGTACCTTCCATGCATGGAATACGTGGATATCCATGTTTACCGGACCGATAAACAGACGAATCCAGAGACTCAGCTCATCCCAACCGGGATGTTGATCGCCCGATGCTTTCGCACATGTTGGGCCCCAGATTGAACCTTCACCGGCTCGTCACCGGATCGACACCATGTCTGCAATGGACATGAGTCTCGTGCGACACGCACCCCGGGTGGAACGAGGAGCGCAAACATAATTGAAAATGGAAATTTATTTTACACGTTCCGATAAGACCAGCAAAAGGGGCAGGAATTCTTCATCGTTTGTTCCCGGCTAGGCCCTAATCCGGACACGAGCCTGGCCTTAAGGATCATCATTCCTCGACACTGCAACTGAAGCGAAGAGTATGCCGAAAAATCCACTGTAACACGGATAATCGTCGACGGCAGTGGAAAGGTACTATTACGAAGGTCGAGAATGGAGTCTTAAGTGGATCCTGAAAGGATACTAATCCGCACCATTCACCGCGAAGAACGGACCCTTCTTTCTGGGGCCGAGGCCTACCAAAATTTACGCACATCTCGGTAACGAATCGCTGACATGGTGAAGTCGCTTTTACGAACATGGACCATCGACCGAGCGTCGAGAGCCGAATGGTCGTTCTAAAAAAAGAACTGAGCTTCCCGGTGAGGCAACACTGGCCATGGCTCGAAACTCGAAACAGTCGGTAACGAGCGGTGAAATTGATTGAAATCAATCACCCGAGGGAATTCTCGAGCGTCAAGTGCGCGCTACATCATCGAAAGGCACGAAACCTCCGGGACGGATCTGTTCTGCCGGATTCCGGATGCTACGGGAAAGGGGTGTCAGAGGGTTTCGAAGGGTATGGCAGGGGAGGTTGGGGAAGGTTTCGAAGGGAAATTTATGTCGAGGTTTGATTACGAGGAGGGGCACAATAAAAACGATGATTTGATGAGAACACAGAGAACCGGGTAGGGGTTTGCTTGGCGCTACGCGTTGTGTGTAAAGGTGGCTCCAGGCATCCATGGTTCTACCCGTCTTTCCGTTCCATCCGGATATCCTCCTATGGTATGGTTCGTTTCGACGACTCGTCCTGCCGCATATTTCGCGCATTTTGAGCCTCGCCCTAGCAAATACAACACACGCAACGCAACGCACACACCCGGATAGTGAGTTTCCGACGAGAGGTTTGTTATCTTCATCCACCGTCGGTATTTGATTACGAATCAAAATATTGATACAAGGTATGTCTTGCCGTGCACAAAAGGGAGTGGCGCTGGTACACGGAAATTTCCGTCCTTTCGGTTTCATCGTGGCATGAATGCCAGGAGGTTTTTTTGTTTTGGTTTTTTTGGTTAGGTTCTGTCAGCTCTAAACGAATTCTAAGCCATGATGGATGGATTAACATATTTCCTGACGTTGCTCAAGACTTCGATTATGATGCAGTGGTAAATAGTAATGTAACTGCTTGTAATCCGCTGCGCTGCTTTGGAAAACTTTTCCATTCAACCACTAGCGATCACTCGCAGAGTGAAAATAGGAAAGTTTTTTACATCTCCATGCTTCAATTTCTGCCCGCCGCGTACCCGCAGGTCCGAGGGAAAATAGAATGAAGTGAAAAGCTAGTCACTAGATTGGTTGGAATTGATGAGACCATACCGCCACCACGAGCATCGCACTAAAACAAAATACCTTCTTTTACGACCACAAAGCGTAAAAAAAATCCCCCCATACAAACGAACTCCCTGGCAAGGGCATAGTTGGTGCGGTAAAGTTTGAAAGAGGATTAAATTTATCGGATGTTAATGCAGAACGAATTACGCTGACTCCGAAACTGTTCGACCACAAAGCCCTTACTGCTTTCGGTCGCATTCGGTTAAAATGGCACAGGCGGGAGAATACCAGTAGTTGGCTGAATCGGCATCCGGTGCAAAAGTTTAGCCATTCTCTAGCTCGCCCGACCGGTGAACGTTAAAATCGATCGGACTGACGAGATCGTTTAATTGAAAAAAGGCGTCGATGGCAACACGATGCGAAAAGGCGATTCGTTACGATTGAAAAGTTTCCCAATTGCTACCACCGTACCTCGACTCGACTCCCCGGTGGGGTACACCATTGGCCACAAAGTTTAGCACTGTTTTCTCGAGCTGCTTGTCGTTCCTTTCCTGTGAGCGAACGAGGAAATGAAACGAATCGAGAAACGAATTATCCATTGGGACTTAGCGTTTTACGAGCGAATAGCGCTTTCCCCAAACTGGCCACTGGGCGTAATCCTGGCGAGCCACTTTCCAGCTTGAGTACCCGCAACCTGGGTTAGTGGCGAATGGCATCGGCGATGGATTAAAACTCTTCCCTTACGCTGGGGAACGAAATATTCCGGAGGGTTGTGTTGAAAACAATCAACAACACTCTCAATTCACACAAAAAAGCTTTCCAAATGAAAGAACGACGTCATCGTGTGGTCGGTGTCCACTACTATTTCTGCCCGAGGGTCTCTAGCGGTAGTGAAACATGGCTAGAAGGAAAGCGTTCGGTGAAATTCGAGCGCTACCCAATCAAAAAGAAACTGCCCGCCCGAAACTTCCATCGCAGTTCATTTATTCTATTATCAACAGCCCATTATCGGATTGCCACGACCGGAAACTCAGCTTCCCAAAAAACCTACCCAACTGGGATTCGGGAAGAAAGCAACAGAGCAAAGTGGTCCACCATGCAGGACTCCTAAGGTGGATGCCGAAGGAGGTGTTGATTGTTGTTCTTATCAAGGGCACAGGACCGTAAATCTTGACAGAGAATAAATAACTCGTTAAAAAATTGGTCAACTTTTGGCACCCACAAAAGAAAGGACACCAAGAAATGGTCCCCATCGTCTAATGAAACGGGTCGGAAGTGGATGCTGATGCTAGTGCCGAGGAACTCCACAAACACTCGTCGTTATCATCGAATGCCATTTGTTATTTGTGTTAATTAAATTAATAATAATGACTTGCTGGCTATCTCAAACGGCTCTAGACGTTTTATTACAACTCCATTACGAGTGTCCTTTACGGGACTTCACGAACACGAGCTCATTATCACGGACCGCAGCTAAACAACGGGGTACGGACTCATATGCATAAATACACAATTTCCAGAATTCGACACATTTCCCAAGAGGATTTTCTTTGAGAGTAGGAACCCCAATACCAAAAGCTGCCGCAATTAAAATCTCACTCAGACAAGCATCCATATCCGGGAGTGGCGAACGAATAGAAAGACAAGTTTAGGTTTGCCCTAGACTTAAGCTTCCAGCCGGGAGATAACTAAATTTGTGGCCAATAAAACAATTTCTGCTGTCGATGAATTTTAGCCGAATCACAGCCAGGACAGATATGTGTTATCATATAACGATGGCGCCCAACATACGCACACACCCATGATAGCCTCGAGGAAGTTGTCGTGGTACTCGTAACTACAGCAATATCCTAAAGTTTGACTAAAGGGAACTACGAGACATAGCTCTGATATCCGAGTTTACCTCTTTTTTTTACGTTATATTAAGCTTAAACTAAACTTAAATAATATCAAACGTCTTTATGAGGTAATGGACATGAGCTACCACCATGAGAATTCGATTCTTAAGCAAACCCAAGTGGGTTATTTGACACAATATTGCTGAATGTGTGCCTCAATAATGGTTGTGTTTTATCATTTTACATATGCTAATTACTTTCTTTTTAAATTGAGTTTCTTCCCTAACCACAAGCAGCTGTAACATTATCTCGCCTTATGTTCGAAAGTTCCCGATTTTACTGGTTTCGATTTTACCACTCATTATTTCTACTACCTGCTAAAAACATTCACTCCCTAAGCTCCCAATCCAAGCAAAACTCGTACCAGGGAGCAAAAACACGCGAACCCCTACCTTCGGGGCGTACTTTTTCGCAATTTGCATTTACCGGAGAACGACGTGACAAAATGACATTTACAATATTCAAACTGAGCTTATCTGTTCTTAAAGTGTTGTAATGCAGCACCTACGCTCTGTTTCATTTCTTACCACTCCTTTAGTGGTTCTTACCTTCCGCAAACAACGACAAATCGAACATTGAATCGTTCGCTCTAAAACAATCATCCACACACACACACACATGTGAACCAAACACACACATGTTAGAAAATTGGACTCGAACTACCAGTTCTTCGTTCCAAGGCGGGTGCCAAGCTTTTGTCCTCCAAAAACCCACCCAGAAGCCCTCTGTCGGCAGGTGTACTAAATTGCGTTAAATCTGGTACTTAAAAGAAGATTACACATGCCCTGGTACACGAGCAAAAACATCGGTTCCCGTGCATGTAAGCACACGGCTCCTTCCCCGCCGTTGGAGTCTCCCCCAACGGTGGACGATCACGTGGATCCTGGCCCGCAGGAATCTATCTTCACCGGCACGAGCATGTTGGGCGCTCGGAAGGGTAATTATCGAGTCAGTGACAGTGCGCTTCACGTATCTGCCATAAGCTTCCCGCTCGACATATGCTAAAGATGGAGGCTCATTCCTGGCCGTAGCCGTCAGGCGTAGCCGCGAGGCCACCATCGCGCGTTTGTAGCGGGATTTTCTTATTTTTCCTCAAGGATGCTACGCTACTGTACTGAGGCTGGCTTTTATGAAAACGTGTCTAATTTAAAATTGATTACGGCGCGAAGATCTGCCCGTTCGGGTGCTACTGGGTTCGAAGATAAGAGACGCAGGCACGGTAGCAGGCGGTTTTGCCGGTACCGTTAATATGATTAGATTTGACTTGCTTCATTATTCAAAATATTCGCCATCCGAAGGAACCATTTCCCTTTTCAAATGCACATTCACGAAACCGCTTTCCACTTCTTTATGATGTCAGTGGAAAGCCTGTCCAAACGTGAGGCACCAGAATCGTGCAACCCTACAACGCTCGCAAAAACGTGAGCGAGCAAACGGCATCCTTCGAGTGTCTCATTACGGGCAACGTTTTATCGTTATCGGTGTAATTTGTTATTGCAAACGATACTAGCATTGGATGGCAAGTGGGGGAGTAGTGGCGCAGGCGGGATAAGAAAAGAAGTAACGAAGACACGGTGTCACTCAAGAATCGGCCTCGAGCCACGGTCCCTTACGTCATACATGTCATCCCGGAATGAAGAAAAGCGGAAAGCGTGCGAGCGGATGTTGGTGAGGCGATAATCACATCACCAGGTCCCATGCGAACTTCACTCTTCAAATTTAATTACGAATGTCAGCCATGTCACCCTTGCCATCTTATCCGCTTATCGTTTATGTCCCTGTGTTTGTGTGTGCTGTCTGCTGTCCTTCGAAACAGTGCCGCTTTTGAACAAAATAAATTAGAGCTCACAATGTTTTCTCAAATGTGACCAATTGTTGCGCTTTTCAAGTTCGAGTGAACCAAGTTCGGATGTTTGAATTTTCACCGAGCTGGTGACTTGTGCCCAGCATACCTCATTCTCAAGGTCGGTCAGGATGGAACTAAACAGCTCAGTCCAATGCACGAGCGAACGTACGAACGGGTGAACGAGGTCAAAAAGATCCATTACCAATTTCGTTTGGGGCAAATTCGAATCTCTTCTAATTACACGCTTCGGTGGAGGAGGCTGTGTTCCAAGGATTTCCTGTCCAGTAAGTGTCGTTCGTTTCGCATCGGAATGGTAGTGCCGGAATGGGATGGAAAATTTCCAAATTTGTACGGTAGGATTTGGTGTGTCTCAGAACGAGCCACATCTGTTACCCCGGTATGCATATTTGTCCAAGCTCGATTTCCTTTTGCTGCTGTCGCTTCGTATAAAGCCACTGGTTCCAGAATGAGGTGCACTGTCAAGCGTAAGCAAGATCTTAATTAGATTCATCCGTTACTCCGATGCAGATGGAATAGCGTCATGGGAGATTGTTGATTTTTGTGGCCCTTTTTTTTGCTGTTGTTTGGATTTGTTCCCTTCAAATCGAACGATTCTACGAAATAGGTAGCACCAGTCACGGGGGGGGGGGCAAAGTTCTAGCATTAAAGCCTCTCGCCGCCATTAGAAAACCGATCCATGTTCCATGATATCCGCTCGTCACAATGGTCACAATGACGTGCCAATCGATTAACGACTTGCTAATGACCACCGAGCTTGCTATCATCGTTTGTGTTTGATCGAACGTGTGATGGTCATTAGACGAGGCCGGTGCTAATCTCGATACAAGGCTTGGCAGCAACCTTGGCAAAATGGTCGTTTCACTCGATGAATGGTTTGATCCGATCTAGTTGACCTAGTTCCTAGTCGGTGCCGGTGTGAAGCATCAGAAGAAACAACTTAAGCTGAGAAATGATCCAGCTGCACGAAATGACCTTGTTTTGTGAGGCACTCGTACTTTCGAATCGCTTTCCACAAAAACTCCTTCACAGCAGCAAGTGAAATTTTGCACATATCTTTTAATTTTTCATCCATAGTTTTTATTTCTATCGTTCGTTTTTAAAAAGCATCGAATAAATACCGAATGTTCAAAGCCAACGGCCATCGCTGCAAATCTTGTCTCAATTTACGACCTTGTTTCAATATTTATTGTTTCGCTGTTTCGCGTGACCTTTCTTCTATGGTCTGTGGCTGGTGTAACGTGAGAAGCAGTACGGTTCCTTTCGGGTAAGCTTTGTCCTCTGGAATCAACTGAAGGACTCTCGCAACCCGAACAAACCAACTAACTGGTTGGCCAATTTTTCGCTTCCACAATTACGGTGATACCTAAAACCATTGGAAGTTAAAATTTTCGTGCCACACGAAACTTCACCAAAAAGGCCATCAGAGGATGGAGTTTTCCAGACCAGGGCAGTGGAAACGATTCGAAATAAAACCCCCCCGCC
The DNA here is from genome assembly GCF_943734845.2 of Anopheles funestus. NCBI lineage: Eukaryota > Metazoa > Arthropoda > Insecta > Diptera > Culicidae > Anopheles > Anopheles funestus. The sequence continues at coordinate 1,935,525 of NC_064598.1, forward strand.
CCCAAAAAAAGGAATGAAACTGTGCTCGCAGGCAAAAGACATCCTAAGAAACCAACGATGCGAACGCAAAATACGTTAATCCATGTCTGAACCATAAATCACACGCTTTTTCGTGGAACGTTTTTACGATTCATTTTTGCAACTTTTTTGTGCTGGATTTTGTTTTCTATTTTCTTGACGGGTTCCCATTCCCCTTTTTTGCTTTCCTACAGCGCCGGAATGTTTTGGTTTTACTAGTGAAGAAATGTTTGTCACCGTTTGCTCGTCTTCGGTCGACATCGAAGCTATTGCTTCACAATAGTGGGAGAGATGTGAAGTTTCAAACCCCAGCAACCCAGCTGGAATGGATGAACAGACAAAACTGACCACTCACTAAAGCGCTTCATGCTGGTGAACCGTTTGGCCAAAGTCTAATAAAATAAATTTCTATTACGTTTATGATGCTTTTTTTCGTTCGTTCGTCGCTTGGTGTTGTGTGCACGTTTGCTACTTCCGTTTGATGTCCGGTGAACTTCCAATCGTTGACCACCAACGACGTTCGACGGTCGTTTGCAGAAAGACATTAGACGAGTCTTTCTGCTAGAAGCGAAGTCCCCCGGTGGGGTCTGTTTTATTCCAGTTTCTTTCGTTTTTTTTTTGTTTTCAATTAGCTTCCAATTACGGGTGCTGGTAATACTGTTTATAAAAGCTTCTGTTGTCCATTAGGTTGAGTTGAATTTAATCGAGCTGGATCAGGTTAAGTTGCTGCTAACTTTATCCAATCGGTAGCACGGACGAGTAGTTCGAAGTTGCGGAGTTAATTAGTGCGCCCCCAATTGAAAAATGGCTTATTTCACATCGTTCATTAACATTTTGGAAAATTTTCTTCCGATAGTTCACATCACTTCACGCTGAAAAAACGGAGCATAAGCCGAATCGGCTCCCGGCGACACCTTGAATTCCCGCACGATACATCGTATCGGTACGACGATGGGACGTGTTAACCGTTCTGGGACGCTTGGGTTGGTGGGACACGTGGGAAAACGTAGTTTGTAAACTTTTACTTTTACTTTTACTTTTGGTGAAAACATGAAAAGTTCAATTTACCATTGCTCACATTACACCCGTCCCGTACGGGAAAACTCTCCGGCAAACCATTAGACCGCATAGTTTAAATTCCTCCCCAAAAAAGGTTGCTCCAGTGGCGTTTTGTAACACTCCGGCCCTGAGCAGCCTGGCAAACCTGGAATAAAGCTGCAAAACATGACTCAACTCTATGGCTCTACTGTGCGCTGAAGTAAAGAGCACCACTTGTTCCGGGAGGCACCAAAACCCTCCCCAGAGGTGTTGTCGGTAGAGAGAAAAACTCTTTACTCTTTACCACTTCTGGCTTCATGGGCAAATGCAAGCAATTTCACCACTGTTTAATTACGAAACATTCCATGGTGCAAGCAATGTACTACTGTTTCAAGTCGATTCAAGACCATCTGGATGCTGCACTGTAATTTGCAACATTCGGCCGGCAAACGATTTTGCTAACAATTTCTCCTTGCCATTTGATGGTAAACTGGGAAAATGCGGGCACTGGGAAACTGAAGGGATAACTGTAACAATAAATGAACTATAATGGGACCACGATGTCGATGGGAACAAACACAACGGAAGCAATAGACAGCCACAAACGAATGCTGGAATGAATGGTATTGAACTATTTTTTCCTTCAATGTTTTTCTGTCCATAAGGAAGGGAACTTCACAAGAGCAAATGTTTCTTCACCATTCTTTGTGCTGAAGATATTTTTTTCTTCTGCTGATTGTGATTTTAAAAGCTTCGATTTGTTTTCTATTAAACATGATTTATAGTGCAATTTCCTTAGCAAAACGTGTTAAAATCTCTTACAACTCTCCATTGACACGGATATAAATGTACATGCAATACCCGGGAAATGGGTGTGTGCTTAAATTAGGCTTACATTTACTATCGGGGTTGTGCGTGGCTAAAGCAAAAGAAGGAGAAGAAAGGAAAAAAACTCCATCATATTATCTTTAACGATCAATCGAAACAAACTGCCAAACAATATAACGCCTCGCAACCCGGAAGCTCGTTCCGGAATGGGGATAAAACTGGCTGAAAAATTGTAATGTGTCAGCTATATTAAGGCGTTCCTTGCTGTAAGTGGAATAAAGGCACATTTACACCATTCCCTGCCATTTCTCTATCGCTTGTGATAAAAAAAGAGACCATCCTATACACCCTGCTAATGAACCTTCGAATGGTGCCGGTGATCGGTGGACAAATCGAAACTCATGCTGTGTGTATTTGGGGGTGAAATTTTTGGTCAACCCATCATTGAGGGAGGTGCAAAACCCTGAGGGAGCAGCCGAGTGGAGGTTAGCGACTCCCGTGCCGGTTGCTGACAGGTCGGTTTGTGGCTTGCCAGCTCGATCCAGGGTTACAGGCTTGGGTTCTCAATGTAACCAGAAAATATATATATATACGGGGGAAAAAAAGTACAAACCGGAAGCTGTCAAGAAAGTAATATTGGGGTTCACTTTGTAACGACCGCAATTTGTCGCTGACCTTCCACCACTGACGTTCGCACCAGGGTTCGGGGATGTAATCGCTTCATTTTTATTGCGGAATTTCGATATGTGCAAGCGCGCGATGTGAAGCCCCGGGTATGGTGTCCAACAACCAAAAAAAAAAACACGAGAAAAACCGTGACGGAAAATCCACAAGGGTAAATAAAAAAAACACACATTTCCAGCGTGACCAAAATGTCACCCGGGTCGGGTGCCGAGGAGGTCGGAAAATCGGGATCGGGTGGATTTGTGGTGGACGAATTTCCATCGATCTGCCAACACGTGTCCCATTCGAATTTCCCATTTTGGTCCGACAGTGAAAAATTGCTTAATAAGTGTTGTGCTATCCACCTTTTTGCCATCGCCAGTTCTTGTGTTCATGCTTCATTTGCAAAAATATTTTCGTTCCATTTTACGCTTCATTTTCTGTACAGGCGAGTCCAACTCAATGGAATGCAAATATTCTTCCACCGTTTCATAAAAGCTTGCCCCAGCAGTGTGGTGAATATTTCCTTCCAATATTGGTGTTTTAGCGCCAACAAAAAAATCATTTTCCTGGAGAAAAACCACATTCACACCATCACACCTGCTTGCTGACTGGTAGTGCAAGGATCCAAGGGTGCTTGAGAAGGTGATAACGACACTAACAGACCCTAGCGGAGGTACGCCATATCGGTCAGTGACCGCAACGGTTGCGTTTTTAGTAACACGACACCCCATCGGGGACAAAGTGCTCAATACACACAGGTGTGTCAGGTGGTGTGCATCAGCTCGTGTTCTACACACCAAAAAAAATCCCCCCCGAACAACCGGATCGGATTGCTTGCAATCCTCTTCGTGACGGTAGAAGGTAATTTAAATTTATGAAAATGGAAACTGGACGACGTAAAAGATAACCTTCCACCTAGGGGAGGCATGCAAATAAAAATGCATCGCGGTAAATGGCCAAACGAGCGCATCGACGTCCAGCTCAGGACTATTGCGTGTTCAGGTTCTACGCTCTGTGCAAAGCAGTCCGGTGACCGTTTTCTATCACCAATGCCATGAAGTTGGACTCCGAAAAAATCATCTTCAATTTCTAACAAAGACACGCAACGGCTTATGGTGGTTATCAGTGCGGATATTTGCATCATCCAAAACAACATCGGAACAGCATTCCAGCGGTCGTACGACCACTCGCTCCATTCGTTTTATCTCGCGTTTTTCCACCCATTACACTCCAAGCACGTGGACACTTGTGGGCTTTTGTGCATGCGGTGGGATTTGTCGTTACGATACGGGAGCTTTAGCTCCCAAAACAAGCTGTTCCGTGCTCCTAAGGCACGAAGACAACTATGTCCGCTAGTAGATGAGGTGGCGTTTTTTTTCGGATTATTTCCCCTTTTAGGGAACTCTGGTACTGAAAGTGAACTGAACCGGTAAATTGGAACGTCCGAGTGTATGTATGGGCGTGTGCGTTCCACCGATCGTCGAAAGGGAAATTCAGTGCACTGCATTGCGATGTTTTCTCGGATTGTTAAAGAGTTGTAGCGTGAAAGAAGATAAAGAGTCGGCAAACGAAATTTGTTTTTCCTTTTTTTCCCCCAACAACTTCAAACACAACAAACAAACTACTACAAACGTTCCTGTTTAATTGTGTCGTAAACGGGGAAAAAAAGCGTTGCTTCGCTTCTCGATGAACATTGATGTAGTTGGTGGTCGTTATAAATATCGTAAAATTGGGCCCCCGGCTGAAATGGATCCGTTGCAAAACTTTTCAACACCCAAAATCAACATCATCATCATTTCCCAAACCCGCCGCCGCGCTTAATTTCATCGCCAGCTAATCATTCATCTTTAAATACTAACATTGACGCCTACAAGAAACGCTCCGTTCGCATGCCGGCCACAGTTTTGGTGAGCCAGTTCGGTTGCTGCATTGCTTTTAATGCGTAAGAACAATATTTTGCTTCCGCCAACCGCCACCTTTCGCGTCAACTTTCGCGTGCGCGCGTTCCCTAGCGTGAAAAGCGTTGGCCGTAAAGGATGGAGTCTTAATTACTTAGCGTAATTCCATTTACACTGTGGAAGCGTTTCCCGGGTTTTCCCGATGCAGTCAGCAGAAAGTCAGCAAAAGAATCATCATTTCAACCCGCGCTAAGCTCGGCCATAAAGTACACTAAGTGTATTTGTTTTCGTTTTGCCACGGCGACCGGGAAGCGCTTTTTAATTCTTCCCCACTGGCGGGAGTGAACTTTTTCCCCGGGTGGTACCAATGCAGATAAGAAACGTTCCATGCCATCCTGGCCAGTGTTCGTCACTGGTCGATGAGCGATAAATTTACTGAATCGATGCTGCTGCTTGTCTTCCAGCAGAGCGAGTTTCGAGCGAGTGTGGCTCGGAAAACTCGAAGCAGAATTATCCATCTGCGAAAGGTAGTGGAAGTGTTTATTAAGATAAATTGAACGAGACCAGAGACCATGATTGGAAAGCACGATGAGAAAAGGAGAAAAGCGAGAAAGCAAGCTAGAAAGAGATCCTGTTAGGGATAATTCTATTACTACACCAACGATAGGCGAGCGATCTGTGGGTGTGTGTGTACCAAGCGAACCTTGGCCAAATTTACATTGCCATCTTTGGTGAAAAGAAACAAAACAATTCTCGCTCGCCAAACTCGAACGATAAATCATAGACCGGAATGAATTTTCCCTATCAGGATTGCATCTGTTTTACGCCTAGGTTTCGTTTTTTTCGCCCCATCTTTCCATTCAACCATAATGAGATATGAAAGGAGCGATTTAAAATCGTTTGCAATTTTCTTTTCCAAACACATCACCTTGCTCCAACACTCAACACTCTGCCGCATAAAGCCCGGCCAGAGGGTAGAACGTATCTAATCTTCTCCTAAATAAACAAAGCACGATTTGGTATCATCTGCATTAGCCATTGCCTGACGTGTACAACAATAACAACAAAAAAGTCTTAAAAATTAAATCAAATCCGGCGTAATTGTGCTATATTGGCGTTTCGTAGCGCTTCTGCCAAGTAATTAGCTCGTCTCGAGACCGAGTGGTGCACGATTTACGATTTACCTGACGCACACAAGATTGTTGGCAATGTGCTGGAAATTGAAAGCAGTCACCCTTGGGTAGAAAGTTGACAGACCGTATCAAACATTGCGCCATGTTTGTGTGGCAGCTTCCGCTTCCGTGAACCAGATGGAGGGTCGTAAAAATTAAGGCAAAAGTTCTTGTGTTTTTTTGCTCAAAAAAATCTCTCTTTTCTTTACATTTTCTTGCTCTTTCGAACCCACCCTCTCCCTCCGGGCGACAGTTTCCCGCTGGCCAGTATGATCTGTTGTATCATTCGGATCGTGTTGAAAGATGAAATCTGTGACGTAGCACTATCAACAACATCAACAAAAATTGGGCAATGGCAAACGTAATCATATTTCATCGTTCACCCATAATAAGCCAATTAAGGTGAGATAGGCTTGTGGAAGCGATAAGCTTCCACTCTCCCACTAACGGCTTTTGTTTTCTTGTTTGTTCCACCTGCCTTTTCTTTCCGTTTTTTGGTTTTCATGGTAAGTTGTTTACGTCGCTCAAGCTCTTACTAAAGACGAAAGCATTTCGACTTGCTGCTTTACGGTCGTCATTAAATGTCGCGAATTTTGCCGTCCTCCATTCAGGTGGCACACCCCAAAAACAACAAGCATCAACACGATCGCGTTTTTCTTCCCATTCCTTCCGGTACGCAACATGGCCTTTGACTTCTTTGGCTGTGGCACCAAGCACCGTAGAAGGATATTAAAAATGACACAGCCGCGATGCCGGAAAGAGAGCAGTGATAAAAATTAAATCCCTGTCGGGTGCCATTTTCTTCGCTTCCCTTTCCCCAGCGATGCCAAACGTCAGAAGTGAAGCCTCGAAATGAGAAGATGTTTCCCAGGATGTTTTTGTTTGTTTATCGGACACACTTTAACGACACACTGTGAAAATGGTGACGGAGCGACATCTTTATCGTCTTTATGTTTGTCTTTTGCTTGGGATGCTTAGGAACGACACCGCACACAAACACTAAATGAAGGTTTGGAGCCGGGGTGGTGTGCGAAGAAAAGAAACCTTCGCGGAAAAATCCCATTTGATGCAAGTTTAACGGTCATTAGGAGTTTAAAGTGCTGTAAATCCTAATTGAAAATAAAACCATTGCCAACCATCAAGGCCAGCATCGGTGTGAAATGTGCACCGAGAACCAAGCACTGTGGTAACAAGATGCAAGTTACACGACTGGCGAAGATGAGGATCGCGTGAAATTGTTCATTTGACCGTTTTTTATTGAACACACTTCAAGGGCGGTACTTTCCGATGCGAGCATTAAAGTAGCTGTAATGTAGTAGTGATACCATAGTGAGTTGAAACGCCCGTATAGAAGGGACAGCGTGAAACTAGCCCATAACTTCACTTAATGGAGGCGCCAGGTATTTATTGGAAAATGTCGTTGTGAACGTTACAAAGCCAAGGTTTATTTATTCCGTGCCTCGCAATAATAATAAAGAAGAATCGATTTGAAACATTACGGCACTCTTGGTGGGTGTGTGTTTTATGATAAACATTCACTAGTGCTTATATACATCACGAACTCTTTAGGCGAGATACGTGAGTCGTTTTATGAATGATGGGGGAAAGCTCAGCTTGTTACAATCGAGTTAGAAGTAATAAAAAAATTGTTATCATTCTTCTCCAACCAAGTCCAGCTTGAAATGTTTACTCAACAACACTAAAATAGTGTTTAAAGTAAAAGCTGTTGTGTACATACTTCAAGCATTGATTGTGTGAGTCTGCGTTGTGCTCTGCCCATCAGCACAGCATTCATCGTAATGGTTTTCGGATTTGCTGGAAACCTTGCCTTCGTACGAGTCACGGCTACTCTGGTCGAAACTGGTGCTCACTGCGAAACGATACACGGTAAACATTTTTATCATCCGTCACAACACTGCCAACGCTTTAGCTGGAGCTTTTCGCTGAACCGTATACAACCCTACACTGCTTGCCCCTTAATGATATTGTACTGCCCGATCTGATCGTACACAGCACAGCGATGAATAAGAGAGTTTTTTTCCTCCCTCTGTGCTTACCACTGGCACTTATGGTGAAGTGCTGACCTTTTGGGTTTCGTGCGGGTTTGATCACGAAGCGTTGTCGGTTGCATTCTGGCCATGTTTTTCCCGTACGAGGCATGCACGAGCAAAAGGTGAATTCTTTAACTCGGAACGTTGAAAAACAGCACGTGATCGTACTCTGCACCGGGACCGGGAAAACCGAAGCCTGCATACAAGGCGCTCAACTGCACGGGATGAAATGCGTCCACTGCTACGAATATTAACTACTATTTCACCGCTCGAAAACTGACCACCGTTGGGCCTGGCTGGCTGGCGAAGCGTATCGTAAACGCATGCGGTTCTGCCATCGGACAGTGCCGGTACGGTGGCCGGACCAGACACAGGGCAACCATTTTAAGAACGGCTGATATAAATTCCTCACCCATAATACATCACTGTCAGCGGTTTCAGCGGAACACGAATGACACACCAGTGATTTATCTTAACGGCCCAGAGAGAGTGCATTACCCCTTGCATCGTTTATCCCGAGACGAGCATCGTCGGTTTTTGCGGTCGGCCACCGAGAACGTTGAAGGTTGTGGTGCATTTCTGCCACCTCTCGGGTGCGCTGACCGTGACCGCCGTGACGTGTTCATGAGGAGAGGCCCATAAATAGAGATTTCCAGATCAACATTTCACTTGGCCTCGTCGATGGACGATTGTCAGATATTATGGAAATAAAAACGTTGCAAAATATATTATTCAACAAACGTGGGATGAATGTGGAAGATGAGATTAGAAAATCACACCAACAAAAAATCAGTCAAATGTGTCGTCTAAAATGGCTTTTTTGCTTTTTATCACCCACAGTCGTTGATTTACATTGTCTCCACAAGTCTGTTCCCAGCAATCTGTTTTAAAATGATTTGCTTTTAAGACAGCTTCATACCATTCCCTACTAGTGATGGGAAGTCCGGAGTGGATTAATGAATCCACTCCAACTCCAACGTATAAAAACGTCCGACGTATACTCCGAAGTGATTGCTCCGGATTAATCCGGATTTAACTCCGGAGTAACTCCGGAGTAATTACTCCGGGTTACTCCGGAATAACTCCGGAATTTACTCCGGAGTTATTACTTCGGAGTTACTCCGGAGTTACTCTGGAGTTACTTCAAAGTTTACTCTGGAGTTACTCCGGATTTATCTCCGTTATTAACTCTAGATTCAACTCCGGAGTGCATTGCGGAATCAGTTACACGGTACTCCGGATTACTCCGGAGTCAACTGCTGATTTAACTTCGGATTCAAACCCGTAACCGAAATCGCTGTCGAACTCCGGAGTAAACTTCGGAGTTAACTTCGGAGTTACTCCGCAATTACTCCGGAGTATCTCTGGAGTAATCACTCCGGAGATATTCCAGAGTTGACTCCGGATTAATTACTCCGGAGTAACTCCGAAGTTTATTCCGGAGTAATTACTCCTGAGTTACTTCAGAATGTCTCGGAGTCGTATTACTCCGACTCCGGGAAAATTGAAGATTTACCAATCACTATTCCCTACGCAAGTCAAGTTCAAATCAACCGCACCCAGCAACCCGGATCGTGAGGTTGATCAAACGGAAGAAGGAAATGCTATAAATGGAAATACATTAAAATAAATCATCTTGCACACTGCGTTGCACATGTTTCTGACCGGCACTCCACCCAATTCGAATGTTCCAAACAAATAAACCAAACTAAAAACTAAGCCCTAGCGAAAGAGAAAAAAAATTAAGCAACCACCACGTACACTGCGAAAAGACATTCAAGCGGCCAGATTTATGTGCACTCGGCTGTTGCCCGACGGTGGCTTCTTGTGTGGCAACATCTTACCGAACGTGTGTCTCTGGTGCGATCGCGATGCCGGTGCAAAACAACCACACGGACGGGAAATCTTCAAACCTCGCACGAACTTGGCAACTTTTGGGAAGAACTTTCCAAAACTTAGAAACCCTCCCCGAACCAAACCATTGTGTTGCCCGGTTACCCGGTTGGTACGGCAGACACAGGCGACGACCGGAAAACGATGTCATAACTCATAAGATATGTGCAAACCACTTTTTTCGTGGTTAGTTTTTACAGTTTTTTCTCCTCGTCCGTCGTCGAGAAGCGCGAAAGCACTTGGATATGTTCCACACAGTGTGCCAATCGGAGGCTAATTTATACATTAGAAAGTTACTCAACTGCCACCGAGTGATAATGGAATCGTAAGAACTGCCAAACAACTGCTGAAACCACTTGCACTCTACGGTCTGTGTGTGTTGGAAAACGTTTCCTGCAACGGGTGATCTACGATTGTGCTTGAAATGTAACTAAAAACCCATCGCTTTTGTTGCAGCGGAACTTTGCAGCGATGATTAATAGGGAGCTTCGCAATACCAAATTAAGCGATGTATACAAATGTCTAATTATGAAATGCATTCTCCTATGCAGGTTGATAAGTATTTAAAGTAATCCCAAACCAATCATCATATAATGAACCCAACAATCTGGAGCACTGATGGAAATTTATCTTCGCGATTTGTTCAAAAGCGCCACTGACGCTTCTAATCGAACGGAAAGGCCCGGCTGTGATTATGCTGCCTCAGTACGCTCGATTTATCGCGGCATAACATCGAAAAGTCCGAGCGAGCATGTACCATCGTCGTTTGAAATCCATCATTAGCCATTATTATACACTGAGCAGCTCTTTCGCCTTGCCTCTCTCTCTCTCTCTTGCTTTCTGATTATGATCCTAGCATTGCGTACATGTGTGTACAACGCGTTCAAACAGACAGCATCGCCACCCTGCTCCATGCGATAGAATCGATCGATAGGACTCATTCCGTTCGACACAAGCTCGTCGTTCAACCATTGTCGCTACGACAAGCTAAATTATTCGCATATAAACTGTTTAACAGATGATTAAATCAATCAATCAGGCTGGATGCTCATCGTGAATCGCACACCCCGGATCAGGAAGTACCGCTCCGATGTGATGGATTAGGCAAGGAGAAATGGTCTGACAGAGCCGAACAAAAGGCCGAAAAGCCCGGCAACATGTTGCTGCTGCATGATCGATTTTCTATACAACTTAAAGTTTAGCTAGAACTTGCGATGTTGAAGAATTCGATAACGCAAGAATGCACGAATTTCTTTACCATTTTCTTCTCAGCTATGTCATAATTTAAGCTCGAGCTTCACCAGAAACCACCATACACCGTAATGATGCTCGCAAGGTTACTAATTGAATTCCTAGGCAATGCAGCACCGTAGCACCGTTCCTAATGTTTAGCTTCCGCCAGAAGAACCTCGACACCATAATACGAACTCGACCGAAATTTCAGACTCGCAATGCCCTGAGAGCGACAATCTGTGGCACAACTGGTGCTACACACTGACGCCCTGGGCCTTGGGATGCAGAATTTAATTACAACCCAGCGTCGTTGCTCTTTCTCGTGTGCCGAATGGAGACGCCTGGTCACGCGGTAACTAGCGGGAATTGGTGTGGCGCACACACACACGAGCGAATCAAACCGACCGCACATAACATACAACCGCCTGAAGGTAGGCAAATCGAGCACACCCAAAATGGATATATGTATGTAGGTTATGTAGTGGTACAGCGGCGTATGGGAAGCTCACACGGCAACCATCCATGCATGCATGTTTGTTCGTAAACTTTCTTCAAAATTGTTTATCACGATCCACATCGCATCTGCACCCCCGTTCCTCTAGCAGCTCGTGAAAAGCCTTCAAAAAACGAATTCTGTAACGATTGTAACCATTCTTAGCCACAATGGCTAGCGCAAGAAAAGATATCTGCTGCTTTGTCACAAATCTTCTACTCGGGGTAATTTAATAGAATATCCTCGCTCCCTTTCTTTTCGGCTTAATGACCTACTAGGTTGACTTTGTTTTTTTCTTCTTATTTTTGGTTGCCTTTTCTTGTTTTTACCAGTAGCTGAATAATCAGTCCTGCGTGGGATTTGTTGCCGCTTTTCGACTGGGCGCCTCCATCGTAATTTATTTGGCGAAACATTGACTTTTTTCTTGTTTACAAGAACACGTAGTTTGACAATTATTTCCTACTACGTGAATTCGTTCTTCAGACTGTATATCGAAATAGTAATCACTCTTTTAGGCAGCACATATCGTGTTTTAAATAATGATTTTTTGCCGAAAATGGCAGGCCAAGATCTCTCCTGAAGTTGTAGTGCCATAAACGAAGAGAAGATTATAATTTGATATAAAACTTCATTGTATAAGGCTCACCGCAACAAACTAAACCATGATTTCCAGCTACTCTGAAGCAACTTCTCCTCTTTGCGCTTAAACTGTGCAATCATTTCATTCGATTTTCCATTGGCTCCAGTCAACCATTAACCATTGATGAAATTAATTTATCGATTTCATGGTCTTCATACGCTCCAATTCCGCATGCTCCAATCGAATCATTCGTGACGCATTGCTACAAGCTTTCGTAGGAAGGAAATTATTCGCCAAAAAAAGGAAAACTAACACTACGCACTAAACTCACGGCGCGGTGGCCATTTCCGATGGTTCGGAACCAAAGACACTACACCAGACAGTAAACGCACCGCCAGGATAAACGCCAACGGCGAGGTCGAGATGATAAAGGCGTAAATGATTTTCTTAATTAAATAAATCTCCGATAATTGAAAAATAATACATCAGTGCGAACGAGACGGCGACGAGCTACGTGTGGCTATGTATCGCAACTGTATTCGATTCGATAAAGGTGGAAGGATTGGGGGGCCCAAATGCCCCACAGATAAAGGGCAATTGCTTAGTTCAATTTATGGCACGTCTTATGGCCGCCGGCTATAACGCATCAAATCGTCTCCTGCTTATGACCAATCGGTTTTCCCGAACCACCACAACCGGCTCAATCTCGGCGAGCGGTGAAATCCTAGCTCTCGTGTGTGAGAAGTAATAGATGTGTGGAAATAATTTCGACGTGCTGGGAAAACTTTTGCTACCTCCATCGCCTTTCCGCCTTTCCGGTCGACCGTTCGGCATTGATTCTGTCTGCCGGAACGACGCATGGCATATTTATCTTTGGCACAAGCGAATGACTGATTGTATGTCGTCCGTTCCACGTCGCGAAACAGTAATAAAATCATCTTCGCGCACAGTTGCGGTGCATGCACGGACGCAAACGTCACGCGGACGTAACTTTTTCGCTGCTGCCGGTGCCAACGTGTCGGATTCTTCGCGGAGCTCGTTCCAATCGCAACGCATTAATTAGACGGAAGAAAAGTTTTTTTTTACCCAGTGCGACAACATGACAACGTGGTGTGAGGCGTAGTGGAGCTATGTCACCTCAACTCCAACACAGAAAGTTACACAACGCCTTCCTTAAGGGCAATTGAGTTAATGTTTTCATTCGAAATGCTCTATTTACACGCCCATGTGAGTTTTCGTCAAAAAGTCAACAAAAGAGCATAGCCTCAAGCGAAAATGTCATTCCGTCGATGGAATTTGCCCGTTGGCAAACAACCGCTAATGGGATGTTCATACGAGGTGGCCAAATCATTACCGCAGCACTCAACGAGATTGTGTGATGAAATTAATAAAAATATTACTCTACCACAAGGGCTACCCCACCACAAAGCTGTAGCCGAAAGCGAACGAATGTTTGTTTTGTTAGGCTTGAAGTTATCAATTAAGAATATGATCAACAAATTAAAAACTGTGCCTACGCCTCATGTAGCGATAATATTTTTGCTAAATTTGATGCTTTTGCTGCTGATAACTTCTTAATTTAATATCACAATATAAGTCGGATCGCAAAAAGTTTGTTCGCTTTAAGTAATTTAAAGCGACACCTGACTGATTACCATTCCGTCACGTACGGCGGTTGAAACTTCATTATGGGTCGCTCCTACTCATAAACGAATTATCCTTCGCCCCTGCTTGACGTGCGGGCCCGATTCGATAAACATGTTCGTTTGCCGCTCATTTGGTGCATGGATTTTTCTTTTTTGCTTATTTTTGTTAATATTCATCGAATTTTTCGACCTACCACACACACGCACACGTTGGCAGCTTTATCAGTTACATCAACGTCAAGAGTGCAAGAGGAATATGAAAAAAAGGTGATCGTGATCCTGCGAGCACACAGAGGGAAATGGGGAAAAACATCGTGGCATTCGCACCAAATTGTCACACCGCTGGAAAATCAAATTGAGCTGACATTTTTCCCATCATTTCATCGTTCCAAACCAACGTGCCTGTTTCTGCTTTCTTCGCGTTCGTTTCCCATCGCCAAACCCCATCGTTATGCGAAAGTATGCAAAAATTGCTTCTCCACTATCCGGGCACGAACCGGAGTGGATGGGGATGGGGATGTTCCGACGCAAAATAAGCATCGTTGGATTCTTTCCACCAGACACATGGGCATACATTTTTGATGCGAATGGAAAAATCGCGAAATAAATATTCAGTCTATAATTCATCAATTTGTGTTTGCTAGATGTACTGCATCGTCCTCGAACATCGATGCCGCGCCTTTGATCGGAATCTGTCCTGGCCTTACGCGCCGGATTGCGCCGTCCGTGATGTCACCTTTGTCGTTGTGCTCGAGCGAAACAGTCCGCATCCCGATGCGATGGAAGCTGGCTGGATGTTTCTGTCTTTCCATCTCGCAAAAGCAACGACGCTGCATGCTCACTGGTCCATTTCAGCCTGTTCACTGTGATGCTTCAGTAACCGTCACGAATACGGTACGATACGGCTTTCTGTGTTATGCGGGTGCAGACAATCCAAATGGTTCAGTTGAAATCCGCTGCCATTCTATACCTTGCCTTGCCCAACTGCCCGACTGCCAATCGCGTCGAACATATCCGCGGATCTGTTTGATATAGAATGTTGGCATTTTAGAAGGGCACAGGCCATCGCAAACGACGATGAAAAATGTACAAAACAGCAACGAAACAAAAAAAAACTCCCTTAGCCAACCCCAGTTCTATCCTTTATTCACGCGTGTCAAAGGATGGCGTAAAGCAACGGAACAACATCCATTGTTTCGCCAAAGCCGTCGTGGCCGATTCGCACGAACGAGCGCGAAACGAAAGCTTAACAACAACAACAACAAAAAGGCGACGCACATAACATGCACAATACAACAACCGGAAATGCAAACAAAAGCGTTCTATGCTCCGTCGTCTAGCGAGCACCTTCATGCAAGTTGAATCTTTGTCGTTCTTGATGCATGATACGCTATTCGTTGCTTATGAATCGATTCCAAACGTCCGAACTGTTCCAGATTTCAAAAAGAGAGAGAGAGAGAAAGAGAAACCCTCACTCTATTTGATGTTTTTTTGCAAATGTTTTTTTTCTACGCAGCGGAGAAATATTTTTCATGAACTTCATGACGCATTATGATTAATTGATTGCTGCTACCTTACGACCATATTCGCTGGTGGCATTTTTGGGTGAAATAATGGTACAGTTTTGTGATCCCTAAAAATTATTCTGCAACTACAATGGAACGTTTCTTGCGCAGCGTTGTAATCAAAAAAAGGAGAATGACAAATGTAATGTTTTCACAAATTGATAAATGGAATTCAATTTCAGAGCAAATATAAATGACCGAAAGGATTTCCCCGCTATGTGTTTAATGGATGGGTATGAAAATTTAATTTCATAATAAATAACTGTTGAATTAATTTTAATATTATTAATAACTACCATAAAGGTATGGTTTCACCTTGCAGCTGTTTGATTCATGTTGTGCTACTCTCAAATGCATGATTGACAGATTAAAGGCTTTTGGTACGGTCCTGTAATTAAACGATTTACGCGAACATGACCTATTAAATCTGTGGTTAGATACTTTGCTGGAAACTAAAAACTGCTTTCCACATAGTTTAATACCACAGTGAAATTATGCTTTCCCATCGAGGAATTTGTGGTCATATCAAATCGATTCGTTATTGAAATATACGACAAGCACTTCCGTTAAACGCATACCAGTAACAACGATTTTTGTTACCGATGTCCCTTAAATAATCTGATTAAATGCTTAACTACTTTATGGCAAGCATGTACAGCACAGCGGCAAAGCTTTAACAGCAAATTAACTGAAACTCTTTCTCCTTGTTCGCAGGTGTCGTGGATGCGCAAGCGGGACCTGCACATATTGACGTCCAACATCTACACCTACACCGGCGATCAGCGCTTCTCCGTAATCCATCCGCCCGACTCGGACGACTGGGATCTGAAAATAGAGTATGCACAGCAGAAAGATAGCGGAATTTATGAGTGTCAGGTGAACACCGAGCCGAAAATAAATCTCGCCGTTTATCTGGACGTCACAGGTCAGTAGGGTAGGCCCCGGGGTGGGGGGAGAGACAGAACACTTTCCTTGCTGCTGCTGCCGTTTTTTCCCCCGAAAGCATTATTTCCCAACTTTCCTTTTACTCTTCGGAGCTTTCCATTTTGCTTTCCAACTTATCCTGTTCCATTCTTTGCTTTATTCATGTATTAATTATTGTTTGTGTTTTTTTTTCGTTTGTATGGGTGTGTTTCTACCTTAGTTTGTATCGATTTAGGTTTTCTTTACTT
The DNA here is from genome assembly GCF_943734845.2 of Anopheles funestus. Taxonomy (NCBI): domain Eukaryota; kingdom Metazoa; phylum Arthropoda; class Insecta; order Diptera; family Culicidae; genus Anopheles; species Anopheles funestus. The sequence continues at coordinate 1,951,778 of NC_064598.1, forward strand.
GCATTGTTATGAGAATTTTAAGTACAGTTTAATATAGTTGTTTAAATAATATCAACTACAGCAAAACCGAAATTTTTATGAAAACCATTTGGACTACTAAAAAATGGAGAACAACATTTTATTTAGTGTTTATTTGCTACTGGACTTAGATCAATACTTTAAGCACACTTAATCCATAAGCTGTCCGTATAATCGCCCTCGTCGTCTGTCGAACTATCCGATCTACAAATGACTGTGGTTTAATCTTTTTTCAACATTAAATGGACCATGAACACACAGCAACTTGGGATGTTTTGAAGATGAGCAAAGACGCTAACAGAACGGACAATAGGAAAACTCACTCAAACAAAACAAAACAAAAAAAAACCACATTCACCATTCTCCATATCTTCTTTCACTCGTCCTTCCGATCGTAGGTCCCTTTTGTAAACGAACAATAGGATCGATTTTGTCAGCTGGTCCGATAGCCTCAAGACTGTTCTGTTGAAGAATGCAGAAGAAAAAAAGTATCTATCTACAAAACACTCTAAGAAGGAGGAGAAAAAAAAGATCCGGAAATGCACGTCACATTGGCGAGCATTACCCGGGGGGGACATAGTGAAACTCGATCCAGCGAAAGGTCAAGGATAAAAAGAAAACCCTATCTCTCTCTTTCGCCTTGGTGCATGAAAGTTTGGGTGACCTTTTTCGCTTGACTCTTGCTTTCCCCACTCCAGGTCACCAGTTGTCTAGGTTCTTAACCGAATCTGTTTCTGGACGACTAGTTGACTTTTTCGAAAGATTTTATTTCTGTCCCAGCGTTGGCTGAGGGATGCGGCAGAAGGATGTAATGGTGGCGCGCAACGAGGAAATGAAGATGTTTCAGCACAATGGATTTTCGAACCATGCTTTCAGAGTGGACGAATTTTTGGAAAATGTATTCTATTTTATGGTGCAACGATCCGTGGGGAAATCGGACGTTTATAATCAACGTCGAACCGAGCCGATGGAAAGGATGAATAGAAAAATCTGTTTGCCACACCGGAACGGCAAAAGGTTGATCTGTCGTGCCGAGACGCACAACAATAAAGATCGTTTGTCATTCAATTTATTACATGTTTATTAAGCCGATACGCAATCAGTCAAGCATTCAACGGAGCAGTCGGCCATTGCCTCTATTCTTAGACGAGAGTTAGTTGAAAATAGAAATGTCCCTCCTGTCCATACTGACCATTCCATCTTCAAACTTTGCACTTAAAATTCTTCACCAATCTGTACCCTGTTCCCTGTTTCCGTTATGTTTTGCACCGCTCTCCAACATTAGAATAAATCCAACCACCCATTCCCATTTGTCTAAGCAAAAACAGATAAAACATTAGTTTTGTGTGCTAAGCCACACACACACCGACTGACACCTTCCAATAACACATAAATCTACGGCGCAAAACAATGTTTTGTCAACTCGGTCGTGCAAAACTCTCGGCCCCCCTCTCCGGGCCTATTGCGGGCCTCACCGCTGGAAATAAATCTTTCTTCTCTCGAAATCTGGCTGCTTGGTTTTAGGCCATCCCCCAAAAACCATTAAAAGCTCGATTTCTTACCACCACTATGCCGGGTGCCCCCCTCCCCCCCTTGGAACGGGTCTCTCGCCACACCTTTGGCAGGATTTTATGTTCAAACCTTTCTTATTTCATTCCATTTCGTGCCCTCATCCTCGCTCATCCCCTTTACCGGTGCCATACAACTCGGTGCCAGTTTGCTTTATTTTATTCCGTTTGCTACGTGATCATGCTGCCATGCCATGCTTGCCCCTGTCCACAGCTAGGATCCACTTGGTGGTACTATCCGTACCCCATCACTACGACTGCTCCGAAAAGTTCCGACAAAACAAGCAATTTTTCATCTGATCCTCCTTCTTGCGTTTTTATTCATTTTTACTCACTAACCTCACCTCATCCCTTATTCGTTCTACCCTTCCCGACAGTCTCGCTCTCCCTCTCTCTCTCTCTCTCTCTCTCTCTCTGTCTCACACGCACTCTTTCTGTCTGTCTGTCTCTCTTTATCTTTCTTTTTTTTCTTTTTCACCCGCATGCCGAACAGATGAACGAGAGTTTGCCCAAGATTTCTCCAAGTATGGTCCAAACACTGGAGGAAAGCACTTTATCGGTGCCATTGGACTAGGTAATGGATCATATTTTTTCAACTTCAACCCCGAATTCCACACACCTACAAAACCCACCACAAACAGTGAGAGTCCTTTTTCACTCCTTCAGCTCCATAACCCTGGTTCAAGTAACGAACGACTGGTTAGTTTTTTTTCTTTTCCCCCAATTCCATGCCAAAAGCCATGTTCAACAATACCACATTATATATCTCCAAGCATGCTTTTTTTTGTTTAATGCCACATACAAACATTGCGAGCAGGGAGAAAATACACACACACACATACCTAATTCGTTCTTTCACACCGGCTCGGTTGAGGTTAAAGTTCGAATCACCTAAAGCATATTTTAACTCTCACTTCCCGTGAGCAAGGATTAGCCCAGAATGCATTAACAAACCGCGCATTGTTTTCCGTGAGAGCAGTTTTCCATTTATCAACAGAACGCAAAAGAACCCATTCTCGGTAGTGTACTAGCAAAAGTCTTATTTCGGAATGAATAAAAGCGACCCCAAGCGGTTTGCCATGTGTGGTTTAATCCATTTCGAAACTAATCCAACCGAATACGGGAATAACGTCAAGTTTATGGCTACGGTACAGCAGATTAACTATTCACATTTCACCTGCATAAAAATAGCATCGCTGGAAACTCGTTCGTAATTTGACTTTTTCTCCAATTCAAAACAAATCCGTCTCGAAATGGCCTCCGATCATGTTCTGGGAGCTTCAATAAAAACCGTTCCCCGAAATCAGTCAGCGGAACATACCATCCTTTTTTTTATTTCTCTCATTTCTCTCGTGGGCTTCATTTTACATTTCCAAGCTAAAAAAAAGCCTCGAGCTTAATGTAATTTCCCTAATAAAGAGCTTTCATTCGCGGGTGTAGTTTCGCGAAGGAAAATGTAAATTCCAAAGTGCAATATTTGTGAACCTTTTCCGCTGGTTCCAATCGTTTTTCCCTTTTGTTTTTAACAGCATTAAAACGGTCCAATATTGGATGCCATTTGTACGGCGAAATATCCTTATTAGGTAAAAAAGCCTCACGCCTGGTGAGGAAATGAAGAAACTGACAGACAGAGGACGGCTGAGAATTTCCCAATAATTGTGTCCGCACTTTCTTTTTTTTCACTGTAATCCGACAACATACAAAATGGAGCAGCCTGAACCGTCGTCCAAGAAATTTAATTACAATACAAAGTGGGCTATTTCACTCGGTGCCTGGAGGCTTTTTTCCTCGCTTCCTGGCTATAGACGTCACAGTTTTGAGTGCCATAAAAAGTGCTTCAATTGCTACAAATTGTTTGCAGATGGTATTAATTTCCCGTTCTCGCGTATTCGATGAACGTGCGTCGTATCTGGCGCGGCACTGTCATCACTGAGGCGATTTTTTGTCTTTTACTCTTGGTGGTTTAGCGCACTCTACCACATCATCTTTGGCGTACAGTTTCAACATATTTTCAAGCGATAAAAACACACACACACAGAGAGAGCCCTAACCGCATATTTTGCCTTAACACATCATCGTACCAAGAACAGAGGGATCTTTTCCATTTTTTTTGGCTGTGATGACATTGAGAAGGCTGAAAAAACATTCAGACAGCGCATTGTCACTCATATCATTCGACCATTTTGTCACTTTTCACTCACACACACACGTATGTACACATTTTGCCAGTTCCTCTCGAACGTGGTGGGAAAGCCATCTTCGTCATCCGAATGGCAAACCGAAGCATCAGCCCCTTATCTAAGGCGCATTTATTTTCATTAGTCATTTGTGCTGTTTATCCTTTACCCTAAGCCGCTGCACGTTCTACGAGCAACTTGATACCGACACCGTACCCTAGTACCTTCCGAGTCTAGCCAATTTCTTCAGAACTCATCGCATCATCCTATTGCTAACTGGCACTTGGAAAGTGTCGTTTGCTTTGTCGTTGTCATTTAATTTTCCCGAAGCAAACACGACACATCACCTTTTCCCTGCCGAAGCCACTCGCGACTCATCGCCTTTTTCCTTGCTGCCCGGGAAAATTTCCACCCCCGTGCCGGGTTAGATTTGGAGTAAAAACGGATGGATTTTCCTAAGCGTTAACTGTTTTTCAAGTCACACTCATTTAGCATCACATATGGCGTGACGTTGGGTGGTGTGGATCCAACGAACGAAAACCAAAAACCCATCTCTCGTCGGCAGCGTCGTACGAACACTTCAAGGAATCCACGCTCCAGCGCCTCCGTGCGCTCCAAGCATGACTTTCCCGAGGTGGGGGGTGGGGCTAGATGTGTAATGTGAAACACGAGAACTGATTCAAAGCATTCGGTTGCAAGTGTGTGTGTTTTTTTCGGGTCCCATTATAGACACGGTGTACTTTTCATTTTCGATATCCGAGCCGGTGTGTTTTCGGTTTTGGACAAGTTTGTACGCAGCTTTTCCCTCCTCAGCTCAGGTAACCGATTTGAGCATTATTGTCACGTTGACCAGTTTGTAAGGTGAAGATTTTTCTCCTTCTATTTTGCTCTGTTGATTACAAAGGAATCGCCAAGGTTGATCGTTCTACACGGGCGCTCCCGTGCTGCTGCAAATCCAGAATTACATTGGATACGATTTTACTCTGCCGATGACACAGGTCTGTCGTGGTGAACTCATCGTTGTCATCAGGGTTTTGCCGGCGTTCGAGCTGGTAAGCCAACGATTGCTGTCGGTAGCAAAATGAGATGGTATTGTAAATGGAACACGACATCCTCCGAAATCCTTAATCGATGGCAACGTCTTACATTACGCCACACGCTCCGTTACAATCGCAACACATACCGACCGATGTTCGAATCGGAACGATTTTTGGCCACCAAATTCCTTACAATCATGTACTACGAAGCGAAAGCGGATAACCTTGCCCGCAGGGAACATTCATTTCGATTCGCTTATCTTTTAAACAGGGTCGAAGCAAGACCACGAAATGGGAAAGTGACAAAGTGGAAATTTTTTAAAATTAAACCAACAAACCTTATCAACATGAGCCCAAAATTGTGGATTAAGCATTGATTGAAGCAATATTTTTTGGTCTTTAGTGACTTTCTTCCACCTCACTTAAAGTTCGGTAGGAAAATTGTGAAGCACTTCCACCAAGAGTTGGATTTGGTGTCTATTTCAGAACACATTTGTATGTTTATCGGATTTACACAAATTTCATGATCACCGTGTAACGTATAATAATATTGAACCAAACTTCTTTATGCTATTTGTTGCAAAAAAAATGCATTTCACTTCATTTTTGTTATGTAAATTATTTCTCAAACTAATTTATATTCATAAAAAAAACTTCCCCCCTTTTAAACTGCGTGTCCGAAAGAGAAGATCGCCTGAACCGTTCCGAAGCTCGACCGTTGGATGATTCATTTGAATGCAGTATCATTTTTCATACTCATGAATGTAATTCTTCACAATCATTTGCTGCACTATTTTTCACCCCCCACAAGACACCCCCCTCCTTGATTTTCCCCCTGGTCACATCGCTCGGACAGCTATCGCGATCCGAACGAGCCAAACGAGTTACAAATTTGCTCTTTCCGTGCAAGCCGCAACTGTTTTGCACAAATAAACTTCACCCCGAAAATCCCACAACTACCCACACTGACAGCAACAATAACGCCCATAATTCATCGCCGACGAGGAGACGACTTTTGCCACAAATGCACAACACAAGCGGCACACAACACTGACTGGGCGCCACCACACACAGCGAAAAAGGGTGAAATGGTTTAATAACAAAAAATGGTCCATGTCAAACGGCAACATAGCGATGGAGGAAAAGTCTTCCCGTTTTTTTTTGTTTAACCCTCTTTTCGAGCGCTTTGGAGTTGGAGTAAAGAAGTGGACGAAACAGTTCGAGAGAGAGAGAGAGAGGGTGGAGAGTTTCAATTTTTGAATTGTATTGCTTCCATTACCGTGGGAGGACACGTGGACATTTCCTGCGAAAAACTATAACCAAGATGGGGTTGGCCGTGGGAAAGAAAATTATGATTTAAAACCTTTTCTTGCATAACAAACGAGAAAAAAAACATCCCCCCGATCTACACGACAACGGAAGCCACGTAATCTTTAACTGCCACAATGCCGTTTTTGACGTGTCGATCTGCCACGCAGGGGGTCATGGGGCGATACAGAACTTCGGGCAACAGAAGCACAAGTTTATCTATTATGCAAATGTTGATGCTCAATGGTGCGGCAACATACGCGAGCAGGGGGGCTGCACTGCTTTTGGAGTAAAGCCTGAAACTTCATCGGTGGTGAAACGTGAACTAGGTTTTTAGTCGTATTTGTGCTGTTTGTGGAACTGTTTCTAAAACATTCGCCCAAAACTCCGCCTTCTGGCTGCACGGTTGCTTTCCATTTCACAACTCTGTTAGATCGAATAGTGACAAAACCCTGGGACAAAACTTGTGCTAGATTATGTAGAGTTTAGAAAGAATGTCAGAGAAGCGGTCCAGCGGGGTCCGTACCGAGATAGGCGAAGAGATTCTTCCGCGCTCCGTTGTAAGAATATTAGACACCGACCGATCTACCAAAACTAAAACGCACACACACACAAAACAAACAGCATCGCCCAACAACAGGCGACATAATCCGTGCTGCAGTGTGCAATAAATCATTTCCCTTATGTGTGGATGGTAGTCAGTTTTTCTAGCCAGTTTCTCCATTTCCCCAACCCAGCATCATATTGTGGTCTTGGTTTGCAAAATCCTGCACGGTGTGGACCGCGTTTTGGGAGTTCCGCCGAGACGATCATCCTCGTTGTGCCTGTATCCTTAGCGATTACTCGTTCCTTTCGGTAGAAAACTGCTGCTAGATGTTGTTATCTGTTGAATTACACTATCTATCTGTCGTGAGGTTTGAGCCCTAGCTCGAGTGACATGGAAGGACAACTTGCCGCTGTGTAACATGGCTGGCAAATGCATGACGCACTTCAACCATCCCCCCCGCCCCCCCTGGTTTTGCCGTCGGCTTAAGTACACATTTATATTTTGCCAAACATACACGCGCCATATGAAAGTTTTCTCCCTTCGCTTGGAGAAATAAAAAAAAATAAAACCAAACCATTTCCAATTTCACTTACTTCCGTTGGACCTCTTGGTTAGTTGGGAAGCAAGCAATGGAAGGATTGATGCCACCACAAAACGGTACACCAACGAGCGGATGATGTTGCGCGTTCTCCAACTCTGTCAAGCAACGAGCCGTGGTACGTTTGTACATGCAGAACGCAATTACTTAAACGTCAAAACAATGGCGAATGATAAATAAGCGTCTTTTCATGTGCATAAATATGTTGCTTTTGGGTTTTAGGGTTTCCGACCCGTTCTGCTCGTCAGCATCATCATCATCGTCATCCGTGTCGTCATCGTCACATAGGACGCAAGACGATTCCCACGGGAACGATCATAAATTTGAATAAATAATCCCCAAACCCGTGTGGCTGGGTTTTCGTGTTGCGCTTGGCACAACGGAAAGCTTTTGCAGCAATCCGACTCTAGCAAACACAAATACATCTTCCAGGAAGTCGTTGCCCAGGATGCATCGGTTTTGTTAATCCTCTGTCACCGTTTGCCGTGGACCGTTTGTAGTAACCATTTCCGTTTCGTTGCCAGAGCAAGGCTGCGAAGCAAGTCCCCCGAATTCGCGAATCCGTTGCTCGTGAACTTCAAAGGCGTACCCTGGAGAAGGTCGCTGTGGCGATCGGTCCGTTGATGAGACCCCAATTAGGTGAAATTTACCTTTGCTAATGGTGGATTTATGCAGAACCGCGCAGAACCACAGCGTCAGGAATGGCGCCAGTACCATTAATTCAACGCGTGTGCTAAAGCAAAGCGCTTGTTAAGATCGTTTTGACTAATATGTGCGTACTTAATTTACCACCCGCGAGCTGTTTTCCAGCTTCCCCGCGTGCTGAACCCAGATGGATTAATGCCGATCTCTGGGCACGATTCGGGCGTCTCGTGCGTACGCGGAGTTGCACTATTTATGAGGCATCGTGCGAGCCCCGGGGAAGATAGCCGCTTCCCCGCAAAGTGCAATCATTCGAGATTCATTACCTGATCTGCATCATTGCACTCAATTTAATGCTCTTAAAACCCCGCTTGTCGTGTGTGTCCATCCCCACCATTTCTGGCTGATGATGGCTGATTTACGTGACTCTTGCTGGGCTTTATCACTGTGTATCTGTCGCCCGTAGTGCCGGATCACGATATTTTGCTCGTAGTACGAGAGGGATTCTTTCCGTCGCTCCGTCCGAACTGTCGAAAGGAGTGAAATCCGCACACTCGTTTTTCTCCAATAAATTGTTTAAATTCCCCGATCGACACAATCCGCGCAGCTGGCCTGTTGTAGTTAATAACAGTCCGGGTTTAATTGAACACACTGCACTGTTTAATCCGATAGCCATGGGAAAAACAGCAACACGGACACGGATCACGCAAGCAAATGGTAGAAAATTGCAGCTTGCATTCTGTACTCCAGGTGTGTCAAACTGGCGGCCCGCGGCCTGCAAAGACTTTGGATTTGGACTTTGTACTTTGGAGAAAGTTTTGACATTTTGTACTGAAAGCATTGATTACCGAAAAATGGAATGTTATTTTACAATCAATCTGAGTGCATCCAGTTTTTTAGAGAGAATATCTGGAATTTATATCTGTGCATTATACGACCAAATGTGACGATATTTACTGTTCCGGTTTGGGAGACCATGACTAAGTATGATCTTCAGGAAAATCTAAAGGATCTATAGCTCGCATTATTCAACAAGTCCAGGCACTGGATGAGTAGGTTCTCAAAACTTTCTCTACAATTTTAATAGACAAAATTTCGTTCTTGAGGGGCGGCGGTGTGGTGGTGTATGTGATAAACGGCGCTGACCCACACGGCAGGATCAAATCTCATCCGGACCGACTCCCCGTAGCATGGACTGACTATCCCGACTATGTGGTTAAAAAAGTCTTGATACGACCTGGACGTTCTAGTCGAGCAAAAAAAAACCCTCTTTCTTGAACTTTAAGGATGAAAATAATAATTACATTACGGCACTAGAAAATCAATTTTGTCTCCAGGAACTCGCATTTCTAACACATATTACAGGACATTGAAACGATCTGAATTTGATACTCATTCAAGAGAAAAATCAGTACAAAACAAATATGTACGACTCATCAAAATCCAAATTTATTTGGGGTTTGGTAAGAATTTGGAAACCGGATTTCTTAATTTTAAAGAGTTGGAACATCTGTTTCATTTTCCGTCGAAGTGGAAAAGCTTCCACTTGAAATGCAACTAGAAATAATAGATTTTCAGAAAGACTCTGCATTTAAGGAAAAAAACGAGAAATAGGGATTTCAATCGAGAAATCTAGCAAAGAAATTTCTTAAATAAATAATACCTAATTGAAACATGACCAAACTACATTAGTAAATGAGAGATATCGAAGTAGGTTTTGCACATTTTAAAACGTATTTTGTTGACCCCTTGTTGATTTTCTTTCCATGTTAAACTATGCCGTCCGCAAATTATCGGAAATGTGTAATTGTGGCCCGCGAATGAAATGAGTTTGACACATCTGACCGTACACCAGTGCTGCCGACTGCCGACAAATAACTTATCATCAGCCACATTGGCCTCGAAACCGTGGGATTTGGCGCGACATGTCCCTGCGACTTTTATCCCAACATCGCCGGTGATACGTTTCCGCATCGGAAGCTTTTCCAGAAGCAGGATGCGAAGCTTTATTAGAACCCCCCGGTTGAATGGAAGCTGATGTTTTGTACCCAGCATCGCTCGATTCCATAAATCAATGCGCGCCGTTAATCTCGTAGCATTTATTATTATTGAACCATCATTTCTAATCTTTGCTGGCGCGGTTCTCAGCGTTAAGCAACGTGTAATGTGCGGAACTGCACCTGACCGGGCAGGATGAGCATGAGGGAAACAGTTTTAAGCACTCCCAAAAGCTCCCTGTACTACGAGCCTAATAGTAGCGCTGGGAATAGAATTTGCATCTCCTGCTCACGACACAACGCATTATAAATACATTACATCAGAAAACAACACCCTTCAGTCTGCTCCACGTACCCGGCAAAGGGAAACTAACACGTGTAGTTGATTGTTTTGTTTTGTGTTTTTTTTAATTCACTCGACCTCAGACCTTTGCCGCTATGTTGCGTGGGAACCTATGCTGCGAAACAATAAAAAATAGCACATCTACCTAAACTATTTCTGGTTCGTTTGTTTTTTTCCTTTCCTGCTATCTCTCTCACACAAACACACCCAAACACACACATATATACACGATGTAAACCCCTTTCTGTGTGACTCCTATTCCCAGCAGAAGTACCTACTCGGGGAGTTGCACTGTGGGTTGAAATATAGCGTTGTTTCGGTACGTGAAAGTGATTTTTAATGGTATTATTTATGGACCGGTACGCTTTAAAAATTGCTTAAACAATTTATCAAACACCATGTACACACCGACACACACACACACTGGGTCCCTGTTTGCCATGGAAATCCCAACCGAACGAGAACTTTGTCCCGCTTGTTCTATTGCGCGGGGGAAAGCCTGGCAGTCGCCTTTCCCAAACATGGAAGCTTCATTACGTTCACCCAGTTCAACATCGTCAGCATTCGCCCTTTCTGCGTTGGCCAATTTGTTTATATTCCATGCATATGCATACCATCGGCTCACCCCGTGTTTTGGGGCAGTCCCCTGACTCCTTTCGTAACTACTTTATCCATTCCGAAAATTCAGTAAGCCTATGGGTAAAGGTTCACCTTTATCAACATTTCCCCCTCAAAAACCTAACCCTTCCCCCAATGGGACAATGGGGGTCTGGTCAAAAATGGACTTGATCGAACGAAAAGCACGAAAGCTGTATTATCTCGAACTCCCCCACAAACACACACATAAAAAAGAAACCTGCCACACTTTTCACCCAGAGGTCCCGAAAGGATAACCGAATTCGACCAAAATACGAGTAATGGTACTTTTGCCTACCTTACCACCGATCCGGATCCGGTTATGGAAGTTTGCAAGGCTGGTAGCTTCCTGCAAAAAAAACGAGAAGTAAAATTCCGTTATGTTACACTCCAATACGCATATACCCATCTTTACCACCCCAGCCCCCCCTCGAGTCCCACCCATTGATCCGATCGAACGGGAACAACCGATGCAGGATTCCTTGTCGTCGTGAGCGGCATCAGCACAAAACGACCCGCAACGACACGATGCAAATGCATGGCGAAGTCTGAATTTGCTGTACTGTACGCCTGGTACGCTGGTATGCGCAGATATGGTGGGATAATTATAATGATATTATAAGCGTCGGTATGACCGAATCGAATAACTTTATTTTCCACCCATTTAACACTCACCACCCCTTTTTTCGGAGTAGGAAAGGAACACTCGTTTGGTGGTTTGATTTTGTGCCACGTTTTTTTTTGGCTTTCGGTTTTTTTTGTGCTTAATTTAATGCAAACTCTGCATAAATTCGAACGCTGAGGAAAAACACTCTTTAAATTCCATCACACTTGGTGGTGGTGTGCACCCTGTGAAGTTCCATTTGGGGGGGAGGTAAAAAACGATTCCGATTCCATTGTCTTTGGTGGAAAATGTTTTCAACAAGCATTTGGCCACTGAATTATGGCATCTCTTCCGTTGCAGGTGCAAATGTGACTTTCCATTTCACCTACCAGATAATCATTTTCTCGTGCAGCATAAAGGTTTTTCCTTTTCCGGGGGTAGGAAAATAGCACTCCGACCATACCAAATCTTGGCCCGGGATTATGAAGGAATTAAGCATTAAAAAACCAACCATTGATTTCAGCACGAATGGTGATCATTATCGTTTATCTAACGACTTTCTGTATGTATATGTATGATTTCCTTTCCATCTGTATGGTTTTTGTGACACGCAAAAAATACATCGCAATGACGCAAACAAGCTCAGAACCCACGTGGGCGCACTACCAAAAGCCCTACGGAAAGCCATCATCGTGTAGCGTTCGGTCGGGATGGATTAAATACCTTGACAGAGACCAAAAAAAAAGCACAGGTGCCCTCCGATTTACAAAACGTTACCCTGTTTCTGTTTTTGTGCGCTTTATCTGTTCTGGCTCTTGTACATTCGGTTCAATTTTATGCTCCATTATCTTTGCATTTACGTAACGAGATTAAAATCGTTCGTCGATACATTTTGACGAGGTGAGTTTGAAAGCAATATCTCCAGAATACACGAGCCCTTTGTGTTCTATCAACACAAATCTAGTGATGTTTCTTTTTTTATACGAATGTGGCAGATTTATACGAATAAAAATCCATATTTAATACTGTTTTAAATTTTCTACCAAAAAAAAAAAACAAATATTATAACAAAGCGAATAATCCTTTGATTATTTTATCGTGTTCGGCAAACATGACAGCGTACCCAACATGTTTACGCTAGGGCAGTGACCTAGACAGCAAAACAAACAAACCTAATCATTTTTATCACGCTATCGTACGGTTGACATGATACAATTTTCACATCTATCTGTACCCTAAAATCCATCAGCAAAACTAACACAAGTCAGTAGTGCTGGGAGTGGCGTCAAAGTGGACCAACACCAGCATGACTGATGGCCACCACGAAATTCTAGACCAAACTTGCCCCAATGTTATCCAACGCTACATGTTGTAGAGAAAGTTTTCTTATCAAACGATAAACCAACGATAACTCAGCTAAAAAATATTCCACCAGGAAGAAAAAAGGAAAAATGAGGCAACTCCTCTCATGTTCAGCTTTCCCACTGTTTACTCGGAACGCACTCTCGAGCACACTTTGCTCGAGCGGTGTTCATTTGTTGCAGCGTTGCATGTTTTCATTAAAATTCATTTTCAATTTATAATCATTAAAGTGCGCTTGCTACTTACCGCTGCCGGAGTTGGAGGCAGCACAACCAGCGTTTTATCCTATCCTGGGCTGGGTATATGTACGTACAAAATACGTAGTCAACGCCGATTGCACCACTCTGATACGATCGTGGGAAATATGCACCGGATAGGAAGCAAAGGTGAAGGAAAAAAAACGGAAAAAACAACACGCCATCAACTCACACCGAAATGAGTCTGAATAAAATGAACCAAACAACGACGACGAACGCCCCGTGCGTGTACTGTGTGTGTGTGTATGTGTGTGTGTGCTTTTTTCATGCGGGGCTTGGTTTTCCCAGGACGGGAGGCCGACAAGGAGTGGCTTGATAAAAATTGAAATTGTCAATCGAGAAAGCAACATACACCTCGCTTTTCCCACGTCCCGGGTTCGGGTGGTGGTCCTATTTTCCAATGTTATGCACGCACGCATGCACACACTGCACCTTAATGACAACACTACGGCAAGTCGCTGACTCCTCGGCCGAGGCGTCCGTGCAAGCGAATGAGCTTTTCAATAAATAACACTCTGCATCCGACAGCTCCGTCTCCTCCGCCATATGATCCTTCCTTCCACAGGCCGCCTCACCCGCCTTCCCGCCCCTTTTAGCGTAGATTATTCGGAAAGCAAAGGCAAATCAGCAACTAACATAAAATCGGTTGCGAATTGGTGCCTGGGTGCCGGGTAACAATCACGTTTGGTGAGGAGGGTTGACATGCAAATTAAACTCAAATTAAAGTAGTATATCTCCACCCCGTCCACCCCGTCCACCCCGTCTACCCCCTGGTGGCGGGTGGCGGACGACCGTGACGTGGCTGGTCACGATCCCGTACCACGATGGAACTATCACTGTCGGTTCTAATTTATGCAGCGTGAAGTGATATTAACGATGGTGCGATAGCTAAAGAAAGGAACACCCCTAATTTTCCAACCCTCTGGGTTTGGGGGGAGGAGAGACGAGTGCCCATTTCAACACCAAGTGCGGCCGTTTACATGCACGCAAACCACCATTTTCCATTTTGTTTTATATTGTCCCACGTTATTCGTGGGATACGGCCCTGCCGGCTTGCCCAACGAACGGCGCACGATTACGTGATGCTTTGCTGGTTTGCTTTTTGCGACCCGCTCAAACACCGCATAGGCCAAGAATTCTTGGTTCAAAAACAGGGCTTCCTTTAGCTGAAAAGAAACCAGAACAGCAACCACACAGTGCGAAGAAAATGGAGGAAAAATTACACTCACAGCTATCGATCGTTCGACTGTGTAAGAGCGTAAATGTTTTTTTTCTTTTCTTCCTTTTATGTTCGCATTTGTTTTCGCTCAACTCGTTCCAATTCGCCCTATTCACACATTGGCCATTTGCACAACAAAAACTATAGAAAACTTCTTCTTCATCACTGGACCTACAGGGAATGGGTTTGTTTTCCGTCCATTCCCCTTTTGGTTGGTAAAGTGTTTTTTTCTTTTTTGTTGCGGAACTGATTCCGGACAGTTTCCATCCACGCAACCAGCCCCAGTCATGATGGAAGTTGGCAAAAGGATTTATTTGTTTGCAAGACGTAAGCTACAAGCCATGCTTGCTGGCACAACGAAACGAACTCCAAACTGTGTTCTCGTGTTGGTGTGGTTGTGCTACCCGTATTCAACAATGTTTTGTTGCTTCAGTGTTTATGTATGAGCTATGAATGCTAAAAACATAATGATACGCTTTGAGTCCCTGGGTTCGAGAGCTCAACGTGCGCTCCCGTGTGGAAACGATACACCGCAAAAGCGAACACGTCTGCCGGCCCCGGGAAGTGTGCTTTCAATTGAACGCCAAATAAAAGAATCATCCAGAAAGGAAAATGAGAGGCAAACGAGATTTGCAAAAAAAAAAACCCCGGCACGAATTCTCTCACCGCGGCATGTTAGGGCCCCATTGCAGGTCGACGATTGCGTTTTAGAATGCAAAAGTCAGCGCAACAAAATTGATGGTTTTGTGTGTCTTTAATTTTTCACTATTATGCAAAACATTTCCCAGCCGTACCTCATACTTAGTGCGAGCTGACTTTTGTGTGTTGGGTCGGATGGAACGGTGCTACACAGTGGCAACTTTTGCAGTTTCGTGAAAGCATGCGGATATCCCGGTGAGGAATCGCTTCGGATTGCATAAAAGCGGTTCCCATAGGAATAAAACCTGTGTACAAAGTAGGTGTGCATAAATAGGGTCGTAATGATGAAATTGCTTGTTGACATGATTATATTTTCCACTCTTAAAACCCACTCATTTACGAGGGGGGTAATTTTGATTTTGATGGAAAATTCCAGTCAAAAAATTTTATTTTCGATGGAGGCGCCCAGTACTTCACTCTTTAGGAGGCATTTTTTTTCCTCTTTTTGTTCGACCACTGTATCAGCTAACCACCAATCTAATTCATTTCGATTGTTCAACGAATTCGTACAAATCCCCTTCACTTGTACGCATATTTCTGCAGCGTTCCCGTTTTAATCCACTCGTGATTTATAAACCTTCGCATCGATTTGCACTTCCCACCCCAAAAGCCCCGATACAACCTGATTCTCTGCCTGGAATGTACACTCTTTCGAAACAAAATATATGCCTTCCCCTTCGGTAGGCAAACGATCACAACCGGACGATATAGTAGAAGCAAAACTTAAACCTTACCGCTCCATTTCCACGATTCCAGTAGCTTTATAACTCCATTAAAACCCATTCACAGTGTACTGTGTCTCAGTTCTTTTGCCGAACAAAAAAACCACCCCCCAACCGTTAAGTATTTCACGTGAAGTGTATGCACATGGTTTTCTCTCTTTTAAAATTTCCCAAGAACATCCACTAGCCAGCTCGATTCACTCCCGGCCACGAAACAAACGGTGCACGATGCAATGTACGTTCCCGCCGTGCCATCCGAACCATTCCTGTTCGCTTTTAAACCCATTTATTGTTTGTGCTATCTGCTACCAAAACGACAATCGTAAATCATATATTAAAAGATATAAAAAAGTGCAAACCTCCAACCGCCGGTCGACGCTGCCATTCGAATGCTCGTGCGCTCGAATAAAAGCTCATAATCTGGCCAAACCGAACATGGAACATGGAACCGCTCATCGCTCGGTTTCGATGAAGCACGTTCGCATATACTCATGCGCCCCATCCCCATCGGTTCCGCTGGCACTGGTACAACATGTCCAAAGCCTAGGATGTTTATGCTCTCGGTTATGCTTTCCCTTTCGCCCACCCTCTCCCCACGTGAGGCTCGTATTCGCTTCCTAACGTTATTATATTTTCTCCGTTTTATATCCAACAACGTACGAAGATCATTGATCGAGCATTGGTACAAACGGCAGATCTTTATCGCATTTTCCCACCACCACACATACACTAATGGCACACAATACACGCGAATACTCTTGTACCTTGTTGCATCTTTTCTGCGTGTTCACAAATTCCCGTAGCTCGTCCGGGACGAGCAGTATGTATGAAGAAGGGTGAAGAAGAAACAAATCGAAAGTATTTCAATCCACCAAAGGAATGAGCGGCAACTTTTAATGCCTGCCCATTATTACAGCAGAGAAATCCTTGTGGCGCACAACGATGATGATGATGATGCTACCGGAGGGCGCCAGCAAACACAGACAGACAAGATTGCTCTTATTTATTTCGCCTTGGCGCTAACCACTGTTTTATCCCGTCATTATCCGTCTTTTATCGCCTCGGTGCTCAGTTCTGAGGGTGGAAAATTCCCATCCCCTAGATCTAGCGGGTTGCCGACGCGGAGGTCGAAACTCGGCGTAGCTGATAGTATCAGCTCGCTTCTCATTCCCGGCTGCCTCGAAGCGAATATGATACTGCGATATGGTACCCCCTGTACGAACAGTGTGCCATCCGCTCAATGGAGCAGGTATTGCCACGGCTCTGCCATCGAAGAATGCTATTCAGTTTTGTGTGAAAAGCATAAGCTAAATAAACACGAGCCGCAGCACATAGACAATTGCACACTGGTGGGTTCGTAATCTAGTGTCGCTTAACAAATTATGATTAATCGCAACTGTGCATACGGTTGCATATGGATGAACACTCATAATCATTTTAATTTCCACGATAATACTGTTATCGGTGTTACGGAGCAGCGTCACCTACTCATTCGAGTACGCGGATCGGAACTTCATCGACACAATAGCTTTGAATGTATCGTCATTAAGTTTTTGCTAACATAATCCTGAAAAACTTCACGTAAAATGCTCTAACTGCTATGACAAATAAATAAACTTTTGCTTTGTTTGAATTCAGATTCAATTTCAATTACAATGAAGAATTATTCAATTCATGAGTCGACTCCCAACAGATTCATGAATCTTCGAAGATTCATGAATCCTCAAAGATTCAGGAACCCTCAAAGATTCATGAATCCTCAAAGATTCATGAATCCTCAAAGATTCATGAATCTTCAAAGATTTATGAATACTTGAAGATTCATGAATCATCAAAGATTCATGAATCCTCAAAGATTTATGAATCTTCAAAGATTCATGAATACTTGAAGATTCATGAATCCTCCCGGGGTCCCGGCTGTCCATAGCATTCCTTGGAAAACGTTCGTTCTCAGTTTAAAGGAGCCACTGCTATCCTCATGATTTCTTAGAAATGGTTTGTTCTGGGTCATCGGTGTTGGAAACGGGGGGGGGGGGGGGGGATTGTGGAAAGAAAGAATTAAATTATTTCAATTGCAATACGGCCTCAGTTATGAATAAAAAAGTTATTCAAAATTTCCATTGTAGTTGTAGCGAACCTACCAGGTTCGTTCCGTTCCTAAAAAAAGGAATTGGCTCATCACTACTTCTAATACAGATTCTAATTTCCCGGATGTACGAATGTGCAATACAAATTCGCATCGATTACAGAAATAACTTTGCAATTCCGTTTGCTAATCTAATCCAACGCTGAGGTATAGCATATTTGCACCATATTTAAAAACTCACGATAAACTATCCTTTTGTTGGAATGAACATTTCATTCGCCTCACCTCTCACATTCGGACAATCGATGCAACCGGTGCATCGATGCAAGTTGATTAAAAATTCTTGACAAATTTGCATCACATTTAAGCCACACAGCTGAAACTTTGTTTGACTTTCGACCGTTCCCGGTTACATGCGTCCCTCGGTGTTGTCATCGATTTTCCGCCGAGCGGATTCGGTTCGTAATAGTTCGTCTAGTTGGTGGAAAAGGTCCAATTAGAAAACCACCGTAACATATCTGTCATACGTGCAAATTTATCAATAGCCAGCGTGCTCGTACAATTTGCCCACGGAACTGGTGCATACAAGTTCCGGAACTGGTCGTTCGATCTGCATCTCCTCCCATCGCATCTCCTTGCCACAAGCTGCTCGATTCATCATGGCACATTGTACGGACGAACACAAGCATGCACAATAGTTTGCTTCGTCATGGCCGGGACAAAAGGGTCCCCATACCGGTACCGCTAACGACCACGACGCTATGGAAAGTTGTGCAAGTTCAATTCGACGTCCGTAAAAGCGACACACTACACCGAAACGTGTCGAAATTACTGCTGCACGATATGTCCAGCACAAACTATTCTAATTTTTGACCATTTTCCAGCGAGTAAAACACTCGAACAGTTGAAAAAAAAACTGCTCCCTTGCTTGCCCACCACCCACCGGTGGGATATCGATGGCTCTGGATTATCGCAATTCAGATGAGCAAGCGACACAGGGAGAAATGGCACAAAAACTCACCAGGCCGTGCTTTTACCGGGCTACTAACTAAGCTCAATGGCAGATGCAAAGGGAGCTAATACAAGCTGCAAGCGTATACCGGTCATGTCACTTTGTGCCCGTCATACTACAAAGAAGCGTTGCCCTGCCCATCGGTCCTGTTCGCGACCAAGCGCACACGTCATCAGGACGTCCAACTCGACCAACGTATGTTTGGGGGAAAAAATGTTTCCCTCAAAATACGCACCCTATTCCGCTAAAAACGGGGACGAATTAAAACGATTCGCATTTCCGCTTGGGCTGGTCAAAAAACCAACTTCCAAGCGAGCAACAAAAGCGAGGACTCGCATGTCCACAATATGCTCCGATCATATTTCCAAGGATTTCGAGAAGCATGGATTTTTTTGTGTGTCCCATATCAAACGTTTGATTGATTCTGTGTGCATTTATATGCGAATGGATAAAACAATTTCTCCCTCGGTCACACATGCGTTTGATGAGTACTGGGAATTTGGAGCGAATTTGGTACGACACAACTGAGCATGCAATCAATTGTCGATGCAGATGCAACACGAACCACAATGTAACACAATTATCGATGCAATACCATTCCGGTACTGGCTTCCGCAGCTGGTGTCCGATGCGAAATCATTAACCTTCTCATGCAAACGCCGAGATTACTGAACCATTTTGCAAATTCAATTCCCGAGCGGTGATTAAGTGGCCTACGACTGGGAACTTTAATCGTTTTTTGTTTGGTTTCGGTTTTGTTTTTGCGTTCCAAATCCCATCCTAACCCAAGATCACTCCAGTTCCAGTATGTTTTGGGTGTAGCTAGTTTGCCTGACCTTCAATAGTTTCAGATTTGCCAATAGTAACACAATCCATTCTTTTCCGGATAACCTTCACCGCGTCACTTATAGATTTTCTCTCAACAGCCGCCCGTGCTAAGATAATCGGCTCCCAGGAGGTGCACGTCAAGAAGGGCAGCACCATCTCCCTGTCGTGTGTTGTGAATGTCCATGCATCGTCCATCTCATGGTAGGTGTCGGTCTGCTCACTTCCTGCCATTCAGCGAACGATTGTGGTCGAGGGAAAGTTTAAATATTTTTGCACGTTCTGGTTTTTCCCTCACATCTCCCAATCTCAGGTACCATGGATCATCGATCGTTGACTTTGATTCTGCCCGCGGTGGAATCAGTCTGGAGACGGAGAAAACGGAAGGTGGCACCAGCAGTCGGCTCATGCTCACCAGGGCAACATTGCGCGACTCGGGCAATTACACCTGCGTCCCGACCGGTGCGATATCCGCCAGTGTACAGGTTCACGTTCTAAACGGTAAGCAAAGATGACGCCTACAATAGAGATGAGAATATTCACTCTTTTCAGAGTTGTTGAAACAGAGTGAAAGAGTGGTGATAAGGATTTGAAACTTTTACTCACTCTTTTGAGAGTCATAAAAATATTACTCTAAACTAATCTTTTAATTACTCCTTCGTTCCTTGTTTTTACTGACTCACTCTCTTTCTCTCTGCCGACTAATGACTCACTCGTTGGGAATTTTTACTTACTCACTCTTTGTGCCGAGTGAGTAACTTGATACTCGTTTTGAGTTTAAATCACTCAATACGAGTGAGTTGAAACTCCAAAGAGTGAGTCATTAGTCGATAGAGAGAGAGAGAGAGAGTGAGTGAGTAAAAACGTAAATGAGCATGTAAAAGAGTCATAAAAACTCCATACGCTGAGTTGAAACCATAAACTCCGAGGCACGATTCAACTCACTCACTCACTCTTACGATTTTTGGTTCTTCTTTTTCTTCCCGTCGCAGGCGAACATCCGGCTGCAATGCAGACCAGCAGTGGCGTTCCGTGTCCGACGCATCAAACACTTATCCTTCTCTTTGTATCATTGAATAGTTGTAATCTTAGCAAATTAATCTTCTTCATATCAAACCTGCTCGAGACGGTACGTTTCCTGCTCACCACAACGATCGCCAACTTCCTTGTCCACATCCGTCGGCTAGCATCTTCGTTCGGCGTACGGCACTCAAAGTCCACCAGCTGCGTGACACTTCTGACACTGGCTTCGATCGGTACACATCTTCGGATTGCACTACCAAAGCTTCAGCGACGCCGGACGACGACCGAGCGTCCCACGGACTTGGCTTCAATTCGCACCCAATCGAGATGATCTTGTTCCACGCGTAACAACAGAAGATATTCTTTTGCTGCTCGTGAACCTGGTACCACGATGCACTAGATCGACACTAAGCGGTTGGAGGTCGTCCTTTGCGCATATTGTAATCAACGTGTCCCAAACCCATCTTCGCATGCAATGCTCTTTTTCAAAGTGAGAAACACTACTGATGAATGTATGAAACTTTTGGAGGCAAAAAAGCCAATTGTTCCAAAAAAGGACACTCCCCAATTCCGTTGACGAATGCGAAACGGAACAGCTCTATGTAAGCGAATCGTGGCGAGGAACTGTAAATGTATAAATGTTAAGTTTCTACTTCATAATAATTAAAATAATGTTTAAATTCAATGAGAAGCTCCACAGAGTGGTAGTGTGTGGCATTAGCATTGGGTATAGATCGAGAAGAACATCGGTGAAAGAACTCACTGTGAAACCAAAAAAAAAACACGAAAGATAAGAACAAAGCTACACCTATCTGGATTATGATGTACTGGATTCGGAGAATCCTAGCAAGTAAGATAATAGATAAGTTAGTCAATATTTACCCGTCTCATGTTCTGGCACGGGATAAGCAGCAAGAAGGTGTAATATACACATTACATCGCCATTTCGTTCCGGGGTGCGAATTTAAGACTTAAAACACGAATGACAAGCACGAACGAGCGGCAAAGTTGTAAGATAGTAAAGAGAGAAAAAAAAATACACGAGTGAAAATGTAAAACCAGATAAATACAATGCGTAAGAATTTTAGTAAGAAACTGAAGCAAAACATTACGAAACAAAACAGAAACAAACAAAAAAAAAACAACACACATTCACACAAAGAAACACTTACGAGAAATGAAACGAGTTTGTGAAAAATAGCTATAATGAAGTATGGATGATAAAATCAAACAAGACAGTATGAAAGGGTAAAAAAGGTAGACAAGCGTGTAAAATTATGAAGCATATTTTTCCCCCCGTTTTCTCTTCATTTTAGCAACAAACAGAGAGCAAGAAGCAACTTGGTTCCAAATGCACCTAAAGCATACAGAAAGGGGTTAGCAGGAAAGGGAGTAAACGATGAAAGCTAAACTAGATTCAAATTGTAGGCAATACAGGAAGTCGGATAATTCAACAAAAAAAGAAACAAAAAAACAAAACAAAAAAAAACATCGAGAACTAAACACTTGCTAACGGTGGCTCAATTCGAAAGTGAGAACAAGTAAGAACAGGCAAAAAAACATCCGACACACAGTTACGAAAACCAGTTACTAAAA
The DNA here is from genome assembly GCF_943734845.2 of Anopheles funestus. Taxonomy (NCBI): domain Eukaryota; kingdom Metazoa; phylum Arthropoda; class Insecta; order Diptera; family Culicidae; genus Anopheles; species Anopheles funestus. The sequence continues at coordinate 1,974,054 of NC_064598.1, forward strand.
ACCTAACTGAAAATGGTTTTTCTTTTGAACAAATATTTTATCTCGAAGCAGAAGGACGTAAACGAAGCCGAAGAAGGTAAATCAAATAATCTCTCTCTGTATAAATCAAAACAAGAAACCAAACAAAACAAATCTAACAAAACTACAAACAATCATCACTTTGAGTGGGACGGCGTGTGTGTGTGAAGCTGTTGTCCAATGGAATATGGGAAAATGGGGGACGGATACTCTCCCAAAAGTGGAAACAGCAAGAGTGAAGCAAAAGAAAACCATTATCATCATCCGTTAAATGGCAAACCCGGTTCATGTGTGATGGTTCATAAACATTGAAAATAAACGACTAACGCGTAGGAGAAATTGAAACTATTTTGACCAACGATCTCGATGTCGATGCAAAAAGGTCCGAACAAATGGCCCAACAGCTGGGAAAATATGTAAGTAAATTCGATATTTTTTCTGTCCGTGTGTATTCTTTTGTGATTTAAATTGTATGCACTTCAGCTGTTTACTCACTTTGCCATCTTATTCATTCGAAAGTTCTAAGAATTCTTCATGTAACAAATTCTTCATATACATATAATGTAGGTTTATTCAGATCCCGAGAACTCGAATACGATATGCGTTCGCAATTGTTCCGTGTGTGTGTTTGGGGAACTTATTATTCTTTCATTTATATTTTCCTGCGTAACGTAAGCACAATTCAACGTAGCCGCCAGCAATTTGTCCTTCGCAGAAGGATGCCCAGCCAACAACTCCCAAGGCAACGCAATGAAAAGTATCGATTTTTGTCCTTCGTTTTTGGCAAGAAAGGTGGAAGCGATTTTTTTTTCGACTTTGCAACAGAACGCAGAGAGCATTGTCGTAATGGTTTTAATTCGAATTCAGTCGGGAAAAGGTGCAAAAAAAACCCAACGATTCTTCAATAGATCGATGCCTTTTTCATTCCATTAAACAAATCAAACCCAGACCCAACACGATTTCACCCAGTGGAGGATCAAGTCCCTTGGAGGCCCTTGGAGGAGTAAGAGGAGGGTGGGAGGGGCGCGGGTCTCGAAACTACTGACCGGGAGCGGGGTAATTGACTTGAGCTTTGAGGCAAACTTTTGTCTTTGAGCTTTGTTCAGCACGAAATATACGACATTTTGCATCGCCGCCTAATATTATAAACTCACGGCTGCTAGAAACTGCCGTTTAAAGTGCTTCTAGGAAAAATCGTAATTCCAATATTTCTGATTAAATGTGGTTTACTTACCCGGCTCAACGATAGTTGGTAAGCAGGACACTTTACTTTCCTAATCCACAGGAAAGCATTCACTTCGAAACACAAAATTGCTTCTTCGCGGCCCTTAGGCTTTTACACAAATGCCATTTTCTTTTTTTTTCTTTCACAAACACACTTTAAATACACATACACACATTAAAAACGCCCCATTCGCCTACAATAGCCACATTTTACAATACACGAATTTACGCTGTGAGCAAAAAGCTCATTTAAAAATAGACATCTACACAATAGACACTTTTCTTCACCAAAACAATAACCAGCACTTGCATTTTTTTCTGTGCACAACGCCCATACACACTTCAACGCACTTTGGCACATTTAAAACACTACACTTTTCACACAATAAGCAAATCACGAATTCACGAAATAAGCAATAAAGAAAGAAAAAGACATCACCTTTTTTCACAAAAAAAAACCAACACTTGCATTTTTTTTTGTGCACAAAAGATGGAAGCCGCTTTTCACAACATGAACCGATTTTTTTTTTATTAATTCTAAATTATCTGAACTACCCGGAGCTAGCACGGAGACTACGAAAGGCATGGTTTTATGATAAAAACCCGTTTCCAACCTGCACTGCACAAACACAAAAGCAAATAATTTGCAAGATTAGTCGGTACACGCATAGTACACGCACTGATTGTAAACTCTTTACTCTTTACACCGGTATTCTTCTCTCACTTACACTTACTAAAACGTATCACGCGAGCCTACGCTGACACAAAACGACGCCGACGCTGGCTACAATTTTTACACGTGCAAAACATATCTTCACTATTTAACATCACACCAAAACACGCATTGTTGTACTAACTATTGTTCCTTCATCCTCGAGGAAAGGACACCGCGTTTTGATACCGAAAAAACAACTCTTGCAAAACGTCCAACGTACCGACAGTTTTTTTTCTCTCATAACTGTAATGTATCGCTGTCCGATCGCTACTGATCACAATTTCTCCTCGTCACATGATCATTATCTCTTCTGCTTCGTTATTACACCTACACAACTGTAAGTGGTGAAGCGGCCGCCCGAACTCATCTTTCGCATTTTATTCACTCACACACACTCCGCTCCTCCTTTAGAGATGGATGAAAAAACCTCGTAAAAAAACAATTTAACAGCTCTTCGCTCCTCTCGATCAAATCCGTTGTTACATTTATAGCATGAAAAATGTAGGTATATTAATATTTTTAGTAATCTAAAACACTATTGTTTTATTAGTAGAGACAATTTATTTGGATGAAAATCGAAAGTGTACAATGTAAAAATATAACATTTAAACTAAACGGGTTCGATCTCATCTTTCCTCGTTATTTTAGATTAGCGTCTGCGCTTGTCGGTTGTGAAAGTTAAGTATACCTATCTGGCGTTTAAAAGTGTTTAGTGGGAAAATTTTGTGCAAAAAACCCACGAACTATTGTTATGATTAGTAGGAAAATGCTTTAAAGAAGCATTGATTTGATCAAGTGACAATGAATTATTTAGAAAAAGGGCCACATTTCACATTCACATTTCTATTTTTCGAGGACTCTGGCCGGAGGAGTTCTTGGCGGCCGCCTACTCCGCCTAGTTTAATTGACTCCCAGTTTTATTTTGAAGGAGAGAAGGAGAGCTTTTGCATGAATTATACAAACAGGTAGTAACTTTAAACAAATGTGTAACATGGGGCGTCCTGGTGGTGTATGTGATAAATGGCGCCGGTCCACACGGCAGGAGCGGGGATCAAATCCCATCCGGATCGTCTCCCCGTAGCAAGGACTGACTATCCAGCTACGTGATAAAATAAGTCTAGGAAGCCTGAAATGGCCGGCATGACCTCAGAGGTCCTTACGCCTAGAAGAAGAAGAAGAAGAAGAAGAACATTAAAATAGTTTAAAAGTAATCATCTTCAGCCTCCAAAAGTTATGACATGTTCAAATCTTTACGTACGTTTCCAGAAATATCCTTATTCAGATTAATAACAAATCTCAAGCTAGTTACCGAAGCAGTGCACGAACTTACTCACGATCACGCCACATGCCCGCTGTTCACCGGTAAACATAATTCCGTTTGCTTTCTCATTGAGCCCCCGGCGAGTGAGTGGTCCGACCGCGAATCTTCGTATGTCCGGAAGCGGACGCGAACGCCTGCTTGCCGGATTATGGTACGGCACGGGATGTTCTGACGACGTGAAGTCGAACAACCCCTTCGAAGCTAACTTTACGTGCTTAAGCTTCGAAACACCGACGAAATTCCGGGACAACCCCCGGACGCACATCATCCGTCGAGAGGTTCATTACGCATGAATATCAATGTTGGGGAATGATTGAATAAATTTCCATTTTCATCTCTGCTCTATTCCTCCGCTTCCTGGGGGGGATGAAAATGGCTGGTTCGTCCTTCCGATTCAACGCAAATCCCATCTTAGGTCACACCGAACTGAAGGGACTGAATGGGACACTTCGCTTCGATAATGGAAACATTTCTTAGCGTTTTGATTCGAAAATATTGCACAAAATATTCCCATTCCTAGCACGGCTCTTCAGTATCTAATTGGCTTCTTAGCCGACACGTTTGGGGGGCCCGTTGGACTCAATGGTTCTTGGCTAGAAAGATGATTTTCACGCTGGGAAGCATATCCTCGCTCAAGTGGACCATGGTCAGAGACCCGTTTGTTGGTACGATTGAAGAAGTGTCAATGCTTATACGTGCTTATTTGGAACCAAAAGAAGAGGCGAAACACACAAAGCATGGAACTCTAATACGCCTCGGTCAGGGAAAGGTCAATAGGCGTTAGGGATTATTTCACGGTACATTTTTACAACGTCCATTTTCGGCAGACCACCGACCAATCCACTTTACAGACCGGAAAAAGCATCAATTCCCTGCTGATGATTGGTCAGCATTCTAATCTCTCGCACACCAAACACACTGACCTAATCCAGCAACGGAGATATATATGCATTTGCTTTTTTTTCCTTTCCCTCATCCTCAATTTTCATCCGAGTGCTCATCCACCTGGTCCACCTGGTTTTCATTCCATCTCCCATGTCCGGATGGCGATTGGGCCACTGCCCACCGGAAAGCCGGCATGAGAATATGGCACGTGCAAACGATTTCCATATCAATTTTCATTTAAATCCCCACCTTCGACGATCTGGCGCGAGAAACACGGACTCGCTTACGGTCATAGGTCGGTACAGTCCGCAGTTCCATGCTTCTTTGCTTTGCTCTCGTCCCAGCCCAGTAGGCTATTGTACATCGTGATTGCTTTGGCCGGATGCAATTGGCTTGTTACACGATCGGGCTAAAGGACGGACCGACCTCAGCTGCCTGGGAAGTAGTGCCTTACCGTTCCGAAAGAAAAGGACGGACATGAGATTTGCACTTTGTTATCGGTTCCGCACGTACGTGCCAGTGTTTATTGCTTTGTATCTTCACATTCCATTCCCGGCTCCGTCGCCCAATAATCCTCCAGTGTAAAATCTTTAACCTGCAGTTGACAGACTATTCCCAGCTTTAGTCTTTGGCGCTTTACCCTTCTTTTGTTTAGCGAGTCTGCAATTTGCCGAACACGCCACCATATGGAAAAGGATCTTGTTTCTTCACCTTTTCAAACGCTACACATTTTCACATACCATGGAAAATTAATCTCTGGCGTGGATTTTCTTCCTCTCGACTAACCCGACTACCATTTCTCATTTCAACGCCAACTCCTAAATGAAGTGCATTTACCTTTAATCGTCCATTTTAACCTCGTCTAGTTCTGTTTATTCTCTTCACCTTCACCATCCATTTACCTTGGGAAAGAGCACTGCATACGTTTCCGTTGATCATCCAGTCGGTGAAGACAAACTTTTCTGAAAGGCGTAAATCACCCACAGCAATCATCCCGTCAGTCTCGAGCTGCTGCCAAATTCCTTTTCCAAAAGCTCCAATTACCACACAAGCGCTGGAAGGAGTCGGAATCCCAACGAGTCGTTCACAACTTGCATCAGCAAAGCTAGACATTTGTTACTCACCGGTCAATTCATTCGCTACGTTTTGTCTTAATTAGCGAGTGCTCCCATGTCGAGAAAAAGTCGAAAAAACAGTTCACCAACAACTTTGCTAAACTATTTTTTAGTTCGCTGCTATTTGAAATGTACAGTTTTTTTTCCGATACGGTCCAATAAGCCTGTTCGTTGTTTTCTAATCGTGCCAAAATGGTTTATCTCTCGCATTGTTTTTCATGCAAGTTTCATTGAAGCATAGAAAATGGTTTTGTTCGAAGTGGAAATGGAAAACTCACGACGATGCACGTTACTGTAAGTTTTGTGTAGATTTGTAACTGAAATTGGCGAAAAAAAATGAAGAATATAACATAATAATTAGATTTATCAAAGTTTACATTTTTTTTGTATTTTAAAGTTAATTCTAGCAACAAAAAACACAATTTATTTACTGCATGAAGGACATGATTCCAAGTGCGAAGGATAACCCACATAAATCCTTTTCCATGATAGCTATAATAACTGCTATTCGGTACCGACTTCACCACAAATACGTATTGACGATCCGGTTCTACTGGTTGTTACACTCAATTTAATAAACCTTTTTTTTCGCTCCCATACATCCGCATAAATATAGTCCTGAATGGGGTTCCGGGCAAAACTACAATCTCGAAAGCCGAACTGCAATATACTGCACTCAATAAATCGTACCGAAATTTTAAATCCACTAACCACCGGGTACCATCGCCACCAGCTTGTTAATAGTAATTGGAAAGTGATAATTTATCGTCATTCTTTTCGTAGCATTTTTCGCAGCAGTGTCTGGGTGAATGGTGCAAACCGCGAGAGGAGACCCTATTCCCGATCATTGTTAAATCGGTTGAACCCGTCCGATGGTTTGCGGAGGCGATATGCGCGGTCTTGACGCATTTCGTTTTAATTAACATTGTCACATGGACTACACACTGCAGCGTCCGTTCGTCGATGCATATCACAGACCAAACATATCAAGTGGCTTTTTTGTTAGTACAGTGCTTTTTGGTGCTCTTAAATCACATCTCAGCTGTACACAGATAAACAGAATATGGAAGTTAAATGGGTTTGTTATTGTAACGCTATATAAAATGGCTCTCCAGTTACGTGCAACTTTCATTCGCAGACAGCAAAAAGAGAAATTTAGAAAATTTACATTTCGGATTGCCTTTTAGTTACCCGTTCGAATGAAGATCCGAAACGGACGCAATGATGTGATCGGTATCAACATCAGAGTATGAAAATGAATGAAGTATAATGCATCTATAAGATTATTGCAACAGCGTGGTTGATTAAATAATGAAGTTTTTATTAAACACCTCATCTATAGCTATCTGATAAACTCATTGATCGATTAACAACGTAAACCATAAACACAAAATAAACAATCTCAACAGAAAATGGCATTGAGCGGCGTTAGAACACTAAACACTAAAGCGCTCCTGCGGGCAGTAGATTGAGTGTGCAACGGAACGATACACTTAAAGCTCCTTTTCGTACTTTTCCAGATCGTACAGAACTTCCAACACACAGCCCATGCTCCAGGCTTGCGTTCGACACGAATCTTTGCAGTACGCGCCATTCTCGTTCGTAAGCTCGGCCAGCCCACGCCAGTGGCAACGCTGCAGCTCGTTGACATGGGTTTGCAAAATTTTCCAAGTTTCCGCAACGGTCTCTTTCAGTACGCCATTCGCTTTTGCAAAAATCAATCGTGCCCGCAGGTAGAATCCGATCGGCCACACCCATTCCGGCCCATTATGATAATTTGCGCCGTGCGCGACTGTCTTGTCATCGCTGTCGATGGAGTTGTCGTAATTTCCACGATAGCCCCAATCTTCATAATCCAGCGTTTTCATACCCAACGGGCCCAACAGATACTTCTTGGCATTTTCCAGCGCACGCCAGGCGTGTTTCGGATCGACCAGCTCCGGGGCAGCTAGCAGCGCGATCGGGAAGTTACAACGCAGCTGATAGTCGGTCCAGGGTATTTCCGATCCAACCGTATCTTTGTAGATGCCACGCTTGTTGATATACGAGCTTTCGGAGGTCTCATCAACGTAGAACTCTTTATCGAAGTTGGCCGCTATCTTGTTAGCCCACTCCTTATACGTCCACACCGTTTTGGTACCGTTGTACGAAGTGCGTTCGACTGAGGACACCGGGATGACTTTCTGTTCTGCCATTTGCTGCATGAACCGCAATCCAGCCATCTGCAGACCGACCAATTCGACCGCCGAACCATCACGGGGCGTCGACGGAATGCCACGATTGCCGGCCTTGTCTGATGATCCCATCTTATCCATCCAGGTGCCACAATTGGCGTTATTGCCACCAAACACAAAGCCCGTATCCGGGTTTATTCCGATACGATTGTTGAAACCCTTCTCCTTCATATGCGCATCGATGCGTGTTCCAGCATTGCGTTCACGGTACGCCAGTCCTTGGAAATGAATCGTTAGAGCTTCCTGGATCGTCTCGAACAGCATTTGATCCTGCAGTCATAAAAATGTTTTACTTAGATTACTCACTATAAAACGAATAAGCATTAAGTAAGCCACTCACACATTCACCAGGAGCCTTTGCTTCGGAATCGTCGGTCGGGTAAAGGCGCGATACCTTGTCCTTAAGAATGCTCTTGCCATTTGGCACCTCCTCCGCATACTGTTTGATTGTGTACAGCCACCACCAAACGGCATCGCGACAGTTGAAGCGTGCATTCTGTCCTCCATCCAGCAGATTCGGGATCAATCCATGCCTCAAACATCCAGCAAATCCGAGTATCATGTAGCGTGTCTCATCGTAGCGCCCAGTTAGCAACGTCAGCCCACGGATTGCAATGAAAGTGTCCCGGCCCCAGCAACGCATATAGCCCGTCGCAAAATGGGGCAAACCGGCAGCCATCGTTGCACAGTGGCCCGGTGGTTTGGGATCGCTCACATTGGGACTTAGTTTGGGAAGGTTTGCCGACGGACAAACACTGACACACTGTACCGATCCAAGGGCAAGACGTCGGGCAAAGTTGGAACCATGGCGCACAAAGTCCGACATCAAATTACATGCTGCGGCCATCGCCAGCCGGTGCACGTTTGTGATGATCACGTCGAAGTACGACGGTATCATGTAGCGAGGAATTTCCTTCAGCGACTTCAGGTTGTTTTCCAACCACTTGGATATGGGCACTAGCTTTTCATACTTCAACAAGCGCTGGGAACAGTAATCTATTTGCAGGGAAGGTGAAAAGATCATTAGTTCACAGTTCAATGCGTGCTCATGGCGCTGTTGATCGTTTCTTACCAATTAACCAATTTCCATTTCGCAGATTGTTGGCGAACGGGTGTCCCAAATCATTGTTCGGTCCGATTTCGGACAAGATGGACATGACACCCTGTAAGCCACAGTAAACAAGATCTCCGTACCCCTCAACATTGTACGGACCTCCGCCATTATCGCGTTCTTCCTCGGCACAGCAGTACAGCAGTTTGTTAAAGTCCAGCAAGTCCAACTTGGACAGCATGTGCTGTAATTCTGCGTATCGTGAACCTCTGTCTTGATGGAACTCGCGTACAAGTGACTGCAGGTTGTCAAAGTGCACACGAACGCTTTCCTTCAACGCGACTCTAACCGCGACAACGGAACCGGGTTTTAGGTTCGAAAACTGGAGCTGCGTCACGTTACCTTTCACGACCGCTTCCTTGCCAAATATGTCTGATTCCTCCAGCTTCAGATTACGCTTCAAATCCACCACATACTCATTAACGCCGTTAATGTAGTCTACATTTTTCACAAATTCGGTCGGCCGATCAAACGTTTGGCCAGTTTTCTTGTAGATCTGTACCTCCAGTACGATCTCCTTGAACTCTCCTTCGAACTCTAACGGCCGTACACCGGTCGGACCAGCCCATGGGTTCGGATAGTTGAAGGCAGTATGTGCGACGAGAATAACAGTCTCGTGGTTGGAAAGAGAGTGGCGCGTAACGGCCACAATTTCCGGATGCATTTGATCGACAAATACTTGATCGAATCCGTGCGTGGCAAGTCCTCCGTGAAGCACATTCAGTGCTTCTTTTACCGCAATCAGGCCCGTGTTCTTGTTCACTTGATTGCCCCATTCCTGATATTGTCGTTCTTCATCCACCACATGGACCTGTGTTTAAAGTGGGAGAAAAAAAACACTCATTATAGAACGAATACAAGCGTCATAACACGCGCGGCTTACGTGGTGCGGCACGAACTCATCGTAACCACGATTGCTGCCAGTAGCACAGCATGCCATCGACACGAGGGCGGCCGAAGGAATCAGATCGAAGATCGATCGTTTCTCAACCGGCGATGGATTGTCGTGCGTTAGATCCATGAACAGAGCGTGCGCAATTCCCGGCGCCAGGATACGCTTCGGACAGGGGAAGAATGCACCAACCGGCGCCCCACCATAGCGATACACCAGGCGACCTTGCTCGTGTGAGTCCCATGCTGAGAGGGCCTCTAGAAAAAAAAGAAAACAATTAACAATAACATAAACGTCAAACATATAAACAACTCTTATCAATCGCTGATGCATCAATAAGCCCGTTCACGATCGCTCGCTTACTTAATCATCCATCAGGGACATTAAACAAAACGAGCGAGATAACCCGAGCTACCGATCTGTGGTCTGAGCAATCTAGCCTAACCGATCATACCGATGATCATATCAATGCATGCACCAAGTCGCCGATTAATTACCTCGAATCAGTGACGTAATGCCAAGACGGTTCACAAAGATGTTATCCGTGTGGTCGGAGTTCGTGAACAACTCGGCCGCCACATACAGCTCTGGGTTGACTTTTCGCGCGGAATCCAATAAATATTCAGCTACATGTAACGGTGTGGAATGGCAATTATCCAGCCGTACTCCATCGAAAATGCGTGCCGTAGTATCGACGTACTCCTGCATGTGCTTCCACAGGTACGGACTGTCTTCGGGTTTATCGCCGTATCGCAGTTTCACGCTGTCTCCCCAGGCAATGAGTTCTCGCCGAAGATATACGTTTCCTGTGCCCGGTTGCGCTCGTGCGAAATCTTTCAACGGATCCCCATTCATTACCCATCCGTTGTGTGCCATGAAGAGCTTTCCTGCACCACCGTACATCATGCTTTCGATATCTTTGAGCGATTTACCCTGGGTTCCGTAGTGCGTGAAATATTTCATAAACAGAGGGTACTTTAACGATATGCCCTTCACCAGAGGACCGTCACTTTGCACGCGTTCGTAGCGAGTTCCGGCTAGACAGTTATCAATCGCGTAGTCGAGGTGTTCTTGGATTTCTCGACGCACTTCCTCGTTCAGGTATTGCAAACGGGCGCGGAACACTTCGGCACATTTGCGCTTTCGACTGTCCTCGTCGAAACAATCCTGTCGAAACACGTTGTAGATGCTCATTGCACGGTCAAAATCGATTTCCGCCCCGAGACGCCGATACTCCGGATCTGGTCGAAGCTTTATATCTCCCTCGGGAATATCCTGCGCACGGCTGGGACTACGCTTGCTGCACTCGTCATTGAACCGCGAAAGGTACTTGTCCACGTCGCACTGGTAAAGTTCGTACAGCTTCACCTGGGGCAAATAGTTGGAATGGATCTGCCAACGGATGGCCTGCAGATGATCTTCCGTTTCAACCACCTCCGGTACGCCTACATGCGCCAACATACCATCCTTGACGTCCTCTCCCACACGAGACAACATTGCGTCCAGCAGAAAGGCCGGCCGTAAATGAGGACAGGTGAAACAATTGTAGCTACACTCCGGATACTCCCTAATCCAGATTGACTCGTTAGCGGTGTGGTTCAACACAATGTCACAAATCGATGCAACGTTCCACTCTTGGCGCATTTTCCGCACTACCACTGTCAAATCATCGTACGTCACTTCTTTACCCCCTTTGTTGTGGAAGTCGGGATTCACCTTCAGCTGATTGCGCAAAGAGTACGCTGAACGCGATCCGCCCAATTCCTGCACTGGTGTAAAGTGTACCATGTTGTAACCGGACTCCTTACCCACACGCAACTTTGATTCCCACGTGTCTAATGGGCCGAGCAGCTTTGAAATCACCGTCTGACAACGGATCGCATCCAGCGGCAGAGACGTGGCCGCATCGCCCTGTCCAACCGACAGCTGAGGTTCAATTTGTACGTACAGGCCAGCTTGCGCTCCTGCTTCGGGACATTCTTCATAAAGAGCGTAGAAATGATATGCTCCCGATTTGGTGAAGTGGACATTGCAGTAATAATCCACATCCTTTATCGGAGTGTATTCGGAACCATTCGTACCACACTCCAGTGGGGATCCGGCTGCCGAGCACCATTCCAGGTGTCTGTAGGTATTTCGGCAAAACTCTTTATCTGTAAAATAATTGAAATAAATTGAATCCATTATAAAATTGTCGTGAACCACACAACACGCAAGATTTACCATCTGCTGGGTAGTTGCAGTACAGTGCAACCCGACGTCCCAAAAGCGAAGCACCCGGATGCACATGTACTAGCGAGTTCTTCTTCAGCCGATAGAGAGCTCCGTCGCCTTGATTGCCGTCGTGTATGGCTAGCTTTATTGAAATTACTCCGTCTGCCATGGCGTTTGATTCAGTGACTTCCTCGATGGCACTCTGAAACGAAAAGAACCACCATGCCCGGTCGGACGATGAGTTTTAATCGAATGCTGCAGACCTGCCATTCACGGTTTCGCTCTAATCACCAGAGGTGTAAATGCGCTGGACAATCTTCTCGGTATGGACATACTATGCAACGATTGAGCGACACAACACTACTAAAACCGAACTTCTTGACCGTACCTCAAGCCGGACACACGCTTGAAACTGTGCACACTTCCCTGATAATACAAGAGATGATCGGTGGCTATTATCGCGAGGGCGCCAATACGATCGTTTCCGAATGGGTGGAATAAAAAGTATATAACAAACATAACTGCACCGCACAGCAGCTGATCGGCAGCAGGGAGTGCAGTGTGCCACACTCTACATCGCATCTTTGAACTTAACCTCCAAGGGGCGCGGAGCCATTGATTACAAACACATTCCGTTAGCATGCTTGTTGTTTGTGAGAATGTATGCATGTGATGATGTAGCTAATGGTGTGATTTGGCTAAATATAATTCACGTGCACAACCCCATTCAGACAAAACAAACCCCTTTCTGTGCAATTAATCCATAGGAATACTAGGACAATTGAAGAAGATACTATTTTAACCGGAAAGGCTGGGTTCTACATCAAATTTATAGCACATGCTTTTAATCAGCAAACGGTGTTTTTGTTATTTCTACTCTCTTTACCATTTGAACGATTAAATCTACATTGCTGTCCTCGAAGTGTCGATTCTGTAATCGAAAAGGACGATTATCCTCAGGCTCTTATTGTGGGGAATTTAACTTTATTCCATTGTTTTAGAATACACTTTTCAACGAATAATCCAATACCGTAGTCTTCATTATAAAGGAACGTGTCTTGATCCTGCTAATCAATTTAATCTTTCTCTTACCTTTTTCCACAACTTTAACCGACCGCCAAAGATTGAGTTTGTACTGCGTGCGAGAGAAAAATTAAATTCAAGGTGACCCCGCGAGAAATGTCAGTGGCTTGGCGGTACAAAACAATAACAAACCAGCCAACCGTCAAACCATTTGACAGCCGCGTTTTTGGCACCCAAAGATTTGACAGCGAGGAACGCATCAAATTTGCAAGTTTGCGCGTCCCCAGCGTCTATTCATATTCTTAATTGTGTCGCGTTAGAATTTGTATTTAAGTGTTCAATTTACCAAACATTTAGTGTTCTGAACTGGGTGTGGAAAGTGACGATCGGTTGCTGCACAGTTTGCTGTATGCGCATTCCAACCAACGCTACTGCAAAAGTTGCCGCGCAAAAAAGCGTATCTGAAATCAATACTGCTGGATGCCATCATAGCCATAGCCGAATCTGGGATTTCGCGATGGTAAAGCAAGCAAATCAAACATCGATTCGCATCGTTAGTGTGGATCATTACATGAGCAAACCGGATCCACAGTTCGACACGTGCTATTCGGAATTCCGTGGTTCGGAAATCAAACAAGTGCCGGTCATTCGATTGTTTGGGTCGAACACCGAAGGCATCCATAGCTGCGTGCATATCCATGGTGTCTTTCCGTACTTTTACATCCCCTACGATGGTTCTGTCACCGACAAGCTCGTGGTGGATCAAAAAGTTTACCAACTGGCTTGCGCTCTTGATAAGGGTATAAACGTTTCGCTGGGATGCTCAGCGTCCCAAGCGAAGCACGTTTTTAAGATAGTATTGGTGAAAGGAATGTAAGTACCGGTTTTTGTTTCTATGGTCAGATTTTTGAAAAATGCTGCTCAATAAATTAACGCTCGTCTCTCTGTTTGCAGTCCCATTTACGGCTATCATCGTAATTCGCATCACTACTTCAAGATCTATATGTACAATCCGAGTTTGTTACGAAACGCCACTCAATTGTTAATGAACGGAACTATCCTTTCGGGAACATATCAAGTTCACGAAACCCACATACCGTACATACTGCAATTTTTCATCGACTATAACCTATACGGGATGAGTTTTTTGGAACTAAATACGAACGGATTGCGACAGCGGAAAAATGTGGCTGAAAACGCCAATAAAATCCCACCGAAGATGTCCATATCCGAGATCGAGATAGACGTGCTTGCATCGGACATCCTCAATCGAGAGCCAGAGGAGAGCGACACCGGTGAATTTGCGAATCCAGGCATTGCTTCTATCTGGAAGGACGAACAAACCCGGCGGCAGTTGCTAAATTTCGAGCAACCGGAACGCATGAATCTTTCACAGGACAGTGGTTCGGCACGTGAAATCATAACCGAAAGCGATCGATTCTACCGAGCGCGACTTTTATCAAAACTGTCGAAAGAATTCGCTTCCAGCTCATCTGCGGATGAAAAAAGAACAGCACCCAGATCAGCCTACCCATCGGAAGCAAATGAAGGCGAAGCATTACTCGATGCGTCCTGCATAGTGAATCATGCACGTCCTAGTGGTGGACACAGCAATGAGAGCTTGTATGACTCCCAAATTAGTTATCATTTCGATGCATCGACCGTGGTTGATGAAGAGAAGATTATGTCTATGTCACAGAATCCGGACATGACACTCGGAGAGGAGGATTATAATATGTTGGAAATCATGCGAGAATTGGAAGAACAGGAAACTAACAACATTGACAGTGACTGTCTGTTAGCACCGTTAACACAATCCTCAGGCGATTTCAATCGCAGCGTTATCCAAAGCGGTTTGAACCTGTCGCAAGCCAACAAGCGGCTAAACGCTTCTATGTATGGAGATCTGGACGCGGTTTGTCTAATGTCCGACCAAGCCGAAGGCCGCACTCTCAACCCGGACGAGCTCAGCTTCGATTCGGATGATGAATTTCTACTTGATTTTTCGCAAAAGCAATCATTGGCCGCAAACAACGAGGTGACTGAAACAAATACACTTCTCAACGATAGCGACGATGGTCTCCTGTTCGGTGGATGTATTCCTCAGTTAGATGGAGGTGATGACTCCTTTAAATCGGTTTCTGCCAAGCGGACCAGAACCAACAAGGAAAGCAAAACGCCAAACAACTCATCGGCAAAAAAGATGCGGATTGACTTGACGCAACCGCTATCGCGAAAATCTTTAACACCGCGTCGAGTAACGTTCGCTCTCTCGCCGAAGGAAAATGATGTCGAACGCACCAAGCGTGTGCTGAAGGAATTTGAGGATTCATCTCCTAATACGTTGAAGAACTTTGAAATAAGGTAATTAAATGACGCTGCTGGGAACCGCAGAATGTCTATAATGCTTTTGTGTTGTATTTTAGGATTCCTAAACTAGGATTGATCAAGAAATCGATTTTGTTCACCAATCGCAATCGAAGTTCTCCAGTGTCCGGTACGATGGCGGAACCCTCGATACCAATGAAAAACCTAAAAGTGTGGTAAGGCCGTAAGCAGTAAAACAGAAAAGAAAACACCTTTACGAACAAATAATTCTATTTTAGCATACCAAAATTGGATCCCACAACTTACAATGTAAATCAAGCCTCGACCTCTAAGGCATTGGATTCGACACCGCTGGCTGCATGCAAACCAATGTCGTCAGCCCATTCGGAAGACCGATATCAACTTGCTAGGACTTACGATTTCATCAACAACTTTGATCCACTGGAAGGTCCATCTACACCGAAATCTCAGCGTGCGCGAAGAAAAAATGTAACCCCCAATGGGAAAGGACAGCCTAAGCCAAAGCGGTTGAAATTGGAGGACGATATGCGACAGATCGAACTGATTCTTTCGGAAAGGTTTAAAAACATCGTTCGTTTATCTCCGAAAGTGCTGATCAAACCGTTACTGCTAAACGACAAGCCAGCAGTCAACAGCGAGCTATCTTTGGATGATTATTCATCACCACGTAAAATGTTACCCGAAAACGATCCACAAAGTGACACAAGCGGTGCTGCGGAATGCAATAATTCTCCTAATCGATCATCTTCGGTAGCCGCAATTTCTACACCATCCACACCAACAGCCACAACGCCACCGCAAGTGGGAAAAGTTGCTGAGGAAACCTCGACCAGCGATAAAGTGGAGAAAGTTGCTGAGGGAACCACGACCAACGATGAAGTAGAGAAAATTGCAGAGGGAACCTCGACCAACGATGAAGTGGAGAATGTTGCTGAGGGAACCTCGACCAACGATGAAGTGGAGAAAGTTGCTGAGGGAACATCGACAAACGATGAAGTGGAGAAATGTAACAATGACAAAGCAAACGAACTCACAGCAGAGATCGAGGGGATGGATGTAGAATTTTCTTTGCCATCCACCAGCGACTCTTGTGATGCTGACGAAACGACACCGAATAATGAACGCGAGATACACACCACACGGAACGAAAATTTGAGCGAAGAAAATGTTAACACTATTTGCATTGATGATAATGACAGCGATGATGCACAAATGCCGACGTCGAGTCTACGCGATAAACGCGATCCGAAGGATCCTGTCGTTCTTATTGAAGCGGACAGTGACGACGATATTCAGATGATTACGCCCAGTCTACTCGAGGACCTTCCCCCAAAGGGACTTTCCGAAAAGGACGATGAAGAATTGCGTACTGCGATCGATTTGTTGGATGATGAGAATGATACACCCGCAGGTCCGTCGGTGACCATTGATAATCAATTAGACGGAGTGGTTGAGTTGATGGACGAGGATCAGCAACGTAAAACAGGAAATAGCGCCGGTGATGGTGAAGTGGACGAACAAAGCACAGATGATGATGCAAACATGCAAAGTTTTTGTGAAAAAACGCTTTTATGTGAGATTGACGATATTAATTCCGATTCCGACGACAGCTACTCTGGCTCGTGGAACAAAAACGAGACCGAAAAGGACGATCAACTAATAATAACGCTCGCTGCATCAGCACCTACAGGGGAGGATGCACAACGAGCAATAGATCAGTTGGAGATTCCTGCCGTTGTCAACACTACCCCGTTTTATAGCGATCCTGCAGATGTGACGGGCAGGAAGGAAGTTGGTCATACTGTTTTAAATATAGCAGGAAATAGTTTGAATGATGAGCAAGAATTTACAAGCACCATTGCTGGACTTGGTTCGCTGAAACATTTGCGATATGATAACCTTCAGAGCACGTTTGGGGAAGCCATCAACGACGTGCTAGGACCAATCGGCTCCAATGGTCCCAGTTCTGAACGTATGAAAGAACTAGTGACCTCGGAGGAGTGCGTTGTTATAACGCCATCGGAACTTCCACCTAACCGAACTGAAGCGGCTAATTGGATTGGCAACAGATGTCGAGAACGCCAAGTTGATGCTGTCGTTTCGGTTGATTCCGACAGTCCCGTAAGGGTGAAATCAGTGGACACGATCATGGCCCTGGACGATGGGGCGCAACTGACCCGTTCATCGCCACGCAAGGTTCTGGAAGCAAGCGATGGACACACCGATTTACCCACCAAGAGCAAGAGCCCAACAAAGTCGGTTGGGGCAACGATGGTAGCAAAAGAGAACACCGTGGATGAGATCGCATCATCACAGCAGGTTAGTATCTAAAGAACCCCGCGCACTGTGTTACGGCAGGCAGTATTCATGCGAATGTAAACTATCCACAGGAACAAGTACAGCACAACCGCCCAAACCCGTCACCCATCAAAGAAAACCTCTCGCAACCACCGAGCACAGGGACGTCGGATCAGTCGGATTTAATCGAACAAAGCAGTGCAGACATTTCGACGGCTACTCCGATTGGGTTCAAGGTCGGTTATGAAAACTTACAGGAGGCCAAATCGAAGTGTGAGGTAAGTTAAATCGACTTCTCGTGCTGCACCAACGATCGCAATGTGGAGTGGATGGTGCTTCGTTTTTCTTTATGTTTGTGCTGTACAATGTACTAACATGTTTGTCCATCATGTACAGATACGATTGTTCTAGCTAAAGCAAGGATTAACTATAAAAGAGGAAACGGTACGCCATGTAGGTTAATTCTTCATTTCAAGCCTTTATTCGTATAGCACATTCGTCGTCGAATCATACAAAGTTTGTAATTTTAGTTGTTGATTTTATCATTGATCCAGTCAATAAAGTACGAAACACGAACGAATATACCCGGGTTTCTGTAACCTCCGCACGGGATGCCTCCCCAGGAAACGATACCAACTTGCACGATCTCATCGTCGGTTTGCACAAGCGGACCGCCAGAATCTCCCGAGCAGACGCTCGAGGTACCTTCAATCGTACCGGCGCAGATGTTGCTATCTTCAATCAGGTCCGTTTGGTAGATGTCACGGCACACGTCCAGATCCATGATGGGAAGGGTCGTTTTCTGTCCAAACGCAACAGAGCAATAGATTTAAGTAAGGGAAGTAAGGGATTTTCTACAAACAACGCATACGATGCTACTCACCATAAGAGTGTCCGGATAGCTAGGAAGCGGTGTGAAGGAAGTTGATCCCCATCCGCTGATGGTGCACACTCCCGTAGGCAGTGCGTTCGGTTCCGGCAATCGGACCAGCTGCACGTTACGATTCAGCCGGAATGGCTGATCGACGCGGAACACAGCGATGTCGTTGGGACCGACTTCACCTGCGTAGTCTTCGTGCACGATCATCTCAACAATACGACGACGCTGTACTGCTGCATCGAACTGGCTGAAATCGTGCTCTCCGGCGACGGCTTCTGGGAAACCGTCGGGCGATATAACACTGGGCACGCAATGTCCGGCAGTGAGCACGTACCGGTCAGCAATTAGCGAACCACCGCAGAAGTGGAATGGTTCTTGTTCACCCTGGTTAAAGTTCCACTGCAGCGAGATCTGGTACGGGAACTCGTGCGGAATGGCTTCCTCGCCACCGACAATCTTCGGTCGCGATGGTTTCGCTGCGACCAGTGCCGCCAGGGTAAGAAGAATTGCTAGACGTTGTACTCTTGCCATTGTTGCGTGCGTTGGGTGTCGAATCGATTTGAGTCGAGTCGTTGAACTGATTGATCAAGGCAAAGCGATGGGTAATTTATACGCTTTACACCTTCACCATTCGCCCACTCGTACGCCAAGATACACTCGAGTAAGGAATGAAGAGGCATAAGTGGAACCTGGTCGAAAATACAGTAACTCTCATTTTCTGCCCAAGCACGTGGCTTTTCCCGCAATTCTGTACAAGCGTGAGCCCGTCAGCATTTCAAGTGCGTCTTCAAACTGGTTAAAGGATCTTCAGATTAGGACGATCTTCAGAAAATCCCTCACTCAAACACTTTTTTATAACATTCACGAGTTGGGGATAACTGTGGGCTTAATCATCATTATTATCTATTTGCGCTACTGGGCTATTTGTGTACTCTTAAATCCTTTTAGCACGTTTTTGTAATATAGTAAAGAAAAGGGTTTATTGGCTTATGTTTATTATATTTTATTTTATTTATATTTCATTATTCCAGCATTTAGCCGTATTTGTTTATTGTACTTGTTAACTGTTTTTCATTCTTTATTCTGTTCTGTGTATGTTTTATCTGTGTTTTTGCAACAATGTAACTAAAAACATTCAACATTGTTTTTTGTATGTCCACTTTCTGTTTAGTTTCCTCTCGAATGGTTTCGTATGAATAGGTGCTAATTGATGAAAATTAATTTCGCTTTTGTCAATCTACGTGTGCGACTTGTTGGTGCAGTTTGTGATGACATTCTAATAAGGTTTTCTTCTCTCTGGTACAACTTTCAGTACAACTATCTAACAATAATGTCGCTCGAAGTACACGTGAATACCCGTGGGGATTTGCGGCCAAATCCGAGCATTGATCCTATTGCGGCGATTTTCTACCGCATCCACAACGACGTTCCTTCGGATTATCCGAAGGCGTCATCTGTCTGTGGGATCATACTGAGCGGTGACCAGGCACAAAACGATTGTGCGAGTGAAACCGACGGTAAGGTGTGCTACAAGTACAACCAATCCTCACACGTGGCGGACGTCGTCGTAGTGTCCGGAGAGCGGGAACTTTACGAACAGTTTCTGCAGCTCATTTCCATCTGGGATCCGGACATATTTACCGGTTACGAAATTGAAAGCGTATCCTGGGGCTATGTAATCGAACGGGGCTACGCATTAGACATGAATATAATGAAGAAGCTCTCACGCGTTCCGTCCGTGGACAAAGTGCAGGTGTCGGAAGAGGAACAGCGGGAACTGTTGGAAATGCACGATTACAGTGCGGGCTTGAAGATTCCGGGTCGTATACTGATGGACATCTGGCGTTTGATGCGGCACGAGATTGCCCTGACGTCGTATACGTTCGAGAACGTAGCGTACCACGTGCTGCATCGGCGGGTTCCAAACCATTCCTACCGACAGCTGTCCCGACTGTGGCACAAACCATACAGCCGCTGGATTGTGCTTGAGTACTACCTAGAGCGTGTGAACGGGAACCTAGAGATACTGACTCAACTCGATTTGATTGGGCGTACGGCGGAGTTGGCCAAACTGTTCGGTATACAGTTTTACGAGGTGTTATCCCGTGGGTCCCAGTTTCGTGTGGAAAGCATGATGCTGCGCATTGCGAAACCGAAGAATTTTGTGTCCGTTTCGCCCAGCATCCATCAGCGTGCGCACATGCGTGCACCGGAGTACTTGCCATTGATCCTCGAGCCGAACTCTCGCTTCTACGCCGATCCGATCATTGTGCTGGACTTCCAAAGTCTTTATCCCAGCATTATAATTGCCTACAACTATTGTTTTTCAACTTGCTTAGGACGTATCGAGCATTTGGGAGAGTAAGTAAAGGGTTTCGGTGGAGGTGAGTGTATTTTACTGTCGGTCGGCTAATGGTTCATTGTTTGCAGAGACACTTCACCGTTTGAGTTCGGCGCATCACATCTTCGTGTACCACCAAAGATGCTGAAAGCACTGCTCGACAAGAATTTAGTTACATTTTCACCCTGTGGCATTGCGTTCGTGAAGAAGCGCGTGCGGGAAGGTGTGCTTCCGCGCATGCTAAGCGAAATCCTTAACACACGCCTGATGGTGAAAAAATCGATGAAGCTCCACAAGGACAACAGCATTCTGCAGCGTGTGCTCCATTCCCGTCAGCTCGGTTTAAAGCTGATAGCGAACGTGACGTACGGTTATACGGCGGCTAACTTCAGCGGACGCATGCCGTGCGTCGAGGTTGGCGACAGTGTCGTTGCAAAGGGTCGGGAAACGCTCGAACGAGCGATCAAGTTAGTGGAGGAAACGGAACGCTGGGGAGCGAAAGTCGTTTACGGCGATACGGACTCACTGTTTGTGCTCTGTCCGGGAAGAACCAAAAAGGATGCGTTCAAAATAGGTGAGGAGATTGCCGAAGCCGTTACTAAAGAAAATCCACCACCGGTCAAGCTGAAGTTAGAGAAAGTCTACCAACCATCGATATTGCAAGTAAGTACAAGACATATGTTCGTTTAGAAGTATTTTATTCGTAGCTAATCATCTGGGGAACAGTTCATTCATCTTTGATCGCTTTTTGAATCCAATCGTAGAAGTACAAAACGCTCGTAAACACGATCGGTTCCCGTGCCAGGCACGGTTTTTCACCGAAAGAAAGCACTCCAATTTGTACCTGCTCGTCGTCAATGTTTATCGTTAGTGGTCCGCCTGAGTCCGCTGTACAGCCGGTTACGTTCCGATATCCTCCGGCGCAAATCTGCTTCTTGTCGACATTTCCCATCCCTTTACACTCTTCCAGCGTACGCAATGGCAGCGTTACTTTCTATAAACAAATGAAATCACGCATGAAGCACGTATATTAAATATGGACGTGTTTTTGTTTTACCATCAGCTCGTCGGGAAAAATGTTTTCCATTGTTTTAGAGATCGATCCCCAACCGGCAAACTTGGCATGTTGCTGAAGGATCAATGTGCGACCCGTTGCTAATTTCATTGTTTTAATGTTCCGGTTCAGGTCTAATGGTTCCGATAGGTACATCTGGAAAATATGATTCGTTATTTACGAAAAACCCAAAAAAAACATTTCATTGTTCGTCTGCTTACCACTGCGATGTCGTTTTTAATAGTGTTTAAATCGTAATCCGGGTGGAAATTGGTTACATTTCGTCGCTGTGCGCCAGCTTCTTCATCGACAATGTTGTTCACGCCGGCAACGATTTCGAACCAACCGTCTGTTGAAGCTTCCTCGCCACAATGCGCTGCCGTTAGAATCCATTCCCGGTTGATGATCGATCCCGAGCAAAGGTGCATTGAACGTGATCCATTGTTAAAGTTCCATTGTAATGACACCTGGTACGGGAACTCGTGCGGGTTCGCTTCGGTTCCTTCGATAATAGGCGGACGGTACGAGTGTCCGAGGGTTACGATGGCTGAGATGATAATAAAAATTAATCGTTTCATATTGCTGTGGTACCGATCGAAAAATGAATATCTGCGCCGTATTTATAGCAGGCGCCTTAGGTACGACAAGTGCTCCTCGTAACACCTCTTATACGTACACGTGCAGCGTGATATCTCGAGTTTTGTTTTCGTTGGCTCTCGGAAGAACTCTCATACTGATAAATCTTAATCCACAGACTAAGAAACGGTACGTGGGATACATGTACGAATCGGCAGATCAACAGGAACCCGTCTATGAAGCGAAGGGTATCGAAACGGTCCGTCGAGATGGGTGCCCGGTTGTGGCAAAAATGCTGGAAAAAGTATTGCGCATTCTGTTCGAAACCTGCGACGTGTCGAAGGTGAAGCAGTACACCTGTCGACAGTTCACTAAAATTCTGGAGGGACGAGTGAATCTGCAGGATTTCATATTCGCTAAAGAGTTCCGTGGAGAGAACGGTTACAAACCAGGGGCATGTGTACCGGCATTAGAATTGACGAGGTAATTATGATGGAAATTGTCATTGGAAAAGAAAACCGATCGCGTAAACCTTTTCTCGTTTACTATTACAGAAAATGGAAGCAAACCGATCCACGCCGTGAACCTCGCCAGGGACAGCGGGTACCGTACGTGATCATCAGTGGTCCTCCACTTGTGCCACTAATTCGGCTCGTGCGCAGTCCGGACGAGGTGCTCTCGAACGAAGGACTTAAAATAAACGCTAATTATTACATTGTGAAGGCTATCATTCCGCCCCTAAATCGGTGCCTTCTGCTGATCGGTGCGGATGTAAACCAATGGTACAACGAACTGCCTCGAAAGACGCTTATGTTGCACAATACCGGCGGAGTGCCTGCGGACCAACTGACAACCTTGGCAAAGACCGATCAACAACAGCATAAAAAAGTCACGATCTCGCAATACTTCTCGACCACCAACTGCATCGTCGACTGTGGCAAACAGACGCACCATGGAGTGTGTAAAGACTGCCGACAGCAACCGCAACGTGCCTTGGTGCATGTGATGAACAAAGTGAACAGACTGGAACGGAAACTGGAGCTCACAGAAAAGGTCAGTGCGTCAGTGCGTTTGTTTTTGGATTATGCTTTACTAGAATTACTCATCTTTTCACGCAGATGTGTCGATCATGCTGTCAGCGTACGTTCGAAACGGCATGCATTTCACTGGACTGTCCCGTACTTTTCTCGTTAAATCAACGAACACTGGAGTACAAACAAGTGCAGTACTATCGGGATCTCATCGATCAGATGTTCTAAGGAAAACAAAATAATTTGTTAGCGAGCTTTACGAAACTCTCAACTACATCGTATCGTGACGCAGTAATATTTAGACTTTTTCTCTCGAATTTCTCAACAATTAAACACAATTATCAATGAAACAGCATCATTATTCGAACGGTAAAGAGTTAAAGGCAGAAAAACATTAACTTTTATTTGTCGTTAAATGGCATTCATTACAAAGTTCATTTATCTCTCCATGTGATAAAGGTGAACGTGCACAAGCGTGCTTAAACCAACTGCAGCTGATAGCAGCTGATAAAATACAAACATTACATCGTACGGTTCCACTTCTCGTCTTACTTAAACTTATTGGTAACTAGCACCAACGATTGATTCCGATTTCAAAGTTGTGTGCGGTGCTGCAGTCAGCAGATAACAGCAGATAGAATGCTTCCTGTATGCCACTCTGAGGCGCAGGTTGTTTTGAAAATGTTAAGGCACTTCCTCTGTTACATTCGTTCTGGGAAACATAGCGCATAGTTTGTTTGCCGTTGTGGTAAGGCCGCAATACTGTGTAATGGTAATTATATCGATGACTAGACGATAGATTATATTCGTGCCGGATGAAACAGCTGCCCAGAGAATGTGTAATCGGCAGTATGCGTGTTGGGAAGATGATCGATGTTTTCTGTCACGATCGATGAACAGGTGTGCTTTCATGTTTCGTGTGAGAAGGGCGCAAGCAGGCACAGTTAGTACGCTGTAAAGATTATTCAGGGTCAAATGCAAATGTTCCAGAGTGCCCCTTCAAACGTTCATGACGTACCGTTTTTGTTATCGTACCGGAATGAAATCTCTTCAACGGCCTCCACATCGTCCCACAGTTCGATCGATTCTATCTGATCGAGCGGTAGCTGTACCATAAATTCGTATTCCGGCGGATGGTCCACACTGTTGAGGAACATCTTGATAGAGTCTTCGTGCAGTCGGAATATCATGCGAAACGTTTTGCTTCGATCCATGTGCCAATGGTTAGCGTAAACTTGTTCCTGCTGCCAGTGCACGTTCTTCCAGTTCTGCACCACGCGGCTCTCGTCGTTTCCGTCGTAAATCGTTTTAAAATGGTAAGCAATGTACGAGGGCGTCTGGTGCTGCATCACTTGGGGTGGTCGTGGAAGGCAGAAATTCACGGAAAAACTAAAACGCGCGTGACGTAATGACGGCGAGGGGAGAAAGGAAGAAAAGTTATTTCCATCATTAGAAAGTGGGAAGGGCCATTTTCTTCACTTATCTAGAATCTCCACCAACTGCAACTTGCTGCAATTTACTTACCTTTTTGCATCGTCGAGCAATTTCCCGCGTATGTACACTTCATCACCATTTTCGGGATTTTTCGGAAATTTTGCCGTAAAAGGACGATTGCTCATATTTTCACTGTTTCACCCACAGGTCCCGGAGGTCACAAAACTCGACTCCACTTGCTGTTAGGGGTGGGCGATGGGCAAGTATTCCTGGAATTTTGCAAAATGCGCGCCTCGCGTCACGACAACCGACTGTGGTGCGTCCAGTAGCGTTGCTATGCGATCTGCGTATGAATGCCCGTTGGGGTGACAGGGTTGGAAAGACGCGAACGAAACGCGACAACCGCTGGTTGAGTACTTGCGTAGAGAGTGCGCTGTATTTGTTTTGAATTTTCCGCTCTCTTGGTTTTGCTTTCTTTTTTCTCCCTATTCGGCGGCTCGCTAGTATTTAACGAAGACGTCAAACCAACCCCTATTTTTAACGAAACTGAACGATTTCAGTGTGGCAGTGTTGCCAGTCGGTTTACCGTTAAAATTCAAAAACCAGATGGAGAAGCCTGGTATCTGTTGGAAAGTTGGTACATTTTATTGTCACTTACACATTTCGTTTAAAAAAATGATCCAGTGTTTTTTCATTGAGAAATTTAACATTATACTATAAAGTCAGATTAAAATTAAAATTTCTTTCTCATACATACGTACAACTGTTGCATTCACTATACATTGAATTTATTTAGGAATAATTAGCCATGGTATGTTCTATGGTACAACGAGAAGCGGAGATATTTAAATCGTAAAACACATTTCCCCAAACTGTTTTTATTTTTTCTCATTTTATTTAATTCTCATCGACCGCGATGGATTCCTCGTCCGAAATCACGTTCAAGTCCACATCTTTGTATTTATTTTCCTCTCCAATCAAATCGTCCGCCGACCCAACGGATTTACTGTCCTGCTCGTGTTCATCGCTCAGATTCCCGTTCGTCTCATCGTCCGTTAGGCATCGGTCTGCGATCTTGTGGTTGCCATTCAAATCGCCGTAGATGCGGGGCAGATTCTGTAGCACATAGTTTGTGCTCTTAATCGCATCTATCGTCTTGTGATCAGTGACATCGCCCAAAAACAAAGATCCCATCGTAGCCGTCTGCTGTTCGGTCGGTTCTTTCGCACCGTAACCCATCTCTCCCGCGACACCATCGCCGTTCTCCTGTGGGGCGGTAAGATTAATCGGATTCGTTTTGTTACCGAGCGCCGTTTCTCTCGGTTTCGGAACACTGAATGCCGACCCTTGGCGATCATTTCCCGTTCCAATAAGTTTGGAATGTTCGCGCTTTACCGTCAGCACCGAGTCCGCCGAGCTGTTCGATGAGTTTGAATCCTTTTTGCGGTCGTAAATGTGTCCCGAAACGCGAAGATCGATGAAGAAATGCAACGGATCGATACCGTACGGGGGATAGAGCGGAGGGTACCAGACGGGTGGCGGTGGAGGAAGAATAAGATCCGACGGTGGCATCGAAGCGGTCGAAGGTTCCTGAATCAGGGTTGAATTATTAATGGGAGCCTTGTCGGAAACTCCAGCAGCCGTCGGTGGTTTCGAATCGTCCGATTTGCGATCATGAAACGTTGGAGCTTTGAAAGCTTCCGACGGTTCAAGACCTTCGGAGTATTTTTGTGAAGTTGAAGTAATGTTTCGACTAAACGCCGACAGCTTGTTGGTTAGCTCGAGTGGTTTTTCGGGCTGTGCGGGCCGTCTATCTTCAGTGTCCTTACCATCTTTTGACGCTTCCGGATAGTATCGGTGTTGACTCCAAGAACGTTTGCGAGGCCGACGGGATGATGGCGCTTGTAATGCTAAATGATTCGTAAGATGGTTCGAATGCTGAACCGGCTGCTGGGGCTGTTGTTGAGGATGATGTTGCTGTTGCTGCTGCTGCTGCTGTTGATGGTGATGATGATGCAGTTGCTCCGTTGCGTTGCGTAAACTTTCGTTGCGCTTGTTAGCCACCAAAGATCGAAGCATTTCACTAAAGAAAAAGTTATGCGGACCAACCGCTGGCGAGTACAGATAGGGCGGATTAGCAGCCATCAGTTTCGTCACGAGCTCCGAATTGCGATAGTCTTGCGGGCCAAGCCGTGGTTTGGGTTGTGGCTGCATTGGTGCCGCTTGTGGCTGCTGTTGGGTTTGCAATTCTTCCGTCATTTTGTAGAAATCTGTAATGACGCAATGATAAAAAAAGAAGAAATTTTGCTGTAAAAGTACACCAATAGCTCGATTGTGATCGGGGAATTTCAATTTATCAAAAGCATTGAACTGTGTGAATGTGTTTTCATTTCATTTGAATAAAATATAACGTCCAATCGAAACCTGCCGAACATGGGAGATAACGCCGAAGGAACAGTGTCCCACCGTTGACGACCGGAACCGGAACACGTGTGATGGGATATCGCATAAAGTGCCATTTCAATCCTTTCAATCGTATATCAAAACCGTTCGTGAAAGAACAATGGTTTGCAAATGAATAACTGTTTTCGCCGGCCCATCATCACCCTCCAAGTTCCAAGTGCTCTGCCTGGCATCGCAACCCTTCTCGGTTTGTCGGAATCTACAACCATTGCATTTTTATGATTGACAGCACAGGAAAGAGACTAACTCGTGGGAGACATGTGACGATAAAACGATTTAAATTAAATAGGTAAATTAGTTTTCTGTTTCTTCGAAAGGAAAACATCACCCGGTGGGCCGTTGGGGAACATTCGTTTGCTCTGTACAGTGGGAAAATAATACTTTACATATTTATTTACTGTTTGTTTTAAATTGAACACGAAAGGACGTTTTTTAAACATTAAAAAGCAAATGAAAAAGTTTTACAAACCAAAATCAGAATCCATACATTCGCCGGAGAGTAGGAGGTTCCGAATGGCGATGTTATTCTCCTCCTACTTTTTACGAGATGTGCTCCATCGAGGCACTAAGCAATGCAAGGGATAGCATACCGAAGCATAGCGGACAAATAAAAAAATTCAAAACCGTAGAAAGTGTCACTTGCTCTGCGGTCCATCCAGTCGCTCTCGCAATTGTGGCCATCGTGCGCCATCGTGCTGCGATGTGATGCGAAACCATTGCTTAAACTCGGTGTGTGGGTCTTGGCAAGGCTCGAAGCCTTGTACACGACACGTTGTAAATAAAATACAAAACGTTCTCTCACCCTCTTTGTACAAAAGGAGTAAAAAAAACAAGAAGTAAAACAGAAAACTCTCCTCACGGCTCGCTGTCATTTTAAGAGTGCTACCACCGTCGGCACAGGACTTGTACGACCGCACGACAAGGCAACCGTTTTGCAATGCTAATTTTAATTTGGCCACGAGTTTTTGGGAACGTCACGGCCCCAACCGCGACGCATATTTACTTAGCAAAGGCGATGATGAAGCGAAGATAAAGCGAAGTAAAACGAAATAACATAAAATAAAACCTCACGAACTGTTTGCACACTTGTGTAGCAGTGAATGGGGCTGCACGGATTTCCCCCATTTCCCGGCCAGATTTGTCATGGCGGTGGGAACTGGGAATTTCCACGCGGAAAAATCAACGCCACCGTGCAGATGGTTTCGAGTTAATTTGGAGTTAATTATTTCCGCTTCAGCTGCTGCAACAAGCATTAGCCTCCCTTGTCATGCGATTAAAGGAGGAATTCTTATCGCGGCATCGGGCCGAGATTGGTTTTAATTGCAGAAAGCAAATCTGAAATACTCACTTTAAGTTCGGCCGATGCGGTAAGTTAAAGCGGAGTTGAAGGGAAAGAGCATTAGGAGAGACAAAACTTATTCTCACTGTTGAAGTTTAGTGCAAAGAAATAGATTTATCTTATTCAAATGATTTACCAGGAAGAGGATGTCCAGGCCACTTGCCAGTTGTTTGAAATGGATTAGAACTAGAACTCGTCGATTGCTGGACTATTCTACTACTCCCGGAGTAGGTATTTCTGGGGACAATAAGAAAACTAACCTGGATACCTGAATCTCCTTGGGGCGATGAAAACAATAGCCCGTCTTCTGGGCTCACCCAAAAAGCCCATTATCTACACGCTCAAGACATTCCCATCCCATCAAGGCACTGCCGTGTGCGGATGTCTTATAGAAATCTAAAATAAATTTTCCCCATTCTCCATCTAGCAGTGATCACCTGTCTATCTGATTTCTTGGGTTTTATTCTAAAGAAAACAGTCACACACACACATCCAGCATTCCCATTGAATGGAGACAATTCCTATCAAAAGCAGAACTGTGCAAACTCTGCTATAACGTCTTCATCTCGTGGTACATGGAGTTGGAGTGTATGTTGGCATGTGAATTCAATTTAGACTTCACCGTTGCGACGCTTCGTCTGCCGTCTCGATTAGTGTCAATTGTGAATGTTTTCTCTCGGTGAAGCGCAATACATTGGAAGGCGATAAAACATTATTTGCCCATTTCCTTCTGTTAGACATCCATTGCAGGCGCTGGTTGTGTGGTATGCCACACTTCAGTCTTTCGTTTACTTAGAGCTGTGTCCTCTCGGGTACACGTGTAATTTAAATCTAGCATTATTATGTACGCATTAAAAGAGAATTTATTTCCCACTGCTTATCAATAAAACCAGTTTTATTATATGCACGATAAAGTTCCTTTGGAGACGGTTCAGATTGAATGGGACATAAACTGCAACTGCTGGAATTTGTTGCTACACTTTTGCTATCAAAAGCTCAAACTTTTCCACTTTTTCATCCGCTAATATTTGTCGACAAATTTCATACCAACAGCTCCAACAGTGGGATGTTACTGCACTCAAAACAAATACTGCAAACTGCAATAAAACTGAAATAAAATGGATGGGCAAATCTGGAGAACATTCTTCATGATGCAGATTCATTTGGCGCGAATGGATAGCCGCAAGAACTTAGTTAGTGCCCGCAATCTTGTTCGTCGAGAAGAAAGTTTTACTATCCTCGAAAAAAAACGAAGATAAAAGCATTCATCTTGGAATCCATTTGCGTCTTGTAAAAAAACTCCGAAGAAATCCATTTTAATCATCATAAATTTATTCCACACTAAATGCAACTTCTGTCTCTCCACAAAGGCATTAGCAGCTTTCGCTCATTTTCTTTAATTGTGTGGTATGACGGGTGTCCCATGCCACACAAAAACACACCCAAACCTTTGTCCTAGGCATCCTTTTTCTTTGGGAATTAAAACTTTCCATTTTTTTTCTCCACCCAATCCATAAATCACCCGCGGTCGCGAAAATATCATCCACCGAACGGGGTCGGATGGATGGATGGATGGACGCGGCTAAAACCACCCCTCGGTCGGTGGTCGTGGTCGTGGTTGTTTGTAGGTTGTTTGTCATCGTCCCCAGAGCGAAACGGAACGGAATCAATTCACAATTAGGGTTCTCACATTTGACATTTTCCTTCCTTCGTGAGGGACATTTTCAATCTTTTGCATCTTTTTTTTTTTGCTCCGTCGTTTTTTACATTTGTGAAAATCGCTCTGTTTCCCTCTTTCTTCAATAGGCAGTTGCGGTCGCTTTTGTAACAACCGATCAACCGAATTTAAAACCACCCGACGCTGAATGTTTTTCCCAACCCCCTTTTGTAAATATCATTTCTATTCGATTCGAGTGATAGTGATTAAAAAATGAACTGCTCTCAACAGGACAGCTTGTCTTCCCTTCCCGGGATTCTGCCAGTCTGCCAGTATGCGGACAGATTGTTGATTGGACTGACTCGACCCCTTTTTTCTGGCCTTCACTTGACGCATTCTATCCTCGGCTGTGTCGTCATCACAGTGCCGCAGCAGCCAGTGATAAATAAGTGATTGACGCGTAAAACACTTCCATCAACACACAGAGCTGCTCTGCGTATGTATGGCACCGCACACTTGCGGTCCTTGCGGTGACAAATTTATGCGACGAAAGGACGAAATTCAATTACACTCAAAAACCGTTCCCCTTTGGACGGTGGGACATGTTGTGGCTGTTTAAAAAAAAGAACACCCAGAACGATTGAAATTTAACATCGATTTATGACTGCATGATAATGAAGAATTGATAGCTGCTGACTGCTGATGGACAGAGCAAAAGATTCAATGAGCTTGTGACAAAAATGCATCAGACCATAAGAGCATTGCGACTCTTTCAATTTCAACTTACAATTCAATGTTTAGTACTTGCTAAAACCAAAAATTCAACGGTCATAAACTCCCGATTCCCATGGCAATATTCTTTCGGCTGGATTTGTGTTACACTCTCCAGCCGGAAAGGATATTCTGCCACTGCTTAATCCCCGACGTAGTAACGGCCGTTGGGAAACACGTGTTTCGCTGGCAGCAAGCAGCAGAAGATGAGCAAATGGGAGCAAGGGCACAAGGCCACCGCGCCACGTTCACGTAACATAACACCCGCACGTCATCGCGATGGCTCATGTGTGTTAACCCTTCCATTAAAAGGATATTGATGTTAGTAGCTCACTCATAAATCAGGCTACACACACACACGGGGTTGCTGCCAGGAAAAACGGTTCTACCCCAAAAATGAAAGGGGTCTCACTCCTTACTCACTCACTCAGATAATACCTCATAATACGGGGGGGGTTAGTTTCATTGTGTGTGCCTCGTTTTGTTTTAAAACTCAACAATACCATCGTCCACATCGGAGGGTGTGTAAGGTGGTGGACAAATTACGCGATTAGGAAATTATTGCGAGAAAAACGCACCGCTGCTTATCGGTTGCATTTTTGGATGACTGGTAATTGGATCTAGTATCAAAAGATTGTCCGATAATTATGATGTGGTTTTGTCTAAATTTGAGTGAAGCCCAAAATTTGGGACGGTTTCGATGCAACGAATTGTGGAAGGCAATTCTTTTCTATTCAGTTGTTTTTTTTTGTTATATAATATTATTTAAACATAATTTAAGAATGTTTTCACTTACTTTAAACTAACTTCAGCTATTTTTCAGTTAATTTCCAACACAAATTTTGTTTTTCATAATTTTTCCAGACTTCACTTTTCAATTAAAAGCGCGTTTAAATATTTCACAAACTGCCACAAGAAATTGTTTTTCCTTTACCGATCACTGCTTTTGTTGCCATAGAAACACTTGCACGTATCGATCACGTTTTGTCGCGTAGTCCACCGTTCAAATCACATCAAATCAGCCCTTGTGATGGAGGAGAAAAGACTCGCTCGTACGCTCGTTTCGAAGACCTACGACCGACCCGTCCGATGGTTTAAAACGGAATGAATCTCTGAGCTGCCACTTACATAAAATCATCCACAATCCACTGCTCCTGCTGCTGCCTCGTTATCCTTCTGCGGAAATGGAATGAACCACCCTATGGCGCAACGATGGTAACGGCGTGGCAGACGACAAAGGGGGGTTCCGATTGGCGGGATCCGTTCCGCGGTGTGCGGTGGGGTGGATTCGGTCTCGGATGCGATGAAGGAAAATCACACCGGCAAACAAACCGCCACGCGTCCCATCGCGCCCCGTCCGCACCGACCAATCGGACCAATCGTTTTAAAATCCGAGCAATACGAGAACCATTCTAACCTCAGCCGAGGAAAATAAAGTATTCCGACCACGGAAACCGCCGGACGGAGCGAAACAAAGCAGCATATGCAACGCAAGGCACAGGAAAGAGTGAACGAATCGGGTGAGATTTTGAGAGATTTTCCGTGAATAGCGCGCGCATTTGCATCCTTCTGGGGCGGAATATTATGGGTACGGTGACGGTACGGGACCGACACAATAGGACGAACCGAGCAGAATAACGTCATTGTGGTACTCTCCACACATAGCTGGAGGTGGGTATCAACAATCACAGGCAGCAGCAGCAACTGGTGAAACCACAGCAGCATGCCATGACTTCACTTCGGGTGATAGAAATACAGTGATGGGCAGAATTTTAAACACCAATTTTTTTTATTCTAGAGATGATTTTTCTTGGTGCATTTTTTCGTTCATCGTAGGATTTCTAATTGCACAATGTAAATTAATTGTTGATATGCGATTGGACGAGATTTTTGCCACCAGGAAGCTCCATTCCTTGATATCATCCGCCCCGGTTCGTATCCGTCGGCACGTGCATTAGTGTTTGGCGTTTTTTTTTTCTTCCTCCTCTATTCTATCCTCAGAGAGTCCCCAGAGCTGTGGAGACCGCCGCTTCCAAACATTCACAGCATTTCGGGCGGATCTGTGGTTCCGGAAGCTGCTGGTTCCATTGAAACAGCAGCCCTTCCGGGATTGTTAAGCGTCGACTAAAAGCAGCAAAAAGGGATCCCTCGGCTCACACGCGATGCATATGCGGTGACGGCGATGGCGATGGCAGCAACTTCAACAATCGTCTTCCACCCATTAGCCCTTCCATTAGCGTCCCGAGTCGTTGTTTTGCAGGTTTGTTGTCACCGTTACCGATATACATAACTTGAGCAAACTAGTCGACCAGACCCGGTGCTTCGCACGAATGGAAAGGATGAGCTGTATAATTTGAAAAATAGATGGATGGATGGATGGGCTCGTTGGCTGACTGCATCCGACAGTGAATGTTGGTGAGTGCGATGGGATTAAAAAAGGAGGGAAAAAATAGGCCTTCAAAATCGACAAACCATTTCTAGCGTGGCGACGGACTCGAGCGAAGAGGATCGCTAACGATGATAACGGGAAAAAACGTTGAGAACGTTGAGAAACGTGTGTGCTTTCGTCCAGGGATTGATGGAAAATTGCTTCAGGGATAGAGATGTCCATCAGAATGTTAATGGGAGTGGTTGTTAGATGCGTTTGAGGAGCATCTAAGGATATATGCAGGGTTTT
This sequence comes from Anopheles funestus, assembly GCF_943734845.2. Lineage (NCBI taxonomy): Eukaryota > Metazoa > Arthropoda > Insecta > Diptera > Culicidae > Anopheles > Anopheles funestus. The sequence goes on from NC_064598.1 coordinate 2,007,676, forward strand.
CGAGTTGAAAATGAAAAAGTTGGAGACATTATTGGAAACTTACTTTCATCATCAAAGTGGAGATCTGTAGCGATGAAATCTTTCTGGATATTGTTGATCTTAACTTGGAACTCATTGGGTTTGAGATCAATGCGAAAGATTCCACATCTATCGCTTGTATTAACTTGAAACGAATCCAGAAACTTTATTCAGTTCATCTCAATAACCCTGTGAAGACTCAGTTCGCTGTGGCAAATAGAATAACAGCTGAGATACAGGAGAGATTAAGCAAGAAGCAGTGAAGTCTTAAAGTTTGAGTAATTATTTCTACCAAATTCTTACTCCGTAGAACATAATATTGTCTGACGAGTGAACTCATTTGTTATTTTTCACAACCGCAATTTGATTCGCTAATTTTAAACCGACAACTACCAAAAAAACCGGTCAAATTACTAGCGACAAGCGCGAATACACTTTCTCCATCTTCTCCACAAAAAAGAGTCTAGATCTGGCCAGCAGTCTAAGGCGGGCAGGCAACACGTAAATCAACCATCTCAACTCGATGATTTATTACATGAATGCTGGTGCTTCTTCTTTTCGGGAAGCGGATTTGCCATGTATTTTGGTGTGAGTGTCCCAGTGCCTATAAATTCCCCTTTGCTCAATGGCACGTGGACGCGATATTTGCGGAACGCAGAACGACAGTTTCGGCAGTCGTGTCCTTTTTCAACCATGTTAATTGCTGGACGAGGACGAGTTTACATCCATTTCTTTTTTTTTGTTGGGGAGGAATAATCTATTTTCCCATCCGAGTGCAACCGCTGCACAAACAATTCAACTCCAAACTGCCGGTTGGAGTTGGTGGCTTAATCGAGTGCAGCGGAAAGAAGTGCAACAGTAAATTTGACTACCGATCGAACACTTTCCGCACCATTCAGAATCGCAATTTACACCATCCGGATACGGCTGGTGGACAGTTCCCAATCGCCGATCGGTGCAAGTTTTCTAGTAAATTAAACAAACTCATTCGGCGGGATAGTGGGAATATAACGGAAGCAACAAAACTCTCGAATGGATTATCCTGCATCCATGTTTTCGTGGATGAATTCGAATTCCCGAATCTGGATCTGGAAGCCGCGGGTTTTTTCCTTTTTATTTGGTGACCAAGCTTTACACACACACACTCCAGCTCACCAGCTCTCAGCGTCAGATTCAATTAATCTTCCTCAAAAAGCCTCAATTCGACTCTCTCTCTTTTAAATCAATTATACATGATTGATGCCACCGTCGGTGTGTGGCACGTGGGAAATCGAGTGAGACAAACGTTTCCCGCCGCCGAGTGTCAAAAATTCGTTCCTCGGTTCACACGGTTTCTTGTTTTCTATCTTTTTTGTCCATTTTTGCCGCATCAGAGACTAAAAGCTTCTTTTTTTCTCTCGTGCCATTTTACTAGCTTTCGTCAAAGGCAAACACGGTACACGTCTAAAAGCAATTTGCGGACAATTTCATGCTACAAATCTCCCATTATAATATGGTCGGGTGCGGAAGGATCCATAGCTATGCAAATGAAGAAGGACGATGAAGTTTCAACGGTTGTTATTTCACCAAAAAAGGAAGTAATTTCATTTACTTTATTTTCTATTAACTTTGCTATTATTAAAAAAGTGTGTTTAAACAACACTTTGCGATTGTTAAAATACAAATGTTACGCTTAAATATGTTCATAAAATTCCGCAAATCATATCAAATCAAGACTGTTAAAGGCTTTTTAAACGGTCCCCCTTTTTCATCGCCGACAGAAATAGTCGGAAAGGTTTCGAATTAGAACCAAAAAATCAACTCTACCCTATTCTCCGATTCGCTGCGGCTTCTGGCAGGGAAAATATGTTTCCCCAGCCTTAGTACCCGATGGCATTTGCCGGAGAGACTACTGCACCCCGGCAGTCGAGGAATTCATCGTCAAGCCATCAACATTTCGTTGCGGCGTACCGAAGTCCGTTCTATTCGCTTATGGTATCATGCAAATGGTAACTTTTTTCCCTTGTTTTTTTTTGTTTAATTTTCCGTTGTTCTGCCTTCAAGCTGGACTCATTTGTTCTGGTGTGGTATTCGTTCGTCTCATTTTTCTGTTGTTTGCTTTATAGCTCCCTGTTCGCATCGTCCCACTAGCCGTTTTTTTTTAGCTTCCCGAGATAGGAGAAATATTATTGAAGCAGGCCATGTCCGTCCACGTGACGACAACTGTCACTTTGTTCGCACTTTTCCGCAACACTCATATAAAATGGGGCGGCGTGGAGAAAAAAAAAACACCCTGAACTATTTCGAACGAGAGGTGCTGGTTCTGGAAACCAGGCCTTCCGGCCGGTGCCGGTGTCGGAATGTGAGTGTAAAAATGAGTGTGTGTTGTGCTTCCCTAAATCATGAATATTCATCCCAACTTCAAGTGAGAAGAACAAATAAAGCAGTGACAAAATGTGAGATAGATTTTTTTTTTTAAATGTGACTACAAAAATTGTCTCTCCGTGCTGGCAAATCCTCATGATAGCAAGCGTCAGGTAACGCCCGATTGTGCTAACGCGTTAGTGCCTTATTTCCATTAATTTAAATTACTTGATTGAAATTGATTCTTCTCATTTTCCCGCGCGCCAAACGGATGGAACGGATCCTGCTCATCCGTTCGGATGGGAAAGGAATTTTTACTGCAATATTGATGGCAAATCTAAACTTGCCGCTTGGGAAAGTTTTCAATGAAAATCAACACAGCAAGAAAATGGATGATGAAGACTTGCGTGAAGAGCAACCAAAAAAAAAAAAAATCTCATTTATCTCTCCAACCATCGATAAACGGGGGGCGACGACGGTTGGTTGTGACGATTATGCTGCTGGATAATACTTTTTCACTTACCTTCCCGTAGCGAATCAGAATAAGTGCTCGTTAGCAAGCGAATGTAATCCGCTTCGGCAGGTGGAAAGGAACGTCCTCTATTGTCGTGTTTGCTCCATTGTGGCGTGCGGGGAACAAAATTTCCATCATAAATCATACAATGATGCTTGTGGGCATTTTTTTTTTCAAAACCTCCGGTAGAAAATTATCGTACCTTGTTCTAGTTCGCAGAATGATTTTTCCGTCTGATCGAAACGGGTTTTTTTCGCTCTTCCGATTCATTTCAATCATATCATTAGAATTTGATACCATGCACATGAGAGATTTGTCAGTTTTGCTTATCTGTAGTATTTCCAGCAGCTTTTGTTGTATCGATTTTCCCAAACTGTGGAAAAAAAAGAAACAACAACGCACTTGAATGCAAATAATACGCGTTTTTTTCTGTTGTTGTTGTGTGCGCCGCAGTTAGATCGCTTCTTCTCGCTATCCAGCACACATAAATTTCCATATGAAGGATTAAATCAAACAAACGCATCGCTAATGGAATAGAATCGGGATAAAGGAAGAGTACGTAAAATAAGCTCCACCGGCACTGTTTGTTGCGCGGGGAGATACTTCATCGTGCTAAAAGGAGCAAAGAAGAAAAAAAAGAAAAGAAAGAAAGTAAAAAAACAACTCCCAATATCCTTTATATCCTTTTCCATCCCGTGTGCAATGCACGGTAAACATTTTCTGATTTCCACGAACCGCATTGTCGCCGTCCGTTACCTTCCACCACGTGTTTCATCGTTCGAATCTGTTTTGCACAGTGTGAAGGCAAAACCGCCGGTACACACGCGTTACAGGTTTTTGCTGTTGTGCCCACCGACAACAAACTCGAGCCGGAAGGAACACGGGTGCAAAAAATGTCCTCCCAATCCTTCTTCACCCCAACCCACCGATTTCAAGCGGCTTACGGGTTTCATCTGTTTTCAATTGTTGAGACAACTTCCCACTCTATGCGAAAGAGAGAAGTGGGTGAGTGGTAGCGACCAGCTCTCCCTTGCTGCAGTTCCATCCAGCTCTATATATGCTCGGCATATGAATTGAAATAATCCCCTCTCATCTAAAGCCTAGCAACAGATTTTCACTCATTTTCCACTCTCGGAATGGAGTGTGTGTGTGTTGGAGTGTGTGAATGTGTTGTTTCTTCTTCTTTTTATTGTTGAGGAGGAGTTGAAAAGAAGTTTTAGCTGTTCGCGGATATTTAGAGTTTATCATCTTTTTCTTTGATTTTCTTTTTATCATTCTTTTCGTAATGCAAAATATGCTTTGATTCTCACCACCCATGTGATGTGTGTTTTCTTCGGTCGGATATGAGCTGCTCGTTGAAAAAATAAACATAGCATAAAACGGAACAGATCGGATCTAGGTAATAAAGGAATATTCAAGGAAAAGCGACGATTCTTTGAAAATAGAACTCAGTCGAAACGTAAATAGACTAAGGACCATATGTTATTTCGCAAGAAGGCGAGTTTGGACAGGTGTGGAAAGCGAAAACCGTACCGAATTTCCGATACATATTGACTAGAACAGAGTTGGTAGCAGCTGCTACAAATGAGGACTTCAACCAGATAGTAATCGAAGGCTGCATTTTCGTTTTCCAAATTAAGTTGGTCACTGCTTTTTCGGCGTTTGGACGATTGGAATTGGAACGCAATATGTTTCATATGTTTAGTAGCTTTATTATACTATTCCTTACTGTTATTGCAAGAAGTTGTATAACAACACATTTCATGAAATTATTTCATTCAACCGAACAAATCCTGAGAATGGTTCGTTACAAGAAATTCAAATTCTATCCTTACTGCTACAGTTGTTATTCTTTAGTGGAGATCTTAATGGTAATGGAAAGGAATACTGTCTTAAATTAGGAATTCTTCGTTTGGTTTGTTGGTTCGAGCGAATTTTTGTGATTAGCGATTGGTTGGTTTTTCCTTTCCCTTCGCTTCCTGGTTCGTTTTAGACTTGGCTTGCTCCAGTTGTCCATAGAGCGCGGTCATTTCTACCGTCATGTCTTCCTGCACTTTTCGTAGCTTTTCGATTTCGATCATCAACTCCGTTTTCTCTTTCATTTCTCCATTCTTAAGCATTGCGATCACCTTTTTGTATCGATCACGTAGAATCGCGATTTCTTCCTTCAGATTCATATTTTCCATTTTAAGCAGATCTAATTCGCTGTGCGATGGTTCCGCTACCGGTGAAACATCCTTCTTGGGAGACTCTTTGGCCTTTGCAGATAGAGCATTATTTTGTTTTAACAGCATCTTTAACTGCTCTTTGTTGAGTATTTGTTTGGTTTCGAGATCAATTTGTTCGAAGAACGTGTAGTTTCGGTTGTACTCTGCTTCCTCCTGCTGGCGCTTCTTCTGTTGTTGCTTCTCATTCAATTCTTTGCTGACTTTCTCTTGGAATTCTTGTAAAGACAAAGCTTTTGGTTTTTTATCTTTCACCCCGGACTGTTTGGATTCCTTTTCCAGCTGGTTGTACTTGGATTTGTTTGCCTCGAAATCCAGTTTCGAAAGGAGTAGTGCTTGCTCGAGATCGTTCACGTACGATTTCTCTACCAGCTCCGTATCCTTTTGTTGCCATTCCGACCACTGTTCCTTTTGTAGCGTTTCATTAGTAGGTTTGGTTTTAGGAGGTTTCTGAAAATAAAACGTTTTTTTTAACTGATACAACAATTGCGCCTTGAGATATAGGAATACTAACTGGTTTAGGTTTCTTTGTTTGCTGCTGAGAAGTTTGTGGTGCAGGAGTGTTTTTCACGGATGCCGTTTTGGGTTTGGCGTTCGCAGTTGATTTTGATTTTTGCTTCGGTTTCCGAAACCCATCGTCATCGTCTTCGATTTTTAATCCAGCAAATCTCGAAGGGACTACCGTAAACATTGCACCGGCGTGATTTTGTGTGGAAAATGGTGAAAACCTAGTTGAAGTTGTGAAAAGCTTGAATATCCTTGCGGGCGAGTTTGTTTGTTGATAATTTTTATCGGATGACAGCAGGAGGGTAGTACCAAGATGTATAAGCAACAAATAAATATAATTTCATAATTAACACATATCTAACTGAATCAAATTCGTTGCTCGTTCAATAGAATTATTAATAACGAGACTTGAGAAACAAACTAATTTCCAAAATTAACTTTTAAAATTAAAATGCATTTTCCTTAAAAACCTCGATCATGAAACACCAAGCATTCGCGTGGTAGATGTAAACGCAAATGGTCGTTTGACATTATTGACGCACCGCGACTTGGCGTGTGTGAATTTTTTTTCTACCTTTCTTGCGTCCAGTTTTCGTAAACTCGGTGCAACGAAAATCGTGCATTTTCATTTGCGGTGTATTTGTTTAGTGAAATAAAGAGTGATTAAGTTCAGTGCAAACATCGAACGCGTTCATTTATCGGTAACAAGTGTCTATTCGCGTATACATAATGAATCGAAGACGTGCGTATGAAGATGATGGCGACTTTTACGGAGGTATGAAATAGCGGGCTTGCTTGATGGCTGCTAACCTACAAAAACAGCTACGCTAGCGGTACACATCTGGTACTTCTAGAACGACATGTCAATGTATTTCCTTGATGTATTTATTCCATAGAACGGAACAAGAAACGGCGCAGAGTGTCGGAAAACCAGGAGATGGAAGAAAGGTTAGAAACGCTAATCCTGCGAGTCGGCGAAAACAGTTCTTCCTCCCTGGAGTCGAATCTGGAAGGATTGGTGTCGGTGCTGGAGTCAGATCTGGGCAACTTTCGGAGCAAGATTCTGCGCATCCTGTCGGACTGTCCGATCAAAATGCCCGAAAAGTGCACCATATACTCGACCATGGTGGGGCTAATGAATGCCAAAAACTATAACTTCGGCGGCGAGTTTGTGGAGTACATGGTGAAAACGTTTAAGGACAGCTTAAAGCAATGCCAGTGGGACGCAGCCCGGTACGCGCTGCGCTTCCTGGCAGATTTGGTGAATTGCCACGTGATATCCACGAATTCACTGCTCCAGCTGCTGGACAGCATGGTCGATGCGGCCAACGAAGACAATGTGCCACAGGTTCGACGGGATTGGTACGTTTTTGCCGTGCTTTCAACCTTGCCCTGGGTTGGCCGGGAGCTGTACGAGAAGAAGGAATCGGCGCTGGAAAACTTGCTGGTGCGCATCGAAGTTTTCCTCAACAAGCGCACCAAGAAACATCACAATGCGCTGCGCGTATGGTCGGTGGATGCGCCCCATCCGCAGGAAGAATATCTCGATTGTCTGTGGGCCCAGATCCGGAAGCTGCGGCAGGACAATTGGACCGAGAAGCACATTCCTCGGCCGTACTTGGCATTCGATTCGGTGCTGTGTGAGGCGCTACAACACAACATCCCCGTGATTCATCCTCCGCCCCATCAGGACTCGTTCGAGTATCCGATGCCGTGGGTTGTGTACCGTATGTTCGATTATACCGATTGCCCTCCCGGTCCGATTCTGCCCGGAGCCCACTCGATCGAACGTTTCCTGATCGAGGAACATTTGCATTCGATCATCGAGATGCATCGCTGGGAGCGTAAGGATTGTGCAATCCATTTGCTGCTCCTGCCGTACAAAGATAAAATCCCACTGGAGTATTGCATCGTGGAAGTGATCTTTGCCGAACTGTTTCACATGCCGACTCCGCGCTACCTCGAGATATGCTACGGTTCGATACTGATCGAGCTGTGTAAGCAACAGCCGTCCAAGATGCCACAAGTGCTTGCACAAGCGACGGAGATTCTGTTTATGCGCATCGACTCGATGAATACATCGTGCTTCGATCGGTTTGTGAATTGGTTTTCGTACCATCTGAGCAATTTCCAGTTCCGTTGGTCGTGGGATGATTGGGACAGTTGTTTGCTGCTAGAAAATGAACATCCGCGACCGAAGTTCATTCAGGAGGTGCTGCTGAAGTGCTTAAGGTAAGTTGAACACACATGTTCAGGTGGTCAGTTCTGTAAAAAACAAATCATCTCAATCCTTCGTAGATTCTCCTACCACGATCGGTTCAAGGAGATGATGCCTGAAGGGTATGCGAAGCTCATTCCCAAACCACCCATGCCTCACTACAAGTACTCGATGGAAGGTGCAGGTGAGTAGACAAACACAGCTCACAGGGGTTGTAATATTTTACACTATAAATTATCTTTATTTTGACAAAAACAAAATAACAAAATTGCATTCTACTATTCGAACGGCCAAAGGAAGCACGCTTCCTTTCTCTGCATCCCGTACCGTTCGCGTCAGTGGGTTCCGTTCGTTTGGTTTTGATCGTTTTGGGGTTCGTTGGTTGTGTTTTGGCTTCGCTTTTTATTCACTTTCTCTTGCTACCATACGTCTCTGTATGGATGATGTTAATCCGTTTCTACCCTAGCCCCATGCGTACTACGTACGCTTCTGGTGCGGGATTCCGTTGCGGTATTGTCACAGTATAGATAAATAATAATTAACGTTAGAATAATTTAATCTCTCCCAAAAAAGGCCACAGTGTGGGAGCGGAGGCTTAAAACGCTACATGCAATTCTTATTTTGATGATGAACGAGCAGTTGATGTGAAGGTTCTGTTGAGAGAATTGAAGGTGTGTCTAACTGCATGATCGTGGCATGATTGTCAGTGTGTACCCATTACATGACTAACGCCGTTAAGCGACATCGACAGCCACTGTCGTTTGGTTTACTTCCTCATCGCCATCAGCTCCATCCTCGACTGTGGTGGTGCCTAACGTTTCACTGACGGTGCTCTCCGTCACTGGGGAGTTGGTGCTACCGACAGTAGTTGTCACTTCGACGGTTGTTTCCAGCTCGAGTACGTCCTTATGAGCGATCTCATTGCTTTCGATCGATTTGCCACCTAAAACTGGCTCGATGGTTCCATCCGTAACCCTCACATCCTCTTCCTGGGCCGCATCCGTGGGTTTCTCAGTCTGATTTACGATCGCTTTCGCGTGGTTGATGATGGACATCGTGAGATCATCGAAAGTCGATCCAATCGAGCGACCACTGTCGGCAGGACTGGTTTTAGCGCTAGTGTCGAGCGTGCCGGCATCACTGGCCTCGAAAAACACCATGTTCGATTGGTTCGTGGCAATTGGCGGTGAAATGTTGGCCTTCACCATCACGAATTCCTTTTCCGGCTCGGTCACTTCCAGGGCATCTTGTTTGTTTTCGGCCTGCTTAGCAACGAGTTGTTCTGCCACTGCCACCTCACGATCGCTGTTGTCATTTTCATCCACCGCTTCGCTGGTGTCGCGTTTGATTTTTTCATTCGACGCGTTTTTAGCGGAGGCCGTCATAACAGCATCTTCCGCCTTGCGTTCCTGCTGTTCGAAAGATCGACCATCAATTCGATTGCTGTCGAACACGGAAGACGTTACACCGGGAATGGGCTTAATGGTTGTGGTGGACGTGCTAAAGTTACTGTTTCGCATGCGGCTCGTTCTCATGCTGTTCCCAGCCTGCTGTTGCTGGCCGGTTGGGATCGGTGGTGGATTTCCGGACGGTATTCTACGGTACGTGTAACGGCTCCGGCCTCTAGAAGCGCGTACGCGTTGCATCTGCTGATCAAGGTTCGAGCGTACCGCGGTTACAACGGGCACCACGACAGGAGTTTTCGTAACGACATCAATCGCGCGTTCGGAAGATGCGACCGCCTGTTCGCCACTCACCGGCAGCGAGGACGATGGCAGCGTGGATGTAGAGTACTCACCGCTAGTCGACTTACTGCTGGTCCGGGGTCTCTTCGGCACCCATTTCTGGACTGGCTTTTCCGTCGATGTCGAGGTCGATACGAACGATCCGGGGAATTGTCGGTAGATCGTTTTGAGCATCATGCGCGGTCGCATTGTGGTGATCGTCATCGTAGTAAGATCGTCCGATTTTTCATTGCGATTCTTGTAGTAATGGGCCGTACTGGAGGCAGTGGCCGACCGGAAAGTCGAAACAGTAACGTTCCGTATTTGAGTAGCTTGTGCCGTAGCTTGTTGCGGTGGTGCAGTGGTACTAGCGCTTGCGGGAGCCGGTGATGATACAGAGGACGCTACGGCGGGAGCTGCTGATGAGGGTACGGTCACTGCAAGGGGCGGGATCGGTGTGGTGGAGGAGCCTTGATAGGAATGAAGCGGTGTAACGAAGTTCTTAGGTCTTTGCACTTTTTGGTTGTGTTTCGGCGTACCGTAATAGGTCATGGTGTAATCCTTCTCTGGTGGGGGCAGCTGCACGCTGAGCTGCGCTTCGGGACGATGAGTGGCGTATTCGGGTCCGTCTCCGGGGTAGAAGCGCAACGGCTTATTGCTCGTAACCGTGACATGATGGTGATGGTTGCCGGCAGGTCCCATTGCTGGTCCGGCCGGTCCCGTCATAGGACCGTTGGGTTTCTGAGCCATCTTTTGTCCTTTCTGTGCCTTGTTGCGCTTGGCGTGCTTTTGGCCATTCATCTTTTTAACGTGTGCCAACTCAACGACGCGCGAGGGAATGAAATCGTAGGTGTCGTGGTGGTTGAGGTACTGATACGTTTTGAGTGTGGAAGAGATCGGAGTTTCAATTTGTGGCGGAAGAATGGTTACCGAGGGCATGCTTTTGAAGGCGGGCGGATACTTCACTCCGATCGTTGGACCTAGCTGTTGGATGTATGATTTGGGCGGTGGAACGTATGTGGCCTGGGTCGTGATGGAAATGGGCGTTGTAGGGGACGGAGAGCCGGCAGAAGAGGACACAATCGAGTGTGGTACGGTAGAGCTGCTGGTACGATGATGAGGCGACGATGAGGTCTGCTCGGAAGTTAACTTTGCGGTGACACTGACGGCGCCCGTTGCATCGATGAAGTTGCTGTAACTGAAAGCGCCTCCGGCAAGCGTTGTGCGGGAAGCGGGTGAAGCGGTGGGCGAGTGGGGACTGTGTGACAAGCTGCTGACGGTTGACGAGGGCGATAGCAAGGATTCGGCGGGTGCTGGCGGCGTGACGGCGTTCTCGACACCAAATGATTCATATTTGGGTGAAACGGCATTAGATGGGCTTCCGACGGCATCGGCAACACCGGCTTTAGCGTTGGACGTCGGCGGTTCCAGCTTGCGGGACGTTTGCTTGGACTCGCTGGCGGCCGGTTGGAAAGCCGGGGCGGTGAATTTCTCCCGTAGACCAGCGGGCGAAGCCGGGACCGTTGGTAGGGGTGCGTAACGATGGTTGGCCGCGGTCGAGCTGACCGTAGGACCACTCACCTGTCCGACTGCCGAAGTATACCGGGCGCTGGGCCGAGTAGCGGATGTCGGTGATGGTGAGCTAGCGGTGGCAATCGAAGCTGATGACGGTGAGGGTGACGATTTCCCGCCACCATTACCACCAGTTCCGGGCGTTGAGAACCGGTGACGGTGAGCTGGCGTAGGACTGATGGATGGGCCGCTCAGCTGCACGTTAGGCGTATTGTGGCGATGGTGCTGCGAGGCAGCAGTCGGCGACAGTGAGGACGTTGGTCCACCTCCGATCGTCGTCTTCTGTGGGTGTGGAATCGCGTTAGAACTGGTGAACTTGAAAACAGTGGGAATGGCATTAAACGAATGAGAGCTATGCGAATGATGTGGATGATTCGGGGACGGGGGAGAAGCGAGCGTTTGTTGGCCAGCAGTGGGAGTGACCAGCGAATGGTTTCCTCCATGATGACCGTGCGCCGGATGAGGATGATGCTGATGGTGCTGGTAATTGGTGGTGGAGGAGGTAGTCTTGGGTGTTACGGTGACAATCGGGTGATGCTGGTTGTGATGGTGATGGTGGTGGAATGGTTGCTGCTGGGGCTGCAGCGGAGGAAGGAAAGGATTGACGGGCGAGTACAGGTGGACGGGATTCGGGATGGGTTGCATGATACGCATCGGGATGGCTTGAACACCATCCTGCTGATGCGGATGAAGCGGTTGCTGCTGTGGCTGCTGAGGACCGTAAAGGTGGCCCTGTGGCGCCATGGGAGGGATCAACTGTACGTGCACCGGTATGGCGATCGGTTGCGGTGGGGACATCTGTATCATATGGTGATTGGACATGACCGGAATGTGGTTTACCACCATCTGGCCTTGGGGATTGTAGAAGGGAATCGATTGAATGAGATGTGAGGGGGGGAAGAATCCCGGCGGTCCTCCGGCGGCCACTTGCGGATGAGCATGGGGATGAATCAGGATGGGTTGTTGCTGCTGTTGCGGCTGCTGTTGTTGGGGTGCTACCTGTTGCCGATAGATGACATGCTGTTGTGGTTGTTGTTGCGGTTGCTGTGGAAGTTGCTGCTGCTGCTGGGGCGAAAATTGCTGTGGAAGCAAGTTTTGGGCGGGTGAACCATTTTGTTGCTGCTGGCCCAATCCAGTAGAAATCGTTGCTACCTGTTGGTGGAATTGTTGCTGTTGCTGTTGGGTGGGAAATTGTTGTGGTTTGGGTGATGTCTTCAGCGATTGCAGCTGGACGTGGCTTTGAGTAGGCGTTTGAGGTTTCTGCGACGCGACGTTATTCGCTTTGGTTGGTTTAGCATCCCCAGTATCATGTGCCGTTGGTGTTGGGGCACCACGAAGATCGACCAGCTTTGTGTAGTCGTGATGGATGTTGCTCGGTGCCGGAGCATGCGAGTCCTTCGTGTGGTGGAACAGATAACTACCAGGAAGGGCCGTTGGTGCTAGTGGAGCAATCGAGGGTCGTTGGAAGTGAATGTGTTGGTAGAACTTGGGAACCGAGTGGCTGGAACCAGTAAATGAATCCGGGAACTTGATGCGATTACTGGTGGCTGCCGTTAGTCCTCCATAGTACGCTGGGCTGGCCACCTTGCCGGGCACAAAATGATGATGATGATGGTGATACTTCGGAGCTTCACCTCCAGACAGTAGCGACTGCATAAGATACTGACCCAGGGTGATGGTTTGCTGAGGTTGAGGAGCTACCGCAGGCCGGTAGAACCGAGTGGCCGGTGCATACGAAGCAAACTGATGTGTCTGCGGATGGGCCTGCGATTGTACCATATCGAAAAAGGTGCGATCAAACATCTGATCGTTTTTCCGATGCATCGGAATGGCGTTCGGCGAAATGATCATTGGTGCAAAATATTTCGGGTAATCCTCATCACGAATGATGTACGTTCGATTGTCGGTCTGAGCTTCCTGTTCCTCCTGTTCACCTTCCAGTGCAGGTTTGTGCGGTTCTCCGTTCGTTTGCACCTTCGACGGCGCAATCGTAAACTTCAGCTCGTACCGATGTCCACGCAGATCATCACGATGGCGGATCCGTTCCACCTTCCACAGGGCAGTCACGTTACGGCGAATTTCGTCAAGTTTACCATTCTGCTGCTGGACGAGAAAGTACGAATCGTCTCCCTCCTGCTCAAGGCGCCCGTGCGCCAACTCGACGATGTCACCAAAACGTGGAACGCTCAGATCAATCACCCCGATATATGGTGCGTTGTAGATCACCTTTTGCAGCCGGTTCGCTAGGAGCGGTGCATGTTCAGTGCTGCCAGAAGATTGTTGCTGAAGGCTACCGAGCGATGGGAAGACAGGAAATAAAGATAAACAAATTAAAAGTAGGAAAAGATGCGACTGGTTGGTTGGTTGGTTTAGGTTTGCTTCACTTCCTAGTCGTTAGTGTACCCGTGGGTTGTTTGTTTACCATTTCCTACTGTCATTACGCTCAATTTAGGAATGATCTTTCTTTTTTTTTTTTGATGCGGAAAGACTCACACAAACGATCGAGATTATCGTTCGTGTTTTAGGCTTGCCGGCATTGAATCGACAATTTCATGCTCACTTGATCTATACCATTTACTATCGTGCCATTCAAAAGAAACGCCTTGGCTATGTGCGTTCGAATAGCTACGAAAGAAGCCCCACACACAACCACCGCTGTAAGGAAAGCTTCTGTTTTGCATAAACATACATTAAAATCTCCTGTACTTAGCGTGGCCTTGCCTTTTCTTGGCGCGGCCAGTCTTGTGGAACGGCTATGCGGTACTACTTCTCACTTCGCTGGTTCATACCAGCAAGACTTTTCTTTTCAGGCGCACTTTTCCTTTCGACGGCAATTACAGCCGTTGCCTGGTGTTATTCTTTTCCTTATAAAGCATGTTTTCGGAGCCTATTTAGCGTGGGTGAATTACTACGAAGAGAAACTACATTCTTAAAGAGCATTATTGCATTATTTACTATATTTGCAGCTGATTTTAAGAGCACTACACTATTGAGGGGTTATCCCTCCCCTTTACTTACCTCGTCTTGTTATCATTCAGAGCTAGAAAAACGGTTTCTTTTAACACTTCCTCCCAGGGCACCGCGCTGCCACTGTCCCCGGTAGTATTGGGTTTTTCGTCGGACGGAACCTGCTCACGCGGTCGATAGTAAAGAACCTTGCCCGGGTACGTCTTCAGATGGTGGGGCGTTAGAATGATATCACGGTTGTTGAAGAACTGGCAATGGTTGCCGGTAATGAATATCTGGGTGAATTGAAAAAGAAGTATTAATTTCTTTGCCATCAAATAAACAAAAACATACATTAATGCTAGAATTAAGTATAATTTATTAACCGTTTATTGACGATCTTTGTGGGCGATGTGATAGTTTTCAAGATCACCAATCTTTCGGTTACGGTGTTATCGTCTGTATCTTCATCACGATACAGCCTTGAGAGCTTCCCGTTCTCGCGATCGACCATACGCACGCTATGGGTGGTTGTACATTTTTGGACAATAGTCTTGGACGTTCTGTAGAGTGTGTCCAAAGTTCTCATGCACAGCCGCTCAATGAGGTTACATTTCGTTCGTAATTAAACGAACCACAAAAAAGACAGCTTGGCGTTTGACCCAGCTTGCCCGTGCCTAGGTGGCCGACCGATGGACGCCGGCAATCATCAACGGAGCATTAATGTTGATGAATACATTACGATTGCAGCGCGGCGTAAGGTGGGCTTGGGTGTAGCTTAAACAAACGAATGCCTCATCGAGACAGCATGACAGAGGCTAGTGTCAAGGGCTCTTTGGTATATCTGCTGGGCTATGAAACTAATTTGTACCGCCCCATCATTTGGGGTAGGGCATTGTTTAGTGTGGCGTGGAAAATCGGTGAGTTTAGAATCGTTTGATTGGTTTGCAAATGAAGATTCTAATCGTCACGATTTTTCAAAGTCGTTGTAATAGCCATTCGTTACAATGTTTATGAACATGACAATAGCGAAGGCTTTGTTCGAAAGTATTTTAAATGCTTTAAGTCCGTACGACGTATTTTTGAATTGAACAGATAGATTAGAAAGAAAACAATGATAAACCAAAAATCTAAGAAACCTTGAAAAATTCTGTTCATGCTGATGCATGCAGATATCCAATGTAATCTTGCGTCTTTGCCTTGATATGACTTTAGTTAATATAAAAACATTGTTTTCCCACAGTCCACCACGCCGCTTTGTGCTTAACGTTGTGATGTATGCAAAGTACGGCGGTTGTCGTCGAATTTCGCAGCTTTTTTCTGTAGTGTCGACACCAGAATCTTGGAGGTTTGGTAACGTTTATTCGTCGAAATGCCTGTGAGGCTGTGGCCCGCGAGTCAGAGGGATATGTGTGTGGTGTGTCGTAAGATCAGTTAACAACTCCCCCGTATACTGGCTGTAGTCTTACCATGAAAAGAATTAAACAAATGTTCATTGTACGTCCGTTGTAATCCATGGCGGAACGTGATTGGCCGCTGACAGTGATGGATCGTTCGTTGGATTTTCGTCTTATACAGCTGCAGAACGAAAGCCGTAAGGGCGCAGAACATTTACACACTAATAGCACATACACACTTTTCGCGCACTGCACCCCCCCGTGAAAACGGATACAAAAGCCAACTAGTCCGGCCCGGTCTATTGCCACCGCGCTTTTAATCACCTTGTTGCATTAGAGATCCTCACGAATATTTGCAACTTTTCTGTAATGATCTTCACACAAATCGATCGTAGCACTTGGAGCCTAATATTTTGTCGCTGAAGCGAGTTATGGTAGCGTGTTCTTCACTATTGAGGGAAAACCAGTCCCCGCAGTTAGGGGATAAACGGTGCACACTATTCACCGTACATCTTGACCGTATCAGTATAGCGACACTTGAATTAGAATGATATTTGATGCACTTTTGCTCTAATCGATCGATCGATCGGTGATATCTCTATCTATTAACCACAGCCTTTAAGCTGTGCCGCAAATGTGAACCGTTTCGAACGAGCGTTTTTCACCAACTGATTTTTATTTTCAAAATCATATTAAAACTGGCCATCCACTGCCACCTGATGCAGATCGCGTAGATCTCTCCCTACCTTGGCAAGCAGACACCACCATCGAGTCGTGCCGAAGCGTTTGCATTTTCCAAACCCCTTCTCTTGCGCGAAAACTCAAAAAACCCGGGCGCTCGGTGCGGTCGGTATGCGGAGTTTCGTTCGTTAATTTCCATTTTCTATCGCCTTTTGCCTAGTGGTTGATGGGTTTTCTCACCACCTGGCAAAAAGGGCTAGTAGTGGTTGATTTTTTTTTTCTCGGCCGACGCCTTCTAAACATCAAAATCGTCGATTAAACGCCTAGTACCAACTGCTTGTCTTTTGTTTCTTGCAGCACTTACCGTACTCGGCTGTTAACCATTTCTTGTCTCGTTTTATGTCGCACATCGTATTTGCATCTCGAAGATACAGGCGCGAAGATGATCCGATCGTCGTCATGGGTCGCAATTAATGTGGCTGAAAATGTTATGCTCGCCGTGTGCGATCTTTCGGCGTGCTTTAATGGGCTGGAAATGTCGCAAGTAAAGTGTTTTGCTTCCCATTTCCGTCCTGCTTACAATAAGGCTGTAAAATGTGTGCCACTCTAATTGTGTCTTTTAGGGGTTTGGGCGTCACATTGGAGTTAGTTTTCGTGTGCCGAACTGTGATGTACGAGTTCTCGCACTACAAGAGGGATGAGTGTGTGTGCAGATGTAATCTTTTTTCTGCATAAATTGAGTTTTTGCCCAACGGTTAGTCGTGCCGGGTCTGTCGTCGGGATTGCAATATGTTGCAAATGGAAATTTAAGCCCATAGATGGATGCAAAGTAGCCCACGGCATTCCAATGGGTGTTAGGACGGTACGGAACGTCTTCTTTGGCTGTTTGGCGATTGCATAAGTGGGTTACGGTGAACCTAAAAACGAGAATTTAATTATGTTGGAATGGCAGTAGATTGCTTTTTTTTGGGCGAATGCATCTGTGATTACGTATGATTTCGATGGGAATAATGTTCCAGTTTGTCATAATGGAAATCGTAACAGATTTCCACCATTTCCAAAGGAAAAACCTGGTGCAACCTGCTCAGCATGGAAAAGAAAATCTATGCTTTGGTTGCAGGCTAACGTTTGTAAGTGAAAGTTTATCCTGAATTGTGCAGTTTCGTTCGATCGTATACCTTTCGAACGGAGAGAGAATGTTACGCCTCAATTCACTCGATCGCGAAGACGTTATGGCGTTAGGGTTTGGATGGAATTTTCGAATGGTATCGCCGCGCATTGTTGTGCGGAATTAATTGCCGAAAATTTGATACCATTCTGTGTTTTGGATTAGAAACGATAAATGCAACTTCCCGGAAACGACGATCTAAGGGAGTAGTTGAATTGTTTCTTCGTTCGTTGAAAGCACCCTCCGGCGCCATGATTCTAGTGACAGATCAAGGTAAACGATTTCAGCAGTAGCAGCTGGATGCGAAATGACTGAAAAAAGGGAAACATTGGAATACAAATTTGCCACTTAAAGAAACACAATGGTTTTCTGGGTCGGTCGGTCTGGGCGGTGCAAAGTTCGACCGAGATCCGTAAGCAAAGATTGCGCCAAAACAATGCAAACGCAGGTGATGTGCATGACGCTCATAAAGCCTTAAAAATATGTTTTAGCTCGTCATTGGAGACACATAGAATGGGGGCTGTCTTGCAGGTATGACTTTTGCTTAGTGCGCATATGTAAAGCTGCTTAACACAGGGTACATATGTAGATGTAATGAAAGCAACCAACATGAACTGTTAATTGATTGCTAGTTCAGTTGCTTAATGCACAGTAAACAGAACATTTTTAATCACGCTTAATAACTGAAAATATATGGTTTTAAAACTATAAAATAGTGATGGGTAAACTATAAGTTTTGCCGGAGTCGGATCGGTCCGATCGGATCGTGTCCTGAACAATTCACATTTTACCCATGGCTAGTCCTCGATCGGACTCATCCAGAATCGACTGGACTAGATCAGATTCGATCAGATTCGATCAGACTCGATCGGACTCGACCAGACTCAACCGGACTCAACCGGACTCGACCAGAGTCGACCGGAGTCGACCGGAGTCGACCGGACTCAACCGGACTCGACCGGACTCGACCGGACTTGACCGGACTTGACCGGACTCGACCGGACTCGACCGGACTCGACCGGACTCGACCGGACTCGACCGGACTCGACCGGACTCGACCGGACTCGACCGGACTCGACCGGACTCGACCGGACTCGACCGGACTCGACCGGACTCGACCGGACTCGACCGGACTCGACCGGACTCGACCGGACTCGACCGGACTCGACCGGACTCGACCGGACTCGACCGGACTTGACCGGACTCGACCGGACTCGATCGGACTCGATCGGACTCGATCGGACTCGATCGGAATCGACCGGAATCGACCGGACTCGACCAGACTCTACCGGATTCATCCGGAATCGATCGGACCCATTCGGACTCGACCGGACTCGACCAGAGTCGACCGGACTCGACCAGAATCGACCGGACTCGATCAGACTCGACCGGATTCATCCGGAATCGATCGAACCCATTCGGACTCGACCGAACTCGACCGGACTCAACCGGACTCTACCAGAGTCGACCGGAGTCGACCGGACTCGACCAGAATCGACCGGACTCGACCAGAATCGACCGGACTCGACCGGACTCGACCGGACTCGACCGGACTCGATCAGACTCGACCGGATTCATCCGGAATCGATCGAACCCATTCGAACTCGACCGGACTCGACCGCATTCAACCGGACTCGACCAAAGTCGACCGGACTCGACCAGAATTGACCGGATTCGACCGGACTCGACCGGACTCGACGGACTCGACCGGACTCGACCGGACTCGACCGGACTCGACCGGACTCGACCGGACTCGACCGGACTCGACCGGACTCGACCGGATTCGACCGGACTCGACCGGACTCGACCGGACTCGACCGGACTCGACCGGACTCGACCGGACTCGACCGGACTCGACCGGTCTCGACCGGACTCGACCGGACTCGTCGGAGTCAATTTTGATTTTTAGTCGGAGTCGGAATCAATTTTTCATACGTGAAGTTGGAGTGGATCCACGACTAGACTCCGGATTACCCATCACTACTATAAAATAGAGATATGACAACATAGGACAGGAGTATAGACACTTTTATATCAAAATGTTAATAATACTTGCAAACTACTTATTTTCAAGATACAGCCAAAGTTACAGGTTTCACTTCAGTATAACATGCATAGGTTTCTATACCGGAAAACTCTTGCTTTTCGATTACATTACACATTCATAATACTTGGTTGTGGTTAGAAAGACTAGACGGAAGCAAAGCTGGAAATAATAGCTTATTATTTAAGGAACTACTCAAAGTTTGCATAATGCATTGCGTCACAAAAAAGGAAGAGAAGGTTCTACTGTTACGTTATTTCATTTCCCATCTGGATGGCTAGTGGATCAATAACAACTAATTTAGGCGGTACCCGGTAAGGGTAAAACGAACCATTTCACCAGGAAATGGTTTTGCGGTGTAGCGCAAATGCTGTTCGTAGCCGCTTGTTTGTCGCTACACGGTCAGTTATTTTTGCTTTATAGTTTAAAAGTCGCTTTATGTTTTATGGTTTAATTTAATAACAAAACAATTTTGATATGTGTGCGCATGGTGTTATGTACAGTATATCCAGCCAACAACCTCAAGGTCGTTCGTTACCATGGAATGATCTACAAACGATCGTTCCAGATGTGGCTTTTCACATTCTTCCAATCACAAGCTCACTGCTAATCTGGCATGATATACCACTAATTACATTAATTTCTCATAAACAATTTTTTGTCCGAGTAAAAGAAAAAAACATCCGATAGGCTTGAAACTTTACGAACACATGCGATTTAAGCTTAAAAGAGATATTCGGCTGTCGCACTCTTACCGGATGCTTCTCTGGCACCATCCATCCCCCTCTAGCGAGGTATGTGTATTTGTGCGTTATGAACATGGCTGTGATCCGTGCGGCAACTTAACGTTGTCGATAATTTTCACCAAGTGCCCGCAATCTGCTAACTAACTTTTTTGAAAGAAAGTGGCGAAACTCCTTAATCGAGAGTTTTTGTGTCGGCATCGGTGCAATGCGATGCACCTTGTGTGCAGTTCCACTCAGTTGGTCAGCAGCAGACGTGAGGAGTGATAGACAGATCATACAAACACCCCCCGCCCTGGGAGTGGATGGTTGGTGATCCTGAAGTGAAGCAGATGCAATGAAAAGAAAAGCATTTGCTTGCGTGCATCATCCCTCCCACCGCGGTGTGTAGAGGAGAGAAATACACTAGGGAAACGCGCGAGAGCGATTATGTTGCTACTGACTTTGGCCTTAGCGTTTTTGTGCATCGTGCTGGAATTTCGGATCGAAGTGTGTAGTAAAAGTGATGTTTAACCATCGTTCGGAATGTGCATAATGCTGTTGGGTCTGTTGTTTCCCCCCTACGGGATGGGTGGAGCTTTCAAACTGCGTTAAATTCATTTTTTATTATCTTCAATCGATTGTACGAGGGATATTGGTAGGTGTTGATGTTGGTTGCGTGTCGATTTCAATAGAATTGTAAATTTGACAGATTGTTTTAAGTTGAGAATCGAAATGCTTTAATGGTGCAATGAAGTACAATGATCGTTACTAATCACTTTTGTCACATTTGTTCTTCTATCTTTACCAGCATCCTTACCGGGAACTGCAACGGCTCACAAGCTAGTGGTTGCTATTCGTCAAAAATGCAATGCCGAGGACGTGCTAAGCGAACTGAACGATTTGCCGAATTCAAGAGATGCGTCAGACATGGAGATGGCCGAGGAGCCTTTCAATCCACTGAAAATCGATGTGTTTGTTCAAACACTGTTGAACTTGGGTTCCAAGAGTTTCTCGCACAGCTTTGCAGCTATATCAAAATTCCATACAGTGTTTAAGGTAAGGCTCTCTTTGTCACTGTGATGTTGAATTTTAAAATTAATTCACACTCTACTTTTGCATATCTTATTCCAGGCCCTGGCAGAAACGGAAGAAGCTCAGATTTGCATTCTGCACAACATGTTTGAATTGTGGGCTGATCATCAGCAGATGATGGTTGTTATCGTGGATAAGCTTCTCAAAGTGCAGATTGTCGAATGTTCTGCTGTTGCAACGTGGGTCTTCTCAAAAGAAATGGTGGGCGAATTTACAAAAATGTATTTATGGGAAATTTTACACCTAACGATTAAGAAGATGAACCAGCACGTCACTAAGTTGAGTGAGTATTAAGTCTACAATGCGGCAAAGCTTGAAAGGACAAATCGAACAAAAGTAACATTGTTGTAACTATTGTTTCACCAGGTCGTGAAATGAATGAAGCCAAGGAAAAGTTAGCCCGTACAGTAGAATCTTCCTCTAGCGAATCGGAAGACGAGGCATCGCCGAATCCTCAGAAACATCGCAAAAACACAGAAGGATCGGGCGAAAAGCCTACCGAAGAACAGGTGGAACGGATGGAAGAGAAGCTGGAGGCGGCCTACGTAGATCAGAAGCGTCTGTTTCTGATCATATTCCAACGCTTCATCATGATTCTGTCCGAACATCTTGTGAAGTGTGACACAGATGGGCGGGAGTATGATACCGATTGGTATCGCTGGACTGTTGGGCGGTTACAACAAGTGTTTATGATGGTAAGTAATAGGTTTTGTTAACTACAAACAAACTAACGACAATGTGACGTTCAACGGTGGTTGCATTCTACTAACGACTACTTTTTCTCTATCTCTCTCTCTTTCTCTCTTTCACTCGCTCGTACTCTCTACGTACAATTTTTTACGTTTAGCACCACGAACAAGTGCAAAAATACAGCAGTACATTGGAAAGTTTGTTGTTTACGTCCGATCTCGACCCGCACATACTAGATGTGTTTCACCAGTTCACCGCGCTCCGAGCATAAGACCTACGTACCGTTTGCCACTATTAGCGTGCGCGTTATTTCTTTCAGCTAGGTATGGGGAGCCACGTTCACGGACCAGTGGCGAACAACGTTCGATAGTGAAAGAAATACATGGTCACTGTTTGCAACTTGTGCATCGAACTTGTTGGTGCTCTATGTATGGTACCGGCTCATCAACGCGAGATGCAAACATGACCATGCCTAGACTAGCAATAATCATTTGATTCATTAAACTGGTACGTAATCCTCTGCACGGCTAAGAGGATGGACATTGACTTGTAACGAAAACTGCATTGAAATGAGTAAACGAATATTGGATAGACAATTTCAATACCAACATCGGCTGGCAGTGAGGATTTCTTTTCGCATATGATAATATCACAGGGCCAAAGTAGATTTTTGTAATTTTTATTGAATTTTATTCATTTTTATTGATTTCACCATACATCATAATAATAGGTTAATAGTTTTGTGTGTTTTGTCTCTTTTGTTTTGTTTTTCTTTGTATCGTTAAATTGGTTTAATAGTGTGGTAATTCTTCTGCTTATGCCTGTCACAATTTCCGTCTCATTTTCGCTTCCGCAACTGTAGATGCTTGTGTTTTGATGGGTGTAAAGATACATCATGTCGGTACGTTTGCATATATAAAGGTTTTACATAGAAGATCGGACGTCCTGGTGACGAATGGTTTCCCGTAATTTGATAGATGGTTTTGTTGCGCATTGCTGCACATTGCATTCGCATACATTGGATGAGTTTTTTGTTTTATGCGGCAGAAGCATTTCAACGGTCATACGTTTACTGCTATCCTGTTCGTTTGTCATTTTTTTCTTCACTATGGATAGTAATTAAAATCCTTTTTTAACCGTACTGGAGTAGCCGGCAATGCTTTTGTCCTTAGAATTTGTTTTTTGTCATTAAAAATATGTGCCAAAACAGAAGGTACGGTACTGTCGAAATGAGATTTTTGAGTCCATTCTTTATCAAGATTTTATACTGTGCTGATCTTTTGTTTTGTAAATTCAATTGTTTGTGTTTACTGCATTTAACGGCCGTATTATTTGTGTCTGTATATAAGTACATAATATTACGTTCGCCCTTTGTTTTTTTTATTCAATTAGTTCTTTTGTTTACTTTTCAAAACCGATGAAACATTCAATAAACTGACTAGATGAAGCTAAAAGTATAGGTTTTTTTTTGTTTTGCTACGAGAGATCTCCACAGTAGAGATCTCCGTGTTAATGATAATCTTTTATTATAGTATCAGAATGTGTGCATGTGTTTGTTTATTGTGTAGAATGTAGATTCATTTAATTTCCCTTCTCGTTCAGCGTGATTCAATTCCAAACTGTTATCGCGTCCCTTTTCCAACTAAGCGTCTCATGTGTACTTTCAGTCCAATCCGCGCGCGATTGTTATTTAGGTTGAAGGATCAAACGCGTTTCCTTATTTACGTCTTTTCATGTTTTATATCGTTTTGAAAGTAGGATATGGTATAGGTTGAATCGCCAAGCTAACAGAAGCCACAAGCTAACGTTGTTCACGTATATTTCGTTAACCAAATGTCGAATTCTACCCATTATCTGATACAGGAATGACCAACTTAGCGAAGCAGTATGGTTTTGAAAAATGTTAAAGCAAAAAATCGGTACAGTTTCGTTCCATTACAGGGCAGATTGCTGCTTTAAAGTAAGCTAACACTATCCTGAACTTATACTGAACTTTATCCTAGGCCCTCTAGGTATTGTAATTTCGTGACAGTATCACTTATTCGTTCCACGTTCGTTCGTCCTCCTAATCCACAATCGTCTTTATGCTTGCCTTGCTTCTAACCTGGTTAAACGCGTCTCAACATAATCGCACAGCCCATCTTTGTTCGTAATGCGGGGTAAACCTTACTTTTGTCGCACAGAAATCCGGTTCCTATCTTTCCCACCGCATCTCCACATTCCTAGAAGGCATTTCCGGTACATAGCACCCAAAAACATACAAGCACTTCCCAAACTCACCTTTGTAAGCAAAACGCAAAACCTAACAGACAAATGCCCTAATACTAACGGTAATAAGAATGGTCAAATGGCTCGTCAGCGCAAGCTAAGGCAAATCAGGAAAACATTCACTACCTGCCCGCGTTTGTCACGGTTGCTCGGGTTGTATTGATTAAGGGTTACTAAACAAATGTCTCAAATAAGTATATATCTTACACACACAACATGCAAAGCACAAACCATCTATCCGAATAAGCTGCAAAGCACTTTCCATTTTGATTGGCCACGTCAGGCTGCGGCTTTGTGGTATACCATCGTCCGGTACCCCAGCAGCATTCTGTTCCCGTCCTTCTCTTTACCGTAAGCAGACTTTGATTCTAACAACCTATCCTAAATATCCATGCAATGCTATTGGCAAATAGTAAATGTTCGTCTCATGCCGACATTCCGTGGCCGGAGTCAGAAATCACAAGCATTTCTTTTTTTTCTGAGAGAGGTTTCGTCGCGTACGTTCAAGCCGTTCCTATAACGCGGGTGAAAATGTACTTTAATGTGTGTGGTTTTTTTTTTGTTGGCTAATATAAAAGCTTAAAATTTGCATATAAAAATCGACAAATTTTGCACGAATCTCTCCCACCAAGGACGCTGTTCTGTCTAAATGTTTGCTTTCACTATCGATTCCAACAGGCTGTGTTCCGTCATCAACAATCACGACCACGGTTACATGTTCGTCTTTTTTTTTTGGCTTTAAAGCATTACCTTCATTGCATTGTAAAATATCGTTCAATTTGTTTTGTGGATAGTGTTGTGGATGAGTGGAATGATTTTACATACGTCTTTTTTTTTAGATGCCCTTTACTGATTTGTTATGTGTGTTTTTGCTAAACAGCCATCCAAACTAAACATCGTTAGAGTAGTTATTTTATTCATTAATTAACACCGTTCTTGTAGTAACACAAATCGATCGCTTTTGTTGAAGCGCTGCAGTTGATGCTAATAAATAATACGCACATTATTATTAAGTTGAACATTCATAGCTTTCCCATAGCCTTTTTGTGGCGTTGCCTTTCGTAATTTTCTCCTGCTTTATGCTGTTTGAATGTTTGTTGTTCGTAGGTTGCTTCATTTGAACTGTTTCATGGGCTTATATTTCTATCAACTCGTGTGACGTCGTTATATACTTTGTTCACTTTTGTTTGTTTCCGTGCCGGAATAGTGCATCAGATGCATGCTTTTTTTCGTCTTCTGTAATTTCCATTCCAAATATCTTTGTCTTTTCTGTAACGCTTTTACCCTAATTGTTGTATTTTTGGGAATAACTATTGCTGAAAGTTTCTTTCAGTGGATAACACGTTCCATGAACAATTGGGATGTATGCATTAGAGAGAGTGTGTGTTTTTGGGGATTTTCGCTGGAATATAGGAAAATTTGATTTACGATTTATTTAACTCTCTTACTGCCTCGACTGCTCTCGGGCTTAACAACATTTTTGTGGAGCTTTTTTGCATGTCTTGCTTGATTCATTAATATTCTTTTTGCTCTAAGGAAGATTAAATGTAGTAACATGGTACATTTTGTTTTTTTGTTTCTCTTAAATTGTCTGTTTTCTGACTATATTTAGATAAATAGAGTTTTCATTCTCGTGATTTTATAATCAATCATTCATTTAGTCAAGCTGGTGATCTGTGATCTTCAATATTTTGATGATGAATTGCATTATGAAAATGTTGATTTTAAATAGTAACCATTTTTCTTCATTCCTTTGGGGGCCAGCGTTACCGGTTAGCATATCTTGTGTTCGGCGTGTCACAATATCAAGAAAGGGGGATGTAAAAAATATACCCATCATGTCCCTCGCTCACCTACTGGCCCTCCACCCATGTACAGTCTGCACTGGCGCGCAGAATCCCTAGCGTAAGGAGTGTTAAGTTTATCTTTGTGCCACGAGATTTATTACGTGTAAGATCAACAATATAGTGATTTAGTAAATAGACTCTCCTGTCCGCATCCAAAGCTCTTCGTTTATTAGTGGTGCGCAACTTTGATATTTGTTTGCATTGCGGTTCCGAATCTATTCGCAGCGTTGGCAACTGGTCCGATTAGCGCAGCATGTTAATCTAGTTCGATTCTCTTTATCCTTTGCAACGTCAACATCTTTGGTAAGGGAGAAAATAGTACTGGCCATGTTTTGTTCTCCAGTCTGTAATGGACGTCTTACAGTGAACGATCGTCGTCTTCATTCCGTTCTCATAAGATTCGCCTACGTAATCTACCTACCTAAACACAGTTTAGCCTTCGTTAATGGGTGGACTGCTTTGCGTGGTTTTAGGCGATTGACGCAATTCGTCTATTGCAGGAGGTTGTTTGTTATGTAAGCTGGTGTATAAAAGTTTGTTTCAACACTGTCTCCAAAAACTTGACCACTTTGTTTGTTTGATGTCCTTGGCGTTTAGCTGGCGCCCTTTTGCTTGACTACTTTGCCGACAGTGGACAGTGTTTGTCCTGCTCGGACTTCGACAAACCAAAGGATATCTTCGCTTCTGTTTATGCTCCCTGATTAACTGACCCGTTATTAATTGCCCATTATGGGATGACCTTTTTTCCATGTTTTGTTTTTTTTTTATCGATTGGCGCAATTAACGATTGCTCGACGGTGTTGCATGTTGTACGTACGTTAACGATTGCATTTGTCTGATTAATCCTGTCAAAGAACGATCCAATCTTTAACGATATGAGATTATCATTGGTATGGGTGTAGACTTTAGACGGAAGTTGTGCGTATATCTCTCCATTATAAATCCTCCGATGTTGCTGCTCTGTGATAGAGCGAACTTATAGATCGTTGCCGCTATTTGCTGTTCGGATCAGTTGCCAGCCTACGATTGGGGGCTCCGCAATGCAGTGTGGAATGTTGAAAACATCACACACAACCCAAACTATGTAGGGATGCTGCTGTTCTGTTGATGACACTTCAACTTATTATAGGGTGTGTGGTTTGTTCACTAAACGAATAAACAGTATCACAACTAGCTACGGGGCTCTAATACCCTTTCACTGTATCTCGGTTCGCGATAGCAATGCATCGATGCCTAGACTATTAAGGAAGAAAGTATTGCCCCTCGCCTTTAGAACGTTATATGAGTGAGAAAGCTGTTTCTAAGACATAAGGGAGATTCAAAAATCAGGTAGGCTGCCGTTCATCACCCTCCATGCTCAGCACTCTATGTATGCTTGCCTAAACTTAGAGTCTTCTAGCGGAAGCTCAACAAATACGTTACCGTGTGCGACCAGTGTCAAGGGGTCGGTTCTACAAAGTAAGCTCTTCGTTTAAATTATGTTAGTTCCCTGCTCTTCTTTTCCAGCCTTCTTCCTGCTCACAGGAACCCTGTTCCTATTGTTCGTTCCCAACGAAATTTGTGTTCTTTCTATGTCAATTAATACCATTCGTTTTAATGAGGAAAACGTCTAATATAACTTAATGTTGATGCATTTCCAGGATGCACTCTCTAGGACTAGATACGTACAACTATCAATTGAAGGAGTTATCAATCGATTAGTAGCGCTGTGTGGTACAACGAACAGAATCAGGTATGTCTACTCACTCTGATCCACTTTACTCAATCTCTGGGACGAGAAAGGGAAATCCATTTAGAGACTATTAATGACGAAAGGATGCTGCATTTCATGGGCGTCCACATCCTCGTCCTGCATGTGACCGTTAAATGCTATCATCATGCCCTATGCCTAGAACTCGAGTCGGTAAGCGGAGCAGGACGTTTCGTGATCCTGCAGATTGATTGTACATCGTGCCGCACTTGGAGATAGATCGATGTGATATTTGGCGAGTAGTTCCTCGTTCTCCGAAACCCAGTAGCCAAGCACATCAGTGTCGTACGTTGGAATGATAGTTACCTCTGTGAAGTAGAATACAGAAGTAATTACTTTTTTTATCGAGATTTAACCACATGCTGGGGTTAACAAATACGTACCTAATTCTTTATCTTCCCATGTTTGTTTGGCCTCCAGTAGGGCATTGTACACCTCCCGGCTCGGTTCGGTACCGGAGAATACATAGTATCGGGCTCGAACTCGCTTGAAGAATTCCACGTTCGCGTAGTACGAGTTGCCGTGATGTGGCACGTATGACAGGTCTACATAGACGGGACTAGTGGACTTTTTCGCCTTTGTTGGCGATTCGGCTCGCTTACGAAGGTTCTTCTCATTGTTCAGCTTCGTTTTGCTCATCAGCATGCGACGTTCCTTTTTCGGAGTCGTTTTGTTATCATCGGCTGTCATTGGAGCTGGCGATGGAAGTCCCAGTGGCTTTCCCCACGAATCAAGCACACTCTTTGTTTCCGCCGAAGACGAGCTGGTGGACTGTGCAGTTGGATGAGTTGATTGTGATTGCGCTTGGGTTTGTGGTGGTTGTGACGGTTGCGACTGTGCGACGGTTGCACTCGGCTGTGCCCCCGTTAGAGTAGTTGTCACTGACGACGGAAGTCCTGTGGAAGTGAAGTCCATTTCCATTTTTTGCGCTTGTGCCAGACTAGTGGCCGTGGTTGTTGCTGCCATAAACTCCTTCTCACTTGAAAAATGCATTGAAGTGGTCATTAAATCATCCATCTTAGTGCTGCTTGCACTGCTAAATGCTTTTTCAAAGTCCAAGTCCGCTTCGTCCAGGTATTTACGATCGCCGGTCATGGACGGTTTGTGAGTGGAATCGACACTGCTATCTCCGCTGGATGCATATTCGACGTATGGTTTGGAAAAGCCTTTCGTTGTACCAGTAATCGGAATTGGAATCGAACGAGTAGTGCTGGATGTCATCGTCATACTCGACGGAACTTCTGGCAGCTGTCCGTAGAATGAAGTGCTCATCGGGTCCGGCTTGTAACTGGAAGTGATGGGAATGGCCGTTTTCGCCTCTTCGCTTCCATACTGAGGCGGTACAATGTCATCCTGGCTATCTTGATCGATTTCGATATCGGACTTCTTGCTTACACCCGAGCTGGAGTGCTGTAGGTCATAATCGTAGGTGTATTTAGTGCTGGGCGACAACGGAGCTTGTGAAGTTACGCTCATGGGTGAACCAGGCACGTCGTCATCATGCCATCCGGCTACAATGCGCGACGCCTGCCCGGAGGATATATCTGATCGCGGTGATAATACATCTTTTTCATCATAGTCTTCGGTGAAACTGCGCTCTTCGGTTCCAGCCAAAGTGAGTTGGCTGGGAGCTGATGGTTTTGCCGCAGCGATTGCTTCGGAGGTTTGTACATCGCTACGGATATTGCTGTCCACTTCGACCTTTTGGCCATCCTTGATTACATACGTCGTAATAGAGGATGTTACTCCTGCGGGAGTGATTGTGGAAGCATCCGGTTGCTGTGTTTCAGTTTTGCTTACTGTATCACTGTGCACGTTGGTGTCCACTTCAATCTTCTGCCCATCCTTGATGATGTACGTCGTGGTCTTTGTAGTCGTCGTTGTAGTCGTGACAGTTGTCTGAGAGTCACCCTTTTCTGCACTAGTTGTGGCGATACGCTCAATCTGTGAGTCGACCATGTCTGGCGTTGACGAACGCGTCATGTCCGGTGTGCTCATGCCGGAGGTGGTCTTTGCTTCGTCCGCAAGTTTCAGCGTGTCGACGACCACCTTCGGAAAGGGCGATGTTGGCTTCGGCGATGAATCTGATGTCTCAATACCTGAACTGCTGTGGCCCAAGTTGATCGATTTGGAAGCACTGTCCGTACTACCTTGCGTGTGCACGGACATCAGCCCCGGGCTCGACTTGCCAGATGGTACAGACTCTTTAGGTGTTGAAACACCAGATGCATCGTCCTTGGGCGCGGTCGGCATAGTTGTTGTCATAGCAGAGGTCGCCAACGTGGTTGTCGCTGATGCAACAGAGGTTGAACCAACTAGGACCGAAGATTCGTAATGAGATTGAGATATATTTATGCTTTCCTTTGCGGCAACGTTCGGACTGATTGGAGCTGTCGGTGGTGTTTTGCTGCCCGGGAACAGTAATTCTTCTGTACCCTTCTCAGCTGTCGTCGAGCAGCTTTTGATCGAAGATTCGCCAGGTGTACTCATGCGAATTGAGACCTGTTGCAGTTGGATAGACGCCTTTTCTGACAAGCTATCTTTCTCGATGAACGTGTTCAACGATGTGGTGCTCTCCTCAAGTGAGTCTTTGTCTTGCAGTGGACTAACTGATTTGGCGCTGGATTCCTGTGATTTTTCTCCAAGGTAAGGAGAGGATTTACCACTGTCACCTGTCATTGGGAATGCTCCCGAGATGGTGGTACTACACATTGCTGTTGTTTTACTTTCGATCGTCGATTCATCTGTTTTCGTGGATGAGATGACTGTGGAGGTCATTTTTTCAATTTCCTTCATTGAGGTGACTGTATCCTTCAGGAGCTGATCCACGCCTTTAGCAATCGAAGCACCATGGTCAGGACTTTCGGCACTGTCTAACCCACATTTCGGGAACATGGTGGCAGTATCATTTTTATGTGCATCATCTTTCTCGCCAGGAAATTGTGGATTATCGTCAAACAATGGCTTGAAGGACTTGTTAAGCGTGCTTTCCATTGGTTTTGGAATGAAAGAAGGGTCTATTTTAGTGACACTATCCCGGGGACTGCGTATCATATCCAAATCGTCACGAGAAGCAATAACCGATTCTTCTAGCACTCCCAAAGTACCACCTTCAAATCCTGAACGCTGTCCGGAAGATGTGACTACGGCTGACATGGATTTCGAGCGAGTTTCTTTCATACAAACTTTTGTTTCGATATTGTCTTCATCGCCGTCACTCATAGTGGCATCTTGTTCTTCCTTTCTTGACGATGATTCTCTGCGAGATAGAGATTCTTCGAACTTCGTAAAAGACGTAACGGATGAGGTTTCAAATCCACTTTTAGAATCCATTATAAAAGATTTGTTCGAAGCAACTGATTCGGGCCTCGAATGTTCCTTTGAAGCTAATTCATCAGGATCTACTACGACACCTGCTAGTCCACTAGTAGCTGTAACAGGCACCGAATCTGTCTTATCTGTGGGTTCACTAGCAGCTGATGCAGGTCGCGATTCTTCCTTGGTGTCTGGCTTCAGATCGACCGACTTCTCAGAAGGAGCCTTATCGGCGGGTCCACTAGCAGCTGAAGCAGGTCGCGATTCTTCCTTGGTGTCTGGCTTCAGGTCAACAGACTTCTCAGAAGGAGCCTTATCTGTGAATCCACTAGCAGCTGAAGCAGGTCGCGATTCTTCCTTGGTCTCGGCCTTCAGATCGACCGACTTCTCAGAAAGAGCCTTATCTGCGGGCCCACTAGCAGCTGAAGCAGGTCGCGATTCTTCCTTGGTGTCTGGCTTCAGATCTACAGACTTCTCAGAAGGAGCCTTGTCTGCGGGTCCACTAGCAGCTGAAGCAGGTCGCGATTCTTCCTTGGTCTCGGCCTTCAGATCTACAGACTTCTCAGAAGGAGCCTTATCTGCGGGTCCACTAGCAGCTGAAGCAGGTCGCGATTCTTCCTTGGTGTCTGCCTTCAGATCGACCGACTTCTCAGAAGGAGCCTTATCTGTGGGTCCACTAGCAGCTGAAGCAGGTCGCGATTCTTCCTTGGTCTCGGCCTTCAGATCGACCGACTTCTCAGAAGGAGCCTTATCTGTGGGTCCACTAGCAGCTGAAGCAGGTCGCGATTCTTCCTTGGTCTCAGCCTTCAGATCGACCGACTTCTCAGAAGGAGCCTTATCGGCGGGTCCACTAGCAGCTGAAGCAGGTCGCGATTCTTCCTTGGTCTCGGCCTTCAGATCTACAGACTTCTCAGAAGGAGCCTTATCTGTGGGTCCACTAGCAGCTGAAGCAGGTCGCGATTCTTCCTTGGTGTCTGCCTTCAGATCGACCGACTTCTCAGAAGGAGCCTTATCGTCGGGTCCACTAGCAGCTGAAGCAGGTCGCGATTCTTCCTTGGTCTCGGCCTTCAGATCGACCGACTTCTCAGAAGGAGCCTTATCGGCGGCTCCACTAGCAGCTGAAGCAGGTCGTGATTCTTCCTTGGTCTCAGCCTTCAGGTCGACCGACTTCTCAGAAGGAGCCTTATCGGCGGGTCCACTAGCAGCTGAAGCAGGTCGCGATTCTTCCTTGGTCTCGGCCTTCAGATCTACAGACTTCTCAGAAGGAGCCTTATCTGTGGGTCCACTAGCAGCTGAAGCAGGTCGCGATTCTTCCTTGGTGTCTGCCTTAAGATCGATCGACTTCTCAGAAGGAGCCTTATCTGCGGGTCCACTAGCAGCTGAAGCAGGTCGCGATTCTTCCTTGGTCTCGGCCTTCAGATCTACAGACTTTTCAGAAGGAGCCTTATGTGTGGGTCCACTAGCAGCTGAAGCAGGTCGCGATTCTTCCTTGGTGTCTGGCTTCAGATCGACCGATTTCTCAGAAGGAGCCTTATCTGTGGGTCCACTAGCAGCTGAAGCAGGTCGCGATTCTTCCTTGGTGTCTGCCTTAAGATCGATCGACTTCTCAGAAGGAGCCTTATCTGTGGGTCCACTAGCAGCCGAAGCAGGTCGCGATTCTTCCTTGGTGTCTGCCTTAAGATCGATCGACTTCTCAGAAGGAGCCTTATCGGCTGGTCCACTAGCAGCTGAAGCAGGTCGCGATTCTTCCTTGGTCTCGGCCTTCAGATCTACAGACTTCTCAGAAGGAGCCTTATCTGTGGGTCCACTAGCAGCTGAAGCAGGTCGCGATTCTTCCTTGGTGTCTGGCTTCAGATCGACCGATTTCTCAGAAGGAGCCTTATCTGTGGGTCCACTAGCAGCTGAAGCAGGTCGCGATTCTTCCTTGGTGTCTGCCTTAAGATCGATCGACTTCTCAGAAGGAGCCTTATCTGTGGGTCCACTAGCAGCCGAAGCAGGTCGCGATTCTTCCTTGGTGTCTGCCTTAAGATCGATCGACTTCTCAGAAGGAGCCTTATCAGCGGGTCCACTAGCAGCTGAAGCAGGTCGCGATTCTTCCTTGGTGTCTGCCTTAAGATCGATCGACATCTCAGAAGGAGCTTTATCGGCGGGTCCACTAGCAGCTGAAGCAGGTCGCGATTCTTCCTTGGTCTCGGCCTTCAGATCTACAGACTTCTCAGAAGGAGCCTTATCTGTGGGTCCACTAGCAGCTGAAGCAGGTCGCGATTCTTCCTTTGTCTCGGCCTTCAGATCGATCGACTTCTCAGAAGAAGCCTTATCTGTGGGTCCACTAGCAGCTGAAGCAGGTCGCGATTCTTCCTTGGTCTCGGCCTTCAGATCAATCGACTTCTCAGAAGGAGCCTTGTCTGTGGGTCCACTAGCAGCTGAAGCAGGTCGTGATTCTTCCTTGGTGTCTGGCTTCAGATCGACCGACTTCTCAGAAGGAGCCTTATCTGTCGGTCCACTAGCAGCTGAAGCAGGTCGGGAATCTTCCTTGGTCTCAGCCTTCAGATCGACAGACTTCTCAGAAGGAGCCTTATCTGTGGGTCCACTAGCAGCTGAAGCAGGTCGCGATTCTTCCTTGGTGTCTGCCTTAAGATCGATCGACTTCTCAGAAGGAGCCTTATCTGTGGGTCCACTAGCAGCTGAAGCAGGTCGCGATTCTTCCTTGGTGTCTGGCTTCAGATCGACCGACTTCTCAGAAGGAGCCTTATCGGCTGGTCCACTAGCAGCTGAAGCAGGTCGCGATTCTTCCTTGGTGTCTGCCTTCAGATCGACCGACTTCTCAGAAGGAGCCTTATCTGCGGGTCCACTAGCAGCTGAAGCAGGTCGCGATTCTTCCTTGGTCTCGGCCTTCAGATCGACCGACTTCTCAGAAGAAGCCTTATCTGTGGGTCCACTAGCAGCTGAAGCAGGTCGCGATTCTTCCTTGGTCTCGGCCTTCAGATCAACCGACTTCTCAGAAGGAGCCTTATCTGTGGGTCCACTAGCAGCTGAAGCAGGTCGCGATTCTTCCTTGGTGTCTGCCTTAAGATCGATCGACTTCTCAGAAGGAGCCTTATCGGCTGGTCCACTAGCAGCTGAAGCAGGTCGCGATTCTTCCTTGGTGTCTGGTTTCAGATCGACCGACTTCTCAGAAGGAGCTTTATCGGCGGCTCCACTAGCAGCTGAAGCAGGTCGTGATTCTTCCTTGGTCTCGGCCTTCAGATCTACAGACTTCTCAGAAGGAGATTTATCTGTGGGTCCACTAGCAGCTGAAGCAGGTCGCGATTCTTCCTTGGTCTCGGCCTTCAGATCAACCGACTTCTCAGAAGGAGCCTTATCGGCGGGTCCACTAGCAGCTGAAGTAGGTCGTGATTCTTCCTTAATGTCTGACTTCAGGTCGATCGATTTCTCAGAAGGAGCCTTATCTGTGGGTCCACTAGCAGCTGAAGCAGGTCGGGAATCTTCCTTGGTCTCGGCCTTCAGATCAACCGACTTCTCAGAAGGAGCCTTATCTGTGGGTCCACTAGCAGCTGAAGCAGGTCGCGATTCTTCCTTGGTGTCTGCCTTAAGATCGATCGACTTCTCAGAAGGAGCCTTATCGGCGGGTCCACTAGCAGCTGAAGCAGGTCGCGATTCTTCCTTGGTGTCTGGTTTCAGATCGACCGACTTCTCAGAAGGAGCTTTATCGGCGGCTCCACTAGCAGCTGAAGCAGGTCGCGATTCTTCCTTTGTCTCGGCCTTCAGATCGACCGACTTCTCAGAAGAAGCCTTATCTGTGGGTCCACTAGCAGCTGAAGCAGGTCGCGATTCTTCCTTGGTCTCGGCCTTCAGATCAACCGACTTCTCAGAAGGAGCCTTATCTGTGGGTCCACTAGCAGCTGAAGCAGGTCGCGATTCTTCCTTGGTGTCTGCCTTAAGATCGATCGACTTCTCAGAAGGAGCCTTATCGGCTGGTCCACTAGCAGCTGAAGCAGGTCGCGATTCTTCCTTGGTGTCTGGTTTCAGATCGACCGACTTCTCAGAAGGAGCTTTATCGGCGGGTCCACTAGCAGCTGAAGCAGGTCGCGATTCTTCCTTGGTCTCGGCCTTCAGATCTACAGACTTCTCAGAAGGAGATTTATCTGTGGGTCCACTAGCAGCTGAAGCAGGTCGCGATTGTTCCTTTGTCTCGGCCTTCAGATCGACCGACTTCTCAGAAGGAGATTTATCGGCGGGTCCACTAGCAGCTGAAGTAGGTCGTGATTCTTCCTTAATGTCTGACTTCAGGTCGATCGATTTCTCAGAAGGAGCCTTATCTGTGGGTCCACTAGCAGCTGAAGCAGGTCGGGAATCTTCCTTGGTCTCGGCCTTCAGGTCTACAGACTTCTCAGCAGGAGCCTTATCGGCGGGTCCACTAGCAGCTGAAGCAGGTCGCGATTGATCTTGCTCGGCTGCGGATGCTGGCCGAGAAACGTCCTTACCACTATCTGGCGACTCTGGTCGTGAAAATTCAGTTGTTTCTTGTTGTTCTTCTGCTAGATCCAATGATGCAGATTCTTTTAACTTTTGTAGTGTGGGGATAATGCGTTCATCATCTGACTTTTCTTTATCTTGTTGTAGTGATGCCACTTGTGAGGACGCATCTCCTACGCTGGCAGGAGAATCTGGACGAGAAAATACCTCTGCTTCGCTTGATTGTTTTGAATGCGTAGGGTCCGTTAGCTTGTTAGATTCACTTGTTAGGATTGCCGCTGTTTCTTTCATTGCGTCAAGG
This sequence comes from Anopheles funestus, assembly GCF_943734845.2. Classification (NCBI taxonomy): domain Eukaryota; kingdom Metazoa; phylum Arthropoda; class Insecta; order Diptera; family Culicidae; genus Anopheles; species Anopheles funestus. The sequence goes on from NC_064598.1 coordinate 2,043,497, forward strand.
CTAGGAGGTTCCTTCTCCGAAACTGTTTTTTGGCTTGTAATTGATTCAGGACTAGAGAGTTCTTTCGTCTTGTCATCCGTGTCCACAAATACTTGATCATGGTCTTTGTCAGCTTCCTTCAAAAAGTCCGCCACTGATTTGAGGTCCGCAGGATCTTCTTTGAGATCACTGATGTGGCTTGAGATTGAATGCGCACGAGACGAATCACGCTCATCGACGAACGAGCTTTCATCTTTTGTGTAGTCTCGTTCACTGAACGTGCTGATGGCTGATTCTCTTCTTGTATCATCAATTTGTTCGTCTGTGTGGTGATCTACTAAAGATTCCTTACGAATGTCACCTAACATACCAATAGTAGCTTCTTGAGATTTAGACTTGGCAGTTTCTACCTGAACCACCTTCTCAGGTAGTTCGTGTTTATCTTTTTCTTCTATCGAGGTGGGAGATGTTTTTAGATCGGGTGAGGATTTGCCCGACGATGCTGGGCTACTCTTTTCTTCCATTGTTGGCTTGATGTCAGTAGTATCTTTCGTAAAGATAAGACCGTGGCCTTCGATAGATTTCTCAGCCTCGTCCTCCTCTTCCTCGTTTTCTTCCTGCACCTTAATTTCAGGGGTAGTTGTACCTGAACCCTGCAACGGTTCGGGAGTAGCTGACTTTGAGAATGTGATAGTGCCATCAGCACAGATAACTGTTTCTTCACCTCCATCCTCACTGCTGGCCGTGACGAGCATTCGTTGAACAGTGCCTACATCCTCTTCGCGAGCAGCGCCTTGTGAAAGCTTACGCTCCAGCTCATTTGGATCAAAACCAGGGATAATTTCCTCCAAATCTTTGTCAGACTTCAGCACTTCCGCTACATTGGCCACTATTTTAGCTACATCTTCGGGGGTTCGTGCCCGTGGCGGCATCATGCCTACAGACGGACCCAGCTTTTCCGAACCACCTTGCGGCGGTGAGACACGGTCTTCCTCTTCTTCCTCTTTAATCTCCCGTAGATTAGCATCCTCAAAAGCACTATACTTAATGTCTTCGATAACGAACGTACCTAAGTTTTTGTTGGCCTCCAGCTCTTCAAGTTCTTTATCTTCGTCGATGTCATGCGGGATGTTGACCATTGATTTTAGCTCCATACTCAGCTTATCTCCATCTGTAACTGGAGAATCAACCGTGGTAATATGAGTTTCACGCAACTCCTGCGTAAAGCTTCGTTCGTAGGGTCCACCGAACCGATCGTATGATTGCCCTGATTCATGCTGACTCACAGTGGCAGATTCCGATTTACGTTCCGTTTGAAGACTGTCGATCTTCTCGGTAACTTGTTGCAGTTTCACTTCAACTTCGTCGGTTTTATCCTTGATTTTATGCTCCACTTTATCTGCCATTTTCTCAATACCACTCTTTATGCCCTCTGTAATACTTCCGAAGAATGAACTGATGCCAGTCTTTGCTTTCTCTTGGACTTTCTCTACCTCTTTCGCGATGTCCTCTTCGATCTGATGTTTTGTAATATCCAGCTGATTAACTACATCTTGTTTGAGATCTTTCGAAAGTTTTTCTAGTTCGCTTTGTTCGTCCGCGATTGTAACCAGGGCTTCATCAACTTTGGTAGCAGCCTGTGCAACATCATGTACAAACGAATCCACTTTAGTGTCCAAGATTGTAGTGGTCGCCTTCAACTCGTCATCCATTTGTTTGGTCTTAGCTTGCAAATTATCGAGCACGTCATCCGTTTTGTCAGTTAAATCTTTCACAACTTCACCTGCTGCTTGCACAGCCATTAATTTAATCTCCTCTCCAGCGCCCTGAATTAAATCCTTGACCTTGCAATCAATATCTTTGACTTCTTCTGTAACGGTACCGATAACTTCTTCCTTCTGTTCTGCGACACTTTTTACCATAGTGTCCTTGATGGCTACAAAGTCTGACACGGTCCCTTTCGTCTTGTCATCGATCAGATGTTTTAACTCGTCCGGGGTTTCCTCAACCTTTGCAGGGGATTGCCAGATCTCGTCTAATACTGAAGTAACAGTTTGCGGCGGTTGCGGAACTTTAGGTACTACTTTTTGCGCGACGATCAGTTCTTCTTCCACTGGCACTTTTTCGGCTTCATCATCATTATCCGCATCATGCTTAATCGTGTCTTCGGTTGGTGTCTTGCTTTCTTGTTTAATCTGATGTTGTTGCTGTACTTTGAGTGCAGTGTCGGGTTGATCATTCACAGGGATAATTTGAGACTCCAAGTCTCTTAAGATAGCATCGTCCGTAGGCATTGCTTTCGAAGCATTCTGTTCTTCTGTTTCATGTGCGTCTGATTTTGGTGGCTTGTCCAGCCGAGTGTCTCGTTCAACTTTTTCGAACACCTCCTTCACTTCAGTTGCCTTGCTCGCCGTATCACATGGTTTATCACTTTCAACTGACTTATCCACTACATGCCTTTCATCATCAGTCTTCTCAAGTTGCTTAGCATCAGTCTCTATCGCCGCCAATGTGGATGCTACCGTTGTCGTAGAGACTGCGACGACGGGTTCTTCCTCTGGCTTTTCTTTCGTATCACGATCCTTATCCTCGTCCTCTTTACTATCTTTATCCTTATCTTCACCATAATCCTCCTCGAGATCGGCCTCTTCGTGCACGGGTAGATCCGCTACCTCATCCGGTGTTTTCACCACGTCTCGCATGTGCGCTTGCTGTGCACTGAACTGCATCTTTGCCGGAGTTGGTCGTTCTAGCGGTTCGTAAACGGTTTGCAATGGAGCGGCTGCTGTGGCTACAATTTCTGTAGCTGCATCAGGTCCTGTTGGTTGTTCGGTTGGGATTGTTGTTGCAGCAGCAACCGCTACTGCCGAGGTCACTTCAACTTCCTTCGTTTCTTCCTTGACATGTTTCTCCTCGATTACGAGATCTTCCTTAATCTCGTCTAACGGTATGCGTTCGTCTTCTGGAAGAGTTGGAGCTGTCGTGGTTGCCCCAGATTCGACAGTGGCTGATACACGCTCCTCATGGTGACTCTCATGATGCGGTGGATCGATGTGATCCTTCGGATGGCCTATTGGTTCCTGTTCCTCATCACGAGTATCGCTGGTCTTTTTCGTGCTGCTCATCTTTTCATCGGGACTGATGGAGGAGATCTCCTCCGTCTTCAAACCGTCCATAGAGGTTTCCATTTTGGATTTAGCGATCTCCTTGGCCGAAGCGATAATGTCCTGCACTTCCTCTTCGAGCTCTTGTTTATGTTTGGGTGAAAGCTTTTCCTGAATTTCTCGATCCTGGTCATCCAGCTCCTCTTCCGCCGGAGCGCTTGCTTGGACTACGCCTTCCTCCTGTTGCGGTTGGTCATCATCAGCCTTTTCGCTTTCAACAACTTCAGCCGCAGCCACAGCCTGACCAACAATCTTAATCGCATCCACCTTCTCCTCTTTCTCTTCCTCCAAACTGTCGCGTTTACGTTTTTCAGATTCCTGGGAATCACGTTGGTGCTTCTGAATTTCTTCCTCCTTAGTGGCACTGCTTTCTGGCTCATTGATCGAGTCCTCGGTGTACTGCTCTTCCTTTTCGATGATGAGATATTCCTCTTCTTCCTCCGGTTCGGTGGCACTGTCTTGTACCTCGCGATGTTCTTCAGTCAGTGCCAGTTCTCGGTGTTTGAGAGCCTTCTGAGCAGCTGAATCGCGATTAAATACGGCTTCAATCTCACGAACTGCTTCTTGTTCTTCCTTCAGCTCCGCTAGTTGTTGCTGTTTCTTGATCGCCTCCAGTGTATCGCTATCGCCAGGAACAGCGTCTGAAGGAGCGACACCTGCCGGACGCTTGGACACTGGAACGCCTCCTTCATCTGCACTAGGCGTCGAAACGAGACTAGAATCCGTTGTACCGTTCTTATCTAGCTTAGCCTTTCTGATGACGGCGTCTTTTTCGGATTTCAACACCTTCTTAGCCTTCACTGGACTACCACCGGCTGTTGCAGCACTGGAAGATGTCGTGACGGTACCCTTCGGTCGACGTGAGATAGGTTTGCGTTCAGTTTGCTTTGATGGATGAGTGTCTTTCTTATCGAGTTCCTTTCGAGCCTCACGCTTAGCCGCCATTATAGGGCGTTGTCTCGCCTCGAGAACTTTCCGGTTGTTTTCATCCTTGGCACTCTTAGCAGGGGTTGCTTTTGGACTAGATTTACCCGGTTTTGTGCCTATCAAGGGACCCGTTTTAGAAGCAGTTGTCTTGCTAGCAGCTTTTTTGATGTCTTCTCCTTGTTCTGCTTTAGTGGCACTTCCGTTGGTTAGCTTAGATTCGATTGAGCTGGTTTTCTTCGGAGTTGTTGGTGATGATTTATTCGCTTCTGCTTGTTTCTTTACTGCGGGCTTTCGGTCTGCCGGTGTTTTGGACGTTTTACTCGTTGTGTCAATCTTTGATCTAGCCGACGATGATGTAACTGTGCGCGATGTGGGTGGCTTTCTGGTGGCTTTTGTCACCATGCCTCCGGTGTCGGCTCCGGCAGGAGAGGCAGCATCATCTTTTTTCTTTTCTTTTGCATCAAGATCAGGTTTCGCTGAATCTACTTCCTCCTTTTTCTCTTGTGCATCTGGCGCTTCGTCGAGGCTCTTTTCACTATCTACTGCCAATGGTTTAGATTTGTCAGTTGACAACACATCTTCCTTATCGGAGCTAACGTCCGAGATGGAATCCTTCTTTTCGTCTTGCTGCTGTTGCTGTTCCATCTTCTTGTTGTCAAGCTTCTTCTCGGACATGGCCATTGGTCTGCCAGAACGAATAGCTTTCGGTTTGCTTTCCATCTTGGCAGAAGCAACTGTGGTGGTACCAGGCGCCTTCGATAGTTGTTTTTCCATCTTGATCTCGTCCGCTGAGCTGTCCATTCCATCCGCAGCAAGTTTATTATCGGCAGCCATCATTCTCATTTTGTTATCGATAAGTTTGTTGTCCTTTGGCTTGGACGGATGTAACGCGTCTGATATAATCCGATCAGTGGAGGCCGATTTGAGTGACTTTTTCGTAACTAACACTGGTGTGGATAGATTTGCAGCGATCGATTTGACTGGGCATACTGGTTGTCGCATAAACTCCACATTCTTCATTTTTTCCAATCCTTCGAGTATCTTATACTCAGGTGCTGAACCCGGAAAAAGAATGCGTGTTATATTGTCTTCCGGATTTGCCGGTGTCCACACTAGCAGAGCACAAATGGAGATGAGATTCTGTAGTGGAAAGGCAAAATCTTTGCCGTCCTTTGTCTCCTTCGTAAACAGACGTTGGTCAGCGGCGGCCCATCGAGCGAGAAAGTCCTTCACCTCACGAGAGTCTCGTGCCGGACTGATGACGTACATATCGAGCGTTCCATGGCCAACTTTATGATACAGATTGATCGGTTCCACATCGCGATAACAGTTTTGTGCCTTCAAGTTCAACGACTTCAGGTTCGTGACGATTTGGTGACCCTCCTGTAGTATATCCACCAACAGCGGATCGCGGTCCTTATCTCCGTCTGGACTGGGCAATCCTTTGCGCTCGGGAATATTGCAGAAAAAGTGTCCTATCTGAGGGTAGACGTGCGCTTCGCTCTTGCGCTCTACTACGGATGAAATGCCCTTGATGTTGGTATTATTGATGCGTGTCATCAGTACCGCATCTAGACGATCTAGATGGCGGACAAAATCCCAGAAGCAAGATTTACGGCTGAAGCCTCCATCAACTACAGGAAGAGGAGACATTTGTTTAGATATTGTTAGTGTATAGTTTACTTGCCAATTGAAGTTGTAACATCATGTGCCTGAATTACCTAACATATTGAAGCCGTTGATTCCGAAAAGGGCAGCATCTCCCTGACCTCCTGGGAAGACGTACAAAGTTGGATGGCTGAAGCGGATGTTTCCAACAACGTCGGAGCTTTCCAACAGCTCGGAAATTTCCGTCGGTATGATCATCGACGATAAATAGGCTGCAGAAGAAGCACATGAACTTGCAACACATGAAATCGTCAATGAAATATTATATCGTCAATTACTTACCGACAAAGCCATTCAATTTTTCACTGCCCGAGCTCAGTACGTCCACTGGATTCAAGCGAATCTGGCAAAGTCGCGAGAAGGACTTTTCCTGGATCGTGTGCCATTGCCCTACAGGAGCACAATGTATATCCATAGTGATCGTCTCAGGATAGGCGCGAAGTACGCGCTGTACCTCGTGCTCTTGGAATGCCTCCATGAAATCCATCACTGAAAATGTCCCGTCCTAAAGTAGAACACAAAAGGGCGTCAAAAAAAGTTAGCTTTAAATTACTCTCCGGCAATGAAATCACTGATCAAAAGCATTCATGTGTAATTCTTTTCCCCATTTGAAGATGTGCAAAATTTGGTTGTTGACAATTTTATTATTTTAAACGAAAAGGAAAACAAGTCACAAAGCATTCTTACCTGTAATATCCACGATCCATTTCCTGAGAACGTGTAGCCCGTATGGATGATGTGACGGTGCCGAGTGAAGCTACTCAGCAGATTCCGGATACACTGGATGAAGGTGTTGACTTGTGGATGAATCAAGATTTCAGTAACCAGATTTTCGCTGGCATACTGAATCAATCGTTCACCTGCGAATTGAAAATGCAATATTTTATGTACCAATTTCTTCGGAAAATAAATAATAATATTCTTGAGGAGACCAAAAAAAATACATTTTCGCCAATCCTTTCTTGGAAATTGTTTCAGCCTAACCAAGGTTTTTTTTATTCTTATTTCTTTTCCAAAATAAAGAGACTTTCGTTCCAATCAATCTTTTCGATGTCAAACAAACAAACTTGGTGTACATACATTCGCTCGCTTACAAGAAGATAAAATCTCTTAGACATAATCTGTAAAAGCTCGACGTCATGCACACTCCAGTACGAGGGGAAATCCATTTGTCTTTTACGACATCGGGAACAACTTCGGCAACGGGTGAATATTACGTTAGAAGACATTAATGGAAAATTGGTCGGGAAGGCATGGAAAGTATTGATTGTCTTTCTGCTCAATAACTTTCTGATGACAGTAAGCAAAGTCGGCAAAACTTCCTATCAATTGGGTACTGTAGTGGAATGTAACGCCATTAAATCCTCATTCGTACTGTCGTAACGTAGTACGGTGGGCATTCTATATATCTTTATTTGTGACATTAAAACCAAGTTGTTCGGTTTGGATTTTGCATATTTGTTTAGATTCCTGCACCGACGTCATCCTGTCACGATGAGCAAACATACAATGAAACACTTTCAAGCGCACCATAGAACCTCCCCACATTGGATAACTTTCACATAACTGTAATGTTTCGAAATATAGTGTTTCTACCGCAAGTACATCATCGAAAGGAAAGTTATGAAATTTATAACAGTGCTTCAAGTCCCAGTCGGCCAACCCGCAAGCACTGTGAAACGTGTGCTACTGTACTGGCTGGTGGAAGTAAGGCCTCGAGGGATGCGAAAAGTGCTGGTACCCAAGTGTTACTTCATGTGGCTGCAGCATTCATCACGTCGTTCCCGTATAGGGGGTTTTTGTTACACGTCGTGACCCTTCGGAACACTTATGCTGACAGTGCGCGTATGTGGAAGGGAGCGGGGTTTTGGGGGGGTGGGGGGTGGGACATTGTGAGCAAACGGGTGTGACTAGCGCGAAGGTCAAAGTGAAGTGTAACAGATTTTATGTATGTGTGCTTTTCATTATCCTTGCCATTTGCGTCTTCCCGCGGCGATTCCGGTGGAATCCACGAGTCCACGAATAAGCCACTTCTCTCAGCCCCCACCACGTCCGTTGCAGAAAATTTGCATATTCATGTATTTTTAACCACTTTAGCCGAAACCCATTTTGTGTACAAAAACCGTACAATCACTGCACAGTGGATCGTTGCGCTTTTTGTTATGCTGAAACAAGACCCTATATCCGCCACTATTCCGCACCCGATGGCCGATGGCTTTGAGGTATGTTTTGGCCATTATTTTGCTCGTGTCCAGTCTTTTTCGCTAACAATGCAAAAAGTGATATTGTACCAAATGTGTGCCTGTGTAATCAATTCTTATTATGATGTTTTTATACCTAGTTAATGTCTTTCGCTCGTCGTGACCTAATGGCTGTAGCAAAATTTTGGATAAAATGACGAAAATAACTCCAATTTGTGAAACAGATTTGACATGAAATTTCAAAATTCATTTTTACTAATTTTTCCATCATTCTGGTTGTGATATATCAAGCGAATTTCCGTTTCAATTGCGTAGTATCTAATGAAATTAAAATAATTTTTATTTTTTTTATTAGTCGATGAAATATTCTTCAAAATGTCCCTTGATTTGATCACAACCTAAACACAAACACTACACCACAGGGACACTTTGCACGCGCAACAATAAACCAACGGTTAACAAGAGTAAAGCGGCCGTCAACCCTTCCTGTTCAGGGCCCTTGTTGCACAGGTTCTCGGTGCATACTTTACAGACGTCTACGGTACCGCCGACCGTTTCCGATGTAAGCAATGCGCAAAATTCTGTCTCCGACATTTTAGGAACGCACGTTTTGATGAAACTTTTCCCGTTCGGACTACTGCCACTTCCCATGCCGCAAGCAAATGTTCCATTCAATTCGGGAATCCATGGAAGGTCAGGTTTCAGTGTGTCACAATCCACCTTGGTGGCTTTGCTGTCACAATCAGCGAAACTCACATAGCTTAAGCATGCATAGCACTGAAAGGATAGTGCTGAAATAGTTATATAAATTGTAAGCCGTTCACTTTACTGTATAAGTGTACTGTTTACCTTGTTCAATGTACAATAATAGCAAAGCAAAAATGACTCGTTTCGCCATGATGTTAGTTTGTGAAGTATAAATAACAACTAAAGTAGCAAAAAACTCCAAACAGCTTTTTATATCGACGCTTATCTCGTGTAGCTATCTCTCTTTCTTCTTTCTTTTCAAGATGAGTATTTTAAACACTCAACATACACACCTTACTGCGCGATAAGCTTTCACAGTATTGTTTGTTTGTTGTGCAAAGAACATTTTTATGCACGCCAATAAGAGGAACAATTCTTAAAGTTAACATTCTACAACAGAGTCTACAGCCAATGGACTCGCGACGTAGTTAGAAATTAAGTTAACACAAAAAGTTCAGCTCCTTCGTTGCTCTTCTTATAAAACAGATTGAATTATGTGTTCTTCTTTATACAATGCGTTCAAAGAAGCATGCACTTTCGGACATTTTCATTCGTTTGGATTTTTCTTTAGCGAAACCCTTCCAAAAAAAGGACAACGTTAGATTTTTACAAGCACCGAATGTAGATAGGATGAAGACCCGCCAAAAAAGGGTCTGAACGTGCCACGGAAAGAATCGCTTAAGCACGTGCTCTGTGCTCTGTTTGCGGTGAAATTCATTTAAAAACACACCCCCCAAAATAAACCAAAGCTCCAAAGGTGAATAGAGACATTGATGAACACGATTACTTGAAGTTTAAACATTGTATATGTTTGATCCAAATATTGCCTCAAAAAAAAAGGAAAGACCGGTGAAATTAAATATTTGACCTCAGAATTTCACCAAAGGAACTCTTCACAAAAGTCACCGAAACTTGTGTTGATGGCGAAATAAAAATGATATCACTGTATCAACTTTCAAGGTGTACGTTTTTAATTAAATTTTGAACATTTTTAAAAAGCTGAAGAATCGTTGTGTTTCATCAAAGTGGCATGACTATAATTGCATTGACCGGTGTTGAACATTTTCCACCTTTTATTTTGAATTGATTTTTCACCAACAAAATCTCCTCTGAACACTTTCTTTATCGATCAGTTTACCTCACGATTGATTGCTTGTCGTAGTTTTATTTTCACGATTTGTATTTCCTCTTAAAACATTGTCTTGCTAATTAAGATTGACATTACAGTGTATGCTCCCAAGCAAATCGGCAGTAGGGACGTTTTCACTTCTCTTGGAGCACCAGAAGGTGTCGTTATCTCCACACTTGGGGTACTGGACGATACATCAGGTTTTACCGTAGTAGTTGTCGTGGTGGTAGACAGTGGAGTGGTTGTGGTGGTTGTTGCAGGTGCTAAGGTGGTTGTTGTATTTTGCCCATTTACCACTGTGAAAACGAAGCACATCGTGACCAGGCTCAGAAGAATTTTCAACATTTTTTTAAATGTTCTTCTTGTCCGTAAGACTCCTAACTGTGACTGCACCAGTAAAACGGTGGTTAACTACTAGCTGATGCTTTGGGCATATGCTGACTTATTTATATGCATCATGTTGGTGCGTTCACTGATTGATAAGTAAATCAATTCGGACCACTAAACCACTTGAATAATCACTTGACGTTATGTGTGGTATGGCTTACATATCTGCAGACATATATAATTTAATGATGCTATCCTCCTCTCATTTGTTACTGCTCACTGAAGAAGTAACAAGTAACCGTGCCAGGGTTAGTTCTATTTCATCGCCTCTAAGGGTGCCCTTAAGGCAGGAAGACCCATACCGGTCTTACCTGGAAGGGTACAATTTACCGTACATAATCTTTTTTTATTAAATCAGAGCCCTTTTTCATACGTAAGTGCGTTTTGTGTAGATTAGTTCATCAAGGGCCCAGGTTGTTCCTTGTGAATCACAAAGCAGCAGTTATGCAGTGGCTTTCGGTGCGTGTGTGGGTTGGGTTGGGTTGGCTATGCTGAGAAAAATACATTACCCTGATGAGTGTCCATTAAACCTCTCAACCTTCAACCTTCAACGCAGAAAGGAATTATTTCCATGGAGGAAATTGATTGGCTTTAAAAATCCTCAACAACTTGCTTAACTTTCGGCTGTTTCAGTGGAAATAGTAGCGAATTATTAACTCCGAAATGTTTTTGTCTCTCTGTGAGCATCAAATGCTCACAACTTTGCTTTCACAACACCATTCCTTTGGGAAAAGTAATGTTGCAATGATTCCGATTCCAACGATTGCCAATCAAATACAATTCCGGGTAAACTTTTGCCTTCCATTTCAATCAATATCGGCGGTAAAAGTTTCTGAAAATACTTTTCTGTCCCGCAAGAATGCCATCTAATAGATGTGAATAAAACACAAAAAACAGAAATAGAACTCATTTTCGGTTCTATCGGTATTGCAAATCCAGTGGCCCAAAAATGGATGAAGAAACTCTTTGCTAGATCTTTCGGATCGGACGCAGCTGGAGAGCGCAATGCAGGAAACCGGAAATTACGCCACCAACCGAAGACCATGCGTCTCCACCGATGTGCCAGTTTTGTTTGATTTTTCCTTCTCGTTCCCGCGCTCATTTAGAGCGCTTTCTGCTGCAATGTCTATCAGCGATTATATTGCTTCTTTCACGGTAGTTGGCCCGGTTCATGTCATTGGTACACACGTACGGTTGGGTATACGATAATTTATCGCCCTGAAGGTCCAAAGGTGGTCCCACCACCGAAGACACAGTACCGGAACCTCCCTTATCCTGCCGACATTGATAAACGACAGGAGAGCAACGATAGGAGAGATACCGAATCAATTCATTTGCCTCGGGGTTGCCACCCACAGCCAGCGATCGCATAAACTCCTCGTCGCATGTCTGGGTAAGAAAATATTCCACCACGACAACATTCGGATCGGTTCCGATTCGGCTGAAACGAGGCTTTTTCGTGCGTGCGATACTTTGTACGGGACTTGGCTAAACAGCACATAAATTAGTTTCGTTACGAAGGAAATCGATCGGGCAGGATACGATTTCCTATTGCAGATTAATGGAATTACTGTCGCACGCGTGCGGCATACGTGCCCCGTCACTGGAAAGGATGTAAGATCGGGACAGATTTTGGTTTCAGGCAGGCGAATGGAATTATAATCCCCCCTCGCTTAGGTTGATCAATTCAATTCCCTTCGTCAGTTTTCAAATCAATCAATTAGGTTCCATTGTGATGTTTTTTTCGTAGACGAAAGGAGTGTTATCATGCGACATCAGATTCACATCAGTTTAATCGCAAATGTTTTTTTATTCATTTTCTTTTTTACGTTTCTTTCAAGGCTCTCTATCAGAATGGATTTAGTACAAGTGAGCAAAGAGAAAGATTTTCTGTTGAACACTTGTAAAAATAATTTCCCCTTTTTTTGTTCGCTTTTCCGGCCAACCTACATAAAAGTGGGTAGAACTTTGCAATCAAATAAAAATGACGCACGTTCGAAGGGGCCGCCTTCTCGGGGGCATTGAATCTTGACTTTTGCCGTGTAGCGCACGGCATAGAAGCTGGTGCTCTCAATGTTGAGCATTTTTATTTTCGACCCTTTTACAAAGCTATTCATGGGGTAAAATGGGAGCAAAAATTTCCACTCTATGAAAAACCGAGACCTTAACGAGACCACCCCGGTCTCTCCGTTTATGTACGCAAACAAAAGACACCATAGGTATATCGTTTTGTCGCACAAGGTTGTGGTTTATGCCCTTCGTTAACATGTACGATGGCAACATGTATCGTATGCCTTTGTGGTGGTTGAGTGTGGGTCTAATACAATGCAAAAAATAAACCTTTGCTCATACTGTTTCGTGTGTTATGGTTTGTTCTTTTCACACAAAAATAACTTACATTTATCACAGAGATGACATGGGTTATACCATAGCAAATTCTTCGATGTATTCGAAAGGAAAGCAATTATTTTTTGGTAATTTTTTTTTTTTTACAAAAAAAATTCTTGTTACTGTTTTATTGTTTTCACAATGTTTTCACCATCTTGGATGGAACGTATGTACCAATTTGTACGTCCCACAAAACGCACATACATACCAATTTCCAATCAACAAAACACAAATAAACCAACCATCTGACGTCTTTTCATTGGTCCGAAAACAAGCAATTGCCATTTTGAAAGCATTCAAAAACTCGTTCGAAAGCAAATCGAACTTCGTAATCTGGCATTGTCATGCTTGTCCCTACGTGGACGCGACCAATCACATTCGCGTTGTGGACAATCGGGACAACTAGCATCGAATGCTATGACCGATCGATTCTTTCGCCGCAGCGCAGCGGCAATGGTTCAAAGCTGTCAATTTGGCGTTGTATTTCATTCGCTGGATGCGGGAAAGGATGGGTTAAATTGCATTTCTTGTGAATCTCAACGAGTACACTCACCTTCCCCCAGGGTTCTCGACCAACCCCCCCGGTCATTCTGCTGGAAGTGCAAAAGCTCCCCAGACCAAGGACATAAAGGCAAAAGTTGAACAGTATGATGATGATACTGATGGTGCAAATGGTGCTGCAACCGGCTGCTGACGCCTTTACAATGCACCTGCACGATTTGCAGGTCTATTTATAGTGCACATGTCATCGATTTTTAACCAACGCTGATTTCTTACCACCCCACCAATGCATTTGATGTAACTGGATGCACTGGAAGCTGTGCTCGTGGTAGCTAAAATAGGATTAGCACCGGATTACCACACAAAATCGCATGTTATGCAGTAGATAAAACGCTTTCGCCAATGAGATGTAACAGAAAAGTCATTTTTGCGAATATTCAATTTAATTTAATTCGTAACATTTAATTGTACGTGTACAGCATAAAACACATATTCCGTAAAATTACTGTACGTCTTGATGTTTTGAACAATTAATAATTTACAAAAGCTTTCACAAAGCGAAATGGTCGATTTTTATTGCATGTGTCACGGTTTGTATATACGCTCTCCTCTTGCTAATGCATTCTCTATGACCTTCTTAAGGTCGCAGTAAATTTTTCCGCACCCAAAAAAAAAGGGTGGAGCCACTACGCAAGGTAGAAGGTGGAAAAATTCGATTTGGTTTTCAGCCTGGAAAATAAACAGCAGATAAACTTATCTCATTCTCGACGTGACCGTTCATGAGAGACCGTTCATAAAAAATGTACAGTGCCGAAAACCATTCCGCTTGACCTTTGTTTACGTCTTGAAAGGTCATCAGAGGGGGAAAAAACAAGCGTCTTAACAAAATCTTGTTCTTGTATTATTTCTGAGAATCTTTTGAAAACAACGACATGAAAACAATCCCGTCAGAAATTGTCAAAAGGCGGCGAACGCTCTTGTCTTCAAAATGTGTATCTTGTTGTGTTATGCCTCAGGATGTCAAGTTTTGAAGGCGGAAAATGATGTTTTCTTGTTGAAGAAAATATTTTACGATTGTAATACTGTTTTTGGGCAAGTTTCATGAAAGTTCTGAAAAGTTTGTTATGCTACCGCAAAACACGTTGTCATGCTGGACATTTTACATTTTAATGAAAGCTCTTGATACTTCCTTGTTTAGACATTTTTCATTACGCAATGTAATATTGATATCATAGTTTTTAATTTCAACCACTCCGGATGGCAATGAAAATTAATTTCTTACAGAAAGTTTCCACAAGGAAAGCGCCCAGTCACACCCGTTTTGTAGAAGGGATAAGCCTTCAAAACCAATAAACTTTATCAAACGGTCGTTACTCATTACCATAAACGGTCGCAACATACTTGGTGAAAGCCTCACGTTGGAACTTTTGCGTTCGTTTCGGCACCGTCCTTGTGAAGACATGCCGACAACCGCGGCCCACTCAGGCGTTACTTCACCCATCGAACGCGGCCTGTTAGTGGCGGTCCGGGTAATGAATTACATCTGCTTCGTAACATTTAATTTACATTTGACCTTGTTGTGTTTTAGTATCGGCAACAGTAGACCGAATATTGGTAGCAGTTAATTAATTGACGTTAGGTTAAAAATTGATCAGGGAAAGGTTGGAATAAAGCTAATATTTTAACGATGCGAATGTACATTGAGTCAGTGGCTTACAATGTGTTGTTTGATAAGGAAAGGGTTTTTAGCTGCATCCACTTACCATGCTTGCCTTCCTCGCCTTCCAATGCCTGCAACGTGATAGTATGCAGTTCCTCCTCCAAGTCGACATGGCAATCGACAACATCCCATGAAAGGAAGCCTGTGGATGTGAAAAATGGAAACGTTAAGAATTTGTTAGTACGGGGGAAAATATGTTATCTTTGTTTGTTTGTACTGTTTTCTTTACCGACTTCATGTGTGGCAACAATATATTGTATATTTTTAAATATTTTTCATCTTGATTACAAAAAGTCTTCTGAGCTCAGCTGAGTTCGGTGTGCAATATTTTGAAAATATGTTACCCCCCGAAGTTCAACTGCAACTTTTGTATGTTTTTCCACTTTTCTGCTGCTCCCAAAATATTTGCTTTACTACGCCAACAAGCTACTAGTATGCGATGCTTCACACGATCATGAATCCATACTCGATCGACGGTGTACTCAAGAAAAGGCACGGTGTAGAAAATTGTTGATAAATTTTACTTGCATAAGCAGATTGTTGCGACTGGCAACACCCTTGACCGTCGTCTGAAGCCGCTTTTCTCACCAAAGGCACGTAGTGCCATGAGCTCTTGCTGCTTGCTGCAAGTGAAGTTGGGCTGAATTTGGATTTGCTCCGCAGCTCAGTCGCATAGCGGTGTTTTTGCCGACAAGTCAAAGATGGCATTTTCTAGTGATAGATTTTTCTTGAAGGTTGCCGTTACGCTCGTTACCGTATCAGTGGCAATTGAAGTACAAAAACATGGTTTGTTGAATAGCGTTTTTTTTTGTTCCAAGCTTGTCGTTCCATCATGAGAAGATTTTGTTCTCAATTTGTAGGCGCTGATGCACTAAGATGCCATCATTGTGGTTGGGACACGTGCGGTTCACACGAGGAGCTTGTTGAGTGCAATCTCGAACGCGTCAACCAAGTTCACGGACATCTGCAGCGGCTTGCGAATTTAACGCAGTACACCCAAGTTCCCAGCCTTGGCGAGTTTGCGTGCTTCGAGCTGCAGCTTACAAACGCATACGGGAACCGGTCGGGCACCGTCAAGAGTTGCACCATCCAGTCGGCCAAAATGTGTGATTTGACCGACTGGAAATCGGTGAAGGTGGTAGGCTGCAGCACGTGCAACGATCGAGACTTCTGCAACGGATTCAACACACCGCTGCCGGCAACTGTTGATAAAGGGGCCGGATTCTCCTTTTCCCTGTACAGACAATCATCGGCGGCTATCCGCACGCATCAGACAAAATTATGGTGTTCTGCACTAACGGTTCTGGTGGTGACGTTTTTCTTTCGATTTCCGTCAAATGGAGTTTGAATGCTGACGTCATATTATTTTTACACACCATTTGTACCTTTATATCTTGCTGAATCTCGTTGCGATTCGCTGGAATTATAGCGAATAAATTAATGTTTGATTGGGTTCTACTTCTTCGTTGCAACATTATTAGCAACACCGTAGTGACAGGGCTTTTTTCAGATGGCAAACATAACCGATAGAACAATCAATGTGGGGATGGTTTAAAACACCTTTGCCTGTCGTCTAACGGCCACCCATCCCCTTGATGTAATCAATAAAATTAATTATTCTGTCCATCACGAATAAACGTCATTCTACCTTGAGATGTGCTGTATCTCAGCGCTTCGTCCTGTCGCTTAGCGTTTCGGTGACTTCAATTTTCCAAAGTAATCTCATTTCGTGAAGCATAATTAATGAGAGTGGCTAGAGAATTATGTAGCCTACAGCCGGATACGTTTCCGAGCTCGGAAGTTTCCAGTAACAGCAAGTCGAGCTTAAATCGTTCTTCCATTTAACCGGGAACATTTAATCACGTAGCACAGCGGCACTCGCCAAGCAAAGCGCCCAAAAGGTACTGATGATCCTACGCGTTTGGAAAATATTTTCGTCAACACTCAGGGCAATTAATTAGTACATTTTACTGTCGTGTTTTTTGAGCATTTTTTTAGTATTTGCAACTTTTTTGTCTAAAATTGTTTGAAGATTAAGGTTGAGATTATGGCAACGGAACGGAATTCCCCCAAAAAAACCGTGTCCAGAATGAAATCGGCTCGTTATAAACACAAATCACGCAAATCGGACGTGTCTTTATGATTTCATAATCGTCCCATCGGCTAATCCATCGGGTGTATGTCCCCTTTGTGGCGTTGTTCTAGCGAGCAAACATTGAGCTTTGGAGCGACAATTCGATTCACTCACTTCGGTTGCAGCAAGAGAAAGCATAACTGAAAAAACTCGAAGGTCATACGAATGACATCACTCGCATGACGTGGAACGGACTCCGATGAAAGAAACTACACGAAGCGCGGCGATGATGCCAGTGTCTATTCCAAGCCAATGCTCGTATACGTATGTGATTTTTTTTTGTTTCATATTGAGTATATTGGCTCACAGGTGTAAAAAGAAGACAGTGGGGGGTTTTTTTATCACAACGAACCAGAACACTTCAGACAAAGTGGAACGAGTATTTAATGGTCCATATGAATGACCTGTCGAGGCTCAGGAAGACGTAGAATCGGTTGAACCTGGATATGGTTAATCGAGGAAGGAAATTGTAAATTATAACTGAAGTAGTTTGCGACTTTATTGCTGCTCACTGAAATAAACAAGCGATAGAAAAGGGATTTCTTGAAAAGTGATTAATCAGTGATAAGAAAATCCTAGTGATAAAACTAGACGCTTTGATTCTTTTCCAAGGTTCTTATCCAAGGTTTCACTGATAGGAAAGATTCACTCTTTGTAAAGTTTGTGACAAGATTTTTTTCTCAGTTTGAACTATGCCATAACTAGCTTAGTTTGAAATGATTTTTACAACCATCACAACCATTTTTATGGGAAATCTCATATTTGGTAATTGCAACCGGATTGTAGTTTTCATTATTAGGCGTCATACCCTGACCACTCTCAATTGCACTTCCATCTGAGATTTGCGTAATGGCACTTGAGGGTGTTTTGTATGACATTGCATTCCATGTCAGTATACTCAAGGGTCGCCGGCCGCTGGATGGTTCAAATGACGGTCGTGTACCACATATGTTATCATGATTAGCATTCTACCTTTTGCTGCTGCAAATGGGTATTTTCTGCTTCGTTTTTCACACAACACTGGGCGCGGTTTGCAGTGACTCTGGCATCGTTTATCATAAGTTGCTGACTCGTGCACTTGTGCATGCCTGTGATAAGCAAGCCGTGTGATCATTTGCGCAAGTTTTATGCAGACATTGTACGATGAAAGGATGTTCACATTTCCCAAATACCCTTATCCGTAACACCGTGTGTTGTGGCACCGTTTCCGGAAATTAATCATAGCGTCTGTCAGGGACAGATCGTCTGACCATCGTCATGGATGTTTTCCAACATAACGCAGATACCTATAACAACAGCAAGAAACCTTTAGAAAGCCCCGTATGTACTTCGAAGCATGGTGCTGGAGGGTAGATTTTATTTTTTAACTGCGTAACTACAAAATCCTACATTTATTAAGTGATATACTGAAGCTCTTAATCATAGAAAAGGGACCATTGCTAGTTTTTCCCAAATCCTTCTGAACTAAATTATAAATCATAAATTTTAAAATGCTCACCCAGGCCACCCGCTGTTGTTTTATATCAAGGGAAACCTTAAAATAATTAAAACTGACTCATTCATTTGAAGTGCAATAAAACTACCCTATTTCATTTCCATAAAAAAAGAGGTTAAGGGTGAAAAACTTCGGTTTTCCCGCACTCTTTCTTCTTGCTTTCGTCCATCGACAGTTTTCCGGTCACGCAATCATTGATATATGGATGATTAATGCCTTGTTGATGGGAGGGTTGAATTTCAGTTTTCGGAGTTCGGTTTTTGACAATCAGCAAACTGCTCATTTTCACTGTTTTCCGAAACATAAGTGGATGTGGGTATGAGTTCTGGATTACAAACAGCTTGGAGTGAATGGATGTATGAAAGGGACAACATTAACGTGGGTGTAGCAGAACGTGACTATGTATGATGTAAATTTAATTGTTTCGAACCACTGCTATGGACTGTGGTCGTTGTGAAATTGGTATTTCATAACGTTTGTGTAATAAAATCATTTAATTTGGATAGCACCCGTACGGTTCTCGTACGTAGAAATAGAAATACAGTAATATACATACTACAGAATATAAGAAATGCATCACAAGTTTGTATGTGTAATGTTAATAAACTTTGCAATAAGGTGTTTGACACCCCTGTAAGGATTCATGTTCAACTGAGGTGGATTGACCCTAAGGATTTATTTTTATTGCGTCGTTAAGCACTTTGCACCGTTGATTCAACTGGCTCTTTGTATCGTTTTCAAACACTTTGGAATCATAATTATAAGCACACCGATCGGAAGTCCTACAAGGAGTGGCAGTACCGTCTTCAACTCGCTGTCGAAGTCTTCTGGACGTCTGGCATTCGTAATAACGGGTGAAAATCAGTCAACTGTGAAATAGGATAAATTTCAAGCTCAAAAGCGCTTCTTTTCATCAGCTCACCGATTGCACAATCACCCACTCGTTGATCCGGGGAAGAAAAGCAAAAAAAAGGGTTTTGCCAAGTTGCCAGAATGAGGCAATTGCAAAACGCCCGCGAGACCTAAAGCGTGTGGCTTGGGGCTTGTCTAAGGGTGGGGTTCCATTCCATCCACACAAAAGCAGGTTCATGGTGCGGCTGATATAACGGCAGGCAGTAGTAGGTTCTAAATCCTGCCTCAAAGTGAGAACGCGTGCGACCAATACGCACTTGGTGGTTTTGTGGCCTTCTGTTCAGCGGGAAATTCGAGATTCCTTCGTGCGTGTACGGTTGTACGCGCAGCAGGGCATACGAAACGCGTCTGATGAAGCCGCTGAGCCGAGCCAATGAAAGCTCATTATTCTTTCCGTTAATTAGATTAGCAATAAGAAGCACGAATGCGAAACCTTCCGTTGTTCCCTTTTATCGCCCATCTCTGCCTCGCGGCCCGCAGCAAAACGCAGCGGAAGGCTTATTTCATTTACCTCGGGATTACGATTTTCTTTTTTATTTTGCCTTTCAACTCAACCACAAATCGACTCGGTGTGGGTTGGCATGTTTACAGAACGTATTTTTCATTTCCAGACATCGTGGCGCACAAGTACCGATCGAATTTTCTTGTGAACGCTGAACGCTATTATGGAAGCTTTGGTGGGGTTTGATTGGAAAACAGGCCAATATCCACCAATATGGAATCCGCTTTTTCCCGAGCGGAATGTCTTTCTTACGCGTGAAGTGAACATATTTTTTGAGTAGGATAAATAACTTACTTATTCGACGGAGGACGGATTCTATTGTGTTTTGAGTGTTTATTTGTCTAAAACTGTCAATAGAGAATGTCCACGCCAGCTTCCAAGGCGCACGGACGAATATCTACGCACAGTACGCAATCAGGTAATCGATATCCTGCGGTGGAATAAACGAACGATCCGCCGTAACGAATCCAGCAGACGCAATTACGTAAAAGGCGGCTGCGTAACGGTGACGACTCACACGTCGCATACCAAAAATCCTACCATCCATCAAAGTTTCCTCCAATTTCGATCGTTTGTCGAAATATGGGACACACAAATTCATCATCACCATTTCCTCCAACCACCGAACCGTTGATGGCCTATGGCGCCGGATTCAATAACGAATGTCAAGCCGCGACACATAATCTCCGCAGGACGGCTTCGACCTTTTCCGAAGTCAAGAGGGCATTGCAATGGTACATCGAGTTGAAAAGCTTGCCGATTCAATATTGGTTTGGTTTTTGAAGGGGGTGGGTTTATTGAACTCCGAACTGAAAACTAACTTTTCTGCAACTTTTCCAACGCGGTTTAGTGCACGTTTAGTTGAAGGAGTCCGGCAAGGGTGATAAATTGCGTAAAACTGTCATGTTACGGTTATGATGGAAAATATTTTTAAGGGTTTTTCCCCCCTGTGTGTGAAAAAATTTTCCTCTATAACAACCGGGAAACTTGTTTTTTTTTTTTATTCTGCTCAATATTTCATGTTTGCTTGGTGCTGTAAATAAATTGCTTACTATTCCATTTCATTTCTCCCGTAGGCAAAACGGACGGATGGAAAGGCTAAAACAAAATTTCCACCTTTTCTTGCAAGTCACCATTAAATAAATCGATCAACGTTTGGTTAGATTGTTTGTGGGGGTGTGGGAGTAAAACACGCACACACACACACACATAGCTTTTCCCAAATGCATGGCGCAAAATGGCAAACAGAATGATAATGTAGTTTTATCAATATTTCAGTCGAAATTTATGAACTTTTATGCAATTCCCCTACCCACACACATCAGCACTGACAAGTGACAAGATTGCTCCAACAGGCGGCATCTTGAGCAGAAAGGGGCGTCGAAGACTTGGCACTTGCCGTGCGTGGCGTGACGCAAATCGCCTAGCGCCTTGGCGTAACGTTTTCGTCCTTCGGTGCGGTCACCGTTGCCGTTTCTCCTGGGTGTGTTTGTTTTGATTTCACTACGAACGAACCCCATCAATGTCACTGGAAGAAAGGCGATGCGATACGTAGAATTGTTTATGCTGCCTTTAGGGTTGGTTTTTTAAAATCGTTGCGTAATATGCGCAACCACTCAAAAAATGCTATCATCGTTTATATCGACGGCCCGGTAGCAAACAACTCATTTTAAAGTGGTTCCAGATTTTAAGTCTTTAATTAACTTCCCCGAGTGGTATTTTATTTCTCTACCTCGCGTGTTTCGCTCTCTCCAAGGCCATTAAATGTCATCATTTTGTGAATTTTTAAGCCTAGTTATTTCAATCAGTAGAAAGCACGGGTTGGCACCCATTACGGTTCGTGGTTTTATACGGGTTTGCAGATTCATCGTTTGAGATTAGAGCTTTTGCAGCACATAGAACGAAAAAAAAATCTCCCTAACCTCACCGTGCCCAACTTTCGGTTATGGGTTTGGTGCGTGGTTTTGTGCGTGATTGTGGATGGTTGTGATTCTAATTAGAATTTCACCACAAAATCTCGGTGCCGTGGATGAAGCGGCACTAAGGTTGTGGTGCGCCTTTGTCAATAGCTGGCATCTACTGGCGAAATTTGTGCTTCTCTTTCGCGCAAAACATGAAGCTGCCGAACGACGTTCGATGCCTTGTCGGTGTGCGGAAGAATGATGGAAATGATAAAATATAAACTCCACTGGCAGGCATCATGCTGGGGCATAAAAGTATGATGAAAATCATCGGCAGCCACAGTATCGCGATAGAGTCGTGGATGCCAAGTACACCCGGCACTCCGTAAACAAATGTTGATGACATAATTTACCACTAGAGCGTACGGTGCAAGGCAACGATCGGCAACTGGCAAAAGATGCGAACTACCGCAATATTTCCACACAAGAAATTTATTCCACAGCTGGCAACACTGTATCGCGAAACAGGGCAATATGGTTTTGCGAAAAAAATGACGTTTCTTTCCTTAACTTATTGTGACAAAATAAAATTAAACCATCAGAAGACGGCGCATTTGGTGTACCATTTCCAAACTCATCAATTATGACCTCCAGCAAGAAGAACTCTAACCAATGATATTGGAAAACAATTACCTCACCGTACTTTCGACTTTCGACTACCGCTCGTTTTTGGGGTTGGAGGTGAGAAGGTTAAAGAAAATAGAAGCTTACAACCGCAGCTACAAGTTACCTTGGGCCCTTTTTTGGATAACATGTCTCGGGTTCCTGACAACCGTCCATGACGCAGACAACTTGACATGCCTAACTCCACCCGCGTAACACGACACGCTTCTTCAGTGTTCCGACTCGTTGTC
This sequence comes from Anopheles funestus, assembly GCF_943734845.2. Taxonomy (NCBI): domain Eukaryota; kingdom Metazoa; phylum Arthropoda; class Insecta; order Diptera; family Culicidae; genus Anopheles; species Anopheles funestus. The sequence continues at coordinate 2,066,166 of NC_064598.1, forward strand.
TTAGCATCCATTTTTGGGGGGGGATTCCAAACACAAAGTCAAATCCAAAGGAAATCGATATCCAACGTCTAGATGGCCTTTTTTCCGGTGGTACCCTTTTCGGTGTTTTTTTGGCGTTCATGTTTTTGGGGTGAGTTTTATTTTTGGGTTTTCTTTCCGCCTCCTGGTAGCCATGGGCCCTTTGTAGCTTTCCTTAAAAGCCTCAGAAAGATGTTTATTATTTATGTCTACTCTAACAGTCCAACCCACATACAGTCTACTAAGCAATTCCCTGGGATGATCGGGACTTTCGTACGGGTGAACGCAGTGAATCTGCAAAAATGTTTTCCGGTTCTGAATTCGCGTGTCGGTAGAATAACTCTTCACTAGATTGCAAATAACGGTGAAAAATGAGGGTTTTTCTGAAATGTTTAATAACCGTACCGCATGTTGGAATGTTTGCCCACTATGAGTTAATTCCGTTTCAGAACCAGTGTACAGGAAGTTGGAATAAAATCGTGTTGAACAAGAAAAAAAAGCTCCAAAGAATGACCTGTGCATGTCAAAGCAATCGATTCGTTGCAGTCTCCGCTGCAGCTTAATTTACTCACGGCATTATTGTGTAAATAATGCTAAGCTATTGCTTATAAATTATGACCTCATTGCTGTTCAATTATCGAAAAAGGCTGCGAAACGCTACACACAAATGCTGCTTAAAATTCCTCAATAAAAAATAAAAACATGAACAGAATCGCGAAGCTCGTTAGTTATGAAAATTTCATTGCAAACAGGCATCCAGTCACTCGCATCCGCCACGAGTCGGTTGCTGGGGCGGAACAAAGTTTTTCACAAATCAAATTATGCGGCCATTTTTACATTTTATCAGCCCGAAATCGATCCGAGTGCGCTCATCAAACATTTCGTGCTCACCACTTTGTTGTCGATCTGTGATCACATTCACGTCAGCATAATTGATGAATCTGACCGTACGTACGGGAAACAACCGCACAAAAGGATCCCCAACAAAATCACATCCACAAAGCTTCCGAATCTTGTCACATTCCACCTGCTTCTGCTCCTGGGAACTGGACGGTATTGGACGTGTTTGAAAGGAAATAAGTTTCGGGACTCGTGGAACTGTAATTATTCTGGCACGCTATAAAGCCATTGTACGCGAGGGCCCTGCCAAGGGCACGACATAAAATGTGTGCTTTTAAATATAACTTTACTCACGTAGGTCGTTTTTTTTTGGGGAAGACAGAACAAAAAAATACAGCACACGCGCTGCTCCACTGGCTTACACAGGCCCTGTGAGGCTGTCATGAATTTTAAATGAACACTAGAAACCATTTTTTTTTTCTTCATTTCAGTGTTCCTACAGTATAATGGCTGGTAAGCAGGATACTCCGCATCGGAGGACCTGCTGTACTTACACGTCGTGCCAATGTTGGAATTTTTGTTACCTGGCACACAAAACAAGCCATAATGGGGTTCGGGTTCTTCTCGAGATATGAAGTCTAATTTCCCAGTTTCACATCGGTAGTTGTGTGTGTGTGTGTGTGTGTGTGCCTTAACGAACTTCCCCACAGGGAGTCCCCCGCAGGTTGTGGCTGTACCGGCCTCCATTTTACTCACCCGAATCGGGCAGAAAAATGAGGTCTAAAGCATTTATCGCGATTTGCTCGTTCCGGCTGGTGCCAGCTGGTCGAGCCCTTCGACCGGCTTCCGACTGATTGCATGTCTAATTCATCGTTTTGATCGTTTTATGATTATACTCTCCGCATTCTTTTCAAAGGAAAGCTTGAGTGGGGAGCTTTTTTTTTTTGGTCGGGTAATAAGATGTGAAAAGAACCAATCTTCCGTTTCGTTATAGGAGCATAAAAATCTTTGAACCATTTTTTTCTTCCCCCATATCTTCGAGATACATTTGCAAAGCCTTAGTTTGCCAGCCAGTCTAGGTTATTTTTCTTAATCCTCAATATTTGCTGAAACTTGCTCCCTCGCGTAAAGCTTGAAAGTCACCAAGGATTCCTGGAAAAGCTCTAAGAAGTACAGGTAAATCTGAAGAAACTCCACCATCAGCCGTCCTCAACCGATCTGGGCCCGATACAAAAAAAAAACGAGTGCGGGAAAACAGCATTGTGATGCGTTTGCGCACAAACATCTGCCCGCATTCGATTTGACCCGGTGGCTAGCGGTGGCACGGCGGAATTGGACGAAGGGATTGCCACAGGATCGAGGTTTGCTAGCCGGGTGGTTTGCTTTTGGGAATCTTTCGCCAAAGTTACGGGCCGGGTTCGCTCTTGGATCGTAGCCAGACGGGCTGTGGATGCTTTCGACCCGAAACGAACGGCTACACTCGAGCAAAATCCCCTCCGTCACTAGGTCGTGGGATATTGGAGGCATATCAAGGCATTGAATAGAAAAGAAAAACAGCTTAAGAGCGAAGTGTGGTCATAAAAATTTTGCTACAGCTAGCCATTTTTTTTGTAGTATACGCCTCGTTTTCCCTATCAACCACAAGCCCGAGTTTTTGTTGCCGTTCTGGTGTGGAACCGAACAGATTTCGGTTCCACTTAGTCTGGCTGGCAAGTGATTGCACTTAATGAGCAGTATGGGCACTTATTTTACAGATCGGACCGAGTGGTCCAAGCGGTGGTCCATCTCCATGGTGGGCTGTACCTAACCGTGTAAGGATGTTTGCATCAAGTGTCGTTTTCATCCTTCAAACGACATCAAACGATGTTCCGTGGGCAATGTCTCCACGGGATCGCTCTTTTCCATCACTTTTCGCACACTCACACATGAGATACAATCTCATTACCGAAATGATGACGCAATTTCCACGAAAGTGGAAAACATATTTCACGGTTCGGTTTTTCACATCGAGTGAAATAAAACGAACGATGTAGAAATGAATTTCCCTCCGTTCGAGCACACGTACGGATAAGCACCACTAATGCCTATTTTCATGTTTGACAAACATCTCTCGTTCGAAGCTTTCAGGCCACTAACCTAGAACACTAGGCACACGCCAAACGGAACCGAATGCATGGCGCAAAAACGGGTGGGCAAAATGGAGTTAAAAACAGTTTTACGATTGCTAGCGATGTAAATCAAACACCATAAAGGATCTGCAGGATTTTGCCGGTACAAAAGGGAAGGAAGACAACAACAACAAAAAATAGTTACCCAGTTTTGCTACTTCTGCGCCTTCACATTTACGTTCCCGATTCGCAACCCTTTCGTAACAACATTTTAGAATTTCTGAACAAGCGCACAAACTTTGAAGCGTAAGCCTTAAGGGCTTAAAAAGGGTTTTTGGGCCAGTTTTCAAAGGCCAAACGATACTAAGCATTTCCGTGCCCCAAAACAGTGCAATTCATAAATTATCGCGTTTTCCTTTCCTTGTCTCCTTCTTCACACTCACCGTTCGATTGGCCTGGTTTTTTTTTTGGGAGCATTGTTCATGGTTTTCTTTCATGTTTTTTTGTTGTTGTTTGCTTTGCACAAAAACTGCCTTGCATGTCACACGCAAAACGCATCCACATAGCGGATTGCACCGACCAACTGAGCAACGAATTCGTCGCGGCACCCCAGCAACGATATTGTTATTAGCTGTGGAGCTGTGTGACACACGAAAACGGCAATGCGTATAATCGACCCGATATGTTGTGGCAGCTCTGGGCAAAGTTCGAAAATAGAACTGCCAGGATATGGCGCTTATCGATTCGATGCTTTCCAACGCCGAGTAACACCCTGCCGGGAGCTTTGAAGAAAAATGGTTCGCACGTGTGCTGCTCCTCCGTGTGAATGGTCGAGAGCCTAGCCCTATTGTACGTTTCTTCTTTATCTTGGGATGGTTCACACGTCTTTGTACGACCTCGAGACAGCATCATGGGCATTGGGAGGCACTGTGTGCTGTTCAAGATTACTTCTCGTTGCTTGCTCGCAGATCCCATCAAATCCTGGCCGCTCGAGAGCGACACTCGTTTTGTCATCGGAAATAACAAACCACCTCAGTGGCATACAAAGTAGGATCGGCAGCAAAAGGGAGCAAGAGGGAGCAAAAAAAGGAAAACGAAAACCCCCATTGGCTTGCTCAAGAAACACCGCTCAAGCGGAAGATGAAACACTTTGTTGGAGTCTCGTTTTCTCGTTGTCGTTAAAGGACATTCAAAAGAGGAGGAAGGCTTTACCGCGTGTAGTAACAAATGCTACGAAGCCTTCCGTCGCGGTGTAAGAAAAACAGTTCTGAAATTACACACCGGATGCTTATGTTTTCTTGTGCCCATTTTCCGGCACTGTCGATGCGTTTGGGTGCAAATGTTTGAAGCAGGTCCCTTTCTGGCTAATAAACAAAAAAAACCTTACAGCTACACAAAATTGATTACTGTGGCCGTTCTTTTGCAACCCTTTTGGAAGTATACGAACGAATAAATGCAAAATCGTCCAGCACCTGTGTGTCTGCTTTTCAAGTTGTGCGTCACAAACTACTGGTGTGCAGCAGTTTGAGTGGTAAATAACGACTAGCAACACCTTACAATTTGTACACTTCAGAACAGATGCCTATTGTGCGGTGTCCTGGCCAACATAATACATTGTCAAAGCAACCGAGTCGGGCTCGTTTGAAACCGCTAGAAAATATGATACTCTTTTTAAACTCTAGCACCGCGCTCAACTCGCTCTATGGACAAGGAAACACCCACCCAGTCCAATGATCCTAATGACGTTCATTTCCATGTTAACACTTCTACGTTAGTCCCTTTCCCAAGGAGCAATAGAAAAAGAAATGGATGAGCTGGGCACGCTTAAGGCTACCGTTTAACGCGCACCCTTATCGGCTGGAATGAAGTGAAATGGAAATTTATATTTTCTCCCTACCAACCGAAAATGACGTAAATGCCTTTTTTCATAGAACATCCTTCGTCAGACTCGTTTCGGGTCGAACAGGGGGCCGTATTTTGCGCACGATGATTACACCGGTCTAGCTTGTGGCATTCCATTCCATTTTCTGGCATCCTGGAATGTTCCGGCCTATTTATATTACGAAACGAGACGAGTTTCACTTAACACACTCTCACTCCTAATCCCACCAAAAAGCTCTCCGTTTGCCGGCGTGTGTGTGTGTTTGGAAGGATAATATTTACTTGTCAGATGTTTAATGGTTGGTGCGGCAAACATGAGACGTCGAAATACAAAGCCGGCAGCGCAATGGAAAGCTTTGCCACAAGCTTGCTTGTGCTGTCATAAATCATATTGGTATAAAATTTTACCATTTGATTGATATTGGTTCGCTACGTGTTTGGCCTATGTGTGTGTGTGTGTGGGGAAATTAATCTTAACGCCATTACAGGAAAAAGGTGTCGATAAATGTTGCCCAACAATACTGTCACTTTATTTACGCTTAGCACGCTATTGTGTGCGTGTAATACTTCAGGGGTAGAAGCCATAATCTTGAAGAAGAAAAAAAGGTCTTAGAAGCAAACAAATAAATGCCTAATTTATTCGCAACCTTGCAGTAATCTTAATTTGCTACTCCGGAACCTTCCTTTGCAAAGTTTTTCGATCCAATCAAGGGGAATATATTTTTTTCGTAAAAATCCTTCTCACTTTTGCTCTTTTGGTGTACCGCTAATATTGATCATTTTGTACCTAAGCTCCATTACAAGAAATCCTTCCGAGGGGCTTGGCCCAGAAGAAAAATTTCATTATACTTTCGGTTTTATCCAAACCCGGGACAGTCGGAGTCGGGGTTTTCCTGAACCAAGATACGCCGGCACCGTTTCCAGACACCCGGCATCAGCTAATATTTGTCTACGCTTTTATCGTCACGACATCCTCCTGACAGTGGGGGCCCCGAAAGGCAAAAAGGGGGAGAAGCTCGTGAGGAGGCACGTAAATGGATCGTCCATTCCGCGACAAAGCAATCGGCATAATAGAAGACCCCGGTGCCGTACCGGACTATAGGCCTAACGAATGCTTGTAATGGAGTCGCAGGTCGGTAATGCCGTTTATGTGCCCTTGTTAGGAGGACAAACGGAACGGAAAACATGGTAAACGCGCCTAGGGATGATGTAATTAATTGCTAACGATCGTAGAACGGCGCTTTTTTTCGGTCAGCGTCAATGACGATGGTGGATTATCTTTTTTTTCCTCCTGCCCCCTTTTGGTTTACGACCCGACAATGGCTAATAAGACAACGTGTGTCCCTTTTCCGGTCACTTTCCGTTGTGCCACACACACGCCAAAGTCGCATGACGTAATCGTTTGTCATAAACAAACGATTCGTTGTCGTACTTCCACCATTTTACATTCGCCCCAAAGCTTGGAAATGGTTGCAATGGAAATAGGAATAAAACCTACCTTTGATTAGCCGTTGGAGAATGATATCCTTATGGTCCTGCGAGTGTGGCTCACCGATGACGATCAACAGATAGCACCCGGTAAGCGGACTCGGCGGACCGACACCAATCATACTCGGCGGTCCATCGGAACCTGCCCCGATGTCGATGCTGCTACCACCCTGATGCTCATCCCCCCCATTCACCGCGATGGGCACCATCTGACCCTGCTCCTGCTCCTGCTCCATGTTGACTCTTGCTTTTCCGGTGTTTTTCCCCCCTTTTACTCAGTGAAGTTCACTCGAAGAAGTTGAAGCTTATTGCGGGCAGGCAGTCAATAGACGACGAGCGTATCGTACGAGCCTGTTTTTTGCGCAGCTTCTCGCAATAGGTCACTTTCAGGATATCGGGTCAGTCACTTGAATGGTGAGAGTACGCAGTAACTTACGGAAAAGTGTTTTTTTTGTTGCTCGTTTGCCACCAATTTGCCTGCGGTTCCTTATCAACTGAGAACAGTAACTGTTGGAGCGCTGTTGGGGTTTGTTTCCAGCCGTGGGCAGTAGACACTTAGATACTTTCCAACAGTAGAGATTAGTGGTGGTGGTGGTCGGATATTTCAGTTCTCTATGGTAAGAGGGAACACAACCCGTAACTGCGTGTCCTGTCTATGCACTTTATCGCTCACGACTAACACAGTGACACCGAGTCGAGTCCACTAGCCTTGTTTCAGAATTCGTGGAAACCGAAACCACTATTCACCCCTTCAGTCCAGTGCGTGAAAGGGAAATCCTTTCGGGGTCGGAGTCGAACAAACTTTCAATACTCACAACTCGCTCTCGCTCGCGGTTGGAAAACTCGGAGAGAGAGAGAGAGCGCGTGTACGATTTTCCCGTCTACGCTCGAAAGTTTTCCACGGTCTGTCACAACCACACCAACGCACTATAGGGAAAGCACGAACACGATGACACTCACACCAACTCACCTACTTGATCGATCCTGCCAAAGCCAGGAAGATGTGTCGGATTTATTTTCGCAAACACTGCCTTTCCTCGAGCAATCTTTTGCTCTATTTTTTGGGGGATATTTTTCTAACACGCAACCGCAATTCACACCGTTTTGTTCACCTCCTGCTAGCTTAGCTCTCTAATCCTAGGTTATGTAGCTGTTTTATTGAAATAATCCTAACATTACGTTCGTTCCTCGTATCAGTTACAAACCCCTGCCACTGCCGAGAGAGCAAAAGCTTCGAAAGTCCAACGATTGTTTTTTGGTGTAGCGTACAAATGACTATTTGCCACGGGAAAACACGATCAATGACTTGAATGAAGATAGCATCGGATGCCTGCTACTGGGGGGGTTTGTCTTTACGCTAATGTGTAATCTGTCTCTGACTGTGGCTGTAGAACGAATATGGTAACGTAACAGTTGCTTTCTTCGCGTTTGCTGTGAGTATGTATAACTACTAAATGTACATGAAAAAGCCTTCTTGGTATTCTCCCTTCACTCTCTCTCTCGGACGAGCCTTTTCCGACGACGGAAAATCGACGATGACACACACACGCACGAACACTGCACGAATGAGAAACACTGGAACAGTTTTCCCCTTTTTTGCGGACTTTAATACGTGGAGAAAGGGTCTTTTCTTTTGGGGTCAATTTTCCGGACTTTTCGTGTCGTAAGGATTTGCAATAGATTTTTCAATTTTTATATCTGTTCTGGCTGATCTCTCTCTTCTGTCTTCTGTCTTGGGTCAAACGGGGTTTTTCGCACTTGGGAGGTTGGTCTTACTTTCGCAGCCCACTCTGATCACAACTGATTTTCGCAAGGTTCGTTTTTATCCTTCCGTACCAACACTGATGGCCTTTCACTTCCGTTTTGTAGTCAGCTTGATCTTTTCTTTTCCTTAAAGTTGTTTCGAATCTGTTAAGTTGCTTGTTACTTGGTTTTTGGTGTAAATCTGTACCGTTTGCCCTGGAGAGATCACTTTTATTTGACCGGCATTTACTGAGTGTTAGCCAAGTCACCTGCGCGTTGCTGCGAAAACGAATTCAGTATGACAGACACGACTGACGACAGGCCGCTTCTGGCTGCTGCTGCTGCTGCTGGTAACCGCTTTTGGGGTTTCTCGTGCACTTCGGATTCTCCGGCTCGTGCGCTCCGCAAAATTTCGTGTGTCATGCGAGCGGAAGAAAATCGTCCGGTAGCGGAAAAGCAGCAAAGAAACAACAAAAGAGAGCGCCGGAACAGACGGCAAAACGGCTGGGACCGGAACCGTGATGTGGTGTTACGGCGTGTTGGGACGCCCGATCGCGCATGCCTCGATTCGATTTTCGTGCGCTACCGGTTGCCATGTGTTGGTGTTTCTGGAAGCGCCATGGATGCGTATACCGCTCCCATGCTCATTTGTGTGGGGTCTTTTTGGGAGGATGCTTTCTCTTCGGCGATGACGAACTGACGACGTCGACAGCAGTTTTGTTTCTCTTGGTTCTTCTTTGGGCCATCAATGCTCAAGGTTTTTGAGTCTCTCGTCCAAACGGTTCCATGCATTCCGTTCAAATGTTGTCTTTGATTAGAAATTTTCGTACAATGAGAAACTGGAAAAACGCGAAGAGCATAACACGCGAGAGCATTCCAAGAGCGATGGTTGGAACCATTCATTGCTTCCATCTGTTTTTCCGATCACATTCCTTCTTTTCGATTCTCCGAACAGTCCTCTCTGCACAAGTCTCTTAGTCATTATGGCGTATAGTTTTTGCATTGTGCAAACAAAACCAAAAAAAAAAGAATAAACCTCTTCCCGATACACAGTATGTCACCCTGCCTGTATGGCCACTCTTCGAACGCGATCTCTCGCTGGTCTGCACTTCCGTTTTGTGGTGCTTACTTTGCATGTCTTTTATCGTTTATTGCCGGGGTTTTAAAAATCACCCCCGACACCATTGAAGCAAAAATTGAGAAATATCTTTCAATCTTCATCTTTAGAAGGCCCTTAGTAGCAAGGATCGGTTTTGATGACGGGTATATTGTGCAAGTGTTAGCACTTCTTGAATATTGATTGAGTCATAAAGTAACGTTCGTATTTAGGGCAATTTTTGACATGTTGCGGTATTAGGGTATTATAGTGGATTTTCACAATTAGAATGAATTTTCATTCCCGTCACAAAATATATAAAAATTCCGAATTTTTTACCGCAAAGCTTTCAATATTGAGCTACGCACGAAGACACAAAGACTGTATCGATTGGAAACAAATAATCAATGAAATCGTCTCCTAATCGAAAATGCAATCTTCCTCTTCGTGGGAACACCATTAATGGGGGAGGGAGGCTTCGTTTCGATGCCGGTTGGTATTTAGTGAACGACCACAATAGCCAAAAACGAAAAGCCGACATCTGGTTCAAACTCATTTATCTCTCGATAATGGTGCAAAAGGTACCGATTTGAAAGCCGAACAATCGGAAGGAATCGAAACAAAGCAAAAAAGCCAAATAAATATGCAAAGCGAACGGAGCGAATGCCGCCGCTCGGTACCGGCTTTTCCTCCCGATAAGCACTGATAATGAGTTCGTTAAATCGAATCAAACACCACAACCACACACCATTCCACTGGGCGGGTAATTGTATCGGTGAATCACTCCGCGGTGGGAAAACTTCACCACCAAAAATGCATGGCGCAGTTTCGATCGGTGGTCAATTTGTTAAAAAAGCTAAGCAAAGCTCCCCTTTTCCAATTTCGGTTGCATTCCGCCATTACTCAGCAAAAGTGCAGACTTTCATCGCCAAATCTTTCACTCATTGTATGTTTTTTTCTCTTTCTCTATCGAAAACGTTAATGTTTTCAAATGTTAATGGGCGCTAAAAATCATATCGGTCAATTTTGGTGCAGATGAAAACATTCGTGGAAGTCGAGCGGGATTCACACTCGGAGCATATTTTATCACATTGTTAGCTATGAGCTTCTCGCTTTATCCGCCAAAAACCCATCGCAAAACGTTAAGATAGCGGGCATAATTTCAATTGCCTCTTTCTCCCACGATTCACGCCGGGCTCCGGACATTAAGATAACAGCCAAGCGAGAATTATAAATTCGTCCAACAAAAAAAAAAATCAAACGACACAAACTGAGAATGTTTTGGGTGTTTTATTTTCCGCCACACTTAACACGTGTCAAAACCGGGCCGTTCCGGTTTGGTGAGGGTTCCGGATTTGGAGGACCTAGTTTTCCGATAAGCCGTCTAACGTCTGACTGAACTTTGAGAAATGATTTTCAAATCGTTGCTTCTCGGTACACGGCCGCGAACGCCAATCCAACGCTGCATACCGAATTTTTCCGGATAAGGTCGGAACTGGTATCAGCTAAAGGCACCAGGCAAAACACACCGTTTTTACCACTTGCTGCAGTTGCACACACTGCGGCCCGTAGAAAGTTTGGAAAGTCGTTTGAACGATGAGGGCAATGAAATAGCCCAGCGGAATGATCACAGGCACACCCGCGACCATTCGATCGCTTTTTCCACCAATCCATCGGCAATGATCCGAATGGTTTTCCGGACGAAATTGAATCTATAACACCCTCCCCCTCCCCGGGGTTGTGGGACACTCCCCCTCCGGTTCCCTGTGCTTGAGTCTTGCGAACAAGCGCATTAATTGCTCCAGATAAATAATCCGATATTAAAGCTTGCTGCTTGCCACACAATTGCCTTTCTTTCCTTGGCTTTCTTCCTTCTCCCATTTTCTGGTACAGTTTACCTCGACCGTGACAATCGCATTCGGCAGATTTAATCATCCTCTGCTTCGCGTTTTATTTTGATTGCCCGATGGGTGAAATGAAAGGAAAACCCCATTGGAGCGAAACCTCCTATACCGAGGTTTCCCGAGGCACCGCGCGCCAGTGGGATATGGTTTTTTGCTTTTTTGGTTTGCGAATTCTTCCCCGTTAGCTTCCGCTATCTCAGAGTCTCTTTACTCGCTGTTTTCTGTCGCAAACAATCGCGGGCCAATCTTTTGGGCTGATCAAATCAAACCGGCTGAAAGGCATGCCGGTTACGCTAATTGAGTTCCCGTGAGGTGCTGTATGAGGTTTGCTTGAGTTTTCCATCCCGTGTAATGATTTTGCATGTCACCACCGCCACCGGAACGCGGAGTAGACAAAAGACAAACTTATTTTTGGGGATTTTGTTTTTAATACATTCGCGAAATTTGTGAAAATTGCAAACAACTGGGCAAACAGCTGCTGCCAACTAACTAACGGGACGTTATTGTTTTGTTTTTGGTTTTCCTTTTTTGGGAAAGGGAGCAACATTTTAACACCAAACGAACTGTTAAGACATTTGCACTGTTTGGTTCGTTCTTTGGACTGAATAACCATCTGTTACCGTACTGTGACCTCAGGGTTTGTAATAGAAGCAGCATACGTAAATTTGAAACTCGTACTTCATTAGGAGTACGACAAAAAAACAGTAAATAAAACCTCAATCATGAACCCAAAACGAGGAAATCCGCTTGTAAATAGAAAAAGAGAAAAGAAAAAATCAAAAAGAAATGTTTGCACCGTCCGGAAGTTCGTAACTTGAACCGGGAATCATCCGAGAAGCCATATACATACAAGCCACATTCTTCGGGCCACCATCTTTGGGGAGGGATGGAGTGCAAACTGAACGGAAAACGAACGAACGATTGAGCATTTATGTTGGTTTTTTGCAAGAAAAAAAAATGCTGCATGCGTGTGGCGTGAAATGGTTCCAGTCATTTGAGACAAATTTGTAGACAGCTAATTTTAGATCCATGCATGAGTCGTTTAACCTCTTTTTTTCTGCAACATAGAATTGACTTGTGGAAAAGCGAACTGTTTGAAATTTATTGCTTTAAAACAATGTTCAGCTACGTCCTACTCCACAAACGGAGATAGTTCTAGTTCCTTTCCAATGTTAGTCAAAGTGTCCAAGAAAGGATACTCCCCACTGGTGCTGTATATATCGGACCGAAGTGCAAATTAGACATGATGCTTAACAATTTGTCACCATTGCGGGACCATGCCAAGTATCATCATGCACTTTTGGGGCAAATCGAAATCAACGTGAAGAGCGAGTGGCAGCAGCAGTAGCAGCCCGAGAGAGAGTGGATACGGATGGATGGCCTACGGTGACTTCACACAAACAGCTCAAATGTCAAAACGAACAGCTGTTTTTGGGTAAGAACGGCGTGAGGGCACAGATGTTGTGTTCGCCAACCGCACACCGCAGGGCAGGAGTTAACCGAGGCTTTACCGAACGCTCGATTGCTCGTACCTACCGTGACCGTGGTTCGGAAATGGTGCGCGAATTTTCCACTTCACCTGCGGACAGGACATTCCGGCATTTGTCGGTCGGAAAATCTGCTCACTTCCCGCTCCGGCTGGCAAGATGATTCTGCATTAATTTGAGAGCGCGCGAGAGCAACAAACGTGGGGTCGTGAGAGAGATCGTGTGTGAGGAGCATTGTGTTGCGATATTGCGCAGAAAGGCGTTTAGCTTCTTCATAGTGGTTTGTTGGTTTGCTGATTGCATACCTTACGGCGCTGCAATTCTTTAATCGCTCCACACAGCTGAACCCCCTTTTTCTGCGATCGGGCAGTTCGGTGGTAGGGAAATGGAACAGATATCATCACAATTTCGTCCAAATTGAAGGGCAATAACCAAACTCGTCATTTTGTTTGTTTGGTTGACTTGAAACAATCATTCGTCCCGGTTGGTTACACAGTCACGCAACGCAGAACACACACGCGCGCTGCACGAGTGGTAAAACAAAAATGCCAAAAAACACAACACCGTTTGAATCTTGTTAATTAGACCCAGAGACAGTGCTGACGGTGACAGTGCGGGGGTTGGAGGGGGGAAAGCAAACGAAAAAAAAGGTGCACCTTTAACGGGTCAATTTCATTCGATTAACAGGTGTTAACTGCTCTAGAAAGCAGATTCGTTTACCGACCCGTTCGAGCGGGTCCGCTGGTCTTGTCTTTTGTAGCAATAATTAGCAAACCGAACCTGGCCTTGCCAGGCCCACATAACGGGAACCCGGCCGGGGGCACGTTTTGGTTTACGCTGCATGAGTTGCGCGTATATTATCCAGTGTTTCTTACTTTTTTTGCAATATCGACACGCGGCCGGCCCACGGTTAATGGACTTGAATTGCGAATGTTTCCACCTTGTCCAATGAAAGCTTTCCTTTTGCGTGGAGATTCTATTGAGAGATTTCAAATTTTAAAACCAGCACCAATTGAAACCTTAATCTATAATCGTAAAACTTATCGTCTAGACGGATTTTCAACTTCCAATTATTTTTGTATAAATTATCGGACGTACGCAATATTCCCATATTTTATGTCAAATGAGCAGACACAGCGAATCTGAAATATAGCCGTAAAATGGCCGTTGACGTAGTTTTTTTTCTTTTGGTTAATAGAAGATTAGCTATTTACGATCAAAAGGAATGTCTTGGCCGGCTTTACGCCGTCTCATCATCACCCTTGATTATCCTGAAATATCTCACCTCTTAATATCCGGATGATGAACCGTGAGCAGTAGCACAATTTTGCCGACCAGATCTCATCGTCTTCATTTCAATTCGTCTCAGCACCTGGACCTTACACATAAACCAAACATTACCGACAAGACGTCAGAGCTTATCATCCGCTTTGATGCTGCAATAATCGTGGGTTGAAGATGTACCTACCGGCGTACGGCTATTTGCGCACTTCCAAGAGTTCCCGGTCCGGGGGGAGGCATTCGTGCTATTCCTTTTCGCAATCGATAAAGTAATCTTTGACACTGGCGGCAGTGTCAGTGAGGAACAGCTTTCTATTTTCTCATCGCTGTCTTGGCTAATATTTCATCGGATGTGACGAATGGATAAGAAAAAGCACCAAACCAGATACGGTGCCTAAGGAGAATGGTCATGGTCAAGTGACAGAAGTACCCGCTCCAAGTAACTCTTGGAACGCCAACGGCACTAAAGCTCATTCGCTTCGATAGTCGGAAGCAAACGAGCGGAATAGCTTCATTTATCCACGTCCAGCGAATAGACCCTCCGGGTCCTTCCCCCAAAACCATCCATTGCCGAGAACATCATTAACTCCAATCCCCACTGAACAGTAGAGCGCACCCAAAAGCAGAACCCCTCACCGGAATGGCTGAATGCGAAATCGATGCCCATTTTCCCTTAAATGTAGCTGCAGATTGGACATCCGACACCCCCGACATCACACTGCTGCAGACGGTTTGTGGCCCGGCCATCGATTTGTTTCTATATTTGTCGTTCGATGGTTTATTTTTATTTGGCATGCCGTCTCGTCTCCCTTCGGAGTTCCTTTCCCAAAAATCCTTTAGCGGTCCGCATAATTCGCGGCAAATGTTATGGCAAATGCTGTACACGATCAATAATACCGGCCCTGTTTGTGTGTATGCGTGCTCCAGTTGATGCCCTGCCAGCGGAACCATGAGTTCCGGTTGATTCCACATGATCCAGTTGCCGTGGGAGGGAAGTCTAAATAGGAAATATGTCGCCTGCTCCTGCACTCGAACACAATGGTCACAATGATACCGCCGGTGCTACCGTTGTTGATGATGATGATGTTGGTGATGGTGGTGGCGTATATACGATTTTATGGCTTTCTTCCGGTTCCGGTCCAGTTCTGTATCGGCCATTCGTCGTCGTCGTCGTCGTCGCCATCGCCATCGTGACCACAGGAAGGTGTTAGTGGTTCCCATCTATTTGCAGTACCTTGATTCCAAGTGTGTAGGATCGACTTGCGAATAATGCTGTCCCAACACAAGCAACACTGTTGGTAAATGCAATGATATCATATCGATCGGAAATCAGCATTCAAAATTTCATCATCCTGGGTTCGGAGGTGTATCCGTTCAATTTGTGATACTTTCGTTCCTCAACAAATCGAAAGATGCATATAACACGCAATGCGAAATTGACATCTGTCCTCCCGCGGAGTTACCTTACATGGCTGTAAAATGTAACTCGACTTCATTTCCATACGAATCGAGATGTTTTATGGCTACCGTAGGGAGTTTCCCGGTGCCCGGAGCAATACTTTTCCACGGCGACGATATCCACCGGTTGCGGAACCAAAAGGTTGGGGTTTTTTGGCTTCCTGCTTCAAGCAAAACCGCCACACGGTACAACATCACAGCAAAACATTAAAACCGGCAAATAATACCAATATAAATAATAATAAAAATCCATATCCGATTGCGCAATCAGGTGGGAAGCAGTGGCGTGCGAAATGCCATATTTTATAGCAGGTATCCTGCGACAGCTACACCTCGTCCGGGAGGAAACGGCGGTACCAGCAGACAAGCACTTTATCTCGTTTGCTTGGCAGAAACCAGCACTATTACGCTTTATATATGTGCACTTGTGCGGACGGAAAGGACGCCAGATCCTGGCAAGGATTCAGAATCCAACATTTGCCACCTTTTCGGGGTAGCGTAACGGAGGTTCTAGCACCAGTTGGCAAAAGGAGGTTTGGGGCTTTAATATGTAATGGGGCTTTGTTAACCTGAGGTGAGCTTTATGCTTACTCGCGCTGCTTTCATATGATAATTCAGGTGCAAATGGAAGCACTACGAAGGCCTACGACGACCAACGGATCGACCATGGAATATGAAGCAACGAAGAAAAGAACTCCCTGTCCCGACTAAAGGAGGTGGGCATCGTAAAGAATTGTAAATGGTATAAAGGGCTGTCTCTTGGCAGCAGTAGTCACTCGGCTTCAGGCCTCAGTGCATTAGTGTCCGATTATGGTGATATTTATTGCATTAAAATAACTGCACGGAGTCGGGCTATGATGCTATCTCATGCAAATCCCTTTTGAAATGGTAACCGCAACGGTTTAAAACAGCGATTTGAAAATCTTATAATCCTCGTTTATCCATGACCTTATTTGCTGCAACAGGTGTTTCTCACGAAAACGACATACAATTTCCAAGAGTCTGCAATAGATTGCAATATATTTTGTACGCTTTCCACTGTCGAAATGAAGCTACTCAGACAAATAAGCATAATTTTTTTTGGAGAACATTCAACAAAACACAAAAAAGACCTCAGATCGATACACATAGGATGCACCGTTTCAATGACGTCGGCACCATCCCAGGCCAAACTTTGCAAAAGATGGCCGACAAGCGATAAAGTCAAAAATTTAAATATAATAGGCACCGATGCGGCACCGTTTATCATCATCATCGTCATCAGACGTTGTTCGTTGTGATGCGCCACGTCCTCTTGCATGCAGGTCGTTGCTTCTGCTGGTGCTTTTATTTGGCACATTTCCCACACGAAACACGGAAAAAACTGCAAGCCTGGCTTTAATCAGCCAAATATCGATTAGCAGCCTTACCAAGCTAGTATTCAAGGGAGGTCGGGTTTGTTCTTCAAACTGCAAAGGGAAACTATTTCGGGTGCAAAATTCGTACCCGAGAATTCTTAACCTTTCCTTCCGAGCGCAAAACTAATCGAATGAAGAACGTTTGCTGGTTGGTTTTTGGATCGGCATGCGAACAGTATAATCGGTCGGTATGTGTCAGTTTTAATTGTAATTTCATTCTATTCCTCAGTGTGCACCACGGGGAAAGCTTCCAGGTTCCTAGTTCGTGCAACTATTTTCGTGATTATTTTTAAACTTCGCACAAGTGTTGCATTGCCCTTTCGAATTGTGCAGCGAAATGTGTTTCGAAGCAACAGAGCGAGCTTTCTCGGTGGGGGAGAACGGTTTCGTTGGATAAGTGACATCGATTTTTCATTATCTACCATTTCCGGGTAGCTTTTTTTTCGAGTGGCATCCAAACGCCTTCCGATGGTTAAATCTAAATGGATGCTAGTCTAACTCCGTTGCGAAGGGCAAACAGTCCTTTTTGGGTAGTGGAATTCTCGAATGGATAATCGATTCTAAAGCTTACCACTCGACTCAAACACAAAAGCCATAAAACCGTCTCACACAAGACAGTGGCACGAGGGAATTCCCTTCGGCAGATAGCATCTTCCCCGTACAAAACCCGAAAGGCAAGCCCTTCCGGTGGAAGCTTTATCGTTTCTGCAGCTTGCCGGTAAGTCGATGGTTCCCGCACGCCCCCCAAAAAAAGCCCTGCATTAAACCGACTCAACTGTGTGTGACCTGCTCGGTATCCGAAAAACATGCCATCCGGAACATTTTGGGCTCCGAAGCTCCCAAAGCTCCAAACCGAAGGGCTCCAACCGCGAGCGAGCGAGCCACCGAAGCGAAAGCTAATCGAATGCCGCCACCGACACGAATGAAACGTGCGCACGGCGCGCGCGTACCCATGGCAACGAAGGAGAAAGCGAAACCGACGAATAATTTCAGTCGATCCGATCGAGTGCGTCACCTCCTCGGCGGCTGATCGCCTGGCAAAAGTAGAGCATTGTTGTGGATGTCGTTGCCGGCTTTGAGCCCCGAAGATGTCCGGATTCTTTTCGCCGTTCCCCAACGTGGGGGGAGGCCCGAATCGCAACTATACTACACCGTACGTATGTGGGGAGATCATCTTCATGCGATGGCGTTCGCAGTTTCCCCAGCGTAGCACAATAACGGCTGCAGCCACGCGGTTGGGGTGCGAACTTATCGCCCCCCAGGCATGGTCGGGCGCGGTCTCTTGGCGCTGATTGGCAGATGGCGAAAGTTCGCTTTCGATGACCACCACTAAACTCGATATGCCAACACCAGGAGCGCAGCATCGTGCGCTAGTCGGATGCATTCTACCAGCGTAGCTGGTATCGCGCCACACCAAAAGGGGGCATATACAAGTATTGAAATCGAAGCGAATGTGAGTGTCAAACGGATCGAGTCATGTTCAATGCTACAGCACTGCGGCTTGATACGACGCTACCTCTCGCGCTACGGCAAAGCCTAGTAGCTACCTCCTCGTTAATCTGATAGCCGGATATTTTTTGTCATTTTCTCTGGAGTCACGAGGGCAGTCGATTCGAACGAGTTCGTCACGATAGAGTTTTGAGAAACAGTACGAAAGAAGTATTGAAACACACCACACCCGCAACCGACAGTCAAGATGAGAAAATCATGTGAAGGGCTAGCACATTGCGCCGGGTACCGAGAGTTGCATCCTCCACCCCAGCTCGTGCGTTGATGCGTCCTGCTCGCTGTGCTGATACGCTGTTCTGTTCAATCATTTTCTTTCTCGCGTTTCGACAGTTGCACAAAATTTGCATCCCCCCGAGAACGGTGAAAACACGCGGCATCCGGCTCTGACGAGTTCGCTAACCAGGCTTCAAAATGATGGCGCCACGCTAGTTTTATTTTGCAATGATCATTAACGCAATGGCTGTTACCGCCATCATCATGATCACTTTCGTCAATGGGTATTTTCGCTCCAATTTGTACCGATTAATTTATGTATTCTTCTGTCCCCGTTCACTGCAATGGCCGCTCGAATGGTTACCTCCGAGAAATGAACAAACTCCTCCGTTCCTGGTACTTTCGTGGATAGATGTTACGAGACATTTTGTTTTGTTTCGTAGATGCCGCAACGCAAAGCTAAAGGCGATGAGTGCGCGACAAAAGTTAGTTCCAGTCTTCACTTTCTGACAACTCGGAAAAAAAGAAACAGAAAATGTCGAAGTTTATTTTTACCGAGAGCCCCATCGAATGGTTTAAGATTGTTCGTAGGTACCCCATTTTTTGGTATTGACTGGAGTTTGCCACTCCATATAGCGAAATGATTTGTTTGTATGAATTCAAAAATGTATGTATACTTTAACTAAGCTTGTTTATTGTTATTGTTCATCTAACCAAATTTATGTCAGGTCTTTCGAAAGAAGGCAATAAAAAGTTCCAAAAAGTAATAAAAGTTTCATCACGGTTGTTCACAAAACAAAAAGAAAAAAAGGCTCTCGCCCCGCAGTCGGTAGGATTCGAACCTACGCTCCCAGAGGGAATCTGATTTCTAGTCAGACGCCTTAACCGCTCGGCCACGACTGCCTGTCGAGATGGCTGACGATTACAGCGTAATATTAATACAAGTCTCCAACTGGTTTCAGACGCAATTATCTTTCTTTGCCATCGTATCAGTGGGTAGGTAGCTTAAAGTGCATTCGTTGCGTTGAACAGATCGTGTGCGAATGAAACGGAAAATGATCGTGTCTTCATTCCCACTCGTCTGTGGTAGGTGGTACTGTATCTGCACCACTGCACTGCACTGCACTGCACTTTCAACAAAAAATTGCTTCTCCTCTTGCAATGCACATCGGACTTTAGTTCTTAGCTAGTACAAATGTACCGCCACGATCGCCTGATCTCTTGGTAGAAATGTTGCCGAAACATAATATTCTCGCGGTTGCACAAACCACCCACGGTGAAGGGCTGCTATAGGAAACTAGTTTAACGGTTCGTTTAAGGGATCGCTTCCTATTAGAACAACCCTTCCACCACACAACCAACCGGGGCCAGTTGTTACAACCGCGCTATAGTTGTTGTGCGTGTGTGTGATAATAGTGCACTTGCACACTACCTCCTGAGTCGCATTGGTGCATAGTGGCGTTGCGACTCCTGTGGTCGCAGCGGTTTCATAATACGCGCACGCGATAAAGATGCAATTGGCGTGGGTTTCACCCTTCGCGTTGCATTTCATACGGATGAAACAAAAGGGCTCGTTCGAAGCAGTCGCCCTTCGCGTAACGGCCAAGGGCCGCTGGCTAAAGGCGAACGATGGAGAATGTAGTTCGAAATAATAAGTAAGAATGCAATTGAGAAGCATCGTTAAAGGGAGCCTCAACGCCAAGATGCATCGCGCCAAAGTGCATCATCATTATTTTTACTCAGGGAAGCGCAACCTGTGCTGACTGTGTGTAATTAACACAAGCTTTATTGTTGACTAAAATGTGAATTAGTTCATCAACCATGATGGTTGTATAATTGCGCATGAACAGTTTTTTTTAGTTGACGAAATGTTTTTATTTATTGCTAATCATTATTGCTAAAATGTAAACTACGATAAGTTTTATCACACCATCGGGTTATTTATAATACATTTATTATAAATTATGCTGCAAATGAATTTCTAGAAACTTTTATTAAAATAATAAGTTTAGATCGCATCGCGCAAAATTCCCGCCATCAATAAGCAAACCAAAATTGTATGGGCGGGGCTTAGTTCAGTGAGTTGCTCACCCCTGCCATTGTGTGTACATGTGTTTGTAAGCAGGCTGCTTCGACTGGTACCAAGCGACCAACGAGAGGTAACCAGTGCACGATGGCCGATGCGATGGCGATGGCGAATCACGACGAGTTTCACTCGCCACGGCTCGGGATGAGTTTCGCGCGTAAATTTCACAGGTTTGTACCCGGGGCGCATGCATTCCGCAGGGCTGTTTGCTCAGTTCGTTTCATTTGCTGAACGTTCGTGGTCGGTTCGGTTATCGAAGACGGCGACTGCGATGGCGCTGTCACGTTTTCATCACGTCATGCCGAAGTTACCACCCGGAGCTCAGGCAGTATGGTGGACAGCGTTCAGGGTAGTGCGCATGGCTGTACACTGGCGGTCGCCATGGTTACGCGTCAAGTTCAGTGTCACGCGTTCGATGGCGGCCGAGTGAAATCCATGGTCGTGGCCTCATTTTGTTTGTAGCCCGGTTCGATGTCAGGGTCTTGCGTTGTTGCGTTGTGCCGCGGTTACCACCGTTGTTGGTGCTGTTGGTGGCGACGGTTTATTTCACTTTCGTTTTCTTGTTCCTACCTTTTTTAGACAAATGCCAGGGTAGCAGGCAGTGTAGCAAGATTCGCCACTACACACTACTGACTGCGGTCGTGGCCGTGCGCGCACACGCCGTCAATGACATGGCAATGTCCTTGGATGAATCTGTACCAGGGAGACATGCGCAGAGCAGGGCGCATTCAGTCAAGAGGGCAATCAACTCTGCTCGTTGCGGTTGTGCGGCGTACATAGGCATGCTGTGTGTATGTGTTTTTGTTGCTGTGAGTGCGTACGAACAATGAACGAGTTGCTCGATTACACGCGCAACGTGATTGCTAGGGGAAGGGTTTTTGATTTGAACGTTACAACCGCTGTACCAGAGTGTTGCTATGGTAATTTGTACTGTTCACACTCCACCGAATGCGAGGGACGTTTTTCGACGACAATAAATTAACATAACCATTTTATTTATTATAGGTACTCGAGATTTGAAGAATATTTTCGATAAACTAACAAAAATTAGAAAATATTTTTTTACATGCATGGAGATACAATTTTCGATGAAATTTCCGGGGTTTTTTGGGTGCAGCAAAAAATATCTTTTCGCCACAATATCATTAATGTGATTCGATGATGACCTGGCTCGGAAACATTTATTCAACACAGCTCATTAGGGACGCAGGCGCATGGCGAATTTTTGATTACGAAGTACCACGCCCGAATGCAAGTGTCGTATCGTGCCACACCACAGTGCCTGGTAATAATGTTAATATCGCCGTTATGCGCATGGGACAACAGGAAAATAACATTGACATTAATGATAATGCAATTGTTTTTGCCTTTCTTTTTTTTTTTGTTTGTTGTATCGACAAATGCTCCCTTGCTAATTGATTCCCGCTGTTGGTCTCTCGCTTCGCACGCTGCTTTTCGCGCGAATTGCAATAACGCACCGTTGGTGGCCGTTCTGTTGCATCGCTAGTATGCAATCTTGGTACCGATGTCGCAGTGCGAAGAAGTGCGATTTGTCTTTACATCGAACGTGCACCGAGCATCTTGGAGACGCGAGTGCAACCTCGATGAATGACGACGTCGTTCGAACGTGGATGGGTGGCCATTTCGATTTAGTGGTAGATTGAAACGAGCGGAAGATGCGAGAGCCAAACACGGGTGTAACAACGAACGCAACAAAGTTGCAGCCTTCGTTTGTTGCGCGCGTTCGTGAACCACATGTTCAATTTTGAAATCGTCCTACGCGGCCACCAGGCAAAAATGGAGGTACTACTCCATCGAACAGCTGCCGACTGTGTGTTTTTGTAGAGATTGTACTCACCACAGTGCGTCATCATCATCGTTGTTTCCTGCGCGATTGACGTCATCAGTCGGTGAGTTTGTTGTTTGCTCTGCGCGCTCATGCGCCTCCCGGCAACATTTGTATGCAAATTATGATAGAATTAGACTAGGGCGTCAGAACGTGGAGAGATTTGCTTTGCCACGTTTTTGGTCGAATCACCACCCTCGTACGGCAAGTTTTTCAGTCACACTGAGTCTCATTACCGTTGCCGATTGGACATAAACTAGCGTTAGAATAAAGGTGTGAATTGATCGAAACGAAATGAAGAGTAAGGGATTGTCCATTTTATTTAAAGCGCCGTAGTTGTTCGACTTAATGTCAAAAAAAAATAATTTAATCAGTAATTGTTTTATTCAGATTAGAAAATAAATGACTGAAACTCCACAATTAATGTAATATGTTTTTCCCATTGTGAGCCACAAAAGAGTTAGAATTAGAAGCAGCCACTATTGCGCGGACGTTCGCCTCCTCCGTACTCTAGAACCCTGTTACTTCGGTTCATATTTTTGCTGGAAAAATGGGTCCATCCCCTTCGGAGTTGCCAGCAGAACCGGGACTCGGCCGTATCCGATTCCGAACTGCTGGCACTCTTTCTTCGGACCGACAGTGCAGCAGCACCGTTGCGCCTTTCCGTCCCGGCAAACTGCCAATACCGGCGGCAAAGCACATCACGTTGAGGTAACCTTCTCCAGGTTCTGCGCTGTTGTGCGAAGATTCGTTCTTTTTCGACCGGGTTTCGACTCGATCGGCCGGATTCGACTCGCCCGTAATACCGATCGTGGAAGGGGGACGGACTCTGCTTTCACTATCGTTTTCTCGCTCTTTTTCTTCTCCTTGCCCGATTCGTGCATCGTCTAGCTTCCACGACTCCTGGTTGCGTTTCGCTGCAATAAAAGAACGCACATCGTCATCGCACTGTTGTTGCGCTCTGGCGGCGTCTTGCAAGAAGCGGACCGGCGGAACGCTACTTGCTACCACCTCCACAGGCAGCTGAGAGCGTCCTACTGCCCTGGTAGCGCTACCCCAACGAGACAATAGTTTTTGGAGAAAAAGGTCCGCCAGGCCCGCTAGGTCCACGATGGCCTTAACCAGAATTCGCCAGGGTTACTGCGTTCGATGGGCGTCGCGTTCGACCAGCACTCGTGATGAGTGCATGAACGTTCGTTTTTCGGAATCGAATGGGATCGAATTGAAGAAGTACGAAAAATTTCACAAAACCAACCCGGATCGCATGTAAGTGAGCAAGGTTCGCTGTTTCGCGCCATCAGTAACGCGACTGCGCGCACAACCATCGCTCCCCACGCAACAACAAAAAAAAACCGGTAATCAAAACCGGTCCGACGAAGATATTATCTTTCTTAAACAAAAGGGCAAGAATAGGGTTAGAATAGGCAACTCACAGATACCTGCTGACCAGAATCATGTGGTCCGGATAGTAATGATCGAAAATCATCGCTGTGTATCGGCTGCTTTATTGACCTTATTCACCTCTTCAACCCTCTTCAACGTGTTGCTCAATCCAGTCGACAAAGTAGGCGACACCGGTGAAGATGTTCGGTCGCCAGGGAGACGCACACGGGAAAGGTCCCCAAGAAACTAGCCCAATCAGAACAGGTTCTTCGCTGATACGCGTTCCGTTCGTTGTGACTAACGGTCCGCCGGAGTCGGCCGAGCAGGATGCTTTGGAACCATCCTCGGGCCCAGCACACAGGTTGGTTTCTGCTAGATGACTCACATCGTACCACAGCTGTCGACAATCGTCGTACTCCACGAGCGGCAGTACTACTTTCTGAGGGCGGGAAAAAGCAACATGGAGGTCCGTTTTCGTGTATCGAAACATCTGTACTACTTACTCTCAGTGTGTCCGGATATTCCGGAACCAGTGCCGGTGTTACAGCTCCCCATCCACTAACCAGAGCACTTCCGCGGAATGATTCATTCATCGCCGGCAAGCGGATCGGTTTTACGTGATCTCCCAGCACAAATGGCACTGCAACACGAATCAGTGCAATATCGTACGGACAGATTGTCCCACAGTACTGATCGTGCGTGATCATACGTTCGATCTTTCTGCGCTGGTTATCTTCCTCTGCGTCCAGGATGTTGTGTGCACCGGCCACTACCTCCGTAAATCCATCTGGCGTATAAGAAGTTTTACAGTGTGCTGCCGTTAGGGCCCAATCCTTGGTTAGCAGGGCACCACCGCAGAAGTGCATCGGTGCGATCGCGCTATTATTGTAATTCCACTGCAGTGAAACCTGATAAGGCAACTCGTGTGGTTCCGCTTCCTCTCCACCAATAATCCTGTTGACTGATTGGGGGGATGTTGATTGCAATCGTGTCGGATTTGTACGCGTTGCTGCTCACTTACCTGTTGCGCTAAGTACGGGGCTCAGGGCGAAAGTAAAAACGCACCAAAGATTTAAGTTCATCGTGACCAGAAATACGATGCGCCGATGTGCAACACAACCGAGACAGCAATGGTGCGATTCGATTGCACCATTTAGCTATTTATATGTGGCGAAGACATCAAGTGGCCAACTAACCCACTAGGATTTGTAGCTAATCTACCGTTACTGTCTCCTGATTAACTGTTAGGCTCTTCCGCCTTTCAAACGACGGCGTTCGAACAGCAATATCAGTAACACATTCAACATTTTAATATGTTTTGAGATTCTTTTCCATTATAATTATATTTATATTAAATATATTTATATATTCCTGTGAAAATTGAAATAACCGATGCTGAAGAAATTGAAGAATTGTTCAATTAATTAAAAAGAACCCGTAGTGAAAATATGCTCTTTTAACTTATGCTTCAACGGTCTAGTGTAGTTATTTTCGTGATGATAATGGACCTTTTTAGCCTTTTGCTATACAGCCCTTAATTGAATCTTTATTAGTGCCATATTTATCGACAGCCCTCATGATACAAGGAAAAACTTACTGCAATGCTCGCGGGGGATTGTAAGGCACACAAAAACCCGAAGTTCACCTATCGCTTCGCATACTATACTGCTAACGGATCGGGTCGAAAAATGAAAACCAGTTCGCAGCACCACGGAGAGCAAACCGTCGACAATCGTAGGGGAAGGTGCACGATTGAATAAACAAAACCGGCCGGGCCCACCGGCCGGGCGCGTGGTCGCGTCTGTGGTCACCCCGACAAGGGTTGAAGACATTCCTCCACATCAACCTGCTGTTCTGCTACCGGGGGATTTACGAAATCTCGCGAGCTCCGGCCCCAACCAACTGGGGAGCATCGTCGCTAGATGGTGTTGTCACGCCTGTCACTTCGGTGTTCGGCGATGCGCCCGCACGGTTGGGGTTTTTGGTAGTGGGGGTTTTGCCACTTTGCCAAAAAGTTCGTAATTTTGGGTAACATCAATGTCGTCGAGGTACTAAAATTTTGGACATCTTCTTGCCTGCTCCACCTCCCTCGGGGAGCGTGGTGCAACCAGGAAATGCAACCGAGTGTCGTATGATGGTGCATTGGAGCATGTGCACCTTTCGGGGGTGCCGGGCAGAATCTCATTATCTCAGTTTCAGTTTTCTACATTTTCTTCAAAAATTTTATCCAATATCACAGGAGCGTAGGGTTTCGGAAGGTGGCATTTTCGGGTGTTCGGGCCCGACCGTGGGCAGTTGCGTCAGGTGAACAGAGACAGCGCGCACGAAAGAGCGAACAAGTGGCGACACGTGGAACTTTGCGCAACGGCGTCGGCGTCAGAGTGCGGAAGCGTTGGTGCGTAACGCCTCTCGTTCGGTTGTGGGAAGGTGAGCGAGAAGGTGCATTTTGAAAGCACCGACACGAACTGACCGAAGGGTTTTGCGGTTCGAAAGAGCATCAATGCACCTCGGAACAAACTTATCGATTGATCGGTTTTGGTAGAACGAAAACTCTTTTTATTTCTTATTGCACGAATTTTGATCTCAAATTGCACTGCATTTGCGTTACGCCGTCGGCCAGAGCATGGAGCACACATGTTCGTATTACATTATCGCACGTTCTGTAGCTCCCATGAGGCTCGCTCGTTCGTTCGCTTCCTCGCTGAAGCGCAAACAAGACCGCAAACGCCAGTACGCCAGTTTCTTCGCCCTCGCGGCGCCATTACTCACGTTTCGCGGCGTACTCGTTGGCGGGCGTTGGTGCGTTGCGCTCGGTACAGCATATATACCGCATGTTTTCGTTTCCGGGCATGCTTAGCTTGCTGGTGGGAGCGGCCTACGCCGGCCCATGTGACCCTGGTAGAATGGATAAAATTTTTGTTGAAATACCGGAAATTGAAATTCCACCACCGCGGGAAGCGAAGCAGCACAAAACAGAGCCGTCAGTGCTTCTCGCTTGTGCTGCTGCTGCTGCTGCTGTTGTGTAGACTTGATGGCTTCAGCACCTCGATGGCATAAGTCTACAAAAGCTCTTCGGGCTGTATGTGGTGCGCTTGCGAAAGGCTTTCGTGGCTTTTCGCAGCTGAAGAAGCTTACGCTCGTTGGGCTCTTTTTTCTAGCCTAGAACACACATAGCGGGTAGGCACACAAAGAACTGGAGAGGCTCTCGGTTCGGAGCATAAATGCTTCTCGAACTCCTTCTAGCCGTGTCGTTCGTTTTCCCCCTGCCGAGAAAGAAAGATGTCCGAAGACGAAGACATCGAACCCCGCACATCTTTCTAACCGGTTCGCGGTTAACCAGCAACCTCGAAAAGGGGAAACCGACGGGCAACATAAACGGACCGAGAACGTTTAAAGCGCATCGCGAGTCGTGTGAAGAGGTACCCAGAACATTGTGCCGAAGAACGGCTACAAGAACAAGACGGCACAGGCACAACAGAACGAACAGCATGGATGCGCACAAGAGATGAGCGCCGAACAGAAGAACCGGGTGTGTGCGGATATATGTACATACACATGGCTGTGTTTGTGCGTCTCATGCGCGTGAACCAGATCCGAACCGCGGCAGCTGGCAGCAATGGATGTTCGACGAGGCGTATCGGCGGGCATCCTCTCGGATGTGTTGTGCCTCATCCGATGTTTCCTGCTCTCTTGTTACAATTTCAGAAAATGTGCAGCTGAAATAAACAACTCTCGCATCTGGTCGTTACGTTATGTTTTTCGTTTGCGCTTTTCTCAAAAAACGCAACCCCGGGAGGGTATAGGCGCGGTTTCTACGTATACCGAAACGAATCTGTTTGCCACGGGGTTTGCGTTTGAACTAGGGCGCGCGTTTTTCCATCAACCAACGGGGCTCGGCATGGACCGAAAGCTCTCACGCCGGCTGGCTGTGGTCTAGGACACACAAACACGGTCGGTTTTTGCTGGTGAAAAACTGCAGAAACTTGCAGAAAACCGTTCGAAAGCTTCCGGGCGGGCACCCAGGAGTGTTGGTAGTTTCCACCTGGAACCCGATGCCCGTGAGTGGTGCCATTTTCTGCTCTGCTCGATAGTTTCGCTGCTAAGCAAGCATGCGATGGTGGGGCGATCGTCTTCACATTCGGATGCACCATGGCAGGAACTAGCCCGGTCGCAACCAGTCGTCTAGCGATGCCAAATGCAGCCAGCCACGACACGAAAGGCGAAGGTTGAAACTAGTTTTCGTAACGAGTGCAGGCTTTGTTTTTTTGCGCGCGCGGGAACCAGGTACCAGCAAACAGCTGTTCTGATACCAGGCACGTGGTTTTAACCGGCAAATGGGTTCCGCCCCGTCGACATGGTCGCAAAAGACCATTAATCGACGATAAAAGTACTAGAGGAAGATGCTTCCTCGTAGGTAACATAACGTTTTTTGGGGTGTTTTTAGATGAACAGTTGTAATAAAAATGTATATAAATGCTCTCACACACGAATACCCTGAAGAAACGTCACCGAAATGTGAGCCACCATCCACCTTCGCCTAGCGGCGGCCGTAGGGTGTCGGAACAGTCGACGAGTTGGAACGGTTTATATGGGTTTTCATAAAAGTTTACTACCCATTTTTATGACTCCAACGCGTACCGGCGTTGTACCAAAAAAAAAAACCATCATAAACCGTACCGATTTTGATGTTGTGGCCACGTCCAAGCGCGGGCTCGATCGAGCTGCTGACGACGGGTGCAATGAATAATGGCGAAGGGTAGGTCATTGTCAAAAAGAGAGTGACTGTGTGTATAATATGGACTCATGCCAACATGTAGGTGTTTATACTCGAAACTCGGTGCAAAGAAAACCACTTAAAACCATTCCACACCAAAAAGGCACCAAAGGGAAAGAGTGTTCAACAACATATGTCTCTCAATCGATCGCTTTTTTCCTTTACAATCGGCGCAGAAAGTGCACCCTTAGAGGACTAGGGCCTGGGGAAGGGTGTGCTGGCTGCGGATCGAACGACATCATCCCTTCCCGGTGTGAAGCATAAAAAGCGTGAAAGAGAGTGAGCCTGAGAGAGTGAGCGAGAGAGAGCGAGGGCAAAGATCTCGGAATTTCGAGTGTGGGAAATTTTTTATCGATCCGCAACGATTCGGCCAGGAGTGAAGGACTGGCAGGAGGCATATTAAACCGGTGCCCTATCATGGCGGATTTCTCGGAGGACAACACGGAGTGCGCAAACACGCCCGAGAGTGCGAGATAAATCGATCGATGGAAAAAACTGTTCTTTTTTTTGGTTCCTTTTTCCCCCGTTGACGACGACCGCCGGTGGAGGACCGGTTTTTTTTTGGTGAATCTGGCAGGATGTGGTTTTCCCTTCCCTTTTTGTGATTTAACTGAGCCGGCGAGGCTGCGCAAAGGATAATACAACTCGGTGTACCGGGTTTGTCTCACACACACACCCCATTCCCGTTCAAAATTTCACATTTGCATTTCACAATTTCACTCGCCCTGTCTCGGGTTCTTCGGTGTTGGGCCACACTCACTTTCGAAACAGGCGCGATTGCAAATGCGATGCACAGGAAGGAGAGCAATGAGAGACAGACAGACAGCCAGACAGCGCACCATCCAGCAGGATATAGAACAGGTTCCGGCTCTCCGTTTTGGCGCGCGCGTGTGATTTTTTCGATAATTTATTCGAAATACTGTTTCTACCAGCGTCCCAGGAGCGAACGGAGGATTCCCGGGTGCACACACACGAATGGCCGAAAATTTTGAACCGAATGCAGAATGCGACGAATTTAGGAAGTGAAGCACGACGGGGAAAAAGGAACAGACGGATGAGAAGAGAACTCAATGATGATGATGATGAGGAAGATGATGATGGTTGTGCTGCATCTCTTCGTATGTTTTGGGTTTGTCCGTTTGTTCGGATGTTGGATGTGTGTTTTTAAAAGGCTCTTCGTAAAATGCAGTTGCAGTTGCATCACCAAGAGGGCGCATCAAAAAAAGGGAAGTCAATAGAGCTTTGCTCACACGCTTGCCGATATTAATTCTATCGTGAGATCAACCCCCCCCGGTAGATGGGAATTGATTGATCAGCAGCGATAATTACTCGCAACATGCCCTTTGGAGCAGTGGAATAGAATTTTTAATGAGCAACAAGTTCTCCATCGCTCCATGGGAATAGGGCAATCATCATCATCATCACCCTGTGAATATAAGATTCACCAGCGGGAGATTAATCGTCGCTAGTTGTTGTTCAAATCTCGGCCGTATCGGTTCGCACATTCGCACGACAAGCAGCTACAATATGGCAGCGAGAGTGTTAATCGCATTTGCCATCCTGACCTTCGCTGGGGTAAAGTTGGTCAAGGAACTTGTTTGAACAGCGCGGTACGATGGATTGATTGATTTGGGGCTTTTGCTTGTCTTTTTTGTTTCCCCCTTCGCCTATCGTAGCAGCTCACCGTGGCCCAAAAGGAGCTGACCGAACTGCCGGAAGTGAAGGGCTACAAGTTGCACTGCATCGAATCCAGTGGCATTACGGAGTCGTCGGCGAAGAAGCTGTCCGCTGGCGAATCCATCAAAGATCCGGACCAAGCAACGAAGGTGACACAGTCGCACAGTCCCATTGTTCACACATTAGCATCTTCGCTTCCCTCCCCTCCCCCCTCTAAGCCCTTTCCCTCTTCATCTCTATCGTTCTTGTTTCCAGTGCTTTGTGCAATGTTTCTTCCAAAAGCTGCGCCTGATGGATGAGACGGGTGTCGTGCTGAAGGACAAGCTGGAGGTGTTTCTCACCAAGCTGATGGACGCGGACAAGGCGAAGGATTACGTGAGTCAGTGCGATCTGCGACGTACGAATCCGTGCGATACGGCATACGCCGTGTACGATTGCTACCTCGGCAAGAAGGCGAAGTTGTTTTAAAAAAATCGAAAACATTCCCCTCCCGATGGGTAATAAACAAATTGTTGTTTGTGGTGTTTTGTTTTGTACCGCAAAAACAAACCAAAAAAAACCTGTTTCGCTTGTTGATTGTTCGCTGGGAAGAGGGTTGGGATGGGGTGTTCTTTTCATGCGTATTTCGCATGAGCTGTAAGAAAGTGAAAGTTTCTTCATTGCGCAACGGCACACCGGGTAAAAGAGAAATGGGGAAAAATTTCGTTCTGAAAACAAAGATTTGAACCCTTTCTTTACCTTGGAATAGCGGAGTTTCTTTTAGTAAATGAAATAAACTTAGTGTAAATTGCATCTGTACCGTCCACCTTCCATTGCGCACCGGCAATGGAACGTTTTTCAAGCGACATTTGTGTTGGTACACACACAGTGCATCACAATGGATGTAAGTGCAGTACACAGAGCTTCCACTTCCACATCACGCTGCACGTTGCAGTTTGCTCGAACCCAAGGCCAACTAGTCGGCCGTAGCAGCAGCGTGCGAGTTGCGTCGACGATGCACCGATGCACAAGCGCTGCATAGTGCCGGCCCTCCACTCTGGTGGGGATTAAGCTCTCTCTCTTGACGGGGGAAACGGTGAGGGTAGTCAAGGGTAGTTTACTGAGGTGGGACGGTAGTGGGAAAGTTGGTACTGTTGGCAATCGTTGTCAGACAGAGGCCTGCTAAAGTGCATGAGTTCCTGGTACGAATTTTTATCTATGAAACTATTCTGGTCGGCTAGACGACGCCCGGTTCACGTCGTCACTCAGGCACAAAGCTTTATTCAGCACCCCATTCCACCCTGCTAGCAAGTGGTGGAAAGTTTATCTCACAACTGCTACCATAGTAACGGTTGTAGCGCAACATTTTCTACCCCTTATTCAACGTGTGGCAACTAACGGTGGTGGAAAAATCGATCTAGTAGCTGGGAAAACTCATGCTGCACAGAGTTGAGAGTACGGCTACGGTGCGACGGGGACGAAGGGTGACTGAAGGGAAGGGAACGAAGGGATAGTTTTCTAGCCGTTTGAGGAGAACCCTAGACAGAAGAGAGCACCAACCAGTGTTGTAAGTGCCATTTCGCTAGATAAAAAGTGTGCGAACGCTTCTCCTCGACTGTGACTGTGCATGAGAGAGAGGGGATCAGTTCGCTTTGTATCTTTTTCTTTTGCACGTTGAATGCCAGTGCATTGGATGCATCGCGAGCGTTGCTTTTCCTGTTTACAGTGGAGCATGTGCACGAGAGTTCGTTCGAGTGACTTTATTTAGAGTATTGGGTTTTTTATTGTTAAGAATACGTTTTATTTTTGTTTTGTCACGAGAGCACGGGGAAGTTGGATGTATGCCAATGGCCCACGGGAAGATTCGTTTATTTTAA
This sequence comes from Anopheles funestus, assembly GCF_943734845.2. Classification (NCBI taxonomy): domain Eukaryota; kingdom Metazoa; phylum Arthropoda; class Insecta; order Diptera; family Culicidae; genus Anopheles; species Anopheles funestus. The sequence goes on from NC_064598.1 coordinate 2,098,211, forward strand.
ATTTTAGTATTTTATACAAATTGTTCATTAAAAGAATTACATCTAAAATACCTTACTTCTTCAAATAATTCGCAAGTTATTTCGTAAAAAATTACAATAATTTTAATGGTTGCATCTGATAATGGCAAACCCTTTTTTAAGTGTCTCGTCCGCATTCTCCTACTTCGAGAGTAGGTAGAAAAAAATAAATCCTGAAACCTCCGTCAGCTGCTGCTAGTTTGGTAGTTTCTGCGCGCGTTTTAAAGTGGGAGAGCTCAAGATTGAAGCGATTCTCCTAGAAAATGTACTTGCGGGATACATTGCGTTGGGTTGTTTCGCACCACCGACGAAGGAGAACAACTCCCTCCCATTATGGTTTGTGACGCCCTTCTTCGCATCTGATCCTTTTTTGCGGGTGTTTCGTTTCCTCGTAGACAAACTGTCCGTTGTCCAGCTTTGAAGCAACCAAGCTAACAGAAGCTCATAAAACGCACCAGACAGTGGAGGTAGTTCCGCGTTGGTGATTGTGAATTGTTACCAGGGTTTTTTTATTCCTTTTCCCTTATCACAATTGACCGAAGGAACATCGTCCGGTGCGACCCTTCTTATTACAATCTTTTTTTGTTGGGTGATGGTTTGCGGGTGCAACCCTTTTTATTTGGGGTAATTTGGAAGAAGCGTCTTCTTGTGTCCCCTTCATTTCTAGTCTTTCATAGAGAGCAAGTCTTCGACCAAAGAACCGGAACCGTTCAACGCAGTTTTTTTTTGTAAACATTAGAGAAAGTATAACTTTTTTTGTTTTGCTTCCGACCTTTTCCCCTCAAAGCGGGAAAGCGGCCAATTGTGGGATGGAAAAGAAAAATGACACCTTCCGTAGGATGGATTGCATGGTGCGACCACCCACAAAGGGGAAAAGGGTTAAAAAATCCATCCCCCACAGATCTATCGTTTATCAGGCGAACAAAACCACTCGAAAGGTACCGCGAGTTTTTTGGTTGATAATGGTACTGCTTTGTTGTGAATCGATCGCATGTCTTTTACTTTGCACCGCCCACAATTAAGAAACCAGTGCACGTGTGGGTGGGGATGGGTACGGCAAAGGAAGATAGACGAACAGAACCAACACGGCCAGTGTATTTTGTTGCAGTAGGAACAGATCAATGGCATTAAGGGAATGATTCTAGCTGCATCTGAGGTCGTTTTCAGTATCACCTCCACTATCAGAAATATGAGATTGTCTTGTGGGCAGCAGCTGATGACCCGCTCTGTTCCTGCTTCTTCGACACAGGGTCCTTGCGGTACAAAAACATCTCCAAAGGAGAGTTTCGAGACGATTGCAATAAAAAAAAACCAATATCGCGCGAAAAGCCGGTCGCGGTGGGAAAAATTCAAATTTCGACGAGAATTTTAAATTTTCGTTGTTGTTGGAAAAACGACGGTTACGATAGCGCCACGTACGGTTAAAATTGCGAACTAGCGCATGGTGCTCGTGTCGATATGTAGATGGCGGTGTTTAGTTCAGTTTATTCGCAGCAGGTGGCGCAGCTGTTGAAATAGACCTTCGTTCAGTTTTTAAATATGAACGTTATTTTCTTTGGCTACGGCTTATCGCTGTGTCGCATATAGCGATATTACATTGGAAATATTCAGTATTTTAGTATTTTATGTCAATGTCTATTTAAAAGATAAATTTCAGAGTGAAAATTCAGTTTTCACGGCAACATGGGGGCATAGAGCGGCCATAGAGCTATGAAAAAAATATGTTCGGATTCTCCTTTGCAACGCTGAGGGAAAGAAAAACAAGTGACTTTATGTTTTGTTTTATATTATTCATTACAGATAATATTTTATTTTCATTTTATTGTATAGAAATTCATAAAGAAGACAATATAATTTATACTTCCATTACTGCTGTACGTCGGGCCGTTTTTTTTCGCTACAATTGTATGTTGGTTTTTTTCCTTATTTTGTGATTTTGTTTTTTGCGTGTGTTTGTCTGTATTTTCGGCCTCGTTTGTCTCTTTTTTGTCTACTGTTTTCTTTTTTTTACGCTCAATGCAATAATGTATTACCATTACTTCTTTTTCTCCTGCCTTTTGCTTGTTTGTAATAATATTAATCAATACAATATAATATAATGATATGATAATAAGTATGTACAATTCGCATTACCTTGTTTGCCTTCCTTCTTTTTCTTCGTTTCCTCCCTTAGACATTTGTTTATTGTTTTTCCGTTTGTTTCGTGTTTCGCTGCTTTTTGCTTGAGTTGTCTGTGCATCTGTGTCAGTGTGTTTGTGTATCGGTGTGTGTGTACGTGTGATTTTCCTGTGGAATCGATTCTTCAACTAACTGTTAAGTTGAACAGCACTAGCCACTAAAACCGACTTGATTGAAGTACGAAACGAAAAGTGTTTGCATTCTTATCAGTGGCTTGATTTTTTCATGTTTTGTTGTTTTTTGTTTTGTCTCCACAAGCCGATTGAATCTCGATAAGTTACTTATTTACTTTTCCCCAATCCCACGCTCTGTCACGCTGTGGCGCGTACTTATCATTAGATTATTAATTAATTTCCGTCTGCTGTCAACCCGTTGACTATACCTTGGGCAAGTTGTAATTACTGCAAAACAATTTTACTGCACAATTACGGATTCTCTTTTTTCCAATAAGGGTACGCTGGCTTCTGATACTTTTAAATACTTGATCTTGTGAATTTAGTGAAATAAAACATTTCCCCGGTTTCTGTGAGAAATATTATTTACTGATTTGAAAATCAAACCAAAGCTCATTCGATGCTATATGTACAGGGGTCCCCAGCGTTTTTGCCACAGACCATCGTTTTGTTTGATCGTTTAATAAAAAGAATGTAAACCGTATCCAAACAAAAATGTAACCGAAAACGAAACAAAAACCAATTTCAATTAAAACGAAAACAACACCGACCACCGGCCCATATCGAAAAAGGGTGGACAGGCTGACTTTGGAAAGGGGATTTTCTCGCAAAAAAGTTTCTCCGTCGCCCTAAAAACTAATCAATAGAAGAACTACGGACAATAAGTTAACAAAATGTGCTTGTTTGCCTACTTTACATACTACACACGGCTGTTTTTTGTTCAGCTTTTCACATCCTTCTGCGGGGTTCATACCGGAATCCGAAATTTTAAAAAGAAAAACGTCTTGCATTCCTTGCTCTTTGTTCTATTTGCATAAAATTATTGTGTTGTTTTGTTTGACATATGTATTCGCTCATAATATTGCATTCTTTGTGTTTCTTTTTTTTCTCATTTTCTTCAGCCATGCTTGCAATTACGTATTCTTAAATCGATCCGTCTCTTGTTTTTCCCGTTTCGACTTTTGCGCATTTTTTTTTTGTGTGTTTTATTTTTCCCATTACTTGTATTATACTTCAAATTTGTTTCGATTTACTTATGTATTAAAAAAGTTGAACCTTTTGCTAGCTATTCTTTCTTCCTTCGATGCTCTTTCGCCCACTCTTTCTTGAGGGGGCATTTGTTCTCGCTTTTGCTCTTCCGGGCTGTTTCGAAACATTTTGTTAAACAGTTGCTTCGAACGCAAAATCCTTACGAGCCGTTTTAAGTAAAGAGCATGCGGACACAATCTCTACACATTCGTTTAACAATATATCGCCATCGACGGTTGGGGATATAATATAGTAAAAGTAAAAACTAAAATCAGTCCCTCCAGGGTTTCTACTCCATTTTCCCGGATCCCGGGCTCCCTTCCGTTCGCTTGCTTCGCGGCCCACGTGGTTACGTACGGTATTGAAATATACAGTTGTGCCTTTTTTGGATGCCTATTACATCCCTTCCCCAAACCGTGTTAAAATGTCTGTCTGTGTCCGTGTATGAGGGTAAGGATACCCAATTAAATGCGCAAACATGGATCGACTGCGTTAGTCGGTGCTGTTGCTTTCGCTAAATTCGGGATATGCGTTACTTTGTTTGCTGTTGGCGGCTGTGGGGGACTTTCGCTACTCATCAGCCCATCAGCCAGTGTTTTACGTACAGCGGGATTTCCTGGGGGGTGAAAAAGGGTGAAGGGAAAAATTCATACAGTGATGGAATGGAAGCAATGGGACAGGATGCTGCGATGATCGTTCTGTAACGATCGAACTATGTACAAGACAATGTACAGCCTCGAAGCATCGCTTTTTCTCGATCTTCGGAGGAAATAGTAGTAAAAAAAAGAAGATAAAAGATGATTCAATACATGCTCTGAATAACGTTCGCAACATGTCGCCCTTTGTTTTCTGCATCCTAGCCTGTGCTGTTTTGTAGAAGTGTTGCCTGTTTGCTTGCTTGCTTTATTGTTAAATATATTTGGTATGAAATTTGAGATCGCTTCATCGATGCTAAAAGAGACAGAAAACAACACAACAGCCATGGGGTTTTTCTACCTCGCAACCGCATCAGGACGAGAAGGCTACAAAATTAAAACATTATGCGAGCAGTCGATCACACAGTGTACGATCGTGTGTGTGTGTGCGCGCGGGCGCGAAGGGAAAACAAAATGGCGCAAGACGCATCGAATGCAAAGCGGTTTCTCGCATCCCCGATCGTACTGTCTACTACCCAGCCTGTATCATTCTGTAACGCTAGCAATTACTTAGACTTTAACAATATATTTGGCCTTTTTTCAGTTTTGTAATGGGTACAAGTCCGTGTACAATGTATGAGTGTGTATGTGTGTGTGAATTATTGTTTTTTTTAACTACGAATTCCCTCAGTTTGTGATTAGTATTTTACAAAACGAACGATGGCGAAAGTATGTGTAATTTCTATTAAAAGTATGTGTCCGCGTCGAGACACGTCGAGAAAGTATTATGTATTTTTTTTCTCATCTCCCCACAAACGGTGAGATAAATTTTGATTGATTCTTGATTTTATGTGCAAACTTCGTTTTCCCCTTTTTTTGATTTGATACTTCATTCCCAGTGTTTGTGTGTCCGTTTGTCGGGATTCGAATGTGTCGTTATGTTGTGTTTATAGTTTGGTTTTGTTTGTTTGTTTTTTTTGCATTAAATTTTCTCTAAGTACGTTTATTAGACATTCCACTGTTTGGAATTTTCGGCTTTCCCGTTTATCTACAAGTTTTGATAAAACATATAAATGCATTTCGAACACGAACGCCACCGGTTCGTTCGGTTTGTTTTTTTTTTGTATGTGTGTTCCTGTCCTGCCACTTAAGGCGGGACACTCCTTAACAAAACCTAACCCCCTTTGCCTCTCTAGTCGATCGAGCTAAACTATGTATTAAAAACATAAGCGAAAGAAACAATACGATATTAAAACCTAAACCGAGATAATCTTAACGATCCTTCTATTTAATGCTTTCCCCGGGGGCAAGTGGAGCTACCCCACCCAAAAGAAGAAGGGGTTCGTTTCTTTGTCTTCTTGCTATTCCGTGAACGGTGGAAACCATTCCTTGTTTAAATAATGAACCTTACCGTCTAATCGAGCATGCCGCATTGATGCATTTTGTGTGTTTACAGCTCTTTGTATGATTTTGTATTAGCCGTCGTTTCGTGTGATTTGTGCTAATGTTTCTCCTCAATGCTTACTTCTTGCTTATTATGTTGTTTTTAAAACTTCACTTTTAACAGTCTTCTTACGATAGCGATAAGGGAAATAGTGAGTGGGAAACGAGGGAAATAGAGTAAACAAAACAAGGAATTTGTTGAAACAAGTTATGTACAAGAGCATAAAGCAGAGCAGAACGAAGAAATGCGATCGTATCACGCTTTGTCGATCGATTCTGTGTTGAAGGAAATACACGTGTATAATAGAACGTAAGGAAAATGGTTTAGAACAATCACATACACAGCTAGCGCGCGTGCCTACTTTCTCTTTGTTTGTGTGTGTGTAGTTTTTTTTTTTGCTTCCGGAGTGACCACGGCGGGACATCTCCAGGGTGACACTTTTCGTTTGTCCAACGTCCATTTTGGATGTGCGCGGGTGTGTTGGGTGTGTGTGTGTTACACATTATTTTGATTGCACTGATACTGATATTCCGGTCACCGTGTGTGTTCGAGCATCATCTACACAATCCGATTTAAAACCGGCCTTTAGTAAGCATCCCACCGATCACCGTTGTTATCTTCGAGAATTTCCTTCTTGACCGTTACCGAGGAGGAAGCGGGACTTGCGGTGCCCGATCGGTTACCGTTGCTCTCCTGTGCTGCATCCGATCCGCCTGACCGGGCCGTCTCTTCTGCCGGTCGCAACGCATCGGACGGTGCTTCCGATTCCGATTCGTCGTGCGCAGTTCTGGGACGATCCTCGTCCAGCTTACCATCCGAACCGTAGGAGGAGTGCTTCGAGTGGGTCGACTTGGCGTCATCGTCTTCGTTTTCCGCATCACTCGACGGGTCGTCTTGGCTTTGGGAAGGCACGGTCGCTCCTGCACCGGTGGCCGCCGCAACGGCCGCAGCTGCTGCCGCTGCCATGGCCGCGGCGAAACGTTGCTGCACCGACGGTACACCATCGGGCGGCTGCAAAACACACACACCGTTGATGATGGCGTCCGCGGCATCCTTCTTGGCGGAGGGAATGTTGGAGACGGCCGTCGCTGCGGATGCGGATGTCTTCTTCTCCGGATCCTGCCAGTCCGGATTGACCCACTGTGGGGCGGCTGGCTTACGGCGGCTGATCCGTGACATGGCTTGCAGGCTGGCGAGCGAAAGCGACGTCTTAAGATCGTCGTCATCGCCGCCCCGTTTGCTGCTTCCGTCCATGGACTCTGAATCGCTCATGTGGCCACTGCCGGCTTCTTCTTCGTTTTCGGCATCGTCCTCGTAGTCGTCATCTCCTTCGCGCTTCAATGTCGATGGCATGGAGAGATCGAGACCGCTCATCTGCTCGCTGATACTCTTGTTCAGTGCTGCCAGATCCGCCTCGCTTCCCGGCATGAACCCGCGTCCGATCAGAGCGGCCAGATTGGTGGCAGGTGCGGTGGCCGCAAAGTAAGGCGGATAGGGAAGTGGCATGCCGCTCAGACCTAACCTTTCCTTCTGGATTTCCATCAACCGTTGGCCGAGCAGTACGCGGAACTGTACCGGGTCGAACGGTGCTCCGGATTGGTTTTCGCGCGAAGGAATAGGTTCGGAGGGTTGACCGTGCGGAACCTGTTGCTTCAGCCGCATTCGATGGTTGTGGAACCAGTTGGTGATCGTGCGTGTCGACAGCCCGAGCTCACTAGCCAAAAATTCGATTGTCTGCACGTTGGGGTACGGATCGAGGGCAAAAGCGAGCCGGAGAGCTTCCTTCTGTTCCTCGGAGAACAGCACACGCTGCTTCTTGTTAGGAGGAGCCGTAGCCGACCCAACCGAACCAGGCCCGGGTGAGTTGGAGTGATAAAACTCGGACGTGTCGTTGCTGGAGGTATCGCTGCTATTGTCCTGTCCACCGGGCCCTGTCGATCGACGCCGTTTGCTGGCCTCGCGTCGTTCGTTCTTCAGCACCTGAAGCCGCTCGACATTGTTCGCATCGCTCAGCCACAACTGCATGCGAATGAATGGTTCGCGACCCTTGATACTCAGCATATGCCAAGGTTTGGGTTTGGACAGCAATTCCGAAACGGAACCTTGTGAAAGTCCGAGCACAGCCTCGCCAAAGATCTTCTGCCCGATGTTGTTCGCCAACAGCGCTTCCTTGATCTTGGTCGTGATCACCTGCGTATCGAGGTCCTGCGTTAGCGCGGCCATTTCGTACACCGTTGGTGAGATGTGCTGATGGAGGGATCCGCGCATTGAGTTTGGTGCTCCCGGTTGGGACGCATGCTGCCCAACGGAAACCGGTGGACCTTGCGGAACGGGCGAATGGATTGGCATCATGATGGAGGACTTCTTCTCTTGCGTCCCTGGATGGCCCTGCAGAGCAATTGCATGCTGAGGAGGAATGCCTGGAGGCGTCAGGAGCATCGTCTGTGGCGAAGGTTGCTGAGGGCGCTGTTGTGAGGAGGAGTTCTGGGAGCCCATGGCACCGAGCGGCGATGGTTGAGAGGAAGGTGGTTGCTGAGCTGAATGACGTTGCACTTCCTGCACCTGGGCTGCGTGGTGTGCAGCGGCAGCGGCCGCAGCCGCGGCAGCCAATTGATGCTGATGCTGTGCGGCGGCTTGAGCAGCTTGGGCTGTGGGCAGTTGCTGCTGCATTTGGGAGATCTGAAGCTGGAGCAATGTTTTCTGCTGATCTTGCTGCAGCTTGCTGAGCGAGTCGCTCAACATTTTCGGCATGGTTGGAGGCATTTGCTTCTGCATGTGTAACCCGGGGAGCTGAGGCGTTCCGCTATAGTTACCCGTACGCATCAGCTTCTCGGGAGCGATCTTATACTGACTGGCGACTAGCTTGTGCACCGCGTTTTCGTCCTCCAGGAACATCTTCATGCGGATGAAGGGTTCGCGGCCTTTTTGAGTCAGCATGTGCCAGGGCTTCGGTCGGGCAAGCAGATCGCTAACCGAACCCTGCGAGAGACCGAGAACGGATTCGCCAAACAGTCGCTGGCTGATCGAGTACTGCGAGAGCGATTCTTTGACGCGCCGCACAATGTCCTCCGTGTTGAGATTGTTGTACAGGTCGAACTGTTGCTGAGTGATGGGTGGAAGGATGGCTTTCAAAGGACGCTGCTGCGTGGTGTGATGTGGGGTGACGGGTGGTTGCGTGATGAGCGAGTTGGTGATCGACGCCATTCGCTGCAGTGGACTGGCAGCAACGGAGAAATCGTCCGTAGGCGTGATCGTTGGCGGAAGGATACTGTTGCCGATGGGACTTGGCGCCGCTGAGGATGCGGTCGTAGTGGGCGTACAGATGCCCGACGGTTCCGAAGGCTTTGGTTTCACCAGACTGAAGGCGCTGTGTTTCATGCTTTCATCCAGCTCTTTCTGGCTCATGTCCGCATCGGACTCGGCATCGGATATCGTACCGTTCAGCTTCGATGAGGACGATTGCTTATCCTTTGGCAGGGAAAGATCCTGAGCGGAACCTCCGTTCAACCCGGTCGTCGCGTGCTGCGATGGTTGCGATGGAGTCGACGGCTGTCCCGACGGCGTGGAAGGTTGCGATGGTTGCTGTTGTTGCTGCTGCTGCTGGTGCTGGAGTGCCAAGAAGTTGGGGAGATTGGAAATGTTGGGCATGCCTGGAAGGGCAGCGGAAGCGTTTTGTTGCAGTTTGGCCAGTTCACGATGGTAGGCCTCGAATGCCATCCGGAGATTGTCGTCTTGTACGCGATCCATTGGTGGCATACCGCCGCTGAGGAAATGTGGAAATAGAAGACTAACGCGACAAGTTATAGCAAACACATTCAACTAACTTTGCCTGTTCTGTTGTTTTGCTGGTGCGTTTGACCGCTATACTTACTTTGGGAACTCTCGAGGACTGCGCATCAGTTTGGAAAACTCTTCTTGGTAGATCTTGGCGATCTTATCCTGCGAGATGTCGTCGTTATCGTACTTTTTGGGTCGTCCCGTACTTCCCAGACGCCCGCTGAGATAGTCTTTGGAGAAGGGTGAATGGACGTCGCGGTTGTGTGGAGATTTGGAGTCGTTGTCACTATGCTGTGTAGAATCATCCAGTCCGCTGAGATGAAGCTGCTGTAGCTGATGCTGCTGCAGTTGCATTTGTTCGCGCATTTGCTGCTGATGGTGCGCTTGCTGCTGTGGAGTGGGCTGTTCGCCCCGCTTCATCATGGAGGCTTCGGACAGGATTTGCTGCATGCGGTCGTCGCTGAGATCACCGTCTGGCCGACCGTAAGATGGCATTCCGGGTTCTGCACCTGCAATTAGTATACATCTGTCATATAAACCAGCGACATTGGGCCAGCCCGTGGCGTGGCTGTGCTAATGTAGAAACAAAACAACTACCACCACACCCGATTGAATTGAGGAAAGCAAAATGGTAGAAGAAACAAATGCACATAGCTGCAGTCAGAATCGTTTTTGCTACACAGAAGTCTGCGGATGGGCGTCACCCCGCATTGGATCACATCTTTTTACTTGCATACCACTTTACGTCCCCATTGCTCGAGGTCAATTTCAGCCATCGAAGAAAATGGATAAAAAATATTGCTCTTCAAAAAATCTACATTTTATACGAACGTGAAGTATCATCATCATCATCAGCGCAGCGTTTCATCGTTGACGTCGTCATCGGTTCAGAATCAAAGAGAAGCACCATAGCAAACGTACGTCAGACGAAGCACTTCGGAAAAGTTGAAGATGGGGATGAAGACAAAAAGTCGGCAGAGAGAAAAGGATACTTTGCAGGGAAGGAAGACAGATCGTGCACATATGCAATCGCCCAATGGCGTATCGGGAATGGAGCAAAAGAAACAAATGGATGAAGGGCATCCCTTCGGGCATCGCCAGCATCGTCGAAGCCTAGTGCGCCTGTCCCGGCGATGAGCGCGAAGGGCGGACATCGAAAAGGCGAAAAGACACCGAACCCGTATGGAAGCTGAAACCGTGGCCGTGGATGGCAGGCAGTGTGGTGCAGTCCAGCTATCTCCAGTCCCAATCTATATTTATTCGTTCAGCTTTTATAAAATTTATATCAAACGTCTCCATCCGTATCTTCCCAGCATCATGGGAGTTTTGTGTGAAGCGGGCAAGTGAGTCTCTTGTTCCGTTTTCGCCATTTCGCTTCTTTTGATTTGAGTTTTTATATCTGCCTTTGAAGCCATCATCGTAATTCCGCTCAGGAGATGAGACGTGCGATTATGACGGAGACGGTAAGAAGCGATTAAGCAAAACAAAACCAAAATAAAAAAAGAAAAACCGGCACGTAAGCATTGCGTTCGGTTCGAAACGAGCGCAGAAAACGTGCGGAACTAATTGGTATTTTAATCGCGACTATAACCTGCATCCTTCTTCGGTTGCAACTGCACAGGGCTGATCATATTGCCACAACTTTATATTGCGACCCCAAAAAGGGGGCTACGGAGTGGAGATGACTGTGATCGATTTTAACCGATCGCTTCTTTTGTGGCTGCTGCGGCCATTTTGAGCGGCATAACTGCTCGAATCACTGCTCGAATATGGCACTCGAAAACTACGTGTGCTCGGGTGGTACTTAAACGGTGGGGTTGTAATTCTTCTAACCTCACTTTATTTGACAGCTTTGTAGACAGTGTTGTGTCCGCTGTGTGGGACGCGTGGGTAGGCGGAGGTCATGGGCCATTGGCGTGGAGTTTATTTTCGTCGACATTGGCCCCAGTCCCAGAAGGCAACAACAAAAGGGGGGAAAAAAGCATCGAGACCTCACGAGATGGGGATCATAAAAGCGAATACCTATAAATCACACGTCTCGTAAAAAGTCGATTCTTCTGCGAGAGTGGTTCAGCGAGCTACACGACGACTACGGCGATGTCATTTTGCCAGGCAAAAATTCGAACGAAGGGTTCGGCAGCATCTTAACGATCCGGTGCGATGATACATAGCTGCTGCAGTGTCCTTGATCGCGTCCGTACGAATCAAACACGATTCCGCGAAGTGACAACGATATTTGCCACCATGTCGGCCGACGAGGTACAGGCACAACTGGCTTGGAAATTTTTCATTCGAAGAATCAATCAACCATCCTGCCGCCGTTAGGCAGCCGGGGCTGCCAGAAACGGCGGGATCCATCAAATTAGTCATTAGCGCACGCGAGACGACCGACGCCGAGGGCCCGGCCGGCGCGCACGTAATTGGCCAACAGCACGCAAATCCCAATGCGGAGCAGCGTCGTCTGTCATTAAACGGAAGCAGCAGCAGCTCACAAATCGAGCCCGACAAAATCACAAAGGCTCCATTCGCCATTTCGGGCCCCGATTCGCCCCGATATTGATGAAGTCCTCAGGCGGGAGACTTCACATCGGGAAGCGACTTCTACTGTTAAACGGAAGATGCAGGAGGATATGGGTTTGCCCGGTAATCTCTCCTTCGTACCGTTCCGGAAGATGCCATTCAGAAGGAGCCGTTTCCGATGAGTCGTTTAATGTCTGGAGTTCGTCTAATGTTTTGCAACGATGAGAGCGCTTGGTGGAGTAATTATAGCAAAATGTCTGTCATTTGTACGGTTGCTCTTTGCTGTTCTTCTACCATTCGATGCTCTATCAGTTGATTCTAACCAGTAAGGGGGAATGGAACCGAAAATCATCTATCGCTGGTAAAGAAAAATGCAAAAATCAGTCTTTTAATGTAGTCTGTGCATTTGGCGCTAGAGAGCCTTGTGCTTGCTTGCGTTGGTTTTCCATTTGCATTGGAACCCTTCGATTGCGAAAAGAAAAATTTATGGCCCGCGGTGCTGGTGTAATTTTTTTGATTGATTATGAAGTCTCCTTTCAGCCACTGTCGAGGGCAGATGGAAACAAAAACCTTAACCATAACAATTGCACAGAGGGTAAATGCAGTTGTGTTTGGGTAAAGAGTAAATGCAATGTTCCTTTACGTTCATTTATTCATTCTTTGGATTGGGTATGTTTGTTGTGTTTTTTTGTGCTGAGATCTCGCTGAAAGGATCGTCGAACATTGAAGTATTTGTTGCTTCCGAATTTATTCCCCCGGGGGGCGACGCGTACTAATCATTGAGCGAGACATGGAAGCACGTCGCGGCCGGATTGTGAATCGAACCAAAAAATACAGCCACATATTTATTTGATATTAATATGGCAAATGCACTGCTCCGCGTTATCTTTTGTTCGCCAGAATAATAATGCGAAAGAAAGACACCAAAAAAAAAAACTTCCAATTCGTAGATTATCCTTGGGCACAATCGTTGTGGTTGTGCGCCGCGTATTTTTCGTACACGAAGGGATGCCACACGCAACTACACGTCCTGGGTTTTTTCCCCTGTTTTCTTCGTCTTTTGAGCACACCCGAGGGTGGAACGGAAAACGGAACGTAGCGAGCGAGATTTGATTATTTTTTTGTTGTTTTGATTTGCTGTAGGCGGCAGCACGTTCCCTATCAGCGCAAATTCCTAATTGAAATTGACAATCGAACAACGCAGCCAGAGCTGCGGCTGAAACATCGGTGAGAAGTAATTATTTTTGAAATCAGGTTCAATCAATTTTCAAACACTTTTTTCCCTTGGGGCGATCGTATCGATCGCAATGTTTTCACTCTGCGCGCTCGTTAATAAGTGCGCCACGTGCCACGTTGACTGGGAAGCTGTGGCGATACCTGGTGGCCATTCTCGCCGTGTCTTGGTGCGTTGTTAGCAAGCTTCTCATTAACAAATCGTTAGGAAGTGATTTGATTGGCGAATGGAGTGCTAGAGCAAGCGAGTTCCATGTGAGGCGAGCATAATTACAGCCAATTGAGTGGCACCTGTCCCGGAGACGAATTCATTCCGCAGTACGAAAGGAAAAGACAAACTTAATGAGACGCATCCTGTTTAAACTGCCCATGATTCACCTGCAAGCTGGAAATGCTCGAACGGTATCTAGCTTGGTGTCCTGACTGGGTGAAGGGCTAAAGTTTAGCAGTTTACAAAATGTAGCGATCGTTCGGAATTATCACTTCATTAAGTTTTACATCGCAATGTGCGGATCGAGGTGGGTCCGATGCCGGACTGAATGAAATGATCCCGAAAATGTGTCGATGATGGGTCATAGAAGACGTCCCACTCCCAAAGCGGCGCGCTGTACGGGAAGGACACACAGCCGGAATCTGATTCCAAACGATCTAAATCTATGTTGGTTATGGGGTCGCGTGTAGACCAAGCGACAGAAGCATTTGCCATGCATCCATGTGTGCAATTGCAGCAGTATCATATTATTACTAAATTATTTTTATTGCCGCACACTCGTCCGTAGCATCAGTAGCGACAGCTGCATCGAAACGGGACCGGGGTATTGCAATGGCCAATTCGAACGACGTTGTAAAATTTGCGTTCAAATCACTTGCCCGTGTCCGAAGGAATGGGAGCGGAGGCAAGTTTTTGCAAATAAAGCCACTGACACTCCAGGCTGTCCACTTTTGGTTTGAGGGGGTTTTGAAATTTTAATTATGAGGTGATGAAATAATTTGAAATTTTGTAATAATTAAAACCGATTTAGCAAACTAACCTCCGGGGCCGGTGTCAGTGTATCGAGATTTGGTGCGTGCCACATCTTGCCGGACCGTCGAATGTGGGCAGCGGTCCGTGTGATGCGGGTGTCACTCGCAATTAAAGTGCCGAATGTGTGCCTCCACAACCCTCATCGGTGTGTGGTGTGAGTGTAATCGATGAACGCGTCCCCTGTGTAACGCACTCATCGGGTTTAATTATTCGCGTCTAAAATCTGTCCGGAAATTGTCGCCGTACGGGTACACCGGGACTGAGTGCATGCAGAAGCCAACTTTCCATAATCCATCTAATTTAACACCCAACAGCTGGGTTCGAACGAATGAAGGAACGACTGAATCGAAAGGCGGATTAGAGCCGGAGTAGAGCGGACGCTCTGCTGGAATGTGGCGGAATTTGCATTAGCAGAAGAATGGCAAGAAATAGCGATAGACGAGAGCCTAGGCTGTCGTCGGGGTGGTAAAGAGATGGGTGAGTGGGTGAAAAACATTTTTCCTGGTGGCAAGTTACGATAATTGAATAACTAATACCGCCTAATAAAAATAATCTGAAACGGAATGGGTTCTCCATACCAGCTTTTTGGAAAGGGCCTACATTTCCTGATAGAGAGAGAGGACAGTTTTTTCTTTCGTTTGTGTGTGTGAATAAACTTGCTATCAATTCCTGCGTGCCGCCCGCTAAACAAAAGGCGCGTAATTTATTCACCCTCCATTTCTGATCGATCTAGAGTGTCTTCGCCCAGTCTCGATTCGGGGATCTCGGCAACTCCCGGAATGGGGCTGTTTTTCGCACGTGGCAAAACTTTCGTGGTGGGAAAAAGAATCATTTCTTCACCGAGCGACCTGATCTTAAGGTAAGACAAGAGCTCGCTCAGCCGTGTAGGTTTCCCGTGTGCGTGCGAGTTACATCAAAACCATTGTTCCGTTCGGGAACTTTTGGAGCAGTGGAAGGCCGCCGAAGGTGGTATGCGTCGAGAGACAGAGCGAGTCCAATGTTCTGAAGCAGTTAGTGTGTTGGGTTTATCAGCCCGAAAGAAAAAAATGTCAGTTCATCTATCGAAACCCCCAACGCCCCAGTTCCAACTCACCGCTCCACGTCAGCTAAATGGGAACTAATTAATTCACTTTTCGGAAGCGCAATGTGTATTGGATGAATTCGTAATTCAGTTCTGTTTTGCTGTCTTTGGAAACGGAATTATGGCAACGTGGGGGCTCTTTTTCTTCTCTCTCTCTCCTTCCCTCATGTGTTGGTGGTTGAATTGATACGGTTGTTTTTCTATTTACCCTGCGAAACGGTACCTTTGTTTAGTGCCGTGCGGTGGCGGCTGCGAAAATATGTTCTCAATGCCATTCGAGCGCCTCAAATTTCACAACAACTAAAACCCCTGTTATGCGTATTGATAAAGCGAACTTTACGAGACTTTCCACCGCGCGCGACATTCGTTCTAGTGCGCGGGAGTGAAACTAATGGAAATATTAAACATTCATCCTAACGATCGTGTGCCGGCATCCTTTCGCCGCTGTGGGTTGGGGGGTAGTTGGGCGGCCAATTTTCACAAAACCGAACCGGCATCGACATGCATCGGCAATAAAAATGGAAAGCAAACGTTTTTTCCCGTCCTTTAAAGCGCCGGTTTCCGGTGAGTTCGAATAAAAAATGAAACACAAACCGAACCGAAAGTGCCATAAATAAATATGGATTTTTATTAACACCGCGCTCGCACCTTCCGGATGGTTAAACCTGGCAAAAACGGGGGCAGGGAGCAAAGGTTTGTGTGGAGGTTGTTTAGCAATTTGGGAGTATAAAATAAAAAAAAAACCCCTGCGGATTCCAGGGGCATGCAAATGTCATCGGGCCACAACCTACCGCTAGATACCGTGTTCGAGGGTGACGATTATGCCATTTTGGGAGGAAATCACATAAATTCCTTATTGAAACCAATGCTTACCGAATGAATGGAATAATAAAGAAAAATGAAAGAATCCGCGCAAACACCAAAAAAAAAAAACAACCCCGGATATCCACCCTCACAACTGGCTTTCTCCCGAGGGTTACCTTTCCGTACTTTGATATTTACTACCGTTTTGGTTGCGTTCTCCTATGACGTCTTCCGATTCCGAGGGAAGGAATATTATTATTAATCTCCCCCACCTTCTCTTCTTCCTCCTCGCTCTACCTGTTCCCCTCTTACCAGTGGGTGTAGAGTGTGGTCTAATCTACATGTCAGTTGTTTATTACCTTCACCTTTTTACCAACCCCTAGCACACCGGCAGTTACCGATGAGTCCCTTTTATTTCTTCCCTATCGACGAGATCACGCGGTCGCTGTAAAATATTCGCGGGATACAGGTTATTTATTTCGTATTTATGCGTCCTCTTTATGCGTCCTACCACCCACCGTCGTTGGAGGGGTGGATTGGTGAAATGTCTCCGTTATGGTAGGCATTATTCCTTCCACCTTGATTCGCTTGAGGGTGAGCATGATTTATACTACAGGACTCTTACACGCTCACAACAGGCGGATGGATGGAGTGGAAGGGAGCGGAACCTTTATGAAATTGGCACGCCCGAGGTCGAGGGAAATTGACGAAATTGTCACCGCTTTTCCCGAACCACCACCGACCGACGTTTACAAGATGAAGAAGAGGTTTGATGAAATATTTTCAATATTTTTCCCATTCCCAGGGCTTTCTCCGGGTTTGCTTCGGGGCTCAGGCATTAGGCGCGCTTCGGTGCAGGGTGGATTTATTTGATTTTGTCGTCGGATGTCGCATAGAGACAGAGCCGATCCAGGCCGACACACCCGGAAAGGGATGTACGCTTGGCAAGGATGTCGGTAACGGTTTATTGAAGTGTAAACAGAGTGCTCCTTCCCATTCCGTGGCATGATAGCGTTTCGGCTCGGAACATGAAACACAAGGACGACGGGGCCCGGTGACGTCGTGATTGATAAATGTCATGTAATCAATTATCGTTAAGGAGAGCCAACGATAGGAAGACAAGGACCGTACAAGAACAAAAAAAAAAAGCGGGGAAAAAAATCCTTGATGTGCCACTTTTGATCTCGCTGTCTCTATTGGGGAAAAGTGCGACACTCGCTGTCACACCGCCGCAACAACGGGATAGGCCGGTTGGCCTTGGACAGGAGCGGCGTAAAGAACATTGCCGTGTCAGGATGGCGCTGATTTATGGCAGCGATAGAGATTCAGCGAAAGATTCCCTCTGTGTCTGTGTGTTTATCGCATCGTTCGGTCGTTAGATCGGCGATGATGAGTTCGAATGCGTGATTTTTCGATTTTAATTACCCGCGGGCGAGAGCAGACTTGTAAAGGCGACGGTGTCTTTTCACTTTCGTTTGGAAATAGATCGATTGCGTGTAAGGCCATCACGGCGTCTACCACAAAACCATCGCCGACGCGCCGTACGCCGTGTGTCATCGAAATGTTATTAACCTTCCCCATGTTTTCGGACGGATCATCGGGGCCCCAGAATGAAATCGAATTTATAAATATGTCGTGAATAATTAATTAATGCCGCTAAGCCATCGGGCATCGCGGTAATGTTGAGGACGAGCGACAGACGACTTCGGTTCGACATAAAGCCGAACGATCGTTCACGATCCGCCAACACTCCGCCAATTTGCATTGGTTACGGGTGCTGCTCGCACAGTTTTCCACCATGCGTGCGTGCGTGAGTAAACAAAGAAATGTCACCGGCCTCGGATTTTCCATCACCAATGCAAGGCAGGAACTCACAGCTGCCAGGCACTGTTTGCCGGCAAACCAATGCAGCAAGCGATCGTCCCTGAACAGGCGAAGAATTGCATGCAACCTTCGGGTGACAATATATTTATAATATTAGTTTATTGAAATGTGCGATGAGGAAAAGCCGTTTCGGCGCGCACGCTAAGCAAACCCGAAGGTTCGCCTGGCCAATTTAAATTCATTCGTTCCGTTCCCGCCCTTACGGCGCGGCCCGACCGCGCCGAACGAAACGTTCCTCGCACATTACATTGAAATCTATAGTGTGTAAATTTTGTATCAATGTTATAAATAACCCATTTCGCGGTACAGCGGCGTCTGTCGCACGCAAAAAACGCATGTTTGCCGTCACGAATCAGTTGCGATCATTTGCGATCTGCACAAGCACTGGCAAACGATGAAAATGCTCGCGAGCACATTGTGGCACATTCCGTCGACATTTCCCTTTTGTGCCGATGGTAGCAAAAGCCATCGGATTCATCTGCCCTCCACTTCTTTCGCACCATTCCGTACCGTTGCCCATCATTAAACCGAGGGCGAGAGGATCGCCCGAGATCAAAGATTAAAAATGTGTCCTGTCACATTATTGCGTTTAATTAGAATGAACTGAATTCGCGAGAGCGTGCCCCCCGTGTCGTGCTTTCGTGTCGTTGTTTTTTTGGTGATGATTTGGCACCGGGGGAAGCTTGGAAAAAACATTAAATCACACTCAGTATAGCACTGTTGTTCGCTTGTATCGTCGGTTCGATTTATTGGTAACAACCAGTGACCTGCTTTGCCAGTTCGGAGCGAAGGGGCCAATTAGTCGCGTTAAAATACAATTGTAAGAAAATCGTCCGATTCCGTTGCTGGACATCGTTAGCCGTTGTCAAATTGTCATGTCTTGGTAAAATCCTTCCAGTCAATTCTTAGTGTAGAGGTGGTAAATTTCTGTTTTTTTTTCTTCAAATTGACGTCCATTTTCCGACAGGCGTGCTACTTTACATTCGAATCCCATGTCCTTGTTTCGATTCGTATTTGCGTGTGTGGGTGTTGAAGTAGAGTTTAACATTTTTAATAATAAGCTGCCAGAGGTTTTTTAAATAAGAATGGAAAATGAAATATGGCCGTTGGGTTTGCGGATGGTGGCCTCGACCACTCTGGTGGAAATCGGCCATCTTTTGTCCACCGAATGGGGTTGCATGTCTTCGGGCAATATGAACACGCTTTTTTATTCCAATCTTACCTTTCTTCTCTCTCTCTGTATCATTCCCAGCCCTCAACTGTAGACGAAAGGACATCGAAAGGTAAAAAGGACACCCTAAAGGTAAGTGTATGTTTGAAAAGTAACAACACAAAAATAGCAAAATACATAATCACGTTCGATATCGGCAGTCAAATGCAAAAGGCAGCCCGAAAGGTGGTATCTGTGGCGGTCCTATTGTGTCCTCCCGTGGTTGTAGACTGTGGCGCTACAAGATGGCGCTTCCAACTAATTAGATATTGTTTGCTTTTGACATGTAGCACCGCGGTGATTGGATGATTAATGCCACTCAAACACGCTGTTGTCCTGTCGGTGGTGGCCCGTACCTCTTACGACAAATGACCTAGCGCTGATGACGATAGGAATATTGATAGGGCTCCACGGCGTTGTCCCGTTGAGTGCGGCCGAGAGTAGTTCGATTCGAAGACGGTCTTTTCGGACACCGAATTTCTTTCGCTTAGGTTTTTGCCTTTGGTTGATCCAATAGGCGAAAATCGGAAGACGCCCAATCGAGTTGGTCGCGCAACGGAAGGGAGAAACACACAATCGCAGTTTGTTACTGTGTGTGTGGTTTGTGTTTCTGTTTTTTTTCGGTCCTTTCTCCATCGGTACTGCAGTGCCATAAAGTATAATTACAAGCGAACGGAACGGGAACCAAATGGGGGCCGCCGTGTAGGCTCTCCAGGATATCGATAGTTGTAAATCAAAAGTCCGACTTTGGCGTTTATGCGAATGGGAATGGGATGACCCGTTTTCTGTGGTCCGCTTACATACACACACACGCGCGCGCGTTTACCCGTACTATGGGTCATTCGAATTCATCTATCAGAAATCCGCACACACGCCGCGAAAGTTCCGCGAAGGGAATAAATTTCACATAATGAGTGTAATAAACAAATTAATAACCTGGTCGAAGCTTTTGTGGGAGGGGGAGGGGGTGGTCTCGTATGTGTGGGGTTTTACTTTTTTGTACTTTTCCCCAGCCCGCTTGCCCTGTCCCTTCGGTTTCCTCTCCTGCTTCGGTTCGTGGCATTCGTCCATCAGGACATCCGTGCAATGGTGAAACACACACCGGGCACATAACCGCATATCCCTCTCTTCATGGTGAGGGTTTTCCACCTATTAATATGCAAATTGGCATGGAAAGCTTTCATCATTCGGTCCGGCACGGCATCGGGGCAAAACGATCGCGGTTTGTAGTTTGTGACCGCGAACGAATCGAACCCACTACTCGCCGGAGAACTCGCTTTTGCTGACATTTCAACCGGAAGTAGTTCGCTTTTACTGTTTTTTTTTTCGTTTGAAAGAGAAAAGTTCTACCGGGGGGAGGTAGGAAAATGGTGATTTGCTACCTTCAATCGAAACACTTTGCTTGCGAACGGGCTTGTGACGAATGGAACAGAAGGTTGTGTGATGTAGGGAAGAAATCTTACGCAAAGAAATGTTTCTTTTTGCTTTTTTGCAGTTTTCGGCGGGGGTGGGGGCGTAAACTTAAAACTAAGATTATTAGCGCAGCATTCACGGTGCAGGTGGAAAGTTTTAATTAGTTCGTATTAGCAGGTTGTTATAAGGAAGAAAAACCGGAAGCTTTTCTTTTTTTCTTTTTGCAACGCAAGAGCAAAACTTGTGACCATAGTTCTTTAGAGCAAGGGTAAAAGTGCAACCAATAGGTTGAACAAAAACGTAGGAAAAATACACACACACAGCCACAACCATGGCACTAACGAAAAATGCACGCGTGCGGCTTAAAACTGGCGCACTAACTGCATTGCTTCGGTGTCGCTGTGCGGCGCTTGTGACACGCGGCGGAATAGCTGCGATTTAATTTAATTAATTAAAATACTTCATCACTATCGCACTCGACGCCCCGAATGGACCATGTGTTTCGATCGTTCTTCACTTCTCCCCCCCCCCCCCTTCCCCCGGTTCTCTTTCCCTCACCCATGGGTGTGAAATGGAGACAAGCGACGGTGGGAAATTGGACCCGATCTGATCCCAAATTCGCGCTTGAGAATAATTACACATTAATTAATACATTCCTCTTCACGCCGGACTGCCACTAAGTGAGCACTAAGTTTTTGTGCTCTACGCTATATTTAAGCGCATCGACGACGCCCCGGCATGCCAGCCGGGCGGACGTTTGGTCGTGTTTTGAATCGCTTGTTTCCGCTCACGAGCATCCCGAGATCGACGGTCGTAAACTGGTCGAACTGTCCCATAGGCAGAAGGTGCTTCCCTGGCAGAAGGTTGCGGTATTACGGGCTTCTAATCTTTAACCGCCCTTCTCCCCTTCCTGAGTCCTCCTCCTTTCGTTATCCCCCCTTCCGAGGCAATAAAATGAAATATATTCTTTTATTTACTACACACCGCGGATCGGTGCCGGATTGAACGAATAATTGCGACACCGATTCTGTGTTCTCTTCTACCTACTGCTGGGCAGGTGGCCAGAATCGCGACTACGATGATGACGAATTGGGTCCGAGCGAATGAGTTCGGAGTTTTGTTTATGTTGTTTGTGCGAGATTTTCGGGCCGCGAGATTGTGAAAGTGCTGGCCCTTGGCGAAAGGGCCGTCGAAACTGATCCGGTGCAATTCGGTTTGCGCCTGTGAGCAAATGTCAAAATCAGAGATCATCACCATCTCGGCATGTGGCATTTGATGGTCGTACGGATATTGTGGGGATCTTACGGAACAGGGACAACAACGAATGATGAGACTAAATACCATTAAAACAAGGTCACTGGTCCTGAGGTATTGCTATCTTGCAACATTATTGGCTTTATCGATGATCGATGGCAGGGTTTCGTAATTTCTAGATTGCTTGGTACCAGGTACCAGGCGTCCCCATTTTTTCTTCGTCTTCTCGGTTTGATTTCACTGTTTTCGATCGAAATCCAACGATTGCCGTCAACTCGAGACATGTTTCGACCTCCAAAAGTTTTGACCTGACTCGACGATATCGACAGAAATGCGAAATGTAAAGCCTGAAAGACGTTTAGATCAGACGTCTTACGGGTTTGCTTGTTGTTTAGGTTAAAAATAATAAAAAAGAACATCCAAAACTTAACACATTGGCACATTGAGGAAGGAACATTTAGGAATGCTTGCAGGGAAACAATAGCACTAGACCCTAGGTCAAAGTTTTTCGAATAATTTTGATTTCTTCGTTGATTGCCGTGCCTTCGACAAGGGGCATTCGTCTGTGTGTCATGTTGAGGTAGAAATCAATCAATGGCATTCGGTGTTCGAGCTGGTGTTCGAGGGAAGCCAGTGCGCAGCGTGCGGAGAGGCCAAACCTGAGCTGAGCTATTTTCGATTTCAAAGTTGACTCCGAATCGTAATCGATTGTGACGTGACCTCCGTCAGCACACCGAAATAAAGCACGTCTTAAAGAATCGTTTCCAAACGGTGACCGAAATAAGCGATGTCTATCGCACAGGGGGAAAACCGATCTCTTTCCTCATCGATTTATAGCCGAGATATTTTGTTGTATTATGTACGCGACTTTGCTGCCTGGTGATGTCGTTGTAGCGGTGGCGTTTTTTGTGCAAAACCGGTGGGATTATTTGTGAGTTGAAAATGTTAAAAATAGAGACAGTTTGCGTTTAGTTGCACAAAGGCACACACGCGCGCGCTAGTGGCTAGTGGTGGGGAAGGACTTGAGGAAGACCCCCGTGGGCCTGACAATAATACAGATAGGCATAATCAATTATTTTCCCATTTTCTTAATGCCACAACGCGTGTCCCCGTACGGTGGCGTAGTTAGCAGTTGTTTTCCGCAGCGACACAATCACCACAACACGGGGCTGACAGCACTTGTGGATGTGGATCAATAAATTATAAAAACAATGTTTTCAACAGCCGGTTTGGTGCGATTAACTCACGCGGAATGAGCGGTTTGGTTGTGGTGTGCGGCAAAGTCTTTTCATCTATCGGCCTGTGTCTGTGCAACATTTTAGGCTAATGCTCCCGTGCTCGTGCTCTCGCCGTGCCGTGTCGCCAGTCGCTGCCGAAATAACTCACCGCCACCGGACGGTCCACGATGGTCCAAGGATCCGAAGGTCCGTTTGACCGTTTTATCGCTCCCGACCCGTTCCAGTCACTTTCATTTTCATTATTTACAATAATTAGCTATAACGTCCGTGCGCGTTAAGATTCCGTCGCTGATGAAGCGCTCGGTGGTACATCCTTGGGAATGTCGTGGAACCGTTGTCACGAGAAAGTGCAACCGTCTGCACCGTACAATGACTTTAAAAACGGAATCCCCCACGCAAGACACGATACACGGGCCACAGACGTATACGTTCGCGCAACGATACTGTTTGGGGTCGTTTTTTGACATTTCGCTCTCTCTCGTTACGGAAGATTTAATTGCTCCGCAAACGAGTGCAATAAAATGCGTATTCGTGCGTGAAGAATTACAATAGCAGCATCCAACTGCATTCAGGGACCCGCTGTGAGCGGGATTAAAACAAACGGCGATTTTGGGTAAAATTGGTTTCGGTTTGTTGTGCTACCGTATTCCTTGTGGACGCATCTTTCGCTTCTACCAACGGGCACAATATTTATTCGCAATGTTTCCCATCTCCAACGCATCCAAACATGTTTGATTGTGCCGAAAATTTTGATCGCCAAATTGAGCCAACAAACCAAAAAATCCAATTCCGATTTTGGGAATATTCATTGATCTAGAAATTCGTTTGATCATCAATATCATCAGTAATTCCTTCCAGTACTACGTTTTCTTTATTTGTGTTTTTTGGGAGGGAAAATATTAATTTTTAACCATTTCGACCGAAAAACCCCGAAACTGGTGAGTGAGGGTACACCTTTGTGCCACCCCTAGCTCGCCATAAAACCATTTGATCTTGTTGAAATGCGGGACGAATGAGTTGCTCATATTTTTGGCATTTACTTTGCCCCGCTCTCACTACTCCCGCTCTTTCTCTAGCGATTCTAGCATTTGGAGCGGAGGAAGAGTGCATTATCATGCAATTAAAGTCACATCCACGATGGTGTGAGCTGAGGGCGGTTTTGAGTTCAACCTGTTTGACCTCGGCTAAGGATGGACACATTGCTTACAAAAGGACACATCGGTCCAGTCAGCAGTCAGAGAGACAGAAATCTGTCAAAAAGGGTTTTGGAAAGGGCGAAAGAAAACTTTTCCTGCCCACATTGGCAGACGGTTACCATCAGCATTAGTGATGGCGGAAGAGGCACCGAAGTTCCACCAGGATTCCCCACCGTTCGGTCCGTCGATCCCGAACCGACCTGCCGGATGTTGATCCTTGACCGGGGTATGCAACAAATGCGTGTTACTATCCGTGCCTGACCCTGAGATACAATTACCCAACATCCTAGCTGTATGGTGTGAGATAAAACAGCAATGATCGTCCTAAAGAGGAAGTCTGTGCAGTGGAGTTGGAATAACTTTTATTTAGTACAGGGCGGAGTACGGGAAGATGTCTTCATTTAGGTTCATCCCAGACAATTTCTAGCATCCTTTTCCTCATCCAGGGGACTCATACTCAAGTGCCAGGCCAATAGTCACCTAGCACGGGAAGCGAGAAACAGGAAGCTGTGAACTGTGAGGAAAGTTTACGATAAATACCAGTCGCAAATCCATATCCCATCCCGTGCAACGTAAACTAACGAGGTACCTTTAAACAATAATGCCCACGTCCCTTCTTCACAAGCAACAGTAACCACCTTCGGAATGGTGCGTATTTTCGGTAGTTTGGAATTTTGAATTTTTCCGGTAATTACGCTTGCGACCTTTCTTGCCAGGGCTGGTGGGTTTGGGTACCGAAAGGATCACATGCTCAAGGGCACACACACACTATCGGCAAAGCTTAAGCATTCAACTTATCGAACGCAATTAATTGTGAATTATCGGAAGATAAATGCCCCCCCTTCACGAGGTGAGGTAAACACTGCCGTAAAACTATGAAACCGATTAGACCCTGTTCAATGTTTAATTGATCGATAAATCATGTCCCCATTCGCCATTCCACAGTGGTTCGTTATTGGGTGGGGGGAGTTTATTTAAAATGGCCGCGAAACCCAAAAGGGAACAGGCAGCAGCAGCATCAGGACGGATGTCATTCGAGCAAGCGTTCTCGTGCAAATCGGCACACGGTCGGCCACGGAATGTCGAAAGATCACTCATATTTGCTCATTGCATTACGCGCGCGTGTACACATATATAGAGCTGCTGTGCGCTGTGTACCGATGTGCACTGATCTCGTGCGCGCTTTCTATTCAGTTTGAGCAAACAAAAGCATAAATGGGGAATGGGGATGAAAAATCGCGAAAAAGGCGAAACGGCACAGGCAAACGAGAGAGGGATGGCAAAAGATGGCACGACATCTTGAGGGCAGAGCTTCGAATCTGTGGTGGATGAAGGGAGGGCATCCGCGCCAAATGAATAAATGGCGTTTAGCTTTAAGCATCATGCGGCCCACAATCAACGGCGACTGACAACAAGATGCAGAACCGTTACCGTTGTGTTGTGTACGTGTGTGTATGTGTGTTTGAACACAGTTGTGGAGCACGGGAAAGCTAATACCCATGAGAACTTGCTCCCGCAGGGCCTATTGTTCTGCTGTCATTTGATTGAACTTTTGGCAGTCTGTTGTCGTTGCTTCTGAGGCTGTGAGTTTGAAAGGCGCGCAGAACAATCGCGGATAGAAAGAGACGGCAATAATGATAGTAATCAGATTATGAAAATTTTTCTTGAAATTTTCTCCTGAGTGTCCCCCCTCTACACACACTGAGAGAGACACCACAGCTTTTGACCTTCGCCGCCGAAAAGCAGTTGCTCGTCCCTTTTGGTACTGTTACCGTACCAGGCGTTCGATAGTATCTTGGTCGTTTCATTTTCTTTTGATGGTGTCTTTTTTTTTGTTGTATAAAATTTAGCTTCTACATAAAGTGAAGATTTTTATTTCACCTTGTCCATGTTCGCCCTGTACACTCCCCCCCGGGGGAGTCCAATGAGAGATTCCACAATCTTGCGTATCCTGGTGTAAGATCAGGATGGATCGTACAAACATAAGTTATGCTTCATAATTTTGCAACGGCACAGAGACACATCAAGCTCAGTTGCAAAAAAGATTTATCATTAGTTTTTCATGATCGAATCTTTTCGGCGTGCTTCGTTTTTTTGTACAATGTTGATGAATTGTTTCGCTTGTTACGCTTTTATTGGACACTGGTCTGTTCAGCCCAGATGGGGCAAACATTCTTCACAAGGTAGCCCTTTGGTCTGGGGAAAAAGGTGTCCGGTGCGTTGGGTCAAAGTTTAATAGCTCTTTAACTGTCGATAATTTCATCAGCCCTTCAACCGCCGGCCGAGAGTCCGAGAGTTCGAAGCAGGCCGACCATCTTCAAGGGATGGACAGTTTCAAACGATGAAGATGGGGTTACCTTGATTACAGTTTAATTGGGGACATATTTTACAAATCCTTAAATCCGTAACACTGAGCACCGGTGGAGAATGCACGATTTGTCAACTGTCACGCACAGAATGTACGTAATTTTACTGAGCAAGCGAGCAAGTGAAATCGTTCTAAATTATTCGGTCGGCCTGGTTGGCAATTGGCAATTGAGAGAAACACCCGAAAAGCATCCTCACGTGGCGTTGCTCACACCCATACAACTAGAATGAATATAAATGTTTACCAATCATTAAACTGGTTCAGTCCCTTAGCACTAACTCTCCATACCGATGGGTGGCAAATTCGCAGGGTGGAAGTTACAGCAGGCATTCAGCTTCCAAAGGGTTAGCAACTGAAATTTGATGATTTTTAATTTCCATCTTCTCGTGCTTGGGTGCACGAAAGTTTCAGGCTCCGTGGTGAAGAAACGAGTTCATACAAAACCCTTGTCCCCCTGCCAGTGATATGTTTATTTTGTTCTGCGAAGCGTAAAAATCGTTCGGTGCGCCAGGAATTGCATGTGTAGGAAAAGTTGTGCGCACATTTTTCGTACCAACGTCAATTAATTGATGAACGAAAAAAAGGGTTCCATCCTTTCGCCGAACACGGGAGTGTGGGAGAGCTAAAGTTTTTAATCTTCTGCCGGCGTTCGTTCTTCGCCATCCTCCAGGATCTTTGCCCACAAGCCAACCACAGGGAACCGGCCGGGGCCTCATTTCCATATGTAAACACTCTCACACACACATACGTCTTGAGACGACAGACTTCCTTACATGTCATGGTGCCTTCGTTTGCAAGTCTTACGGCCGTAGCCCGAAAAAATTACCCCAACTTTAGAGGTGGGTTTTGCCTGGAAAAACTCCTCCCAAGAAATGGAGGGTTTTTTTTTTGTCGCTCAAGCGAAGAACTTCGTAACGACCTCCGCAAAAACGAAGCAAAGGAGTGAAGTTTAATGAGCGGATTAGCGGTAATCGATTTTTCCAGCTCCTGCTCCTTCTCCGTCGGCTCACCGAACAGGGGGTTTTGTTTGGGTTTTTGGTGCAAAATAACCTCGTTTTGAAATAAAACAGCGAATACCACCGAAACCGATGGCAACGGAAACATTCGAACGGCGCAAAAAGAAACACGGCGGCTTGTTTGGGATGGGGGGAGGAAAAAAATGCGCCCATTTTCCCGCGTGGTGGTTTGCCGTTGTCTTTATTGTGCCTATAAATTGCCTTTATCTATAATTTATTCAAGACGGCAATTATCGCTACACGGCGAAAGAAAGTTTCCACTGCAGGATATTGAGATGTTCGTGTACGTATCGGCAATGGTTTCGGGAATGGATGAGGGTTGTGTTAGACGACCCTCCCCCAACAAATAAGCCATTCCCGGTTGAACGTGGACGCGGTATGTACGAGTGCGCACACATGTGTCCAAAGGGGGGATACGAAGTACGAAGGTGGGTTAGGGAAGGAATTGCGGAACACCAACAACAAACAACAACGGGCAAAGGATTTTGGAGGGAACTTAATGACTTGAACAAAAAGCTGTCTTTCGCAACCAAGACCCAAAGGAAGCTGTGTTTGATGTGAATAATTGATGAATTCGGTTGTGTTGCCAGGCCCCGAAAATCATTGTGCATATTTAAATTATCTCGATCGATTAATTGAACACGCCCGTCAAAGTTGGCTTCTTTCTGAATTATTGTGGGGCTGTTACTGAGAAATGGATTAACACGGGGGGTATTTTACCTAAAGACGCCGAAGAACCAACAAACCCCAGTAGAAAGGTAAAGACAATTAATCACATTTTCAAATATTTGAACCGAAAACAAAAAGCTACCAACCGTTCCAGGTGGCAAACATGACGACGATCGAGCTCCGTACCAGAGCAATTGGTTGTAGCCGTTTTGTATAAGCAAACCACTTGACAGCTGTCATCCATCTGAAGGTTCCGTGTGACCGTGTGTTCGGAGCTTCTTGATAACGTTCCACGGTTGACGACGAACCGGATATCCGGACCACACACACACACACAATCATCGGACCCGTTGTTCGTTGTCATTGTTCACTGGCTGCTTCACATTCACTCTCTTTCTGTCCTTTTTGGGCAAGATTCTAGCATTTGTTCCCATTCTTGTCTAGTTGTAATTAATGCATCCTGCACTGGTGGTTCCCCATCCAATGTACGTAATTACCATAGCAACTTAGCTACCTATCGACAGTTGTATGACAAACAATCGGTTTGTATAAAGGGGGACAAATCAAAGCAAGCCTCAAATGTCAAATGCTTCCAATTCCGTCCGAATTGTACGGAAAATGGGAACAAGCAGCTTTACAAAGAGTCAGCATCAATCGATGCTGAAATGTGCTCTTTACAAATGACTCCCCTAGTGGCAAAAGCGGGTGAATTTTTATGATTAATCAAAAGAGCAACTGAACTGACATTCTTGCCATTCTCAATCGCTCTCCGACCTGTCAAGTGTTGCACAGCGCTTTGTACAACTCGTGCACTTACTATACTCTCGGCAATCCTTGAATAGCGGAAAGGAGAAGAAGAACAAAAAGGTACAAAAATGGAAAAGACAAACGAAACTGCACGAAATCACAATGAAATATTAATTATGAACCAATCGCTCGATTGGTCTAGTGAAAAAAAGATGAATCTATTGCGAGAAACGAGCAAAAACGGTGGATTATCGTGTGTTTCGATGGTAGAAAAACTTTGCCAAAGCAAAGCGAATGAAAAAGCATTCTGAAGTGGCCTTACGGGCAAAACGATATGGCTTTCCTGGAATCTGCCAATTTTGGTGAAATTTCGATATTAATCCATGCAATGCTTCACGACAGCACAGCATCCGGAGCGAGACGGAAGCTTCTTTTGCATCATCCTGCCTTTAAGAACGGGATGGGTATGCGCGAAAGACAAACAACTCTTTACCTTAAGCTTGCGATGCTGATCGTACGATTTCATCAGGCACAATCTTCTTCTGCCGTGCACCCAATCAGCAGTTTCAGCAGTGCTGAGAGAGGATGCACTTTGGAGAAAGGCGATTTGTTTTTTTTTTGCTATCGCCGTCGTTATCGCTGCAGAGAGCTACTACACAGAGATATTGCAACGGCGTAAACTGGGCGAAGTTTTTCCCCACCCGGTTTTCATCCTCATTCGAGAGACGATGCAAAGAATGCTTGGGCAAGTTGCAGAACCATTTTTTTTTTTGGGGAGTGGAAAGAAGGAACCAGAGTGGTAGAGGAACCAGTTCCGGTAAGGTAGAGAGGAACCGCGTTTCTGAAGGAAACTTTTTTAATAAAACATTATTTATGCTTCCGTACGAGCTTCTTTGGTCGTTGCACACTGGCATATTAATGCATCCTGATTGCTGATGTTTCTCGTGCTTTCAAAAATTGATGAACAGTTTAAATGTTTTTTTTCTTTTGCTCAAAACTGCAATTTGTGTTGTCTTCTATGGCCATTTTTCCATCCTCATCACTGGATGCTCCCAGTTTGTAATATAACGTTTCATCATTGGAAGTAAATCGATCAACTTACCTTTCTTCGGAATTAGAGATTTGAGCAGCATGATGGCGTTCTCGTCACACGCCCAGGCGTGCATCTTCCGATAGCTGTCTCGTCCCTTCTCTGTTAGCTTATCCCAGGGTTTCGGTTTCGACAGCAGCTCCGATACGGTACCCTGGGACAAACCGAGCACGTACTTCGCGAACAACCGCTGGCCAATATTGTGCACGGACAGCAGCTCCCGAACGCGTCGCGAAATGTGCAGCGTGTCCAGATTCTGGTTCGCGTACTTATCCATATTGTAGCGAAGCATCTCCTGCAGCTTCGCCTCCATCGGATCACCCTTGGGGATGAGCGAGTCGCCGAGCCGGCCGACCATCGAGCCCGGTGGCATCTGCATGTCGGAAGCGTCGGCAAACCGGAAGTGTCCCCGCTCTTGGAATTGAAACGGAAGTCCCTGTATGAGATTGCCCGAGCCGGCCCCATCAAGCCGGCTGAGCGCTCCCAGCGTGTTGTTGTTGTCCTCGAGCGGGCTCTTGGAGATCGACATTGGTGTGAGGCCACCGCCACCGTTCAGGTGCCGATCGTCGTGCCGCGACGTTTCTTCGCGCAGGATCGGCGTGCTGGCGGAGGATGAGTTTTCGTGATGGCTGCTGGCTTTGTCCTGGTCGAGACCGGCGGCATGATGCGCCAGCGTGGGTAGATCTGTCGGGGGCGAGTTAACAACATGATGGTGGTTCATTAGTAAGGCTGGATTGCGTGCCGCGGCGGCGGCGGCGGCAGCAGCAGCGGCGGCAGCTGCCGCTGCCAGTCCCGGCGGAGGTGGCGGAAGATCGAGCGCCCCCCGGCGCCAGCTGCTGACGAGCTCTTCGCCCAGAAACGACCCGAACTGCTCCACGTTCTGCAACGGTGGGGCCAGGAAGGAACTCAACCCGGACATCGGATCGTTCGGGTTGGACGGGGCGGTCGTCGTCATCGTCGTGACCGCTGCTCCAGCTGTCGTTGGTGGGGCGCACAGCTGTTGCTGGACGGTGACGGAAGACGACGGTGATCGTAAGGTTGGCTGGGGGGATCGAGACGCAAGCAGGGGCGGATGCAGCGGGGGCTGCGGCAGGGGCGGAGGAGGGCAACCGATACCGGATGGGGTTGATGAGCAGTTATTGTTAATTTCGCTCGAAGCAATGCCGGTGGTGGTGGCGGCGGTGATGGTGTTGTTAGTTGGCGAGTTGCTGTTAGTGAGATCGTGCGTGCTGTTACGCGATTCGCTACCGGCCAGATCGCCCGCAGCCGCACCGGTGTTGCTAGAAGCGGTGGTGACCAAAGCTTGGCTGGTGATGCTGCAGCTGCTGTTGCTAGCATTCGAGGGAGAAAGTGCACGGATGGGCTGCGAAGGGGCAGCACCGCTTCCGGCACTACCGTCACCATTGGCGCCACTGCCACCAATGCTGCTGGGGCCGCTGATAAGTGGGGATCCTACGTGCAAGTAAACCCGATAAGCGGCACGGAACGAGGAAGAGAAAAAAGAAGAAAAAAAAGGGCAAACATGTTTAAAACCTTGCGGGGATGCCCTTTGAAGCGAGAACAGCGAAAGAGCAATCAAATGTGGGAAGGGAATTCAAAAGTAAAATTAAATCAACGACAAATAAATGTCAACAAACGATTGATCCACTGTTGGGATATGGTACATTGCAACTAAATGTACATAAAAATACAATTATGATCAAAACGATAAAACAGACAGTGAAAGTGAACTGGAGCAAAGGAATAGTCTCAAAACATATCAAAATGGAAAGTAATATGAATATTATTGGACTTTTGTTTATGTGTTGTTCAATATTTTCTTTTATTCCCGATTCTATATTTTTCTTACTGATCGTTTCATATCTTGTGAATGTTTTCGTATTTCATTTCGCTTCATTATTGTGTCTCATGTATCATTGTACGCGAAGAAAGAGAACGAAAAAAGGCGAGTGTTTTGTAAGGGCATGTTGTGTGGCAGTGGCTGATGGTGTTGGTGGTTTGAATATTTTTTTTTTCCAAGGGACGTTACTGTATGGTTGTGTAGTGCAGCGGAGTGAAGAAAACTTATGTAAAACATGTTTATTTTCCCATGAAGCGGAGGCCGTTTTGAATGCAGCCCGGGGTCTTCCATCGCGAGGGAGGGCATAGGGACGTTCGTGGGCTGTGGCAGGGCGGTGAGAATAGATACAGAAAAACAGAAGCGATCTACTGTGAGGACGCGGGTCCGGATGACAGTGATCGAACGCAAAACAATAATAACAGTAGCCATAAATTTCAATAATTCCATCATCGCGCTCACCCACGCTTCTTGGTGGGGCCGTTGAAAACAATCGCGGTGGGGAACGAGTAACGAGCGAGCGAGAAAGAAAGACGTTGCGATCTTTACTTTACACTTCGATTACACTTGATCGTCATTCGAATGGGAGATCGCAACAGAAAACCAAGAATCCATTCGAATTCAATGCAGCCCAAGCAGCCAAATAACAAAGTAGGTGAGGTTTTTTTCGCTCCACTGACCGGGCCACTTGACGGACGGAGCCGAGTGTTTGCCAAGTGTCCCCAACCGGTGTTGGAACCGGGCCACAGGGCTGAGAGAGGACTGGCATATTATTCTGTTGCTATTTTTTCGCAATCGCGTGGGATAAATGATCCGTTCGCTGATCACTGTTCGGGTTTTTCGGCGTCACAAACTACGCTGCCACGTTTCGTACAGCGGTTGGTTCTATTCTTCGGTTGGAGGTTAGCTTTTTTGTCTTGACTAATGAGGAAATTTTTATTAATTGTCAGAAGCATTTGTGCTAAATAAAAGGTGGCAAAAGGGGATTTTATTTTCTCTTTTCCAACCCCATTTCGCTCGTAGTGTGGCGAAAAATGTACCTCTTTCGAAAATTAGAATTAAAGCCAACATATATTCAACAGACGCACAGACAAACAACACAATACTCAATCAGTCGCGGGTGTGTGTGTGGGCGGTCGGGTAAAGATCGTAAAAATAAAATTTAATGCCCAAAGGGAGCCGACGCAATCGGGGAAAAAGTTGCGCCGCCAACCAAGCTATAGCGGCGGGCCCCGTGGGAAAAACAGGCAAGAGGAAGCAATACCGTTCGTGTTCGAAGCTGATCGAGATCGAGAAACGGTAGCACCGTTGCGTAGTGGATGTAGTGCACCATATTGAAACAAATCCTCCCAAAATACCGCCAGCAAAAGCCAACTGTTGAAGATCGATCTTTGGGGTTTTTTTTTCTTCTCTCTCTTCTGTGAGCATAAAGACAGCCAGAGATACACACATCATTAGTATGTAAACATAATTAAGAGCCCGGGGATGCCTTCGCTTCACTGTTGCGTTGGAAGCTTATTGAGTGCAACTGGCCGTGGGACCTCCCTGGAGAGCGACAGGCATGCGTTTTGTTTACGTACAGCGATCAAATATATGCAGTAAAACAAACATACTTAATACATTAGTAATGAGAGCGCGTGTTAGATATTATTGATCGTATCGATTGAGCGTGACAGACGAATTGCTTTTAACAGGTGTCGGCAAAGGGTGTTGAATTTCCCTTTGAGGGTTTCAATATCGCAAAGTATTGCTTGGCCAATAAGAAATGGGGTCGATTGATGAGTTGTAAAAATTGGCGCCATTCGTGTTTCTGTGTGTGAATCTATGGGTTGCATTTTATGACCGGTTCAAACCCGTATGAAGTCTAGTCGAGAGTTTGCTTAGACAGATTGTGTGAGTTTTTGTTTTTTTTTCGAGTAAAACTCGACGTTCTTTTTTAATGTTCGTGCCACGACGTGCGGTGGGTTCGTTAGTCGAGCCCGTCTAGTGGTAAATGGGTGAGTTTGAATCTAATTTAATGAGTTTACGATCTGACGCGACGCTGCCGACGCCGCCGACGCCGCCGACGCCGCCAGTGAGATAGAGTTATTGCACTGTATGATCGATGCGCCTCCATCTACTGGGGGGAGTTGAGTTAATGGATACACGGTACATTGTACGGTATAGATGTGTACGTGTGGCTGTGTGGCTTGGTGTGAAGTGGTTGTTTTTTCGCTTCTCACAAATGACTCACAAACAACATCGAGCAGATTGAAAAAAGCAATAGACACAGACACACTCCAACACAACTGGGTGATGTAAAAGCTTCATGCACCGGGAAAACAGATCATGTGCAGCATGCAATCGTGTCGGAATAAAAGTGGAAAATTTGGCAAAAAATATGGCAAATGACTTACCTTCCGAAGTGGTCGACGATGATTTGATTGCCTCCGTTTGTGCCGCCAGCGCTTTGGTGCGTTCGAGCAATAGCTCCTGGAATTGTTTCGACTCGTGTGACGCACTCAGATCCACCGAGCGAAGCATACTGGCAAGATGGGAAAGAAAGAGAAGATAGAATGAAAAAAAAACACGTTAAAATGCATAACTAAATGCAGATGTGTGGGTTTTTTTTCTTTTTTGCTTTAAATCGTTTTCTTTTTATTTTATGTATCGGACCGGGAACAATTTAAACTTTGACCCAGTGGCTTCACGTGCTTCGGTGTTTGTAATCCACTGACATACATCCACCAGCGTATGAGGGAGGAATAAGGTAATGCAGGGAGGAAACCATGCAAAACCACAACAGAAACAAAAAAAACACATAAAAACACAATTCTAAATCCACGTTCCCTCGCCGGTAGGTAATTTCCCGGCCCGACAGTCAGTGTGATTCCGCTGGCCTAGGGCAGGCCGATTCTTTTCTACGGATAACAGATCGTCGTTTTTTTGTTTTGTTTTGTAAAAATTCCATCCAGTTTTACAGCAAAAGCAAAATTCCTTTTTTCCCGGGTGAGGAAAATTGTGTAATGTGTTTTCCGCAAATCGTACCGAGGAAAATCCATCTTCCGTTGGGTTTGAAAATTCGACATTCTGTTTGTGGATGGTGCCTGGTTCCCCTCATGTTTAAAATCGCACACCGAACACAACCGACCACGAATCCTTCGCGTACGCGTGTCTGCGAAAGCAAAAGTGAATGTGCATGTGTGTGGGTGTTGTAAAAAAAAATGGAGAAAGAAAAGGTGGGTGGAAAACGCATTCACCGCAGGGAAGCTTCAACCGATAGGCCGAATGATATGATGGTGGTTTATGTTTTTGTTTACGTGTCGTTTTTTGGGCGATTTGATTGTGCGGGATGGCCCACCAAAAAAAAAGAAGGTAGGCTAACAAAACAAAACACTGTGGCAAAAACCCTTCGGGCGAACATATACACATAACAGAGTAGCTTGGCCGATCCCGAACCCGGGCGATTGGGTAATGAGATTCAAAAACGTGTGGCACACCATAAAACGAGCGCCAGGGCTCGCGTTATTACCTATTTTCCTTTTTGATATCGTCAAAGTCCTGCTGCTTTTCGATGCGCGACTCGAGCCGCACGATGTGTTGCCGCTTCTCCTCCAGCCGGTCCTCGAGCCGCTGGATCTGCAGGTTATGCGATTCCTGTATATTGGCGATGGCCGTCCGCAGCCTTCCAACTTCCTCGAACAGGAGCGATATCTGTGACGAAGAAAAACGAAAAAAAACAAATGGGGAAAATGAAACACATTTTAGTCAAATGGATCGAACAAGCGTTGGAATGAGCGGTATGATTAATGATATGAGAATGTGGTTCCCCTTTTTTGTGCCTTGTGCGAAAAACTGGAAAGCAGAAGGAGGAAGAGCGAAGACCGGAGGTAGACCAAATTGACAGCTATCCGAAATGAAGGAGACAAGTGATGGGTTAGCTAGGACGACATATCCTTCACTTCGGCGTTTCTTCGTTCTTCGTGTGATGCAATGTGGTCGGAAATATAATTTTCCGAAAATTAATTAATTTCCCGTCATGTCGTCTTATTGTAAATCTATTAAACAGTGATAAATATAAATCGCCCCGTTTGCTTGTAGCGTTTTGCGTAGCAACAGCTACAAATGTGTCCTTGTAGGCGGGAAGATGTCACCGAAGAATTTACTTCCAATGTGTGGAAGTGTTCAAGAAGAAGACCATCTTCGAAGTTCCATCGACCTCAGGTAAACGTTTCCCTTTACAAGCGTCTTACAAATGGCATCTCGTTTTCTTCGCCCAACAAGAAAGCAAGCATGTCGTTGTGGAAGGATTCGATACCGATTTGATCCATTAATTTTCAAGCCGTCCATCTCATCGATGGCAGCCAGGATGGCAATGGGTTTTCCCTCATTTTCCCTGCCTGAAAGCCGCATCGTTTTAGGATGAATGCGATAAATCAAAATTGTAAATACGATACCGCAAATTTCTCCCCAAATCACAAGTGGCAAGACCTTTTCACAGTGGATACAACGATGCTGATGCTCATTTCCGGCAGCAGAAATCGATCGTCGTACCCGTTTGGGCACTGTTGGTGCTGCGGGAATGGAAAACCGATAGCTGTAAATTTAACCGTGCCAAAGCTGCTGTCGCTCACTCCATCGAACCGTGGCCAGACAAACAGACAGCCAAATCAAATCCTTATCAAATCGGGAATGGAATGCCAACCAGACAAGAAACTATTCTGATTCATTTTGAGCGGATGGATAAAGTTTCCCAGCGAAACAATCCTTTTAGGGCGAAACGGGCCGGGAAGATATACGATGGGAAATTAATATTTTGCAACGGAAACGCCAACCATCGACGGTTGTTGACGGTGAAGCTTCTTTGTTGGGTTAGGAAAAATGGCTGCATTTCCCGCTGCTAGCAACCACCCTTGATGGTGCTCAAGGAAAAGCTCAATCACTCAGCTGGCAAAGCATTCGCAGGATGAGTTTCCTGAGTGATTCCAATCTACGCGGTACTTCTACTCCCCCAGAACTGTCCCAGTTCACCCGTCTCACTGTCCTTCATTACGGCGATGGAGTTGCGGTTTTTGGAGGATTTCAAAGAAAATCACAGCTTACTGTCGCGGAAGCAAACGCCCGCCAGTTGGAGGAACATAAATTCCAATCAAACCTCGAACGGAGCGAGAGATATGGAAAAAAAGGATCATTAGAGAGTGGAGAAAGGATTGGTCGAAAGGATTTTCCACCCATTCCAGCATTGCAGCTATGTTTGATACACCCGCACCAGACCTTAGATAGCAGTTATTGACGATGTTTGGATTATTTCGAGCCAGTGACTCTTTCCTTACCCACACCGCCACCTTTTCGTGCATTCGACCCGCAACCCGGCCACCTTTCATTCCCAGCTTATTGTAGAGATTGTAACATAAATTTCATGTTTTTAAAATCGACGCCGGTCATAATGGTGTTCCAGTGCTCCGTTTCTCCACATCCGCATCGTGTCCGCACCGGAAAATCACTCGACCGGGATGATATTCTTTTATCTACTTCGGTGAGTCGGTGAGTCGGTTTGGCCGGTGTCGTTGACGGTCGCAATAGCCTCGGGGAATGGGAAGCTATCGTACGGGACGGGTTCACGAGTTTGGTACGATCTCACTCCCAGTGCTGCCCTCATTGACCAGGAGGAGATGAAATAATATTTGGAGATTATTAGGTTAAAAGCAGCGTTGTAGCAGCGCCTTTACAAATATTGAATATCGATCTCATTTTTTGCCGGTCCGTGCGCGGGACTGTTTTTATGTGACGCTTGATGATGAGCAAACACACCCATCACATCGGTTCGGTGGGATCATACGATCGATATTAATTACAGATAACCGTGGATTTGTACGTCACCTCGCGGATATCGTGGTCATTTGACAGGTGGTTGCCCTAACCACCACCGGGAGAGCTTGCTAATAACTTGCTCATACATTACGATTAAAGAGGCAATTGTTTTTGTTTGGTTTTCAGCGTGCCAAGAAGAGAAGCACTTTTTACGACACGGGACATGGGACGTCAATTTTTCATGATTTACCCCGTTGAGAGCGTATGTCTGTTCATCGGATGTAACCGTTGATTAATCACTAACGTCAGTGAGTTCTAGCGTCCATCTTTGAGACGACTACATCCTCCAGGATGGTGTAGGAGGCTGCGAAAAAGTGTTTGTGTGAGCGAGTATATTGACTAATTTATGACCAACGGATGGATCTTTTGCGAGTGCACAGACTGGACATTGGGCGGATGCCGCGATGCCATCCGGGGAAAAAAAGGATATGGACAGTTTGGAGCGTCAATTTATTTTCATTACGCTTGGTATCGTACATATGAGGAGGTTCGGACGTTCGCGAACGTTGAGAAGTGACACAGATTTCCTCTTTCACACTGCGACAAAATCATAAAAATCTTCTCGTCTCGCGCAAGGATCTCCCCAAAAGGACAGGTTCCACTCTTCCTGTCCTGTCTCGCTGTGGGGTTTTCTAATCCAGATCAACTGGACTCAGGACGTTCTGGGTGAGACGGTTCTTCACGAATGTGGGCGAAAGATGGCAACTGCTGTAATGTCCTCTTCAGCCATTCCGCTGGTGGTTCTATCAGTTCCGTTCTATCAGCTCGTCATGTGGGAAAGGTAGATTCGATGCTTTTAGTAAGAGCATAGTGAAGGGAGCAAAAAAAAGGTAACAAACATTTTTGACGAGCATCCTTGAAAACGGTTCGAACGCTGTGGTGGCCGGTAAAAAGGCGGCACGAACGTGTTCTGTAATCCTTTCGGTGGTGCAGATTTACTCGTAGGGAGAATATTTTGGTTCCAGTTCGTGCTCCGAGAAAAGTTGTCACATATTTTGAACTTCTGGTGAAAATGTCTTTTCGTTCCGGAACCACGTCAAAGCCAAACCAAGCGTGGAAGCCTCTGAATGCATGTAAATAGATATAAATTTTATAAATATACGTCCCAACGTTCGTGAAACTGCTGGATGAATGGAAAACAAAATCCTATGTTGGATGGACGAAACGTGGCCTCATCGCTGCGTTCAAGGAAACGGACACGAGAGGACTCTTGATGAATCTTGATGTTTTTTTTGTGTTTTTGGGCAAATGGTCACCAAGAGGATTTTCTGCCACTGCCAAGGGAGTGGCGAGTTGGCGAGAATGGGTCGGAAATGTTGCTCCGGAATCAATCCATTTTGCAGCGAAACACAAACCTCAAAGGATGTGTGTGTCTGGGCGACTGGGCAACAGGCAGAGAAGCAAGGCATCCGAATGATATATACCTCTTAATATTACCATTTCAAATCAGTCGACCGTTATGTCTACGATTTCCTTTTTTTTTTGTTGGCCAGTATGTGCTTTTGGGATTTTTTTCGCGTGTGGAGTCCGCGCTGCGAAACACTCAGTCATCCGCTACAATCCATCCACTTCCGGACAAATTTTCCACCACCTGTACCAGAGACTTTTGTGTAGTGAAGAAGATGGAAGAGATGGACAAATATTATATATTTGGAAACTCTCATGTCCCGATGGTACGGGTGAGTAGCGTGTCTGCTCTGGGACGGTATCATCAAGATTATCTATCATATTATTCGCTGAAGTTCGTGGTTTCGTGTCCCATCCTTCCGGGTGTATCGTTATCCCAGCCAGACAAACCGCGTTTTTGAGAGGATTTCATGATGCGAGTCTTTTTTTTGTTGTTGTTGTTGAGTAGTTGTTGCCTCGGTCTCGCCGGTTGTTCTTTTTATGAGTGACATCCCCGGCAACGACATCTAGGACCACTCGAAAGGATGCGAAAGGTGATGTAAAAGATGGTGGAGAAAGGACGAGGTATTGAAAAATATTATTTATTTGTACATCAATATGCCACGGCAGGAGCGACTAAAGGAAGAAGCACTTCCCATGTACTGGATGCGTACAGAGTACATATAAAACAGGAAATATTCGTACCACCCTCAGTGGAAATGCGTTCCAGCAATATTCCAATGGAGAACCAACGGAAGAAGAGCAATAAGTGTTGGTGTGTAATTAAAAATAAACTCCATATCGAATACGGGCGTTACACAGTTTAACCGCTGGAAAGAAAGAACACAGCGCTGTTCGACGTCATGTTTGAAGTGGATCATCGTAGGCAGGTCTGCCACTTGAATTTTAACGACTTGCAAAAGACGACATCGACCAGAGGACCCGGCTCACCACCACTCACCTGCCCCGTTTTACCGGCGGATCGTTATCAATTCTATAGAAATTGATCCTCATTAGGCGGATGAATCGAATGTTCTTTTTGGCTTTTGTGTGTACAACCGATTCTTCGCTTGACATTTGACAGTTGATGCGGATAACGAACGCCGCTAAGTGGTTCTATGAACGCGATTTGCTTGATAAATTCTTTACGGTGAGTTTTATTGATACAAAGCATCCTCCGCACAGCCTGGAATCAGCTTATGCATGAAGGGATGAGGAATAAAATTTGATTGTGTGCCGACAGGACGCGGACATATCGTTGCAAACCCATCATCGCACCAGACGGAGGGCCTGTAATCGAATCGTTAAAATTCATAACTTCCACCAAAAAACCAGCGGACACATATCGAGTGCCGGTCACTTTCATTCGTGATTGAATTACAAATTTTCGCCGCGAATGGTGTCCTGTACGCCTGTGTTGCAAAGCCGTATGTCGCGTTCGTATCATGATTGAATTAGTTTGTCCGAAAAATTGCCCATTGACATTCCAAAGCCTAGTGCCGGAGTAGAGTTTGTCGGGTTAGTTAGCATAAATGGAGCCGCCCAGTATCGTTTGACGAGATGATTCGTAAGATCGTTTGTAGCATAGTCTATTTTTATCACATGCGGAAATCGAACCGTTCCCTTTACAAGCTTGATTTAGCTTAAGCTGAAGAACGAAGCACATCTTGATCGCCTTCTAAAGTCATACAGCAGCGAATAAAAATGATGATCAATTTTGTTCTCAGGAAAAAGTAATGATAATGAAAGCATAAAGCAATGGAAGCAAAACAAGTGCAAAACAGTGAGAAGCGAAACAGCGAATCCTTTTAAATCCTTTCAAAAGAATTGTTTTTTTTTCCTGTGTTCCTAAATGTTATATCCCTTTTTTTCTCAACCGACCAACAGTCCCAGTGATATTCATGGTCCAGGTTTCGAATGAAGTGGCATCGGTATGCGGCATTTGGCATTTGAATGTACACAGTCATTGTCTTGCTTGTGAGCTTCCTCCTGCCAGGAGGACCTTTGCTTCTTCTGTGGCCAGTGCCGCACGATTGTGCGTTTTCCGTTGTGTTCACGCAAATATTTTTTGACAACAACCAAATAATCTATACCCTATTTTTATGAATATGTAGATGATATCCCTTTGCTACTGGGTCCTATTGGTTGGGGGTATGTATTTTTGCTTCTTTTTTTTTTTTGTTTCACTCTCCGAAACTTGGGAAAGTGAATGAATGTAGAAACCATGCCCACGCGTTTTGGGACGATCACCAAATTGAAAAATTATGTCCAACCACTCCCTGCTGTCGTTGAAGGAATGGCATTGGGTTTGTGGTCGGTTTTTGTGTGCCCGTACTCGCGATATCCCTTTTTACGTACAACATTGTGTCCTGTGCTGTGAGAGAATGATGGCTATTGGCCATTATACCATTTGTTGTTTTTTGTTTGCCTAACAGAGACCTCGCCTGATGATTAGGCGAATGGACGAGGAATCTTTTTTATGTGTGAGAACGATATCACGGTAGACATTGTTTTGTGGGGGGTTGAGGGGGGGGGGGGGTGCGCTGTCGAATTCGTACTAATGGTCGCACAACAGGACAATTGAATGGGATAAAAATAACCGAAAAATAATATAACCACAGCGTACAAACGTATGGTATAATAACGCTGGTTAGTTATTAATGGATTGATGGTTGGCATGGACGACAACGGCTTTCCACACAATCACAGTTGGGTGCGAATTTTACGATTCAAAACGAGGACTAAAACAAAAAACCGGGAAACTATTTCGCTCTTTTATGCTGATAATGTGCAATCTAAACAAGCAATCGGCATAATATTAGATGGGGGGGCTATTTTTGCCAAAAACAATATTCCACGGTAAATTTGTGTGTTGTGTGTTACCATTAATGTTCCGTACATTCATAAACATCTTCCACAACGCATAAAACTGTTTATTTATTTCTTTCTGAAAAACTGGTGCTACGTAGGTTTATTTTTCGGGAAAAATAAGACTAATGTTTTTTCCGCCTCTTTCCCTATTTTTCCGCTTGTTTGCTCTCTCATGCGTGCATTTGCGGTGGAAACAGTATGTGAAGCTTTAGCAAAGAAGCTTATCAAGCAAAAATTGGGTTTTGCAGCAAAACAATCCACCATGATCCTCGGTAGCACATACGCAAGTGTCGCAGTGAGAAAATCTCATATTTTGCGTCTCGTAAAATGTCTTTCTGCTGCAGCTGGGAAATTTTTCCCCCGTGAGCAACAACTACGGGTCAGTAGAAATGTGTCGTTTTTTTATCGCGATTCCGACTTTCCTCCTTTATTTTTTTGGTTGTTTGTTTGAGAAATATTGAAGTGCGTCCATTGTTCGTTGGCTGTGAACAGACCAACGGTCAGTCGGTTGTCATGTAATCCTTTCTAATACTCGCACGCCTACATTTTACACAAGCCAACGGACGATTTTGGACGGCGTGGAAATACACAGCCATATATCATATCGCTTCGCCCTTTCCCCCTTGGAGCATGGCGTTTGATGAGCGGGGTATAGAAAAAAAAATCCACGAATAATGGCACTTTTCGATGGTCTGACAACCCACGGAACCAAAAAAAATAATAAAAAATAAAAAAAAGGACTGGAAAATTAGGACCCTCCTGAAGCATCCGAAGGAAAAAAGGGTTTGACAGAATTATGGAGACGCACGGTGGTTGAAGAGGTTGAAAAATGTATAAGTAATAATCATTACCCGAACGCAACCGAAATGACAAACGGGGTTCCACTCGTTCCAACCCCGAAAGGGACACAAGTGCGGCGGAGGCGCGCAAAAAGGAGTGCGCATCTTGTGCGGCGGTTATTGTTGGTTTGGTACTCATCCCTTTTCACCCACATCCGTTGTGTTGTCATTTTGCGTATTTTCAAGCGCAAGGATTCTCTTCGGTCCCGGCCCGGAATACTACCAACCGGCATGAGAGTTTGGGCGAGTTAATGGATGTATGTGGCTTTTTTTGTGTGTGTTTGCTTCGCTTCGAAAATGAACCCTTTTTTAAACTGAACCATCACCACCACCAAGGGTGCGGCCGGGTGAAAGCTATGGGTAACATTATAAAACATAAATTTATGCGCGTTTTAGAACACGCATGAGCATCCGTTCCTCATCCGTCCTCCGGAACGTTGTCATAGAACCGTACCGAGCTGTGCGATAAACAACGGCAACGCGGAGGACGCGTTGGCACAAGGACGGAACGCATTACAAAAAAGGATGAAAGGAATCTCTTTTTGCTTGCAAATATGTATGTGACATTTCCCCGAGGCGGGGGAGGAAGACAAGAATCAGGGAACAGAGCGAAGAGCGAATGATAATATCGCCAAGATCCGTCATTGTGTCATATCAAGAATCGGTGAAAAATTGCCCCCCACACTGCGGCCACTGTTTCAGCATCCTTCTCCAACCCCCCAGAAAAACCGATGGGCATTTAGACGAGAATGAATCCATCCATTAATGGAGCTGCTGCTGCACGGGGTTTTTGGTGTACGGCAGTGTTGTGTTCATTTGTGTTGAACGCGAGAAAAGAAAGAAAACCAGATTCAATAGACGAAAGGGAGCTAAAACCCCGAACCGAAACCCTCCGATTCGAAAAGGACTCATTATCGAAATGCATTCTCGTAATGGATTTATAGCGCTGGTTTGGTGCTGGCAAATGACTTGTTGAAATATGCGACCGCTCTAGGGCGTACGAAGAAAACAGATAATAGCAATTTTTCTTGTTTTGCCATCGACTGCTTAAGGCGTCATTTTGCAGACGGTTCCTTCCTGTGCGTGGTCGGGTTGGGGTTCCAGTCATTCCATTAGGCAAACTGATTCCAAAAGACCCGAAATTGTCGATCGTTACATATAAAGTGATTCAAACATTATGCTCTGCTTACGAATTTGCAACTTTTCTTTGTTTTTGTTTTGTTGC
This sequence comes from Anopheles funestus, assembly GCF_943734845.2. NCBI lineage: Eukaryota > Metazoa > Arthropoda > Insecta > Diptera > Culicidae > Anopheles > Anopheles funestus. Next base: position 2,142,220 of record NC_064598.1, read on the forward strand.
TAGTTGGATGAAGGAAGATAAGCATCAATAATGATGGTTTTGAAATTGTTGTTGCCATACCTGAGGAGTAGAGAAGAGAAAATAAAAGAACAACATTAGTTTGTTTAGGATTATTATACAAAGCGTACATACATAAATCATAATTTGGAAAATAGCGAAACAAATGAACTTCTTCCCAACCCGGGTCGAAGTATCCTTTATCAGCAGAAGCAGAACTATCGGACATTTTATCTGATTTAAATAAAACACGAAAACTTTCCCCTTTCCTGTTTCCGCCCGTGTCGATGCGTTGGCAAATCGTTGCTCAACGATAATTCATTTAAAGTCACAAACAATTTTTAACCAATCGCAAACGTGCCAAACGAGGCATGCAGAAACATTCTGCCCGGAAAGGTTGAACACTGGAGTGGCAAACCCACTGTCTCTCTCCAGAAGTCGGGAAGAGTGTGAGTTCCGGGGTTTTCCACAAAAAAAGGGAACAAGTTACGTACACTGGTAATGGTGAGTTCGGTACAACTAATCCTAACCTTATCTCACTGTTCGTATCACACCGCCACACAACGCTGTGCTCTGTGATAGAGAAAAAGGGGCACTGAAGTTCCCGGTTTTCGCCCATCTTCATGCCCATCGTAAACAGGGCCTGGACTACTATAAATAACCCAAACCTCCGTAACCTGGCAGTACCGAGGACTGCTAGTTGGAAAGCTTAACCGGAGGCTTAGTGGAACGTATGCCGAGGTAAAGATATTTTAAAATAATATTTTGCAGGATTTCAATTTTTAGTTTTCCATGCCCATCCTCCACCAAGCGCACCCAACCAGATTGACCACTGCCTGGAGGATGTGTTTGTTGTGAGGGGTTGGAAAATCAACTAAAAATCAGACTAAAACCCAAACGTCGTCAGTGTGTGGAGCGGTAGCCCGGTGGCCGGTGGTTACGGTCCGTTTGATTCCCTGGCAAATGGATTTCGGAGGATTCGTGCTGGAATTTATGCTTTTCTTTTCATGCGTTGGCTTTGGCACGCGGCTCAAGAGTGTGAGTGAATTTATCCTCGGAACATTGGCCGAACTCCCCGACAACCCCGTCGTCGCCGGGAGACATTGAAGTCGAGATGGTTTGGGTCATATTTATAGTCTTCCTTTTGTTTTATATTTTTTCCCAAACCGTTTCCGGCTTCCCGTGGGCCGGAATCGATTGGGTGAATTTAATTAGAATCGGGAAAATGAACCAGTGGCTGCCCACTCGAGACGCTGAAGGCCAGTTAATCGGAACAGATCTCGTTTCGGTGCAAACCTGGAATTAACTGCTACGGGACCGAGCTTGCGTTTGAGTGTCTTATGCTCGATAATAATCTCTAATCCAATAATCATTATCTGGTGAAATTGGACGCAGCCTAGAACTGCGCTACATCCTTGTGCGATCTTCCTGCACTCGAGCGATGGTAAGAAAGAAGCAGAAAGAAAATGGTGCTTTTCGATTTCAAACAGGACTTCGAAAGGACCTCCGAAAGGTCCGGGGGTCGGGGAGTGGATGATTTAAAAATTCACTCAAGCAGATCATTGAGATTCAAGGGAAGGAAGCGAATCCGATTGCAGGATTCCGGAGTCGGAAACCGAACCGCGAAAGTGGACGCATAAGGAAATCGACTACTTAAACGTTTGCCGTCCATCGAACAGAAACCTAGGTGGGATTGAACCTGGGCGGGCGGGATAAGGTACGGTGGAGCAGGCAATTGAATTAATTTACTACGAAAGCAGATCATTCAATTAAGTCACGTTTTTCGCCATCCAACCGAAGGAGACTGAAGTCTTAGAAGTATTTTTTGTTGTTGTTGTTGCTGTATGTGTCCTTTTCCTGTCGATGCTTTGCATTCCGTTTTGGTTTACGAGGGAAGGGACACAATTTGGTTGCATGTTTCAATCGTTTGATACATTTTTTTTCCGAAAGCGTCGAAGGACTTCATTATTTACCGACAAGCAGACGGGTGTTTGGGTGATATTTTTTTTTACTCTCTACCCGCACTTGTCGTAAAAAAACATGAAACCACGCATCCGAACGTAGCGAAAGGAAGATGAACGCAAATACTTAACCTACCAGCGACCAATGGAGTGTGCATTGGGCGACCAAACCACGGACCAGGCCGTGATCCCCTTGACGACATTCAATCATTTGTGCCCCGTCCGGGGACTCGTCAGAACTGGCGGGAAAAAGACGATGGCTAGGGAAATTGGAAAACCGGTAATAAACCGGTAAGCAGCCCATGGATGCCCGCAGCCCAATAAGAAGACGAAGCAATAATGATAATAACAACATTAAGTGTCTTTAATTGTTTAATTAGTGAAACGAAGCGTGAAAACGAAAGCCAACGTCTTCCATTCGCTTGAGTGTGTCCTTTCCCCGCTGTCTTACAGGACACGAAGCTATCTTTAAAGCGGACGAATAGACGGGAGAAATCAGGCAAGACGAAGGCGACGGTAATGGTTGGACTCCTGGTCCAATCGATGGCGTTGGGCGACTTTATCACTTTTCAATTAATATTCAAATTTAAGGCGACTAAATACCTAACGGACCGTGCGAAAATCGGTCACAGACCATTGGTAGCGCTTTAGTTCTGAGCTCCGTAGCAGTACGCGGGGGAATGGACGATTTCAGTGGGCGAGAAATTGATTTCCTAATTCGATAAGATTGAGACGCCATATGGATTTGCTACCGAATTTTAGAAGCAGTTTTCCCAAGAACAGGAGGAACTATCGTTCTCGATGGAAAGGTGCCCTCAAACCTACATGCTACGAGGTGAAAAAACATGAATAGGATAGGAAACCAGTGGATAGTTCATAAAATAGTTCATTTAATATTTAAATCAACTGGGGAGAAAAGTCTAAAGACTCCTTCCCACTGACGAAAGCTGCTCCCTTGATGGTCATTTCGATGACCATTTGGACACGGACAGTCCCTACCCTGGCAACCGTCGCCAGCAATTGAGCGGCTGAAAAAGGCGAAAGACAATCGGCACTGTCGTACCCGTTCGTTAGCCTCTTGCTTTGCTCCTGGTCAGTGGTTTCGGAAAAGTCGAAGAGTTGGTTCAATTTATCATTTCACATAAATATTATTCCTCTCCGAGCGTTCCCCTTTGCAGGCCGACAGGCAGTCAAAAACCGGGGGGGAAACGAGTTGATGTCGGCCCGACTGAATGACTGAATGATCTGCCCAAACCCATCAGTCCCGGTCCAGCATTTGAATGCTGCCGTCAAAATTGTCCTTCCTCGGAAAGTTTTGTCCGAACCCCCGGCCAAAAAGAAGTGTCACCAGTGTGTGAGGGTTGACGAGTATGAGGGATGGGTAGAGTCACTGGGGATGGCTAGTGATTTATAATATTTAATAATAAAATAAATACCAAAAAAGTGAAGATGAACCCGGAAATGTCCGTTCTGTGCAGGGTCTGGTAACGTCTCCGTTTTGATCCTTGGTGGAGAAAATGAAGCAAAAAGCATGTCACACCACGGTTTGCCTCTAGTGCCGCTTCACCCGCTTGGACTTTCGATGTTCGAGGGTTTTGGTCCGGCGTATTCCGCACTCATCTCATCGCTTGCCCCCCGGTTCCGACGTTTGCAGTTTGCGCCGTTTTGAAAAAATCAATAACCCCATCCCTTTTTTAAAAGAACCAGCTTTACGCCTCTTAGATGCACTTTCTCCTAGCTCTTCCCCGTCCAAACGCAGCCCCTGCTCGTACCCCGGTTTTTTGTTTGTATTATAGCGTGTCGTAGAACCCACTCCGGAAAAAACGGATGGGTTTGGGATGATTTTTGACAAACAAAATATGGAAAGGGACAGATCGGAGTGGATTGAATGACTGAGTGTTGGTTGATTTTTGGAATACAAATTTTTAGGAATTTTGATTAAAAATATTCCCCTCCCATCTTGTGAATGGCGTTCGGTGCCATTTTGAACGCAAAAACTATACATCGCCTCCGAATGCTGTGTATTTAAAATGGATAAAATACGGACAGTAGGTGGAAGATAGTTTTGACACGATAGTTAGGTTGGTCAGATCTCGTTCCCGTATTCAGATCAACGACCAATCTTGGAAAGTCTGCAACACAACAAACCTTCGGAATGATTTTTCATAGCAAGACCTTAAAATGCAAATTTTTCTTTCGCCTCTGACACAACGTTATGTTTCGCGTTGTGGGGGGAGAAAGAATTGCCAACGAAGGAAGCGCACATATAAAAAAATATCCGGAAGGTAAGTTTTTATTGAATAAAATTACCCATCTTCGAAAGCGAGGAACCCATCGCGCGCGCTGTTGCGTCGTAGCGCCCCAAAACGAAACGAAAGGATTGTGACTACAATGAGAGTTAATTAATGTAATTATGGCTAAACTTGTGCACAACGAGTTCGAGCACGTTCGTGCAAGAATTTCCCAGTGGGGCAAAGAAATCGAACAAACCTGGAAGGCCTGGCCAGTATTGGGAGACATGAAGATGCGAGTCGCCATCATACTGGCGGGGTAGCTTCACCGTTGGACAAAGTAGTGATGAATTTAATTTTAATAAATTTACAACTCTCTTTCGGCAAGGAGAGACTGACTCTGTCCCGTTAGTAGTATGAGCATCATTTTGCCATGTTCAGTTGTTGCAGGTGCAACTTTTCACGACACCGGCACATTGCGTTCGTAATTTCAATTCTTGGCTTCCCGAAAATCGAGACCGTTGACTTCGATTAATGCTACACCGAACGTCAAGACGGCTGTCAAGTGCTCGTCACTTCGCACGGTTCGTTCGGATTCCTGTACTACACCGACACACCGTCATTCCGATCGATTTTACTACCTTCACTATCTGTCTGAGGAAGCTACAGACAGGATGTAAAGCGTATCTGAAGACGCTCTTGAGATTAGCTTTCATCACACACTAGCGGTTGGGGTTGGTGCATGGAACTATCGCTCCAATTCCAGCTCAGCACCTTTTCATTCAACACCAATTCCCAAGCGATCCCTCGATTCTCGAGCCCGGGAATGGCTCTATTGATATTGAAATCGAATTCAATAAATTAAGTCAAGTATGTGATGTATCTGTTGTAATTTATTAATAGAATTATTAAGCAGAAGACGACGATCCGATATTCGAACGCCGGAGCTAATTGTGATGCTGGTGGCAAGTGCTTGGGTGGAATGTGTGTAATTTCTCACCCAGTTCTCGTTACCTCTCACTCGTTGTCTTTGTTGGAACTTTCGATTTCCTTCGCTTCAACGACACGCATCGAGCGTTCTCTGTGGAGCTGGTGGAGTGGCTCGTGTATTAACATGTTGTCGTATATCTTGCATTCCCAGCCCAGCCCAGCCAAGGTTCACACGAGTGGTGTGGCAAAAATCGAACACATCGTCTTGCCAGAGTGAATTGAAATCTGCAAACCTTTAGAAATCCCAATCTAACAGTCAAGACGATGATGATGATTTTGCTGGCTAGATCTCTTGGCCATCCTTTTATGTGTATCCATCACACCCTTTAGCCGGGGCACGATATTCAAAGATAATACAATAAAATTGAATATTAATTGAATGATAAATAACGTCTTTGAATGGTTTTAGTGGGAAATTTGAATTTCTAAGGCTGGGTGCAGCTGGGAACTAACGAAGAGAACCAAGAAAGTACCCAAGAATCGGAAGGCAACGGTGCGTGTGTATACACCGACGACAGGAACGGGGGTCCGTGTTCCCGGTTTGGAATTGAAATGAATTACTAAACCAATTTATGAAATATATGCTACCGAAGCAGAAGCACCACCACTGGCAAATAGTTCGAACGGGAAAGCTGGCTGATGCTGCTGGTGCTATAGGTGGCAGAGTGGCTGGCGTATGTTGTTAAGGTTGGTTACATCGTCTCGACTTGATGCACAACTCGCAAATGACAGCATTCGAGAACCGTTCGGGGGAGTTTACCGAACGCTCGTCGTGATCGTTGTGACAAATGGCAGCACCGTTTTGTGGTGTACGTTTCTCCGGGGGATGGTGGCCCAAGCAATGAGGGGGATGCTTCGGGGGAAATTGGAATACTAAATTGATCGTTTCCTTATTTCGATAACTTGTTATGTACGGCTGTGTGTGTCTGTATTTTGTGTGCCAACTCCACCATCCAGCACATAAATAATGAATGGCGTTCTGTTCGTGAGTCCGTGAGCACTTTGCTGAATGAACTTTAACTGGAATAGATGGAAAATCATCATCTCACCAGCAGCCGGGTCGATTGCGAGCGAGTACATACACAAACACTTCAACGGACACTGTGTGCAAGTGAAAATGGGAGGGAGAAGTGCAACGACAAAAATGACCAACGGAGGGTAAAAACGGTTGTGGAGGGTGGGTTGTTACAGTTTGAGAATTGATATGTTTCATTATTATCAATTCAATGGTCAAAATGTTTTACCGTCTGTTGGACAGACCCATGTATAGCGGGGCGTACATTTGATCCGTGGGAAATATCATGGTAATGTGAGGCTGGAGAGTGTAGTTGAAGTTCCCCATTCTAAAGGGGCATTGTACACACAGAATTAAAAGTCTACTTCAATTGATTGGAAATTGTTGGGATTTAATGATGCTCGAATGTTGTCATTAAATTAATATTCGCTGCAAAGCTTCTGTACGATTATCTATTTCATTTTAAAGATGACAAGTATTGAGCGAATGACACGAATACAGGGGAACCATAAATCCCATAACTCGCAGTAACTTTCGACCGGATGCAATAAATTATCCATCATATCCACAGTGCCTCTTTTCTTCCCGGCCGTGCTCACTAAGCTCTATTTTCTGCGGCAGATAAAACATCGACCAAAAAAAAAGAAACAAAAAACAAAAAACTCAACATAAATGCATAAATTCAATATCATAATGACAGTGATGGAAGAGACCTGAAGAGAGAGAGAGTGAAGGGCCAGCACGAATGTCTGGAAAAAGGGAGAATGTGAGGAGGAAAAAAAAAAGGTTGATCGTTGCATCGCGTTGCATCATCGAATATGCAGCCGGGGAGTTAGTTGCACGTCCCGAACGAAGAAACAAGCATAAAACACACACCCGTCCCGAATGAGGTGCAAGAAAAGGGTTCCCGCTCGTTGGGTTTGTGTGAAAATGTGAAAGAACAGGCCGGAAAATCCTATCGAATGGCTCAATGTTCCAGAAGGAAAATGCGTAATGAGCTACAGTAACCGCTCGCCGCCGAGCTGCCGAGTGAGGTCGCTGGAAAATGAATTATGATATGCATTTCTTCATAGTTCCTGTTTCTTATGCACTGTTTGTATTCTTGTGCAGTTCACTTCGATTGCTGCTTGTTCTTTGCTTGCCTTTTTTTCCTTCTTTCTTTTAACCATCGCTAGAATGCAGGGGTTTGCTTTCGATTCGGTATAAATAAAATCGAGCCATGGTTCGACTTTCGGTTCCACCACCGGTGTTTGTTGTTGCGGTTCAGTTCATTTGGCGTTTCGTCGCCATAGTCTGCTGCTGTATGCCGCCAGCCCACAACATTCTACGTTGCGTTCAAGAACAACGATGCAGCACCCAACGCGCCTATGCACATTTTTTTCTGTACCTATGCATTTCCCCACCCTCTCCCACTTTCTCTCCCTCCACCCTTACAATCTCTTTCTCTCTCTGCTTCGTCGCTAATTCGCTCTATCTCTGTTTCGTCATACAATCTGACGCACTGTTCTTTTTTTCACCCTTTTCTGGCCAACACAGGAACCTTTTGCGAAGAAGAAAAAAATCCCCACTTGCAACGAAAAGGCCAAAAACGTTTGCAACACAGTAGCACACAAAAATGTCTCGTCAAGTGCAGCATAATTTCGCGGTCATGGCACATGGCACGCAACGAATGCATTCCATGTCCCCACATACAAACACACACACAAAACAAGTAACACAAACCGCTCCACTTGGTGGGACAGACTTTCTTCCTACGGTTACATTGCAATTCTTCTATCTTCTTGCAAAACGGAAGGGTGGTCTAAATTTGATTTATGTGCAGTTTATTCCAAGTACGATAAATTATAATTTCTTCCTCCTACGGAGAGCCACAAACTGAACGACGTAAATCGTAGCTTTGGAATGCTTCAAAGTAGAGAACAAAACAAACAAAAAACAAACACTATCACACTCACTCATTCTTGTGCCCTTTCATCCAAACAAACAATAAAAATTAAGCAAAAAATAAAAACACACATTGAACACTGAACACAAAATATCTTAAAATGAAGGTAAAACTGAAACAATTAATTTATGTTTCTTCTGTGTTAACTTCACGACGTATTTTTTCCCCCTTGACAAATATTTGTGACAAATATTCTCACCTCCATCATGACCTGCCCTGTTGCTGGTTTGTTGAGGAAAATGGATTTTCCTTTGTTTTTTTAATTTTTCTTCTCACCACAACTAACACACGACACGATTGTTACACAAATAATTCACGCACGCACGCACTCACTCACTTGTACACGTAAATTCGGAAATCTTTCTGCTTTTCGATAGTGATGCATTCGCCGAGAGGTTCGTCTCTTAATGCCAAAGCTCGTTGAAGCTGATTTACGAGAGGAAAAGAAACACCACCACACACTGCGCTTTTTGCTCACTACGAAACGATCACGGGGATTCGGTTAGCAAAAGCACGGCACCACACACAACGACAACGAGAGGCAACAACGAAAAAAACACACAAGCCGTTACCGAAAGCAATTGACGGGCGCAACACATACAACAAACACCTGCACTACGCTCGCGTCCAACGATTCAACGACCCGGTACCACCGCCGCATCACGGACCGCTGCGATCGAGCCGCGTGTACCAAAAGATGTGTTTCTCTGTGTCTGAGAATTCGTATTCTGATGTTGATTGTTTATTTTCCGACAGCGAAACCCCTCGGATTCTGTTTGTCGGAACGGGTGTGAGCAGGCGCGCACGAAGCACAACGAAGCGAGAGAGCGTGAGGTGCGTGCGAAAGCGAAATGGGGCGAGCCGTCAGCATCACGCCAGAGCGTGATGCAAGCGGTGAGAGAACTCACGAGCGGGTTTCTCACTATGGTGCGCAGACAGAGAGCGCACGAATGCTGTTCGGAATGTAGCGATCTCGCTCGCGTAAAATGGGATGGGATTTCCCCTTCCACCTGGGGCCTGGTTTTTGTCGATTCCGTTTTCGTATCGGTTTTTTCCCGTTCTACTGCAGCCCTCGTGGTGGCTCGTGAAGTCACTGTTCTTCTTGCGAGCTGCCGCAGGACTTCTTGAACGCTTCCGGGGGTGGAAAGAAAAAAAAAACGGTGGAAAACTCTTCATTCGAGATATAGCTTTAATGCTGGCCGCGTTACCAGGGCAACGCTTGTCTTGGCTTGCGATTTGTGGCACAAGAGACCTTGTGCAGTTTTAAAGCTGACTCTATTGGAATGTGAGCAACGTTGCTGTGCTCCTGCTGTGAGACTCCACCACGTGAGCCACGAATAAATCATCGCGCTTCATTACGGGCGAGTTAATTTCCATTAGCGTTTACACTTGTCGTCAGGTGATAACATTTGTTCTATTTGTTCGGTGCACACGGCCTACAGTCACAGTAGGCCCCTTTTACTGCGGTTTTAGGTGTTTTCCATTTATTTTACCTTTTTTTTAACCGTCCTCTCGACAGTGCGACATTGTTCCATTTTTTTTTGAAATGACCAAACACTTAAGCCACTTATCATCACCATCATCAACAGCATCATCATCATAATCATCAACGCCATCGAGCACCGAATGGTAAATAGTGTATCTCGTTGCTCGCCCCCGAAAGAAGCAGTTCGAGAATGATTTGTTTTGTGACTATTTGATTTAGTTGAGCCAGTGGATGCGTTTTTTTCTTGTGTCTACTCTACCATTGCTCTATTTCAAGCTCTTATCTGAGCGTATCATAATCATAAAATAAAATCGTGTGGCCAACGGGGGAAAAAAGACGAACTGGCGCTTTGAAAAAACAACAGATCGTAAGCACGAGCCACGGTGCCAGAGATAACAGCGAACAGCGGAACCGGTGGTAAGGGCTTGTGCTGTTTCGGGTACATGTGGGTGTTGAACGATAAAATTCCACTGCCAGGCTGTGTTGCCTGTCCAAATAACCCAGCAGTACAGACAGCCGAGTACGCGGAGTACTCGGATGGGACAAACATTGCACGTCTGTTTGACAAGAGGAGTTAACAATAAATTTTATTAATCAATGTCACTTAGTATCTGGTCTCTTAAATGGTTGCGTTACGTGCTTTTTTTTGTTGCTGTTGTTGTTCACTCTTTTCTTTACTCTTTCTTTTTTGTTCGTGCCTAACCCTCTGTGTAACCCATTGCCATTGACGAAGACACGAACGAACGACTTTGAGTTGACGCGTTTTGAGGAAGGGATTAATTAAACATTAAACAATTAACCGACACATTAACCGACCTTACCGTTTGTCGCACGGACTAAGATGGTGGAGACTGGTTTTTGGGTTGGTAACTGAATTTGATTTAATTACTACGGATTGCGCCTTCCAGTGCCTGGTGACTTGCGGGCGTTGCTAGCGGCTTGCGCAATTGTGACCCAAAAAACAACAAAAACACACACACAAACCACATACAGGCCGTGACTATGAAGTCCAAAAAATAAGCTTCCGACCCTCGATTGCACCATCATCATCGTCAACAGCCTCTTGCCATAATGATCGTGTTGATCGTGGACGGATTTATAGCAACGCTCGTTCGTGTCATTCGCTGTTGAACTACGCGCTGGAGAGATACGGCGTGCAAAGAACAAGAATTAACTAGAAACGCAAGTGACATTGCCTTTGCTGCAATGTTTCGTGCGTTTGATTTATGACCGAATGGAGACTCGCGATTCAGGTGTGAAATGGAATCATCATTTGCTAGAAGGTAGTGACGGAAAAAACTGAAGCATTTTGTGCTTGAAGGATTATACTTGGACTCTTGATAAGCGGAACGGTTTATCAGCAAACATTCGCAAATAGACTGTTCGAAGATGACTGCAATGTAGACAATGACTAACGATAAAAAAAAACTTTAAATTAATATATCGTTTTATTTTTTTTTTTTCTCCATCGGATTTTCGGTTCAATCCGGACCACCATTAAGTAAATGCTTCATTTTGGGAAGAAAATTTTCTCCTCCGAGCTAAAATTTTTCCCGTGCAGAAATCACATTTCAATTCCGTTTTGAGAACCGAAGCCAAACAGCGGATCAGTGCCACTTTGAATGCTCATCAGCTTTCCATCTTTCCGCACAAACGCACGCAACTGGGAACGGATTTCTATAATTTATTTTTATAATTGATATGCAAATCCGTATCCGTGCTCTCTCCGTTGTGGAGTTTTGTTTCGTTTTTTTGGCGTACAATTTTCTTAGCACCGGTTCCGTTTGTGTATGGCGTGAACGAAACAAATACCAGAAATAAAAAACACACAGAAGCTGAAAGGATCATGTTTTGTCTCTTGATACGTTTCTTCCTTTTGGGCTGATGTGGAATAAAAAAAAACTTTGTCTATTTCCCAGTTCGTCCCATCCGCGACAGTTCCTTGCAAAATGTGGTGAAGATAGAAGTAATTTCCAATTCAATACATATTCCATTCCAAAGCACACACACGCTTGGGGACAGTTTATCAGGAAAAAGGGCTGTGAGGTGGAATGTGAGTGGATGAAAAAGGATCACAAATCTACCACTCCACGCCGGTAGCACACATTTAATTTCCTAATGAAAAATATAAACAACGACGATGTGTATGGATCTCATTCGCTCGCTCGCTTCGTTCGTTCGTGCGCTTTGGTTTTGATTGTTTCAGCAGCCAAGGCACAACCATCTTCCCTGTTCTTCCCAGGTTTGTCTTCATATTTTCCTCCTCATCCTCAGGAGAATCACCAAAGCCAATGGGTTTTCATGCCACCGTACGACAGGAAGCAATATCGAAGCGAAATCTACATATCTACTACAAATGGAAAGGAACACATCTCATCACAAACATCCGAGTGGAAAAGGGGCTCCCAAAGGAGGAGGGGGAGAGAGCGAGAAAAAAATGAACCTTCCATATATTTATTATATAAAATAATCAAACGACAATTGGCAAACGGTGGGTGTGATACGGTGGGTGGCAGAAAACACAACCTCTTGTGGCTGTGCACATAGAAAACCGCGGCTTAGAATGGCAACGATGCTCGCCAAATACGAAACAATACTGGTGGAAATAACTTTTCCATGATGAGTGAGAGAGTTGAATATAAAAAAAAACGAAACCCCAACCCAAACCAGGGAAGAAGTGTTCTGATGGCAAGTGAAATGACATACCGTTTTCAATGGAATATCAGAACGAACCCCGCACGTTTTGGCCCTCTCAGACCCTCTTTATGCTACAGTATCGGAGCAACAGAGGATGACGATTAATCGGAATGTGGAGTGTTGTGGCACCCCAGCCCCATCTCTCCCCCCTCCCGGGGGAAGACAGAAAAGTCAGCTTCGATCGTAACATTTCGGCTGGAGTTTTCTTGTGCAGGGGACTGTATGATTCGATTTTTAATAATTTTCCACCGTGCCCTGTGTAGCGTTTGAACTGGCTTTATGGCACGCTAGGAAACCGATTCGCCAGAGAGGGAAAAGTTATTATTCTCTCGATTTTTGAAATGAAAAATCAAACCCAAATCCAATGGTGGTGGTGGTGTCTCGCGAGGGACGTCGTAACGTCGTTTGTGGCCTTACTCGCAATAAGCACGAGTAGTCTTACAAGGACGATTTGTATACGGTGCTGCAACACAAAAAAAGGGTTAATTTGCGGGGTTCGATGCGTAACGGAAGAGCATTTGTTGGAGGGAGGTTGGTGGTAAGGGATGCAAGGGGTGTTCCGAGTTTTGTTGTATGGATTTTGTAAATGAAGGAAAAAATCCACCTCAATCGAAATTCGTGCAATGTAAGACAGTTGAAACAGTAAAGCAGAATCAAAGGAGAATCCATGAGAGAAGCACAAATGTATATCCCCAAACATAAGGCACACTAACACACGTCTTCACATTAGCGATGATGGGCAACTTTCATGGCTCCGAGACTGCCACACATCAAAAGTCGTAATTCGTAATAATAAACATAAAAAGTCACTCTCCCGCACACGAGCAGAACAGGAAAAGGGACGACAGTGGGGGGGGAGGTGGAATTTGTGGAAGGAAAAATAACCCTTTCCGACTGTGGCATCGGGGGAAAATTCGGAAAAAAGGACTGGCCATGCATGTGGCATGGGCCAAGCGATCAAAAAAAGTTCCACACATACTCCTCCCCGTTACAAAAACACACATATACAGATGGACGAAGCGGAGCAGCTCGAACCCAATTAATAACAGAAATTTGAATATATAATTCATGTCAGCCAAAAATTGATGGAAAATTCTGCTGATGCGAAGCGGAGTCGTACATCTTGCTGTTTGCTTGTGTGCTGTGGCAAAAGGAAAAGCGGTTCTCCGCATTAGTGCGGGGAATTGGAAGCATTAAATTTATCCCTCGAAGCTTCAACATGAAAAATCGACCTCCGTATATGTGTGTTTTCTTTTGCTTTTTTTGTTGTTGTAATGATCAACGAAAAAAGGGATTTTTAAAACTCCCTTTCCTGGAGGAGTTTTCTACTTGACCGGCACACAGACCTGCAAAGAGGGGCATTGCTTGTGTTTCACGTATCAATTTCTGGACTTTAATCACAAAAGGAGAAAGTTCAGCAATGACCCAGTACGATCACGAAGGGTATTCTTGTTGATTGAATTAAAATTACAAAAATTAATCAATTTCAAAATAGATCCACACAGCCCATTGCAGGTTGTGCTGGATTCATATCACTTCTATTAATGGCACGGTTTTTACCATCTGCAGCATGGCGTCCAATTCCCACACGGCACCTAAGCTACTTTACATACGCAAAAACCTTATCAGATGATGAGGTAAAAAATTACATCCCGAAGCACACACAATCGCACTCACGCGCAAGCACGTTTGGCCGTTAAAGAGTGAGTAATGGCTAAACACGAGGTCGCAAGGGCCTCTCGCTTTGAGACGTAATGATGATGATTCCCACTCATCAACCCTTTCACCCTTTTTTGGTGGAAATAAATACACACACACACACACGCGCGCGCACTTATGCATAAAAGGGGTGACAGTTCCTAAGGATGAAAAGATTCTCCGATTCCTTCCGTTCAGGGTTTCGTCGTCGATATTGTCCTCCCTGCCATCCTTTCGCCATTCGTTGTTGGATTCTAAAATTCATCGAACGAACGAACGCCGATCGAACCGAACACTCCACTCCATGGTGGTCCTCCCGCCCCTCCTGCCGATCCAATCTGCCCAGGAGCAGGAAAAAAGGGTTGACACATCGATGTCTGCCTTTTGTTGCCTTCGCCTTCGCCATCCCTCTCGGGAGCATTCGTGCGGAGTTCTCAAAAACTCACTCACGCTGCTGCCTCACTACTGTGGCATTAATTTAGGATTTAGATTTATAATTCCTCCTTCCTCCCCCAGGCCCAGTCCCGCATCAGTTCCAATGCTGTCCCCTGATGCGTCCCAAGGTGCTTCCTTCCTTCCATGCAAACATGGAAGCTGATACTGAGGACAACACTCGAAACGAAAGGGTTTCGGTTCCGTTCGTGGGTGTTTGGGGGAGGATTAGTAGGAGACCACCCTTCCTTCCTAGGAACCCGCTTCCTTCCTTCCGCACCCAGACGAATGATGATGAGGATGATGGAATATATTGGTAAATTTGGAAATTTTTCATTTTTCCAAGATGCGAATTCGGGTTGTGCGAATGAAGGGATTGGCTGATAGGTGGATGCGCTGAAGCGGGTGGATGCGAAGCATGGGGGTTGTTGTTTTGTCTTTGTGTGTGGCAGGCCAATCGACGGAAGGGAACAGTAAGGTTAGAGACAGGGAACGCTTGATTTGTGAGCTGTACGAGGAGGAGAAGCTTGTGTTGGGTGTGCTGAGGGAATGAGGATGAGGAACTCTCCCAGTTCTTGGAGAGAACAAGTAGAAGAAGAGGAGATGAAGTGGTTGGTGAAGTTGATTTTGGTGAACATTTGGATGCTGTTGGCTTTCGCAAAAGGATCTCCTTGTATCATCTTCAGCTCTATGCCGGTGTGTTTGTGTGTCAGATCGTATGTATGTTTATGTATGTGACTCTAGGGGGCCGTCACTCCGACGACGACGACGTCGGCTGTTGTTTTATTACAACTGATTTTTCGCCAGAAGCCAGTCAACCGTCAAGCATCCGTCGAAGTGGATACCCCACAGTTCCCACCCCCCCAAAGTCCCGTACGGCTTTATGCAACGAGTACGGGGATCTGGTACGGGGCACCCGATTTTTATTCTACAGGAATGAAGAGGACTTAATTGTGTCGCTCTTTTTCTGTGCCAGGGTACCCGCGGTAGCCGCCCATATGAAGCAATGGGATTAACAGACGAAAATTAAATATTACAAGCCAAACTCCAAAATCTCACTCCACTGCTCGCAATCATCAAACACAGCGGACGGTTTAGAGACGGATCGTTTAAAGACTTTGCCAGAAGACAACACAAAACGGAGACCTTGCTTTGCATTTCAGCATTTCAGCATGAAAAAGGGTTTGAGATCGAAACATTTTAAATCGGTTCAACACAACACAACCGAGCGATGGAATCAAAAATCAATGGCATTTGGGATTGGGGACCATCCCTGGATGGTAGATGGATTCGAACAAATCTTCTCCGTCATTCGTCAGCACGGGAAATTCGTGCCACACCGAATTCGTGGGCCAATTTTAGCGAAGAAAATATAATTTCATCAAGAATTATGAGTTCTTTCATCTTTCCCGTTCAGCCACAATCGGCGGTGGCGGTTTTGCGAAAAGGAAAAAGATGGAATTGCAATTTGCAGGCAAAAGAAAAACATAAATTTTCCTCCAAAAGCAGATAATTTTCACAAACACACACAGAATTTATAATTAACAATCTTCCGTTCGTTTGCGTTTGCGTTTTCACGTGTTCACGGGAGTCAAGTCTAAGGGCGAATGGTGGCTACCAGTACGCGAAGAGTTGAGATTTTCTCAACAAATTTTTCTGCACCCGGTACCGAAGGAAGACATTTTTTTGGGGCAAAAACACACCGACCTGAAGTAAATCGTGTTTCGGCACGAATCTTCCCTACTGGCACAAGCTTAGATCGAAGCTTAATGATAAAAGTTTTCTGGTGTAATTATATTGATTAAATATCGAAAAATGTTTGATGTTTTGACAGGGTTTCGTTCGCTGTTTTTGGTGGCGGCATCAGCCAATGCTCCGTTTCGTCCGTCTCGGAATGACGCTTTTACGCGACACGGAAGACGGTTCCATTTTAATCATGATAAAACTTGTTCTTGTTTTAATTTTTGATTGATGGATTATTGGACCGTCTCGGGTGCTGTTCTGCCGTTGGGTAACGGATCGAACCAAAAAGTGACCCACACCCCCTGTAGCGTTTGCCTTGTCAAACAATCACGGAAAACACGGAACGGTTCGGGAGCTCCGTCTTACTCTCACCCCACGAGAAGAGTTAGAAATCCGGAACGGTAATCAATATTTACGATTGACGACACGATTTTGTAACACGAACCCTCCACAATGCGGGGGGGTCAAAGTCGCTTTCTAAGCTTTGATAAGAGTCGAACCGGCCTTGAATGGAAGGAGCGAATCGGTAAGATTAAGACGAACTGTCGGTCGGAACTTTGCATTTACCGTTTTTGTCCCTTTTAAAAGCATCGCTAATGGAGCTTGGATGGAGGAAGTTTTGCTTGGAATGATGTCGTTTTTTTATCTGGTTCCCAATCCGCCGCTTATACAAACTCGTGCTAATTCGTACCCAACGACGGACGGTTTTGTTGTTGGTAGAAGTGATTAAACGCGCGTGATCTGAGAGCATGTCAAACTTTTTCTTTTTTTTGTGGCATTTTTGTCTGTTGCCTGTTTGTCCTTCCGATACAGATTTGATAGTTAACGACCAGGCTAGAATACTTCGACATTGGATACATAGTAGATGTACCTTTTATATCATCGCATTCGCTTTGTGTGTCTTATTGCAAGCAAGTCATATCACTCAACGTCCTTCTCCCAATGTTTCGAGCATTAAGTCTCATAGGAGGCAGGAACACAAAAACACACAATTGCAGATTGTTGTAAGTGAAGACCAATCCTTTTTGGCGCAAAAGAAAAACACCGGGTTTTGGTGACGATATTTGCACAACGATTTTATTGACTCCATTTTCATCGTCAATTCGCGACTCAACGGCTCATGTTGCGGGCCTCCGCCCCAAACAAAACGTGTGCTGTTTAAACAGAAATGTACGCTGAAAGCAACGGGCTGATGATTATTCGAAACGACAACAGCAGAAGTGAAAAATCAACTCGACGAAAAAGAGTTGCAAGCGCTCAAGGAGATGGTTAGTCAAAAGTTGGTCCTTCGAGTCGTTCGTTACATTAAACGACTTGAAGGAACGACGGGACGATGGGACGCGTCCACTCTTCGCCGGTTCGCCATAGTCTCGCGCGAGTGTCATTGAGAAAAGGAAAATAACAGTAAAATTTAATAATCCAACCTTCAATAAAAGCATAAATCCTGATTCACGAATGTATCAATCTGTTTTTCTCCCCATTTTTCCCATTGCCAGCGGAAGAGCGACAATTTGCTCGTTGTAGGACCAAAGAACAAAATATGGTGCGTTTTTCTGTGAGCATAAGGGAAAACTTTTCCGTCTTCCCATCGACGTGCTAATTACCGAAATTTCAGAACCTATGTTTGGAACGTGCTAGGGGACATTGTTGAGCGGCGGGGGGTTTGGCAAACAAGCGAACATGTTGAGGGGGAACGTTCGTTAAAAATCGGAACAAACGGAGCAGAATTGCAAATTGACTCTCTCCCCCATCTGCTCCATTTTGGCCAGGAATGGTTTAGCAAAGTATTTTATTTCTGCTCCCCATTTTCCAGTCGGATTGATCTGTATAAGGGAAATTATCGAGTCATCGTTCCCCGACTCCAAACAGCGGTGCAGCTTGTTTACGATTGCTTTAAGCTTTATGGTTTTATGATCGATTGGCGCAGTGTCGCCTGGCGCATGATCGTCGATCGACGACGGCGTCACATGCGTGGTGCGAGTGTCACATTGCCTTTATGTGCGGCCTACTTTGCTGCTCAACCAAGACGACCATATTTGCTAAACAAAACGATAAATTGTGCCGCTGGCAGCAACGGGCTGGCTGGCGGCCACTTGAGCCGCAATGAAGCTCAATTATCAGTCAATGATGGCGCCGTACAGGCGCTCGCGAAAGCTTAAAACGCACCTTACACAGGCTTTTGTCTGTGTGTGCGGTCCGGGGGTGGATTGATTTATTGTTTGTTAATTTTCTTAACCCTTTCCCGCGCAGCGCCGTTCCATGCTGCTTCAGCTACACGGTTGCCGACATGAAACAAATCATTCACCCATACGCGGCCTTACCTGAATGATAAGCAATGGAATCGGTTGACGGAACAAATGAAGGGAAAAAGCTACGAATTATCACTGCACACGTATTACTAATGGAGGGTTGAGGGGGAAATAGAAAGAGCGAAAGAGAGGAATAGATAATAGATAAAGGATGAAAATGGGGGATGATGGGGGGGTAGGTGTTACATTCAGCCACGCTCTACTCATCATGTTTGTGCTGCTGCTGACATCAGTGCGACAATAATTAGGGACAATAAATTAGTACATGATAATTTGATAACGTTCTACTGCAAATGATACACGCCGGTTAGATGAGCAAAAGATGCTGAAGTGATACAACCGAGGTTAATTTATGGCACAAACTAACACATCGGCCTTCTTTTTCTGTTTGTTGCTTTCTGCCACATC
Source organism: Anopheles funestus (assembly GCF_943734845.2). Taxonomy (NCBI): domain Eukaryota; kingdom Metazoa; phylum Arthropoda; class Insecta; order Diptera; family Culicidae; genus Anopheles; species Anopheles funestus. The sequence continues at coordinate 2,161,132 of NC_064598.1, forward strand.
ATCATCCCCAAAAACTTCCGTACGAATAACTTGGAAACATGCATCATCTTGTTGGTGAGTGCTTTCCGCAACTGGCAGGTGTGATAAAAAGTAATTACCACACACCAAAAAAACCTTTGCGCTCAGCCACGAAAACTTCGAACGTTTATCATTCGGCAATCGATCTACATAGAAGTAGGGCAAGCTTTTTTGTTCGCGAAACCGTAAATTCCAATGTCCAACGAGGCAAGAATTAAATGTAGCGGATGATTGGATAATTTGATTGGAATTATTTATGTACGGACAAGAAGCCCGTAGAAGAGTTTCTCTTGTCCGAGGCAAAAACCCGACCATTCCCGAATGTGCCCGGGTGTGCATAGTGGCTTTGTGGTGTCCACAACGGATCCTGCCAAACGGAGAAACATAGAGTATGCGCCTTCCGTTTATCGTCTTCAATAGCAAGCGACAGCTACATTGGAGCTGTGCAAAGCGAAAGGACAACGTCAGTGACAAAACGTAAGACAACGAGAAGACCAAACTGATACAATGAATAATTACGAAAAGGATATTAATTTGATTTATATCTTACGTCATGTTTCATTAAGCAATGCTCACTCGCTTGCTTTCGCCCGCTTTCTCACGCACAGGAAACTCACTCACTCGATACGTTCATCTCGCAGCGAACAGAGGATCGCCTTCCTTGCCATGGATCCGGTTCGGTAGCATTCCTGCCCGTTGCTGTTCTCGTTTGGCATTTTTGGCACCAACAGTAGCGAATAGAGAGAAGTGGAACGGAATGGATTTGTTTCCTATTTTTTCCCCCCGGTTGCTGGAGTTTTCATTACAATTGAATTAATTTTTGCGTACTTTTCTCCGGGTAAGATCTCCGGGTACTGAACTGGGTGCTCCACGCCGGTGGCTGGTCTGATAATGGAGCATGAGGACGATAGTGTGTCACGCGGGCAGGGTTTGGAATCGGGGAAACGTTCCTCCAAACAAGGAAAACGTTCCGGTCGTTCGAACTGAGATCCGATTTTCGATGTTTTCCGCGCCAACAGAGGAGCTGAATGGGTAGGGGGGGAATGGTATGACAGGGCGAGATGGGGTGAAAGGATGCAGGATTTTGAAGGATTAGCATTTCAAAAACATCCACGCAGATAGCATCGCTGCAGTTGTTGCAGGCCCCATCCGCTTAATGCCATCCCTGGAAGCGAAGCGAGCGAGGTGATGGAATGTGTCTTGTCTATTCCGTTGAAGGCAGCCACCCACCCGCCCTCTTGCCAATGCCATCGAATGTTGTTTCCTTCCGCCCCCACGTTTTCCACCCACCGAGGCAAAGGATGCTGATAATTAGACTTTCGCAACGAGCGTCAGCGTTTGCTGATGGAAGGTTGTTGGTAAAGGAATGGGTATTTGGTGCAGTTGGAACCGGTTAGGAAAATCGATTTTTGTTTCTTAAAATCTTGCTCCAGTGTTTGCCCTACCCCGCCCGTTTGCCAACTGCAGGCTAAACGAACGAACGCTAACAAAGTCAAAAATGGAAGTCTTTAGAATTGAGCTCGTTTAGTGTGTTTTTTTTTTGGGTGGGTTTATTTTTTTCAAGCAAACCATTGCGTATCTTTCAATCAAAACTGTGTCGAAAAGTTTTAACGAAAGGGCATACACATTCTTTTTTTCCCCTCGCCCCGGTCTCCTGTTGTTGCATTCTTAGCCAAATTCTTTCAATCGTCAAATTTTGACAATCGTGTCAAGCGAATATGAACGCCTACATATGGTATTGTGTCCGGGGCCACCGTGCAATGTGCATATCGTTTTTGGTTTGATTGACATTGTGCTACAATATTCCCTCCAAAAGCTCCACCGAACGCCGATTGCTCCCGGTTCGACAAACGTATACATATGTGAAACAGGAAATCACCTATCGAAACCCATGGGTGGATGGTTTCGGTTTTCTTTGCAAAACGATAAAAGTTTTCCCCCGAAGGTAAAGATGTTTTTGTTGCCGCTTTGTTTGAGCTCCCTGACTTGTGGAGCCCTAAAAACCGTTTTGGCATCAATTCATACATTTCATAATCAAATTTAGCTTCTTTTCTGTTCCGGAATGTTCTGTTGCTTTTGTTCAAGAAGGCAGCGGGGCCATAGTTTGCCAAGAAATGCTGAATGATTTTTTCTTGCTCAAAAAACACAAATCTTCCAGCAATCCTTTCCAAATCACTGGCTTTAGCATGCATATGGATATGCGGGTGGATGTTTTTTCGATATATGATTTCCGGTATTTCGAAAAACTTTTTCCCCAAATCAGCCGTGCCAAAGAAGTCAATACTGTCGTGCCCGGGTTTACGACTGATGGTTTTGTGACGGAGTGACAGAATTTGAGCTAGTCAATCAGCTGTCGAAAAGGGAGTTGTGAGGACGTTGGCGTTGGCGGTGCAAAGTGGAATTGATTTTTAATTTGTATTCTGCTTGTTTCTTGGACTTGGTCGTTGGGAAGGCGTACCTTCTGACGGAACTTATTGCTCTAGTTTACTCTAGCCATCACGTTGAATTCCATCAGCCGAAAGGAGTTTTACGTGAGGGTGCAAAGAGGAGTTAAGAAACCGGAAGTAATCTTAGATTAGAAATGGTCCTTTCCTTCTGGCAGGCAATTTCGACCTCGGGCCGGAGCTATCCATCGTTGCCTGACGTCGGTCGTACTGAGTTCCCTTTTTTGGAATAAGAAAAGCATAACGAACCGTCTCAAAGCGCAGGATGACGACCAGATAGCGTTGGGTTGGGGAACCGAATCGTCCTTCACCTAGGTGTAAGATACCGGCAAACGACATCCTGCTACCATTCGGTGGCAACGACATTCAATGAGATATAAATAATCTTTAATGAATTAAATGCAAAGACGAACGACGCTCCCTGCTAGGGATGGTCACGGCGAGACGAGAAAATGGAAATTCAATAACGTTTGATTGGATCTTACATTGGAAATGAACCCGAAGGGAGCCTTACTGAGGAACACTCACATCCGATTACTAGTCGCCGGCGCTGCTTCTTCGCAATCGAGAGATTTATTTAAAGAATAACATGGCAGAAGAAAGAATTAAAAGTAAGGGAACTACAAGCGAGTGTCAATAATCGCACTAGCGACAGCACCAGGAGCGGGCTGGGGACAGCTTCAACTACACAAACATCGTCCAAGATAAGGAACTACAAATCTAAACCATTGCAGACCAATCAAGGCCGGAGCCTGGTTGAGATCAAAGCTGATCTATTCCGAGTATGCTAGGTTTGGTTTTCGGGGTATTTTTGCCCTGACCGGGGCGCTTCCGATTGATAGACTTTCCTCGTGTAAAAAGAAGTACCCTGCGGGTCGTACCCCAAAATGAATATTTTTAATTGCCTCCCACGAATACAAGAAGCCGTTGATTTCGTAGCTAGCGGAATCGAATCGAAAGTAATCAAAATTCAAAACGAGTAGGAAGCGCAAAACACAAACTCAACGTTCAAACGTTCCGCTCATAACGGATTCCTAAGCGCCAATCGTCGTAGCCTCTCGTGTCGGAGTTTGTTGATGATTAATTTGACGCAAGTTTGGTAGAGGAGCAGGAGCAGCCTGCTAAAAATAAGGAAGGATGTACGCCGTGGTACGCTATCGACCAAATGTTTAAAGAGTTTTAATTGTATTTACCCATCAATTGCGATAGATGAACACAAGACAGGGCAGGGATGCCAAATTTCTTGATTTGCCGATGAAACATTCGCGTCGAGATATGTTCGCGAGACGCTCGTTCGTTCGACTAAGGAGAATGAAGCTGTAAAACAGCAAGCAACTACAAAACAGTACGTTTATACTCGAAACAAAGCAATAAACTTCGAACAGCTCATTAATTGTGTTACAACTAATCGGATGAAGCTTTAAATGTGTCATAAAAATATCCACACACACAAGCTGTGGATGGTTAAAAATGTGTAATTCAATTAAATCTAACAGTTCATTGGCTCCGTACGTCGACTGATGTGTGTTCGGCATTTTCGAAAACGAAAACAAGATTCTCGTCCGGTCCCCGGTTGCAATGAATCATCGAGCCGCGGTCAAACATTGATCGGAGCGAGACTTGGGGCGTTAGGTGATCAACCTGATCATGAAATAGCTTAAAAACTCGAAACAGAGCGAGCATTTCGACCGAACACGCATTCACAAACGGCATTTGGTTCCGGTCGGGCGGAAGATCTTCGGTGCTGGCCATCTTCTTGCTTTGATGTGAGCTGAAACCTTAGTCAACCAGAACCCTGATCAGCCAGGTTCTCTGATACACTCACCCACAGGGAGGGAGAGACGGAGGCGGTGTGTAAGAGCGAAAACGCACAAATTCATCATTAAAACTCAGCTCCACTACTGATTACGCTTGATCAATAAAAATTCTATTAATCTATAGTCAACGGTGCGGAAACCGAAGCTTCGACTGATTATCGAGCAAACGCTCCAGAGGAAGAATGAAACGTTGGGAGCATCGATTCGATTTCCACTAATTGCCGCATCGGTTCCAGTTCCTCGCGCACTGTGTCTGTGAGACGCGGTTTGGTGAAAAGAAAGAAAATTCTTTCCACTTCTTTCGCACAAAACAACTCTGCCAACTCCCGTCCGTCGTCGGGTGCAGAGAGTGAAGCATCGACGGCAAAGTTGCAATTTGATGCGTGTAATAAATCTATTCCGCCATCGTCAGCTGGCCATCACGGACTGCCCGCGCCATCAATTTATCCCTCCTGGACACGCAGCACCAAGTTCCACGGCATTTCACGAAAGACTTTCATGGTGCGGCCCGGGTGATGGACCAGTGAAGTGTGAAGTAATTCGAAGTATTCGAGCGGGCAGCACTCACTCACACGGAAGCCCACGGTCTGAGGGCACCATCCAAGCTCCACAACCCAAATAGACGCTAGTGGGCCACAGCGATAGTGGAAAACCCCAGCAACAAACACCATTCCGGACATTTCTCGATCGGAAAATGATCGTTTGAAGATGTGCCCTGGGAAGGCACATTTCGCATTCGCCAGGGGGGGTTTTTCTTGTTGCCTCACCAAAAGAAAAGCTGGCAGCAAGTTGGAGGATCGATGGAACGCCGCGACGGCTACGGTTCAGCGATGCGATCGGATCGGACTATTAATCAGCCCCGGCATTGAAGGGGAACAGCCGATACCGGGGAGCACGGTTTGGCGCTGCCCGACCAAGAAGTCTCTAATTACAGCGAAATGAATCGAAAGAAAGAGTGAGAAACACTAAGCACACCTGCGGATTCATTGAGTTAAATGAATTGTGAAGCCACTCAACCTGTGTGTGTGCGCGCGATCGTGGCTAATGATCGCATAAAGAAAAAAACAGCAATTCGGCAAAGAAGCTCGTGCGAGAAGATCGTGCGAGAAGATCGTGCGAGATCGAAGTGCGTGAGTTCGCGATACGGGAAAAAGGTAGATCGATCCAGGTCCGGGAAAAACATTCATATTGGCAGAACACATCCAACCAGCAAATAAGCCGCTTCATTCATTCGATGAATTTATTCACCCTCGAAGAAATGGGCGAAAATGGACAACGGAGGTAGTTTCAGGTGTTTTATCGAAACCTCTCAACCGTATCCGAGTGACTCCGGGTGGTATCGGTCACAGAGGTCCGCGCAAGTTTGACCGTTCGCCAAAAAACAAAACGAAAAGGAAAACGGTTACAAAGGCCCCCTCCCAGGCAAAAGAAACGCTACCGAGGGCTGGATCTGGTTGGTCGTCAAATTTGCCCGTTCAGTCGACCTCAAAGCGTTTGTTACGGTGTTGCGGAAACGGAACAATAACAAAAGCTTTTAACCGCAATTGTTGTTGTTGCAGCTGGTGGTCGTGAAAAGCCAGACAGGGGGTGCCGAAAGCTGCTCACCCAGACCCGGGTGAGCATGATCGCTCTTGTTGATCTATCAAAAATCATTCGAATGAATCGAAATAAAACGATCTTTCGCTCATCACACAGGTGATGGTGATGAGCGAAAGATGACTGTTAGTGCCGGAAAGCGAAAAGCGAAAAAGCACTTGATGACGTGCTGTATGTTGCTCTCCTGGTCTGATGTCTCCACAGCTCGGGTTTTTTTTCACTCACTGCACAATTTATGCGCAATTGAACAGCAATGAAATACTGTACGATTGGAAGTCGATCTACCGATGGTTCCGCAAGCAAGAATTGGCCACCTGAAGCAAACCAGACGAGCCAGCAATCAGATACGCCTCATATAAGGTTGCCCAAAAAGGCGAAACATTACAATGGAGAACAAAGTGTTTCCCGTCATTTGCAACTTTGTTGTGGTTCTTCACTGAATGTCAGAATTTTGTGAGTAGAAAGTACATCCAAACAGGAGAAAACTATCTTTTTTTTTGGGCTGTGGATGCTATCGAATTGCATTAAAATGAGCTAATCGCTTTAATATCTTACTCATATACCCGCCTGGCTTCAACCGCAACAGCTGCAATGCAAACAATAGATAAACACACTCCCGGTGGAGGTGAGACTTTATCAACCTGTTGTTAGTTTAAGGCCCAAGTGTCATTGCCGTCAGCTTCCGATAGCAACAAGCTTGTGGGTGGGTGTTGGATAAACATTGCAGCCAGCACAAACCAACCAGATCCGGGTGTAAATCGATCCCAATCAAGCGTCTCTACGTGCACTTCAATAGTTTGTCTGTTTGCCGTCAGACACCGGAGTTACGGATTGAAAGACACCAATAAAGCACACCAGTAAAAGAAAGAAAGAAAAAAACGTCAACAACAAAGAGCATAACCACCCTATTGATGGGATTTGCAAAGAACTCCTCACAACATCCTGTCTTTCCCGCCCAACAAAAGTCACTCCCAGGCACAGTGTGGTTGAGGAAAAGCGTTCTCAATTTCACCTTCCCACACGAGTAGTTCCATTTAGCTGTTGATCGCGATTTGTGAAAATTGAATAGAAACCGAATACCTGTTGCAGGTCGTCTGTGTGTCTCAGTGCCCCAGCGTGCCTCGGTCGATGTCACTTTGGCAGTCGCTTCCCTGTCATCGGATGCCCCGGCGCTGTTGAGCTTTGAAGTGCTTCCACCAGTGCACGATATCGATACGGTTAGCACGTTCCACGAACGGAACCACCGTGCACGAGGCACACGCAGGGTGCAGCGCAGCAGCAACGTTCACAACGAGCCATTTCGATTGCATATCATAACACAGAAAAAGAAAACAAAAAAAACGAGACACTCACTCACAAAACGGCGGTGTTGAGTCACATGTTTGCACCCTTCTTCGTTATTGCAGCTATATGGGGCGCTTTTTTTGATGGATTTTTCGCCCTTGTCACCAGGAGGAAGCAATCGATGCTTTTGCAAAATTTACACTCTTCAAACAATAATTGCCGAAAAAGAAAAAAAAACTACAACCACAATAGCCAATTCCGGTTCCGACGTTTTCGCTCGGTACAATCAACAACCGGGTAGGGTTGATGGTTTTTTTTTATTTTGCTTCTTTTATTTTTTTTTCACCCACTATGCTACTGTTTCGAACACGTGCATTTGGAGTAAAACAAGTGGCAAAGATGTGTCAATGGATTTGCGTACTTTGTGTTACCTCGCGGACGCGCTATCACTAACTAATAATAATTCTAACAAGTTTCCTCTGCTGCCCGAAGAATCATGCACGGAATGCTAAGAAACGGAATAGAATATTCATCAGAAATACCACCACACGTGAAATTCCGGCACACTGACACACATCAGCTTAATGGCGCGACTAGCTTCGGAAGCGTGACCGCTCTTTAGGGGTGGTAGAATTCGGCAGTTTGGGGCGGCAGTTGAATAGAACGTACCACTCGTCATGAATGTTTTGGATGGGCGATAACTTGGGCCCCAGTTAAAACCGGGCAAAAGGGGTCTGCAAGACGGCGAGAGCTTTCCACTTTCATTGATAGAATTATAGTAACGAGCTGTTCGTTATCAACCTCCAAAATGAGAGATCAATCGCGTTGAAGGGCAAGAACGAAAATACGCCATTGATCACTGGACCGTGGAAGTGATCTACTGGTAAGAACCGGTACGAAGGAACGTTAAATTAAGCTCTAAATTGAAGCAATCGAAAATAAATTATAAACCATTAATTTCACAATATTTAGCAAACAACAAACAACCAACCGAATTATCACGTATAACTCGTAAAACTTAGCTTATTTACATCAAATTGTACATAAAAATAACACTTCGGACATAAAACTCATAAAACCCATAATTTTGCTGCACGTTCTTGGGCATTTCTTGGAAAGCGGTACCAAGAGACACAGAAAGCAGATTAGCACCAGATACGGGAGTGGCAAAAAATGCCGATAACCTATCGGTTTCTTGCAGTTATTGTAGCGCAACGGGGAAAACACCCAGTACGCATCAATAAACTCTTCACCAAATAGTTGGCTTGTGCCTGTGTTAAGTGTTACATGTTCCGTCTCGGAATCGAAATGATCGACGCAATCCTCGAGGTCAAGCGCTTCAGCAAGCGAACTAAACCATACGGCCCACGGTTGCACGGTACAACCGACTCGGACCAGATTCTAGACTCTGCAGCACGGAGAAATGTCAAATGTCAATTTATGAGTCTCAATACTCACATTCAAGTTTTGTTGTACATAAGCGCGCACACACGCGCGGGCATATGTGTCCGACATTTGGATGGAATTCGAAATTTGATTTGATTAGAAGATCAAAAGGTGATCGATGATCGATGGACGGCCCCTATATAACTGGCGGTAATGGGGGTTGTTTTTACCCGGCCCCGTGTAATGCGCCCCGATGGATTGATGTTTGCAACAAGATCATTTGCGCCACGTCGCGCACGCGAGCTAAGTACGCATCGGTGATCGTGTTTGGTTTGGAAGTGTCTTCCGATCGCCTGGTTGAACGAGGTTATCAAGGGAATGGTTCGGGAATGGTGTTTTCTTTTTCGAGGCAGCGAACAATATTTCCAAACGTTCTCGCACCTCTTCCGTCGCTGCCCGTTCCGATTCCCAGGTCGATTATTGATTGGAAGTGTGCGAAATGATTCGCTGCCCTTGATAGAAGCCGGTCGTTCATGGTCAGTTTTGGTGTTTGATAAGACCGTAGCGCGAACGAACATAAGGGCACAGGCATGCTTGATGTTTAATTGTGGAAAGCCTGCATCTGCTTTCCAGATGAAACACACCACAAACCGACCACCTAGCCAATTGCGCCTCCATTAAGGCTAATGATATTTTTCATTAAAAAAATAATATCCAAAATTGCGCTAATATATCAAACGTAATGGTGCTTCCGTTCTTCTTCACCATCACATTACACTCGGATAAATAAAGCACGAATCTCCACCTGCGCCAAGAGAGCAAAGAATGTATGTGGGCGAGGGCGCGTGTAGGGACGATTATTTTGTTTCCCTTTTTGGAAGCGGTTCTTGCTTTGGAAAAGAAAGAAAATGACACCACAGTCAATAGGTAAATCGGTACAGGTTGTGATAGCACGGGTCGAAATCAGCATAATATCTACCCAGTCTACCCTTCCAGCATCGTTGGTGGATACGGAATTAAAGGTTTTATTTGCAAAATCACCTGATTACCACTCCGGCGTCTCCGGCACGGGAAGCCATTTACTAACGATGGAATTTTCATACCATTTTCTTTTGAAGCACAGACATACTCCTACACACGGAAGGGGTGTTGAGCGTTGGAAGAAAGGTTGGCAAATTTGTCATTGCTGGCAGAAACGCAGAGTTTGGAGACTCACCTGAGAGAAGAGAATAAAGAAAACAGAAATACATTAGACATAGGATCGTTATTAACGTTTCCCAGTGGAAACGGCAGACTCCGGGTGGTTCAGGGTAATACAGTGCACGAGACCACGTTTTTGGTGTCTGGTCTGATGAAGTGTCGCGAGTGAAGAAACAATTTGCTCGATTACTTTGTAGCGAACGTGCAAGGGTCCTTACTAGCATAGAGGGATTCACATTCTTTCTTTCTATATCAGCCTCAAATCTCAATCACTGGAAAACAGAACCACTCACAGCTACTCGTACGATACCGTCTCGAAAATGTTGACACAAAACAAAATTCAACCGATTGTGAAGAGAAGTTTCCCTTTTTTTTGCTCTCTCTCTCTCCATTACCTCCTCACCGGAACGCGGTCTATTGTTTCATGGCACATGGCTTCATGTGGCGTTGCCGGGGAACTCGTGTATAAGTGCACCTATTTGAAGAACGAAATCCTTCATTATCAATCGCAACATTCGCACCGTTGCCGCTTCGGAATCCTTTTTCTTTTGGCGATTGGGATTCGCACACGATCTTGTCTCTAATGAGTACTTGATAGGAAAATAGGCGACTTCAAACTAGGGAGCAGACACGGTGACAAACCAGGCACCAGGAACGTGCCTTTCGGGCCGTATCCTGAAGCACACAGTAACGTTAAAAAAGTGGAGAGAAAAAAAAACCATGCAAATCTCAAAGGAGTGTTTCGTTTGACGTTTTGTTAGCAACTCGAGCGGTCGTTGCTCGTTGCAAAGTTTTTTCCACTTTTCTCGGGGGAAAAATAATGCACCAGCACTACCACACACACATCGACAAATTGGGTTCGCGCGACACCGGACGAACAGGGCCTTTTGAATGGATAAAACAGCGGTTTAGAACACTCCGGTGGGATGCAACAGAGAAAAAAACACACTGGCTTCGTCATTGACTTTCCCTCACTTGCTTGAGGATTCGCCATTGTGTATGTGGGCGTATGGAGCACGGATAGAACATGTGCAGGATTCGTTAGTTCGAATTCTTTGGAATCGCTCAAGGGTAGCTCTTGTTTGTTTGTGAACCGTTGCATACAGTGTGACGCTTCGAATTAACAGTTAATACAAACCGAACACCGCACCATGCCCATTAACGGAATGGAGAGTGATGTTTGCCACTCATCTCCGATTCACACCGGCATTCAATGCTTTATTTCATTCCACGCGTGGCATGATGCAAAAGGCATTAATTAGATGAAGGTGGACATTTTTTTTTAATGCAACGCGCATCATGCATCCTTCGGCCGGATTTGTTTGTTTTCCACCGCTAGTACATTCATTTGTGAAAAGCGCCAGGAGGCAGTATTTCGAATCCTGCCATTTGTGGCGTGCAACAGGAATTCTTCACACTCACTTCAACCCACGTTCTAACCGAACGTCTTTTCACAGAAAAGGAAATATGGTACGTCGAAATGAATATATTTACGATTTATTAAGATACGTAGCATCTACACTCGAAGTGTGAATATCCTCGGAGTCATGTACGATTGCAATTAAATTTTGTTAGAGTATTGCAAAAGGTGCAACATACGGAAAGGGATTGTAACATGTAACTCAAATCGCATATCGGCTTATAAAGCACAACAAGAGTTACAGAAACAGCTTAATTGTCATCGCGCTGTAAAAATAATGAATAGAACAGACTGACACACTCAGGGCAGCAAAGAAATTCTTCATAATGCAACTATTTGTGACGTTGATAAAGAATTCGTATGCTTATCATTTTCCAATAAATATCTGTTTGACTATCATCTTTCAAATCACATGGAGTTGATTTTGTAAAGAATTAAATTAAAATGGGAATCCGGATGGAAAATTCGCCATTGAACCTCCAGAAATAACATTCGTATGTATATCGATTTCGAGTTCCTTCTTCCTTTCTTCCTCCGTCACCTCAATCTATCCAATCTCTCTGAACAATTCTGAACAACTCGATTCGGCCGTTTTTGGGGATGATCTTAGCGTTCCTGGCGTCCTTTCACTCTCTTCAGAAGTTTGATTGCTGATGCCAATTAGCCTTCGGGCGAGGATTCGCTTTTTTGATGAATGAATCCTTTTCGTGCCGTTTTTCCTTTCCCACCCCGGTTACCTCACGCGTTTGGGGAAGTTGGAAATGGAGTGCTGATGAAAAACAAAAGATATCACGAAACGGACACGGAGACGGAATGGGTTGGAAATCCTTGCCGGGCTGATGGCTGATGGCCATACGTGACGATTTTCAATGTACGGTCGCCTTTTTTCTTCCCTCCCAATACACACACATGCATGCTCTTTCTCTCTCTCACTCGTAGAGGTTCATTTTTCACCGAAAAGCAAAAAGGAAAATTTACATAATATATGTTACGATTTCATATTTTATCCCCCCTGTCGCATTCCTCCAACGAATCCTTCCAACATTCCTCTTAGCTTTCGTTGGAGATACTGTACGAAAAGTGTCTTTCCGAACCCTTTTCCAACACACACACCATCACATGCGAATCCTTTTGTGGGGATTTTTCCGCAGGATCCGCAGCGGGAGGAATATTTCCTGTCTTCGGCCCAGCCGCGCGCACTTGCGTGAATTTAGTGCTTAGAAGAGGAAAATGATTTTTCATTTGTTTCTCGCTTCGATACCGTAACCCGTTAACCGACGGAAGGTACAACCCGGACGGACGGGAGATGGATTATTTTATTCCCTCCCAATGAGCCACCGATCCTGCCGACAGCCGGCCAACAATTTGTAGGGGGGGAAAAAAGAATGAACACCGGCGAGTGAAAGGAACATACGGATATAGGCAAATTTTACTTCTTCTCCAAACCCCATCCGGGAAAGTGGTCAAACGAAAAACGGTCAAATATAATAATAAATGTATGAATTGAGCAAGAGCAGGCAAAAAAAGCTTTGCGATCGTCGAAACGGCGCAAGGAGTAAGGCGAACGGGAGGGTGTGTGTACATATTTCATAAATTTTTGGTACGCATTACCGTATGATGACCATTCGAAAAATGCTAAATTACCGGTGCCGGGGATAGGGATTTTTCCGAAAAAACCGAACCTTCCGTATCGGTCCCACTCGCCGGGGCCCGCTTCCCGAAAAGTGGTTACCAATGGTTGCCGACTAATAGGGAACGCGTGGTGTTGTGGAAAATATTTGTAGCATTATAAACAAAAAAACAAAAATACTCCAAGCCCACAGCAACTCAACAAAATATAACTCTCGATTTGAAAGAACAACAGCATCGAAACCTTATCTAAAAGGCAAAAGGTACGCCGGCCGGCGAGACGAGAGATACAGGGGCAGTTCCAGCGGTGGGGCCAGCAAACGCTGATGGGGATATTTATAACGATAAAATATTTATTGAAGTATTGTTGTGATACTGCCAAACTGGCTTCACCTGTACGTGTGTGTGTGTGGGCAAAAGTTGCTCTTCCGGTAAACCCGGTTCACCCAGCGCCCTTTTGCTACCGACACCTACGGGTACTTCTTCGGGTGCGAATGAAATTTTAATACACGGACTTCAATTAATGAAGAAGAACAACAAAATAGACGCATTTGCGTTTCTCTGCCCTGTCGCCCGAAGTACAAAACCTACAACTTTCCAAAACTGGAACCAAATGCTAGAAAATAAAAACCGATTCCACAATCCTTGATGTTAGTTGGGGAGGAGCAATAGATGGGGAGGTGAATTGTATATTTTATTTACTTTCATTAAAAACCCATAACTCCAAACACATACTAGGTGAAGTTCGGTAGAACAAAAGAAAGCGATCGGGTTGCTGTTTTGTGTATGTGTATTTTTTTTTTGTTCTCTACCAAAAAATTGTACCCCCGCCCGCAAAGGGTCATGTCCGGAGAAGGATTTCTGGTGCTGGTCTTTTTAGTGGTCAGCAGCGTTCAGTGCCTTTTTTTGTTTCACTACCGGCCCTAACCCGGTCCGTTGGAGGGTTGCAGATCGGTTCCGCTTTTTTTTGGGACCAGTCACTCCCCCGGTAGGTACCGGTACGCGGGAGTTTCGGGGCCAGATAAACCAAACAAAAAACGGACTAATTCCCGGACGCTTGGGCCGAGTTTTTCGATCGTTAATTGTAATTTGTTTTAAATAATTTTAATAATTTACGCAACCGGAAAGGCCCAATACGTCCCCAGCACGTCGGGAAGGATTATTTCTCGTGGGGTAACGTCGAGAATTGTCTACATGTTTGTGGCTGCCCCTTTTGCAATGATCTTCCGTTTTTATTCCGTTTACCCTATAATACCGTCGCAATGATGTATTGGTCTTTCCCCCCGCTAGGTGGGAAACAATAGGTGGGCAACGGTACGGGGATAAATTATAAGACCCTTGGTGGTGAGGAAACATTACACAAAAGGATACAATAAATGCGAGAGAGAAAAAAGGGCACTTTTCGCAAATACTCGCGGTACAGATGGTTGGGAGTGGAGGATAGAGCGGAAGCACAATATCTTACATTTGTGGAAGGTGAACAAGACTGTTTGGAGGTCTAACTGTGGGTAATACAGCCCGCCAGTGTGCAGCATTGTTACAGAATGGCTTCATTATTTTATTACTGCGTCAGTTTGAAATTTATTTTTCCATTCCACTTAAATGGAGACCGGGAAAACCGGGAAAAACTCCTCCGAGGAAAAATAAAACATCGGCCGGAGTCTGTGTGGCTAGTGGAATGAGTAGATATTTATGCGATTTCTACTGAACGTACACGAGATTACGGTTACTCGAATTACATCGATCGTGAGGCTTTGCGTATACAGGGCGTATCATGTCCATCACACAGTGGAACTCACACTCACGAATAACAAGCAGCTTTGTGCTAACCACTTCGATCTAAGCTGTATGGAAGCTCCTAAAAACACACACACGACTCATCTGCTATCATCCTTCAAAGGATGCATCGGCGTATCCAAGGCATCTGACTCCAACTAAATCCAACCAGAAACCAAAGCCATCGTTAGAAGAGGCGAAAAATCCGAAGATTATTAACCTTCTCAGCTTGTTTACATCGAAATAAAAGCATCCCCGTGACAGGCAATGGCAGCAGCAGGAGCAAAACAAAAAGTGTCATGGCAATTGTATGGGGGCCCACCCAAGGGCTTCGGTTGCTCGAATCAAACAGATGTAATGGTGGGTTGGGGAAGAGAGTCATCTGATGGACAATAAGGCAGCTCTTTTCCTGATGCAGCATAAGAGTAGACAGGATCGAAAAATAGCGCCAATGTCCAAAAACTATCCAGACAAACGGAAACACTAACTAACTAGTTCGATGCAGAGGAACTGGAGGGAAATGGGCACGTTCTTTCCCAAATCCATGACTGAGCAAGGATGAAAAGAAGAAAGACATATGATGGAACCGTATCTCCTTCATCTATTTCTCCTTGGATATCTCCAGGAGTCTTCACTAATGCACCACAAGTCCACACCAAATGTCCCGGACTGACCGTACCATCCTGACTGCAGGGCGTCCTTCAGACAATCAACAGAAAGAAAGTCGATAGAATCAGGAACACACAGAAACTGGGAAAAGGATGGCCTTTTCCCGACGTGCAGGTTGCTCATTTTCTCCCCAAAAACCGGCCACCAGCTTCCAATCGTTGCTTTTTTGTTGGACGACCGATGCTCAACTTCGAATCCTTTTGATTGCAAATATTTACAACAATAATATTATAGCTGGACTTTATGCGAGGTGTGATTGTTTCTGCAGGGGCGGGAGTATTGTAAAGTGAAACCCCATTCGGTTTCATGTCGAACAAAGAAGAAATCGACTGACCGAGCACATGACGAAGGGATAGTCAACTGGTTATGATGTCTCTGCGTATGCAAACAAACCGTTCCATCCTTCCATCCTTCCAGAATGTCCAGAGCGCTACTGTTCGGTAGGACGGGTGAATGAATCCTTTCGTTACTGGCAGTCAACGATTGGAAACAAATGAAACGAACACTCGTAACTGATCGGTCCGTGACTTCCCCCACACGTGGGGGGAGGCATTGGAGTTTTTGGGGGACAGAAAGAAAAGTTCCCACAAACTCTGTTCGCTAGGGTTCTCAAACCCGGTAGCATTAGTTCCCTTCAATCGGTTCCGTTTCTCGGAGATTCTGCAAATGATGCCTTGCGGTGGTTGGTGTTTTTGGGGTAACAAGATCTGGTCAAGATTGGGCATGCGGGACATTTTATGTCGTTTCGATTTCGACGTCCATCCACCGACGACTGGACCGTCCCCATAACCGTGCGGTATTCGGTTGACCGACTCGACTCGCACATGGAAACTCACCGGGTGGTCCAGCCTGTCCGGGAAGGGAAGGTGTCCGGTTAAAAGCTGCCCAAAAGTAAGCTTCTAATAAATATTGTTTCACTTGCTGGTTTCTTCTGTTTGCGATTTGTTCAAATATTGAATCCGGCACCCATCATGTGACCGCTTGAACCGAATGTCTCCATTTGGAGTGCGGTTCTGGAGCGCCAGGGTTTCGGAACGTTGGACTTTCTTCACTTTGGCAGGTGGGTTCACATTTAACGATCCGGTGGTGCAATAACAGCAGCAAGGGGCCGTTGTATTTAAGGGAAGCGCCCAAACTTTCAAGCAGTTATATTCTTTTTTATCGATTATACCCCCAGTGGGAGGAAGGAGGCCCACTTTCCTGGGGACCGAGGCAGTCTTTGTTGGCGTTCACACAACAGTAACACATCTTCTCGGCAAGATCGTTAATCGAGAGTTATTGGTCGCGAATGGTCGCACGCGGTCGCATTTCGTGTCGCGCTTGACAGACCTGCCAACAGCTGGTCGATTAAAACAAATCATTAATTGTGCCATTAACCAAACCTCCATCGGCCGTGGTGGCCCAGTGTGGCCGCAACGAATGACCGCAAGAGAAAGAGCACGCATTTCGATTCTTTCGGGTTTTGTGATTTGACCAACCGTAGCAGTGTAAATTATGCTTTTCTTTTCTTTTTGGTTTTTGGGCACAAAAACCGAATCATAAACCGAATCATCCTGCTCGAATCGATTGTTGAACGTGACACGGTCGGGAGTGACTTTGGAGACCAGCTCGGCCCGAGGATTGGGTTATAAAATCCGGAAAATCTGCGACAACCCGTACTCGGCGGTGGTAGCGTTCAGTAGAGGTGGAACACGCCGGGGTGTTTCGCATACTTTAGACGAAAAACTATAAAATCCTCTAATTGACTCGCGACGACGGCGACAACGACTTCCCTGAGGTTGACGATAGTTTCGCATGGCTGAGACGTCTCAACAGGGTCGCAAATATTGCCGGTATGGGTTTTGCAAAACCCCATCTTGGTTGCCCGTTGCAAAAGGAGGGGGGGCCTTGAGTTTTTGTCATCCGATCGATCCCGGGCAACATTGCAACCGTTAGACAAGACGCCGCGGGCAATAAAAACAATAATAATATGTAAAACAGCTATAAATTATAGACGAGCGGACAGATTTGGTTGTCGCGCTGCGGTCTCGCTCTCGCATTTGCTTTTGTTTTCCCGCACGCTAAAAATAAGCATCGCCCAGAACGATGGTCGTTTGTGAGTGTGCTGGTAGTGCTGGTTACAATTCTTCCTTCTCGATAATGGGAAGCAGCATCCCTCGGCAAAACAAAACGTTGCATTTGTTAGGTACGGAGAAGCGTTCGAATCAAGCGCGACTACTTTCACCCGGTAGCGTGTCTTATTAGTTGACTATTTGCTCCCACACATCCGCCACCCCCTTTTCGCATCTTCCCCCTGCCAACACGATCCCACCGGGGGAACTTCGGTGGCAGAAGACTAAGAACGAAGGCAAGCAACTGCCTAAATCACACATATCCCCTTTTTGCTGGGCCTACTGTCTGCCTGTCTGCTAGCGTCTCTCACGCGCGCGGAAAGAGAATAGTTTTCAATGCACCACAGAACCGGCCGAGGGTTGGTGTAGGTTTTTCCTTGGATCAGAAATAAATCGCTACAGAGTGGCTGCGACACTCAGATTAGCCGTCGTTTGGTGACTTGGTACTTGGTGGTTCGAGGTGGAAAGGGTTGATGACTATGATGCACGAGGTAATGTAGATTCCACCCATAATCAAGTGCAAAAGCAAAAAAAACTCCTGCACAGTGTGGTGAACTATTTTCACAATTGCATCACTAAACCATTATTCACTAAAACTCGAGATTTGAGAATTGTTGTGTGTAGGTCATATGCGCCTGTGTGTGTGGTATAACTCGATCAAGAATATCGAGCTCGTGTGTGGAAGAATTCCCCAAAGGTGTGATCATCGCAGCGGGTCAGAACCGAACAATTTGTTCTCGCCGGGGGCTGCAGGAACTTCCCAAACTCCCAACAAAACATTATCCCAATGGGAGAAGGTGGGCGAAATGGGAGAAAAATTCCGTCACAACCAATCTAACGCCCGAGTGCCACTTAGGCAGCCCGAATGTTGTGGTTTGAGCCCCCGAGGGGGAGCTTGAGGTGCACGAGAAAGAAAATCTGGTCGAAAGAAATTTGTCGCCCAGGCTAGGTAGTAGATCATTTCTTACGAGTACCGAACCCGGGGTTGGACTGTTCCCTTTCCTGTTTCTGAGCTATTGATACAGTCTCTCCTTATGTGTGTGTTTGGTTGCTTTCTTTTTGGAAATTCCCTTGAGCGTCTAGGAAGACGTGTGATGGCACGTTTGCGGTGTGATTCGTGCATTTTGCCGTGAAGAGGTGATTCATTGCCGATGGATGGTGATTTATTTGGAGTGTCATTTCCACGCACGCGGTTCGAACGCAAGGAAAGTTTCGTCCGTGGTGTTTCCACCACCCCGAACAAAAGCCCGATCGACGCCTGGTGTCGGTGTGCCAGGGACTTAGCGAGACACTCAGTCCATTACCCAGCCCGGAACCTTCCGTTCGAGGGGGTGGGTTTTGCGTTTTCCTTTCGCGCCACCCCGAACCATACTTCATTTTGTGATCTGTTCGATTTGCTGGTCTAAACGTACCCGCAAACGTGGTGAACGAATTCCTCGATTTCCTTTCGGCTCTGTGTATGGTGGGTATTTTCGAGAGATGGGATTAAAGATTGATTTATGTGTGCGGCGTTCCCGGCTGCTTCGAGGGAACCATTTGCGGGTGGAAGAGCTGCCCCAAAAATGCGAGACCACAATCATCAGGCCCGCCTGAGGTGTCAAATGAAACAGTGACAATTTGGGTGGTGTGTGTGTATATGGTTTACGTTTGTTTTGCATTTGTTTTTGCTCGATACCCCTCAATGGTGGTGGCCAGTGCGTAGGCGACACAGAAACAGAACGGCCTGGAATGGTTCCTGTACAGGAGAAAAAAAAAGTGGGAGAAAACCATTCGACTTATAGCTTAGAAGCCGTAAATAAACCATTCTGCTGCGGATCCATCTGTCCCACGTCGTTGTTGCGGTTTTGTTCGTGGTTGGTGAAGGGATTGTGACAGGCGATTCGACATCTTCGCCTTATATTGTGGGGAGCAATGAGCACATGAGTAACAAATGGAATTATCTATCGAACCGGTTGTTTGAAACAATCACGCACTAAAATAGCTACCAATTAGGAAAATTGTTTGTTAGATGTAAACATCACGAATAGAAAATTTAAATAGAAATTTATAAATATCATTCAATGCGCTGTGAAGTGAAGCAATGTTTCCTTACTAACACAAACGTCCCAAAAATACTATTATCACCAACAAGCGATCTGTTTTCGCTTCGAATTATGTTTCGTTTCAGAGAATGTCTTATTTTACACCCTGATTGAAAAGATAACTGGTGTGTATTTTTTTTTTAGGCATTTCCATGACCGCACGCTGGAAACCATCAATCCATCAATTGCAATGCAAAACAGTAGACGATACTTTCGTTTTTAATGCAGGTTTCCATTTTTTTAGTGCCGAATTTTCACGTGCGTTTTTTTTTCGCGTTTTTGTTTGCCCGCCGAAAGTTTGTGTTCGACCGATTAGCATGAATGTGGCCGCATTTGTTTGTACCGCGGGTTTTTGTTTTTTGTTTTATTTTGTTTTTTTCTCCACCTCCCATTTTTAGCGTTTGTTACGATGCACCTAATTTTGGACGGTCGCAACATCGGTACTGGAAATGGATGGAATGGAAGAAAAGTGCATGCTTTCGATACCTTTTCACTGGGTTTGTCTTAGTGTTTTTGGGGCGCGCGGATTTGGTTGTGGAAAAGGGCGGAAAGGGTGTCTGGAGCCGAATGTTTAATGTACCGAAAAAGGTGCTGTACCGAAACATACGGAGCAGTACTGGGTGGGTACTGAAATCGCATCGAAACAAACGACCGAACATGAGTGCGTTTAGCGTTTTGTATGTCAGTGTAAATGTTTTCCCTTTTTTCCAACAATAACAACAACAGGGTAACCCCACCAAAGTCAGGGGCCAGAGGTGTGAGGTCAGCAAATGGCAGGAATGTTGCTGTTCGTGTTTTGCAATTAATGTGATTTTTGAACTCGTTTCTTTTGTTTGTGCCCTGTTACGCGGCGTGTTGTACTGCTGCAACGAGAACAGATGCTTGTGCAAAAAAAAACCGACACAAAAAAACAGCCCTTAACCACACCATGTGTCGCTGGTGGAAAACTGCTGGGAAAATAAGTCGAATATGTTGTGATCCTCGTTTTGATCTTACATTTCTAGGTATTATTCCCATCAATTAGTTTCATCTTAAGGATCCCGCGACAAGGAATGAGTTCGTCGGGTTGCTGGTGTGACAGTTCTTTGCGCGTATTGATTAATTGCAACCGATACGGACGATTTATGTGCGACCGATGCTGGAGACGCATGGTTGATCGTACAATCCGCAACCGATCGTTGCGTTTGCGCATTGGGAAGTTGCACGATCGTCGCATTTGCAAAACCGCAATCAATTCGGTACGCCCTTTTCCTGCAACGACTGTTACTGTTTCCGGTGCAGGCACCCCTTCCCCCCCTCCCTTACCCCAAAAAAGGGGTAGGAAAATCTGGTACCGGGTGTGGAAATGGTGTACTTAGTAGCGCCTAAAATAAAACCCGTTGCATGTGCTTTATTGCAGTTTTATTTTAAATGCCGTTTCGGAGTTTTATGTTTGCCCGTACCGGAGGGAGCCGTAGACATTTCGAGGTTGCTGTATTTTTTTTTTATTTTTTTTGCAAATGCTTTGCCTTTCGTTGTCTGCCCTTCTTCCAGAGTGGCAAAACAGCAAATGGTTTTAGATTTTCTTTTTTTTGTTCGTTCGCCGCTTTTGTTGTTGCTTTATTTTCTCCAAACGGCCTTCTGGGGCCGCGGGTCGAAGCGTGTTTTATAGCTCTTGCAAGATCTTTATGAGATATGGGGTTTGTTTTAATTAAGAATTTACAAAATTTGCCCTTTTCTACCTTGCTTGTTTTTTTCGGGTGCTTACTCAATTGTGAAACTGTTCCATTTTACAAACCAATGTTCGATCCAAAAAACCGCCGTGTCTCATGGCAGGAAACTGCAGGATACGCTGAACGCTAATCACCACCGCGGTAAAAGGGTAAATCTTGTGCAGAATGCGAAGGAATGGTTCTTTTTGCCGTACTTACTGGGGAACGATTTGTGAAGGCACACGTTGTGGCTTCCATTTTGTCAGCAATACTAGCAGACAAAATGCGCAGATAAACCCACAGCAGAAGGACTCCAAATTGGTGGATCTCACAATCGCCAGTGCCTGCCAGGGGCGGACACAAAGACGAAACTTTTTCCTTCATTTTCGATTTCCGAGTGGAAAATTTCGCAGCCGCAGGAGGGAAGGAGTAGAGGCAGGAATGGCAAAGAAACTGTTAATTACTTTTATGTTGCATTTCTCTAATGGGTTGGTGCATATGATTCGGTGCTAATGAAAGGCGGCATGTAGAATGTAGAGACGGTTGCAGATACTAGCGTCGTGTCTTGTACGTACGTATCGTACCGTGAATGGGAAAATCGTGTTTACCCTAGCCCATGAGTTAAATAATAAAATGCGCTCCTTCATATCAACTTTTGTAGCAACGGGGTTTTTGCTTCTTGGCGTTTGATCTCTACTGATAACATATTGCATGTCTTTCTGTAAGAAGTTCGCCTCTGTAAGAAGGAAGACAAACTTTAGCTTTCATTTTGGTTTTGCTTTTTTGCCTCCATAAGACTTGTATTGATAGCTTTCATATTTTGTGCCAAACATTATGTTTGTGTCTTCGTTCCCTTCTATGAATGGTGAGCAATTTTTTTTGCAGTATCAAATATTTATGCTACTTACAAACATCGTGTATGCAAAGTAACGATTTATCTTTTGATTTTCTGCAAGAAAATTGCATTACTTCCCTTGAGTTTCCATGAGCTGGGAAGCAGTAACGTCCCACTTTTAATAAGCACACAAATTGATAAAAAACCCACTCATGTGTGTATGTGTGTAGTTAATCAAACGTCAGCGTAAAAACGAAGATTTCATATAGATGCAATATATATAAAAGAACTGCTCTGATGTAAAAATTCAAGAGCAAAGAGTGATCTTTTGCCGCACACTCACAAATCTGCATGAACGTTTCGTTAAATGGTTTGGATAAAGGATATAAATATCCACATATGAATATGCGCTTGGACGAGCATTCTCCAAGTATTCACTGCTTTTTACAGTTTTTGCGTTTGATGCACTTTTCCAACGCTTCTGAGAAGAAGAAAAAAAACACACCATTTGACGCATGGGAGTTTCGTGGAAAAAAATGCCACACATGCATGATGCAAAATAAAACATCGAGACTATCCATTCGAGAAATGATGCAAACGTACTCGTTCGCAACACTTTCATTCATTAATGATGTTAAATATCCAGCATCTCGCAGGAGAATAATGTCGGTCCCCGGGAATAGATGGTGGCTGGCAGATTTTAAATGGGAAGAAAAGGATAACGTGCTGGCTCTGCTGGCTGGCAAACGAATTATGCTTTAGTTTTTAATTTTCTATTCACACTTTCGTGTGATGAGATGAAGGAAATGGCACATCACGCGGTATGTTACAGGTCTTTTTTGTGTTTTCCTTTATTTTTTATCTCTATTTACCTAACGCCGCGACCAAAAGTAGCAACTTTTTTTTTCGCACTATCCCCTATTGTCCGTTCCTTCTCGGCAGTGGTTTTTCCAAACAATCACAGTCTTGCATGCGACCACAGAAATGGGTAAAAATGTGCAAACGTACTGGTTCTTTGGTTTCGGCTAGAGGATGTAATTTATGCACTCACAATGCTTGGAATCTAGCCGGACATCCAGCGTCAAACGCATCGCGTCTCGGCAAAAGTGTGTGCAACACCCTTTCCCATCCAGTAATTTCCAACCCGAATGCAAAAATGTAGCATAAATCATAAATTTAGCTTATAAATCATTGCTTCAAGCAGGTCACACACTCGTCGCCGCAAGCAAGCGGAAAAACGGGAAAAGCTGAACTCGCCACGTGTTGTCGTTTGGTGGTTTTGTCGCTTTCGCTTGGGCGGAATATTAGAATCGTTGGAATTTGTGTTCGGGGCGTTTCTTTTTTCTCGATTTGTTTTAACATGCACATGTTGCTGTTGTAGATTTCTCGAAGAAATCTTAAAAATCGATGATAAACGTAGACCAGTTTTGCAGGAAGATTTGGAAGAATTTTGAAATTGGCTGATGTTCATAAAATTTTCCAAATGACAAACGATCATCATTTGGCCCTTAATTAGATCGATCTCTCACCAATTAAATTAGGGTAACGATTGAACTTCTAAGGTTAAACTGTTTTCTTTATTTCCCAAGGAGTTTTAGAATTCTGAGCAGAATGAATCATTTTCTGCTGGCGCCTGTAAAGCGAAAAGGGGAATTTTATTTTAGTGGGTATTTGATCGTTTGAGGTTACATTTTTGCTTGCTTCGCCCACAAACCGATGAGGGGCGACTTTCGATAAAATCGACCACCTCAAGACACTCACTCGAGAAATGCACCATAATAAATCAACTTGCATGCAATTGAACGAACAATGGGGAGGTCTTTTGCTTGCGTGTGTTTATGTGTAACAACAATGACATGTTATATTTGTGTGTATGTGTGTGTGTGCTACGCTGTGAAGAAAGTCCTGGCTGTAGCATTTTAAGTGTAGCGACTCGCTCCACGCGATTGTGGATAATTTATTCCACCTCGTCAATTCACCAGATATGGGTTTCGGTTAGGGCTAGATCGAAGATGGTTGGAAAGGCGGTTTACCTTTGAGGTCGTATTATTTGTTAATCACTCACGTGATTCTATCTGGTGCGCAACGGGTGACGCGAAAGGAAAGTTTTTCCTTTGCCGAACAAATCACAAACGATTTCCCATTCAGCGTCGTTCCGGCATGCGTCGCGGAGTGGAGTGCGGTAAAGGAAAAGGGAAAAGTCCTCGCAAAAGAAATCAAAGAACGCATTCTGACAAAACAAACGCTAAACAAGGGACAATGGGCCTAAAAAAGGCAGCCACACACGCACACTGATATGCGCCAATGACGGTGGCATTTAATCGAAGTCAAACTTCAAAGACGAACCCCCATTGGGAGAGAGAAAGGAAGGTGGGAAGTTTAAACCGTTTGATCCAATTCTTCGGTAATTTGTTGTTGGAGGGATCGGTACCAAGGGTGGCACCATTTGCACCCTTTCACCACATCGCACCCGGCTCCTCCCTGCAGCGGCTAGCAAACCGCGGATAAACACACCGAGCAACATTTGCATATAAATTTCAACTTTCTTCTGATAAGAACTTTTTATTTTTATTACCTTTCATTTCTCCCACCGAGAATGGCAGCTCAATATCGTACGGGAGGGTGAGATTGTCCCCGGTTGACGAAACCGCGGTAAGGAAACGTCGTGCTGATCGTCGAAAGGAGGAACGTTAGGGGGAACAAATGAGCGCGTGAACAAGGAGTTTCGATTCGATTCGGTTTTATAATTTGTTCCGTTGGGTCGAAGTTGACGTTGGGATTTCTTCACTTTTTTTTGTTGTGCCAAAGCCTCAACGACAAACGATATTTTATCAATAAAAACATTTTCACCCGTTTGTGGTACAAAGGGGACAAACATGGGAAAATAGGGCTCCCGGTTCGTACCGAACGCCAAAAAGGACAAAGCGAAACGATTGAGTTTTTAATTCGATCAAATGCTAATGCCTTGTCATTGGAACAGTGGAAACACGCAGAACGACTGCTGTTTGCACCGCGGCAAGGCGGCCGAGTGAAAGGCCGTGGAAACTTTCATCGAGTCATCCATTAGCGAGAACGCAGCTGCGGATTGCGGATTTAGCCAGCCGTTTTCCCGAGTCCGCATGGAAAACTCCGGCATCCCTGTCCCCCTTCTGTAAATGGAAACAAATCGAAAACAATCGCAAAACCTCGAAACGATCGACTGCACCACCGGGGTGGTGCTTGGTGGGGTAATGAATGCGACACACGGTTTTCCACGTCCCCAAAGAGTGAGGGGTAGGAATGTTTTGTGCGGTGGGTGGACGATCGAGGGGTGCAAAAGTGACATTGCTCCGGCGTGTTGATGAAGGAACTGGTGGGCGGATTGTTTGATTATATGGTTAACTTGTACCATTTTTTTTGCTTCTTCTGTTTTGCCGCATACTTCGGAAGGCGTATGATACGTTTTACCACTGCCACACGAACTGGGTGGTGGTGGTCGATTCAAGCGATTCGAACGATTCGGAAGAGAGTGCGCTCGCGATGGCAGCTCGACCGCCTTTATGGAGGCACCAAACCGGGAAAACAGCACCGATGCTATAAATATACCGAAAGTATGTTTTGTTTTGACACTTACGAAATTTCGACTATTTTATCCGAGCCTTTCCCTTCTCCGTTCGTACTCCGTGCCGGTGCGCTTGTGCAACTGCGGAGGACGAACGGTTCTACTTTTTGCATTTCGTTATTCCAAAGTGCACCCAGCGTCTTTCTTGGAGGCGAAAGAAAACCCTCTCCATCCCATCTTGAGGGTGTGGGTTTTCCAGCTCGAAGTGAATTCCGACGCTACCGTACGCCGCCCACCTATTTCGAAAGCATTTCTTGCGTTGCGCTTTGGGTGGTTTAATACAGTCAGTTTTGCAATTGGAGAAATAGAAATTTCTTGCTGTCTAATCCACTTTCAATGTTGTGTGTGCTTGGTAGTGCAATGGACATATTTACGTACAGTAATGTTAAAAATATTCTCTCTAAAAGAACCTTTTAATCATTAAATATGTTAACAAATCCATATCCATATCCGGGATTGTTTCATCAACACGAAATGGAAGTCAATTTGTGTTACGCTCATGTTCTTTAATTTCTTGAACCGAACGTGAAAATGAATTAGCTGCTCTAGCTCGATATTTATAGTTTACATATTGTTTTGTCATTACTGCATAATTCATGCAGCTAAACCACGACAGGAGGCGGCTGCTTCATCTGCAGCCAAAAGAATGGATATCGTGTAGCCGCAACACTGGTCGGGTGGCAGTGGCGGTGAATGTTGTTGAACAAAATGAGCATATTGCCAATTCTCAAACACACCGCAGGTTTCGCTTCCGAAAACCCAGCGTCACTGCAGAAAACACCACCGAAAGACGCTTCGAGCTTCGATGCTTCGAACAAACGAAAGAAAGCAAGCAAACCAAGGAAAAGCGGAAACGATACGACGCGTTGCACGATGATGGTATCGTGTAGCTCATTTCTCACTTTCATTGCGCAGTGAGAAGATGCAGAAGATCGTTCATCGTTTTTTGGGGGGGTTCTTTTCCAGGAGGTTTTGGAGGAGGCAACACAAAACGTACACAAAGAACCGGTTGCTCCTGTTTCTGGCCACCCAGTCGCAGTCGGTGAGTTCGGTACAAGCATTTAAAGCTCGACTCGTAGAGCGCCACATAAGCGTCGGAAATAAGCCCGTCGGAACTAAACTAAGCTGCTAGAAAGGATTGTTTCCAGTGGAAGAAGCAGTCGAATAATCGATGAAAATTAGCAAAAAGAAGCATGGTGTTGCGGAAAAACGTAAAACGTGTCTACGAAATGGATTGAATCTATTGTGTATTGAATTTTTAAATTCTTCCAACAAAAGAAAATGAAAAAAACACAGAAGCATTTTACATTCCTCGAATGCATTCTGCTCATGTAAATTGGTCTCCTTTAACGCTTTCTGGCAAAATATCGCAGAAGAAAAATGAATCAGGATAAGGATCCCGTCTTAGCCCGGCTTCTCCAAAAACTCGTGCTAAATCCATACGCTACCAAAGCGAACATTTACATGCTAATAGGGCAAAAACATTCCTCACACGAACGAGCGCTCGCTTCCATGCGGGAGCTCGTACTTTCCTGTCAGCAGGGTGTGCGGTGTTCGGTTGCACCAAGTGAAAATGTGTTTCCCCTCGCCCTCGTTTGGTGTGGAAATTTAATGAAATAAAATAGAAACACACGATGCAGGGGTTTTTCCCTATTTGTTGCCGTCCGTTTCTCTTCGCTTTCAGCGCACCACCAGCGAAAACCATTATTTTAAAAGCCACATGGAGGCGCCTGGTGCCTGGAAGTTAAGCACGTGGTGGCCTGTGTGCTGCAAAAACGGGATTCAATAAATGTCGTAAATAAACGATTATTACCCTCCAACCGCCGGCATGGAACGATCCAATATCGTGTGTCGAATTCCTGGCAAATCAATCGACCCATGCGGCTCATTATAATACACCCATAAAGCGGTACCGGCAAGTTGTGTTGGGCTTGTTTAGCGAAAAAAGGCGAATGGTTGTTAGAAGGATACCACAACCACAAAATCACCTTGGCTTTTTGGCCGGAACGGAAGGATGCCAACAGTATAGTCGTCCTACCCCCGGGGGTATCAAATTCTTTAAATATTTTCGGGGTTTTTATGATCCTTCCATGCACGGGGCAGGAAAAAAGGAACTCCTCCTGACTTCGACACTTTCCGAACCGGAGGGCCTGTTGTGTTCATCCCTTTACGGATACTTTTCTTCCGTTCGGGATTTCTCTCCCACCAGAAAACCTTTAATGGGTTTCGACTTGTGGAAGCTTGTTTTTTACGATGGTTTATAGATCAATTTCGAATTTTACACCTTTCCTCAATGGTTTTGGATCGTTTTTTTGTTAACCTCCAGTCGTTGGATGGTTTGATTCCTTTCCTCAAATCGACGGAAAGCTAAACCATACCCGGCCGATTCTGGTCCAGTTGGGGAAACTTTTCGCTCTAGACGCCTTCGGATTCGGTGCTCGATGGGAAAACAAACAGCTTATGAAGTTATTACCACGTGTTTCCTTCTCGCTTTCTGAAGCAAGAATTGTTTTTTTTATCTATTATGTTTTCCCATTCTTTACAAAACGAACCAGTAACCCTCCCACAAGCGAAGCCCCAAATCCATCACACCGAACCGTGGCCAAACAAGTTCGTAAACAAGATAATAACTTATTGACAAACCATCGCCGTTTTACGAACGTGCCAGACCGAGGAAAAACCCGTGGGAAACTGATATGCTATGAGCAAAAAAACACACTGAGCGGAGCGGAAATGCGGAAAAGCGCCATAGGAAAGAGGGAACGGAAAAACGGACCGGGAAATTGGATATTGTTTATTTTCCTTCAGCCAATCTACCGACCAAAAAAAAGGGAAAACCAAAGGATTTTCCTTGACATGCCCTATGGCCGATGGAGATGTTTCGGGGCGTGAAAATCGTTCCATCGTCAACAAATCAACTGGAAAACTCGTCACGAGGCGTGAGTAACTTTTTCCAAAGGTGAAAAGTCCTCTCATTTTCTCTGTTCGTTGTTTATTGATACAGAACCTTTCAGATAAGTTGAGTTTTATGTAACCAAAAAATAAGAAAACTCTTGTGATAGAAACGATTGGAAAAAAATCTTTCCGAAAAGGTCCCATCAAATCAGTTGCTATTTTGGGGGACGGAAAATTTTATCCCAGAAGGGAACGCGCGATGCGGATGCAAATGATTTGCCCAAGTGTCGTTTTGCGGTCAGACCTTTTCTTTGCCCGAAAGAATAGCCACGAACAACAGCCAAGAAAGATACTGTTGGAAGAAAATGTTTTCAATATTCTCCCTCGATTGGAGCCTTTGATCCTTCGGGTGGAAAATAAGGCGATAAATCACCCCCTAAAAATCTTCGACACCAAAAGATGCCCAGCATCATGCCCTTGGTGGCAAGCATTCCCCCTTAGCAGCATCAAAAAAGCGTTCTACGAAAACGGAAGCAATCTGAAAAGAAAGGCAAGCAACCGTTCATCGTAAGTAAACAAACAAACTCACCCTCCGGGATGGTCACATTTAGTAAGGCTAGTGGCCGGTCAAAGGCGAACTTTGCCGGTCAAACTTCCATCACCTTTTGAGGATGGCCTTTTCGCTTGCTTCCTTCCTTTCCAATGGTACACACACCGGGCAATACCCGAAAGGAACCACAAAGAACGGACGGAGAGTGTCTTGGGTTTGGTCGATAAGTGGATTTACGAGTGTATCTTACTAATTCCTCAAGTGGCCACACCAAACACTCTCCCACTCTAGGCCATCTTCATTAGGTTGGGTCGGGTGAAAGTGTGAAAAGAAGGATACCCCGACCGTGTACTCGCCGATATTCGCTTCTTGCCTCACGCAGGAAAAGTTGCCTCCTTATGGTCCGTGATTGGAAAACGAGAATCAACAAGCGATTTTTATCGACTCGTTTACCGAACTTCAATTCTTGGGTGGATGGGTGGGTGGGTGCGTGCCTTAGTGTTGTATTTCTTTTCTCCACAATTCGCTTTTGCCCGTAACGAAGGCATCTTCTTATCACACTTGACGTTGGAGCGGGAGAAGTTCAAGCAAACGAAGAAGAAAAAAAACATCGTCGTCCCCTTGGATAATAAAAAACCAAACCCATCGAAGGGGCAGCATGGTACAATGACATGAAAACATTCGATTCACAAGATTCGATTCGCCACAATGAAGAGATTATTTGAAAGCAAACCGGGTGCGGGAAGGATGTTTGGTTTGGCATACTTTGTGCCTCCGGATACACGTTCCACCAACCGGAGTTAGTTGCATGGAGCAACTAAGGAAGTAAGCTGTTATGACACGCACAAACGACATTCATTGAAGGGTGCGTTGCGTTTCTTTTTATGATTCTTTTTACTTCTTCCCTGTTTTTTTTGGAAGGCAAGACAATATATCCCCACTTTGGCCAACCTGAACCAGTCAATCCGGGAATGGTTTTTTTTCCGAGGGATAGAAAACAAGAAGCAGCACGAGATTCTTTTTGTGGAAAAACAAGTGAAACAGCAACCAAAAAAAAAACACACAGAAAAATTCCGCGTCCTGTGTGCATTCTTTGGAAAACTCGTAAACGGATCTTTGGCGAAAGAACGAAACGAAACCAAACCAGCAACAGAAAAAGAAAAAAAAACACGCTCTCTCAATCACCAACACCCGTGGCCACAAAAGCGAAATTCAATGAATTGTGTATAAATTATGTAATAAAAAACCGATTGTATTGTTATTTGAAACATTTTGGATTGGAGTTTTTTGTCCCTTTCTTGTGGCAGTTTTGTTACGTTGCTGTGGGGTTTTTTTTTGTTTGTTTTTTTTTGTGTCCTTTCGTACTGTTGCTTTTCAGTACGCTTATGGAGCAGGATAAAAAAGGATGTTTTGGCAAACTTTTACTCTTTAATAACTATGTTGTAACGTTACCCGCTCCGGTGCTAGTACACTCCGCACCCACGAAAGCCATACCAAAACACTCTATTGATCTTTGTTTCTTGTGGTCAGCGCGACCAAGACCTAACAAAAAAAAATCCCACTTTATTCTGGGGGTAAGAAAACTCTTTTCTTCCGTTCATTTGTTACATTTTGCTGTTGATGTGTTTTTTTTTTTGTTTTGTTCACTCTAGATGTTCCACCAATTCAGATCCTTTGAATTGTTTTCCATCCCTCAATACCACCCTCGGTAACGTTTGCTATTTGAGCGAATAAAAAGTTTTTCATTATTTTTCAGCAAATATAAATCAAAAGCTTGTTTTTCCTCCGGTGGTGGCCACCCTACCAGGCAAACCAGCGCTGCAGCTGGTTTGGGTCTCAGGATTCTGCGGACTTCCCGTGACCAACCCGTGGGATGCAAGATGGTATGAGAGATCGTTGTCAGTTTTTTTTCTTATTCTTTTATCCTTCCTTTCTATCACAATGGCATAAAAGATGGCGGCTAGCAAGCGTGAGTTCCAATGAACGCACGTGAAGAAAAAAATGCTTTCCGACCGAAGATTTAATTAAAAAATGTGGTGAAATTAATCAAAGAGATTTTTTGTTGTTGCTTTTCTTGGGCTCATCGAGAAAAGGGTATGGATACATCTTTCGGGCAAGGAATCCATCCGCTGGCGGCTCGATAAAATCAAGAATTGTTTCTTGGATCCATATCACCGGAGGGATTTTCATTGTACTGCTTTGGAGATACAAAAAATACCCATCTCAATCCCATTTTTTTACTTCTTCTTCGAGGGTTTCGTCTCTAAGCAAATGAATCCTTAATTTCTTTTCTTTTAATTATTCATCCAGAAATTATGCGCTGATTATAATGCAAACGCGCTGGTATCGAGTATTGTTGATACATTTTTGTTCTTCATTCACTTCACTTATCGACCATGGCTGAGATGATGTACGTGGTTTGCATATAAACTTACCTCACGATCCTTGGCTGAAAGTTCCTCCGTTAGCGATCTCGTCCTGCTGTCCAGAATGGGATCCTTGTTGGGCGATTCCGTTTCACCACTGCTCGTACAGTTCGTGTCGGTTGAATTGTTTAGCTTTTCACTGCTTCCCTTGTGGCACTCACTGACACTCGTCCGGACACTACTGCTACTCAGTTCGTCGAGCGCGAAACCGTCCTTCGTCTTGCCCTTTGATTGTAACGCACTCGCACTTTCACAGTCCATCTTCTCCGCACTTGTGGCCGGTGGCGATCGTGTGGGCGATCGGTTGTTGCTGTTGTGATTGTTGTTACTGCTGGCCAGACAGTTGTTGTTGATGGTGTGCGCAAGGGCGGCGAGTTCTTGCTGCACCTTACGATCGATCTCCGGTGTGCGGGAGCGCGTGCTTACCGTCATCGGTGATCGTGATCCTCCGAGAGGCTTTTCGCTCGGACTGAGTGCCACTTCCGGACGGTGGATGCTGCCGCTCTCCGATACTGGCGTTGTCGAGGGCGATGGTGGCGCGATGCCGTTCTGTTCGACGATCATCGGTGAGGATGAGGTCGGTGGTGTCGGAGATGTTGACGCGGCCAGTGGCAGGGATGTTGGTGGCAGTGTCGGGGCGGAAAGCGATGGCGGTGGTGGTGGTGCCGTGACGTCCATATCGTTACCGTCGTTATTGTTGACGCTGTTGCTAATGTTATTGTTGTTGTTGTTGCTGACTCCGCGGTCCGTGGTCGACAGTTTCTCCTTGAGCGAGTTTACCTCCTTTTCCGCCAACGTGGCACGCTGTAATGGAATTGGGGGAGGGGAAAATAAAAACACCAAACATTCATTACTACAGTGTGGAATACTTTTTTTGGGCTTTCGCCGCGTAAAGAATTAAAATCGTTTCAACACCGCAGCGTTTTTAAGCAGTTATCTGTAGCTCGATTCCTGTCCTTCACTCCGAACCAGGATCTTCCCCCCGCACCCGTTCGTCCCATGCGCCTGAACCGTACCATTGTCCTTCGAATGTTCTTGAAAAGATTTAAATTAATCGCATCGAATAAAACCTTACACCCCGTACGGCTTATGGTCGGCCAAAAGCGCGCCAACACGTACGCGGCCATTAAATGTCCGTTCGCGTACGGTCCGTCAATTTGTGTTAAATTGAATTTTTACGATTCTCTGTACTTCTGGTTTCACCTTCACGCACGTCTTTTCGTCACAGTGCGTTCCTACTTTGCGTAAACACGTGGGTCGGCGTATTGTTGTTTTTTTGTGTGTGCCATGATTTCTTGTTTGTTTCTTCCACAAAACCAAGGGCAGCCTTCCAAGAACGCATATCACACCGACTTATCTAGTGGGTGCTAGCTTTGGGGAAAACCTCACATCCAAAACTGACAACTCATGACATCTAATGCATCTGTCGTTGTTTTTTTTTTTGCAAACAAGATTGATTTCGAAGTGAATATTTCATGAAGAACTTCAAAGTATTTCATTCTATCGCCTGCTACATTCATCACGCTGCCCGATCCAGTTGCTATAATACAACGTTCTACATCATTTCCCCATGAACGACGGAAATCGAAGCTAATAGGCTATAAATATCGAATTCCCGAAGCACGCACCATCAAACCAAAAGTAAAGCAAACGGTGAAGCGTGTGTAGAAATGTTGTTGCAAGCGGTTCAAAATCTCACTACCCACTTCTCGGTCGCGTATCAAAGATAGTTGGTCCGCCTGATCGCCGACCGTAGACCAAAGGCGCCCCCGTTGATTCGGTCTCTCGGCAAGATAAATAAACATCGGCCCGAAATGCTGCAGTTGGCGCTCAAAACGCTCTTGGAGTCAGGGCCCACAAGGAGATGGGCATGGACGCCTCAACTGGCAACATAAATTTCTCAATCGTCTCACACGCCTTGTACATGTGCCCGGACAAGTGTCGTGCTGCAACCGAGCCCGGAGTAAACGGCGGGAAAGCAGTCGTTAAGGAAGGTCGTCGAACGGTTTCGAGGGAATATTGAACGCGTGAAAATTGATCCAATTAGCAAGATAAACATACACCGGGTTTCTAAGAAGTGCCTGCATGTTTTCCATGTTTTCCATGTAGGTTGAGCTGTTATGCTTTCCGGGAATGGTGGAAAACGGATTGGGAGAAAACACACAGCTCCATCCTCTCGTCCGTGCCTAATTAATGTTGCAATTAATATTTTAATCCTGGTCCTGGTGTTTGATACTGGTGTTAGCAAAATTTTTGATCTCCTCCTGTGAAGATCGGCGACTGCAGTGAGCATGAATTGAAAGCCATTGCCGTCCCATGATCGATGGCGCATAAGAAATGTTTCCGATCCGCAGCGTACGAAACTGACAGTGACACGTGACTTTGAGCGAGGATCAATCGCGATCGTGAGTGGTTGTTTGTGACAAGATCACTCAAATGCGGGAATCTAAACAAGACACAGCGATACTGGGCTGATGTTTTTTGACATCTTAAGAGCAGCCGATCCTCTTTAAATAGATCAGTTACATTTATAGCATGATCGCCACGGTTATGCTGTGCTATCGATTAGCCATATTTATACCACAGTTTGCTCGGGGGCGCTCATTGCTCCGTGTGTAGCCAACTTCACCCCGGAACTGGAACTGGAAAGCGTGTAAAGTATCGTACTTCCGGTGCGGTACAGCCGCTACCGATACATGCGAATGTAAAAATCGCGACGCATGGAGCCATCTGTTTTGGAGCCACTGTTCCGCTTGTTTATACACTTCGGTCTGTATGATTAAGGAATTCTTGAAGACTTCGGTTCGGTTTCTTCTGCTGGGGTTCGATTCACTTTAAAGGCGACCGACCGCAGCACGAGTAGCGGACCACACGGACCGCAGTTTGATTGAAAAACGACTTTTCCACACGAAAACCCCCGGCGTCGAAAGGCGTGCGATAATTATTTGGATAATTAATGCTGTAATTATAGCCACCAGTGCGGGAACACGGGTCAATGCGAACAGTGAAAACAAATACACGGTTAAAGGATGGGAAAGCGTTTAGTGGTGGGAAGGAAAAGGAAGCGGTTGGACACCGAACTGCATTGCACCAGCGACAGGCTATCGTGCATTGAGGTGATACCGTGTGTGTGGCTCTAACCATGCAATGATACATCGGTTGCAGCATCAAAAACAATGGGAATGGGACTTCGTGAATGATATATGGTTGACAATTTGGAAGCAATTTTTGTTTTCTTTATTTTTGTTTATTTATTTAGTTGATCAAATCTTATACTACGGTTCATTATCTGCTCTTTATGTTGAATCAAAAATAAAACAATACCTATCCACAAGCTTTTTGTTGGATAAATGGTTAATAATGCTTCGAGATTAACTGCCCGGGATACATCCACAATGGCACAGGGGGAAACCGTAACGTAAGGGTAACTTTTCCTGTCGGTGTGGGTGGCTTTTATTGAAATTGTTATAAACAAAGCATGTAAAGCATCCAAAACAGACGCGCTTCCACGCGCGTTCAGTTCAGCATCCAATTGTATATGTTGCGAGAGATGAGATCATGGACGGAAAAACGATAATGGCGAAGCGAATGTTGGTCATAACTTTCGAATGTTCATTCGATTCTATTTTTCAAACCCTCATTTCCCATTGCTTCGCTAGCAAATGCGTACGCGCACATGCAAATGAAATGATCGGTGGGCGTATTATGTTGGAGGAAAATCGCGCATTAAGCGCACATCGATGAGATGACAATTGGTGAAATCGCTTCGGCCCAGATAAAGGGGACGGCAAGTGCAGTTGGACAAGTGGAAATGCATTGTCTCGTCTCGGCAAGTGCAATTGGTCTGCGGTTGACCATTCGCTGCACTTGACAGGGTTTTTGCATAAAATGAAAAGAAGGGAATGATGCTGAGGGTGAGCGAGAGAAAGAGACGTATACATGAGGCATGAAACGTTAATTGCTGATAAATATCAGTTTTTGTCATCACCAGGCAGCGCGGAACTAACCCCCTTTCGAAGGTTAAAGGTTCAACGGTTGCATGATGATAGATGGAATTTTTTTCCCCAGTTTTTTCCGACGCATCACAGTCGCACAGTCACCGGTAGTTCCATCCCGTTTGCACTTCGGCAAGCAAGCAGATCGAACAGATTGGTATTGACAACTGTTTCACAATCACTAGCACGACGACCGAGCTGGGTGGACAGGATGGGACAACGGATGCAATTTGCTGCAATTGGAAAGGATGCAGTTCGAGCCGTCTCGTTCGAAGCGCCAAGTGGCTTTCTCTCTTACGCCCGTTTGCATTTCGATCACCGATACCATCCGATACCGATGGATGCATCGAAGCGAAGCACATGCGCATTTCCACGAGCGACAACCCGCCGATCGATTGCACTGCTGCACTCACAGATGGCTCTTGGCGATGGCGCGACCAGGCGAAGATTCGTGTTTCCATGCCGTTGGCGTGTGAAGAAGGAAGCTTCACTGACTTGATCCGCTTCTTGGCGTTCATCGAACAGACGAACCACAGCTGGAGAACAAACCATGTATCCAGCTCTATCTTGCGCTGGGAAAGTTGTTCCAATGACATTTGACAGTCGGGAGAAAGACACGAAACAGATGGGTTCGAAACATGTCACAGTCGAAAACAACATCATATGGAAGGGATACTCGAGAATTCAAATGTGATTCAAATCGATTGGAAGTTAATTCTCACCAGTCATAATCGAATCTGTCACAATAGTTTGGAACAATGTTTGACTAACTTACCACTATAATTAGTGCAACAACACACAGCCGAGAAAAGAAACTATTTCAAATACTTGGCATTGATCTCGGTACCGTCCTTTCAAGTGCATAAAAATCGAATGAAACCACCATTCATTCATTTATTTCACTGTCCTCAATCTGTCAGTTCGTCTGCGCGTCTGTGGCAATATTAATTTATGCACAGATGCGTTCCAATGTGAACATATTCATATAGCCGGCCAAAGACCCGGGAGACAGACAACCGAACCGTTTCCGATCGTAGACGGTTCAGTGTTCGGTTTGGCATTTTTTGTTCGTTTTTTTTTCTCTTCAGTTTGGCATCATTTTCCCATCATTACCATATCGCTTTTTTTTCTTAAATATTATTTTTCATTCATTCACTTACACTTTCCGCTCCTCGCGCTTGTCAACGTGCTTTCCTCCATTGCGATTCACCGTCTCCGTACTATCTGGCAGCGCTGGCAGCCAAGATCGGGGAATGATCGCTAAGATGTCGTTTCACTTTTTTCATTCATTCCGAACCTCTTTCCTTCCATTCATTGAAAGAGTTGATGCGCATTCTACATGGTAGCTTCTTCATGCTCTTACTAAGCACATATGCAGTGAATGGGGGAAAACATCGTTTCGATTCAATTTTGGTAAGGATCAAGCTTCCATTTTTTTGCCCGCTGTCTTTCGTCGGCCAGATTCGATTTAGATATTTCTCACAGTCGTCTATGTTTTTCTCGCGCTGCTCCTGCAACTCTTCCGTGGTTTTCGTGCCCCGTCGTCCCATCAATACTGTGCAACGATCAGGAATTCCTTTAACCCTCCCGCTTTTGTGTGTTCCGTTCCCCCCCGAAGACATACGGCTTCATCCCCCTCCCCGGCTCACTTGGACGCATTTCCTTCGGTGGTTGGTTTTGTTGTTTGCATGCCCTCGGAGCTCTTTCCGGCCATTCGGGGCACAATGCATGAATCAAACACAATAAATGTATGCTCATTTGAATAATAAGATGATCTCGTTTTTTTCTTCTTCTCATTCTTGCTCTTCGGTGTGCTTTTCTCTATCTTCGACGACGAACCCATCGACATCACGCGATGCTGACGAAATTCGTCACCGTGCCCTGGTTCCGTTCCTACAGCCCGTCCGATCCTCAGGTGAGTACAACGAACGCTCAATTACCAATTCCCGTACTTTTCAGCCGTGCACAGTTGCTGTGCCGTATGATTTATGATTGTGAAATTTAAGCTGGGACGTTATTGAATTCAGTTCGGTTGAGCGATTTTTTTTCATCCACGCACAGGCATTAATTTTTGAACATTCTGTTTCGGGATGGGAAACGAACCCAGCTCAACACAAATGACGTGCCACAGCACACTGAGGCACAAAACACAATCTCAAAGGTTTTCGATTCTTGCTTCCGGCCATTCGTTATCAACACCCTCGAGACGAAAAAGACCGCGGATCAAAAGATTTTGAAGGCTTCCAGGTTTTACAGATTGGTTTTCACAAAAGTGAATAAGCAAAGTACACCAACAAAAAAACACGTCAAATTGCACTCGCTTAATTAGCTGGAAAGCCAATATTAGATGCCAACTCAAATCGAGCCCCAAAAAAAGGATGAGCCCGTCTGGCTTGTTGGTTGGGAAAAAATTTAATCAAATTTTTAACCCTTTTCCGAATTCGATCCTTCGTCCCGGTGCTTTCCTGCCCTGAAGCACCATAAAACTTCAGCGCAGGAGAGATTATCGTTTTTCGTCCTGAATGTGCGATTTGTTCAGCGATTGATGAAGATCTTGTCTAACAGGGCCCTTCATTGGCGGGCGGAGTGGAAAGAGGCGCGTCCACATTTCCTATCCTTATCCTCAAGAACCGAAAACCAAAACAAAAAAATCCTCATCGAAAGAAAGACTACAGTCGAACAGAATCACTCATTAAAATGTTCAGAAATAGGAAAACCGCACACTCCATAACCGAAAAAGCGAAGTGAAAGTAAAGGAGAAAAAACTTCTCTTTGAATGTCCGCAATTCGGTCGGCTTGTTTGGACAAGGGCAAAATGCTGGTACTGCTCAGGTTCTCCAACTTAGCTCTTAGCTGGCCGATCGGAGAAGCATCCTTTCCCTCACTCCAGGGAAAAAAATGGATGCTGAGCACTTTGCCTTACATGGCATAACAACATCGCTGGAATCTCGTCAATTTATTCGATGTTACCGAGTCATCCAAACCGAACGGGAGTAACCTTCGATAAGAAGCTCAGGATGGTGTATTATTTTAGGAAGTATTACTTTCCCTCTTGTGGTCGGCAGTGGATTCGAGTTACGGATTTTAAGTACTTCATTAAGGGGAATCCTTTTTTCTTTTGTTGGTCGATTTTCGACCAGATACGAACGCGAAAAATAATTCGTTTGTTCAATAACTTTTACGGCTTTCTGTACCGTATTTGGCCATGGAAACGGTTGTCTACAAGACACGCAAGAGTAAGCAATAGAATAGAAACGACGACAAGCAAAAAGGCTTCAGATGAGCATCAATTAAACCGGAAATGATTCCCCTTTTGCAGGATGTTTGTTTCGCTTACGCTACTGACGAGGTAATATGTAGTAAGGAAGTGTATTGAGGGATGTTTCCTACGTCTCAACGTCCCAAAACCTTGATCATTTTTCCAATTATTCAAGGTAGTTATTTAAGAATGTATGATTTTTTCAATTTCTTTAAGTTAACGCATAAAATATTGGATATTTGTGTTATAATCGGTACTGTACTCATTGGAAACGTTGCTAGAAAAGTTCATCTTTCATCAGAAGAGGCTTAAAACATATTACCCGTATATTGCGGTTTAATTGATCGTAAAACACTCTCCCGATCGTGAATTTTCTATTCGCTTCCACTTGATCCACTCGCCACAATCCAAACCTCAATCGGTCGGCGACGATATCGAACCGAAAACTATTAAAACCCAACATGTACGGCCCGTATTTTCCCTACTCCGTATACTGGGGGAATTCCACCAGAAGGCGGACCCTAGCAAACGTTTCGAACGGACCGTGTACGTAACACCATATCGACAGTTTCATTACGATCCATTTAGCTCGAGTATTAAGATGTTTTGTTTGATAAAATTATTCCTCACGCCATCGGGAAGCAGGGCGAAGAGAGACTACGGGGCCGTGCCCTTACGACGGCGTGACTAATGAAATGACGCCGAATGAGTGCTCATTGAAAATTCGATTTCATATCTACGGAATGATGCTGCGAACGGACGGTTACAATTGAAGGGATGCGAACCATCTCGATAAGGAGGGTGAGCAATTGATTCTCGAAAACTTCTATAATTTCCAACTACTTTATGTTTGTTTGTAGCAAGCTTCAGAATGAAATTGAATTCGATTTTAGCTGCTTGTTCGATAACATACTCACAGTTACGCTCATGGAAGGTATAGAGGAACGTTTTATCTGATTTTTTTTTTCGTTAAAACGTCAACAAATGCTGGTAGATGGGTATGTATTGAATTGACAAAAGGCTACAAAAATGAGAGAAAAAAACACTATCGATTCACACAAGTTTTTCAATCAAGTGCAAAACATTAATCTTCGTTCTTTGTGATCAACGGTTCCGGAAGGAAGACGGCGTCCACCTTCAATCATAAGCGACGTCACGTTTGCTCTGTACCGTCCGAACCGAACCTTTCCTCAGGTGTTTCGTAAAGTACTTCGGTGGCGTTCCTCAGCGAGTTGGCCCCATCGTTTGCGTTCACTTGCGTCGTTCTGTTTCTGTTTTATTACACGCTTTCAAAGCGGTCGTCGAACGGACGTCGCGGATGTCGAATTTCCCACGCAGATCTACGACGAACAATGGATTGCTCCACCATACCGTCACCACGGTTTTTGGGTACGATGGAGCCCAACCATCGTTCCCTTCCTAACGCTGTTTTAGTTTTCGGATCCATCGAACCCGACATCAAACTCACACTTGCACAGACCAAGATTATGTTGGTGTAGGTTGAGAAGCGAACAAGAAGTGTAACGTAACGAGCAGTGGAATATAATTTCGATTAATTCTTGAAAATTGTTTTCCTTTATCTCGTTCAACAAATCTCGCTCATTCGAGAGGAAAAAAATGTATCGACACAAGCATGGCAACCACCAAAATTTGAACGTGGCATACATACGCCCTCGATGTCGCTCCACAATAAATGTCATCCCCCTTGCTTGTGTCAGACGATCGGCGAATGAAAAATCGAGTTTTACGGTTAACTATCGAATCCCAAAGAAAGAAAAAAAAGAACACATCCAAAACTGCTTCCGTTTGTAGTTCGTGAGGCTGCTTATTATTTGTCATTCAATTGTTCCCTCACACACACTCACACAGAGAAGTGGTCGGGAATACTTGTGTGAACCTATTTCTTCCAGAAAACGGTTCGCTCTCTATTTATCGTTTGAATCGATCCACAATTTGTCGTTCCATTCCGCCATCGTCGCTACTGTGGTATCGTACGCGTAGGAAGCGGTACTGTGGCCACGTCTTGCAACGGGAAAAGCGGAAAGGAAACAATGGCATGACAAGAAATTGACGAAGATACACCACCGAGACGGCGAAGGGCAAGACGGTGCCCATACCAACAGCGGACGACAATCAGTCCTTATCAGCTCATTTTTTATTTATTTCTATGGTTGCTCCATTTCCGTCGCTATTTTCCAACCTCCTCCGTCCTGCAACTAGCCTACCCCCCTTACTTGTACACAGTCAGATTCTGATCGAAACCGCCTGCCTTTGTTGGTTTAATTTAACTTCATTCACGTTTGACGTTCGACCCGCCGTGTTTTTCCTGCGTGAAAAATCTTCCTCTCACCGAGGCGGGTAGGGAAGAAACCCGGAAGAAGATCCCATGGGGTGGATGGGTGGATGAATGTGAGGATGCGTTTCGTGCCCACGATTATCCTGGCTGCAAGGAGGAGCGCGAACACCAGCGAAAAAAAAGCCATCCACGGTGACGGTAATAATAACAGACAACAATGATTGTAAAATTTGAATAAATGGCAAAGTCGTTCGGGAATCGAAAATCGAGTCACCTTGGTTGCCTCCCTTTTTTCTCGCTCGCCGTTATTTCCACCGGGATGGATGGAAAATGGGAAAAGTTTTATTTTGTTCTTACTTGGAGGAGGAAAAAAAAGAAGGCCAGGAGGAGGTGGGATGTTTCATCTTGTTCGATCTTTATGCCTTGTCAGGATAAAACGACGTTTTGAAGGTAAATAAGGGCAGAAATTGACCTCGGAACGGAAAACGCTTTACCCGGGCAGGAAAGCAACGAGAAGCAATAATGATAAGGGAGATTAGAGAAAAAAAAGTGATATCAATTACCGGAAGGATGGGCGGGAGTAACAACACAAGAAAGCAACAACGAAAAAAAACATACCATAGAAGGTAAACAATACCAGTTGAACTGTGACAGGTCGACCTGTTTGCTGTTGGTCCGGAAAAGCCCGCGCTTTAATGGGGGGAGTACGGCGACCATCGCATAGAATGAGAGTGAGTGATAGGTTAATCGAAGTTTCTATCCCTCTGATGACTTCAATGAATGAAGGCTTTTTTTCTGGGTTATGCAAAGATTTTTAGTACTAAAATTCTTGTTGATCAAATGACTGATGATATTTTTCACCTTACTCAAAGAAGTGTCCTGGCATTGGTGGAGGAGTAATTTTTTTTAACTCATTTGAACTCAAGCTTTTTCCTTAAGCAACGTGACTGTTTTTAGTGCTTCATCGTACAGAACGTTTGTTTTTACATAATTATTCGCCGCGCGGCTAGGCGTTTCAGGGCTGTTTATCAGCTTATCCACATATGTCAGTTTTTACGAACCCTTTTTTATCGTATTGGATGTTTTTTCTTCCTGAGGTAGGTTTTTCGATCATATTCACATTCGCCTTGATTAACGTGAGCAGGCTGCCACAAAGGACAACTGGTGGTGGGGTGAAGATTATAAATTAGCCTCCTTCAAAATCAGTCATTTTTGGCACCGTCTCTCCGTCCCCCGTGTCTATCAGGAAAATTTATTTCTATTCATTATCATATTTGATGAATTTTCGTTCGTGTGTGTTACCCTTCACCAACACCCTCACACCCTCGTGTACGCAGAAGTTGCCACTCGTTAAAAACAGCGCATCCACAAACATCTCCTACGCTTTTCCTTGTTAATCAATGGAAAAATGCGCCCCCATTTGTGGACCGCGAGCGCTCTCTCAACACGCGTATGGGCGACTTTTAACGACAAAATCATTATCTCCTTACGATGTCATGTACAGAGAGCAGCGATCTTAAGAAACGCAGAAAGGTTGGGAACGGGGTTTGCAAAAATTGATGAGCTCAAGTTCCTTGGAAGCTTTTTCATCGCGACATGCCTTTCTTCGGGGCTGATCAGAAGTTTTGACGAACAATCATAAATATGGTGAGTTATGTGCGTATGTGCATGGCAAGTGTGAGAGGAAGGGACCGATGGTGACATAAGCCACGACCGTATGAAGCGATGAAGTGAACGTACGTAATGCCACATCCTTCTGGAACCTATTTATAAACAAACAAATGGTTCAGTTCCTGTGTCCCCAGGGAGCAGACGCAGACGAGCGCTAACGGGTGTGGAGGGATGCGATAAGAATGTGCCACAGTCAGCCAACTGTTCGATAACTGTGTACATGTGTCGAGGCAAGGAGACCACACCAGCTATACCGCATCTTGACGCCTTCAGTGTACCCTGATGGTAGAAGGCAACGCGAACTCTCTATAAAAGGAGAGACTGAAGATTGAAAATAATTACGCACACACACACATGCATGCATGGGGTGAGGGTGAGAGTTTCATAACGATTTTCATTGGCGTTGTGTTATAGGCGAGGATGGAGTGCAAAGAAGCAAGATTTTGACAGCACATAATCAATCAATCGAAGGATGGAGTTGGTTGGGAGTGGAATGAAACAATGAGTGGAGTTTTTACATCGTTTCGATCCAGAATTTGGCGCTGAATTGAGATGACAACGTCATGAATATTTACCCATGAACCCATTATTCAGTTTGACATCGACAAGATGGTCGATACATTCGACTAAAGAATGGTCATTTTCTTTCGATTTTATATATTAAAAGTTCTCCCCATTGAATGCCGTTCGTAATGAAATTCAATTAGATAATGAAATTTGCCATTTGCACATCTTCACTACCTTTACTTTCTTCGCCAGAAGTGTTCTGGAACCGGCAACGCACCACTGCTTTAATTATAGTTCGATAGCA
This sequence comes from Anopheles funestus, assembly GCF_943734845.2. Lineage (NCBI taxonomy): Eukaryota > Metazoa > Arthropoda > Insecta > Diptera > Culicidae > Anopheles > Anopheles funestus. The sequence goes on from NC_064598.1 coordinate 2,204,593, forward strand.
GGAACAGGCGCCACCACCGAAGACGTAAAACATCTTTTACTAGCATCCTCCACGATTGCTCCCTGTCTTCGGCAGGTAATTACCTCGCTCTCGATGGTTCTACTCAGCACACTACCATGGTTGTGAAAATGTTATCTCCATTATCGAGAAAACGATAACAATAAACACCGCCATACTGTCGATGTTGCTAGACTCGCACCTCAGGGTGAGTGCTACACCCTTTCGATGGAGAAAACCAAGACAGAGCCCGTTGCTTGTCGGATCATTGCTAATACCTGCGATACTACCGGTCCCCCAACTCAACCCACGAAACCTCGATAAACGAACCTTTAACGTTGCGAGATGCCGCTACCGTACCCGGTACGCCCAAACCCAAAACTTCACCGACAGTGGTTAGTGTCGTTAATTTGGAATTCATAAAATTCGACAGCTTTGCATCGCCATCGTAGGATTACAAATTTATCTCCATTTCCTGCTACACTGTTTCTTATTTGACTTCCGGCCCCCAAAATCAATCCACCCGGTTTGCCGCTGCACTTTAGTCGGTGAAATGATTTGTAAACATCTTAAGTGGAAGTATGGCAAGCTTACGGCGTATCAAGAGCAAATCTTTAGAAATTTCAATACTACCCAGAAACCCAGAAGGAAACAATCACGGTCAATATCATCTCATAAAGCACGCGCCACGTCTCTTGGTGCAGTGCAATATTGCTTCTTTTACACAAAAACGATACTCCATCCAACCATCAATGCAGTCCGGTTGGAATTCGATCTGGTGGGGAGCGGTTTTTTTTTGTTGGAGAAACGGATACTGAAATGAAGAAAAACAAACAGCACCGCACCGAATGCTCCGAACCGGTAGGGGAGGCAATTTTTGGATTGGCTTCATTGCCGTAGCGAAAGATCGGGACGACTTTCGTGATTAAAATCCACTTTAAATATTTATGAATGAACGTCATTGTTGTGCCTGTAGTGGCCAATGCCAATGTCGATGGTACCGAATCAAACATGCCGTCGGTCCCATCACCATCATTAACCCGTCAACGATTCTCCGAAATTTGTTATACCAACCATACCGAACGCTAGACAGCTTCTTGCGTATATCACTCTCGCGCCACCCAGCGTCCCGTTCTGCTCGAGGGAATTTCTAGTCGACCAGCAGACTCGACCAGCCATCGACGGACGGAAGCCGTTTTGATTTGAGCCGTGCCGTATGGCAAACCAGAGATATTGCACGGGTTTCTTTTCCGAGACGCACAAAACCGCAAAAATTGGTTCGGGCCATGGTTCGATATGCTGCCACTATGAAAGACGCCAAAAACCGCGCCGTCCCGGATAAAAGAACAAGATGCAACGTGGAGCAAAAAAAAATATAACACACTTCAGACCCGAAACGCGCTCAATCTGAACTACCTACTCCAGCGCCCAAAATCGAGTCCACTCCAGGGATAGACCATCATAAATTCATGGACCAGACGACCGATGGACGACATGTAAAAGTGTCCGAAGGGTGCGCCTAGCGGGCGGTTTTGACTGGTGGCAAATATTTGCTTTCCATTAAAATCTGTAAATCCTGACATTCGGGCGTTGCATTCCTGCTTAGTCACGGACCGCATCCTGGTTTCGGAGGAATTTTTTTTTCTAAAATTCGTGTTCGTTTTCTTTTTATTTTGATAGTCGCGTTTGAAAATTCTGCACGAAAAATCCGCTCTTTACAGTGGACTTCATCCAACGGCAGGAGTCCTCAGGAAGTTTTCCAATTTCTGGAGTGACTGTAAATCACAAGCTGAATTATTGATTGATCCAGTAAAATCGCAGTTAAAGACCTTCAAAAATCAAATGATTGCAGCCCAGGAGGTATGAGCTTCATCTAACTAACGTCTAACGTCTAACGTCTAACGTCTAACGTCTAACGTCTATCGTCCAACGTCTAACGTCTAACTATGACGCTAGAGTTATTATTATTCTTTTCTCAGTGCTATGCAGTGCCATCGTATGTAATTAGCCGAAGACTCAATCAATCAGATGACCCTTGTATGCTCCTACACCTACAAGCGCAGTTCCTATCGCAAAATGCATCGACAATTACATATGCACCACCTTCAGCACCAATGGCAGTGACCGCGTGAAGCAACAAAACAAACATCTAATTGCAAAATAATAGCTTTTCGACCCGTACACCCTGTCCCCAACACGTCCCCAGTAAACGCAAAGTGTTCGAACACTAATCGGTAAGGGTCGGTGCAGTGGCATGTGCAACAATTGCAATCGACAATGCACAAACAAACAAAGGCAACACCAAAAGCAAACAAACCATACACTCCAGACGATGAAAGGGTGCGAGAAAACAGGGAATCCAACACAATCACGAGCTGGCTGGCTGGCTGGACGGGGACTGAGAAACAGTTGTTAAAGGCGCATTAATTCCAAGTGATAAATTTTTAATTATTCTACCGATAACGCCTATCGAATGCATTCGAAAGGGGGTTGAATGCGACACAATAGCATTAGTATATGTGTCCTCCCCGCACGAGATGCCAAATCGCACCAAATTCCTCGATTATTCATTCGGTTGTGTGGTTTTTTTGGGGGAAAACGTAGAGTTTTGCAAATAAAGCAAAACACACCCCATCACGCTCTTTCGGACGTTGGGATTTTTGGAGTTTCGGAACCAATAATTTTTCACCTGCATCTTTTGTACTTTCTTTTCAATGTTCAATTCAATGGACTAAAAACTCCCGGATATCCATTATACTCTCATGGAAAATCAACGCTTTTGCGATGAATGTTTGAATTTTTTGGTGTCTGATGGTTTACGACCACTTCCTCTACCAAAAAAAAACCCTGGTGGCGAGATGCATCGAAATAAAAGAGTTAAAAGACGAAACACAAACATTGCCCGTTATCTCTAGCGAAGCGCTATTTTATGGAGTCTCTTCTTGGTTCTCGGTTTTCGTTTTTGTTTTGCATCCAAAGTCCATCCTCTCCATGAACGTTAGCACACATTCGGTTAACCTCAAGCTGCCGAACGGATTTCGCTGACCAAAAAACTGGACGAGACATTCCCGGGCAAAGTCCTCTTTTCATCCACCCGGGGACACAAAATCCGGGTTTTGATTTATCGAAGTGGTTCGACTCGAATGTTTACAAGTCATAATCTCAGCCGACAGAAGCATTGTGCTTCCGGTCCGTGTTTGCCGCAATCGCATCGTACGGTTCACCGGTGATCGGGTCGGCTTATCCTTTCGATTTATATTTTTTTTTGGTTCGCGTATCATCTTTTCCATTCGTTCTTTGAAAATGCAATCGGAAAAACGGATTTTACTTTCGCGTTCAGATTCAATCAACAAAAAAAAATGCGCCTAAAAGTCTACCAAACAACGGATAGTTCATTGAAAATTCGGTACCGAACGCCATCCAACGTATAAATCATGATCGAAGCATGGTGAGGAACGATGGTGCAAAACGGAGATGAAAACCCAAACTGGCTTTTAGAAGGATCATTTCTTTCCTTCCGTCGGCCAGCAGTACGAAGGGATAGGAAACTGTTTACATACGTATTAGGCCACCTCATCTCGTATCGTATCGCAGCAAAAGGGCCCCAAGTTTTTTTCTTTTTTCTTCACTACACTGGTCATGTGCAGCAATCGTACCTAGCGAACTAGGCAATCGAATCCAATGCAGTCGAAAATGATTTCAACCACAGCTCTCGTGCTCACGTCGATGGTGTCGAATGATAGGTCGTTCGTTGCTGAAAGATCACGCTCACAAATGGGGTTGGGGGTGAGTTTTGTTGATGTTTCTAAACGGCCAATCCTGCAGGCTACGAAACGATTCGAAACGATTGCAGCTTACGCTCGAATGGGATCCATCGTCTATCGTCACTTTATCCTTTCGATTTCAAGCGTCCTTCAGGCTGGGGAGGCCCCAATGGCCGACCCATTGCAAGCAAAACCGAGAATGTGGTGATGAATTGACTGATGATGATAGGAATGGAGCAACGTAAACAGACCCGACCGACATTTGCCAATGTGTGACGGTTTGATGGTCGTCGGCTTCACCTTTAGCACTGGTGTCCGGATAATGGAACACAGCAAGGATACAAAAAAAAGGAGAATGCATCCCGAAAATAGAACAAAACAACAAGGAAAAACGAAAACAACTACCACAGGAAACACGGGGAACACAACAGGTCACCGCAGAACACCCGAAGGGAAATTCAGCCAGGAAGCGGCTTGCAAGCAAATGCAAAAAACACACCCCGAAAGAAAGCAACAACAAAAAAAAGGGATGCGTCCATGTCCTACTGCCGCGGTTCTGCAACGGTTCACGCGTGCATCGTCGTTCAGAGTCGTTAGTCGTGGACATGCATGTGGAACGGTTGCACCATCCAACAGGTCCTGTGGATCGGGTCCTTCATCCTCATCCTGTGGCCTCGAGGCCTCGAGGATTGGCCAAAAAAGTGGCCTAGCTGTTGATTTTCACAGTCAACTGCAGACACACAGGCTTACAATTTCACGGTAAACAGCACAACCAATCGGTGCGGCGGATGCAGAGTGCCAGCAACGGGGAGGGAGGAAAAAAGCGGATGCAATTCTCACCTTCCCTACCGGGTGATCCGGCTGTGTCGTATGCCTGGACAGCGGGCGCGAGGTTATCAGTGCAAAATGACCGCAATTAGTATGCGCCCAATATGTGGGAATTTAGCGTTTTTTGATTGCAGCGAACGGAAGAACGAGAGAATGTAACGGGATGCAATGATGGTTTTGTAGACCGTGTTTTTACTCTCCTTTTTTTATACGAAGAATGCGTAGATTCCTGGTGGAAATGAAACGCCAAACTGCATATGGATCGTGTGCACAGTGTGTGAAGCATTGCATCCGGGATGCAATGGGATGTAATTGGATTTTTGCGTCAATGCCCACCGTTCGTGTTTCGCCGCGCGTTCGCCTTCATATGCCCACCGTGTGCATCCGCATGTGCATCGATATGATTGCAGTTGAGACGCAACGCAACGAACGATTAACGAACTTGCCACCGGGAAAGCGAACTAGGACATTCGACCGGGACCAGGAACATTGCCGATGATGTTGATGGTGATGATGATGTTGATGTTCGCACGGTACTAAATACTGTGCACCAGCCCACCCCAAACCCTCACAGGAGGACATATGCACTTTTTGAGCCACCTCCTGTGGTGCATCGGTGTGCTGCATTCAGCTCTGCATCGTACGGAGAAGACAAACAGGATCAATTTGGGGAAGGTTAATTTTTGACTATTTTGCGGATTGGTCGAGATTTGTTTATCGGTGGGGTTGGGGTTTTTTTTGTCGTAATTTTTGTTTTTTTTTGCTGTTCGACCACTTGTTCAACCCCCGTTTGTTTTGTTGGCTTACTGATGGACGGGAAGCTCGTGACTCGATGGTAATTGGATTTTTATTCGAGCACCGTGTGAAGGAGTCGAATGCAATTGGGAAGATTAAACGTGATCAAGTGTAGAGCTGTGGAGAGGGCTTTAATGGAGCAGCTTGTATGAGCTTTAGTAAACTTACAAATATTTGTTTCTTTTTCGCCACAACACATCAAGTTGCTTTAGCAGAAATTTAGTTCCTGTGTATATTTCTCTTTCATACAAGTGTGCGTTTAGAGTTTTTTGAGAACCTTTTTTTGTAACTTCATCAAGTGCTGTGTACCGTGTGGGAGTCGATAATTACTATTTAAAAATTTACCAACTACTTCACCGAGGCCAAAACGCACACACTTTACTGTTATGACCATTTGTTACCAGCTTTCCAATCCCACGCGAAATAAATATTTGTAACATTTCGCTTCGTTCGGAAACCGTACGGACGAAGGAAAAACTTTTGCTTTGTCCCATACCCCGGCCGCTGGCCCCGAAACTGCAAGAAAACAGTGTAACGAATGTGTTTCTTTTTTTTGCCTCCCCAAAAAAAAGGTTCGTCCAGTAACCAAAGTCCGAAGGATATGCACACATTGCGCCACGACGGAACAAAAGCTAATTAACGACAACTGGGGACCACCGGAACACCGGGCTTTTGCTGAGAAATTTGTTGCAAACACTGTCGAGAGCAGAAAAAGGATTTATGCTTGTTTGATCTTTGTTAATTTCCTTCCCGTTTTGCCTCGATCGGGAGGGGGGACCGAGATCTCGCTGTCGGTTGGTACAACCGCCAAACTAGCTAAAGGGGGCGAGGTACTACAGCACAGCAAAACGAAGCAATTAGTCTAAGCCTCCGGTGTGGCATTGCAGACCTACCGATGACAAAGACGTAGTAGAAGAAGGAGAGAGAAAAAAAACTGCCCCGGTGAGGGAAAACAAACACTTTTCCATGCCGAAAAAGAACTTCACCGCGAAGGATAGGTAAAGAAGCCGTTATCGGCTGGAATGGTGGAAGATGGAGAGTCGGAGCTCAGTCCGGCGAATCGAATTTTTTTTTCGTCCCCAAGCATCTACGGGTGACTGGTGACGGTACAAACACATGCTCAAACGGCGTATGAGGTGCAGTTAAAAAAAAGGGAAGGAAATTAAATAATACATATTTAATTGGGTGCAGACCAAAAGCGAACTCCGAACGGAACGACCTGTCCGTGAGTGGATGGTAAATGTAAATAGGTATTGATTCGTCGGTAGGTTATTATTCCTTCCTAAGCAAATACTACAACCGGGAACCCTCACCCTGATCTGGTAGGATGGACGGAAGAGGAGTGGGGGAGTTACGCTTACTAACATCATTATCACATTCACACACGGGGCCGACATGCGGAATGGGCAAATGAATGCCGAAAAGAAAAACTCTTCCCGGATTGGCTCAGGAGCCGGCTTCCAACAGGACCCTTTTGGTGAAGTGTATTGACCGTGGCCCGTGGACCCTTATTTTTTCTCGCATCTGCTCATCGAGTGTAATTGAAATAAGGTATCATTTTGCCATCCGTACAGGTCACGACTCCTTCACTGCGGAGAAGTAGTACTCTAATTTATATTTTGAAAGGACTATCCCTTGAAAAGCGGATATTCCGCGCTCCCTCTGGATTGTACCCAGCCTTCGGGATGGTATGGTTTGGTCGGTTTGCACACACACACACCGATCTCTATCTTCAACGCCAAAAAACCCTTTGATAGCTAATTAGCGACTGTACACGGCGCTTTTGGGAACCGAAAAAGGGGGAGCCTGGGCCTGGGACTTCTCTGCTGGTCAACGGCAAATAGATAAAATTCAAACGAATTTTAGACACGAAATCAAACCAGCCAGCATCTTTACCATGGGAAATGGGGAAAGGATACCTTTGCCTTTATTTCGTGTTTGTTCTTCCACTTCATAATGGGGTGGTCTTTTTTTCGGGTCCACCCCATGAAAGGAAAAACTGTCACCTCGTAAATTTTAATTAAAAATCAATTCTTACCATTACCGCGATTGTTCCACGCTGCACCGGACTGGGTGGCTTTCCGAAAAGGCCAAAATTGATAACTTCTTCCAATAGCTTTCTCCAGAAAAAATGCCCCCCTCTTTTTAAAACCCTTTTTCCTATCAACAATCGGAAAGTTTCCACCACCCAAAAGGATTCCAATCCCGGTTACGCACCAAATGTTCCAAATGTCCGTTATCATTCCAAATTCTATAAATTGATTCCATCTTTTGCACCGGAGCGCTATCTTCTTCCAGCGGAAACGTTCGCGTGAATACTTTGCTCCAATAAATACTCAATAGCCGCTGGATGCCAGCATTTTTCCAGCCCATTTCACGGCCAGAGATCGAAAGATGGTTAGGCTTCTTTGAAGGGTCCCGACCAAAGTACAGTCAGAATCGAAAGCCAACCATTAAGAGGTGGCGGATTGCTCCGAACCGATAGCTCACTGCGATATTTTTCAATCGGCTTGTAAAAGGAAAACTCCAGCTGTGGCACAAAAATCGACACCATTTTCTTCCACATTTGGGACTGGCAGAGAGAGAGATGAAAGGGAACCCCTTTTTCGGGAGGATGGCAGAAGTTTTTGCGAAAGAGTTACAAGGAAAATTTACACAAAACAGACACAGCGACGCCAGATGCCGAAGAGATACCGGCAGCCACATCCGACAGCGAATAAAATATCAATACCGTAATTAAAAGTGTAATTTTATTGAAATTTAATTAAATTTATCCATCCACCAATGGGCCACGATGAGACACAACCCTTCTACTAAGGGGGCCGTTGAACCATTTTTCTTGTCCTACCAATCGATATCGGTGGGTAGGAAAATGTTACCAACTAAGAAATGTAAGAAGCTTATTAATATTCGATCGGGAAAGAAGTTTTTCCCCATTTCCGTCGAAATTGTTGCCTCTTCTTTCGATCGGAAAATCCGATTGTCGGTGTTTCATTGCTTGTGGTTTGGATTTTGTCTTCGCTCTTCGTTTTGCGGAAGGATTAAAAATCACACCGAGACAAGGAAAAATCAATACCGAGTCGAAATGCGCGAAACAGCAGCTATTTCGTCGTTTCATTCTTTTAAAGAGTCATCCCGTGTGGAGAAGCGGCTGTAGCAGCTCAGTCTTAGTGAATGCTTCTTAGTACCGTATGAATTATTTTTACGATTAATAAACATCATTGGTACGTGATTCTCGTGCAGTCAACGCTTAGGAACTTTATCCACACTTTTATCACACCTTCTGCAAAAATTTCAAACCGGAAGCGCATTTCAAAGGACTTTCAACCGGGCTGGCAGCAAGTGTTGGCAAAAAGGAGTGTGTAAAAATGCCTTCCAATGCATGTGTGTGTGTGAGAAGCAGGGAATGGGATGTACAGGAACCATAAAATATGCAAATTGCAGCATAAAAATTTAATCGAATAACACCACAGTCAGTGAGGACTGGTTCGTGTTCATTCTTCACAAGCTGTCCAATATCTCACACCTACACATCCCAACTTCCGAGCCAGTCACGACCAAGTAATCGCTCACAGTGCAGAATTATTACGTTCCGGGAACAAATACTCAAGGATATAAGCCACCGAGTGGAGCGTACCACATAAGCAACATAACCAGTTAGGAACTACGCAAAAAATAGCGACCAAAACCAAAAACACATGCTCACTATGAAAGATGCGTCACAAACGCACGAGGGAGAAAAGGTTTTGACATAAATAATATGCAAATATTATTAGACATTAAAATTATTTCCACTCCTAGCATCCCGTCGCCGTTTTGAGGAAAATCGAGAATCTTTTCTTATCCGTAAAATGAACAGCCGGAAAAAAGTAACAAGGAAAATTCTGAGTGCAATCGAGTAAAAAATTAGCTAAGGGGTTTAGGTTTAACCGCTTCCACTCGTATCCAGAGAGTTATCGTTCTCGATTCTTGCTTTGATGAATTTAGCGCACCTTGCCACACATCCGTGCATCGCTTCACTAAATGTGTCCGAAGGGAAAACACGGGTGTACTGCATAACGTATCACTGCGAGATGCGGAAACAATGAAGCGACTTGAAGAAGCAACATTCCACATCCTGCCTGCCACGCGTGGAAAAAACGATGAAAAATTAATGCTTCGCACACTCGCAAAAAAACACTCACAACAACGGTCGAGAATGAGCAGCACTTTGCCGCCGATCGATCGATTCACTAGGTCACAATGGTACACCGTCATTCCGGCCGGCAGAATGGATGGGAAAGTACCATACTATAGCACGCCGCGAAGTTGGAGGTGAAATTGAAATTTATTTCCTCCGGCGCCCGTTTGGTTCGCGTGGGGTTCGAACGCGCGTAAAAGGATTTTTTTGATTGATATCAAAGATCAAACTGTGCGCGTCTCAACTGGCTGCCTTGCCCCGCGTTACCCTGCTGGTTGTCTCCATGTTAATCCCTTTTGTGAAAGCCTACTGGATCCACGCAGCGATAGGTAATGGGTAGCAAGCAAAAAAGGGGGTAGGGGAGAGAGAGAGACAGAGGGAGGGAGAGAAGGAGAGCATATTTTTATTTATTAACAACTTCCCGCGAATGTTGCCGCCCCGTGCTTAGGACAGTCTCCTTCCTACCCGGAAAAGCGCGCAAGGGAATCATGATCCCACTCCCAGCGATCATCAAACATGCGAAACATAGGTTTTCCCCGGCCACTGTAGAGGGGCCTGATACTACCGAGCCCATGCTCGATTTGGCAGCTCAATATTTCACCAAACGCTTTTCCCGAAATGAGCATTTTCCCATTTTTCCTTTCATCCTGCAACGGGCAGGGGCGCTTACAGGGCGTGCTTCACCCTATCATCTTTACATCGCGAAGCCGTCAATTTTGCGTTTACGCAGAAGAATAACAACAACAAAAAACTATACCGACATACTGTAGGAATGGTTTTTTGGCTGCTGGATGAATAAAGGGAAAAAATTTGCATACACATCACCTCCCACACGGGGCAGATGTTGTGAATATTACCCGCACAAACCCAACACAACCGAGCACCATCTCACCATCAATTATTAATCGGCGTATGGCTACCAAGGTTTTTTGGCCGTGGTCTCACCGATCATCCATTTCGCGCTCGTATATTGACAAATCGAATCCTTGGTGGGAAAACATAAAAATAATACGCACATACACATTGGTTTGAATTTTTAATTCGTATTCGCATCCCACATCAAAGACGCTCCCCGCGAGGCAGAATTGTTTCTGAAACACCTTTCCAACGGCAACGGAATTTCCAGCGAAATGAACCGATCAATAGAGACGAAAGCGAGCGAAATGTGAAACAAAGTAAAATACGACCTTCGCAGCAGTTTAAACGGTGGCATCCGTGATAATAACAATAAATTTTGATCAATGGTTAAAATATTTGTCTCTCGCGAATTGTGCAAACAGGCGGATCTGAACCACTTCAATGTCAATGCGCCAGAGCACAGAAGGGAAAGTTGGTGTCACGCGTGCATTCGTTCGTTTCACCCAGTTTTTAGCACCCTCGCATCTATCCTGGTTTTATTTCCGTTTTTATATTTATGATTAAATTTTATTATTTTTATTATCATTACAACCCGCTTCTCTGCCCTCCAATCATTCCCCCCTTCTTCTTCATGATAATTGCAAAATTCTTCACCCCCACAAGAAGAAGCTTTACGCGGCGGAAACACGAAAAAAGTTCGAACGAATCCCCGGGAACAGGGATTTAATCAAAAAATTCTTATCCACCAAGAGAAACGTCTCCACAATGCATTGAATTTTCAAATTATCAATCTAACTTTCGCCCGACGAATTCCAATGCAACGGATCCCGGTGTTGTTAGTGGCTTTTGCCACAAATCGAGGGATGAAATTTTGTTTCATACTTTTGAATAACTTTGCCTTTTTTTGCTGCTCGAAAGAAAAAAACGAAGCTGCATTAACTAAAGATGAAAAAAAATACTTTTTTATATAAATTACGCCCACAATCAATGGAAGAACACTTTGATAAGCAATTTTTTTTTGGTGTATTAATGAGTATCTCCCCGGGAGAAGAAAAAAAAAGGATGTTACAAATCCATCAGCCTGTGTGACAAAAGTGTCTTAGTCATCGCTTTTCGAAACCGACCGGCTGTAGGTGTTGATTATTTTCCAACATCTCCGCCACACTTACCCACGCCACGCGCTCCGTCCGCCACAACTAGCACAGGGGTTCAATTTCGTGTTTGCCGTTTCTATTAAGTCTCACTTCATCTAATTTTTTCGCTCCTCATCTATCAAGCCGCGAAAGCATTTCGGTACCAGGAAAACGCGCAACGCGGAACAAGTGTCAGGGTGGCGATTTCCGTACGGTCATTAATTGATTATCTTTCGTGTCCACAGACTGGTGAAGCATAATGATTTTAAAGCGGCACCATCAGCCCAAAAGATGACAGCACGTGACCATGGGGTGGGGTGGGGTTGGGTAGTTGGTCGGTGAAAAGTGAACAAAAACTCAAAGCTGAGGTGATGTAGAAAATTTGTTAGCAAGTAGCCGATCGTTAGTCGAGCAAACACGGGTTCCTCGTCTACCGGGCGTTCGATATGAACGCATTTTTCACTTTCTTAACCTCCCATAGGTTGGCCGGGGGCCGTGTGGGAGGAAAAGAATTGAATAGCATTAAAAAAAATAGGGTCAACGCGTGTCTATTAATATCTTCCCCATCAGTCAGCATAAGGCCAGGGGACCATCCTCATACAGTTGTTGTTTTTTCCCCCTCTGTCAGGATGGGTGGTTATTTTTTGTTTTGTTCCGTACTTCCTATCCTGAATTCCTCTCCCAACGGGACGACATTGCCTCGCAAAGCTTCACCCCACACACCCGGATGGACACATTGTATTCCTTTTCGTACGATACTTTTCTAGTCATCGCGAGGCGTTCCTACAGTGGCAACTGCGTTTGACTACCGTTTTGCCCTAAACGGGGCCCACCGTGGAAAAGTGATAGACAGGATAATTATTTTCGCTGCGTTAGGACCTGTTGGCCGAAGAGGGGGGAGGGGTGGTTGAGCGAGAGGTTGAAAGGTAGTGAGTGCACGCCTTGATGGGCGCACGCGGACGTCGTTTTACGCCTGTGAATATTTAATGGTGCTGAGTTGTTATCAACACCGGTAATTAATTTATGATCACTCTGGCATCGTCACTGGTGCTGCTCCCGGGACGACTTCCGTTGTTACCACTAGCGCCTTGCTTCTTTATCAGTTTTTTGTTCGATTTGTGGTCAGTGCAACATTGACACACGCGTGGGCGTAGGTAATCATCTATGATTAAGGGTAAGTTAAATGCGTGAAAAACAGTGATATCGCTACTGTTGAATAAGTTCGCTTTTTAACCTTTGACATGGAGGTATTTGGAGTATTTTTTATATTTTTAAATGTCATTTGTGTTTGAAATTATTTTAAACTATTTAAATGCGATAAAATAATCATCATCAGGTCAACAAAAGCCTCAGTTGTAGCTGTAGCATTGGGGATTTTGTAGCAACAAATTATGACACTAAGAAACGAAAAAATTTATTCTAATTATAGGAAACGTTGACCTCATATCAGGCCCTTTCCACCACGAACAACAAGTTATTGAAGTATTATAGAAAAAATTGCTCATGTTGAAAATCACAACTCCCAAAAATATATATTTTTTTACCCACGTGTTTAAAATGATTCTTTTTTTTTAAATAAGTTTCCACCTTTTTCGATGAACCGATTCGTTCCACATCATTTCCCATGTAATGTACGCCGATGGCACACACCGTTTTGCCTATTTCATGTCCAACGCATTTAACACTGCCAGGCACGAAAGCCACGAGTGTGAGTGTGTACGGGAATAATTTTATATAAACATGCGGTCGCACACGTTAGCCACCATTTGACTTTGACTCACTCGTTTTTGGGGGACAAATTAAATGAATTAAAAAAAAAACCAGAACTCGGCGCACACACGAAACAGCGGCCCCTAGGTACGGTGTTTCCGGGTGTTTCAACCGGTCGCCGTTGGTACCTTTCGGAAATGGAGCATAACGTTCGATAGGCGAAAAGGGTGACGAACTGCAAAAACAACAACTCGCGGCCACGTGTTCACCGAGATGAGCCAGCATACAGGAGGTGTATGTGTGTTGTTTGCTTTAAAGATTGATTCGATTTGGCGTCGTTCATCGTGTTATCCTGCTGTAAACCGAGTGTTCTCACCAGGTGACCGGGTGATTCAGTGGTTTATTTCCATTCTAAATTAGTGAAAACATGCAATGAATAGGTTATATGATTTTCCAAGTAAAACCATTATTTTACACGCGATCCATCACATTTGGAAGACACCATTTGGCATTTGTCAAATAAAAATGCGAACCGATGGGAGGACTTTTCATTTGGTGAGCTGAAATTCGATCAACTTTGTCGACGACGAGCCTTCAGAAAAGGGAATGTTGCTTTGGAGAATAAAAATTAAATGCCTTCTGCCCATATTGGGCATCAGTTTACGGACGCTTCTGGGCTGACGGAAATAAGCTTCCCATGTCAAAGATGATTTTGAAATCGGATATAAATCATCGAAACACCGGAAACAATAATACGGCAAAAGCGAAACGTCCACCATCGGCGTAAACTGAAGAGTCCCGAGCCGTTCGAGCCGGGTTGAGAACGGAACGGGCAGATTAAATGAATGTCCTCTCGCAATCCATCCGCAGCGTGCCTTCCAACGTTTCAACGTGCGCGAGAAGACGTCAGGTTCTTTCAATTGAATTACTTCTTTTCTTCGTTTGTTAATAAACGAATTTATTTGTTATTCAAAACCTTCGCACCGAACACTCCGAGCACGGAATGGGGAGCGACAACACCGTTGTTCAATGAATCGTGAAAGACGGACCATGCCGGTTTGCCGATGAATGGCCGGAGGAGATGGAGGTTGACAGGTAAATGCAAATTACGCTCGAAAACTGAACGACACCTTGATGATGTCGCACGGGTTCTCGTTCGTATCGGAGGAACACAAAATTGAGCTTTAAACCTACGCAGAAAACAATTTCACCCGCTTCCAAGTGCGTATGCAATTGCTATTGAATTTTGCTTTCGAGAAGCTGTAGGAACCAGCTGCTTTTTTACCCCATACGTACGTTGCCCACGTTGCAGCAGGCGAACGAAAAATCGTTCACTCGATTTGCGTCTGTTCGGAGCAAATTAAGCAAACACAACTAACAATAAAACCAGAAATATGTTGAACAAAAAAAATAATTCCATCCCTCCCAATAGGGAAAGTGTATTGCCGGAGCGTACGATCCATTGAGCGCACGATCAAATCGAGAACGATCGAAATGGAGAAAAATCTCACTCCAGCATAAGTCTCACTAAATCACCTAATGTGTGTAGGAGCGCAATAATAAATACACGGAGATAAATGATTTCCATTCATGCGGTGCATGATGTTTTCCACGTTTTATTTCTTCTCCACTGGGCTTTCTTTACCATCAAGCCGTTTGCAGATTGTCGTTTTAAAGTTGAAGTGTACGAAAAAAAAAGAAAGAAACGGTACAAGCATGCGATCAGTTCGTTTTAGCCACTCGGAACAACAGAGTGCCCCCCGGTCGATATAGTACGTTCATGGTGCTGAAGAGCCCGCATCGTCGTCATTCACTAACGACCACGTTTCGTGATGCGGACGTTGGTCATTACGAGCTGCGAGGGCCAACATCATCTGCCGATAGAGGAAGTAAGGATGCGGGGAGCAGAATTCGATGCTCTTCCTAAAGTACCCGACATCGATTGAAGGGCGGTCCACGGAAGCAATGGGCCCGATTCTATGATCGTTCTAAATTATCGGGCCTCCGCCTGACGCGAACTACCGCCCGTACTACTGACTAGATGTCTGGCGGATGAAGGATGATGGAGCAGAAGGAAGGAAGGAGGGGGGGGGGGGAGCCTCGGGAACAAAGAAAACGACACGACACATGAAACGGAACGAAACGAACCGAAAGCATATTATTTTCAGGAAGGAAATCGTACTGGACTATGATTGATAACGTATCGAAATATTGCGTGTCGAGATTACTTCCCGGCTGGCCGATGGTCGGTATAGTCGGCCAGCAGACCGAGCTCGGGTCATGGATGGTGAAACCGCAGCAACATTAAGCACTTACCACTCCGCGACACGCTAGGCAGGGCCGTCCCGCAGCTTACGACCGGAACCCAGTCGAAGAGTTGTTAGTGATAAAAACAACCCTAAGAATGCCACCATCGCAATTGTTTCTCCACTAAAGAAGGGGGGGTGGAGAAAAAATTAACCCTCATCATTCGGCTTTCAAGTGTCAATCTCTCATGCAGGATCTTGAATAAAATCGAATCGAATAGGAAGTTCAGGAAAATGAGGTCATACCGAAAGGGGCCAGCCGCTGTGAATGATTTTCCGCTCGGCTTCTGGCCTTCGGCCATTCGAAACTTGGATTAATCATAATGTACGCGCAAACCGGACGTTCCTGCACGCTGGGTTCCTGATCAAAGAAGCCCGCGGTGGAAAATGTGGTTCATCGGGTGAGAAAGCTTGGGCTCACATCTCACCATCGTCTCACCTGCAGCAAATTCTCGCCACGTGAGTAAAACGCAAACCCCCGCGCACGTTGTTTGTGTATATGTTTGCGATTTATTATTTAAATTTAAATTAGTACCAACGTGTGCGAACGTTCGGGAACTGATTAAGAAGCACCGAAGCACACACAATTGGGTTATTTAATGCGCTCACAAAACAAAAACACAACGCAGTGTAGACCGTTGTCGCTCGTATTTGCATTCCTCATTCCCGTCGTTCCGCCGGGTGTCACGCATGACGCCAGCATTGAGGGTGGCCACCCGTTGGGGGATGTTGTGCAAGGATGGTGCACTCCGGTTTGTTTTAATTACGATCAAATCGAAACAATGCAACTTGTCAACTGAGTTGATGAAAATGACATCGAACGACCGTGCGCGAGTACGTGGGAGGAAGTTTGCCAGCAGCTGCTAAAATTATGCTAACCCTCCTACCGATGCGCACGCCGGATTGAGTCATGTTTGGCATTTGACGACGGTTGAAGGTGCATATTCACGATGGTGCACGGGGCTGAAATTAAAACATGCATAAAATCTGCTCCCGAAATACACAGTTCTACGCAATGACTCCAGGTGAACGGGCGAAGCTATGATAGCAGTTTAAATGTTTGATTGGAATGCAGGGTTTCATTATTGTATGCCACTACGAAACTAGCACGAAGGTACAGCAGAAGAGGAACGATATCCCGGCCAATGAGCTGACTACTAGAAGCATTTTCAAAAAATCCATAAACACAACTGCTGGGACGTCTCCATCCGCCGCAACTGCCTTCTCTAAATGCCTCCGGGAAACGTCCATCGCATCTTCCTCGCGGATGGTTTCATTAATCCAGTTACGATGTAATCTTAGCGAAGGTGCCACATCCAGATCATCATCAAATACTCCATTGAAAGGTGTTTCAAGTTGTAACTAAAAATAAACAACACATACTGAAGCGATCTTCCAAGAACTTCAGCCAGCAACTCCTTACCAAAACGACAGTATCGTTAGATGATTTTTGTTGGGAATAAATCAATCTTTTCACGGCAAATTGAACGAACACCAAATCTAGATTCGTGAGCGTTACCTTCAGATTTTCGGTACAATTGTTTGTGCTTTCATCGTGTGGTAAACAATCTGCTTCTATCGCAATCCATTGCCGTTCCCACATCCATCCATCGCAAACTGGAGGTTCACTACCGTGCAGAGTTGGGCAGTCCGATGTCCACTCCAATAGTACTTGACATCCAAGATTATTGCACCTTACCAACGAGAATTGTAGCTTTAAAAGTAACAAAACACAGACAATCCGACAATCCATGTCTATAAACTGGAATGACAGTTGACGCAAATCCAATGTCTACTTAGACCATTAACGTGATTACTAAAGCACTAAAGTCATATTGCTGCAATTGTTGCTGTTGTTGAAAATGTCCTTCAAATTGTTGATAATTCAACTAATATTTGCATTTGATGAGAGAATTAATCAAAATCCTCCCGAAAAAGGAATTAATAAACAGCATGCGTTTAAATCAATGCCCGTACCGCCCTTTCGCAAACCCCGAACCGCGCTGTTCACTTTCGGGGCACGCTATTGAAATTAGAGTTCAACTCGCCCCGAAAATGGCAATGAAAGGAAACGGGTACCTCGTGTCTCCAACTGTGCACAACACAATCGTTTCTTTCTGTGTTTTTTTCCTCCCTTCTTTCTCTCTGTGTTGTACAAATTAATCGAGTGCGCGTGTGGGTTGCGCGTGCCAACTTCTTTCCGATGCACATTTGTGCCTTGCGACCCTTCCACCCCAAAAACCCCGTTGATGTCGTTGTTCGCGGATCGATCGGTCTGGCAAAATCATGCCCGGACTCCCCGGATGCATACAATCGGACGATAAATCATTCAACAACACGTCGGGACGCGGGCAACACGCGGGTACGAAACGAAACCAGGCAAAAAGATCTCCATAAGGATGCATTCATGATGCATGATGCTGCATCGCCGTTGCACTCTTCCGACGATCGAATCGAAGGGAAGTGCGAAAAAAATAAAACTCCTAAAACTCCTCATGTGTATGACAAAATATAAATAAAAACAGCCTGTTTTGCGCTGTTTTTTTTTTAGCGCTGAAGCCGGAAAAGGGAAGCTGTCCGGAAATCAATTGTTACGAAAGACCCCGAAAAGAGTCGTCTGTCGTCTCTGGCCTCTGAATAGGGTATGGAAATTGATCCCAATTGATCCCAAAAAACCCGGCTCAAAGTCAAAGTCTGTCTCTCGCACGAAAAGAGCTGAACTCCTACACGTTCCATGCGTCTGTTTCAGTTTTTTGCGGATTCGCTTATTTTACTGCACGATCCGTTCGTTCGCAGTTCTTCTGCGTCTTTAATCGTGCTGACAAAAATCTGATTCTAATTGCGTGCCGCGTTCTGGCGAGGGCATAAGGCACACTTCCGCAACGGCGACGGGGTTTTTGATGATGGGGATGCTGATGTAGCTGGGGCGAAGAACCCAGACAACAATATCTCGTTTTTCAGCTACACGTTCGCCAGACACAATCCTTTCCTCGCACATCTAACTCATACTGCTCTCTGTTTCTCTCTCTCTATTCCTTTCTCAACGTTCACTTGGCTGGATGTCGCTCATCAGGCTGATTTTTGTCGCCTCGCCTTCTTGCCCTGTCTCCTCAACCGGCAGCTCATCTCTGCCAGCCCTTGACTCATGCTGCTTAATGCTGCTTCTGTTGCTTTCACCCGTTTGACCTGCAATACCCCAACGTTCTATCCGGAACCATCCTTTTCCCTCGATGCGCGATCAGATGCTCATCGCGTGCGGTTTTTATGCATAATTATAATTTATACATCACTGACACCAGTCTCTCTTCTGCTCACTGCTTTATGCTTCTGCCGTAGCATAAATGACATGACATCTTGCGCTGAGTGTAAGTACGCGCGGGATGGAGCAAGGCGCTGGAAAAGTTGAAGTTCAAGAGTAACCTCAAAAAACCCCACAACGACGATGATGATGATGATGGGGACGGCTTGAGATGCCAGCAACGATCTTAGGTCCATTCAACGTCGCAGTTTCCCCGGCATTTCGTCCGGCATCATTTTTCGATACCGAAAGTCGCTACTAATTCTAACGGACGCTGCCTGTCTCTCGTGGTACTTATCATCGTCGATTCCACCCATTTCCTTGGCAGCTTTACCGACCGAGATTCTAGAGATTGGGTTTGATTTGAAATCCATGACCTTCCTCCCCTCCTTTCCAGAAAGAATCCAATATTTCAGAGGGTGTGTATCTTCTTTTGTTTTAACGTAATGTTCCCCACAAATTGAACCTTTTTTGTGTGTCTCATAAAAATGTTTACAGCTGCAGGATTTATTTTCGTACTTCCACACAATTTGACGTGTTATTTGAGACTCGTGAACGTATATAATGGAATCGAGTGTTGTTGCAATGTATCAGAAAGTGGACAAATGAACCTTTTATAAGCATACCTGAGCGACGCGTTTGGAGATGTATAATTCCTTTAATAGTTAATTCCATACCTGAAAGTAAAATAAGAAGAAAAAATATTTAAAAAAATGATATTTACTCTTTAAAATTGTTGAATCTTATCTTATTTCTACAATTCTAAGCGTAAAACACGTCTTGAAATGTATCTTCATATTGATTTCACGTTTATTTGCATTCATTTACATTTTGGCTTCGGGGCGAAAAAAAAACACATACAATCAGGCGACAGCAAATAGCCACATCGATGGAAAAGTCCTGCCACAAACGGCAGTTCCTCTGCAAGTACCCCAAACATCCATCGTGCTCCTCGGAAATACGACGGGAGGTCGGTACCATGGGATGAACGTTTGATAAAAAGCACTCACACACTGCTTTTGAACTCGCCGCAACAATCCCCCCGCCCCCCTCCCAAACATTCACAAGTGGAAATGGAAAATGTTTATAAACTTCCAGCGGAACGGAACGATTCCGTTCCTTGATTCCTAGACACCAGAACGCGAACGAAAGCACAACCATTGCTGGAAAAGCGCGCACCGAAAAGGGATGGAAATTCTACGAGAAAAAAAGCAGCAACATCAAATAGATCCATGCATTTCTCTACGACTTCGAAGTCGAGATCTCGGTCGGTTCGGTTGTCGTACTACACCACCCACTCTCCCTTCCCCCCACCCCCCTATATGTGGGTGGGTGGATGCAGATCACCATTTCGAAGGGGCGAGAAGACTAAGTCCACGATAGGAAAGCTGCCTCTTGCATATAGATGGACGATATTTTCCGAATTGTATTTCTTCAATTGTTGGAGAGTGATTGAGCGACTGTGTATGGCACTGTATGTGTGCATGTGGGAGAGAGAGAGATAGAGCGAGAGCAATGTGGAGCTTATTGTGAGGATGCTCACAGCATCCAACCTCACCTCAGCAAGTGGATCAGAGTCAGAGTGAGACGTGAGTGGTGAGTGGCGGCGTCGGGGGAAACCAGCAAGCGGAAGCAGCGAGAAAAGAATGAGAAAAGCTTTTTATTTTCCTGTCTGTGTGTGCGCGGTGTGCCTCCACAAGCTCCACAAACGGTTCGATTCGAAAAATCGAATCAAAGCGCATCTCTCTCGTTCGGTTCGGTTTTTCGGTCGTTGCCTGTGTGTATGTCGCCGTTCGATGTGCGCGAGAGGGTTTTTGTCGGTTCGGTTCGTTCGTTCGTCCTTTTGCTCACACACAATCGCCACTTCGCTTCTTCGCTTCGATAAGAGCGATGTATTTTCGAAACCCATGTGTCTTGCCGGTGAAGGCGCCCAACGGTTGCTTGCTTTGGGGAAGCTTGGTGGTTGGAATGGCGCTGCCGCTTGTACATGAGATGTTATCGAGCGGTGTGTTCGGTGAAGAATAAAAGCGTTGTATGTATGCAACGGCCACTAGCATCGTCACCGATCATCGTCGTTGTGCAGTGTAAGGAACGGTGGTGGAGCATTGGGGGCCGATAGCCTCGAAATTGATAACGCGCGTGGAAGAGAGAGAGAGAGAGCGCGCCAGCAAAAGCGCACCGGAACAGAGATGGAATGCAGTTCTCGAGTGCGCAAAGATGCCGATTCGGTTTCGGTGTGTAAATAACACCGTTCGGATCGAGCACCAATCGATGCACAGCGGAGGATGAGAATCGGATGAAATAAAACAAAAAAACACTTCTACTGGGCTGCTCCAAATGGATCCAACCAAAAAGAAAAAAGAAAAAAACCCCTTAAAGCACACATGCACGGTCGCGTTTTAGTACATAATCTTATCTTTTTTTGTGTGGTGGAAACAAAAATGAAATAAAAATCGCCTGCAATAAAGCTTCCAAAACAAAAATGGCGAACATTTGCTCTCCATTAGCTCCGCAATGGCTAATCGAAAAACTCAATCACACCGAGGCGGGTAAATTAATAGTTTATGCGTTCTTCCAGCAAAAAAAAAACTGCCTGTCTAACTGCTTTGCCACCTTATCGGGAAATGGTTTTCCGTGTGGTTCGCTCTGTAAATGGCTACTATTGGGAAATTATTCAAAGCAGCCCCGAAACCGAAACTGAATGGACCTCAGCAAATGCGCACAAACCAAAAAAAAAAAATCGCCCAAATGAAAACGACCACTCAAAGAAATGGATTCCAATTAACCAATTTTCACCTCGTCGTCAACAAATCGACACGCTACGCGCAAAAGTGCCTCCCATATCGCGGGGTGCTGGATAAAAGAAATGGGTGCCGGAATAGTAACAGAAAAAAAGTGCGCCAGCGACGTGTACAAGCGTGAAAGGTGATGAAGAAAGCAACAGCAGCTGAAAGAGTAACAGCAACAACAAAAACTGCAGTCCACCCCGAAAGCTTTAAGACCCCCCGCCATATTGTGAGGGGTGGAAGGAGGTCACCCAAGACGAAAAGTCACCCCCCCCCCCCCCAACCGGGGTCTGTTCTGTGACGAGCATGAGCGCGAGAGTGCGAGAGAGGTCATAAAATTGAACAACCGCATAAAATTAACTCACGCTCAATCCCTTGAAGAAAGGGGATCGCCGGAGATGGCGGTTCTTAAGAGGAGTGGGTGGGTAAGGTGGTTCACCCAGGAGGCACACAGACCGACCGTTTAATTAGTGTTGGGACCACTAATTTTTCGCTCTTTCACTTCGCTAAACAGTGGAAACATGTGGAAACGGTGGACGCGGTTGGAGGTGGTGGAAAAAAAAAATATGGAAAACAAACGTTCCGGGACAGTTTGCCTGGTCAAACCGGAATGGTATTAAACAGTATGCACAACAGCCGTGAAGAACAGCAGCAGCAGCAGCAGCAGCAGTAGTGGAAGCTTACAGTTGCTAACAAATTACTAACGTCCCCTAGAGAAGCGCGGTTGGTCGGTTTTTAGCTTTCGGAGTCCAATTCGATGCTGATGAGCGGGAACAGGGCAGGCAAAAGTTCTTCTTAAGGCCTTCACCGTTCTCCTCGACATCTCCAGGGCTTCCGCGTCCGAAGAAGCGGTGAGGCAGAAATAACTGAAACATAAATTAAATTCCTTTCATATTGCATGTTAAAGTTCATGCTCGGTGTGCTTTCCATTTCCAATTCTTCGCTGGTGCACCGAACAAGAACTCTCGAGGGAGCTTTTGAGGTTAGGAACAATGTGATGCCCGGAAAAACTGGTTTTATATCTACGTGTGTGTATGTGTGTGCGGGCGTGTGTATGTGAACCGGAAGCTGACGACAAGTTCGATAGCAGTGGCGCGGGAAACGTTCAAGAATGAGCGCGACCACGAACGGTCGTCGCTGTTGTTCCTGGACCGCGCACATGCAATCCGGGAAAAGCACATAAAAATCGAGACTGTGCGAAAAGAAAGAAAGCAGCAGCAAAAAAAAGCGCACACACAAACGGAAAACCCTGAAAGGAAATAAAAAAGATGGTCCAATATCGAAGTTAGAGGCGTTACCAATAAACGATACTGCTCCGCCTTTGCGAACCGATGGCGAAGCACGAGCGTGAGCGAGAGCAAACACGACCGGTGCAAGGGAGAGGCACAAAACTCACAAAACCGAACAGTATCGATTTATTATGTACATATGCATGTATACCGTTTCGAATTTGGGGGGGCCCAACTCGCATTCGGATTCGTCGATGTTGCGAATCGCAGCCACCTTTTGACGATGATAAATAAAATCCGTTCGAAGCGCAATGGAGAGCAATAACAATAATACCACCAGGCGGCGCTGGGGAAAAAAATCGTTCCGCCAGCATTAGGGGTGAGAGAAGGTGACATCGACAACCCCATCCCCCCAAAACGTCATCGATGGCGCGCGGTAACATGACAGCGAGCGATGTCGCCGGAGCAACGAATGCAATGCCGGGCGTCCCCATCGCTCTCTCTTCGCAACGATCGTATTTTATTCTCTTCTTTTCGATACTCGATTTATGTACTCGCACTCGACGAAACGGGGGGAAAAAATAAATAGAAACGGAGATTGCGTGAGAGAGAGAGCGAGCGAGCGCTTGCTCTGCTATATAAAAAAGCTGCAGCTGAATGTATTGGCAGTGAATTGAAGCACATGGAGCGCAACAAATAAAACGGAAGCAGCATTCGCCCGCTGCCGAACAGAAATCGCGCAGTTGCACCGATATCGAAACATTTTCAATAGTCCTTCCGTTCTGACTTTCTTTTGCGCTATAATTTTTTGAGGGGGGGGTGGGTCCCCATTTCGCTATCTCCCTCTTTAATGCTCCCGTTGTGTGTGAGTGTGGAAATTGTGCAACTTTTTTTTGTTTCCCTTAACTTTGCGTGTTACTTTCTCCCACATTTAGCAGCTGCTTCATTCTTTCCTTCATTCGGAAATCAACGTTCAATTCCGATACATATCGATGGGCTCTCGCGACACCAACGCGCACCTTGTCCTTCCTTTTTTGACAGTGACAGCGAGAGAGAGAGCGCGCATTCACTCTCGCGATGGAAAACGCATGTTTTTCCGTTATCTTGCCGCTTCGTTTGGGCGGTCGGATGGATCTCGGGTTGCATATGAGAAAATCCATTGCAACCCCTCGGCCTTTCCACCCCTACCTCCACGTGCAGACATACATACACACACACATACACCAATACCGATTCCGATACCGTCGTGGCCACCGTTCCATGCACACGAGAAGGATGTGCGCACGCGACGTGCGCAACGATAAAGAAAGTATCGAAGAATCGAACCTCTATCGGGATGGGATTTTTTGCTGCTACTGCTGCTGTGTCCTTATTTATTTCATCTCTTCCTTTTACGGCCCCCACCGGGAGCTTTTCCACACACACACACACACACTCATACACTGATACGCCACCACTCGAGTAAAAGGTGCTCAATCGTGGCACTGAAGCGTAGTTCGGATGTACGAACGAATATCTGCCGTTCGTTGAAGTGCATGTTTTCCGATATTTTCGCTGCTTTTTTTTCGTTTTTCTTTTTTTTCTTCTGACGTTCTTTCGGTAATCCTCCCGCCCTGGTTTTGGTCCTTATTCTATCCGCATCCTGTATGCTATCAGTGTGCGAATGTGTGTGAATTTTGGTGCGCGAAAGGGAAGTTCCTTCGGTGTGCTTTCTTCTTTCCAAGGCAACCGGAACAAGTTTTCCACTGCATTTTATCCCCAGCACACAGACACACATTCACACACACATACATATAATGCTGGTAAAGCTTTTATGTTTCCTTCGATCAACGGTGGTCTTATTTTTTGTCGCCACTCTTCACTTCCGGAAAGTGGAATCCTTGGAGAAGAAGCTCGAGAAGCTTCCGCAGTGGTTGTGTATGTTTGTGTGTGTATATGTGTCTGGTATCACAGAGCAAGGAAATTGAGAGCAGTTGCTTATTTCGAATGAAATACTGTTGCAATGAAATACAACAAACAAAAAAGCAAAACACAGTCGCAAGAATCGTTTCATGCACTTCAATAAAATGGCTTTTCTGGCATGTAACGGGTCTGGAAAAACTTTGATCATTTTTTCCTTCTTTTTTATCCTTTCGCCGAAGGAAACTCTTTAAATGCAAAACACCTTCAGCGCTTTCGAGCGGAACTTTTGCCCGTTTTCCGACCATTTTGTCCTACCCCACCGGAAGACCTCTCGTATAGAAGGCTTTCCTTGGAGCTCGGTTCGTACGCGGCGGCGGTGGATGGTGGATGAGATGAGCCATTTTAATATCTTTTTGATGCTCCTGCACCTAACGATCGGCGAAACCATTCCCGCTTCTCAATGCTGATGATCCTTTACGGTTTCGGCGAAGAAATGCTATTGAGTGAGTGTTGAGGAAAAACTTTGCTGCAGAACAACTTTGCGCACCAACACCGCCACGCTAACCTAACGCGGCGTAGAGGTGTTCGTTCTAGCAAAAGCGCATCCTTTTAGCGCGATTTTCCGTGCGGATCTTTTTTTTCTCGCCCATTGCCGATTTCAATGCTCAGAATTCGCGTTTTCCACTTCGACGCCATCGAGCTCGTAGACGCGAGGGACGCGAGAGAGGGGTGGCAACGGTCGAGGTTGCGCCGTAGCAGAGAGCGTTTCGGTTCGGTTCGTTCGGAAAAGCGCATATAAGGAAAATATCGGAAGCTTCGGTTTCGTCGTATATGTGTGCGCCATGCTTTTGCGATCACTTCGAACCCATCGTTATCATTTTAGCTGGGGGAGAGAAAGAGAGAGAGGGGACGGGCGGGTCGCGTATGTGCTTGAAAAAGGAATTATGTGCTATATATGAAAGCTGAGCACGTGTGTAAGTGTGTGCCGTAGATGGTGGTCGTAGCAACCCAAAAGAAAGAATCATGAGCACAGCAACATAAAAAAGGCGACTACTGAGGATGAAAAGAAATGAAACTTTTTCGCTCATACATACATTCTCACCAGCGCGCGAGTATGTAGCAGAACGCAAAGTCATCTTTGGTTGGGGGGGGGGGTGTTTTTTTTTTTTGGTTTTTTCTTCTATAAAAATGGAGCTTGGGAAAAGCGCGCAAGAGCGAGAGGGAAAAATGTTGGATGTAAAAATATGTGTCCCCTGGGGGGTGGGTGGGGAGGCGGGATGTGTAGATCGAAATCATACACTTTTATATTGATTTAGCTCCGTTCGAAAGGAAAAGATGAGATTCGCCAAGCGAACACACTCCAAGTGTTTCCATTTCTCTCTTTCTTGCTCGCGCTGTTGTTTCGCTGATGCTCCATCCGAGGGGGCGGGGGTGGCGCAAATACACATACACACACACCCGGAAGGAATTCTTTTATATTTTCGAACGGTGGTGTGTTTTGTTTCTTTTTTTTTTTTTGTCGCATCTTGGTATCATTTTATCCTTGAATGCTTGCGCTTTTTCTATTCCTTTGGGGGAGCTTTTATTTACTCGTCGTTCGTCAAATAATCGAACCACTCGGGTAAGCTAACCCTCACGGACGCTAACGATTGGTGAACGATTGGTTGTCTCGTACGCGTGTGTGTGTGTTTGCGTTTTTCGCAGTATGTACTTATCAGAAAGGAACATATTGGACGAAGCCCATCGATTATGTTCCAAGTTTGCGGAATGGATTTTTTTTCTTTCTTGCGCTTTATGATCTTTTAGCAAAATGGCTTCCTATGGCACCTCCAATACAATCCAATTCCAACGGTATTGAGTGTGTATCGTGTCCAATTCGCTATCCAACACGAACACCAGCACGTGAAGAAGAAGAAAAAAACGACAACTACACCAGCGAACAGGGGGGCAACGACGATGATGACAACGACAGCAAAGGACACGATGCGATGAAATAAAATTTATACGTCTGGTTCCACGATACGTCGTACTGATAAGGCGACAGTGGCTCCACCCTCATTGATTTCTTTTTATTTCATTCCCTTCCGTTCTAATCTCCCCACGCGACACCCCCCAACACCCACACACACCCAAAACCTCCCTCCGCACGGTTGGGGCTTTTATTCACCCCCACAGCACCTCCATCAATAGATTTCCATTTTTCTTTGCTTATGTACACCTTCAGCTTTTTTTATTTCTATTTCTATTGCTTCTTCTTCCAATACAATACCAACCCATACGTGAGAGCAGGAGAGCTTGGAAATGTGAGCAAATTCTGGAGCGCATGGAGCCCTCTTAGGGGAGGCAGCAAAAAAAAAGTGTGTCTTACATAACGAGCTGCTCCCTGGGTCTCTCTGGTTGCCGTGTACCCTGATGTACCATCGAATGGAACTGTATCTGAAGGGCTGGCTTCTTTTTTATTTCGACCGAATCGAGATACAACCGATACTTGATGATAGAAAGTTTCCAATACCGTGTCGTGTCGCTCGGATGGCTTTTTTCTCTCGCTCTGCTTATATCATTGCAGACCTTTTTCTGAGCCGGTGATAAGGAAAAGGGTGGCTTGTTGGCCTGGGGGAGGGAGGAAGGAGGGCAAGCACACATACGCACGCGGACTGCTGAATGGGATGGATGGCATACCGAGTGATCCATCCATCGTCCGAGGAGCTTTTTTTCGCTTTGGATCGACCGATATATTGTATATAGCAGAAAAGGAAATTCGCCTCTGTGGAATGGTACATAAACTGTGGAGGCAAAAAGGAAATGGACAACAAAAAAAAAGAAGCATCCTTCGAGCAGAAAGGGCAATCGCTGTACGAGGCATTGAAACCTTCAAACCGAACGAAATGGATGGCAAGAACATCATCGAAGCAGAGCGGAATAAAAAAAGAAACGACGCACCTCGCATCCCCCTGTGGGGGAGGGGGTGCGGTTGGTGGCAAGGGTGTGTCTAAGACTAAGAGACCTGTGGCGGTGGAGCCATCCGGGAAAGAGATGGAGAATGCGTTGCAACAGCATGTTGGAGCCCGAGATGATGATGATGATGGAGGAAGAGAATCTTTTTTTTTGTTGCTTGCTCACTTCCTTTCTTCTGCAGGAAAAAAACACCCATGCCCGATGGCCTTTTTTCCCCCCCATTTTGTCAGGTGCTGAAGGAGTCGAAGCGGGAAAATGGGAACGAAAGGTTCAATTCGTTGTTGGTTCCTTTTTTCTTTTTCTTTTCTTTTTTGCTCTATACTTTTGCTCGTTCGTTATAGAAAAATGAAAGATTTTTATCATCGACGAGAAAATGGCAACCGTTCGAGTGATGACGGTTTTTTTTTCGGGAGGTAAGAAATCGAGGGCTTTTTGCATTTATTTCCTTGTTTCCTTCCCGTCCCCCGACCGCTCTCCATCGCAACTTTGGCAGCAAAATTTGAAGGAAAAGAGAAGTAAAAAAGCAATTTTTCATTTCATGAGAATTTTTCATACGCTTCTGGGGTTTTTTTCGGTTTTGGGTTGGGTGTGCAAAAGGAACAGGAAGCTTTGGTCAGTGTGTGGAGCGATGAGGGCGGCAAGTTTGCGGCAGGTTTGCTGGGAACGAATGACGCCATTTTCTTTTGCGAAACTGATAAAGTGTGTCCGATTTGGTTTTCACGAAAGAGAAAGCCTCCCGTTTGCAAAGAATGGCAATCAGCTTCTTTCGATTCGTACGAAAGGAAGTGAAAATAAAGCGAACTTGTAAGAATTACGCTTCATCACAGCACGAATTTTTGGTTGATTTGTCTGTTTTAGTATTTCTTGCCTTCAAAAAAAAAGAAGGAATTTTTCAACCTTAAATGAACGACCCAGGCGTTCGGAAAATGGATGAGCATCCATATATTAGAGATCACCGAAATGAGACGCTAGGGTGTAAAAAGGGCACAAGTGACAACGACGCATGTCTTTTTTCGGTTGTCGAAAAACATGAAAAAATACCTCCAAAAAGGCGTCACATCGAAAGAGTTCGATGGATTTCGGGTTTTGTCTCCTATCGTTTTTTTAACGGAATGAAAAACCGAGAGCCGAAACATGCTGGTTGATTTGTTGGGAGAAATATGAAACTTCCGAAATCATCGAGCGATGCAGCTGCCTCATTACTACTGTCACACACTGCAAAGGGTGCGAGAGCACCATATGGAAATAATTTGGAAATGATTGTAAAAAAAAGAAAACTCAACATCTTCTTTAACTAAAAGTATTAGTTTGATTTTAAACCTTTTGGCAGTTGAGGAGAAATATTAAAGTGTTTAACTTAAGTGTTTTCGTTAATATGATAAAGACTTTCCCACGCCAATCATCCATCGCAATCAATGACACAGCTCTCGATCGTGCCATCCTTCGTCGGCTTTATCGAATCCGAGCCGAAGCGCGAACCAACCCTCAATTAGCTTTGATTGGATTTATTGAATTGATACGGTGTGGAATTATTTAATCGAGCCGCACAACGCATCAACGCAACCCATTGGCCGCAGCTTCCAGGCCAGGCTTCGTGGCGCTGGTGATGCTTTAAATTGAATTTCCTCCGCATTTCCGATTGAACACATCGCTTCCCGTTCGTTAGGCGGTGAAATTAAGGTCAATTATCGGTACACAAACAAGCCGAAGCAAACAAAAACCCCTTGTGCACTGAGCAAATGGAACGGTTTATGATACGATAAAGACCACGGCGAGGTTTGGGAAGGTTTCCATATGGTTCGTATGATAATATTGCTATTTTTATATTAGTTGTAAAAGATACATTTATTGCAACGAAAATCAACTTCATGTGGTTGTTGGGTTTATTTTGCTTTTGTTCGAAAAATATTCTTAAAGAAGCTTCTTTGTAAGCAAACCGCTATGTTGATCCTTTTGATCCTTCTGCTTCACATCGACACAAAAGCGGTCGCTGTCAGATGAGAACATATGGCGCAACAAGGAGCACGCATTTCCTTTCTCTGCTTTGCTGACCTGCTTTCGTGCTTGTATCGGTAGTTTTGGGTTTGATCGAAAGATGCACTCACCCAACAGCATCTGACCTCAAACCTCGTACCTTTTTCGAAGATTCTAAGGAACCGTTCGATTGTTCCAATTATTGTGGCCCTTTTTTCTCTCCATTCCCTAGCTAGTGTGATTGACACTATTTTGGTTTTTTTTTAATCCGTTTTTTCCCTCCCTGTGCATTTCTACGCAAATCCCCGTTTGTTGCAACATGTGCAATTTCGCGAGCCGCAACGAAATCGCCTTAAATTCCCGTTGCTTTGCATGGTGTTACACATTTCAGGGCGCGGATAAGCACAAGCACAGGCGAATAAAAAAACAAAAGCTCATCCACTAATCTCCTCTGCAGTTGCAGCTGCTCGCAAGGTCGGAAATGCCCTCAACGATGTCCCCCCCAACCCCCTCCGACGGGCGTAAAAGGTCAAAGCGGAAACGCAAAAGAATCCCAAAAAGGTGTTAAGCTCCTAGGGCAAGCAAGTCGTAAGCCGGAGGGAATGAAACACACGCGGAAACCGAGGTGCAAGAACCACCGGCATTTGGTGTATCAAAACCACGGTGTTCCGCGTGTTTCCCGGGTACCACCGGGGCAAGGTGATGAAATTTTATGATACACCAACCTCCCCCCCGACCGTCACCGTCTCCATCCATCGCCCACGTTGCCACGAAGAAGCGTAACCGATATTCAAATATGTTTAACACGCGGTTTACGCGCCGCATTGTTTTTACACTACGCGTCAGCGTAGCAAACCACATGCGAGAAAGCAAGCAATAGAGGACCGAGGGGGCCGAATGCGTGAGAGTGACGCTGGGTTTTTGATAAAGCGGCCTTTTGCTGGAGTGTACGCGCGCTCTACGGTTAAAGCCGAAGTATCTCGCGGTTGCTTCGATGCCGACTTTCGACTCGCCATGGCGATAAAAGCACGCCGCGTTTTCGAGTTAAAGTTTTTCCGACCAGCCCCAACGCAAAACGGAAAAAGGGGCGGGAAAACGCGCGGTATTTGGTGGTACACATTTTCGCGACTAAACGATTACGTCCTCGACGTCGACGTCATCCCCGGGCGTCTCGTCTTCCTGCGGCAAAAGGCGGAATATTCAATGCGCGCGAATATTTGTAACAAAACACAGCAGCAGTAGGCGTGCGAGTGAGCAGTGGAACGTTTTTGTTTGTGTTGCCATCTCAGCCCACGTCAGCCCACGCTACCGCATCAGTGCCCCCTTTTGCCCATTTACTATTTTATCCAACGACCGGCGCAAAACATTGAGAGATCACTAACCCGACCACGAGACGGCGACAACGACGACGACGAAACGAGTCAGCTGTTTGTTGCAGTGTGAATGGAAATGATGGAAAACTGCCCGTGGCCATCACACTTTCCTCCTGGATCGTCCTGTTTACGGGCCGAACGTAACTCATTAACGTAAAATGTTTCGCCCACAGTCGTATCCCGCCCGTCCTCGCCGGAGACCGCGTATTAAAGCCACCACGGAAAATGTTCTTGATAGAAAACACATAAAAATGCAACAAACCCTGCGTGGCATGAGGAATATTTATCACGCTGGGTTAATGAATATTTTTAAAAATTAAAGTAATGGGAAAAGGTCCTAACGGGGAAAGAAATGTTCATTTCCTTCGCCACGGAAACCCAAATACACAAGAGTCTCCGTGAGAGTGCGCCAAACAGAGTCCGCCTGAGACCTCAAAAACCACTTGAGAACAGGGGAGAAAAGTCGCCAAATTGTAGCGTTTCTGATTTAGAGTGCCTTTTTCGCCCATTTGCTGCGGGAAATGTCCGCCGTGGCGCGCGGTGCATCTTTGATGCGGGATCTTTCCCGTTGTCGATATTTGTGGTGTAGAAAGCTTAAAGGACTCAAGTGGGCCCGGTGTCTCTCGGTCTCAAACCCATCCGTTTTCGGGACCAGTATCAGGGTTGAGGTTTTTCAAGTTCAAACTTTAATGGTGAAATTTTTGGCCATTAAACACAGTGCCTTTCCGTCCGTCGGACCACGTCCTTACGACACTCCTCTTCGTGCTGGTGGGTTGCCGACTGACTGTGTCTCTTCTGTGCGACAACCACGACAACGACGAGGACGACGACGATGATTATACATAGAATAACTTTCTGCCAGCGACGATGTTGCTCAGCTTTATGACGACGACGACGATGATGTTGGTGATGATGATGATTATGATAAAAATGTTGCCAAACCCCTTTTTCACGTGGACAAACTCCACTCGGTGAACATTCTTTTGAGCAGTATCATTGCTCTAAAATCCTACAATCGAGACACGCGACGATACCGATGAGGCTGTCGCCGATGACGATGGTGATGGTTGTTTAATTATTAGAATGGTTATCCGAAAATATGATGAAAGCTAGGAAACGGGGAAACTTTGGCCGGGCGATAGCGTACTCCTTTTCCTGATGTTCAAACCCCGTTCAGCTTATCAAGCGACTTGTGATACCGCAGACCGTCAAGATAGTCTTTAAAATGTTCCAGACGCGTGATTTTGCCGAAGCAGAAGCTGCCTCTTGAACGGCCGGCACATTGACAACGAGTTGGAGATACGTTTTATGGTGCTAGGCTCACGATAAAAAGCGATTAAAGCAGCTCTCCGATGGCTTTGATTATGGATTTTTCCCGACCCCAAAAGCCCCGATACAGGTATCGGTATAATATCCAGTATTTGGTGAAACCTGAGGATTTAATGTTTAATTTGCGGGCATCTAACGCTTTAAAAGGTGACAAGCATCACCTGGAGGATGTAGGTTTTATCGGTTTCTTGAAACGTGATAAGACTGGAAAGGGGATAGGAATTATTGGCTTGCTGAAGTTAAAGAACAAACGATTGTTCGAAGAAATTGCCGTCACTCCACCAGCTCTCGAGGACTAGTTCGGGGAAGAGTGAGGGGAGTTAAAGTTTTCCTATTAATTTATTTAATTCCCTGTTAATTATCTTGTTGCCAACCGTTTCGTTTTTTTTTTCTCTCCCGTGATGAATTCGGGATACAAAAACCATCCTTCAAGTGGTAAGCTTAAAGCGGTCCTCAACGGTACACAAAAAGGCAGAACACAAATGTCACCGACAAAACCAATGGAAGATACAAATCTCAATCACGACGAATGCTCATTTGCTCGGCGACGTTCCATCGAGTGACACTTTAAAGATGAATCTTATGTTTCTTCCTTACCAAAAAGGGTGTGCGTGTGCGGCAAGAAAGGATTAATTCAAGGATAAAATCGATCGAAAGAAAGGCAGGGAGTCAGGCTAAACGCTGTCGAAACAAAAGGATATCCCGCGCGCAACATTCGCCCGCGTTTCGCGAGAGTGAGAGTATAATAAATTAAATTAAATTCTTATTGATTTATGCGCAAATCCGTGTCAAAGCAATTAAGAACAATTTATTACGACAGTCGGAGTAGAAACCCGGCTGACGAAATGCGGTCCCGTCGGCTTTCCCCGTCAAACAGGCAAAGAAAATGGAAAGTTCCGGCTTTAAAGTCGTCGGCTCCGATTTTAAATGCAAACATTCAAGAGACGGAAGAAGAATCCTTTCGTGTTTTTCGACACTAGGCCTTTTACAACCTTGAAAGTGGAAGTGCCTACAACATGACTGCTGCTAGCTTGTATTTGGAAGCGGCCAGACGAAGGATTGCCCGAGCAAACAACAAACAAAATCACTCGGAATTAAATCATAATCAAGCTCTCAACCTTCCCAACCGGTTGCGCTGGAGTGGAACAATATTAGAACTGTGTGTGTGTGTTGCTTTCCTTGTCCTGTGTTCTGGAGGGCTTAAGGCAACAGTGGGCATCCAGCTGGGTGTGATGAGACTTTCTTTGTCGGAAGTCCACTCGGTCGGTCGTTCTTTCCTTAATAAACACACCAAACCGGCACAGCACGCGGGAGGACGAAGAACAAAAGTGTTTGCCCCCATCGGAAAGGCGCCTTCTTTTGATTGTTGGCCTTCCTCCGGAGGGCCATCTACCAGTCTGTGCATCCAGCAGTGCTGGCAGGATGTTTTGCTTAGGCACCAGCATCATCATCATCATCATCAGCAGCAGCAGCAGCAGAAGAACCAGCAGCAGTGTGGGTATGTTCCCTGGAACATGTTGTGAGGACGAAGAAACGCTTAAGAACGGACAACGCATCGTAGTTTATAGTAGCAGAGTTTCTTTGTCTCCGGTTGCTCCCGGACATCCTGCCGAGGACGGTGACACTCCATCCTACGTAGGCGAATGTTACTCCACTCCTTACGCACCGTAACCATCCCGGTGGCGACGAACAAGTTGATGATCTTTTAAGTAACCCTGACCTTTTGAACGCACGATGGGAAAGAACTAAATAATGGTCCCACTATCACCACCGCCATCCGCAGAAGGGACGGAACATTCCTTACCATTCAAAGGAAACACACGCTTAAAGTTCTCGCCTATGGTCCAGTCGAGACAATGCCCGGACTTTAACCCAAAAGTTACTTTGCCGAGGGAAAACAATCACAGCTAAATACTTTCACTTTCTTCATGCACACGCCGTGCTGTGGGCCATAAATTCTCCAAGAAACTTGCACACATCGTTGTGTTCGGGAACTGCCGGAAGGATGAGTGCATGTGTCTTTAAGAACTAATGTGCCCTGTTCCATCTGGGGTGAGTTCGGGAAAGGTATCGCTTTAAGCAGTCACTTCTCACTAGGGTGGAAAACTTTCGATGGGAAATTAATGAAGAATGCTTAAGAATGTCCTGTCTGCTCTCTTCTCTGCCAGAAACTGTGGCATTGGGATTTTCCCGAGCTTCGACACTTGACTCCTTTTTTTTCGGTGAGTGAAACTATTCATTCGGAGGCGGAAATTCTTCATGAAAGATTTTACCCAACCGTAGGAGGGTTTCCCAGGTTCGATTGTTATGCGTTGGGTCGGGTAAATATTGGCAAGAAAAATGCCATGAATGGTAAACAACAGGCTTTCTTCAATGAACTATTCTCAAAGAAATCCTTCTCAATAGTTTAGCATATTGGGCTGAAGGGTCAAAACCACGGGGTCAACATTGATCAAATACCAAGCCACAAACGCAAGTCTCCTTCCGTCCGCTACTTCTTGTTGATCCTTTTTCGGTTGACCAGTATTTGCATAGGAATTTGATTAAAACTATCATCGGCCACAAATTTGAAAGATAAACGACTTGGACAAGGACGCAGTAAAAGGTTCAGTCTTTTCATGTTGGGATCATCTTTTCATCTTCCCTTCTCTTACCACCTGTCGACGTGAATCGAGTTGAATATTCAAGCAAAGCCAGTGCAGCGGGAATCATTGTATAAAAATTGATTACAATCAACGATTCGATTTTCCCCCACCCAAGTACGATGATCAATGGAATGGAACCGATGCCAATTAGTGATCGGCGACAAGTGGCCACGCGTTAAGTGACCTCCTGTTACCGCCACGATCGAGAGCGTGTACACAACCGATCGAAAGGAAATAAGGAAATGCCTATGCATCGTTTCCCTCTTTTTATCGTTCATTCCCGTTCATCGGACTAACCAGCCTGACAAGCGGATGACTCAGAGAACGAGAGGGGTCACAAAAGCGACCCGCGGACGAACGTCAATCGGTTCCATTGTGCTGCCATCATCAATTGGGAATGGTGCTAGTTTTATTGATCTTTTGTCGTGGTTCCGGTCCGCTGATGATGCCGGCATCTTTGGCCGAATTAGGAAGGGACTCATTCTCACTTCCATCGACGGCCGTTTCGGTAGCATTTCGGTGTCATCCAATTTCGATACCTATTGGGACGATTGGCAAAACGAAACCAAAAAGGGGGAACGTATACAGAAATTTTCGGGTGAAATGTTTGCAAACGACATAAAAAAATCTCCCTAACCACGGAATAGTTCCGAGGGGTCGTATGTGTTTTCTGGAAACCGTGAATGTGTATCGATGCTATTTTGTTGCATTTTTGTTTGCCGTATTGTTTGTTATTTGGCCTGGTTTGGGAAATTGGGCGATTCGGGTTTCCGATTTCTGTTTGCAGAAAATTGATACACAGAAGCCCCTTTTTTGCGGACAACAAGTAGTCAATATATCATCATTAATCAGTGATTGAAGGCTCGATAATTGGCAAATAGGATGAAAGGGAGTTGAAAGGAGAGGACAAAAAAAACGGAAACTGGAAACCATATGTTTGTGAGTTGTGTCAAGGGATTGGTAAATTTTGTTTTCATTTCTGTATTTAACCTGCATATTGTGTCTTTATACCCTGACCTTTGTAATCATCTCGCGATAGAGATATTATCGGATCTTTACAAAATTCGCTTTAGGTGCATTAATTCGTAGACTGGATTCAAGAAACTATCATTTATCCAATAAATTGTGGATAATAAAAGATATTAAATTATCAAACTATATAATGCAACATATTGATTAATTATGTTGGAAATTCCGAAGAATTTTCTTTGCTACTCCATCACTAGGGTAGCTCGTGTGAGCTGGGGCTCCTAAGCTAGCTCCTCACCGCGAAAAAGATGCCCGTTTGGCTCATCCAGCAAAGCTGTTTGACACAACACAGCTCACAACCTTGACGTAACAGCGTCGATCGTGGCCGATCGCACAAAAGCCCACTCAACTAGAACGACGGAAAGGAAGCGGAGCGGAGTGTAGTGGAAACTTGGTGAGAAAAATGAAAATTCCACGTGGGAAAAACAGCTCGTGCTCGACGAAAGCGACAAAAGGTATGCGAATGTGTGCTGCGGGTGGCGCTGCAGAAAGAAGAAAAACAAAATTCACCTCACGGCCCAATGGTCACAGTGCGGGGCGGGGGTGGGTGGTTGAGGAAGAAGAGTGGAAAACTGTAACATAATGCTGCAATAATTTATGTTTATTTCCATTGTGTGCTTATTACCTGTAGATGGATGTGTGTGTGTGTGTTTGAGCGCGAGTGAAGTCGCGCTGGAAGCAACGAAAACAAAAAAATAGGAGAAATAATAAAACCACAACACCTTTAACGATGGGTGGACCGTTTTTGGAAGGAGGAAGGCTCGAGAAGGCAAACACGTGAATGATTTTGATCCACATCAGGTTAACAAACACACCACTAATGCTGCATAATGAGCGCGGCGAAACAGAGATAGCGAAACGATGCCAGGAGAGATCATTGACTGGTATGTTTGTTATTGCAAGAAACTGCAGCTGCACGCGCTGTGATGATGGAATTGCAGTTCAACAGTTGAAATGCAAGTTTCATATTTGGCAGACCGGAGTTTCCCTCGGGTCGTACAATGCAATCGAGGTCATTATTATCAGCAAACATGCACCCCACGCACCGGTAGAAGCGGCCGAAGAAACCGCTCAGAACAGAAGTCGAGTCGATGCAAAACGAGCGGGACGTTGTTCTGCTTGTGAGCGCCCTTTCGAGGAAAAGGAATTTGAGCGATTGAATATGCATCCAATCTAATGATCTGCGTGCAGCACACACAGACACACACACTCTGGTGCAGTTTTTAAACTAAAAAGCAACCGGGTGACCCTTTCCCATCCCTTGCTCGTGGCTCATTAGCTTGACGGAAGTCGACAGATTGAACCCGCATGTGTTTTTGTCCGCTTTGCTGGCGAAAACAAGGGGTAAAACATAACCGTACTGTCGAACATCGTCCCTGGCCAATTTAGATTGTCGAAGAGATTACCGAAGGAATCAATTAAAAATGTGTAATACGCCACCCATTACGGGTAGCAACATTACCGTTTGCCTGGGATAAGCTGGCAAAACTTTCGTTGATCCCCTTGTCAAACCACCGGGCGCAACACATCCGCAAACAACGGTGGCGACGATGGGCGAGACTGAGAAGGCGCTGTGAGGACAAATTTTGATTTATACTTTTGTTTGTTTTTAATCTTCGAACGGGTGGATGTTGCCGTTCGGTAAACTGGGGCGGTATTCCAGGTTAATCAATTGATTGTACGACAACCCTTTCATCATCATCGTCAACCCCTTGGCAGGCGGAAAGTGTCCTTTACCCGTTGTACTTCCTCCTCACTTCCATCACCGCGTCCCTTTCCATCTTTAGAGCCCCATTAAACCGTAAGCCTTAAAGCAAACATATCAGAGAAGCCGTTCTCGATAAGAATCTCTTTGATGTCTTTCAGCCACTTTGTATGGGTGTTTTGTGTTCTGCACAGCCACAGCCAGCCGTGGAACTAAGCAAGCACTAGCTTCTAATAGCACCGGCAAGAGGAGAACGTTTTGCTGTGCAGGAGAGTAACGATAAATCGTAAAAATCGAAAGATTAATTTACCGATA
This sequence comes from Anopheles funestus, assembly GCF_943734845.2. Lineage (NCBI taxonomy): Eukaryota > Metazoa > Arthropoda > Insecta > Diptera > Culicidae > Anopheles > Anopheles funestus. The sequence goes on from NC_064598.1 coordinate 2,242,704, forward strand.
TCGCTCGAATTTCAACCAACGGAGTATCGGGGGGGATATGGATCAATGCATCGCACAGACGGATGCTCCCCTGGAGGGGAGAACTGATGAGCTATGAGCGCCTTTCGTCAGATTTTCTACCATCTCAGAAGGAGTTATCGATCATTAACCAGCTCAGTTTGCTCAGTGGCTCAAAGTAATGCTGATGTGTCTGTTCGATGAAGCGGAGGATATTTTTTCTTCTCTCTAATGAATTTTAATTAACAATCAGTAAAAGTTCATTGTTCGCCCGCATCCAACACACGGAGAGGCTTTATTATGTGCGTATGTTTAAGGGTCCGTACTTTTTTTGTTCAAACGAGCAAACAATGCTAAACTGATAGCTGCATTTTATTGATTTCTTATGTCATTTTAATCCCCAACCGAGGAACAGTCGGGCATTAATTAAATGTTTATGAGCTTCTGATACTGATCTTCCGAACATCGGACTTCTATATTGTTCGTGGAGGTCATTTGTAAGATGACATGTTGCAGTTGCATATTTCAAATCGATTTCTTTTATGATCTGTTGTATGTTTAAGGAAAAGGAGGTAGTATTTACGTTTGAGAACTTTGACACATGGGTGTGATAATGACCGATTGGTAGAAGAAGGTTAAACGATTCTTTGTTTTTTTTTCCCTGCCACCTACACAACCATCGACCACCGTACTTCGATCGGTTTCGATGGAAAGAATGGTCCATTAAATACGAATAAAACCAAAGCTTCTAGCATCGAATCAATCGCCCCCAAAAAAAGGCAAAAAGGAAGTACATAAAACAACGATCAAATCGCGTGTTTGAACGATTCGAACACGAAACTCCACCAAAAATCCCGAACTATTCAATCGTGCACAAAATTTCTCATCGACTCCCACTACATCGGCTACAATGGAATGGTCACATTCCATCCCGGGGGGGCCCAGGGCCTGGATCACGACGACGATGATGATGATGTGGATAGTATGTAAAAATTACACCACCAAATTTAACCTGCCCCTCGGCACGGCATCCTGGGAATTGGGACATTAGAAATCCATCGAACAGCGACAGTAGCGACGTTGGTGTGGGGTCGAAACAAGTGCCGAAACTCATAAATATCGTTTCCCACTATTTATTGGAAATAAATATAAATTTCTTGTTTTTACGATCACCGTTCCAACCGTTCCCGATTCCCGTCCGCGGCTTTCGCAGCTGCAACAGAAGCCAACAGGGCTGTTAGCTCTGGTGGCTGTGGTGGTGCTGGTGTTCCCCTTTTTTTTGTGTGGGTTAGTTGCGTTCCCGTGCTACGAACAAAACTACGAATCGACGACCACCGTCTTTTCCGTGCACAAGGGGGAAAAATCAAAACGACAACTATATTTTTACGGTCTACCGGCCTTCCGCCGCTGTTCGCTCCCTTTTCGGTTCCCTTTTCACCCGGAAAAGTGAATAAGGAACGTTGCCGGTTGCTGTCAAATCGAGTAGCACCCACTAATAAATCGATCGACGAAATGTGGCCAATGCTTGATGCAAAGATATCCCTGCAGCTCTTAGCACAGTTAGCTCGTTTTTGATTTCCCTACATTACGACCGATACTTGTGTAAGAAATGTGTGGGTTTATTATGTTGCACCATGTGCCCGTGCCTGGCCTGAAAATGTTGACCGATTTTCATTTTCATCGCCAGCGAAAATTCGTCGGCGATCGTTGTGCCGCTGTGCGTGCGCCAACCGATGACAACACGTGAAAAGTGTCAATTTTAAAATTCGATGCGCCTTTGATGCGCCATGGCGTTTGAAAAAGAAAAGAGAAGTGAAAGAAAAAAATGATGCCTCACCATGTTCGCTGTAGTATCGTTTTTAAATAGCCTGTTTCTTTGAGACGATATACATATTTCACTTGGCGTTTCACGCTCGCAACCGTTTTATGGTCGAAGGAAAATCTCTTTCTTCTGCCGGTTCGTTCACCACTTTTTGGTGTTCAATTTTCTTCCCATCGAAAGCGAGGTATCGTCACCGTTCGACAGCTAATTTACAAGTGGAAAGAAAATAAAATAAAAAAGCTGTACATGTTTCGAAGAAAAAAAAACAGGAAGAGATAGCAGGCAACAGGCAACAGCGGTATGAAAAGTGTCCCAACTTTATGAGCGCCAGTAGAGAACTCCGGGTTACCGAAATTAAGTAATAAATTTTCAAATTGAAAGCAGATGATGGCTGCTACCCAACTGGGACACACACACTCACACACAGAGCGGCAAGCGTCTACGAGAGTCAAAGAAGAAGGCACCGTAAATCGATCGAATCGAATCGTTGTGTGGTTTTTTTTTCTTGTGACGCACGATCACGCAGCATGAGCATCGAACGCATGATCGCAAACGCAAACCGAACCGGCGACACGCAACGCGCGGGTTCGCTTCATCGGGAAGCCACCGGTGCGTGCGGTGTTGACCTTTGCCGAGTCCGATCGATATCAATCACCTGTCCTGTGTGTTCTCGGTCCGCGGTGAAGCAGGAAGCCGCAAAAACATTCCACCAAAAATAACACGCTTCTCGATCCGATCGGTTCGATAATTCATATAAATATAAAATTTTCATCCATTAATTAATTCTCTCATGCAACATGGATATCCAACCCAAAAACACACTAATATGATCGTTCCCTTCATCAAACGTCACCACACCTGTCGAAGATTCATCTTTCCGACCCCTTCCGTTGGGGTACTTCGAATGTAAAAATCCTTCTAACTAATTCCAATTCATCGAACGAATCGAAGAAGCACCCCAAACCACATGTACGGGACCTAATTCGATCAGTTCGCTTTCGGCGCCTAATCATTAGCTCTGTGAAGCAGCGAGTGTACGTGAGTGAGAGCTGGTGCTCGCTACTCACTCCTCATACACTTGCTCATCCGTCAGACAGAGGGTCGTCGCATCGCTCGTACACTTCCTTTTCCAACCGACTAAAATACTTTCGTCGTAAAATTTAATGTTAATTGTGTGGATCTTCTTTCCGATGTTAGCGGCTGCTGCCGTTGTTGACACCGGCTTCGCCCTGTTTACATTGCAGGGTGTGTGTGCCGTAGATGTACATCACTACCGTCATCATCATCATCAGCATCTCGAACAGTTGTGAATGTGCGTGCGAGTGCGTACAAAAACCTCCGTTTAAAGTCGGTAACTTCCACGTTTTTACATTGCGTATAGTACTACAAACCATTTGTGCAGCAGGTTTTAAATTCTTCCCATTGATGGTTGTGCCACGTTTGCCGTACTCCCCGGTCTGGATGGGCAAAAAAAAAGGCGTACAAAACACTGGAGCACCTTCAACTGTGTCATTGTCAGCTAGCACTCCGGTATAAGCCGGTTATGTTCTCGTTTTAGTATGAAAACTAATGCCGAAACTTTTCGTCAACATTTTAACCATCCGTTTTCCCTACCCGGATTCCTGATGCTCGTCCATCAGCTCATCTGTGTGTCATGAAATCAGCTCACGGTAAATGTATCGGCATGCACTGCAACAACCACCTCTCCTTGTTATCTTGTCGTGCCATATAAAAACAGATGCTGCTTCATTGCCAACCGGTGTGCAATGTGCAGGAGCTGTTCCTTTGCCAGACATGGGGAGTTCCTTCACTGGTCTGAAATCCATCTCAGTACCGATCGCGATGCAACACACACACACGACGATGACATTTTACTAACTCGCCTGTCATCTTCCGTTCGAGCCGTTGTCATCAACCATTATTTCATTAGAACGAAAGTGAGATTTTCTTCCACACACGCCGAGGGATGTGGAAAAAGAGGGAAAAGTTTTGCGACGCAACCAACAAAAAGTACTTTAATTTGCGCACACCTTACCTCAACCGACCTCGGTTCCGGCTCTTGATGCGAGCAAGTTCCCATAATAAGCGTACGCATATGTGGCGCTCCAACGTTCTTCCGGGCGTGAGTGTGTTCCCGTGTGTAAGGGAGCTCATTTAGCACGGCACCATTCAAGTTTTCTAGCTCCTAGGAACCACTATCACCCCGGGGGGGGGAAGGCCTGGGTCGGGATGGAAGGGATGTTGTAAAACTTTTGCTTTTACTTTACCCGCACCTTCAGGCCCTTCCACACGTACCTCCACACTTTCGTCCTTCTCCAATGAGAGCCTTTGCCGAATGGCTGTATTCGGACCATGTCGGAAGCACACATTTAAAGCCGGATTTTAGGTTTTTTGCATCTCTCGACACTCGGGCCCCCAAAGAGCACCAAACCATCTGATCTGAGGGTGCCGTTCTGCAACAGGCAGAAACACACCACAGAATCGGCCGTCGTTTAAAGTGTTTCTGGCTGTTTTGGGGGACGCAACGTTGAGCGGCAAGAATAGCAATAACAGCTTGTCACCCGATTTCGGTGGTGGCTTTAAATATTATTAGATTTTAATACAAAATAATAACATTAACACCGTTTCTCACCCGCCAAACCCGTTGTTGTGGAGTCGGGACCGATCTCCCAGGGTCGACGTTGTCTTCGACGATGAGTATTGACACTTCACCGCCAGGGTGAGTCATGCAAAACACGCACGACACACTGAAGCGATCGCGACACATCGCATTTGTGTCGCGCGTTTTGTGTTGATTAATTCCGAGAACTGGCTCCTCGGCGTGGCCTTACCGATCCGGAGCATAGTTTTATTGTATTTCGCCGAAAAGTAAGCACTTCGGGAACGGTTTTTGTTTGTTTCGCAGCGACCATGGAATGATGATTGATATATCACTTTTCAGCCTCGTAACCGTTGCGTACCGAGATGTATTGAAATTCATTGTGAAAGATAGCTTTTTACTGCCTGTTTTTTTTTTCTTCGGGGACAAGTTATGAATGTGAAAAATACATCTTCCATTCTCACGCCGGTAGACCGACCCGCGACGCCAGCAGCCGTCGTTGTGGAGGACGGACGATATAGCCTTAACAAATCAATTAATACAAAGCCCTTCCCCGGCTGCTTGTTAGTGCACGAGCACGCGTGTGTATGGTTTTTGGGCCCACCATTATGTTGGCTTGCTTCCCTTTTTAATGCGAGCTCCGGTTTTTACGGCCAAAACATGATCATCAATACATTTTTCCGATTTTCGGGATTTTCGGGACGTCCATTCTGGAGGAGGCGAAAGAATTGAAAAGGGTCGCGATATGCAATACCACAATGTACAATAAAAGAAGAAGAAAAAAACTATGAAATTTATTCCTTTCTGCTGTTGTGCCGTAAGGATGGGTCGAATGATTCGCTTTCATCTGGGTACGGGCGTGCTCTTTTGGTAGGCAATAGTCGATAGAAACGATTATTAGAAAATAATAGCAACCATCAACCGATGGCTGGTGCTAATAGGTCGATGTCTTTTTTCTAGCGCTAGAATGGGTACAAGAGAGTGGTAATAAATTATGATCATGTGTACCGAGCAGACCACAGTGCGGGGATCGAATAAAAATGTTCCTTGAGCTTCGCGACTCGACCATTATTGCTAAAAGCCGAAACACTGGGTGGAAAAAAGAAAACTAATTCATATTGAGAGTTGAGGGCACCATTAGATGGAACAGGATGGCTAAATAAAAAGGACGTTTGCACAACTTCACGCACTTGGATGTGAGAGTGTACGGTAGGATTATGTGGTCATGGGGAAATGGCTTTCAGCCACCACACGACGTGTCGCCGCTTCGGAGCATATGGTCCCGGCAAAACGGCTTTATGGGGCCATGACTTTTTCTCGCACCGAGCTCCCGGAGCTCCATCCGTCGATGGGGATGTAATGTGAAAGATGATAAATTATCGACTGTCGCGTCCGCTCTGTTTGGACGCGTTTGTTTCGTGAGTGTGTTTTTCTTTTACTTTTTTCGTTTTCGATTTAACACTGTACCGCACAACTTGCCACCTCTTACTATCATGCTATCGGTTTGTTTGTAAATCATTCGCTACTTCTTTTTCATGTTTTGTGGACAATTTTTTTCCCGAGTTCCAATATCTCCCGGAGACATCGGCCACCGGGAGACAGATGATTATGTTTTATTAATCCCGATCCACAAATGCGCTCAGTTCCACCACCGAAGAAGCACCAACGACCAACGTCGAATCATCGACACGAGGGATGGGTTCGTTATCAACAATCATCGAAACATCACACCATCGAACAGAAGACCTTTTTCCATGTCTCCCTCCGGTGTGTTTGTGCGGAGAGGCCTGTGGGAATTGAAACTAGTTTTCTCCGCCCTGTTATTTTACATCATCCTTGTAGCGAGCCCTTCAGTAAATACAACCACAAAACGCAATACCTCCACGATCGGTACTGTAGCCGAATGTAGCGAAAAGATATATATTCCAATGGAAAACTACTCATTTCCCTACCAGAAGCTAATGCTAGCGCTTCCCTCTGCCGAGTGTGCCGAGTTTATATTTACCCTGATGATTTCAGAAATAATCAAACGGATAACGAACAAATGGACAAATTCGACGCAAATCTACAGGACCTGGAATTGCGCCATCCTTGTATCAAAAAGGGAAGCCGATGCCGCACAGGAACCGGTTCTGCCCTATTGGATGTGATGAGCCTGATGCAAAGTAGCGGCTCGACTCGAGACAAAATGGAACAGCCAAGCAGGGCAACAACAAAAAAAAAACACACGATTATTCAACGCAACTGTCACTGTCGGAAGAATGAATCGAAACCGGAAAAAGGGATTTACTACTCGAATTAAATCAATATGGATAAGCAACGTTCGCGCGGAAGTGCTTGTCGAGCATAATGCGCCATAGGGCACACCATTTTTGACAGCATTTGAACAATAAACTTTAATTTATGGCATCAAAATTGGTAGAGCTCCTGATTTTCGTGTGCTCGGTTTCGGCCTCGAACAGGAACACGAGCTGCAGCTGAGAAGAGAAAAAACTAAAGCACAACAACATGAGAGATGGCCGCCCCGAGCAGTAAGTGCATCCGCCTGTCAGGACCGGAAGTTAATAGTTTTTTCTTCCTTTCAATGATGACTCAAGAGGAGGAAAATTACTTTCCTTTGATTCCTTTCCATGCTAGGAAAGGAAGATGATGAAAAGAAATGGTTTAAGAGCGACCGATTTAGCCTTAAATGAAGTGTTCTGAAGGCAACAGACGACGCCTATGTCGTCACTATCTGTCCCATCGTTTGCATTCGTGTATCAACTATTAACGAACGACTTGTGGAAGGATTATTGAATGTGAAAAAATATGATTGCAAATCCATCATCAGCCTGAAGAAGGACGGAACTTCCATTGCTTGGTGCATCTAAAATGCAAGGCTCATTAAAAAGCGAATGAATGACGCCTGTCTGCAGCGTGACCGGAGGTCGACTTGTGTTTTTGTTTCGGGTTTATCCTTAACGTTCCGACGGTCCCGTGTCCCGTGAATCGATTCGATTCGATTTTCGGAGCGAAACTCCTATCGCTTGCGAGCTTGACCGAAGCCAGTGACAGGCTGCACGGGAAGCAGTTGTCCCGGTAGGTGAGCTGCTCGGTAAACAGAAATGACTCTGACGCCTGAGCCGGCAAAACGAGACAGAAGTTTCCGGCTGCAACAGACACTGCCGCTGGGGTTCGAAGGAAAAGCAGGTCAAAGAGTTCGTTTCTCGATCAGGAAAGGAAGTGGAAGCTTCAACGAGAACTTCAATATGGGAAACTTGCACTTGTTTATCTACGAGCCCCCGGAACGGGGTGGAATGGTATGTTGCAAAAGGGTTTTGAATACACAACAAACAATAAAAACCCTGGACTATTTATAATTAACCATTATTTATGTACCCATTGATTGAAATAAGCTCCAGGTTTCGAGCCGGAGTCGGCAGTGGGCCAACATGCAATTGTGTCATTTTCCCAATACTGTTCGTCCGTGTTTGGGGAAATGCAAAGAATTAGAAGGAAACCTGAGGCGGAAAACAGTTTTATCGCAATTATGAAATCTCACAATCGCATGCCAGCGTTTCAAACATTTCTTCCAAGGCACATCCACACCGTGGGGTTTTCTGTTCCTGTTCACGACTAATAAACATCCATCGCCGAAAGAGTGGTAGCTACCCCCACCCCGGGGGGCGGTGGCATTCGAAGCCGATACGATAATTACATCAATTTTCAATCCGTTTTCCTCGATATTGCTCCGGGACACTCGCTGGGAAAAGTGGGAAAGTGTCTAGGGAACGCACAATGCACCTTCGTGATGCACCCGGTGCCGTTATGGGTGTCTATTTGATTGCACTCGGCACACAAACTCGGATGTGCTTGGAATGCGTGAAAACGCGCGTAAACGGGTGCGAAAAACCCATTATCGCCCATGGCGAGTTCGGGTTCGGGTCCCCGGGAGGGAAATTAATTATTGAATATCAATTACTAATCTTTTATCGTTTTAGAACTCTTAAACATACTTAAGAATGTGTTAGTCGTACGGTGGTTCTACTGGATGTCTGTCACTGTGGGGTGTGATAAGACCAGTCCAACGGTTAACGGTGAGTGTGAATTATTTTAGGTTCAGCAGAACATTTTTTTTTTTCATTTATTTTACCTCTAGAATGCACATAATCGTTGCCGCTTAAACGAATGTGTGCCGCCGGTGGGGAATGGTTTAGTTCTTGTACAAACGCTGATTTTATCACAGTGCCACACAGTGCAACGGTTTGCATTACGAAGCGCTCGCACGGGTGCAATGTGTGGCGTACGAGTTTTGACGGATGTAAAATGGCGTTTCAGCACGCGAAATAGGCTTTGCGTGTTTTTGTGTAGCGTGGCTTTGAAGACCGACAAACCGAGAGGAAAGGGCCCCGGGAAAACCCGCGTGAAGGGAAAAGCGAACTCAATGGGTTTCGGTTGTGACGGTCGAACTATCGGTGAATGATTTTTTTTGTGTTTCGTTTTTATTTTTGCCTTTTGCCTCCCTTATTGCTCGGATATGTGTAATCGAATGCAAAACATTTGCTGGAGAAAAAAATGCACCTCACCTCAAGCGTGTTCAATGAGTTATTTATAAATAATTATCTGCAATCGGATTGTTAGAACGACAAGTTCTGGACTGGCCCTGCCGGGAGGGATGGTGTTTCATGTTAATCAAACGATGCCAACTGCTAGATAAAGTGGAAAATGTATATTAAAACAAGCCGTGTACCGGCGAACTCTCCGGTAATGGTGAGTTGTGCGTAATACAGTGACTCCGTTCACTCCGGCAAATATTGATTTGCTTTGCTCGCCGATACATTCCCAACAAAGGTGGCTCATGAAATGCTAATGTCAGGAAGCGAAATAATACCGTATCTGAGTGCTTATTTACTACGGAAAATAGATAAAGCATGCATTGATTTATACACGCCGTACTATCAACGTTTCACGCTGTCAAGAAACGTGTTGAAATGTGTGGCTCTGGAGTGGTTTTTCCGTTCTTCCTTGTCCCGACTCTACGACACACCCATATGTTCTTCACATGTGCGCTTGTTGATTCAGGACGAACCACGCACGAAACCCAACCGGGCTCTCCCCAACATTGGCGTTCTACATTTTCCGAAAACCCGAACGAACGCCCCAACGAGTAAGCGTGTAATCAGCGCAGATCAACGGGGTTGAAAAGTGTGTCAAAGGCCATTACATCCCATTAGAAACTTTTCCCTATATTTTTTTGCCCACACGTATGTGTGCGTATGTGTGAACGCACACAAACACAAACTCCCATCCTTGACCATATGCACTTGGCATGTGCGAAGAAGTGGGTTACCGCAGCCGAGAGAACACGCGTTTTTCCCCTACATTTTATTCAGCCAAAAACATCCCTGAAGGCAAACACTAGGGGCCCAGTCGGTCGGAGGGACGTGTTTTGCCGCGTTGAGAGTGCGTGGCACATTGCCCGGTTACGCACGCTACCCATTCCAAGTCCAGGGGTACGTTTTAACAGTTGTGCGTATTTTGTTTTTCTCCGTCCGGGCGGTTCGGTTTACTTTTGCTATCGTTTGCATTGGAGTGTAATTAAAAACTTCGCTCCATTCAACTGGCCCCCGATGCATCAGGTGCATCTGGGTGGACTGGAGGTTACGGCTTTTTGTTTGTATAAGTGCGAACTAGGACACACTCCGTCCCAACATCGAAGCAAATCCTGGACCATGTGCTGCGATATTGGGCCCCGGGTGACTTTAAGCCTGAAGACATTAACGCTCCACGCTTCGGTTTTTGATGAGTGCGTTATGAGAGCATTTGCCATAATCTATGATTTATCATCGTTTATTTATCTCATTAGGACGATAATTTGATCCTCACTCGCTCGGTGTCTGGTGAGATGGACGGCAGGATATTATCTACCCCTTAGCGTCGGGTAATAAACCCATCATTACTAGTTGTTGTTCGATTCTTGTCCTTCAATCCCAGTGCCCGGGGAAAAGACATAAGCTACCGTGTGGAGAGAAGTGGGAGAAAAAACTTTGCAGACCGTAGAGTTTCCTTTAATGGAGCCAAGACTAACGCACTAATGAACCGGATGTATCGGGATGTACCCATCAAGGGTTGGAACCTACCCTACGGACGATCTTTATCCCATCTTATTTATGAGCTTAATAAATCTTTATATTATTATTAACAAAAATATTGCACTCATTTCGCCGTCCAGAATTACCAGATCGCCCAGCCATTCTGGTTATGGTTTACGTACCCATTCCATGCCCCGAAAAATGGTGGAAACACAGCCATCAAACCATCAATACGGGTTCAATTTGTTTGCTTATCGGTTCGAAACTCGAACACTCGCTTTCAATCTGATCCGATGGGCTGTTGCCATTGTTCAATCAGCTTCCCGCCTCCCCAAAAAATGGTTCATGGTTGATTAGAAAATTGCTACATGCTCATTGCTATTCGTCACTCTCGTTGCTTTACGATGCCACACATCCGGTTTTACAAACTGTCTGTCCCCGTCGATTGGCGGTGGAGATGATTTTCTCCAATTGAATTCCTCACGATTCCTGCCATCCTCTGACCCCAGCAACTTCCCTGATAAGCGAAGAAGCGTTATCCCCTGTTGGGTCGCTATTTGGCATCGAACACCGCTGTATGGGGATGAATTGTGTTTGATGGAGGTTACGATATATTTCGCTTTTATCAGCTCGATTGGTCCCTCGGTGTGGTTGTTTGTTTGGATTTGGATTTGTGTTTGCCGTCACTGAGCCCGGTTACGGTACAGCAGCAGTAGCAGCAGTGCAAGCAAATAGACATTCAAAGCCAATCAAGCGCTATGTTATCATTAGAGTCAATTCAGATTTGTGATTTATGTGATCGCGAGCACTTTGATAGAGTTTTGTATGTTTGGTGGACAGTTGCATAGAGTGCGAAGGGAGTAAAATTCCTATATTGAGGATGGCTAAGATGATGCTCACATATACATCCTCCGGCACATAATGTTGTGAAGGTAATGCGAGAGCAATTGCGCATCATTGGTTTGGCGGTTTGGTCGATCGGAACACTTTCCGGATAGATTGTCGATGGTGTGGCGTGTAGCAGGCATAAGGGGGTTTTACACAGCATGGGCTACCCCGTGGCCCCAGTGGCAAGCGGACCGATAATATGGCGTGCATAAAGCATACGAAAACAGCAACAATAATAATAAACGCCACATGTTGTCTGTCGCGCGTTATGTAGCCCTCGTGTTCGCATACACCGACAGCAGAGAGACACCGTTTGAACAACGAGACGCGTGATGAACATTTCGTACAATTTTTCTCACTCCATTTCACACAACCACACACACGGACGAGTCACTTTCTGCCGTGGCAGTGTCTTTAAATCCGGTCTTGGATTGTTTCGTCCATGCCGTCCGTCCGTTCCGTTTGGTTGTTTGGTTTCTGTCGCCAGAATATCTCCCAACCCCGAAGCGCCTCTCAGGGCACCCCACACGAAAACAACCCCCCCGGTTAAACGACGTATTGTTGGCGTCATCTTGCAGCCAGCAGCAATAGCCCGGTTGATACTGACACTACAAGCGTCTTCGTTTGCGATCGATGCGGGTGTACAATCGATTATTTGTCCTACCATTTTTATTTCGCACTGAAACATTCACCCACCCAACAAAAAAAGGGTTTGAGGTAAAACGGGGTAGTGTCCAGGAGTAGGAAGTATTGGGCGAATGGGAACAAATCATTCCCCCGCCGAAAGTAATCCGTGTTCTACACCGGAAGAATTGAAGCTCTCTCTGGTGTGTGAGATTCTGGTTTGGTATTATTTTCGACACGCATTTCTCTTTCGACACGATCGATGCGTGTTACGATGCGTATCTTCGTGCGATGCTGTCCACAAGCAGATTCGGAGACACCCGGAGACTTGCCCAATGTTTTGCCCATTCTCACTCGTTGTCGCCTCTCGTGACCAGAAGCAATGCAATAATACAAATCCTACCGGGATTGGGTGGAAAATACCGAGCGAGAAGTGCCCTTGCCCCCTGCTCCCCCCACTTCTTCCGGCCGCGTAAATGATCCATTGAGTAACCCACGCCCAGGGCATGTACTGTATGGATTATAGATTAAGATCCGACGACTATCGTTCGGAACAACGACCGTTACGAGATGAGGAATGAGGGAACAAATGAAATGCGCGAACGGGAACGAAGAAGGAAACGAAGAAAAGATCCCCTGGTGTCTCGCGAGCAAACACTCTGCACGCACTCTTTTACATCCGTTCTATCCGTTTGGAACCCGATCGCACGCACCGGAGCATAAGTTTTTTTTTCGTTTAGACGAGGGCATTCGTTTTTAAAACTCTTCTTGCGTTTTGCGAGGAGGACGAGGTGTTGAGGTTGTGAAGTGAAAGAAAATACATCAGCTTGTGAAGGATTTTTGGTGATATATTTTTTGTTGTGGAATAACTTCCAATATTTAACAATACTCCCATCCGATCGGAGTTTTTTTCGTTGTTGAGAACTCGGAAACCAACACGTCACCAAAGTTCCCGTTGTCGGGTGTGTGCGTCCCTGATTGTCATGCCCAACAGTGGGATTTATAAACATTCCACAACACGAAACCCCGAACAATTGAGAGCTTCCGTCTCGATCTTGATCATCTTGAGCCCAACGTCGTTTACGTGAGGACGACAAACGGGACGTAAAGAATCATCACCGACAAGGAGAAGCAAGAACGGTTCCAACTAAAACTAATAATGTCTCCATGTCCGATGCTGCTGTTTGAAACCGATCGATTGATGCAAACAGTTAGCTGTGTTGAGAGAGGCTGAAAAAACGAACTCGTCTGATCTCCTCCACCCGTCCGGCGATGATGCAATCGCCCGATCGGCGGTGATGCTTGGGAAAATATGATCGAGTTGCATCAATGGCATCGAATCGGGGGTCGGTTTTGATTTCGTTGCGGAAGTTTCAATTAAGGCTAATGATTGAACCACTTCCCTCCAACCAGTGACTCGGCCATTTACACACATACACCGCCACTCCGGTGCTGGTTGCGGGTGTGACGCGTTGGTGACAGTCATTTCGAACATCAATTTATGGCCCTTCATTCCGTTCCGCTGCTACGATTCCCATCGCCCGGTTGGGCGTTTGTGCGTTCGTTTGTTTTATTCGGTTTCGAAGCCGGTTCCTCTGGTACAAATCTCATCGTCAGAGATTTTGGTGGGCCCCCGGCTTGAGAACGTTGGCGTCGTCGTATGCTTCTTGAAGCGTACCAGCTTTAAAAATAACTTACCACCGGTGTTTGAGAAACTCGATGGCCCATCGAAAAATGGGTAGCATTGTTCTTCAAATCGCATCGATCGATGGATGCTAAGAGTAGGTGGTGGGATTGGGATACACATCGAGGTGCAACACTCGGGACTCCCCCTCGTTACAATACCCGGCTTAGGGGAGGTTGGGAATGATTTCTAATAACAGGTGTAATGGTAATTTATTTATTTCATTTCTCAACCTCTTCGCTTTGCTTCGGTTGCTTTTTTGGTGAGGTCGCAAGGTGAATTCGTCGATCGTGCTCGGTCCAAACGATTGTCTTTGCACGAACAGAGCAACAGTTTGCGTCCCTAGCTTTCGAAGCAGGCGAAGGTTCTTCGATCAATCGTTCGAATGTTTATCAAAATCTAAAGCACTTTGCAACGAGCATGTGTCCCCAAAAATATAAACGTGTCCCCAGCGCTTACTTTTACGATCAGCGGGTGTGTATTTCTGCCATTGTCGCTCTATTTTGTAAATTATGGCGGCGTGATGAGCAGGTCGGAGGCAGAAGCAGACGGAGAGGTTTATTTTCAGTTAGCAAAATAAAATATGATATCAACCACAACTCGATTCGCTAACCGTAGGAGCATCATCATCACCAGCGTTCGTGGGATGACAATAAAATTTTATTCAACACAGCGGCCGCCAACACCAACCCTGTTTAATGCCAGTATATAACAGGTAGAGCAAATCCTAGATCTGGCCGCTCCGTCGATTGTTGTTGATATTTGGACGATGGCGAGTAACAATTTTCGATCACATTTTTACACTCGATTAGCGTGCCTTTCCCGCTGCTGCTCCGTAGTACACGGAACGAAGTTGGACCGCGCACGTTGATCGTCAGAGGTTCATCTTTCAAAGCAAAACCGTGGGTGGCCAAGAGTCAAGAGCAACATCATTCTTCCGCCACTGTTCCACTACGGTGTGGAAGAATGGTTACTTTACGATCGAAGCTGCATCATGCGCCTGGTCGCGATGGTTCTATCATAAAATTTCGTCGAACAGAAGCACCACGTTGGCACGTTAAACAAACAAACAAACTAAACGCCTAAATCGGCGTCATCGACAGTTTTTTTTTATTTTATTCTCTCTCCTCGGTTTTTTTTTCGTTGTTTCACTTCACCTCACAATCCTCCCTGCTGTCCCTTTTGACGGTTTAACTCCGCCAAGCCCAGAAGATTGCCACGATCAGTGGCAAGATCGTGTTACAAAATAATGAGCATCGAGTCTCGTTGCAGCCTCTTCTTCAAACCATTTCTCGTACTGGATGGTACAGAAATTCATTTATTATATATTGATTAATTTGCACCACGGCGGTGTGGCGGTAATTAATACGCCCGTGGGTATCTTGGGTGCATGTTTTTTGTGGCGAGAAGGGCTTGTTGAAGCGTTTTTTTGTTGTTGTTCGTTGCCTGCCTGCTTTCTTTACTACACGCACATATCTTCCCGCACTACGGTTTTTGCTTCCCAGAACGCTGAAGCCACCGGCCAGTACACCGTTAGGACATTAGCAGCGATGGAAGAGCGCGGTTAAATTGGATGAATATAGCAAACGAAAAAATGAACATGAGCTATCGGAATAGTTGAACCTTCCTAAGCGACAGCTGTTCTGGTGAAGGCAATTTAGCGGACGAACTACTGGCAAAGTAGTCGGGTCGTCGGGCTTCTTGAAGATAAAAAAAAGAGAGACCCCTTTCTTTTGGCCGCTTTTGGTTTATCTCGATACACCCGGTCCCGGTTGGTGTGTGTGTGAATGTATGAAAATGTAAATTTGTTCCGTTGTGGCCGTATGCTAATGAAGAAGAAAGACAGAAGCAGGAAGGAAACATACGTGTGTGTGCGTTTGAGTGCAACCCCTCCGTACCAAGGGCAAATTCTCACGCCGAGCCGAAGATCGCTTTAATGAGGTGGAAAAGAGGTGGTCCCTTAATCTTCATTTTTTCACGCAACCACACACACACACACACATACATGGTTTATGCGATCGTTGTGAAGATCGGTTATGGTACGGTTTTGTCTAGCTGTTTTGCTAATGAGATGAATTCGATTCAATGCGTCAAGCTGAGGGAGTTCGTGCCGATCACATATCACCCGGGCTGTACGGGCAGTTGCGGTCTTTATCTGCTCACTTCCTTCCATGCAATTGGTTTGATAAAGTGGCGTAGAACGTACGCTTTGCAACCATTATGCCTCGTTATCTTGCCACTCGGAACACCATTGCAGCAGCAGTTTAAATATTGTTTGCGTTGGAATTTAGCTACATTGAAAAGGGAATGTTCCCGAGTTCGAATATCTGTTTTCGGATACCCCATTATCGAGCTTCAGTTGCTGCGCTCGGGTCGGTTATCATGCTTCGAATACATTTTCAAATTAATACAAACATTGTGAGTGTTAACAATAACGCTCCACCTAATTTTAGTTCGGCGTTTTTCGAACAAACATTGTGGCCAAAATGCCTCACGCGCAATCGTGAACTTCATATTTTATGCGCTTTTTATGATATAATGCTGACGAAATTGGAGGTCTCGCTTTGTTCAGCCAAATGGTCACCATCGATCACTTTCTTGCCTCACGGCAAACACACGCGCGTTCGAAGCGCGGCACACAAAAAAAGGCCCGCGCCGTGAAATTCGTATCAGATAGTGCAGATATCGGAGTGTAGATCCGCAGCTCCACCGTATAAAGTCCACCATTTTCAACTAGAAACAATCGCAACGGTTCTCAAGTGTGCATTGTTCTGTTTGTGGCAGTTGTGTGTCTTTTTTCGCTCTCCCTCCAAAAAAAAAAAATACTAAATATCCCACCAACGCACCAATACCACCGGCACGATGCACAGAGGCTCTCGGCAAACGATCACATCACAATGTGCAGCCTGACCGAGACCGCGGGCCCGACCAGCACGTCCGTCATCTGGTGGCTGAATTTATTAACCAATAATTAAAAATTCTCGAAAGCGGGCGGCTTAATTAAAGTCATTGTTCCAGATATTAATCAGGCAGTTTTGACTCGTCGTTTTTCGGAGCCATTTTTTCGTTGTTTTTTTCGGTCGCTCACCAGTCGACACCCGAGCCGTGTGTAGGAGTAGGACCTTTTGCGTGGTTGGAGCCGGTTGCACCTCGGGTTTTTGGGCGTAATTTGCTAAATTTATTTAAAAGCTTCTCCATTTTGTGTGTATTGCTTGCTGCTTTGCTGTTTTCTTATGCATCGTTTTTAAGGGGTTTTAGTTTGCAGTTTGCTATTGGAACTGTCCAGCTATGAAGAAGCTGCTATAGGAGCTCGTGGCCGCTGGCCGATCAACACAATCATAACCCCACCCGGTGGGGGCCGCAGAGGATTTTGGATGGAAAAGAGTGTAATCCTGCTGATTGTATGATTACGCTGAATTA
The DNA here is from genome assembly GCF_943734845.2 of Anopheles funestus. Taxonomy (NCBI): domain Eukaryota; kingdom Metazoa; phylum Arthropoda; class Insecta; order Diptera; family Culicidae; genus Anopheles; species Anopheles funestus. The sequence continues at coordinate 2,259,809 of NC_064598.1, forward strand.
ATTCATTATCTATTGTTTTCCTTCGCTACCAAATGGAGAGGGAAAAGCGCCACCAACATACACACTCACCTTTAAACCTCTCGTACAAACACACTACCCCCTTACCAAACGGTGACCTCAAATGGTGGGTGGTTTTATTCGATGCTTGCGGCTTTTTATGCTATGCAATCCACGCCATTCCGAGTAATGGGAAGCAACAAAAAAAATATTCACCATAAATCATTGAACACACCGTTTTCGGGTGTGTGGGGGGGAGGCCCACATTTTATGTGACCACCGCCAAAGTGTGGCCGATCTTTTCTATCTGCAAAATAGAGTGTACTTTAACCACCGGGCGTTTGGCCATTTGTTTTGCGTGCGCCAAAAAACGATGGTGTAATGGAAAGAAAATAGAAAAATCTAGCCACGGTAGTAACTCACCCCGTACAAACTTTACGTGTGTGTGTGTACAGGGGGTGGTGTGAAAAAGCGATTAAAATGTACGACGGTAGCCATCCCGAATGTCGGACGACATCGGACAGAGGCGTGTACGTCGCGGCAAACGATCATGCGTTACGGGAGCCGCGCTTTTGTCACGAACGATTAGAAGCGAATGCAATTAGATGTGCATCTTCTGTATGCAATTTCTTGTCACTGCTGCTCTATCGCCAGACGTCCGGACGGGCGGACCACATGGGACACGGGTAGACGGGTGGCGCGACGCTGGGACAGTGTCGCGACAATTAGCTGGATAATGGAAGTTCACACCCTTGTGTTTGTTGAGCGTGGTGAAATGGAGTGTTTTATCCAACCACAAAAACATCCCACAAAAATAATGCTCTCCCGTAACATAATATGTTTGATCGTTCGAAGGTGAGCCACGGCAGAAATTCGTGTCACGTGGATACAATCCCTATCGGTTGTTGTTTCGGTGCGTCCCTTATGGAAGCATAATTTCGCTAAAATGCACCCTGACAGTAACGAGGTGAAAATATACATTCTAATAATAACGGGAGCTGCAACTGCGTGCGAGATGAGCGGCATGATTGGGCAAGAAATTTTGCGCGCGCGCGCCAGAGTGACTTTGAATGCGGCAGAAGCAGGAACACGGAGTCGGCGACCGGCGCGTTTGCATTCAGGCGGCACCACCATTATGCGTTCCGGTCGATTTGACCCCGGCCCGACAGACGCTCGTAAACGTGGGTCTAAGCCTTACACGGAACCCCCAAACGATCGACGCCGGTCCAAGCTTCGATCCGCCGCGGGTTGCGTGCTAAGAGGAGACGCACCAACAACACGTGTTTCGATGGATAGCGTGAAGTTCGATGTGTGGCAGCGTGGCGGCAAGGGTATATAAAATCCGTCAGCGGCTTCTGTGCGCTTCCGGACCATTTCAATGCGCGCTGTTTTGCTAATCAAATGCCGCACGCCGTTTCTTGGGTGGCGCGCGATACCACGGGGAATTGTTTACGTTTTTTGGGATTTGAATGTGTTCTTAATTTTCGGGATAAAGAGCGGATGGGGTTTGGAACGAGATTTCGATAAGTAGATGTCACGTGGAGGGCCACCCGGAACGATCGTTTGACCTAAAATAAATTCAATCATGTCTACCGTAAAGTCCTGACAATTATTTGGAGATCTTCAATTTTATCCGAATTCTTGAAGAATTACGGGCGTAGACACAAGTGTTGATGAGGCGCGTGCAATTTTGTTTTAATATAGTAACTCCACTCGAATACCTCAATGACTTCCATCTCTGCGATCCTCTCCGGATGATTGGAACCATTTAATTAGCCACAAGTAAAATGTGTGTCTAGCGCAATGGATGGATGGCAATCGAATCGAACCGGTCATCGTTTGCGTTGGTTTGTCGCATCTCTGTGTACACGGCGGACACAGTCACTATTGGAAGCATTATTTATGGGCAAAACTACTCAAGTGCAAAAGTCCGGCCGTAGACACGCAGCAATTCCCATCTCCATGAAGTCTAACGTTTGCTCACGATCACGTCCAATCGTAACGCAGAACACACTTTTCACACGGACACACGATACGTTGGGGCACGAGGGCGCGTTAGAGAAAGACACGATCGGTATGGAATTCAAATGAAAAGTAATTAACTTGTCGATTGGTTCTAATTGCTTTTAATCATAACCGCAGCCAACGCGTTTCCAGCACCTTCCAATAGGGAACGGAGCAAGTCGAATTGAGTCTGGTATCAGTTGCAATTTTTGCATCACTGCTTTATAACACCAGCGGCGCCATAGTTTTTTTCTTTTATTTTACCCAATATTGGGTCCGACCGACCGGATCCAGAGGAACATTTGCAAGAATTCGACATCGCTCTCCATAAATCGGCAATTTGCCATCATAAAGACACGACCGACCAGGGCACTGATGATGGCATCTGTACGACTTTGTGACTGTGTATATTCACGCATGTGTGTGTGTGTGTGTGTTATCCAATTATCCCCTCAGGATATCGACAGCCAACCCTCGGCCAACGTGGAAGGCGGAAACCGCAAATAGGGCCCTCGCCCTCGTTCGTCTGCCCGTTCCGTTCCTCGGAGAGGAAAAGGCGCTCAAGGAAAGAAAAACCCGGGGCCGTACCCCCATTTTGTTGTGTTGTTCCAGCGGTCCTTGCCTTTCTTTTTTTTAATCGATCGTGTCGGCCAAATGATCGACGGAATGCGCATCGCGCAGTACAAAGCGGAGCGATTGGCAGCAACAAATGAGCGTCTATTTATTTTATTTCAAGCCGACTTGGAACTGCGCGCGCACAAGCTCACGCGCTCCGTTTGCAGGTCCTTGGCGGGCCTTCGGGCGATATCCATCATCTTTGATCGTCATACTTGCTCCCTTGGTTCTTTGCCCACTTGCCTGCCCCGCTGTCTGCGCTGTCTTCGGTCTCGCATCTCGCTCAGCGTTTCAGCCCTTTCCATCGATCGTTCATCATCATCTGCGTGACGGAATGGACCGGTCGGCCGGTTTGCGTTTAATGTGATCGAAGCCACTTCAATCGATGGTGATTTCGTTCGACGAATCCGGATCTCCGGACGCTACGGTGCACCGGCATCGATCCGGACGACCGGAAAACCAGAATTCGTGGTTAGCGAGCGTACCGACACCCACCCTCGAATGTTACCATGACGGGGGTTCTCCACGTTCTAGCCAGCACCAGTTCAATCGTCCGGTAACGGTGGTAACGTGTTATTAAAATCGTATCAATTTCAATAATAAATAATGATGATTACCAATACATTTCCCAACGAAACCCAGTACCAGCAGCAGCAGTTCGTCGAATCGAGTGTGGGAGGGGGCAAAGGGGTGGAAGGCCTACAGAGGAGGGGGGGGGGGGGGTAGGTTCGGTGGTTGATCGTGTCCATCCTGGTGCGGAGGACCAATGAAGAGCGCAACTGCGCGAAACCAAATCGCCAAGGGATGCAAGATAATGATGATTATTTTTTGTCTTTTCGCTGTTTCGCGCATTTCTGCCGTGGTGCGTATGTATGCACATTGCAACTAAGGGTGGCTCTAGGGTTTTGTTGTGCATGTGTGTGTGCGTTCGCAAAAGGAAGGACACATGAGCGCGGTGCAATGTCATTTTGTATTCACTCCTTGATGATGCATACGTAGCAGATTCGTTTATCAGATTTTCGTACCAAGCGCACAATTGTTGGCCACCCCGATGCGTCGCATCGGGGAATCAAGATTATGGCACTCTTGGTGAGATTATTTGCAACACCAACACATACACACACAAACCCTGTTGGTTCACTGTGCCAGAAGCGAGCGGGTTTTGCGTCCTACCGCGTTGCAGCCCATCCCGGTCCCATTAAGCAGGGGGAAGGCATCAAAAGCATATCTTTTTGAAACAAATGTCGATAGATTAATCAATTTATGGTTTCAGCCTCGATACCGGTTGGGATAATGAGAGAAAAAAACAGTGCGAGATATGGACGGAAGGGAAGTTGAGTGAAATTGAGTGAAAGAAAACGCAGATAAACAGTTGGGTGTTTCGGTTTTTTTACTACTATTTTTCTCCTTCTTTCCTTGAAGGGCTGTGTGAAGTTTGCGCTGTTTGTGACTTTGCGAGTTTGGTAGCGGTTTTTAAAGTCCGACCCTTCGATCATCATTTCATGCATTTCGGTGATGTTTAATGCAATTTTATAGCACTTTTCTTTAGACATTTCTTGTGACCGAATGATTCTCATGTCCCAAGTAACATTTTCACTCATCAATAATAATCGAAGGCCAATCATCCGCTGAATTATGATTGCCAAATCACAATTTCGTCCGTCTGATAGTAATCGAACTTCTCTCGTTCGTACTTCTCCTTAAATGTAAGGAGACGAAAGGCGTCGCCTAACGAGAATTTGATTATTTATTAATGACGAACCTGAAGCTGAAAAGTGTTTCAATCTTTTCCAAAAACCCAACCATCGCTGAAGAACCATCCCTTCCTTGGAATGGTGTGGCGATGCTGCGTGTCTTCTTGATCTCACTTCCCGACTTTCGCTCCTCAATCGATGTTTTTGGGACGAATTCTTCGGACCGTGAACCGGAAAAGAGATAGAACTTACTGACGCACCGACACTATATGGTGGTACTAATTTGTGTTCGGTTCCCTTTCACTACATCCATCAATCGTGCAGTAGCAGCAGCCATCCCGAAGGAATGGAAAGAACCACGGAAGAGATGAAAATAGTTCTACGATTGATGGGGAAGAGACAGAACAAAAAACGTCAATTTTTCATCCGCCCGTTTGTCGATGTCGCTCGCGTTTATGGTCTGTAATTACAATTTCCGGTACAAAAATCCTCACCGATCTTATTGGCTATCGACATTCAATCAACAAACGGCCAGGGGACCATATCTTGCATGGCCCATGGGGAGACAGACACGATTGACAAAAATCGAAACCTTTAATGAGATCAACACACGGCAGCCAACACACTGGCCAATGGAAATGGAGGCCTTTTATCATCTTCCGCAACGAAGGGATCGAACCCTGATCGCATGCATTGGGCCGGGATGAGCCCGGACAGAATAGTAAACACGCATCGAGCACGAGTTTCGTCCAGCAAAAAGGGAACTCAATCGACCACGAAAAATGCATCCCAAATGCCGGCAACAGCAGCAGCAGCAGCACCAAACGCCAGCGCTAATAACTGCCCCTGGAAGAAAACTGACGCTTGCTAACGCCGTGTTCCGAAGCATAAATTAAGCACACGCAAACCACTGCGCCACTGCTAAACTTCCTTGCCATGGGTTCACCACAAAACAAACGCACACACACACACACTTTAGTTATCTTGTTGGGTCGTCTGTGTTTTCATCCTTTCCGGCCATCTGAACCGAACAAGCCGCACGAGCATTACTATTTAAACATTGATGTATTTTTTTATTTTGTTTGTAGCCACCTTTTTTCTTGTTCGAGTGTTCTAGATGAACGATTTGTTAAAAGGAACTATCACCGTAAACAAACACATGTCGTAGATTAAAAAAAAACACGTGCAAGTAGGAAGAAATTAACGCAAATATTGTTACACGGGTTCGAGTCGGAGTGCGCTGTCATGCAAGACAGTTCCTCTGGAAGTGACGGACGATGCGTTGTGCAAATTCCCGTCGGTGTTTGTGCGCTGCGGAATTGTTGCACAAGTTTATTTTTTTGAGGCTGATGCCATGTTTCAAATGAAAAATTGAATATTTTTTTATTAAAATAGAATGGATTTAATTTGTTTAAAATTATTTTAAACCCTAAATTGTCGATAATCACTAGAATTACTCACATTATAATCTAATCGAAAGTGATCTTTCCTTTCGCGGTTATATTTTATTAAAAACCTATGGAAATCAATAATTACAGCTGATAATTTACGTTTTAACACAACCAGCTCAATTCATTCCACAAAAAAATACAATCGAATGATTCATTAAACAATGACAACACTTTATCACTAGCATCCCTACCACGAGACGTTGAAAAATCCCTTCATTAACAAACGTTAAGGGTTAGTTTCCGATATCAACAAAACGGGCAATTCAGCCATTGGCCCCGAATGGCCCGTTCCTTACTTCCGCTTTTGGAACAAACAACAACAAATGAAAGAGAACTCGCCCACTGGCACACTTCACCCAAAGTGTAAACACTTAAATTCCACGCCAAGCCGGTCCGGCCACCGATTTCGGCCCGAAAAACAGACCACCCTGATCAGCATCATGTTGATTGTCGTTGTCGTCGTCGTTGCCATCATCATCCCTGAATGTGTGTATGTGTGTGTGTGTGTCTATTCCGCAATCCGGGCTTTGTGGCATTACAGCACATCGACCCTGCAACGGTGACTCCTTCCCCATGACTGCTTCCTGTGTTTGTGGGGGGGTTGAAAAGTTCGAAAGGGTTCGCACCCAGTGCCACCCACCCAGCCACAGCAAAACGTCGGAAAGGGGTTTAACGGGACGGCCACTGTAGGCCGGAAAATGTGAAACAAAACACACCAGGCAATTCGCGCGAATGCGTTACTGCATGGAGGTCCTCGAAAATGGGGGAAACAGTTTCCATTTTTCCACCCTCCAGCCTGTCCCATCGAACGCAAGTGCGAAGAATGTGGTCAAGGACAATCGACAAATACGGGCGGCTTCTTAAGACGACAATGTCGCCATAATCATCATCGCTGTCTGGTGGTCGTCATCAGCATCATCAGCGTGCAAATTATCAATTTTAAATGAAACCAAATTAAAGCCGAACGAAACCCCCGGAGGCTAAGCTTCGATCGGGAAGCGTTCGGAAAAGGGTCAACGATAACTGGCAGTGTAAAATTCACCGAAAGATGGCGCTACAGCCGAACGAACACGGCCCATGAATTTTCGCCCTTACGCACTTCGACTTCTTAAAGGGGATAGAACCGAACCGACCGGAGCAGTCTCCGGAGTGTGGGTCGCTAGTCAGCGCTAGGTAGGGGTGTTGTCGATGCTTACCTGTTGCCAAAACTGTGCTAGCAGATAGATGCGTTCCTTTTTGAACAACCAATCCATAGGCTGGACGGCAGGGAGGTCCATATCACTGCCTCCCGTGCTCTGTGGAATGGTCGGCTGCATTCGGTGGCCAGTGGTAAGTGCAGCGACCGGAGGGGCAATCACGGTACAAGCGGAAGTGGAAGTCGTGGCCACCTGCTTGAAGCCTACTCCTCCTCTTCCTCCTCCTCCTCCTCCCCTTACTGCACCACCTACTGCTCCCTCCGCACTGGGTGTTACTGCGTTCGTGAGGGAAGCCGTGTTTAAGTGCACCGTTTTTCACCCGAGAACTGAACCGAACTGTTTGTTTCTCTTCGCTATTTTTTCGTTTGCTAAATTTTCAAACACCACTTAACACTTGCTTTCTTGCTTTGCTTGCGTTCGGTTTCACTTTGATTGGAAGCGCCTTTTTGCCAAAACCACTACTCGCGGCTTCTCGTTCGCACAATCTTTTCTCTATCACGAGCTTTTCTTTTCATCACTAAACACTGTTTGTATTTTTATTTTCCATTTTTCTTCACACCTTTGCTACATGGTGCTGTTTTTCTGTTGTTGTTGTTGTTGTTGTGGTTGTGGACTGGACACATTTCAACCACCGGTCACTAAACACTCATCTGTTGCGGAGTATAGCACGGATCTGGAACCACTCTAGCCATCGATTTGGATCGGTTTTGTTCACTTCGCCTTGGTTCAAATATCGGCCCCGTACAACAAGCACGAACGACCAAAACCACACAAAATCAACTTAAATTAAAATTAAACACCGCGCGAACGAACTCTGAGCCTGGATCGAGAAAATGAGGAGAATTTTTTGATACAAAATTTGATTAATTGGAATTTTATATCGGCTGTTCTCGAGCTGCATTCTGGATGCAGTTCCAACGATTATTTGCAATCGGCAACAACAACCAACGAAAAAAAAAAAACAATAAATTAGTGGTTTCGTTCTTCTCAGGCTTTAAACTGGTCGTTGGTTGCTTGCTCTTTTCCTGCAGACGCGGCACCACACGCTATTTATTGCTTTCTTTCGATCGATTTTTATGGCTTTACGATGCTGTTGTGATGATCACCGACAAAAAAAAACGGAAACAAAAAAAAAACTCCGAACCCAAATGCGAAACTAAAACAATAATAGCAATACAATAAAACGGCAAACGGCAGAAAAAAAAACAAAAATTAAACAAAACCGACATTAACAAAAACAAAACATCTTATTGCTTGAGTTTGGCTGTTTTGGGATTGAATCGTAAAACTGCATCACTGTGTCGATCACTATTTTTTGTTTTGTTTAGTGTGTGTGTGTGTGTGAGGGATTATCGTGGTGTGGAGGTTGGTCGGCGCCTTAATTTAATTTGGGCAACAAATTCGCATTGCTCCACCGGTCATGCTGAGGCGCCTTGTTTGGGTCGCCTATGATTTGCTTAATTTCATAGTCATTTAGTCATTGCATTGCCGAAATCGTGCTCTTCTGTACCGTCAACCAAAAATACGATTCACTTTACCATGCGTGTGTGTGTGTGTGTAGATGTGTGTGTGTATGTGTGCTAATTAATGTATGTGTGATGAATGGGGGTGGGGGAGGTAACGATTGATCACGGAGCAGGACAATGAGCAGGGGGGTTGGACGGCAATCGTTTTTAGGTCACTGTTTAAAACAGAAAAAACGAAATGCAATTTCTCGCACAATAACACCACGGTTCAATTGCAGTTACACAGTCACAACAACGGTTCGCACAACATGATCGATCGGTGCCGCGAAACAAACACACACGCACTCGGAACGCACAGCTGGTGAAAATGCAAAACGACAGTGTGCCAATCGATCGCGACCAAAAGGAACCGATCCCCGGCACCTGTCCTGTCGGCGCCAAACGGAAACGGGAGCAAAACGGAAACGCCAATAGTAAAAAAACAAAACAAAACAGAAAAAAAATCAACCATCAACAACAAGACAGAAAAAAAAAACAAGAATATTCTATCCCACGCACGCACGCACGTCGTCGTCGTCGTTGTCGTTGTCGTCGAAATCGTCTCGTAACGGCTTTGGCGGCGTCGGCGAACAACGCATCGAAATGCCCCTGTCGCAAACGATGTTTTCAGGTATAAAATTCCAGATAGACTAAAATTCAGCGTAAATCCCATTCAGCCCAATCCGCTTTGTTTTGCCTCGTGCGGTGTCCGCAGTCGCTGGTGGTCTCGTTTTCGCACGCACCGAATCCGCGCACCCTCTCGCGCTCGTGCGCGCTCGTGAGAACGACCGGTGAGAAAGTGAGTGTCCGGGTGAGCTGGGTTCTCACAGCATACTTTTCACTAAACAAATGTCCGTGTAACGGATGAGGGGCGGTCTTATGGTTCGATTGGTAAACAATGCGATTTAGACTCGCTGGGTCGTGGGTTCAAACCTTACCCGAAGAGGGACTGATACTGTGGGACTGTGTAAAAGGGCTAAGGGAATTACTAACAGCGTCCGATAACGAAGTTTGTACTAAAATAAATTCACCGTGTGCCACTGTATGTTGTGCAATAGTGAGACGGCGGGAACGGCTCTCACGCTTAGTAGGTGAGATCTTTGAATTTCGCCACTCGCATAAAACGATGAGCGAACGCGAACGAACGAACGAGCGAGCGAACGAGTGAGTTTACTTCGTTTTCCCCTTCGCGCGGAGTATGTTTTGTTTTGCTTACTGTAAACATTAACTTACCTGTTTCGCAATGACCATGTGAACTTAATATTTGTTCAATTAATCGTGTTCCGTGTCCGATGAGTGTCTTTGGAAATGGTTTAAAACGTCATGAAACACATTTTTAGACTGTGTTATTGATTGTCGATTGTAAGTAATTTCAACAATTACAATTTACAACTGCATAAAGCAACAAGGGCCAACAATTCGGCGGTGGTCGATGGATAACGTTTATTAGAATTCTGAACCGATTGAACGTGAAACGGTCCCAGCAAGAGCATCGGATCGGATTTTTATGAGAATCGGGAGAATCGCCATACATATGTATAGGTTCGGAATCGACACTTATACTAATAGAGTCGATTAGCCACGCCTTTTCAATACACGATTTGGCCGCGATTCCGCGCGCGCCATCGCGACCACTCTCGGTGCCGCTCGTTCGCACCCTTTTCGGTGACGTTTTTAGGGCTACCAATATGTGCGCCCCGCTTCAATACACCCACCGTCGCTCCGATGAGGACCCCCGAACCCAATTTCATATCACCTTGGCCGTTCGGTGTGTGTGCTTGCACCACGGAGCCACGGCCGCCCGCGTACCGGTTCAGTTACACTGACGACCGACCGATGCCGTGCTTTTATGTCGCATATGTCACCATCCTCGGGGCTCGCCGTTCTTCGTCCGGAGAACCGATCTTTCAACAACACACGCGGCAAGAAACGCGTCTCTCTCGACGTCGGTCTTCTCCGGTGGGGTCCAGCGGAAAATTTCTTTCTCTCTGTCTCGCCCTCCCTTTTTCTCGCACGCTATTTTTCGCTCGTTTGCTCACTTTCACTCCAATCACTTCACCATCGTGAGGAGAAGTAGTATAGTGCTTTGCGGATTTGTTTTCCACTTTTTTTCCCACCCTGGGAAATCCTTAGTGCAACTTGCAAAAGTAAAAAAAAAACAGTCGTATCACGGGCGCTGTTAATGCAAAGCTTCACTCGCTTCTTCATCGACTCACTCGATGCGAGATCTCTTTCTCGAGCCTGCATGCGCTCTCTTTCTGTACCACCCACTCAGCCACCCATTTCTTTGCGTTCGGCAGGAGCCTGCTTCGATTCACTATCCTTACGAACACACGTATTTTTAAACTAGGCAACGGAATGCAACAACACATGCACCTTCCATGCGGCCACATAGCGCCGCGTGCGAGCGGGACAACGGCGGTGACGTGCGGAGACTGATTGCAAAAGATTCGTGTGCAATTTTTCCCATCCACTACATGTGCGCCTTTTTCCTTGAGGGGTGAGAAAAGAGGGAACCCTAAAAGAGGGAAATGGAAGGGAAAAACCGGGTGGAAATGGATCTTCCGTGTGCAGATAAATATGTACGCTGCTAGTCTCCTACCTTTTTGGCACAGTACGATACCGTGTCTACACACACACACACACACACGTGAGGAAAACATTGAACAAACGGAGGAAAAAAAAGAAAGGAGAAGACATGCATGCAGCATCATTCTTAGATCGTCTGCATCCTTTCATCAGCCGTTGGCCATTTCTCTCCCTATCACCCCCTTGCGCGAACAACCCAAGAACCAAGCGGACACAACACAAGCACACACTGACACCTTCGATTGGATATCCCGTGGTGTGTGGTATTCGGCCGTTCGGTATGCAACGGCCACATCCAACAGCTGCGTTTGGGTTTTTGGGAAATAATGCAAAAAAATGAGAACAGCGGAAAAAAAAGAAATCCACCCCAACCCCCACTGATGCCACTCTCGGATGGCCGGAAGGATAAATCAGAGCTTTAGAAGAACGCGGCAATGGTGGGGATTTATGCGTGGCGAAGGGTACGAGGGTTTGGCGAAAAAAGAGTGATGGGAAGCTTTAATATTTTACCGGATTCCTCGGAAATCAGAATTTATTTTTCCCCCGCCCTACCGCCCTCCCTGCACCCTGCGTCGCCCCATTTTTGGGGTGCAATTGGTATTTTTGGTCCAAGACGCGAACCAAACAGCCAACACGGGATGCATGCAATGGGGGGGATAAAATGAACGAATGATTCGCAAGCAAGATTGATAAGCCAAATGGATGGTGCAGGGAGAGAACGAACGTACGAATGTGGAAGCGTGTGTGTGAATGAAATAGAAAGAGAGCGAGAGCACGAGAAGGATCAGCACGTAGCTTCAGCGGAAAATGCAATCGATATCCTGAAGCTGGAGAACTGAAGGTGCAGGAGGATGCCTTCTGCTTCTGCGGCCAGGTTCATGTTTTCTTTTGCCATTTTTTTTCTCCATTCTCTCTCTCTCTCTCTTGCAAAAATGCATTACGAACATTATTAGTAGTCGGTGGATGGATGAAACCGGAAAAATGGGAAAGTTGAGAATCTTTTTCATCATTTATTACTCCAAAACTGTTCATGTAAAGTGAGCTGCCTTGATCTTCGTGTGTTCGCATTTCGCCGATGGAAACATTAAAGTGGCGAAGCAAAAAAAACCTTCCACATTGATGCGAAAGTTTGAATATTGAGGGCTTAAGACACCTTCATTTTGTATTCGGTTAAGATCGAATAATATTAAGAATTTGACTAGTGCTGCACACATTATATTTTACTTTGTTAAAGGTAGAACTTTGAACTTTTTTATGGACTGCATACAAAACACAAACGAAACATTCACAAGAGCTGTCCATTTACGTGCATTCAATCGGCAGATAGGAAGCGGATGTATATATACCAGGGTGAGAATAGTATACGATCTCCACTGCAGTGACAAGTACCGATGCTTCGTAATGGTGCGAAAAAGAACACGAGACAAGATTGGCGCGAACAAAAATGGTTCGTGACGCGAGAAAAATAGTTCCATTTCACGATGGAATATGGACAGTTTTTTTCTCTTCTCCGCATTCGCCTTCTGTTGTGTACTCGCAACAGCTACGAGCTAACCTGATTCAATCTTGACCCTCGACCGTATGGTTGAAGAGACCCCCGGACAGGGTGGAAATTCATGGCGCACAAAAGGAACGTATTTTTCCTCTCCAAAGTCAGCAAAGATAATCTGATTTTTCTTTCCCAAAAACCCATTCGCTTCAATTCATGAAACTGTTTTTGTGAGGAGGAGGTCAAAGCTTCACATACTTGTCACACCTCGTCGTAGCGTTGCTTTCGGAGTGGATGAAAAATTTGCATCGGGTTTGATTTTTTCCATCTCCACGATGGAATGCATTCGGTTCGTTTGCCCGTGGGAAGGTAGACCAGGGGGGGATATTTTTTCTTTACTGTCGTCCAAATGGTGTCCTATCTGTGTTTGGGGACACAAATAGAAACAAAACGCACACATGCTCACAAACTAGGAAGAATAAACCATCATCATTCTACACTCGTAAAGCAACGTTTTTTTGGTAAATTTTTCTAGTTAAAATTTAGTTAAAAGCGGTTCAAATCGTACACCAGTTTTTCATCGATACCAGTTTTTCGAGAGCAATTATAATAACTCTGGTCGATCGTAAGATAAAAATGAATTTGAAATGGTAAAGAAATGCAAACAATAGTTATGTTCTACACAGCATTCTAAATCCATTCCTATTTTCCCGCAACCGAGCAGGACACATGAAACACGCGCAAATCCGTTCCAATCTGGATCAACAAACATCGTTTAAAATAGGACCACTAGAGCCATTCAATGCGCGGGTTTTAGGACAGTTTTTTTTTTCTTTCCTTCCCTATATTTACAAGTTTGCTTTGTTTATATGTGTGTGCTTTGCTAAATAAAAATCTGCATGATGGTGGATGAAAAATAAAAGCAAAACATCATTAGAAGGATGCCCACGTTATGTATGCAAGGACATGCATTGGAAGACTCCCGTCCTATGAAATCTCTTTTTTCCATATTTTTTTTCGGGTGCTCGGCATTCGTCTAAACCGACGCCAATATTCAAGTGAATGCCGTACTCGTCTCCCCCTTCTGGAGCGCTTTACTCCATTCTGCCCGAACTCATCCGCCTGTTAGGTCGTTATTTAAACTAGTCGCGGTTTAGGAATGCACTCGTTATTTACCCATCATCAGAATATTCTCATCAATTTTCTTTTGGCAATAAAAATGCAAAACCAACCCCCCCAAACGCTTTCAGCAGCGAGAGGATACGTTTTTGGGGGTAGGAGAGCAAAATAAAAAAAGAAATCATGCACAAATACAGCTTCCCCAACAGTGGAAGAACACATTTAACAGAATTCCAAATTAAAACTCCACGTTAGCAGGGAACAGGGAAAAAAACTGGAACTGGCGCTCCTGCATCAATGTGACTGCGAAAGGAAATCTTCCGAAAGCTTCAATTCCAGCCCAAGTGAAAGCGTTCACCGATGGAAAGGAAATGGTGGGTGGCGGTAGGTGGAGGAGGGAAGTTTACGGGCTTTTTCGTATTTCCCACGAAAAACGTCTCATCTGCATGTTTGGAACGAAGAGAACCGTGCAAACGGTGGAAGGACATTGCTTGCGCCAAGTGTGACAGCGCTGCGACAGAAGCGCATCAACATCAGATTCTCATCATTGGGACCAGAAACCATATGTGTTCGCGCTGCTGTTGCCTTCGTCATTATTTTTTACGTGCGCTTCTTCGTTTCGCACCGTTCTTGCTGCTGGTTGTTGTGTCCGGGTAGTTCCATCCACTTGGGTTCCTGCTTCCCAATCAGCTTCCTAGCGGTCCTGCCAGAGCTGGCACAGAAAGCCTCGCCAAGCTACTTCCTCTACTTCCGGCAAACCTGGTTGCGAAGCGATTGCATTTGTGTATGTGTGTGCTTTTTTTCCAGTATATGTCTCTTAAAGGACATCAGACGCGAAGGATTCGAGCAGCAGAAGAAAAGGCAAAAGCAAGCACATAATAATTATCAAACATCATCTATTTGCATCCTTTGCTATCTTCGGCTACCTCGTGATGGCCAACTCCAAACCCGCGTACCCGGGTACCCGTGGTTCGTCCTGTCCTGCACTACAATCAGCTTCAATCACTCCCTTCGGCTTCGTTCCCGGTTCTGCAGTGCATCTACAGGGCAATGGTGTCCATGTTGCCGGGTGTTCCGTTCGTTCTGCCGCTTCTGCCCATGGTGCGGCGAATAGCTTTCTTTTTCATCGAGTTCCGTGTTTCTCCGATCTGTGCCCTATTAATAGCGAATCTTACCGTACGATATAGCACTTCCTATCCGATGTCGATGGAATGGAGCAGCAACGGAGGGTGAATTCTCTTTTTCGTCCTTTTACCTCGGTCGAAGGCATCAGAGGATGTCATCGTACTGATGCTGCTGCTGCTGCACTTCATCACGGAGAAGGTGTTTCCATCACACTGCATTCCGGGCACCATCTTTCCTTCCTAGCGCTAATGTGCTTTGCACAAACCGGATCCATCCACCACGGGTTCAGGTTCACATGGCACGTCGCTGTCGTCGTGCAAAAGGGGGTCGTCCGCGGGGTGGGGGGTTAGCAAACGTTTTTCACGAATCGGCGAACGAAAGTGCCATCCATTCCAAACCATGTACACAGACACACACAAACAGACGAACTACGCGGGCCCATGTCAGCACGCCATGATGCATAGTGTCATTAGTTTGGTTCGCCAGAATGCGACTCCTGATGTATGTCTCTGCGTGTGGAGCTTCATTTTTCGGCTGGGTGAAATTGACCAGCCATATAGTCGGAAGATTGGTCGACCTGGCGCGGCGGAGCAACGGCAAAACAGGGATTCAATAGATGGGAATAGATGGTCTGTACATGAGACTGTTTTTCTTTTCACCTTTTCACCTGGAACGGACTTTTCGGTGAAGGCTGGTTGGTGGCGCGAGACAAAAGGACACACAGAACAATGCATTCTTTCTTCCGGGGGACGTGATGATGATGGGGTGATGTAAAATCCTCCAATGTTGGAGCTTATGTGGCCGTTGATACTCGAATTCTCGAATATTTTCCTTCTGCTAAGCAGTGTGGGACGGCCACCGGGGGAGGAAGAGCCACCATTTTCATTTGGGGGTTTTTTCGTTTAAAAAATGTCCTCCTAGTGCGGCCCGAAAACGGCCCAGACGGCGTGCATCATCCAATGGAAGTTTGATGGGTAAGAAAAATGACTACTCCGAAAGGCAAACAAGCAGGTTCAACTGAGCCAAAAAAAGACCCAAAAGATGCAACGATGAGGAACGAACTACGAACGAAGTTACATGATGTGCTCCAAAAAAAAAGAAAATGGAACAAAACGATAAGTCGAGCTAGAAATGTGAATATGGCAAAAGAATCGGACTCGAATAGTGATTAAAAGATGGCAAATTGTGGATTTTCCAAAAAGGACCATTTTCATGTGCTAGTCGGTTGGAAAATAGATGGACAGATTAAATCGTGTCCTTTTCGGGAAATTCTTCATTGAAGCTTTAAGTGGAGAAAGATGTCATGTAAAACGATGGGTATTCGTACATTGGGAGCCTTTGGTGGTATTTTCCATTTTTTCATTTTATACTAAGGTTTGAATCAAAAGCCGCTATTTATAGCTCATCTCCACACTCCGTAACATAAACTGAAGGATCAATATTTAACCGCCGAGAAACTTCAGACCGTGCAACAAGGGATCCATAATCAAACATCCTGCCATCCATATGCTCGAAACAGCCCCTTGTACGTGTGTTTATTCTTCTGCCGCTTATCAGCATCCGGCGAGCAGCGAAGAACATCCGGACATCGAGCAATTGTCGATTGTAGTCGGGATGACCAAGATTCTCACTGTTGTCGACCGCTCCAAAGACATCTGTCTAGATTTCCGTGTGACCGAATCCGGGCGCTCTCGGGCGCATTCAAGTGCATTCAACATTCAGTGTGGCCACATTGCGACAACTTCCTTCCCACTGATTGCAAACAGTACACTTGCTTGGTCGGTGTGAGTGTATGTATGTGTGTGTTTTCCCTTCTTTTCTTACCGTACCTTGAAGGAAAACAAACAAACGCACCTGAACTTAAATGTTTTCCGAAAATCTGGCGTAAAGGTAAAGCGCAAAAAAAGAAAAGGAAATTGTCTGCCGGTGGAGCAGGTCACTGAGCATGGAAGGAAAGGAAAAAAGTGCAACCAACCACCGAGTAAAAGAAAATGCATTATGTATTTTATGAGCGCGCATCGCACACCCTCCCCCCCCATGCCTTACGACCGGGCATCGTAGGAACTGAGGAGGGAACCCGGGGCGGTTGGGTCTTTGCTGCTATTTTGTAGCTACACAGTGTCGAACAAAAAAGTGCATTTTCCTTTCTGCTGGCCCGGTACAAACTTATGCTAATTTTAATTGGATCCCATTTCACACCGTAGTGTGAACCGTGGCGCGTTCGACTCCCCATTGCCTTCCTGGTCACGCACCTAACCGAGTCAGCACCTTCGCTCTCTTTTTGCTCCCTCCCTCTTACACACGGCTTACGCTATGTTTCTCCGACAAGAGCTGATCTTAACCGATGGACGATGCTCTTTAGTTTTGCTATCTTTATTCTTTCACCCCGGAACTTCTTCACCAGCACAATGCTAAGCGCTTCTTGTCCGCTAGCACTTGCCACGGATGAGTTCCATCATCGCACGCGGATGCTTTTAGGGGTCAGAAAACAAATGGCCCAAAACCGAACCGTCGATCGGTGGCACTATTTGCACCTTGGCTACCACCTTTGCGTGTGTGTGTTTGGGGGTGGTTTTCATTGTGTCTTTTGTAAAGATCAATCGCTGGACGTGCGTGTTGACAGACTTAATTTGAGCGGCAATAAAATGCTTCCCAACATCACAAAACATTCAGCGAAAGCTACCCACTGGACGGCGATGAAAGAAATCAATTGATGAAATATTTGGAAATTGAATTTCGAAGTGTGTTGTGCCCGATGTGGGTCAAACGGGACTCTCGTGGGAATGCTATTTCCCTTCCAGTTCAGTGGGCTGTTGTCCGATCGATTGGAGAAATGTGTGCGACAAAGGCGTGAGAAATGGAAGACATTGCCGTTCTAAATGGTAATTGTGATGTATAATGTATCCGAAAATCGGTAACGCTTAAGATGAAAGCTAAACGGCAACTTTTACATCTTAGGCGGCATGCTTTTATCATCGCTCGGTTCATATCAATTGCTGTGAAAGAAACACAACAAATGCCGCTTGTTTTTCGCAAACAATTCGCTACGAAATGGATGAACTCATCAACAAGTCCATAATCGGACGTGTACGGGCGCAGGGTTGTAGCAAATTATGTATGACTCATAAAGCAGGTAGCTTACGGATTTTGCGGTATAAATCTCCTCCACAGTTGTTTGTTGGGGGCATTGTAATATTTGCGAAAAAAGGAGACAAAAAAAACCACACGGAGGGATTATCGTGCGGAAAGTATCGAATCGAAACAGAGAAGCATAGCAAACAACAACAAAAAAGGTGCCCAACTGGTTGTGGTCTACGATAACGAAATACGAGCACGGAAAACACGCCTGGCCAGAACAGTACACGCTCAATGAAAGGAAACCATTCGGTGCAACATTAAAAACACTATCCAAGACAACATCTGACCAGCACTCGTCCGTACACATTATCGCGCCCTCGTAGATCGCACTCGATGAATAACTAATAGCAAAAACCCACATCCTCGGCTGGTGGTGACCTGGGGTTTGGCTTAAGAACAATATAAAAATTAGCAGCGAAAAAGGAACGAAAAAAAAAAACAGGCGAATACATTTTAAACCACTTCGTCCACTGCGGGGTGCGACCAAGGGAAGCTAAGACGAATTTACGACCGGGCGAAAAGTGATTCGCGAAATCAGTGAGGAAAAATCAGCACCCAACCAACCAGCTCAAAAGGGTTGTTTGCCTTCCTTCGGAGCTTTATAAATAAACAAAGCGAAAATTAATCACGACAATCGCGGCCATGTTGCGCACAAGAAAACAGGCAGGTTGAGCCGGTGAGCCGCGTGCGAGTAACAGCGAACCATGCGGACCACGGGTGGAAGGTGTCATATGTACGGAAGATTTCTTTTTCGCGGTGCAGCACAAAACAAAGTCCCTCCTCATCGGCTAAATGATGCGAACGGAAAGTGTGGTCGAATTGATGTTTGAGATTTAAACTTTAATAACCGTCAAATGTCAAACAGCGGTACTCACCGGTGGCAGAGCAATCGTAGTGTCTCGAAGTGAATCCGTAATGAAGATGTGCGCCACGAGCGGCGACACAATAAACAATAGGTGGATTATCATTTACTGATCGCTTCCCCGTCGTCGTGTCCTCATTTGCTTGCTTACGCTTACGTCCAGATGGTCCGGAAGGGCAACACTGCGCACCGTAAAATAAAGACACCTTTCGGGACGCGAATGTGAGTAAGCATGCTTCAAACGTAACGCTTTACTTCCGTTTTGCGGTAATGCAGCAAATGGAAGAAAAAATCGTTTGCCGTGTTGTTTACAAATATTTAAAGACACACGCTCAACCACTTGTGCAAGTGCGGTGTCGAACACCAGAATGAGGTCAGTGGTGTTGTAAAAATCAAAATGAATAATAACTCAACTCCGTTACAAGCTTTAGAATGTTTGTACTTTGGTTTTGTTGACTGCTGATTTCACCTGAAACAAATCATTTATTTGCTTAGAAACTATTGGGTTATAACTGACAGATTTATAAAGGAGATACAAATGGCCAACAATAGCCACTTACGTATTCAAATTCCAATTGAAAAAAAGAACTCAGAACGACAAACATCTAGTCGTCTCTACGGTCGACTCCCATTACTTCACACATGATCGTAATTGTGGAGAGTTTGCTTACATTCCACGGTTCATCGTACGCCTGTCGGCATTCCAACCACAGAGTCCAGCCCCATGTCCTCATCACTCTCTCCACGTTCCCGTTGACCTTTGCATAATTGTCCGCGAAAGTGATGTGCACCTGTCAACCGAGTGCGTCCGTGCTGGCATGAGCGAGACGTCGGTACACGGACGACCGCCAGACGACTGCAAAATTCGATACAAATCAAAACAATGTTGATGAAGCAGATGCTGATCCTGCCAAAATGCCAGCCGTGCCAGGGGAAGGTCAGCCGCGGGTGTAGATTTCGATCCGACTGCATTCTATTTATGTTTACGTTCGGTCCACCGAGGGCTTTCCACGAAATTGGTGCAGTCGGTCGAGTGCACACTGCTGCACTCGATCTGTGTGCATCGCGATGCATTCCGAGCGAATCTGATCCGACACCGTCGACCGTTTGCCATATTGTCCTAGGACGGGAAATTGGTTCTTCAAACGATAGGTGGCAAAATTAAATATTTTTCAAACGAAACGAACTTATCCCAACACAAACTGACACTTTGATGGAGCACAGAGATTGAAAGGATGTCGATTCAACATTGTACCCGCGATTGAAGCGCCCCCAAACGGTTGGTGTTGAAACGTTCGATAAGATATAAAACAAGAGTTCGTGTTCAAATTCCGTCGTGCAACGTGGGGAAAGTTATTTCTCCGAACGTTACGACTGTCGTCCGTTCAATCTCTCGCGATTGCCCCAACATTTTTCGATCGCGCTAGTATTGTGCTCCTTTCGGAGGAGAAGTTCCGCTATTGCGCATGTCCTTGGGGAGATGGTTGACTATGTGCGGAACGGTACAGAACGTGACAAATAGCCCCACCGCTTCGGTTACAGCAGATAATATATTCGTAGCAATAGAAAGTGAGAAAGCGAGAGAGAGAGAGGGAGAGTAGATATTGTACGAGATAGCGATAAGAAAAAGGGAATCCTTTCCGATGGAAGATTGAGTTTCCGTTCGCATCGACGTTCGCGTTCGAGGGTCGTGTAATCGCGCTTCTGTTCCTTATCAATTAGGATAATCATTCACCTTCCGGAACGGGTGCTGGAATGCTACTGCAGATGAAGACCGACGCACGTAGTTCGATCCCATTAATGGTGTTTATCTCGTGTTAACGTCCCCGTTGACGAGCTGTTGGCATGTATTTTTTTACTTACAAAAAAGACAAGAAAAGACATAAAAATTTTCTTGAACTTTTTGAGCATTGGGAATTCATGATTCCCAGAAGCAAAGTAACGATCAAGACGATCCGGAGCTATGTGCTGAGCCGGGCCAGTGCACTGCCGGCAATTAAATGCCATCCGCAGCGAAACGCGCGATAGCGGATCTGGTATGTCGAGTATCAACTGAAAGTAAAACAAAACCAAACATTGTTATCTCCACCGTGTCGACCGACGATGGCGACGAGAAACTATTTGATATACAATATTTGATCGCAAAGTATTTTTTTCCGCTGAAAGGCAACGGAAACACGAATGATGAGATTCCCGGCGTGCCACCGTGTTCTACCTGGCCGGTGCGCGAAGAAGATGAGACGCATCTCCTACGTTCTACGTTCCTGTTCTTGATCCCCATGCCGAGCCAGGTCGGTTTGGTTTCTATGGCAAACATTGAGTCGTTCATTTGGATCACGTAAACATGGACGAAGGTTTGCTGACACGAGCCCGTGGCCTGATAGAGAATGCGATACATCATCAAACAATAGACAAGGAGGCATCAGTGAGTGTGAGTTCTGAG
Source organism: Anopheles funestus (assembly GCF_943734845.2). Taxonomy (NCBI): domain Eukaryota; kingdom Metazoa; phylum Arthropoda; class Insecta; order Diptera; family Culicidae; genus Anopheles; species Anopheles funestus. Next base: position 2,281,036 of record NC_064598.1, read on the forward strand.
ACTTGAAGCATTTTCGGATATAGGAGACTATTGCTCGTTGTTTGTGTTTTTTAAAAGTCACATTCAAATAGCTGCAACTCGTGATCTAGACGAGATAAACTACCCAAATCGAAGTATGTTCTTTAAAAATTGTTAATAGTTAAGGTATTAATAAGCTCTACAACTTTGAACGTCCTTACTCTGGGCGTAAGAGGAAACAATTAACGGAAAAATACATTGTGTCTTAACATCCTATTTTGAAGTTGCTGAGGAGTTACTCAAGACTGTGAGAGATGCAAGATCGCATCAAGCATTTATCGCCGTTCACTCCACTTGCCAACCTATAGGCAACCTAAGGCACTGGAATGATAATCGCTGTTATATAGTACTTAATGTTCTATCCTTTCTCACCACTCCAACTCCTCGCAACTCCCTCGAAACGGGCTTCAGGTATATGTTTGTGCATCGGTGAAGCGTACGCTTACTTATCAAAATAAAAACAGAAGAAACACAAAATGAGTAGGAAAAAATGTACATGTTTGTGCTTGGGCCTGTTGAAGCCGTCATGACAAAGTCAAGATGATAAAAATGGCGGCTAGGGCTGCACCGAGGCGATCCGCTCCACAATGACAGTGATTGAATTGACAATATCAATTACAGGTTTTGTTATCCACGGCGTACACCAGCGTGTGTTCAAAACAGCAGAATGGTGTGGCAGCGGCCAACCAACCGAGAGGTGAAGGCTAAGTAAGTAATCCGCCGCCCGAGAACCGCATCACAGGGTACATATGATATGGGAAGGCGAAAACACATACACACACACACGGTTCTCTCGTTATGCTGCACTCGGCACTGAGGTGGTTGAGTGGGTGGTAAACCTTTTCATTATTACCCTCATGCTCGATGGCTTTTCGGACGGTTCCGGTGGCATGGGAGATGAGTGTGAATGACGTTTACTTTTCCGTTTAGTGCGCCAGCCAGACCCAGGTACGTGTCGTCGTCGTCGCGGTGACCATCATCGTTTGGTTAGTAATGCCTTTGGATTCTTATCAGCTCAGTTCGAAGCAGTCAAGTAAGGAGCGGTACCGGAGCCCGGGGGGCTGGCACGGTTAGGGATCGTAAAAACAGAAGCAAACAATGCGATTACTAGCGATGACACAAGATACTGGCTGCGAGGCCGTTATTGCTGCCACGTACGCTTGACGATGATTTTATTGCACCATGCGAATGCTGCGTACAAATATGGCGATCGACGATGGATGAAGCGTGCTAGAACCCGGTCGGTTTGGTTTGGTGCTTCGAATGAATTCCGTAAACTTCCCCCCGAAACTAGACGAAATCTTGTGCCACATTTACATACCCCTTATAATAAAATTCATTAACCCGATGAAAGTTGGCCTGAATGTATTTGGGAAATGTCATACTCATCAAACAGCAACGGGCCCGTTCGAGTGGACTTGCATGCGCAAAGGTCGACTTGCTAATGGCACTCTAATAGGCCCAACAAAGTCTCAATATTCATCTTTTGCAACACACGCTCACATGCGCCACATGCGTCTCCATTCGTCAAAAACCGGGCGCAATGTCAACCATCTAACCGTGCGCTTCCGAACGAATCCACCGGTGTGTCGAACCTTCCTTGCCCCGCACGTTTTGACATATTTCCTGCAAAAGTCAACTGCTCTGGCAATGTCCACGAAATGCAGTTGGCAACCGCACGACACACGGAGAAACAACGGAGCCAAAAACCCGACCAATCCAGTGGACACGATAAATGACAAAATTTGCAACACATAAATTATGCAAGTATAAATATTAATTTGCGCAAACATAACTCAATTAAATGTTTTACTAAGCCACTGTCGCACCGTTCTCATTTTGCCGTGCGTGTGGGGGGAAATTCGCAAGATGCAGGTGCAAGTTGCGCGTTCGATGGGAAGGAGGATTTACCGCGTCAAATCTCATCGCCAGCAGCAGCAGCAGCAGCAGTGTGTGCATCTACCAAACCTTTGGCCCTAAAAAGGGACACACACACACACACATACACTCACACACGTACAGCTGACTTTTGCAACAACATTGGATGGAGCGCAAAATAAACGTTGCTCTTCGTAGGGCTTCTTCCACCGTTGCGTGTGTGTGTAGGAGGATGCAGATGCACACACTGCACTGCTCACATCGTGCATCGTCCTGTGGCGGCTGAGTGTTGCTGTTGCGAGGTGAGAGAACATGCGTAACCCAAAATCAGAAACTGATGGAATTTGTTGCTGTTTAATAATCCCAACTGTCACAACACGGTGTGTGGTTTGCAACTTGCACTACCAGCGATACCGACAACGATGACGATGATGGTGAATCAGATGATGACGATTACGGTGTACTGTATGTTGAAGTGACGCTGATTTGGACGCTCTAGTCTCGCCAAAAGGGTGTCGGCGATCATGCCTAGACCTCGTCGCAGATAAATCGTTGACTAACCGGAAGAGCCGACGTACCGGTCCTCGTTTAGTGCACCGCACGCCGTTCCACCACAGCGACGGACGGAGACGGGAGACCTATTTAGCGAAGTTTGTCCATCTGTTTACGGGAATGTAATAATAGTAATAACTGGTGTCGCGACGCGCGATTCGCGGCGTTATGCACCGGCACACTAGGCGGGCGAGATGCGGACCACCGGTTCGTGAAAATGGTGCTCGATGCGGTGTAATCCGTACGACGCAGTAACGATGCAGGGATCTTCACGGACATGACGTGCCACGCGCCATGACAGCGCGATTGGCTGGCCGGTTGCAGCCGTGCCGAGGATACACGCATGACGATTGTTGCTATGTTCGCCGTGTGCCATATTTATTTATAGTGGACCAGATGATTTATGAACACCTTTTTTGGTGGTTGAAAGCGCGTGAAAGCGCCAGCGACGATCCTTCGCGAGATTGTTCTATTGTCTGCGTTGTTCATCGATTAGCTGCCTGGTCGCCAGGTCCAGGTCAGTGGGTTTTTCGGCAGCCAGCCGGCCGGGGTTTACAAACTGTGCGCGGTGAAATATGAATGGCGCTAGAGACGCCGGTGACAGCATTTCATCGGCTCGCGTTTTACGGTGGATTTCCGTAATTAGCGGACAGCTATTGGTGGTACAAATGATCTCAACCCCCGGGCAGCGAGTGCGTGCTTGACAAATTGGACAAATGGGGTCTGGTTTCGGGGCCTAATAAATGGACAAATCTGTCGCGGTGTTAGAAGTGTCAGGAAGAACGAATAGTTTCTCATGCAAACATGACAGGTCGCTGAAGTTGAATTTCAATCACAGTTTTACAAGAGGATTTTACAGTTGAAAAAAAAAAGCAGTGCGAAAGGATCAATCTTACTATATCGTAAGGTTAGTAAGAGACAATTGTTGTCAGCAATTAAAATCGTATTCTTTTATTTACATTTCCTGTCGACCAAGTGCAAACCAACAGAAACTTCCTTCCGTACTGGTGGTCTGAAGAAGTTCGAAATCAAACTCAACCTTTCCCACGCTCGATGCACATGCAAATTGTCTCTTTTTTGCCAGAATGCAGTATGCAGAAGAGGATCAAAAGCCAAAAGAAAAAGTTGTCTACTAACTGCGTTTTGGGGTGGGTATTTTGTTTTTTCTTCTTTGCAATCTCCCGTCTCCAGAGAGAACCGCGGAATATTAATGTGCCGGGAATTTGTGTCTAATTAATGACAGCTCCATAACTCACGGATCTGCCTCCGGGGTTTTTTTGCCGTTTCCGATCGCACATAAACGATGCCGTGCATTCTGAGATCGAGTATCGCGAATGTCGAAAATTGCAAACGATTCCAATAAACACATGTTTTTCCATTTTGACGGTCGTTAAAGCAACCGAAACGATCGTCTGACGAATCTAACTATTCCAGTGCCGGTCCGAAATGGGCCGTTATGGGTAGCGTGCTGTGGTGGAGTGGTTCCGTCCCTGAGAGTGCTTGATTGGAATGTTAAATATTTTTAACCAGAAGTGGGCTCGCTTTACTCGGCCCCAAACCAATCCAAAACAGCCGAGACGAAGGGAACGAAGACGAGTGATACGTTTTCCGGTACGCAGCGAGCGGCGGCCTGTGCGTTGTCAGCAAAATGCTCATTTCTCTTTTCCAGGCCAAGTTCTTCAGGTCAGCAAATGAAGCGCCGCCTTCCACTTGGCTTGGTGGCGGAGGGATCCACTGAGGGAGCCTTCGCAACCGGCTTGCATATGGTTCGTACCATCGGAGGGTTTTAAAAGCTAAACATATCAACAAATTGCTGCTGGTCCGCTTCAGCTGGCCCCGCATTCTGACTCTTAGTTTCGTATCATCATCGCCTCGTTGGCAAGTGCATCGAAACAAAAACAAACGGATTGAAAATATGTTACGTAGCAGTATGTCACAGTTGGGGTTTTTCGCTGTTGTCGTTTGGTGTGTAAACGAAACAGCTGAAACTGGTGAAGGGATACTGCTTTCCCTTGACGATATTTACCGGCTAGTATCAAAGAAACTGAGCACTACCAAACGACGCTGATTTGCAACAGAAATGTACGAAAAGCTTCTTATTTGCTCGCAATAATCAATCATTCTTAAACTAGGCACGATTCCGGCCTCGGTATTGATCGTTCTACGAGCAGCAAAATCAAGCATGTGTGCTGCATGGGTCGTAAATGCAAAACTCGTTTTTTTTATGGAACTTTTTATTACAAATTCGCGTCCGTAAAGTCATTACGAATAGCGCCGAATCGGGTGCCCAAAAACGGTCGTGATGGTGTGCGATACGCATTGAAATTAATCACTTTGTAGATCGATCGGTCGTTCGATCGTGCAGAATATTTGATCAGATTGCAGTTAAGTTGGCGCCCGTAACAGTTACGGCTGTGCGAGTTAACGATCGCAAATCGCGGCATTAAAGCATTATTATTATTCTATCGTCAGGCCCTTTACGACTCGCTGAAACAAGCCGCCCGGCGGTCGGTGAAGATGAAAGAAAACGATCGGACTGGTTCAGTCGGTACATCGATCCTTCTCATCGGTTACCTCATTCGGGAACGGATAATTTTCCGACGAATGTGTCCCGCAAGCGGCAAGGCACGGGACTACGGAAAGGCTCGTTAAGCGACGGGGCGTAGGACACATGTTCGAGCCGTGGACTGAGTGCTTTGATCGTACGTGATCCGCGTTCATGATCTGTTTCACTCTCCCGAACTGATGCTAGAGCATTGGATAGGAAGCTACTGATTGGGCGCAAGGGAGTGCAGTTTTGTTTTGCCTCTGAAACGTGCCAGATAATCAGGTCAATTAAGCCATTACAAGTCTTCCCGGGTGCAATGGGTTTTGGTCGAATGTCAAATGTCAATCTTGTTAGTGCAGTCTTCAAACATGGAAGTTGATTAACATATCGGTGGTGTTTTGCGATCAATCAGCGGGTCGTTGGAAAACGTCAACCGAGCGGGCAATCGACACATCGGGCAGACTGCGGTGTTCGAAGTCCCCAAAAAGTGGTCGACCCACCCCAATTCCGCCCAAACTGTGCACTCGCTTTGGCGGCTTTAATTAACTCCTATTAACGACTTTCTTTATCCATTATTATGAGTACAAAATTTAATTAACCGCTTTTGGGGCGCTTTGGGCGGAAACTAGACGTACTAGGTACAAGCTGCTAGGTCTTGTTTTTTGACGGTATGTTCTCCTTGTTATGGCCGTCCGGAGTACGCGTGAGTGTTCCACGAAATGCCATTCGATTTCTCAAGGAAATAAGACACACTGGACGGAGTGGGGCATCCGGGTGGGCTGGTGGCGGTCAATTAAACCGCCGAAAGGTTATTGGATATTTCTTCAGAGTGCGTTGTTTTACGAGCTCCTAGTCGTAGGTTCGCCGTCTTGCATATGCCGCTGATGGTGAGGATGGGAATGGTCACCAGTTTTTGTTGCTTCATGATCATGATCTTTTCAAGGAACTAACGAAGCGAATGTTGCCCACCCGGAAAAGTGTTGACACTTTGAGAGGTGTTTTTTTTTGTCGTCCGATGCTTATTGCCTAATATAATGCGATGTGACGATTTTTCTGTCCAAGTTCACGTATACAGATCATAATGTGGATAACACTAGTCTACGATGGCTCGAAATCACTTACAGTAACTGTCTGAATGGGTTGAAAGTTAAATGGTATTCGTCGATTTTTTATACAGGACAAGATTTATGTCTAGACACTCTGAAATGAGGCTGAGATATTTAGAGCGCGAATGTCCGCTTAAAACATCCTATCAACCTAATGACGATTTTGTTGCTTTGCTTTGCAGCAATTACGGGTGAAAGTGTTGTTTGAAAGGTTTTCGCTGCATTACCTGTGGCATTTAGATAATATAAAGTGTATAAAATTATTGGAGACATTCTTGATCATTTGTTTGAAGAACATAGTTCCGATGGCATTATTAAAAACAGTTCAACAATTGGGGAAAAAAGCATATTCATTACGTGAAGAAGATAATATTTCTTTTCTGGTTTAATTTAGAATAAAATCGTAACATGTAACAGTTTTGAAACAAAACCTTTGTCTCACGTTCACGTCGTCATTTCTTGTCATTTTAGCTGATAATCTGCATCGCTGCACCAGCGCAACAATTACGGCTTATGTTCGTTGACCACAATGCAGGTTTTGGTCCGCCTTTTTTTTGTCAAGACGCTTACACCCGCCCGTCATGCGATTTATGAGTCCGTTTATTAGCCCTTGTTTGTGCCGTGTTTGTCCTCGCCTTCACCTACCTGAACCAGAACAAAATGCAAAAGAATCGTTCTTCTGGAGTTGAGTTTTTGCTCTTTTGTTTTATCTTCAATGTTGCCATTTTCTCGAGTCCCGAAATCTGGTTCCTCGAAACTCCATCAGGGACATAATTTAATATGTATCATATTTTAAATAGAAATTTATGTTCGCCGGTTGTTTTAAATGATCGACTTACCTCCACGATGAGCTGCATTGTCCGACGTCACTCGTCGTCACCCGACAGCAAAACCATCCGTCTGCATCAAAGTGGAGGTAAGATTGAGTTTCGGAGACGCGTTTTGTGTCGTCGCTGGAAGAGAACTCATTTATCGCAACGAGCATTAAGAAAAAGAAGTCGCGGCTGCAGGATTTTTTTTTTTGTGGAACTGATTTCAAAGAACCTTCAGCAAAGTTTGATCATATGTTCCAACAAGAATACATTCTTCGCTAGGCTTTTTAACGATGAAAGAGATGAGACTTTTCTAATATCTTCTTTGAAAGTTTCGTTGTTCAGCACTAAGCTCCCCCTTCTTTCTATGAGCCTTGCTTCTTGTTGGGGAAGATCAGCTTTCCATTTCTGGCAAAGGGAATAAAAACCGTTTGTTATTTTCCTCTTCTCGATCATTCGTTTGCTCGATCCATCCACTCAGTCTCACGGCCCATGGCCCAACCCCGCATTGCGCATATGTAAAGCGATTTGATGATGTTTGACTTTGACCGAGCGGCTTTCGGTTTCCTCGAAAAAAGCGCAATGGACACCGAATTTTCGGTATTTTCAGATACGGAATCCCACCACCACCGGATCATCGTCGACATTTTTTTCTGTTTGTCATTTCTTTCTTTGCATAGTGATTCGGTTGATCGCAGCCATCGTCGGGCACTCGTTGCTGTTTCTCTTATATTTAATGGCTTTGGTGGTCGTTTAATTTTCTGTATTCCTCCCATCCTCTGCGCGTAACCTGCAGTGCGGTGGGTACCGATGGGGCGGTAGAAATATGTATCGTGACTGACTTTAACTGTTTCGGGGAACATTGTGGACACACGGCACTAGAGACGAAGATCACAAGGAGCCAGCAAGTCAAAGCCTCCTTTAATTTTATTACCTTCGAGAAAGCTGCGCTGCGTCTTTCAATGACACCAGACAAGGGGGCACTCGAGGTGGCCATTTTGTAGTTTCATCCCCGTATTAACCGGTCATCCGGAAGCTACCGGACCACCATTTTCTCACGACCACGAGCTGGTTGACATTTTTTTTTCGGCCACATATCGCATACAATGGGCTTGTTTGAGTGCTGTCACTTAATCGACACAATGCGTGACATAATATTGACATTTTGCTAACAAGAAGCAAACAAAGAACCAAAAGGATGCAGATTGGTCTATGTTGGCTTCTGTAAATCCTTCTTCAAAACCAAACAAACCCATCTCCTTCCGGGGGAAATATCGACGTAGTCTTCGATGAATGGCAGGCGACAATGCAGAGTGAAAAATTCCAAAAGATCCATACAAAACAATGCCAACAGAAGCTGCAAACGAGAAAAAAAAACTCAAGTCTCCAGAAGGGAGGGTTCCGCATCGTCCCTGGCAAACATTGCAAAAACCTCTCGTAATGATGCAAATGATACTACCCTTAATGATGCTCGTATATCGAGTGCGGCTTTGACATCGTCCTCGGGGAAGGATAGCTCGTTTTTCCCTCCGGAGAAAGCTCTTGTCAATAAATAATCAATTGTTGCCATTTGCCGGGATGTGTTCCCGAGTTCGGGACAAAACGAGGCCGCAAATCCCGCACCGCACCGCACCGCACCGAGGGAGAATGCAATCAATCCCGTCCATGGATGTCCTACCGGTTTTCGGTAATACCACTTTAAAGGGCATCCCCTTCCCGTTCCGAGTGAGAGTTTTCCTGCTCTCGAGACGGTCGATGAAGGACGATGAAGCAAAACCACCGGCAAATGCCATCAAGCAGTTTGCATAATCCCGCTGTTTACGTGTGTATTCTACCTCACCGAGCTCACTTTCCCCGTTGGTTTTTTGCTGCTGGCCCCGATACTTTTTTACCCTTCGGATGTTATTTCCTTTTTTTTTTGCATGTGCCGATTTTTCTGTTCGGTGAAAATGTCAACAAGGTCCCGTGGCACCATGATGCGTTTTCCCATTCATCCTCCCATCGAGCCCTTCGAGTGTGCGTTTGTTGATTCCTCACTGCATCGGGTGTGAATTGGTGTTGCTTCCTCGTTTGCTTGTTGCTGCTCGACGAACAAGTGGTGATAATCGAGAAGAAGGACTGGCGAATGTGAAATCCTGTCAGCCTAGACATCGATACTGCTACGCGGGAATATTGGATCTGTGCAGTCTGCGTTGTCAGGGTGGCTATTGAACAAGGCAGAAACATGTGGCCAACGATAATGGCTCTGTTAAGTTGGGTCGGAGATCCGAAGGGATCAGGTAGGAGCGAGCGGGTTGCTAAGAAGGATAAGTCAAATTTGCATATTGTGAATCTCTCAATGCCTGGCACTCATCGGTGGCTTTCGACTTTTGCGAATGTATCGTTGATAGGCGAACAATGCGGGAAAATAAAGTAGGAAAACCGGAAGCAAATGTGTCGATGCATTGTTGCATCACATTTTCTAATCGAGTGATTCGATCGGGATTAAGGGTTGACAGGCGAACATCGTTAAGCAGGGAAGAGACCGTTGATGTGAATAGTTTAGTCAACCCTTGTGGAGAGTTTGTGGTTTATATGAAATGAAGAATTATTATTGATGCAATTTTGCCAAAGAAGGAAAATTTTATGGGATGGAAAAGCCTCACATAAAATGATTGTTGTTAGATTTTTCGGCTTTTGAAATATTTTTTGTGAACTTTATTTGTTTTTTTTTTTCCTTTAAAGAAAAGGAATACATCAGGAAAAGGGAAACGACAACACAGTTTCTATCGTTATGTTCTGCTATTAAACACAAAAACATTGCGGCGTTTCATTTCATGCATTCAATGAGGGAAAATTGGTTAAACCATAATAATAACGAACTCAATAAAAAGTGTCCCATTTCCGACACCGTTGTAGCATAAATAGGGTATCATTCGTATCAAACATACTTTTTACCGTCCTGCAAAAATTATTGCTCTAGAATTGGACTGGTTCTGTCAATACGGTGACCCAATTTTCGTTACATTTGGCAGTATTTGTTTGTCGTGTCTTTTAAAACCAAGGCTTATATGTTATGCAGTTTACACTAGCTGATCCTTGCTTATTGTTTTCTTTTACAGCGACATTGGTTGCGGACAACCAGCAGGCCCTAAGGTAGGTATAGGCAAGCTTCCAGCTAGTCAGTTTATTTGGTCAAAGTTTATTTACTAGTTTGTTTGTTTTTTGTTGCTTCCATTCACTTGCAAGCCGCTTTTGCAGTACCGCTTTTTCATGGCAAAGTCGTACAAAAATGTAAAATATTTAAAGTTGACAAACAAGCGTGCGATTATTTGTGTAGTGTTTTGGTACATATCGCTGGCAAAAAAAACCACTGTAAACAGAGCGAACGCAAGTAACGAACCTCGATAGCTTGTTTGTGAATGCAACCATGAGCGCAGCAACACAATTATGAAAACGTAGAGCAATTTTGTGCTATCTAATTTCATTCGCCTGGGCCGTTCTAACCGTTTTGTCAGTTAAATCAGGCAGCAGGTGGAAGGCTCCACGCCATTCTGGCTGACGGAGCAAATTTTTTACTTGTTTTAAGCTGACCACAACGGGCATCGAAACGAGGAAATCGATCGTCAGACGTGTTGTCGAGGAGGAAGTAGAAAAGCAGGCCAGTAGAGCACACACGGTGGATCGATTTTTAAACAAGTACTTGCAAATTGCCGACGATCGCTGCCGGTGACAGTGGCCTTGAGAAAGATGACCCACTTTTGAGAGGTTCAGGTGAAACGGTTGTTGCTGAAGTGAAGCAACCGGGGTCCGGTCGTCTCTGTCGATTTGATGTGTGTATTTTGTGTGGGAATTAGGCAAGAAGCGTTCATTTAACGCATGACTAATGCTTTATGCGTTATAGATCTCGCCGTTACGCGTTACATTTTGGTTCTAATTTGTTTATGGACCGTCGATTTTTATCAGATAATTTTATTTATCTTTTATTATTTTGCAACATTAAGTATGCTTTATATTAACATAATAATTTCCCGAGAATAACCTAACATAAAATTAGGTAATATTCTTTTTTTTTATTCATTGGAAGCTCTTCTCCTGAAAACTTCACATTACCCCAGTATGTATCAGAATATTAATAAGTGAAAGAAACGGGATCGTGGGAAATCATTCATCAATGTTGCATGCCTCGTGTACAGCGGTTTGTTGTGCTTGGCCCTTTCAATCGTTGCGTTATCCCTGTCCAACAATAGCGCCATGGATATCTACCCATTTTACGCCAACGAAAATGACCAGCGAAATGAAGGTTGGAAAACGCGCAATGGCTGAAATATGTGAGTCTCAGTCGCAAGTCATGGACATTCGTAGGGCGAGCTTTCGGTCCGCCGAGACGCATGGTTAGCACTGGACAAAGGGATAGGTGACCCATGTGACTTTCTTTCGCGTGCTACCACGATGGACGATCGGTCGGCGCCATTTTTGTTGTTGTTGCTTGCCGAGCACAAGGAGAGGAATTTTCCCCTGCCGTGTGGGGTAGAGGCAAACTTGGTGGTATGGCAATCGTTTTTTTTTATGATTACCGAGTCCGGTGTGTACATGTCGCAGTAATAAAACAAATATGTAATAAACATTGAGATAATGGTCGATGATCTGCAACCGGTACGCGAAGGAGAGTTTGTCATAATGTCGCTTACACGAAACGTAGGCATGTAATTATTCAGTTACTAGTTTTGCTCTCATAATGCTTCGCTGTTTGGCGCGGCAACGGGTTAAAACAGCCACACAGCTCATGCCATCGACACAACAATGAAATCTATCTTTGCGTCACACGTCTTGTCTTCAAGATCGGCCGGTCGGTTGGTCGGTCGGTCGTACGGCATGAACCTTTGCCGGGGCTGCAAGTGCAATGAGAACTTGTCGGATGACAATGCCACTAATTGAGTCAAGCGTTTTATTTTCCAAACTATTGTCATATCAAATCGGTTCACAAAACTTAGTGAAAAGGGGAAGAGAAAGGAAGAGCTAGAGAGAGAGAGAGATGGTATGAAAAAAAAGTGATCATTAATGATCATCACATTGCATATGCAAAAACGGTACGAAACGAAACATAACGATCCGTGAGAGCGGCCCCCATTATGGTGGAGATGGGTTGGAAACGGTGAATGTGGAGCTGAACAAATGACTTATCATCATCAACAGCATCAGCATAATCTTTGCAAACAGTAGCAGCAGCAGTAGAAGGTGGTGGTAGCACTAGTAGCATGAACCAAATCATACCATAGCTACCGTGCGCTGTCAGTTTGTCGGAGATATTTTGTCCCTTCGATGAGAGAGAACATTGAGACAGGCGAGGGGTTTATCAACTAATAACCCACATGGTAGCAGCTTAGTTAGTAGATGGAGAAGGGGTGCATGGGAGACATGAGGCAGAGGAGATTTTCATTATCTCCCCATCTACGGTGCACAGTGAGTGGTTCCCGCCCCCCGAACTAACCGCTTGCATTGGACGATTGGTGCAATTTCGGGGACTGCACATGCTAATGTGCGTTCCGGTACATTCGATGCACTGCGAGTCAGCGTGCTGGGAAATTCAATAAACATTTGCACTCGAACATGCTCAGCAAAATGCATGTGCTGCCATACGGAGACTTTTGCACATGTCGCCCGGACCGACCCGCAACCGAAACAGTGAACGCGCTGGTGAAATACATCCATTTGTTTGATAATCATTAAGTTTACGAGCAGTTTTTCGGCATGAAGCAAGCCCGCCTGCATTGTGCCGCGAATCGTTGCATTTTCGTTCAATTGCCGCAATTTGGAGCCGCGTTTTGTGTGTCGAGTGAATGGTGGTTCACATCACGAACGTCTATATGGCTCAATCGAACGCTTATCCGAAAATGTATGCTCGATCGTTCGTGCTTCCGAATTTTGAGACTATCAATTACCGAACATAACAATACAGTTTCCAATGAGGCAAGACGAGAACTCAGAAGCTTGTGATTTTTCGAGCTGGCATACAATGGAAGCAACGATTTCCAATCATTCACAAGCGAAAAAGTGATGAATTTCATCCACGAACATAAACCGTTGCTATAACTTACACTTCCGCGGTGTACGTTGAGACTTGAATGCGTCGTACAAAACGGTTGTTTTCCGACGTCACCATTAACCCTTTTTGCATCCTTCCAACGAATGGCCACGTTTGTTTGGTGATACACAAATCATCCACGCAGCTGGTCGCAGCAGCTCTTTGGTCGGTAATTGATTTCGGTATCGAAACGAATTGCTGTCACCATTAATTCGACCCCTTTGCCGCTTACTTATAATCCAATGCAAGCGATACAAAAATGTAAAATGTCCCACAGCAATCGCAGATGCATCCGTCCGTGCTTGGAAAAGCAGGCAAAGTCCGGCAGAAAAAAAAAACACGAGCTGACGAAGATAGAGGCTAATAATAAAAGCAGGACCTTCGATGGAAACTGCCCCTTCCGGTAGAAACGGAACTAGTTCGGGTTTCGGCCTGCAGCCTGCTCTGCTCTCATAATCTGATATTTGATCAAATAATTTCATCCACGCACCGTGCGCATGTAAATGTGCTCACATCCGGAAATATGAGCCAGCAGCATTTCCCTGCAGTTTCTCCGTTTCGATCGGGCACTCACACACACAATCAAACCTTCAGACGTTTCTAATCCGCCGAAGGGAATCAACGCCATCCAGTTCAGCTTCGGTTCCATATCAATTGATTAATTTATGCAAAACGAGTCCGAACAGAAAAAGGGTGGAACAGTTCGGACAAATGTGGCTAGCACACGGAAAAGCGTCCATGTTGCGTACCCCTTTTTCGTTTTTTCGGGGTTGATGATGGTTTGCGCCAAGAATAAGAAATCGAAATTCAAACCCCTCATCGGTTTTTCGGTGTATCTCCGTCCAGCTCAGCTCACTGTTGGGTAGTTTTAGAGCGCCTGTATTACACACAGAGACACACTGTCATTCCCTGTTTGCCGTGAAGACGTTGCCTGGCCACGGATTTGGTTGAGTGTTAGCGAATGGCCAATTCATCTGCTTTGGTGGTTTTGTGGCTGACTGAACGGCTTCGATTGGGGTTGATGGCAGAAGTTGCAGAAGAAGGAGATCCCATTAGAGATATCAGTGCTTGCTCAGTACGTGAATGCAATTTTTACCCAACGGGGAACGATTGGAAGATTTGTTGTCTTTTATGGATTTTGTTTATGACGCTGTTTGGGTAAAATCGCATTTGATCATTTGAAATAAAAAGGATACTCCAAGGAAAATGTATAGGAAAATCTTTCCATTCAATGGAGTTTGTTTGAATACTTGAACTTTTGCTTGGAAAAGTTTGTGTTCTTTACGGTTTAAAGCATGCAGAGTTCAAGATATACCAACTGTTTGCTTATTTCATATTTTGAAATAAGATTTTGATAAAGAAATTAATTTAATTTTAAAAGTATTATTATTTGAATACAATTTATACGCACCTGGACACCGCTTTAGAACACCTTTTCTTTCACACACTTTCATTCCATGTAACGACACGGACATTGAACACAAGAAAAGCGTCTTGAGACGATCGATCAGCACAAGGACAATTTTGTTTGGTTTTTAACGATTTCCTCTGCACGCATCAACCATTTTTCTGTTTATCTTACAAGAAAAGCGGACATGGAAGGAGGAGTATCAAGGGCAACAAGAAAAAAAAAGAAAGCATAATTATTATGATGATGGTTGATAACAGAATGCAAGGGTCCACTGAGTCCGTTAGGATCTTGTGGGGGAGAACTCGCCAAGAGTTCTTCCGATGCGGCATCGATTGACCACTTGACTCTTGAAATGCCGCAACGGAAAAGTCATCCATCGAACGAGCGGACGTACCAGGCGGACTCCTGAAGGGCTCGAAAAGCTGATCGTGCGGGTAAGATAAATGTATCCACAGCCAAGCGTACAAGACACTCAAACTGACCAACCATTAAAAGGGACACGCATACACACATGGGAAAGAGATATTAATCGAATGCAAACGGTACACGGTGCAAACGACCCTTTGTTGGAAGGCACGAATCTCCAACCCGAAATGGTCAACGCAATCGACCAAACTCCTAAAAGTGGCCCGTTCGTGGAAAAGTGCTGTTTCAATTTCAATTTTTCGGGGTTTTTAACTAATATCTTCGTGCTGGTGGTGGTTATATCGTGTGTTCTTATGGTGTATTTTATAGCACCCTCCGAGAACTGATGGCGGGTCAATGTTTCTTCGATGGTTGGGGGGTGAACTAATGTAACTGTCCTTACACTACTCCCCAACAGTCCCCAACGCCTTCCTTCCCGCGCATGGAAATGTGCAGCTATAAATTCAATAAAACTGTCATAATTTGTTGGTTTGTGGTCTTTTGTGGTTCGTGTGTATCAGTCGTCCACGGATGGCCATTTGTACGCTTGTCGCTTGTGCCCGGATTGGATTGATCTGTTGGAAAGCAGCTCGTGCTGATCGGAAGCTCTTGAACGACACCCGCAGGACATATGTTTCACGGAATGGTGCCAATTGGCTGATGGCGGTATGTCACGAAACGGTGTGTGTGTTTCGAACGGACCAACCGATCGATGGAACCATTTCGCGACGATTCACCGACCCACCCCGCGTACGAATTTTATCGATAAGGGATAGATCCTGTCCGGTGTGGGGTAGTTTTATTTTACAACTATTTGCTTGCGTGACCTTTTATCCTTCTGTGGACAGTACGCTTCATCACCGTTGCAGGAACGCGGTCCTATCGTATGTTGTTTGTACACGGTTCTCCTTCGCATAAAGCATATATTATACACTGGTGCATGGTGCACAGGATGTCGCGAGCGTGTCGCGTCCGCACGAAGGTCAATAAACAATGTGTGGTGGAAATATGTCGTTTTTATGTTTTTTGCTGATTTGCCGTCACTGATAAAAAGGCTCGGCATTATTTCCAGTTGCCTTTATCATTACCAACATTTGGATGCGTTCCTTTCGTTTGCCCTTCCTTTCCTGATTGGCTTCAGCGTGATGTTTTAATAATGACGAATGTTTCTTTAATCATTTCGGTGGTTTGTTTTATGCAAGCCAATCGTGTGTTGGTTTTACAACGATAAGCAACTGGTGATGGAAATTGTTTCTCACGCCGAATGAAGCCGTGTGACGTACAATTGATTGTGCTTTATTGTTTCGAAAACAACAAAATCATTTCACACACAAAAAAGTGTCAATCCGTAAACAAACTGCATCGAGAATAAACTTTCTTCGAGCTTTTTACTGTTGCTTGAATTAGGCATTTTCTTTTTTTTTTAATCGTGTTACTTTTCTTCACTGTTGCTCGATGCAAAACAGATATGCAAATCAGGATCGATTCCTTATTCTTGATTGCTTCCTTTCGAATCCTCGAATCCCGTTTGAACGAGGGTTGACGTGGGCCCCGTCACCAAATGTTCAAGGTATCGCTATTCTTCACAGGCACGCACGAATACCCAAGTGCCCATGCATCCTTACGCTTCGGCTCGCATTGAGCGATATGCAAATTAAGGATTGAATTTTAATCTAAACAAGCGAAGCGTCAAAGTAAAAGAAAAAGCAACTCAACGGATGTGACGAATGGGTGCTCGGGCGAAAAGAAAAAAAGGATTCCCCGTTTCCGTTTTGCCTGGAAGTGGAAAGTTGAAAAAAAGGTGAGAATCGCCAGACCCCGGTTCCTTACCAGCTTATAACCGGGTGGCCAACAGGAACGATTGCGTTTGTGTGTGCCTCTTTGCATTGTTTTCTGTTCGCGTCCTGTTCAAGTTTCCATTAGAGTTTTTCTTTTCTTCCACTTCTCCCTTAGTCTTCCTACCAGGAGGGATTCTTCAAGATAGCGAACCGGTGTCCCTTTGGTCCGTTTAATTGATACCTTTTTCATTGGGAAGGTTAGGTGTACGAGACGATACTGCAGATGGTAAAGTTTGCGTGATTTTCCGATTAATGTAGGCACCATTAATTTATGCACACTACTGTACTTCCTTCGTGCGTTGATCAGCACCCTTTTGTGTGATTTGTTTGGTGTTGTGTGTGTTTTTTTTTGTTATGATGGCGTGCCTAAGCACATGGACGAGAAATAATTTCCAAGGGTGGCACGGTCGATGGGAAAATACACAATATGATACTGCTACTGTACAGAGCGGAAGCCATACAGTGTTTAAAATAAAATCAATATAAAGGATGTTAAATAATTTTTAGATTTTTTAAATAATTAATTATTTTAAATATTTTTTTAAATAATAATAATTAGTAGTGCAGCTATCGAAAATCACCCACCAACATCACCCAGCTGAGTGAGTGCATGGTTAATTTTGATGACCGAAAACACCTCTTTATGATGCGACCGGAGCGTGGTGTGAATGTGATGCAAATGGTCTACGAGCGCCACCGTTTTCATCTGCAGTGCAGGTTAGTTTCGGGGCGGATGTGACCGTGCAGGAACCAACCATCGAACACAATGTGCCAAGAGTGTGTGTGTCCGGTTCATGGCAAATGTGTGGAAATTTATTCCGAACGTGGTCCATTGCGCGGGAGGAACGATGGCGTAAAGCAACGGTCTTTTTGCTGATGAATCGGCCGGCTTTTTTTTTTGTTCGCGACCCAACTTTTGAGGGAAGGTGAGCAAAGTGAATGATCAAACGACCGGTCGTAGCCACTGCCTCATGTAACGGACTGAGGAGGATGGAATTTTTCTTTGTTTGCCGATCCAACGGAGCTCCGGAGCGGGAGCAATTCGTGTTCGGTTTTGTTCAGGCGAGGTTTTTTTTTTTTTTGGGAGGGTGTTTGGGGATGTTTTTGGAGCTGGTCGTCTTAATGTTTGGTTTGTTTGAGTTTTGATTAGACAAGATATGTGTGAATTGCACTTTGTTTCAGCACTGCGCGATGAGATAAGCGACGTGAAGGTATTCTTCCTTCTGCGCTGCGCCATGACAACACGGACACTGGTTGGGTGCTTTTTGACGCGGGCTTTTTTTGGGATGAATTGTGGATGAGCCAAAAATGGGACACACGCCTCAAATGTGTCCAACAGCGCCGAACCTACTCCCCGGTAACCTGGTAACGAAGCGTATGATTTCGCTTGGAAAAGGTCTCCCAACTGTGTTGTTCGGTTACGGCTAACAAATGAGCTGTTTATACGCTTAACAATCGATACGAATGGATGAATGGGCTCGGGCAAATAGACAATTACTAATAGGGGAGGAAATTCGCAATCAGACGGATACATAGACGGGTCGCACCACGTGCAATGGTACCTATCAATTCCGGTGCATTTGAATGACAGTTTGCATTACAACGAACGGAAACTGTTATCCATTGTGCCATGTATCCGAGCGGCGAGTGCGTTCTATGCGTCTCTCCCGCCCCATTCGGAGGCCTTCCATTTTGTGCCCTCGTTTGCTGATACTGTGGTGCACCGAAGAACATCAATCGAAACGCACTAATTACGCGCATAATTGCATCGGGTTTTTTTTCTTCTTCAAACCATCCCAAGCACGGGGAACGATTCGATTGGAAATGCGTAAAAATGGCAATCGCAAAACACCATTGCCGTACGCACTTCCGGTGAGGATCGTTTTTCACCGTTCACCATCTTAGCGGGCTTCAATCATTGTACCTTTGGCCCATCTGTTTGGTGCCCCTGCGGTTGTACGCACTGTGTCCGATGTAACGATCGTCTTGAAACGGAACGGGGGAAAAGATATTTCGCCCGGCAAGATTCCTGCCAGCAACGAACCCCATGTTAGATCGAAAGTCTTTATGTTCGAAGGGTTCGATACCTGCATAAATTAATAGTTACCGCTTGCCACGGCACGCATCCACATCTACACGCATCGATATGCATCGAAAGTGAATGTGCACGTGAAAGAAAGTGCACCTTTTTCTACCGTAAATTTATTGTTATGGATTGTGGATGGAACACCTCGAACACGGGCAGAACCTGGAAGGGCTGGATTCCTGGAGGCGCCTGCAATGCGTCAGAAGAAATGCACGTGATCGTGAGCCCAGGCTGTCCTTGAGCGCTGGAAGAGGAAAACAAAGGAACGAAGTGGAGTTTACGGAATAAATTAATAAACAATGAATTAAACACCCTTCGAGCCTTCGAATTCTTGGCCTTAGTTCATAAGAACAACAGTTTCGTTTTATGAAGCATTGAAGCCCGCTGCTTCAAAGAAGGGTTGATTGGAGAGTGCCTCCTTCAGTCACATTTTGCCATGCTGGCTTCTTGTGGTATTGTAACGGCAAGCATGCAGGTATGCAATGCGTATCTTG
The DNA here is from genome assembly GCF_943734845.2 of Anopheles funestus. Classification (NCBI taxonomy): domain Eukaryota; kingdom Metazoa; phylum Arthropoda; class Insecta; order Diptera; family Culicidae; genus Anopheles; species Anopheles funestus. The sequence continues at coordinate 2,300,248 of NC_064598.1, forward strand.
CAGTGTAGCTATACGCAAAAAGGATCGCAAAACAATTGGTAACAATCGGCTGGGAATGAGTTTGTTGTCATCAGCCGTTTTTGCCCAACCTAAAAATGGAGTGTTTTTGTATAATAAAAGATTTTTGTTTTTTCTGAAATTCGATATTTAACACATTCCATTTTGTGTCACACAAAGAGGCAAAATTGGATTCGCTTTGTACTGGTGGTACTAAAACAGTCATTCAAGTCTTTTGCACGAAGAATGAAGGGTCTCATTCGCAGTTCGTGGTAGGAAATGCAGGAATCGATGTTTATGCAAATTGCTCTTTTCCAGACGGTCCTCCACACTTTGGCACATGATGGTTGTGGTCGCGCGTACGAATGTTTTATTCACCGCAAGGGTTACGAATTCCTGCTGCGTCTCACCATGTTTTGCAAACACCTTAAGATTGGCTGTCGCGAGGTAAAGAACAAAACAAAAATCTGCCACTCGTCTATGGATTTAAGTAGGAAGGGAATTAGATGCAGCCACACGAGCAAAGAAATGAAGGGCAAGTTTAGATTTTTGAGATAATTATAATAAAACAGCTTCCAATAATTGTGCTATTCTCCATATGATAAATGTATCGACAATTAATTCCATCGATCAGTCCGCTGTATAACTACTGCCGTCAACCCCTCCAAATGCTTGGACTCACACGTTTAAGCAGACCGAGTAAATGAACCGTATGATAAACAACTAGACCCCAAAAAGATGTACAGCCAAAGGAAGCAAAAACAAACCACAACAATGTTTTAACACTTAATTTGACTGACGATCGGCGTATTTACGCTCCACTGGTGCTTCGGTGCTTCGATGCCAAACACAGGGGGCCTTCAAGTGCGTCCCGGGTGAGTTCAACCGTAACGCAGCCCTTTAGAACAGGTCTGCTAAAGTATGGCTTTATTTTTTTTGTGTTCACCATCATTTGGGCGCTTCCGTACCAAAACGAGACGAACACAGCGTCACAGGTGCAGCGGACGGTGGGAGATGCGGTTTGGTAAAAAATTAAATTAAATTAGGGACCAATTTTCGTGGAAGTTCGAAGCTGTCCGTTTAGATCGCGGAATGGCGCATTCGGAAATGGTCGACCGAGTGGTCCCCGCTAAATTGGATTCTACCAAAAGCGCTGGAATCGCCATGATCGATGGACGGTTAAAAAGGACGACCCCGAAGGTTGACCACCAATCGGGTGGGGTTTAAATTTACCCATCAAACCGTGCGCGTCCTCGCGCTTTATTGCATTGTTCGCGTACGTTTCGCGTACGACGATGAATTCGGCGGCGGATTCAGGAATCGCCCGGATCAACCAACTGTCGTGGGTTCTCATGGGCTCGATGCAGGCGGGATCTTCGAGCGGTCTTTGATTGAGTCGATTGAGCAAAGGCGGCTCTAAGCGATCCGGGCCAGCAGCGCGTTACGATAATTGAATCGTGAAATACATTGTGATTGTGGTGTGGTTTTTGGGCCTGTACGTACCTGCAAACTGGGGGCAGCTGGAAGATTAAACATTGTAAAAGGCAGCTGAACACACGGCGCTGCAATCGTTCGCCGTTTGCGCTGTAGTTCCCGCAGGGAATAGAACATGCAATGAGGAAACGCTGAGGATGGCTGGAACTAGGTGAATGATGGATACCAATTTGTGATAGGTAATGATAGGGTTCAGCTTAAATGCAGCAGTAAGTGAAACAAGAACCACACATGGTCCATGTAAGGCTGACCTATTTAAAGATGTATGGTTTACATGTGCTCAAGAACACATTTTTGGAGCACCTAAGAAAATGGCCTGATCTCTGAATATTTGATGATTTTTTATAAAATTATTTTAGCGTCGACTCAACCAAAGCTCCATCCGATTGACCAGCTTTGATTCAGTTATTTGAACTGCGTCAGGTTATGATTACGATCGGAACCGCCTTTCTCACCGATTCCGTGACAGTCGGCATTTTTCCGTTCAATTCCAGCCAATGAACGGCCCATGATACATTTCTGTTCTTTCGATTTCCCTGGCAGAGTGCATTAGCGTTGAGTTTTTTCTTCTTCCTCTTGTGTTTTGTTTCATATTTTCCCACCATCACCGCACCCTACCGTGTGCCTACGGAATGCTAGACCGGTGGACTTTTCGCACGAGTGAGTTGATTTTTCCGAAAATGCTCACTCTTCCATGGCAAATGGATGATCATCGCCCGCGTGCACTCGATCGCCCGCCCGGGTCACCCGGGTGTTGATGGAGTGGAATTACCGGTGGAAAGATTTACAATCGAAGACAACGAACGACGGAACCATAAAGAGAAAGGGCACTAGGTATTGTGGGACGTGTGTGGGAAGTGTGGGATGCGGGTTCGGGGATGCACTCAGTTATGGCTTTTCGCGTGGTGGATGTAGTAGAACCCATCACATGATCACGATCAGAAGGGGATAGAATTTTAATCATGGGAAATCATGCTCGCGTTTCCCGAAGATCGCCCTATCGCCTGAAGCCACAGTGCCGTAGTTTCCCACTGAAGAGGAGAGCCTACTAGACGAGCACAAGACTGCGGCCAAGAAGTGCCGATTATTGTTATTGCTCTGATGGCAAAGAGTCAGTGATCTGCAATCACCGCGTGATTTCTATTGTTTCGAACGGTGTACAACGGTTGGATTGGTCTCTCCCGGGGGCTGTGGAGGTAATGTGTCCCGTCGCCCTTAAATGCTAGATAGCAACGGATGACAAGAATTTGCTCTTATTTCATTTTGTCCGTTTCTAGTTTCCATCGTTCGTAGAGTCATGGCTGAAGGTTCTGAGAATTGATCCATCACAGCCACTTGGCTGTTGGGGTGGGGAAAATATTCTACGTGCGTGCGGAAGGAGCATTCGATCTCAAGATATACACGCACTCTACGAACTGCGGTAATGAGGTGTTCTTGAGGGTTAATCATGATTGCTCTAATATGCAACAAGCTAATAGAGCCAGTGGCTAACACTGCCAACACTCCAGAGATGGCTAGTTCGTGACGATATGTGTAGATTGACCCTGGCATTGCAACACTCAGTACATATCTGCACGAAGGCATGGAGAGAAACTTTCAAACAAGAACTTTTCTACTAAAGAAAACATCCATCGACACATGGGAAAACGGCAAATAAAGTAATGGCGACCTCATGTCTCTGGCGATCTTTGAATTACAAACGATTTGGTAAATCTACATCCGCTCTTCAACCGGTCAATGAAACACTCAGCAAAACGGCTACCGTCCAATTGGTCCCAAACCTGCTTAAAATTCAATTTGGAGGCGGAACACTTGGCACAAAACACTTGCCAAAAACGAGTGAAAATGCAGAAGCACAAAACGGGACGCGTTCATTCATACCGCCACCGGAAGCCTTGCTCGTATTGACAGCACCCATCAACGATGGGCACTCCGGGGATGCGACCGGCGAACCGATTCGTGGTAGATTTTCGGAGGTGGTCATGCGCCGAGTCGGTTAATAAATAATAAATGAATTTAGTTATGCAAATGGGAAGGCAATTATGTGCATAAATATCGCATTAAATTCTTTCGATTTCTTACCTTTAACAAACAAGGGCGTCCTACGTACAGGGGGTGTAGATGAGTCCGGGAAAAATGCATTCACATTCGGTGTGTCCGTTGCATTGAGTGGATTTGGCAGCGGGGCAGCGTGTTTGAGTGGCCCTGTCAATGAAGGAATCGCTTGTCATGAGCGCATGCGGTCCGTTACCGATGGAAGAGGCTGCTGTTTTCCTTTTTTTCCGGTGGTAATAATCTGCATGTTTACGAAAGGGCATGGAGATCCGGAGGCGAGAGGAAGCCGGCTTTTAATGCCACCCATTTCTCGATGTGAACGGATTCAGTCAAGCTGAATAGTTCCACGGGTCAAAGAATCCGCTGAACTCGTTCGCTGAGTTTCGCCTCCCGTACCGAGCACACCGATGACTAGCCTGATGGCTAAAGAAGGTGAATTGAAGTATTGGCGAAGATAATTTGAATAATGTGGATCCAAACAGTGGAAAGAATCATTTTGGGGTGTTTTTTTACCCTGCAACTGGTAGAATCGGTAACAATGGAAAATGAAAAATCATGGCAATTGTTTCACGGGGAATTCAAGGTCCACCGATCGTTAATGATCTCGCTTGAAATGGTGTTTTTTGAGGAAGGTTTTTATTTTAAGACAGAATGAATTCTTGATTATTTCTTATAACAACAACATACATCTCTTAACCATATTTTGCTCCAATGATTCACCACATAATTATTAACTCTTTTTTTTTTGTACAACACACATATTGAAAGAAATACTGTATTTGATAGAAAACCATTCAAACAAAATATTTTGAAACTACACAAAAAATCGCAAAGTGAATGAACACTATCTGATCATATTTTTTTCTTTTTTTTTGTTTTCTTTCAGTGCAATTACACTAATGGCGCTTGGGGTATCCGTGAGTACAAACTATCATAAAATGTTTAAATTGAATTTTGCATTCTACGTGTAAATAATCGCGGCGTCAACGGTGGTCAGTGCGAGTTCAAGTAGAACGTTCACCTGCACCGAATGGCGCCAGAAATTCGTACAGACTTTAACTAGCTTTGGGGCAAAATCGAATAGTTTGAAAAAGTTTTGTTTGTTCGCTTTACTGTGTGACAATTAGTTTAATTTCGTTCCATCCCGTAATTGGTGGATTTGCTTTTCATTAAGGTGTTTTATCCAATGCGATAAATACAAAGGATGCGCTTGTTTTCGGTGTGTACTTCACACTGAGTGCTGTGCAGTCTCTTGCCAAAATGTCCTAAAATTTCTTGCAATTATTTTTATAAAAACGTAAGTAAAAAGGGCTTGAATGGGAAATTGAAGTTATTGTTTTGAATTTATCGGAAAGTTATTATAAGTTACAGAAAATATTCCTCCTGAGAACCAAAAGCAATATTTTCCAAGTGAATTTATTGCATTTCCCTAAACGTTGGGTTTCAATTGCATTTTAACTGCCTTACTAAATTTGAACATGTCTCTGAACATTCCCTCACTCATGTTTGTCCATATGTGATGCTGTTTGTTTAACTATTAATGAGTGTTCTTCTTTCTGGCCTGCAAACGCTGACTGGCCGGTCTTATCAAGCTGGAAAATTCTCGTAAAGTCCTTGACACTGTGACAGAAGGCAAAAATAAAGGCGATGGAAGCTAAAATGCAACCAGGCGATAAAGACCATGAGTTGTCGAAAGAGTTGAGAAATTTTGATCACAGAAGGCATGGTACAAAGTCTTGAGACACTTCACATCGCCCCCCTCTTTCCCTCATGTTGCGGACAGCTCGAGTCTTCGGCATTCCGACATACTGTTGTTCCTTAGGCGCTACTAATGATTGACTTGAACAGGACTTTCGACTTAACCATGCAGAAGCAGGATAATGAGAGATGGAAAAAATGGAACGCTAAATAAAAAACGCCCGACAGGTAGAACGGTTCCTTTTAAAAGCGAGCTAAACAAAACCTGACTCCGGCTCGTCCTCAGGTGTCTAATAATAAGGAATGCAATACATCTCAACCTCCAGCGAAGGGTCTTTAGATGCACATATACTCTTTTGCGCAAAAAAGGTTTTCACAAATATTTGAATTGGTTCCGTACTAGCAGATCCTTCCCCGTCTTGCCGTGTGCTGATAGGCAATAATGAGCAGACAGGATACCTTGGCCAATGGCCAGGTGGCAGGTGGCGGTCGCTAACACGGACGGGGCGGGTATTTTGAGGAAAGCGCACACGGAAACGGCATTATTGTTTTTCGTCGCGCTACCGTTTTCTTTTGTCGTCAGGATATGACGAAAGATTTTGCATCGTTAAACACGTACGCGTCACGTATGGTGCTTTCAGCTCTAGAAGTAAAAAAAATGCTTCGTCAAACGGTTAAAAGCGTACCGGGAGTTTCTTCTCCGGTACCCTTTGATGAATCGAAACGGCAGCGACAATCATAATAGGAAGCAGTCGAGCAGATAAAGCGAAACAGCTAACCAGCCAGCGCAAGGCACGTGAGGCACGAAGCATAGAAGAGCAACAACAAAAAAAAAACAAACCCCAACAACGCTGGATACTTATGAACGCCAGCGCAACATCAATCAACAACAACAACTTAACATTGGAGAAATGATTCGAGCGCGACTTTTGCGACAATGACGTCCGATGTCATTTGGGAAATTGGAAAAGGGAAAAACCTCCTCCAACAATGAAGTGGGTGGAAGGATAAAAACATGTAGTTGTTTTTTTTTCTCTCTTTCTATTTCACCTATATGTCTATTTGGCCGCTCTATTCGCGCACCACGGTACAGGGAAGACAGTGCGAGTAATTGTCTCATTAGTAACGCTTCGCCGATTTGTCGCCACGAGATATGGTCTAAGATATGCTTTTCG